>NC_062279.1:94624581-95874581 GCF_902655055.1 Lutra lutra
TCTTGCCATCTGTGTCTAGTGAATTGTGAACTCTCTGAGATGTCTGGGATTCTGGCCAGGTACAATACATTGTAACAAATAAGGTGCTTGAGTAATTCACTCTTTCAGGTGAAATTTACTTTAGAGTCATAGTCTGAGATTTACAGGGTCAATGGAAATTTATACAATAAACTGTCAGGTTCTAGTGCTCAATCCCTTTGTGCTTTCCTCTGAAGCAACACAGTAAAGATCAACTTTATAGAGAATGAAGCAGAAACATTCTGATGAGTAGATGAGGATGAGTAGACACTAGTAGTGTCCAGATGTCTTATGTTGACAATAAGGGTATGTTAAATTATCATTGTTGTTGATAAAATTTCTGAGATCAGAAATAACAAAGTAGGATGATACTTGTGTCTGATTTCAGTTGTATGTTCTTTTTAAAATTACTTGCACTGAGAATATTTAAAAATAATTTGATCCTTTGCTGTAGAGTACTTTCTTTTTTACTGAATTGATCTTTTTCTAATTTTTAATTTTTTTATTTTTTAAAAGATATTATTTATTTATTTGACAGACCAAGATCACAAGTAGGCAGAGAAGCAGGCAGAAAGAGAGGAGGAAGCAGGCTCCCTGCTGAGCAGAGAGCCTGATGCAGGATAGATCCCAGGTCCCTGGGATCATGACCTGAGCCAAAGGCAAAGGCTTTAACCCACTGAGCCACCCAGGTGCCCTACTAAATTGATCTTAACTTGCAAACGTTACTCAGTGCTTAATATACTGTTTTTTATTCCTTTTTCCTTGTCTCAACGCATTATGCAGATACACACACACACACACACACACACACACACACCCCTAAGTCAATGTTTACACTAGTCATTCAGGTTAATACCACTTTCTGCCATGTTACTGTTCTTCACAGTTTCAGTAAAAATCTAAATATTTAAAAAGAATTGTTTTAAGGGCACCTGGGTGTCTCAGCTCAACATTCAACTCTTGATCTCAGCTCACTTGATCTCAGAGACATGACTTCAAGCCCCCTGTTGGGCTCCATGCTGGGCATGAAACCTATTTAAAAAAAAAAAAGAAAGAAAAAAAGAAAAAGAATTGTTTTAATACTACATGATGATTAATTTGAATTTTGGCTCATTCATTGTATTATTGATATGAAAGAAATATAAATTTACCTTTCTGCTTAAATATTTTTCAAGAGTTTTACCTGCTATGACCTCCCCAGTATATCTGAACCTAAGTTAATTGTAATGAGAACAATAGTTGGCAAGTGGAGGAGGAGTGAGGTTTTCTTTTGTTCTTTTGTTTTAGTCTAGACATGTTAGTCCTGGAAGTTCTTCAAATATTTAAATATTTAAGCACCTTGTCAAATTTTTAATGCTACCAAGTAAAAAGGAAAGTAAAAAGAAGTGATAAAGGAAGGAACAGAGGACAGAAGGAAGGAAAGAGGGAGGGAGGGAGGAAGGGGGGAAAGACAGAAGGAAGGAAGGAAGAAAAAAAGAGAGGAAGAAAGAAAGAAAGAAAGAAAGAAAGAAAGAAAGAAAGAAAGAAAGAAAGAAAGGAAGGAAGGAAGGGAGAAAAGAAAGATAGATAGATAAATGGCTAGCATGGAAATTTATGAAGTAATGCAATTGGCCAAAAATCAGTTGGATTTTTTTCCTCCCTTGCTTTCAGGTTTTAACTCACAAACAAATGCCCCATAATATTAATTTTCTTGTCTTTCATTACAGAAATGCAGAATAGAATGCAGTAAATCTGCATTCAGCTACCTTTAAACTATTGTAGATCTAGTGATTAGGTAGTAACTGCAATAATTTTCCTTATTCCAAAATATTTGTGCTGTTTCTATATATTTTCCTAAAATTTTCATCAACTTGGACATATTTCACTCTACATTGCCTGATAGAGTAGTCCGTGGTATGCTGTGAATAAACCCATGGTTGAATGAACTCATGACTAACTTTAAATATCAGAATTAAAACCAAGAGAATTTATGTCACATTAGACATGGCATATAGCTTATAAAATATATTTATTATGGCAGTTTTTATTATAAAAATATAAAGCTTTGGAAGAAAATATCATCTTGGTTCACCCTGTGAGGAGTGGTTAGAACAATATCAGAGTTAGAATATCTGGAACTTCTGTCATGGTGATGTTTAGTCACAACCGTGTAGGCTTTATAGTAGGTATTAATTAAATTACTGTTAATTTACCAGTTATTTGATACTTTTATCTGAAAGCAATCTGAACATTTATTTTTGCTCCTGCAATGTTAAATTGATGAGACTAATTATGGTAAAATTTATCTCCTTTTATCAGTTGTAAGAACTTATAAATCTTACTTCATATGGTCCTTTTAAATATTTATATCATATTTCACTGGTATTCATGAATTTGGAGTATAAGGAATCATTATTTTACTTCTGATCTGTCACTAAGTTTCTACGTCACTTTAAGCAAGCCACTTTTTCTCTGGGACCTAACATCTTTATATTTCCTTGAGATAAAATTTTCTTGGATACATCTAAAGGCCTAAGTCTATATGCTACTATCTCTGTAAGAGGACAACTTTTTCCTTTTATTTACCTAATCCTTCCTATGCATAGATTTCTCTTCAGAAGTTCTTGCCAATTGGACAAGTTGTGTATAGAAAGGATGTATTATCTCCAGAGCGTCAGTGTTGACAACAGTACTGCCTTCCCTTTATTTACCCAACATATAGAGAATTCATAGGATACAAATCCTCAAATCCTTGAGAATTTGTCTCAGTAAGGGCTGGATAAGTATTAATTCAGTTGATGATGAAAAGCTTATATGGCCTAACTATAGAGAAAAACCAAACATAGAATTAGATATAATCTAATCTACGATGATACCAAATGCCATCTTACAATGGTAGAATAATAAAATAAGTTACTTTTAAGATGAATGTGCAGATTTTGTCCTGTTCTTGTTTTCAGTAACATTCTCATCTCTAATTTTTATTTGTTCTTTAATGCTTTTGTTAGAATGATTTGTGATTTCTCTAGGAATTGTTTTTATTTAGGGAGGTATGTACATAGAAAGAGAAAACAAATTCTCCCAGAAGCTATATGGCATTTGCTTTAAAGTTTCAGAAGAAAAAGCAAAAAAATGCATTATTCAATATGTGTTTCTTGGGACCCTCCTATGCTCATGACAGAGTAATAAGCAAAGTTCTATTCTCAAGAAAAATATAATCTAGCAAGTTGTTGGGGGGAAAATCATGCTACAACTCTTATCTGTGATTGTCCTTGCTGTGTCGTCTTTTTTCTCCAGTTCTTTTTGCTTTTTCCATTACACTTTCTAAGATGAGGCTTTTCCATGATTATACAGGAAAAGAAATCATTATAAACTTCCTGACCTTCCTCTTTTCCTCACTGAATGTCAGCTTAGTCTCACAAAAATCCTGATAGGAAATGAAAAGCATTTATTAATGAACATCCAATAGAATGTATTACCAACACATCTTCCCAGGTAGTGTTGTGGACTTATATATTAGGTCTTAAGATGTAGTTATTTCAACTCCTACCTGCTATAACATAACTCCATTCTTCATTGATCACAACTGGGTTCCTGAACATAGATTTTCTCCAAACTTTAATGATACAATTTTTCCTTACTGAAATTTCTACACTTGAATTCACAATGGCATGATTTCTGCTTTTAGTAACCGGCTGTCCTTTTCTTCTATCTCTTCCTAGGACTGGAACACTGATAAGTTTTTGCCTGGCTCCATCTTTATTTTCTCTTGTCCTGCCCAGCCCATGACAAGGACTCATACTTGTAGTCACGTCCTGATGACAAGTAGCAGCTTGTTTAGATACTGAATATATTTTTCCGGGGTTTCCAAAATCAATACTTAAGGCATACATTGAGAAACTGTATCATCTAAGACATTTTGTTTAGGAAATGCCAAATACAAACACAGAAACAAAACCAAAGCCCCCAAACTGACTTAAACAAATAAACAAAGTGATGTTGTTGGCTTAAAAACAGAAAATCCAAAGGTTCGGTGTAGAGGTTCAGGAAAACTATCATCCCTGGCTCTTCTAGTTTTCTGCTGACTTCTAGGGTGTTAGCTTCATCTAGGAACCTATATATCTCTGTCCCACCAGCAACCCCATCTGTTTGGTAGCAAAATTTCTATAACCACTTGATTATTGATTAAGCTTCTAGCATATTATCCAAGAGTTGGGAGGATGCTTTCTATAACCTCTGCACAGGACTTGAGATTCACCTCTTTGGTCTCAGGTGGATTTGTGTCCATCTCTAAACCAACTATTGTTTTTAAAGCAATGGATGCACTAAAATTTTAAGCCAGTCAGAGTCCTGTGTTAGAGCTGAGGGTGAGATTAATTCCACAAAATTTGTAACATTTTCTTCTAAAGAAAGTGAGAGGAAAGGAAGAAGCATGGATGCTGGAGAAGAAATCAACCGATATGCCTTACAGACATTTTCAGATGTCTCATACCCTAATACCAGGTGCCACCTGTTTATAAGAAATGATTAAACCACCACTCCTCCACTCCCTCTTAGGCACTCTGGCTTGTCCACTAAACTCAGTGACTACTGTTACCTTATTCAGCTGGGAATACTTCCCCCAAACAGGTCCTGACATAGGGAACAAATCTTTCTGCCTCTAACCTTCTTTTGCTACCTTGCTCATTTGCTTTAGTTAAGGCATTAGGATCAGTAATGAATATAGAAATTCAGCACTCATGAATGAGGACGTTAGTTCAATTCAAAAATAACAGTGAAAGAACATCTTAGACATTCACATGGACCAAGAAGGAATTCAAGAGATACAGTGCTATGAATGACACACTTAGCTTCAACATGTATTAATAATTCCAGACCCCTGCTCTTGAGGTGATGTTATAGAAGGGGCAGCTGAATATTTCTTATGTCAGCTGTCTGTAGCCTCTATATTTCAAAGTTTAATGCCTATTCTGTAACTTTCATGTATTCTATGCTACAAAAATGTTTGGGAGAACTGTTTTATTTCTCACTTGAATATTTGTAAATTTTGAAGTCTCAGTATTTCAGTAAGAGAAAGTTGTGGAAGAGTATATACTTCATTTTCCATTTATAGTAGTAATTTAAGCAGATATTCAAATATGTATTTAAAAATATTTTTATTAAAAACACTTTTAGAGATAACTGATTTTTTATTTGTAAAACTTAATTTCAGATTGCATCAAATCAAATGTAAATTATTCAGTGGGTGTCTAATATTTGCTGTGTCTTCAAAGAATACTAATTATAAGAAAATTATTTTTCTCATTTTTTTCTCTAGAAAATTGGAAAAGCATTTGTTGATCTTGGCAAATACATCTTTGCATAAGTAATGGATAAAGCAAACATATAGACTATGTGTACATATAACTTGTACATGTATTTGATTAAGAAAAAAACATAAATAATGAATTATAATAGAAAATAGATTGAGAAGATGAAATATGGGTGGCATCCTGACCATGCTTTAAAATCGTTTAGATAGCAACAATTATTAAAATATTTCTACTAAGAAAAACAAGAAGAGACAATAGATTAAAAATAATACAAAGTTTTAAAGAGATAAATTTATAACAAAGCAGTAAAAAAATAGTAAATAAATTACTCTAAAAAACACTACCATCCTTCAAATAATATGCAATTAAAGAGCAATAATCAAAACAAAAATTATAAATAAAAATATTTGTGTAACTATTGTAAATATACGCAAAAAGTTTCTTGATTTTTAAAATAATTAAGGAACTTAGTCCATACAATTTGCTTATAAAAATGTAGAATTTTCAAATACAGATTCTTGAGTAACTACAGAGAGGTAGTATTGAGAAATAGACAAAGTTGAAACTGTGTTCTCTTTTCCACTGAGCTTTCTTTTTAATGTTGTTAACAAGAATATATATGCTGACTCAATTTTGTGTCTCTTTTTCCCACACTTGTTCTGACCTTTGCCTTCAATGTCAGCCATGATCCATAGACATGAACAACCTCTACACTTTCAAATACAAACTTATACTATACTGTAATGACTTTTGACATTCATAGCCATTTCAACATTCTAATAACTAAATAGTGTAAAGGTAATGGGCAAAAAGTATGAACAACTCTTTGATTAACTATGTCTTGATGTTTTGATCCTTGAAGAGTTTAATCTGAAATATCCTTCATCATAACCTATGTAGACAAGGGAAAGTGAGATTTCAATAGCCACTAGACAGTTTGGATGACAGCCAGAAGAGCCAATGTTCTGAGGGCTGGCAGTGACCTTGGAGTGAATTTTGCAAAGGTGCAAATTTCTCTGTCTCAGACAGGCAGTTCTGTGATGAAGTAAGTAAGCACCCTTACAAAGCTACAGTGCTTGGTAAATGCATGTCAGCTGTAAACAATATCCTTTCTCTAAAGGACTTTGGGTGGAATGCTGAACATACAGCCAGATTTACAGTATAATAGTCTGCACCTCATATGTAAGAAGTGCTCAAATAACTGGAGGAGATTTATGCAATTTAGATTAAATGATAAAAAAATCAAGCTTTATAGCTTTTCATTTCCTTGAAGCAAGATATAATTTTTTTCACCTTTCCTTAGTATTTCTTCCTTTGAGCAATATTGTCTCATAACCATATGGAAAATAAAAAAATCAAGAGACATACACAGTAAGCAAGTGCATTTATTTATATGTTTGCATAAGAAGAGTTCTTATTATCCCTGAATTTTTGAGATCTGTGACAAACATAAAATTTGTTGGGGAGAATACTAAAGAAATGTATGAATGGATTCTTAGCAGCAAAATAAATGTTAGAGTGGACAAAGTCAAATTATTTGACAGCTGTAGAATCATAGATATGGGATTTAAAATGCCCCAGGAAGTGAAGGAATATTGTGAGTGGCATCTTAGGATATCTAAGAAGAAAAGCAGTAACTCCAATATATTTTTATTGAAGTGAGTTTTTCAACTTGGTTCTTTTTGACATTGACAAACATCCTAGACCATGCATAATATAAACAAGATTCTTTTTAGGCCACCAGTGTGTAAAAGAGTGTTTGCTATTTGATAAATTTATATTAAAATATCCATCAAATATACAAATTATGGCAAGTGAATGTGTAAAGTGCTTCATTAATAAAGGTATAGCGTGTATATGTCTATTTCTGTATAGTTCTATGTCGGTGTGTATGTCATTGCAGAAATTTGAAGAAATATGCTTAGAAAAGAGATAGCAAGCTTAAGACTTTCAAGGGCTACAATATGGATTTCATTTATTTCAATTCTCTTTTGAATCAATGCATTGTAAAATTATATTTTAATATTCAGTCTGGTAACGAGCATAGAAGGTACATATTAATTTATTAATTAAATAAATAAAGAAAAAAAATGTATGAATGAAAAATTCATAGCACTTACTTTGACACCTAAAGAGTTTTTACTACTATTGATTGCTATGTGAAATTGCTTTATTAAAATTCAACTAATAAACCCACTTTAAGACAGTGATTGGTTAAGTAACTACTCAGAAAATGGAAGAATTAAACCCAACAAATATCACAAATTGTAGATATATCAGGTATTGTCCTTTAGAGATATGTCTTTAGCCTGAATTTATTCAATTATATTATAAAAATATTTTCAATGAGATACAGAGTGATACCACTTTGGATGCAATTGCTAAAATCTGGAGAGAGCTAAGGTTTCCTGTGACTTTGAGACATTACAGGATTGTTACATAATAAATGACATTGTTTTCAAAAGGGATAAGTATAATATAAAGTAGCTGGCTGAACACAAAACAGATTGGTATGAATCCAGTTAATGTGAATAAGCAATGTGACTTTACTGAAAGCTCATATATTATGCACCCTGTTTGTTTTTTACCCAGTGGTATTTGTTCAGTTTAAAATTTAAAAAAAATACTTGAATGTCTTCATAACAGGATGATTGCAAATATCAGAAAACAAGTCTTAGTTTGAGTGAGTGTGCAACTTAATTTCCACAAAACTGAAGGGATAGACATGTGTGAGATCCAGAGATGCCAACGACAATGTTTAGTAGGCCTGGAAATCAGGGGCTCTGAAGAAGAGTTCAAAGAGTTATTATCACTTAGTTTAAGAAAGGATGGCAACTCACATATGTAAAAGACTATAGTAAAAAATATCTCCAAAATGAACAAATGTGTGTGAAAATAATAAGAAATAGGGTAAAGTAAAAATAAAGAGGATTTAAACTAAGTATGAGAATGTTATGAAAATCAGATGGTGTTTTAAAGGGTACAATTTTCATCACTTAACTATAGAATTAGAAAGTCTCTTGTCTGTATTGATAGTAGTAATACCTAGATAATGACAGTATGAAGAAAAGTTCTCCAGTGTTTGTTCTGAAAAAAAGAGAAAAGAAAAAAAGAAAGGAAGAAAGGAAGGAAGTTATTTTGCATATTTCTAATGCGTAAACCATCTCTGATTTCTGCTAATTCTATAAAAGTTAGCAAGCAAAACAGTTAATGCATTATGGAATACTTAATGTTTTTATTTTGCTGCACAAATCCTTCAGTTTTTTTGCCCTAGTAACAGAATGTGATGTGTGTCTTATAAAACTAATGTAACTTGCAGTATTGGACATTTCATAGTCTTGTAGTCTTGAGAGTACTAAGGACTTTAGTGGCTGTTGTATTGTTTTGAGAAGAGAAGTTCTTGAGTCAATTTGATTATGGGTGGGAAAAAGACTCAGACCTCCCCATAGCAGGGAAGAAGCTTATGGAATCTACCCAGATACCAAAGGACTGGAGCATGGTAGGAGATAAGACAGCTCTGAAGAATAGGAGCTTACCCACATGAGAGAAAATACAAAGTATATGTGAGGAACATGTATTGTAGGATCAAACTACCTGGGTTTAAACCCAAATCGGTCAGTAAATTATATAATTTATGCCTTCATCTGTAAAATGGCAGTGATGATGGTATGGACTTCATTGTAAAGTAATTATTGTAACTAAAGCACTTAAACCAGTGGCTGGGACAGCATATAAAAATGACATAAGGGTTAGTGATTATCATTAAGAATTACTCATGTGGTTTTGATTTGTTTTGCATCAGTGGTCTTAGAAATAGTGTCTTTTTTTTTAAATTTATTATTTATTTATTTACTTTGTCCTTTTAGAAATAACATGTTAGCATCCAGACTTAAAATGACCATTTGGGGTTGCCTGGGTGGCTTAGTCTGTTAAGCATCTGCCTTCAGCTCAGGTTGTGATCTCAGGACCCTGGGATTGAGCCCAAGTCTGACTCCCTGCTCAGCGGGGAGTCTACTTCTTCCTCTCCCCTCTGTTGTTCCCTGTTTCTGTACACACACTCTCCCTCTCTCAAATAGTTAAATAAATAAAGTCTTTTAAAAAAATAAAATGACTGGCTATTGGGTAAAGATAGCAACTTCCTGGACTTATTTAGATGAGGTTTTGTTTTGTTTTGTTTTTAGCTTAAATTTAAAAAAAAAAAGAATTTTCTCTGATAGTACACATTTTCTTTTGTGTAAGTGATCTTTCCCAACAGTAGTTGCTTTTATACCTGCGAATATTTTATATTTTATTTTACATCTATTGTGAATTAAAAAAAAAAAAAAGGATTTCATTTTCCTGATAGCATCACTTCTGTATTACTTCCCATGTGTGCATGTGACACTCTTAAATTGACCTTGTCTGTGCTTCATACTGTAACTAATGGATATATCCCCTATGGAGAGGGCTCCATTATGCACTCCCTAGAGGCTATGTCTAAGGTCACGCCATGAACTACAGTCAGAGCCGATGATGCTCAGAAGCCATTAGGGCTGGTCTTACCTCCGGAGTCTAGACCTCAAATATGGACATCAAACCAGCCTTCTGGCTACTGGCCGAGCTCCAGTAGACATAATATGCAAATGAATTTTAAACTTTGTTTCTACCATTTTTGGGATATTTAATTCATACCTGTTGTCACTCTTAAAAATCAATCAATCAATCATTAATTTCTGTGTCAGGCACCACTTTAAGCACTAGGGATATAGTGAAGGAATAGGCAGAGAATGTCTCTTCTTCTAGGATGCTACCATTGTATAGACAAGTAAATAAGTAGTGAATATAATTTCATATTTTCCAAGAACCATTACAAAAAATAAAATAGATAAATAGATACAATATTACAGAGTAACTGGAATGGAGTGAGCCATTTTATTTATTCATTTTTTTTTTAAAGATTTTATTTATTTATTTGACAGAGAGATCACAAGCAGGCAGAGAGAGAGGAGTAAGCAGGCTCCCTGCTGAGCAGAGAGCCCGATGCGGGGCTCGATCCCAGGACCCTGAGATCATGACCTGAGCCGAAGGCAGCGGCTTAACCCACTGAGCCACCCAGGTGCCCCTGGAGTGAGCCATTTTAGATGGAGTTTCTAGGAAATGTCTCTTTGAAGAATCACTTGAACAGTAACTTGAACCAAGTGAGAGAACCTCCATTTGAAGATGTAGGTGGGGAGTCATGAATGTTGCTGCAGCATAAGAAAAGATGCAATGAGCTGAGTAATGAAAGAGCTTGATGTATCAGGGAACAAAAGGAAAACCTGTGTGGATGAAACAAGGAAACTAAAGGGCAAAGCCTTTTCAGATATTATTGTTGAAGTACTCAGGAGCCATTTATCTAGGAATCTTGCATTTGATTTACTTTTTAAGTGTAAGTTATTGCAAGAATGTATGTAATGACAATGGAATGGCATTAAAATATTTCATGCTTTTTAAATTACTCGGTTCTGCATGGAGAATGCAATGTAGAAGGCACAGATTTTTAAAATTCAATGTTTTGTGGATAGTGTAGAGAATATTGTATTATCTAGTCCAAAGATGACTATGGAACAAAAAGCATGCTATCTGTGGAGATGGTGGAAAGGAATCAAAATTTCCTTTGGAGATAGACATCTTGATGGACTGGTTGCAAATATCAAGAAAAATGAAACCATCCTAGGTATCAGGGACTGTTTTTTTCTTTTTTTCTTATCAAAAGAAAGTTGAAAAGAAATCAGTTAGGTATATGAATTTGGGATTAAGGGGAAAGGTCAGTTCAGAATTTATAAAGTTGGAAATCAACATACAGATCATGTTTAAAGCCATGAGAATAGATGAGACCATCTATGGGGATAGTGTGATAAAGAAGAATAAAGGGCTGGAAATTCAGCTCAAGGGCTCTTAATTTTCAGTTGAGTGGTTGGAGGTGGAAGAGTGAGAAAGCATCACTAAGAAAGAGCAGCCATTGAGGCAGGATGAAGACCAGAAGACTGTTGTTTCCTGGAAGCCGAAAAGGTATGTTTTCAGAAGGGGGAAGAGTGAGCTATGTCAAATATTGCTGAAAAGTTGAATAAGATGGTGAAAAGGATTTACCATTGGATCTAAGCAAGATAAAAGTCTCTGGTGACCTCTTCAAGAAAGTTTTAGCAGGAATAGTAGGAAAACTGCCAACAGAGAGAAGCTTGGCAGAAAGAAAGGTTGTATGTATGGTAGGGGTAGTGGCATTGGGAGTGAGAGGAATCAAATAGAATTGACAAGCATTGATAATCCTTTTCGAGATGTTTTTCTATGAGCGAAGCAAAGAAGCACAAGAGGAACATAGTATCAAGAGAAGATTTGAGACACAAAGTCTAAAACTAATGCAGAAGTGAACACTGATGATACAAGATGGGTAACAGAATACTGAAGGACCTAAGCCCTTGTGTAGATAAGAGGTAATAGGATCCAGAGTACATGTACTTAAGACTCTCTTAGATAAGTACACAGATATTTATTAAGCCATTAAGGAGGGCAGATAAAAACTTATAAATGTAGACTGACAGGTCTGGGTTGGGAAAAGAGATCTGTTCTCTTTTGATTGTTTTGGATTTTCAAAATCTATGTCTAGATCATCAGCTGAAAATAGGGAGAGGGGTATTAGAGGTTTGAAGAACAATGTGCCATATATTCATTTCATCAAATGGAAGTGAACGATAATGAATTGGCAGGATACAGGGTACATTAGTACCTAACTTTTGACTTTCACATGTGTTATATTCTGTGGCTATTTGGAAACCCACAAAAACCATTTTTTATTACAACATCTAGATTTTAAATCTTGTTAGATAATGTTTCTTAACTCTGTTAAATAAGCTTTGATGTGCCACCACATAGTTTAATAGTTAATAAGTATGGCCTTTTGAGTTGAGCATGCCTGACTTCAACAGAATAAATTCCTTAATATGTAAGCCTCAACTTCTTTTTATGCCAATAGGGATGTTGTCTTCAGAATAAACATCTCGAGTTTAAACCTGGACTTCACTACTGACTGAGGAACCTCTGGCAATTCACTTATCTGGAAAATTAGAATAAAAATAGTTCCTCAGTGGAGCACCTGGGTGGCTCAGTCGTTAAGCATCTAGCTTCCACTCAGGTCCTGAACCCAAGGTCCAGGGATCGAGCCCCGCATCAGGCTCCCTACTCCCTGGGAAGCCTATTTCTCCCTCTCCTACTCCCCCTGCTTGTGTTCCCTCTTTTGCTGTCTCTCTCTGTGTCAAACAAGTAAATAAAATCTTAAAAAAAAAAAAAAAAAAAGTTCCTAACTGGGACACCTGGGTGTCGGTAAAGCAGCTGCCTTTGGCTCAGGTCATGATCCCTGAATTGCAGTGGTAGCAGCTGTACTACTCAGGATGCAGTACTTGATAGCAGTGTCTTTATGACCATGAAGGTTTCCTTTTTCTTTTTCTTTTCTTTCTATTTTTTTAAAATATGTTTTAACCAAAGTATTTCCTCTTGTTTCAATAACTGTTGAGTCCATAGGTGATAGACTTAACCTATATAGATGTGAAGAATGGTCTTACTTTGATCAAGTGTGAAATTTAGCATAGATTAAAACTATTTATGTTGGAGAACAACAACAACAAAAATCTGGTATAAAAACATTCTGAAAACAAATAATGGACTGTTTAAGGTAAATTACTCTTCCTAGGATGACCAATAAAAATAGTTTTTATTTAAAAGTTTTAGTTCCTTTGAATAACAACCAGTCAAGAGGTCTACTAGCAAAAGAAAAACATTTTGATTGTTTACTCTAGGGACAGGATTCTAGAGAACACATGGAATTATTGGGAAAGGTCAGTTGGCTATAATAGTTAGAGAGAAGGTCATGTCTTAAAATGTCATTCCTTCCCTCTATTCATAAACAAAGAGGTAGGTGATCTTTCAGTGGAAATCAGTAATATCTCCAAAAAAATCTGGGCTTTCAAATGTATACCAACTTCCTTTATGACATTATCTCCCCAAACTTTTTTTTTTTATATAACATATATTCTGTCAGACTGGGCTTGTTGCTCATTATCTGACAGGTCTCACTCCATATTTATTTGCATGCTTTTGCTAACAATTGTTCTTTACACCTTAGATATTTTTTTCCTTTATCTCCCGATGTTAAAATCCTATTTATTTTCATAGGTCTTTTTAAAAAATATTTTATTTTTAAGTAATCCCTGCACCCAATGTGGGGCTCAAACTTACAACCCTGAGGTCAAGAGTCATATGCTCTCCCAACTGAGCCAACAAGGTGCCCCTATTTTTATATGGAATATAATGGAAAATTGCTTTCTCTAATACTTCTATCTGTGATCACCTCCTCCCTTTTGTAAATATTCATTGCTCTTGATTTTTACATCATATGTGTCTCTAAATAATTACTATTATGAGTTAATTAAATATATTAATTGATACAATATACTTAATTTCAGCATTAAGAGTAATATATAATTATATATGTATCATCTTTGCTATCAAGCTCATGGAGAATGGAAATTGTATTAAAAGCCTTGAATTCCTCTATGAATAGTAATAAATCTCTCTTCAGGACTGAAGGATCTCTTCCCCTTATTGCTGGGAAGATTGTCCAGCCCAAACTCTCAGTCTTTTCTGAGAGATGCTTTGGCTGAGGTAGCCTTAATTCAGGGTTTGTTTTCCTTTCATTGGGAAGCCAACATCCAATGACCAATAACATGAGAGTATGAAGGCACAACCCTCTCACCCAGGAAAACTCTCCAGGGCAACCTTGAGGTTGGGCACCACCACACCTTATCTCTAGCTCTGTCCCTTCTTGTTCCTTCTCCTCACATACCCAAAATTCCTGGTGGCCTTGAGAGCCTGTGCCCTAATAAATCTCCTTTATTCACATCTCCATTTCACCAATTATTTCCTGGGAGACCCTCAACCTATGGCATCTGGAAGGAAAGAACTATAGTGAACCAAAAAGCACATTTTTGTGTAATCCTATCTTTCAAGCTTTTAAAATCACATCTGCTATTAGGCAATGATATTTTGAGCCTAATTTGTTCCTAAAAATTTTATAGATAGCTATGAGTACACTTGATCATGGGATTCTAGATGATCAAGTTTTGCTATGTCTAACATTCATTAAAAAGACAGGTTTTACACTAATATGATGCAATAGTCTTTAAGTATTCACTATACTAGGCGCTTGTTTATATAGAGAAGTGACTAAAGTTTCCTTATTAATTAAATCCACTGTCTGGCAATCCTACGTGAACCTCTATCTCATGTTTTGAATTAATGTCCATTTTAACTAGATTCGATACTAGTTCAATTATTTTATATCCAAATTTTGATCACTGCAAACAAAAAAATTCCTAGAATTGCTTTTCTGTTTGCCTTATGCTAGAAGGTATCCATGCTAAAGAAAGAGCACATTATTCAGATTTGAACTTCTTTCTAGTTTTTATATTAGAAATTGTGATTGACTTTTCTTGTGTGGATTTTTTATAATATGGAATGACTGATTAAATTAGAGTAGGAGAGTAGCAGCAGGCTATTTATACTGTCTCACTGTATTTACTAATTTTAACTCTGTGTTCTGGTTTCTTCATAGCTCTGTTTAGACAGACATAAGAAATAGTAAATGAAATCTTTAGGAAACAGTATTCATGATGATACTAGACAATTCACATGTGGTCCAGCCCACAGCTTCAAGGGTTATGGAGGTCAAAAGTGACCAAATATTTTGTTTCTAAGTGCCATCAAAGAATGGCACTTTTGTTTCTAAGTGCCATGAAAGAATCTCTCATGCTGCACATCTTGACACTGATTCTGTGTCAGTGGTCCTTAGAGTGTGAGAGACACTGTGTTTGTGTGTAAGCTCTACTGGCAACTGCAGAGCTCACAGGGAAGGTCTCATGAAATATGGATAGACTAACTTCTCTACTTCCTTCACCTTCCCCTCTTTCTCTTCTCTCTATCAAGAATACACAGCTGGTGAAGATACATCAAATACAACTCAACTGAAATCACCCACTTCCTTAGCCAAGGGTTCTAAGAAAGGAATTGTGTCCCTGAAATCAAGAAAGTGCCAAATTCCTGACTCATACACTCTTTCTTTCTCCTCTAACCAGTGTTACAAATTTCCCTATAGCAGTGTTATTGAGGTATTGTGTTATATATGTATGGGGTAGGAGATGGTAAGCAGCTGAAAAATATTGTCAGTAGACTTCAGTGATCTAAAAAACTGTCAAGGCTTTTTTTGCTAAAATTATAGGAAAACATCAGCTTTTATTTATGCTATTGTAACAATAACCTATACTGAACTAGCATGAAGTTTATAAAGATTTTTATTTCTGCATTCAATAAATATTTTATATGTTAACTTCTAGGTTATAATCACTGTTGTTCTTACCTTACAATTAATGGTAGGAGAAGGAAAATAAATGAAGAAAGTGATGGAGGAAAGGAAAGAAGGAAATCAGTGAGTGGTAGGTAATTAAAAAAAATAAGATAGAAGAGAAAATTTAATAAAGCAGAGTGCTCTGTGTGATGTAATTTTATTTAGAATGGTCATAGAAGGCAATTAAGATTTAGGGGCATCTGGGTGGCTCAGTGGGTTAAAGCCTCTGCCTTCAGCTCAGGTCATGATCCCAGGGTCCTAGGATCGAGCCCCACATCGGGCTCTCTGCTCAGCAGGGAGTCTGCTTGCCCCTCTCTCTCTCTCTGCCTGCCTCTCTGACTAGTAACTTGTGATCCCTGTCAAATAAATAAATAAAATCTTTAAAAAAATTTAAAAGAAGATTTAAAAAAATACTAGAAGGTTACTGCCTACATTATCCTCTAAGATTTTGATAGATTACTGCCTCACATTGAAGTCTTTTATGCATTTTGAGTTTATCTTTGTGTATAGTGTAAGAGAATGGTCAAGTTTCATTCTTCTGTATATAGCTGTCCAATTTTCCCAGCACCATTTATTGAAGAGACTGTCTTTAGGCAGTAACCTCTTCGACATTGGCCACAGTAACTTCTTTCAAGATATGCCTCCAAAGGCAAAGGAAACAAAAGTGAAAATGAACTTTTATGGACTTCATCAAGATCAAAAGCTTCTGCACAGCAAAAGAAACAGTCGGCCAAACAAAGAGGCAACCCATGGAATGGGAGAAGATATTCGCAAATGACACTACAGACAAAGGGCTGTTATCCAGGATCTATAAAGAACTCCTCAAATTCGACACACACAAAACAGATAATAACATCAAAAAAATGGGCGGAAGACATGAACAGACCCTTCTCCAAAGAATACATACAAATGTCTAACAGACACATGAAAAAATGTTCATCATCATTAGCCATCAGGGAGATTCAAATCAAAACCACATTGAGATACTACCTCACACCAGGTAGAGAACGGCCAAAATCAACAAGACAGTAAACAACAAGTGTTGGAGAGAATGTGAAGAAAGGGGAACCCCCTTACACTGTTGGTGGGAATACAAGTTGGTACAGCCACTTTGGAAAACAGTGTGGAGATTCCTTAAGAAATTAAAAATAGAGCTAGCTTATGATCCTGCAATTTCACTACTGGATATTTACCCCAAAGATACAGATGTAGAGAAAAGAAGGGCCATCTGTACCCCAATGTTCACAGCAGCAATGGCCACATTTGCCGAACTGTGGAAAGAACCAAGATGCCCTTCAATGGAAGAATGGATAAGGAAGATGTGGTCCATATACACTATGGAGTATTATGCCTCCATTAGAAAGGATGAATACCCAACTTTTGTATCAACATGGACGGGACTGAAAGAGATTATGCTGAGTGAAATAAGTCAAGCAGAGATAGTCAATTATCATATGGTTTTACTTATTTGTGGAGCATAACAAATAGCATGGAGGACAAGGGGAGATGGAGAGGAGAAGGGAGTTGAGGGAAATTGGAAGGGGAGGTAAACCATGAGAGACTATGGACTCTGAAAAACGATCTGAGAATTTTGAAGGGGTTGGGGGTGGGAGGTTGGGGGCACCAGGTGGTGGGTATTGTAGAGGGCATGGATTGCATGGAGCACTGGGTGTGGTGCAAAAATAATGAATACTGAAAAAAATTAAAAATTAAAAAAAAAAAAAAAAGAGAGGGAATAGCAAATACAAAGACCCAGAGGCAGGAGAGTATTTGCTCTTGTTTAAGGACTAAAAAGGGAGCTCATGTGGTGGCAAGGCAATGAAAGAAGGTAAGAACTGATGGATGACACAGAATTACAAAGGACCTTGAAGTCCTTAAAGACTTTGCTTTTCTCTGAATAAGATGAGACAACTTTAGGGATCTAAGTGGAGAAGAGGCATAATCTCATTTAAATTTTTAAAGGATCACTTTGGCTGCTAGATAGAGAATATAATGTCAAATCTAAAGAAACACTTCTATCTTTTTTAGGTAAAAACAAAAAAAATAGGGGTAGGAAGTTTAGTATGGTAAGGTTAACCCATCAAACAATCAGACTCCTTAGATTTTTCTCCCACAGTATCCTCTGTACATGGCATCACCTAATGGTCCAGTAGGTACTTGTGCTCTAGCTCTCATGTCCGTCTTCTGGCCTTTTCTTTAAAGACACTTCATGGAATTTAAATATAACACTTCAGCTCCATAGCATTGGACATTATTGAATCCCATGGTCTTGCCTGGCCGTAGGGAGACTAGAAAATGTATTTCTTAACCTGCACCTTCACTTGCCCAGTCGAAAGACAAACAACAACAACAACAACAACAAAATCAAAGATTTTTAAGTTGTTTTTTTTACTAAATGAGGAAGGAAACATCTCACAAAAAAAAAAAAAAAAGAAAAAACCAACAACAAAGAAGGACCACAAATTGAGACTCCTATTTAAATAACTGAAGCTCAAGCTTAAGACATTAAAATTCGGTCTTTGGAAGATAAGCATATGGACAGCTCAATGCTCCCTAATTTAGAGTACCTGCTTCTCTCTCATCTTTCTGCGTCAGCTCATATTTTCCTTCCTGCTCTACCCTTGCACACATCATTCTTGCAAAATTTGAGGCCTCATTTACATCTTCAAAGGATCCTTCTCTTGCTACAGATTACATCATTCAACCTGTATTTACTCCCTAATTAATATCTATATTTTTTCTTTATAGAAACAACACAATTTATAATTTTTATACATGTATAAGTAGTTCATTGACAGCTTTCTCTTTTATTAGGCTCTAAAAGACATGAGTGGGACCTATGTCTTCTTTGCCCATCATTGTATTCTCAGTGCTAGCTCAGTGACTGGACAAGGAACTGTTGAAATTTATTTGTTGAGTAAATGAACATCTGAATAAATGAATTTGCATAGTATTTATAGTAGAAATCAAGCCAAGGAGATTGGATTTCAAGGTCTTACTGCTGAAGTCCAGGAGACTAGATATTTTCTGGAATCATTTTAATAAATGTATCAAAGCTATTAGAATTTCTACACAATACATGCTGCTTGTGTATACATAACAATCATTATATCTCATTAGCTCTTTATAATACTTTTAAAAATTTATGAGCTTGGAAAGCTTATGAACTAGCAAAACTTGGTTATTTTATAGGCCTAGAGCATAATTTCTATACTCTTTAGAAATATATGAAGTAGACTTTTGAGGAACAGCACCTGCTTATACTTTCAGTTTTATACTAATTTTCTTATAGTATTAGGTTTGTACAATAAACTAGGATAAAAATGGTGTCAGTCATCAGTACACTTGCCTTTCTTTGTTTAGAGGCTTAAGAATCTGGACTTAGAAGTTACAGAATACAGGGGACTGATTTTAGAGGAAGGTCAAAAACATAAAAGCAAATTACTTTGACAAATTGAGTATTATTTTTCATTACAAATCAGTATCTAAGCTCATCATTACATGCACTGTTATAAATACGTAGTGGGTAGGGATAAACAAAATGCATTTGCAAGTATTCATTGATATTTAAGGGCTGTTGCTACTATTTAATGAAGCAGAGAGCTTGGTTGGTGTGTGAGACAGTATTTTTTCTTGGAGTCCTGTCAACCATGCAGATAGTTGATAGCTTCTCACAGTTAGGCTGACACTTTTAGGTAGAGGTTTACTGTAGCATACAAGAAACAGTGACCTGTGATACAGCCAAATGACTGCTAAAATGGTATGAAAAGAGCTTTCAACTCCCTATGGCACTACTAATGTACCTGAAATTTTTAAAGTACGTTTTAGTAGTTATGAAAGGACCCAGATAGAGAGCACTGAAGACTGGTGCCCTCACTTTATCCCCCTCAGTTCCCAGCACAAGAAAGGCATCCCCTCTGATTGCTATCATCACTGGTAGTGGGAGCTCAAGGGATGTAGAAGATTACTTTATTCTCAATTTGATCTTGGCCCTCTCTGTTTGATCCTTGCCTCTCTGCTGAGATTTAAATTTAGTGAGATTCAAGAGAGAAATTTTATTTTGATATGCACTTCTATAGATACTGACCTAAAAAGAGACTAACTTATTATACATAACTTATCTGATTTGCATACTGATTCTCACTTAAAGCTTGAGCAACATATGACTGGCAAATTTAGGAAATAGGTTTCATGGACTACTGTCAGTGCAGGTAACCCTCTGATTTATAGAGGTATATTTTCCTGGAAAAGCTATTGTAAGTTAAAACAAAATTCATCCAATTAATTTTTTTTCCCAGAAAAAGTTACAAAAGAGAATTCTTTTGAAGACTATTCAACCTCTTTTAAATAAAAAAGATAACAATCACTGAGGATCACAACTAAATCGGTAAATAAATTGAATAGAGTGATACATCTGTAGAGCACAAGGTTTTCTAAAAGTCACATACGTAACTTGAAGACTAACACATTGCTAATGATAGAAAAGTGTACTCATTGTTATTTTTAAAAAATCATCCATATAGCAGAGACATGGTTTCATATCTTGAAATGTTTCTGACTAGTTGCTGATAATGAAAGAGATAACGTAATCTCTTGGAGCATAAATAGACATCTCAATGGGGTTAATAGTACCTATTTCACTGATTGGTTTTAGATGTAGAGTACCACCTAAGGTTTAAGGAAGATAGAACTGAGTTTGTATCTCAGCTCTCTATTAATTAGTAGATGAATGCCTGGATAATTTACTAGGATTGTTTGATTGCTAATTATCCCCAGTATTCATTCTCTCTCATTCCCTCTTGGTATTCTTCTTCCCTTTGACCTAGGGAAAGTCCTATGACCAAGTAATGGCTCATAGGGTATGAGAGGAAGTGATGTAGGCACTTTCTGGATCTCACCTTTTTGAAGAACCTCCTTGCCTTCCACTGCACTTATACCCTTCCAGTGGGCTGGAGTATGGACATGGTGGTGAAGAACTAGTTTAAGCCATACCAATGAAGTCAACATCCTAAGGATAACAGACCTACTAGTAGAAAGAATCTGGGTCTCAGATGATATGGTGGAATAAAGCTACCTTCCTAAATTGACTGTAGCTCTGCACAGCCAGGCAAGTGATAAGCTTCTATCTTATTTAAGCCACTGTATGTTTGTCTTTTTATTATAACAACCTGGCTATTAGCCAGAAAACAGTGTCTTTGAGGAAGGGACCAGACTCTCTGTGGCTTGAGTTTCATAATCCATAAAATTAAGGTATGAATGGTACCTACTCATAGGTTTAATTTGAGGACAAAGTAGTTCCTGTATATATATACATACATATATATATATATATATAGCCATTTAAAATAGCACCTGACAGATCATTAACATTCAGTAATTATTAGCTATGTTTATTTTTTTATTTTTCTAATTATTACTATAATTGTTTTTTTAAGCTTTTATTTTTAAGTAATCTCTACACCCAGTGTGGGGCTCAAACTCACTACGCCAAGATCAAGAGTCACAGGCTCCACTGACTGAGCCAGCCAGGCACCCCTAATTATTACCATAATTGTTATTTGTGTACTTTATAAAACTATAAAGTTAAATATATATTTTAATCCTTAAATAAAGCATAATGAGCCATACTGGAAAAAAATAGTGGCTGAAAAGAACACCTTTAATTTTAAAGCATGAAATTAAGTAGTTTTTATTCATAGCCCCAAAACATTTTGAAGAAAGTTCCCTAGATGGGTTTTTGACTTTTATTGAGAAATGAATGCAGAGAATTCTGTTTTGCTAGTGTTATGTGTGTGTATGTGTGCGTATATGTGTACCGCATTGCAGATTTTCTTGGAGAACATCAAGATTTTTTATAATTCTTCTGTCTTCAGGGAAAAAAAAAAAAAATCTTTTGGTTTCCAGAGCTAGCATGCCATCAGGATTAGTAGTTTTTCTGTTACCTTGATGCCATATGATTATTCTAATCTGTGGCTCTCCTTTACACCCGATTGACTCTCTTAAAAAAATAAAAAATCCATGGCTTCCCCTAGATTGCAGACATTTGTTGTCCAAATTCTTTGCAGTTTAGCAACAAATTAGTTATAACAGTGAGCATTTATCGTGGTCTGATTTTTCTCAATGCATTACGTGCACAATGGCCATTTTTCTGTATTTATAAATATCTCTATTCTTTACCTTATGCCACATCTTATTTTCAAAATGTTTTCCTTAGAACAGTGCTCCTGACAGATAGTTCATGAAAACTGCATTCCGTTGTCAAAAAAATTATGAAATATTGTGGATTGTGTTCCTTTCTTGGAGATACCTGAGGTGCATTAGCTATTAGTGTCTCTGAAGAGTCCTAGGAAAATAAAATATATTTAGGTTTAACCTAGTTTTCCCAAACATATTACTATGATACCCATTCTTTGTAGAGAATCTGTTCATCACAGAAAATTTGTGTGAATCTCACTTTGTGAAACCTATTCCCAAAAGATTGCAATCACCATAATCATGAGAAGTACTATTATCTTTCTCTCATTACCAAACACACAATTATTCTCCTTTTCCTCTATGTTACAGGAGCATTTTATTTCTTTTTTGTGCTTTTTAGCGTTCACTTTTTTATACTTAAGTGGACATGTCACTCCCTATATAGATTGTTAACTCATTTAAAATACTTTTTCTTCTATCAGTGTACACTGCCTTGTATAACATATATAATGGATGATTAGTGATTGTTTTCTGTATTTCATCCTTTCATCCCTTTTTTATTTGAGTGAAATATGTTGCTTTAAAAAATAAAATACAGTAAGGCTTTTTTAATTTAAATTCAATTAGCCAACATATAGATCATAATTCGTTTCAGATGTAGAGTTCAGTAATTCATCAGTTGCATATAATACCCATTGTTCATCACATCATGTGCCCTCCTTTATGCCTATCACCCAGTTACCCTACTTCCCCACCAACCTCCCCTCTAGCAACCTGTTTGTTTTCTGTAGTTAAGAGTCTCTCCTGGTTTGTCAAACCAAAAAAATAGAAAAAAAAAAATGCAGTAAGACTTAACCACACGTGTTATCTTTCAAATGGTCTAATTTGTTGTTCATTCATGTAATTCCTCCATCAATTATACCTTTTATGAAGCTTTATGAGAATCTCTCTGTACATGGTTTAGTTTCAGAAAACAGAATCCTCTTATCTTGTTTAAATAGAAAAGAAATTTTATAGGTTATTTAATGCCTTAATATGGTTAAAGAAAGAATTCTAGATCAAGCTGTTAGGAATGAATCACAAAGCTACCGCCACTGAATGGAATTACCCAACGGAGCTAATGTCTTTTCTAAGGTAAGAAGCCACTAGCTTGGGAACCACTCCACATGGCATGGTCAGCATACCTCTACAGTCAAGGAGTTACTACACTCACCAAATGGCAACGATGAGAAAGCTACCTTTATGGCTGGCGGACTCAGAATCATGCCAGACTTACTTCTATCGTGGCTCCTCCTCACCTACATAAACGATGATGGGGCACTGGAAACTTATTTAGTGCTGCTGAAAAAGAAAGAGATGAATGTCTCCATGACCATGCCATGGAGAAAAGCACAGGCTCTGTCTGCCCTTTTTCCCTTCCAAACCTTCTGTGATTCTGTCTAATTGGCAAAATGCAACTGTCATCTAAAACCTTAGCAGCCAGGGAGTTTCGCAAATGTATTCTTTCCCTGCCAGACTCTGCTGTACAGAAAGGCACACAGAAAGAATGTGAAATGAATATTGGAGCCAGTCACTGTCTATCAACACTAACTATTAATCTTGTTTTATTTATACATAATATTCTCCCTTATTCTCATACTTCCTCACCTTTTATTTATCTCTCTGTATTTGATTTCTTATGCCCTCTTCTTTCTCTTATGCAGCTTGAATCAAGGTGGAGACTTCTGTGTCCTCCTAAAGAAATTTTATAGTGGCACCTGGGTGGCACAGTTGGTTAAGCATCTACCTTCAGCCCAGGTCATGATCTCAGGGTGCTGGGATCGAGCCCTATGTCAGGCTCTGTTCAATGGGGAGCCTGTTTCTCCCTCTCCCTCTGCCTGCCATTCCCCCTGCTTGTGCTCTCTCTCTATTTTTCAACCAATAAATAAAATCTTTAAAAAAAAGAAAGAAAATTAAATAAAGGAATTTTATACAAAAGGAGGGAAGCAGTAGCATGCTTTTTTCTAATTGTTTCATGGTAGGTGAACTAAGAGCATTTCTTGAAAACATAACATGCTGTATCTTAGCTGCAATACTGGGTTTATTAATTAACAACACCCTAATTTATTTCTTTCCACAACTCTATGTTGTAGATATTAATCCTATTTTACTAAGAACAAAACTGAGACACTTTAAAAAATTATTTATTAGAGATTATGCATCTTGTAAGTCTGGAACCCAGGGTCTCTTCCTAATATAGCTCAGGCTAAGATTGCCTGCAATTTGAAACATGCTGAACTCTATTTTCTCACATTTTGTCTGGAAAATAAAAGTAGAGAGCTTAAATTATAGTGCAGTGTGCAAAAGCCCATATTACTATTTCTGTCTTGGGACCTCTTTTATGGTGAGCAGCACAGTTTCACTGATGCATACACATCAATTCTTACCTTATTGAAAGGTGATGCCACATTCCCTGAACCTTAGCATCCTGTGCAGTTTCCCTTGCTTTAGTCTCCGAGGCTTTGTATTGCTGGGTAATTTACATGCTCTGTCAAGTCATACTGGAAAAATCACCTACTCATTCGTTTAACACAAAAGAAGTTTCTGTGATCTGCAAACAGAATATTCCTTCACTTTTATTCACTTGTGTCACCTTTACTTTTTAAATATCTATTCTATATGATAAAAATCGAATTGAATGAAATGGCTGCCAATACAATCTGTAATATTATCAATCCCCTTCCCTGTGTTTCTGAATTATACTGAACACCAATAAGTATGAATAGTGAAGTGTGGATATTTAACTGCATTGTAATTCCCTTTGAAATGCTATTAAGAGGTCAGTTGAAAAAATCATAGCAGAAATGTCTTTTGAAACATCAAACCCATCTTCATAGATTATATTACAGTTATGGTACTAGGATTTGGAAATCATTTAATCAGCCCAGTTATATCTTTTCACTTTATTATATTTTACTTTTGGACCCTGTGTTCATGATGCAGTAGTTATATCAGAAATATTATTACAAAAAAGTAACACAAATAAACATCTCTTTATACTAGTATGAACTTTTGGTGAGATTTAAACATTCTAAAACACTTTAATTTGCTCATTAAATGTAAAATATAGGGCACCTGTGTCGCTCAGTGGGTTAAGCCTCTGCCTTCTGCTCAGGTCATGATCTCAGGGTCCTGGGATCTAGCCCGGATAGGGCTCTCTGCTCAGCAGGAAGCCTGCTTCCCCACCCACTCTGCCTGCCTCTCTGCCTACTTGTGATCTCTCTCTGTCGCAAATAAATAAATAAAATCTTTTAAAAAATGTAAAACATAGTATGAAAAGTTTTCTACCTTCCTTAAAAGACTAAGATTTGTGCATAAAATTGAGGACATCATTACAAACAAAAAATATGTAACATACTATTAAATATCATGTGAATTAAGAGATTAATTAATATCATGATCTCTAAATTATTCTTATAAATTCAAATGAAAAATTTCAATATTTTAATTATTTTAATATTAATTTTATTTTAATTATTCTATTTAATTATTTAAATATTCTATTTTTATTTAAATTATATAAATTATTTTATAATAAATATATAAAATTATATTTATTATAATATATAATATATAAATTATATAATTTATATAAATTATATATTTTATATAAATTATATTAATTATTTAAATATTCTATTTAATTATTCTATTTTAATTATTCTAATTATTCTATTTTAAGGAAGCCACAATGACATTTTTGTCCATTTAACCATCATTTTTGAATAAAAGAAAACAAATCCAACTTTACTGGTTAAGTTTTGGGATATAATTCAGAGTATTTTTAGCAATCATACAGCATATATGCCACTCAAATGTTGCCAAACAAATCATCTTGTCTTAATTAAACATATAGTTGTGCAGGTATTCATTACAAAAATTATTTAGGCCCTGCTACATGGCAGATTCTTCAAAGTGCTGCAATAACTAGATTTGAATAAGAAAGCCATGATCCCTGACCTCTTTGAATTCATAAACAAGCGATGGAGAGATATATTAGAAATAACAAATATAACTAATTAATTTTAATTGTGCAATGTGCTATGAAGAAGTAATACATAGGCTATAAGTACATGTAAATGACCTGGACTTTGCTCTCTCAAGGCAGTGGTAGAAGTGGTCCGATAGGGCCTTTCTTTACCCTCCAGCCAAAGGAAAAAAGGGAGTTAGCTAAGGTAAGTGATGTGGAAGGGACAGTAGAGGGAGCACATTCAAAGGGAAACAGGTGGCGGAGACTCCATACACTGTCATCAGCCTATGGCTCTGGGAGAGGAGACTGACAGGATCTATCTAGGTCATAATAGAGCCATGGAAGGTATATTGAAGATTTTGAGGAAACTCATCAAAGTATATCTTTTCATAGTCCTTTACTGGGAGCACCTTATAGCGGACTGTGGTATCGTAGAGAACGCTACTGTGGATTAACCTATTTATACATATTTCATTGGGAATGAAATTACTTAATCTGTGGATTACCTATTTGTAGCTCTCATTGAGAATGAATTACTTCATACACTAAAAAGAAATGAAAGAGTGGATTGTTTCTCAGGATAATTGGATTCCTTCCAAAAATTTTCTAAATACTCTAATCTTGTTTGATATTGTCAGATATCCCTTTTTGAAGAAATTAAGTTGACCCATTTTCCTAGTCTGTCTTATTATTTATTATTATCTTATTATTTAGAGGTAAACAATGGCATTTTATGTTCATGCTGGTTTGTGTGGAGACTGAAAGAGACCTGTCTTGGGGAAGACCCATCTTGCTTGTAGGGGTACTGAGAATTTTCTCTCCGGTCCCTCCAAATCAGTATTATCCCCTTCTATTTCACAATATTTTGGTAAATGCTGAGTTATCATTGGACTCAGAACTACTTGTACTTTCTTCTTCAAATTACTGGTAATGCCTAAGAATTCCTGGACACTTATCAAATTTCAGTGTGAATTCTTATTGAGTACTCTGGTATAGAGTTCAGGAATCTGTGTTTTGAACAATGCCTTTGGTTGATTATTTTGCAGGAGATTCATAGATTTGTACTTTGATCACCATTTCCCTAGAAGCACAGAGGCTGGCAAAACAGAACAAAACAAAACAAAGCTTAAGACTCAGTAAAGTACTCAGTTTGCATAAGTACATTAAGCCCCAGATTATTCATTTCTAAATGAGATAGTAAATTCCTTGTATCTATTCTCCCAGAAGAGGTTTGTGCCAATGGAGGTTATCCTGATATAGCAAATTTAAATTGCAAATTCATTCTAATTTAACTAAAAACTATTTTTTCCCCACATTAGTCTTTCAAATAGACTTGGACATTTTCAGTATACTTGGACTCTGCATACTTCCATGTGATTCTTGTTTCTTCCACCCAGAGTCAGCTGGTATACAATTTGCAGTAAAATATATGCTACTGGGCAAGGTTCTGATAACTTTCATTCTTTTCTATAACTTGTGTTTTTTAATATTAAGATCTTGGAACAGCAATGGGTTTAACTTAATTGTCAGATTAATCACTGTCCTCAACACATGGCCTCCTCTGTCAGAACTGTCAACTTCCACAGTGTTCATTTCTTGTGTCCAGGTTCAGAAAATGATTGATGTTCACCTCAAAAACAGAATTCATTTTTTAAAGCTACTAGTGTCATTGCACATAAAGGAAATTTGTTAATGTGTGCATTATGTTTAAGAAATTGGTAATTCTGCAGGTAAATTGTCACACTAAAGAGAATTTAAAAAAAATAAACTCTGACATGATATAGGGATATCATGTAATCTGGTAAAAAATAACATACATTTTGATAATCTCAGATTAAAGCTTTTCTTCCTTTTAGTTTGAGACAAAAACAGCTGTTGCGTGTGTGTGTGTGTGTGTGTGTGTGTGTATTTAATCTTTCATCACAATGATGACTGGCTTTTTAAATGTGTTCAGTGTTATGTGTGATAAAAGTAGATTCTTCACAAGACAAGTAATGTTTTTAAAAAGATTTTATTTATTTATTCATGAGAGAGAGAGAGGCAGAGGCAAAGGGAGAAGCAGGCTCCCAGCAGAGCAGGGAGCTCAATGCAGGACTCCACCCCAGGACCCTGGGATCAAGTCCTGAGCAGAAGGCAGACACCCAATCGACTAAGCCACTCAGGTGTCCCAACAAATGACTTTCAGTGAAATAGTTGATGTTTTTACTCTGACATGATTGGCATGCTGGTATAGGAAAATTAATTCTCGTATTGTATGTTTTAGGTCAAATCACGGGCCCCAATGTTATGGTACCATATAGTAATATTTGCTCATTAGTACTCAAAAAATCTCTAATACTTATTTTTCTTGAAACCAGAAATCGAAGAATTAGTACTGGATACACATCTTCCACACATATACCAGCTCCCCTCTGGACATTCCCATAGGTGATGTGTGTGTGTGTGTGTTTATGTATAGGTGTGTGACGTGTGATGTAGAAGAGCATTAAGTTATTTAGTTGCATATTAAAATTGTCATGTGAACTTGAATTTTTGTCCCATTTCTAGTATTTAATTTTTATAATTAAAGATCTCCTAGAAATAACCTAGAAAGTAATATATTTCCTGGTACCACTCCATATAAAATATTGCCTCATTCCTCTGTAAGAATGGTTCTTTCTATATTTGTAGGGAGACGTTAACAAAAAAGAAGAGGTTGTACTACCTTCATGTGGAGAAGAAACCCCAAACCATAGAATATTAAAATGAATAATGAGTTTTGAACTCAGTCTGGGAATATGTGAATAAATGTAGCCTACCCATATGTCCCTGAAAGGAACTAAAGGAATTTTTGTTTTCCTGAGCCCTGTAGAATTTAATTATGGAAGACAGCAAGAAAAAAAAAAATACATATGTGAGGGGATCTCAAATTCTGAGTGGAGAATTTTAATATGTGAAACAATTTTATCACATAGTTAAGAAAAATGATTGTAGTGAGTGAAAGTTTGGATCAATCAATAACTATTTAAAAATTGAATAAATTGCTTAATATAGAAGTGAGTTATCGACCCACCAAAGGGTCTATATAAATACTGGAAATAAGTCATCAGTGATATTGGAGAAAAGATTGCTGCATTTCATAGGTCATTTGTATAAATGTATTAAAATCTTCCTCAGTTCTAAGGTTCTGTGGTTCTAACAATTTATCAGATTTACCAGTAGTGGTTTGACTTCATTCCTTAACTTACTTATTTGACCTAGAAAATAAACAACAACAAAACAACAAAAACTAAATACCTAATTTTTCTCCTCTTTTCCATTACAGAGTTCAGGTACTTACCGTGTTTTGTTTTTGTTTTGCACTAGTGTGAGGGCCTCAGACCAATTACACTATTCCCAAGTTTTTCTCATCCAAGCCCAAATCTGCTTAAAAATTTTCAGTGACTCCCCATTTGTTGTGAAGGGAAATATTAAATCATTAGTATAATATTCAAGGATCTGGTATGGCTTTTCTTTTTAACCTCCCCTCCTAATGGCCTTGCTTTTTTAAAAGGGTGTTAAGGACTGAATTGTATGTCTCCCAAATCTCATATGTTGAACTCCTAGCTCCCAAAGAGACCATGTATTTGGAGATAGGGTTTGTAAAGGGGTAATTAAGGTCAAGTGAGGTCATAAGGGAAAGAAGAGTTCTATCCCATATGACCGTTGTCCTCTAAAAGGAGGAAGAGACACCAGAGATGCAGCTACACAGAGAAAAGGCCATGTGAGAACATCGCGAGAAAATGGGCAAGGAAAGATGCCTTAGTAGAAACCACCAACCCTTTGATCTTGGACTTCCAGTCTCCAAAACTGTGAGAAAATAAATTTTTAGTGTTTAAGCTATCCAGTGTGTGGTATTTTGTTACGACAGCCCTTGCAGACTGGAACCAGGAACCTATTTTATATGTCCTGTGCAAATGTCTAGAGACGTTTTTTTGTTTGTTTGTTTTTGTTTTCAAATCCCAGGGATGTTATTATCTATTGACTAGAGCTGAGGGGTGCTCTTAACCATCCTATAACGTGAAGGACAGCCCCACATGCTTATTCCATCCAGAATGCATCCCTTGTGGTCAACGTGTTCATAAACTATTGAATTAGAATGCTCAGTTCACGTTCTCATCCCCAAGAAAATATTTTCATCGCCTCAAAGACAAATACTTGTTTCTCATTTCCAACTTCACTGATATATATATACACATATATCAGTGAATATATATATATATATATATATATACATATATATCAGTGAATATATATATATATATATATATATACTTTTTTTTTAAATCTACTATTCCATTCAACGTTAATTATTTACCTTTCAATTACTTTTATTAACCTGTGAAGTTTTTGGTATTATGTTTCTGTGAGTTGCTGAACTTTCTACCCCTTATATCTTTCAAAGGAAGATATATGATTTAATCCTAACTCCCCTGAACTAACTTACTATTTTGCCCATTGCTAAAAATTAAGATACCTAGCTCCCTATCATGGACATTCTGATTGAACAGACTCAGGGAGCATAGGAATTTCAACAAGCATTTCAATAAGGATTGTAAGTGATTGCAACAAACTGGCAAGTTTAAGAAACAATTTTATTCAATTCTAATATTCTAAATGTCATGTAGGCCTGAGATACCTAATGGATTACTTATAGAAGTAATTGTGGCATCTGATAAGTTTGGCAATCATAATTGTATTTAAGAGCTGTATAAGAATGGAATATATGAACTGTATCAAGATTGAAGATGGCCTGGATCTCCAACCATGACATTCTCTTTTTAAACAGGAAATAAAGAATGGGAGGACAAAAAGGTTATCTGCCAGGTTATCTTCCTTCTCTTATGAGCTCTCTAGTAAGCAGCATTAATAATATTGACTTACATCTCATTGGCTTCTTGTAATATGAATGGAGGATGGAAAATGTCGTCTTTTCAGTGGAGATGTCATCTATAATAATGTCATGGCTTTGTTACTATGAAGAAGAATATATATATTAGGTAGCTAGCAGCAGTCATTGCTAATCTATGCTTTATTAGTTTTGTTTCACTTTAGCTCTTTTCACTTTTGGTTAAAGGATCATGTTCATAAGGTCTAATTTGGTATAAAAATGAAAAAAAAAAAAAATCCAGGCACCTGGTTGGCTCAGTGGGTTAAGCGTCTGCCTTCTGCTTAGGTCGTGATCTCAGGTCCTGGGGTCAAGCCCTGCATCGGGCTCTCTGCTCAGTGGGGAGCCTGCTTCCCCCTTTCTCTCTGCCTGCCTCTCTGCCCACTGGTGAATTCTCTGTTTCTGTCAAATAAAGAAAGAAAGAAAAAGAAAAAAAGGAAAAAAAATCCACTTTATTACTGAAGGTGATACATGGCAGTAACTTTACATATATGTCACAATATACTGGGGCATCTGAGTGGCATAGTCGATTGAGTGCCCAACTCTTGATTTCATCTCAGAGTCCTGCAGTGGAACCCAGGGTCATGATCCATACTCAGCATTGCCAATCTCCACACGTAGCGGGTTCAACAGGGAATCTGCTTGAGATTCTCTCTCTCTCTCTCTTTCAAATAAATAAATAAATCTTTAATAAAAAAAAATCACAATGTACCATGTATTCTAGTTTTCATGTATGTAAAATCTAAGACACAGCAATTTAGAAGCTGATCATTAGAGGAAATAGTGGTAAAAGTCCTGAGTGTATGGTCAGATTTTTAGTCAGATTTTTGACATAATGGTCAGATTTTATTTTTTCCCCCTGCAGTCAACATTAATCATTATGAGTTTTCCTTGTTTTATTTTTAGGGACTTAACTTGAATGTTTTGAGGAAGAATGTATTTCAGTAATTAATTCAGTATTTTTAAATACTCTTCATATCAACTATATAATTTTATTACATGGGATAATTTAACATAAGCTAAAAAAAATCTTCAGGTTCCGTCTCAAATGATTTATTTTTTTCACAGATATTTTGTATAACATTTAGAGTTATAATAAAATATCCATTTTCACTGCATGATATTCGGTTCTCTGAAGAGTGTAATTTTAAAACTTTTAAATTATAAAAGCAGAAGTGGGTCACCTGGGTGGCCCAATTGGTTAAGCCTCCAATTCTTTTTTTTTTTTTTTAAAGATTTTATTTATTTATTTGACAGAGAGAAATCACAAGTAGGCAGAGAGGCAGGCAGAGAGAGAGGAGGAAGCAGGCTCCCTGCTGAGCAGAAGGCCCGATGTGGGGCTTGAACCCAGGACCTGGGATCATGACCTGAGCCGAAGGCAGCGGCTTAACCCACTGAGCCACCCAGGCGCCCCATAAGCCTCCAATTCTTGATTTCTGGCTTAGGTCATGATCTCAGGGTCCTGGGATTAAACCCATGTCTCCTGGCTCCCTGCTCAATGGGGAGTCTCCTTATCTCCCTCTCCTTCTCCGCCCCCCCCCACTCTCTCTCTTTCTTTATTAAATAATCTTTAAAAAAAAAATTATGAAAGCAGAAGTAAAAGGGGGATGAAAGAGGCAATGTTTTGAATAAGGCAGAGATGTTTTCATTGTTGCAGACCCTTTCCACTAGGGCTTAGCCTTAGGGCTTCTGTCCCTCATGAAGAAAGGGTGAGTATGGACTTCTTTCAGATAAGTAACACTGACATAGCTTGTGCCCATTCAAGGCCTGTTAAGCTCTCTGTTCAAGGTGGTGAATATTCTATGTGTATTTCTCATATTACAGTTAGGCTGTTCATGCATGATAATAGAAAGCTGAAGGGATTAAAATTTCTTTTTTTATACCTTCTGGTCCTGTATTATTGTGTGTCCATCCATCCAAATATTTCATTAAATATTATTCTTTTCCTAAGGCATTGGCAAATGAAAAGGAAGGATTTATTTTTTTTTTCTTTTGCTTAACAGGTACAGAAATCTTCTACTGTGACTATTTAGCAAATCTGGCAATTTATATGTTATCAAATAAATGGATACAAATCATTAATTGAAGTTATTAAACATTACCTATTTCGAATCAATGTCGATATAACTTTACACAGTTATTTCCCATGCTATTTAAATTTAATTATTTTAAATTTCAATGACATTAAAATTTTCAAAGTGATTGAAATTTACATGAAGATTTTTAACACATTATAAAATAGTTGAGATGGTTAGAAATTTTTCTGTATTATGTTTTAATTGTACAATTGTCTTTCTATGCTTTTATTTTTTTAGAATATTGTGAGCCAATTTTTCATGTCTATTATACTATCCAGTATTAGGCTCTTGTTCTCAAACATAATGTCAACATTTATCAAAATGTATTAAGAAGGAGTCTTTGAAGTGTTAGATATGTTTTATATATTGATCTGAACTGTGCAATTTAAGATGTATTCATTTCATAGATGCATGTTATAGCTCAACAGAATATAATAATATTTATTAGAAGTTACTTTTGAATAATGTGGTCTTCTTTATTATAAAACAAATGATTTGTTATACATTGCTAATTTTTATTTTTCAGATAAAGGATTATTCTGTTTTTAATGTTTGTAACTTTAATGCCTAGTACAGTATCCTGAATATAAAGGAAGCTTCATAAATGTTTACTGATTAAATGAGTGGAGTCCAGTGAAACATAAAAGTTGCATTTTTCATTATTATCAGTTTACAAATCTTTTTATGATGGTGCATCTTATTCAGATATGGTTGTTGTCCTCAAGGGGCTCACAATAATCTATTATTTGTGTAAAACTGTTTTCTTCTCCTTAATAAATAATTTCTCAAGGAATTTAGAGTTTATTGATACTTTGAGAACTCTTTAATTTTGTTTAGAATATTATTTTTGAAATAATAGTTTTGCTAATAATTTTTCTCTTGGGGTATTTGTTCTGTGATTTTTATAATTTTAAAAGCCAGAGAAGATTTGGCTTCAAATGATAGTTTTACAAAATTAAGACTGTGGAAAACACCTATTCATCTGTTCGTTTATCTCCATTTTTGACTTATTCATTTAATTTTGTAAATAAATATTCATCATCTTGTTTTTATGTAGTCCATCTCTATAATTGCCATCTGAGATTTTAACTTAGGCCTTGCAGATTCCCTTATATAAAAATCTATGTTACTGTTAGTAGAATCAGTAACAATTTTACTCAAATGTCCTTTTCTTCCTCTTTCTCTCTTCTTTCTCTCTCTCTTCTTTCTTTCTTTCTTTCTTTCTTTCTTTCTTTCTTTCTTTCTTTCCTTTCTTTATTTTGATATTATTCACTTACTTATTTTAGAAAGAGACATTCTGTGCAGGGTCAGAGGGGGAGGGAAACAGACTCTTGAGCAACTGGTGCTAAGCCGAGCAAGACCTCATGACCCTGAGATCATGATCTGAGCTGAAACCAAGAGTTGGTACTTATGGGCCTGAGCCACCCAGGTGTCCCCCAAGGGTTATTTGCCTTTCGGGCATAATTTGAAAAAGTTTAATTACTTAGTGTTCAAGCCTATGTCATTAGACTACATAATCTTGAGGTAGATCAGGAAACATATGGGAAGACAACATTGTTAAAAAACAAAACAAAACAAAACCTGTAACTTTAACTTTGGTTCCTCCTATTTAAAGAGGCATTTGTGGGGACCTGGGTGGCACAGTGGGTTAAGCTTCTGACTCTTGGTTTCTGATCAGGTTTGATCTCAGGGTCGTGAAATCCATCCAAGTAGTCTCTGCATTCAGTGCAGAGGCTGCTTGGGTTTCTCTCTCCCTCTGTCCCTACCCACCCCTTCCTCTCTCTCTCTCTCTCTGGGATAAATAAATAAACCCTATTAAAAAAAGAGGTATTGGTAATAGGGAAAAAATATTTCATTTTGCTACTAAATTAATATTTTCCCTTTTATACTTTTCTTGATATTAACAAATGATGATCTGGACTTTACTCATGAAAATGACTTTATTTGATGTAGTTTTGGCATTTTGATGATGTCAGATTTGTACACTGATGTGACATTTAAACAAACTGAATTTGGCTTTGTAGATTTGGATAACATTTTATTCTAAGATGTTCATTTAATTGTCTTCAGCTCTATCACTGTATTTTCTGTAGATGTATATAGTCTCAAAATACCTTTAAAACCATATTTCAACCTGATTTGAAAGTCCAGACTTTGTTTAATATTTTTAAATCATGTCCATGTATGATTATTTAAAAATATGTAGGTGACTATCTCTTCTGATTTTAAAATTTAATATATTTTATTTAAAAAATTTTTTTTAAAGATTTTATTTATTCATTTGACACAGAGAGAGAGAGAGAGGGAGAGCAGGCACGAGTAAGGAGAGCTGCAGACAGAGGGAAAGGGAGAAGCAGACTCCCCACAGAGCAGGGAAACTGATTTGGGGCTTGATCCCAGGACCCTAGGATAATGACCTGAGCCAAAGGCAGACATCTAACCAACTGAGCCACCCAAGCACCCCTAAAATTTAATATATTTTAATATTTTAATATGAGTGTCATGTTATCTAGTCAGGCAAGTAATATTCATGAATATAATCCTTTTATTTGTAAATATTTCAGTAAAGTTAAACATATATGTATAAAACTCTGAGGTTGACACAAATTTTTCATTGGTATATGTATCATTTATCATTAGAAAATATAAAATGGTAAAATAACATGAAATATTTGAAATATTCTAAGAAAGTTATCACCTTAGTGTTTGTAAATAGTCTTATAATACTTAAAGAATAATAGTTGTGATATACTGAGGCAGCTAGAAGCTATGTCTAGACTTCTTTTCAAGTTACCATTGATTCGTACACAGTGGAAAAATAACAAACTAGGTGCCAAATATGATCCATGTGAAAATACTTTCCCCTAGGGAAGTATTTTTCTCTCTTCAAGAGGAGCAGTAAAGATCTTGATCTGGTGGTCTGAGCTATGTCATCTTTTTTAAAGATAGTTTAAAAGTCATTTGCTTTGGTATGAGAGTGAATTATGTGGTACTAAGTACTGCAGTAGCACCATTAAACATTATGTCATCAATCTTTTTAGGATATGGAAAGGTCAGTGTCCAAAAGGCCATTTTTTAATTCCTATTTTAACTCCAAGCTGAAGGCAGTTTTCATTGTGTGCCTTTTTTTCTACAACTGACATAATCCACCAAAAAATAAAAGGCTCCCAGTACTACCCATGCATATCCAGCCAAAATCCAACATTATCGAGATTGCCTTTAAAATACAGGCAGAGCTTTTTTAAAAATGTAGACAAATAGATGAAGCTGTTTCCAAAATTGGAATAATAACATTAATTACTACTAATATTAGTTGATAAAATATAGCCACAGTATTAAAATATTCTGGAATTCCTTGGATCTGTAACTAGCAGAAATATATCATGCAGTTACTTGTTCAAAATACTTAATCTCTCTAACCTGTAATTTTAGGAATAAACATGACATTGAATTTTGTATTATTTTGCAAAAATTACATTTGTGTTTGTTTGTTTGCCAAGATACTTTTCAAGACAATTGAGGAGGGAAAAAAGAAAAAAAGTAGAAGTAATTTCTCTTTAGTTCTAAGTCAGTATTCAAACTGAAAAATAGAATTTTCTGCTTTGAGTATTATCCTTAAAAATAGACTATATTTAAAAGCAACCTGATAGAATTGATCTTCATTCTTCCTATATTTCTTTGATCACTTAAAGAAGCCATGTCACAAAAGAGATATGCCTGGTGTTTTGTTATTTTCCATGTGTGTTTGTGAGTGAGGTTTTCAATTCTTTTTTCATGTTTTGATATAATTATCTGACTGATTTTTTTTAAATACTGTCAAACCTACAAAGTAAAAGAAAAGACAAGAAACAGTAGTTAACATAGATTTTTGAATACCTTTTGTGTACTTTAGCTTTTTAAAAACAACTGTTTCTAAAAACTCTGAATTGTAAATTGACATTTTAATATATGATCATAGGAGCATTTCTTCTTCTGAAAATGACAGGGTTAGAATATATGATTTAAATACAACATTAAGGATGTCAGAAGTAGCAATGCATTAAAAATACTAAGGTATTTAACAAATGCAGAAGTGTTTATTTTTTAATTTTTATTTTATTTTTTTTTTTGCAGAAGTGTTTAAAGAAATGAGCGGGTGATTGTGAAATCTAAGAACTTAAAAAGAAAACAACTCCATACAATCAAGATTAATTTATAAACTGTCCTGAAGCTTATTCCTATCTCTTAAATTTATCATTTTTCCCTGCTTAAAGTTCTTGTCTTTTCTCTAAATACCTGTGGGCTTCTTGGCTCTTACATATGCCTTCTTTGTTTAAGCCAGCTACTGGGGAATTGTTTGACCCCAGTTTAATTTAGATAATAATTTTATAGACTCCTTTCTTCTTAGGTTGAACAGCTTTAGGTCAGAGGAATTTAGTGACCAGTAGATTTATGATATCTGTTTTGAAATGAGAGGTTTTAAAAATATTTTAATATTCTAATAATGTTAAAAATTTTTCTTACATACTTCACTATCAAGTTTTTTTTAAATAATGTCTATTTGATGGTTTTAATTTTTTAAAAAAGGAAAAACTGTCACTTTAACATTATTAGTCATTATATACTTTAGGAGACTGAAAATTCTGAAGTATTTCAGTCTTAAGATGGACATAGTTTAATAATCTTGGTGATAAATTGGGGGAGGAGGGTCTATCATTACTGCTGGATTTAACCAAAAGCTTAATTAAATAGATTTTAATCAGATAGCAAATTTAAAGATTTTTAAATGCAGACCTTTACAATTAAGGGTAGAAGTGTCCTTGAAATCAGTAGAAATACGTGACAGAAGATTGAAACACATATAGTTGAGCTAAGGTTGATAGATAGATAGCACCTTTCCTGAAGGTCAGTACATATATATTTGAGTGATTTCTGCTGTTTTGCTCTAACAAGCAAACCTTTTATTAATAGTACATCTGAATAAGAGTTTCATTAGAGAACATAGCAAATAGTATAACCCACTTATTTATTTTAAAATATATTTGTTGAGCCTCTGATCTTTCAAGTACTGTTCTAAAATATTTGGATAAACAAAAAAGCAAAGACTAGTGATGCGAGAGGAATGAATAGACAGAGTACAGAGGATATTTAGAGGAGTGAAAAATACTCTTATGAAACTATAATGGTGGACACGTGTCATTATTTTGGATATCTGGACCCATAAAATGTACAACACAATGAGTGATTCTTAATGTGAATTGTGGCCTTTAGGTGATAATGATATGTCAGTGGGAGCTAGAGAGGAATGAAGGATAAACCCATGGCTCTTAGCCTGTACAGATGAAACAGATACGGGGAATGTTGCAGTAGCAGGTTTTAAAGGTAAAACAAGTGTTCAGTTAGATATATAAGTTAATATTTCAAAAGAATATTCTAGGCCTAATGAGGTGGTCGATATATAGATAGGATTTTAAATCATGAGCCTGAATGAGATCACCAAGAGTGTGAATGAGGATAAGGAAGAGAAGAGGAGCAAGGATACTGTTCTAGGGCGTTCCAACATGAAGAAGCCTGGGGAGAAAGGAAAAAGCTGCAAACGAGGCTGAGAAGAAGTAACCAAAGAGTTAAGAGGAAAATTAAACCTGCCCATAGGTCACTTAGAAAGGAGAACTGACGGTCAAACATGGGATTCACAGAAAGGAAGTTAACGTTGACCTTAACATGAGCAGGAGTCAGAGAATAGTGAAGACGAAAACCTAATTGGAATGATTTTGATAGAGACTAGGTGATGGAGACGAAGGAGTGCACTTGTGATGAGCTCTGGGTGCCGTATGGAAATGTTGAATCACTATGATGTTCACCTGAAACTAATATTACACTGTATGTTAACTAACTGGAATTTAAATAAAAACTTTAAAAAATCAGTGTAGGTTCCCTGATTTAAAAAATCAGGGAAATCCTGCCATTTGTGACAACATGGATGGACTAAATGAATTAAGTCAGACAGAGAAACACAAATACTGTATGTTCTCACAAAAAAAGAGATCAAAATTCATGGTTAGTAGAGGTAGGTGGTGGCGGGTGGGGTTTTTGGATGAAGGTGATCAAAAGGTACAAACTTTTTGTTATGAAATAAATAAGCACTGGGGATATAATGTACAACACGATGACTATATTTAATACTGCTCTATGGTATCTTCACAGTTGCAGAGAGAGTAGATCCTAAAAGCTCTCATTATGAGGAAAAACTATTTTTCTCTCTCTTTTTTTTCTTTATGTATTTATATGAGATGATGGATGTCAACCAAACTTACTATCATAATTGTTTTGCTACAATACAGGTTAGTCATTATGCTATATACCTTAAACTTATACAGTGTTCTAGGTCAATTATATCTTAATAAAACTGAAAGAAGGAAAAAAAGAGAATGGAAAAAATGGAAAAGATCACCTGGGTGGTCCAGTCGGGTAAGCCTCCAGCTCTTGAGGTCATGGCTCAGGTCATGATTTCAGGGCTGTAAGATCAAGCCCCACGTCAGACTCCACACTGGGCATAAAGCCTGCTTGTGATTCTCTGTTTTGTCCCTCAGCCATTTCCCCCAACCCAAACCCTGACCTCCCCCTCTTTAAAAAAAAAAAAAAAAAAAGGTAAAAAAGATAAAATGGGGAAATCATGTATAGCCAGCTCTTCGTTTAAGAAACTTTTCTTCTGAAGAGAATGAAAAGATAAAATAGTTGAGTTTTAGTGTCCACAACACAACTTTTTTTTTCAAAATTTCTCTGATGATTTACACTCCCTTTAGCAGTATGTGAGCATTCTCCCTGATCATTACCATTATCAGTAGCTAGTATTATTTGTCTCCTAATGTTTTACTAATTGCTGTGTGTGAAAAGTTATATCCCATTATGATCTTAATTTTCACTTTCTTGATTATAAGTCAAATTTGGCTTCTCTTTGTATTTTCATTGGGTGTTTTTATCTATCTTGAAATATGTATTTGGAATATCCATTTATATTTATCTTGATGTAACTGTTTTGACATTTAATCTTCATTCTTAATTTCTTTTTTGTTTTTTGATTTTCCTTTTAGGTAGTCTACCCCAGTATCCCTTTGATATATTCTTCCTTTGTTCTTTGACTTGAGAGATGCCCCCTAGTTTACTTCTTGCATGTTTTGGGTAGCTAAGATTTGAAGTACACATCCTTCTACTCAATTTGGTTTACTATAGAGGAGATAAAACAAGTTTTGTAAGACAATAAATAATATGTATTTGTTATCAACATAATAAAATACAATTATGGATCCTGCTAGCTATTTTGGTCTATTTTTTTTTACAGATAAGGAAGTTGAGACTTAGTGAGTTGAGTAGCTTTATCAAATTACACAACTAGTAATTATTAAAGCTAAGAATTAAACCTAGAAATTATCTTATTCCAAGCCCAATGCATATTCTGGCAAACCATACTAAGAGAACAGAGGTATGTGGGACTCTAAAAGATTTTGTTCTGCATATTCCTGGAAATTATTTTAGTATTAATGTAAAATTACATCACAATCTTTTGTTTTGTCTAAAGCTTAAGTCTTCTCTGCCCCAGACAGCAGTCGGATACAGCCTTCACTGATGATAGAAAATTTTTCCAGTTAAACACAAAGATTCATTGACTGGGCTATTTCCCCAACTGTTGCAGGCCTTGTCCCTTCCCTGGACTGTGTAAACACTGTATCTTAGTGTAACTTACATAAATTTAGTGTGTCACAACTTCAGTACTATAGTAGTATCTGACACACAAACAGATGTCTCTCCCAAGGAGCTGTTCCAGAAGGTGGGTTTGCCTAATCCAGTACCATATCTTGATTATAGTTGTCAAATCCTCAGTTTTATTATCTACAAATCAAGGAACACAGGAAACCTTTTGGATAAAGCTGCTGTGATTTAAAAAAAATAGTAATGTAAAACATCTAAGTATACAATCTGCACATAAAAATAAATGTGAAGTACTTTACCTAAAAGACAGCTAAATCACATGCTAGAAATTTTTAATTTTTAAATAAAGAACTATAAAATATTAACTTCCAGATGTGCTTTCCTAACCTTTTAGGAAGCTGTGGAAAGTAAAACAGTCCATTTCAGAAAGGCATGCCAGTGATATTCACAAAATATGAGGGGAGGAGTACTATTAAACTAATGGTATAGTATCTGTGATTTCATGATTGTAAAAAGAATTACAAAAAAGTGTTAAACCATCACTGAAGTGAGAAAATTGTGTATAGCATTTCCAGGCTTAATATGTGGTACATAGCTAGAGAAATAATCCTTTAACTGGGGGGCATTCTGTAAGCATTTTTAGCTCCATGGTTTTGCCCATCATACTGCTGACTCAGGTAGGACTCACTTGGACCATGTGTCTAACTTTAGTAGTAACCGAGAAGGTTCTTTAGTGTGGGGCTTCCTGCAGCATTTGTTGAGAATAGCACTGTGATGAGAAATGATAGATAGATAGATAGATACATAGATACATAGATACATAGATAGATATGGTTAGTTACATGCCAGACTGCTTTGTTTCCATACCATCAGTATTTTTCTGCAAGCGGTTTTATTCTCTGTAACCTGAACTTATGATCAGGAGACTGTCTAAGACACTTGGTGACCAAGAAACTCTTTCTGCTTGGAGTCTGAGCTGAAAATAGGTTTCTGTGTTTCCTCAGCATCATGCATTTACTGTGTAACATTAACTCATCCCTGAACAGATTATTGTTTAATTACTTACTGTCTAATACCATATCATACTGGTTATATAAGAACTTGAGAGGCATGCTATTAACATCACCCTTGAGGTTATGTGGAGTTCACAGCTGTTAGAAAAGTTTGCTGTGGTTGGACCTGGCCTCTCCCCTTTATTCTCACTGACATCTTATGTGAAGTGCTATTGTCCTTGTACAGTTCATAGTGCTGTTGTACTTCTTGGTCCCTGGGAACCAAGAATGGATTTTATTATCGGGAAAGAGAAAGAAAAAACTCTTTCATTTTTCCCTTAAAAATTAGGTTTGGGGGCACCTGGGTGCTTCAGTGGGTTAAGCCACTGCCTTCGGCTCAGGTCATGATCCTACAGTCCCAGGATCGGGTGCTACATCAGGCTCCTGGCTCAGCAGGGAATCTGCTTCTCCCTCTGAATCTCTCCGGCTCTTGTTCTCTCTCACTCTCTCTTTCTCTCTCAAGTAAATAAATAAATAAAATCTTTCAAAACTTAGGTATGGGAGGAGAAATCATTGGTAGTGAACTGTAGACCCTTATGATTCTTGGAGATATGGTCTAAAAATGCAACTGTTTGAAAACAGTAGTGCATATTAGTGCTACTGTAGAATTATAGAACACAGAGATATGCAACATATTTGTATATGTACCATTCCTCCTTCTGCCTTAGCATAATGGGGAGTAATTGAGGAGAATATGGATAGAAAGGAAGTTCTTACATTTGGATTTCTTTCTAGTGGGAATACTAAGCTAGGTATGTAGAGATAATACTAATCTATGGTCTGTAAAGCAAAAAAAAAAAAAAAAAAAAAAAAAGTCCTGAAAAGTTAAAACTCAACTCACCAGAAATTCACCATAACAGTAACACTTTACATTTACATTGTTACTATTCTACAGTTACCTCTTGTTTGATTTTTTTACCTAGAACTTTAATTTTTGTTTTTAACTTTTGATTCCAAATGAAGTCTGTCTTAAGTATTTCAGTGCCTCTGCTTAACTGATTAAAATAATTTATAGTTGAAATATGAATTTTGGGCCACTCAAGGCCACTTATCAATTATTAATGAAATACATTTAGTTGTAGGGTATGTGTTGTATGAGCATTTGAGCCAAAGCTTCGCTTTTTATTATTTCTTGATCATTCTGGAGCATCATCTCCAATTACATCCACCTTTTGCTGCTTTTCTGTGGTGAAAATCTTATGCGTGAAAGGATAAAAACCAAACAAACCCGTTAGTTCAAGTCTCAATTAAAATATTGCAAAGTAAAGACAACTTTAAAGTATGTGTTCTGCAGAGAGCAAAGCATTTAAAAATATTAAATGCAAAATGGCAGATAAATTGAAGTTCAGTTGGTTATTGTTCAAATTCTTAGAAGGTGGTGGGAGGCTTACCTTTTGAAGCTATGGATTAAGATATGGGGTCAGCAAGACTGGGGTAGTAATTTAGCAGACTGTTTGAAAAGCTCCAGTTTAGTAAGAGGGGTAAGGGGGCTGAGGTCTTGCAAGCCTGGGAAAAAAACTTTTCTTCAAACATGAAACATATGCAATTCATTTATATATTTGTATATATAAAATCTCCAGTCCATGAAAAGAAAGATTGGAGTTGGATAGCGAAGTACCAAGGAATCTCTTTGTAAATAGCTTGCAGATTTGGATAGGTGTAGTGTTTTCTCACCAATAATCATTTAATATCTTGAATTATTTATCTTCATTGACAGTGAACCTAGTTGGCTCTGAAAACAGTCAAACATTACCAAAGAAAACATTTTGGCCACAAGGTCAATTAGATGCTTTCCCAGAAGTAGTCTGATGAGTAAAAGGAGGGAAAAAAAAAGAAAGAAAGAAAGAAGAAAAGAAAAAGATTTTTTTAAAAGGGGGGGAGGGGTGGGAGAAATAGAGTCTTCTATATTTTGATATTCTGATATTCTGGTATATCCAGATATATAAATATGGAACTAACTCTAATCACCTATATTTGTTTCAAAGCACTTAAGGTAAAATGATTGAGTCTAATACAGCAATTTATGTCAAAAGTGCCACACTTAACAGAATTCCTCTTGCCTTTTTTTTTTTTTAACCATTATTTTGATGCAGAAGGCAAGCTGCTTTCTTGAATTTAGCTTTCAAAAGTCCTGGTTCAAAGAAGAGATACTGCAATTAGGAAATTTTAAATATATATATATTTTTTGAAAACATCCTTATTATTAAGTTTTGCTTCAGAACCACTTATTTGAGACACATTTCTTCCTATATTTTAAGATTTTCAACTTAAATATTTGATATTTCAAGTTAGATAGCTTGATTTCAGACATACTGCCACATTCATGTGAAAATAAATCATATATCTAAGATCTTGCTTAATATCTATAAACTGTGTTTAATATTGTACAGCATTCAGTGACAATTATGCCTGATGAGCTATTAAGAATGCATGAATCAAATAAGTGTATATCAAGAAGTAATGAAAAGAAAATGACAGGGCAAACAAGTCAACATTGCTAAATATGGCTCTAGGATTGGATGCTGCTGGTATTAAAGTGAATCAGGACTTTTCCTTACGATGTCTTCTCAGTATTATTATGAATTTACAGGAATTAAAAGGACCACTGCCAAAAACATGGGATTAAGTTGCATATATATGTTCCCCAAGAGACTCTTATAACTGATTTTCAAGAAAGGCAGACTGACTTTGAAAGATGGGTAAGTTTTCAGAGCCTTCCCTCTTAAAATTGGCATTCATTAGAAAACTCTCTGAGGAATCTTCCTTAATAAACCCAGATCCTTTGGCTGCTTTATATGATGTTGCAGTACTCACTGTTGATTTGTTAGTAAGTACGTGGAATTACTGTTCCCACTCAATAAATACAGGACTGCAAACCAGGCATTTTCCTCACTTGCACTTGATCTGCAACTAGGGTGTATAGAGTTACCAAGTCAGCAAAGAGCACTAGACACTTCATATGCAATTTGCATATCCATGAATTGAGATAGAATTTTAAATGTTTATTTTTAAAGTTACATATAAATGTATTCATTCTCTAGGCCTGCTATTATGAAATATACACTGAATAACTTAAACAACAGAAATTTATTTTTTCACTGTTCTGGAGACTGTAAGTTCAAAATAAATTTCAGTCAGTTTGGTATTGTCTGAGGCCTCTCTCCTTGGCTCGCAGGGACCACCTTCTTGCTGTATCCTCAAAGGTTTGGTTTAGTTTGGTTTTCCCTCTGTTTGTTTGAATCACTGATTTCTTTGAGTATGTCCAAATTTCCTCTTTGTATAATGACCACTAGTTAGATTAGAGTAGGGTTGACCCTAATGGGCCATTTTAACTTAATTACCTCTTTAAAGGCCCTCTTTTCAAGTACAGTCACAGTATGAGTTACAAGTTAAGCCTTCAACATGGATGTGAATGGGGCAGGGGCGGGGCGGGGCACATTTCTGCACAAGCATCACTTTCTCAAGGAACATGTTTCCCAACAGACTAGGTCTAATTCTTCTATTATATGCTTTTACATAACCTCTAATTCTCCAAATCATTTAGCACAAATTTAAATAAAATTGTACACTTAGCTTTTTAATGCCTATTATGCTTAAACAACTATATTTTCATTTTATTCCTAGCCCCTCACATAAACCTTGCACCTAGTAAGAGTTCCGTAAACATCAGTTAAATGCACAAATTCTACTTACCATAAGTAATTTTCATTTGCAAAGTATTTTTAATAACCCTTCATCATATACCGTGTCATTTGGTCTTCAAACAAGACAGAGTGGGTAATACCATTACCTCATTTTAAAGAATGAAAAAGAACATTCAGTAACTTAACTAGAGTATGCCAGTTAGGGATATTTGAACTGGAGTCTCTGATCCCAAATACTGTATCTTTTTTCTAAAACGGGATTCAAAGACTCTAAAGTTGTGATAACTAAGGAGAAGACATAGTAAAGGAAATGTCAGCAACAAAGACAGAAGAAAAAAATGGACATAAAATAGATTAATTTAAAAAAAGGAAAAAAGAAACAAGATCCCATACCTAGCATAGTAACCCGAAGAAGCACCTGTGGGATGCGTATTAAAAATATTAGCGCAGGGGATTCTGGGTGGTTCAGTGGTTAAAGCCTCTGCCTTCAGCTCAGGTCATGATCTCAGGGTCATGGGATCGAGCCCCCCGTCGGGCTCTCTGCTCAGCGGGGAACCTGCTTCCCCCTCTCTCTGCCTGTCTCTCTGCTGACTTGTGATCTCTGTCAAATAAATAAATAAATAAATAGAGATAAATAGAGAGAGATAAATAAATAGATAAAATCTTTACAAAAATATTAGCGCAAAGTTTTAATGGAATCAGTGTCGTGGATTTATACAACATGCTCAAATAATCAGGTAAGCCGATGGGAAATGCAATAGCACGTGTATCAGTTGTGAGCACACGTCATTCAGGAGACAGGTAAGCCTCCGTTGCATACATATGGCTAAGAATAACAATGATTTTTATATTGCTGCTGTTCATGTTCTATTATAACTAGCATCACTTGAAACTTGTAGGCATTCAAAAACAAAGTTATGAGGTGAAATGGGAAGACTGTCACTTTCAACATGTAACTGGGAGAGAAAGACGTCAAGAGATGCATGAAGCTAGATCGATGGTTTCTGGTATGCTGGGCTGTCAGGATTCAGCCATGATGTTTAGGTCACTTTCCGACAGACTTAGACAAAAATTGTTTCCCGTATGAAGCATATAGGGTTAAAATTCTGAGTTAAAGGCTTAAGAGGCAGAGCAATGATTTACGTGTGAGTATGGGTCCTAATTTCATTAACTGCACCCTTGTTTGATTATTATACTCTCTTAGATTTGGTTTTCTTATCTGGAAATATAGTGGTAACCATAGTATGTACCTTGAACAGTGGTTGAATTGGTTAAGATATATAATGAATATCAAATTCCTAGCTGTCACTGGGTTCACTGAGTGTTACTACATAAAAGGGAAAATAAACACAAGCATTTTTCTCCTAATACGTTACCCGTAGATGTAGAAGGCTGCTTAAATTCATGCATAACATTGTTACTAAGAAATGCCATGCCATGTGGCCTAAGAGGAGTCCCTGAGAAATGCACACAGCACACAGTCTTATTGTACTGTTAGAAGTGTTTCCCAATGAATCGTATCTTTGTCAATCATTTATCTTGCGGATAATGTCTGGTCTTATAATGCATCCTGTTTTAAGTGTTTAACATAAGTTCATAATATTATGGTAGGTTTATTGCATATTAACCATATGGGTGAAATGTTATTTCTTAATGCAAGTGAATGATTTGTGCAATAATCTCTGAGCACAAGTGTTTTGTTTCTTTCTTCAGTTCTTGAAATCCCACTTCCCCTGAGGTAATCATTGTTCATTTGGAGTATACCTTTTCTTGTTTTAAAAATTGCATATAAACATTTAAGACCATTATTTCAGCATATAGATTCTTTTTCTTTTACAACATGTATTACTGTTTTCAAATCAGTTTCTTCACTTAAGCTCTGTACCTTGACCATATTTACATGTCAGTATTTATTTGTAAAATAATATCTTGAAAAAAAGTAATATTAGCACATGGTAAATTCAATGTACTGATAATATAGGCTAACATATAATGTTTAAACAGATGCCAAGCACTTTTCTGGTGCCTTATATATAATTCATATGATCCTCATAATAACCCCAAAAGGTAGACTTTTTATTCCTCATTTTATAGATCAGGGAACTGAGGCCAAAGGAAATTAATAACTGCCTCTAGGTTACACAGGTAATAAAGAACAGAGCTAAGATTTAAGCCTGAGCAGTCTGTCTCTACTACCCGTGGCCAGCCAGGTATACAATAAAAACATTTTGTCCCTTTTAATACTGATATATATTTTCAAATATGTATCCATATGAATACCTATTTGAATTTATATATTTTAATTTACTGGCTTTTAAATGTGTCAGATGTGCTAGTGTTTTCATTACTTTTTTTTTTTGCTTTTTCCCAAGGTTACAATTCTCCTGTTTTTCTTCTAGTCATTTTACAGTTGTGCTTTGAAAAAAAATAGATTTTATTTTTTAAAGTAGTTGTAAGTTCATAGCAAAATTGAGAAGAAAATGGAGTTCTCATATACCCTCCCCTCCAACCAGAGATACAACCTTCTCCACTAAATCAACATGCCCTGCCAGAGTGGTATGTTTGTTACAATTGATGAACCTATACTGACACATCGTTATCATTTCAAATTCTGTATTTTACATTGAGTTTTACCCTTGGCGTTTTACATTGTAGGAGTTTTCACAAAAGTATAGTTGCATATGTTCATTATCTAGTGTCATACAAAATAGTTTCACTGTCCTAAAATTGCTTTTTGTTCTGCTTCTTTATATGTTTTTTATTTTGCCCCAACCCTGAATAGTTGTGTTTTTTTAATATTAAAATCTTTACTCTATTTGGGATATGTCATAATTTCTGTTGTTGCCAGAGAATCCAAAAATATTCCTTTAGGTGAAGAATCCATTGTACATTTGTTATGTAATTATTCCTATATACACTGCATTGGAAAGCTGTAATTTCTCATATACATTAAGTTTTCAATATATGCTTGGCTCTACTTGTGGGCTTCCTGTTCTCTTTCCTACCTCTATTTTTTTTTAATTATTCTGAGAATGCCATACTGTGTTGATTATAATAGCTTTGCAGTAAGTTTTCAAATAAAGTAGAGAAACAGCTTCCATAATATTCTCCCATTAGGAAAATAGCTTCCACATTCTTTCTCATTTGTGTTACAAAATGAACTTTAGAATTCTAAGCCCATCGCATACACACATACACACACAAACTCACTGATATTTTGTTTGGAATTGATTTAAAATTAAACATCGCTTTGGAGAATTGGCATTTAATGATGTTAAATCATCCTGCTTTGATATTTTGGGTATTGTCACTGACATCAATGAGATTTAAGTGATTTTCCTTTTTTAAATACATTTATGTAATAAAACACTAAATGCATAGTGCACTCATATGAATGCCGCGTCTTTAATTTGTATGTGTGCTTCTTTGTTTTGCATGAGTCATTGGAAAGTTAGAGATATATATTATGTCATCTGAAAAACGAACAATACTTTTTAGCTCTTCTTTTAAAATACTTATGTTAGCTTATTTTCTTGAATTGTTGGATTTCATTAAATTTGTTAGACTGTTAAACAATCATCAAAATCTTGGTTATGATTTTTTTGGCATTACATTTAGCATTTGGAATTTAACGTGAGTTTTGTGCAGGTTTTTAAGAAATAATCACAAATAGGGGTGCCTGGCTGACTCAGTCGGTAAAGCATGTGACTCTTGATCCCTGGGTTGTAAGGTCGAACCCCACATTGGCTGTAAAGATTACTTAAAAATAAAATCTTTAAAAATAAATAAATAAAAATAAATAAGATTTAAATAAAATTAATCACATGTAAAAATATTTATTAGTCTTTTTATTTTTTCTAATCTATTTTAGAGTATATAGGACGCATGGGTGACTCAGTCAGTTACGTGTCCAACTCTTGATTTCAGCTCAGGTCGTGATCTCAGGGTGGAGAATTTGAGGCCTGAGATCGGCTCCATACTGGGCATGGAGTCTCCCTCTCCCTCTGGGCATGGAGGCTCCCCCTCTCTCTGCCCCTCTGCCCTTGCTTCCCTGCTTGCACATGTGTGCATGCTCTCTCTTTCTAAAAACAAAAAAAATATGAATAGCTGCTGAACTTTATTCAATATATACTCAAAATATTTTATGCAATTATACATTTTAATTATTTAACTTGTGCTGTAATAAAGTATATTCAGGGAATTCTTAATATTGAATAACCCTTGTATTTGTGGCTTCAGTTTCTTTGGCCATGTTGCATTATTGTAAAGCACTGCTGGAATGAATTTGTAGTATTTATTTACAATTTTTCACCTATATTTATATATGACATTAGCCTATTTTTTTTTCCTATTTGATGTTGTTATTAGCGTTTTGCTAGCTTTGTAAAATAATTTTGGAAACTTTCCATCTTTTGTTTTATATTTGAATAACTATCATGGGCTCACCTATTTCTTAAAAGTTAGTTAACCTTCTGTGTAACCCCTGAGAATAATTTTGAGTATGTCATCAATCTTGATAGATTTTTCATTTTTGTTCACTCTTCCATAATTTGTAACTTCCATTTTGTTTTACTACTTATCTGTTGGTTATTAGAAGCAAATATATTAATCTCCAAAAGGTTTTTAAATTTTTTTCATAATCAAAGAATATAACTGAAAATAAGTATTTTTTTAATATGAAGTGTATTGTGACCAAATATACAATTGTTTTTCTAAATGTTTAACAGTAATAAAAGCCATAAAATTCTATGAGTCAATATTCTGCAAACAGCAATTGAAAGCTGTTAATTATTATTAAAATTGCTAATCATGCTTTTCCTTTAAAAAGTGAAGTAATGTATTCAGGCAATAATTGTGGCTGTATCACACTCTTTTATATCTCCTGTATCTGTGAATTTTCATCTCATATGTTTCATCATTTTATGTTTGTTATATAATGATGACTGTTTTTCTACTTTTAGAAGTATTCCTTTCATGATTGCAAGCTTCATGTTATTTGTTTATAATTTTTTGTGGACTCTAGGCTTATATACCAAGTTACCTGAACACATTATCACCATTTACCCTCTCTTTGACACACTTTTTTTTTTTACATCCACCTGATATCATCATCACCCTTTTATTTCTCTTCTATCATTTGCATTTTTTTAGGTGTGATCTTATAAATAGCAAATGACTGGATTTTGTCTTTGAAACCAATTTGCATCTTTATTTTTAATAGTGGTGCTTACATTTGTATTCACTGAAAAATTATGTTTGCCCTTATTCCTTCCATCATACTTTATAAAACATTTTGCCTTTTCTTTTACTTAATTGTATTGATTTATCAAGTTTATTTTTAGTTACTCTCATTATAACAGTTATATTTAAACCTGGATTTCTCTATTTGTCTATGAAAATGAAAAAAAATCACTGTCCCACCACCCAGGTGTTGGAAATGCTCACTTTACTCATCAAGAAGAAACCTTTAAATGCCTTCATCCTGACTCTGTTTTCTGTTACTTCTGAGCCCTGTTAAATTATTTTAAAGTATAGGTTTCAAGTATTATTAGGTCTTCCTAGAAACTTTTATAATATGTTTACTATGTTTTATGAATTCTTAATATTTATGTTACAGATTTCAGTCACATGCTCATCAAATCATATTTAACTGGAGATTATAGGAGTAACTGGCTGGCTCAGTAAAGCATGCAAATCTTGATCTTGGGGTTGTAAGCTGAAACCCACATTGCCTACAGTTTCCTTCAAAATAAAATCCTTTAGGTTCACCTGGATGGCTTAGTTGGTTTCGTTTCCAACTCTTGATTTCAGCTCAGGTCTCAATCTCAGGCAGGGACATGAATCCAAGCCCTATGTTGGGATCCATGTTGGGTATAGAGTCTACTTTAAAAAATAAAAATAATAACAATAGAAAAAAATAAAATATTTTAACTAGAGACTATATAAGATTTATTAATCACTACTTTAATATTCATCATCTTTCTTTATCATAATCTAATTATTTGTGCTGGAAATAGTAATGCATTAACTATCTTAAAAAGGGGATGAGGATGGTATATTTCATGCATTCATTATATGTAAAAAATGTTTACATTTTACCCTTTCATGAAAGTGATAGCTTGGCTGGTGTGCTGAATAAGTTTCATTTTCCCTTATGAATACCTCCTATAACTTTTTATTCCTTTCTGTGCACCCTGGAATGAGGTACATCAACAGGATTTTGCTCTTTGGCTTCCTGAAGGGTTTTGCCAAGGACAGAGTAGAAGTCAGGATATTTCTTCTCTAGCCTCCATCCTTGTTGGGGTAATTTTGATCTGGCTAAGTCTTTTAACTGAAGATTATAGTGTCTATCATGAGGCCCTCATCACACAGCCCTGTCTTTTTGGCTAAGAATTACTCTCTCCCATTGGTTCTTCAGATCTGTGAGATAACCATACTCTAGGTACTAAACCATTTTTGTAATTTTTCTTACCTTCTGCCCACACTTTTTTTTTTTTAATTTATTTATTTGAGAGAGAGAGAGAGAGAGAGATCACAAGTAGGCAGGGAGGCAGGCAGAGAGAGAGGGGGAAGCAGGCTCCCTGCTGAGCAGAGAGCCCGATGCGGGGCTCGATCCCAGGACCCTGAGATCATGACCCGGGCCGAAGGCAGAGGCTCAACCCACTGAGCCACCCAGGCGCCCCTTCTGCCCACACTTTTAAAAAAGTAGTCCCTTCATTAAAACTTGTACCATTTGGCTGTATCATTTGATTCTTGCTTAGACCCTGAGTGATATAGCTGTATATAGGATTCTTCTTATTGACCTAGCTCTTGGTGTCTGCTGGTAGATTATTTTTTTTTAAGATTTTATTTATTTATTTGACAGACAGAGATCACAAGTACACAGAGAGGCAGGCGGGGGTGGGGGAAGCAGGCTCCCTGCTGAGCAGAGAGCCTGATGCGGAATTCGATTCCAGGACCCAGAGATCATGACCTGAGCCAAAGGCAGAGGCTTAACCACTGAGCCACCCAGGTGCCCTGCTGGTGGATTATTAAACAAGAGAAAATAGAGATGGACTGAGCATAGTGAATAGACTCCCAAGCTCTCAGGAACCTTTGTGTTGAAGTATAGAAGAGAAGGAAGACAAGTAGTGTTCTGATTTCTCTAGGTCAAGGTGTGGAGGGGTAGCTTCAGCCTGGCACCATAATTCCTCTTTGGTGTTACAGAAGCAGATTAGGAGAGTAATCACTCATGTGCTAAGGGCATTCATTCAAGTTGTACTTCTAGTTGTTTGTCATTCCTCTTCACAACCATGATACTGAAGGTCTTCAGTTTGGGCCCTGCTGGAGTTGCAACATTCCTCATAGTGTTTCTTGTAGTGCCTAGTTCCACACACTCTTCCTGAAACCTTTAAATCTCTATTGTATCTAAAATCTTTTCCAGATCTCTAAAAAAGTCCATGGTTAACAGAGACAGAGGGTCAGAATATGGACCCGTAACCTCACAGTGAGCAATTCCCATATACATATTTGATGACAGGAAAAAAACAAACAAAAAAACTACAGTTCCTTTTTTCTCACAAGGTAAGCAGAGATCACAAGATATGATGTGTGTGGGCAAATAAAGAGAATGAATATCTTATTTGACCTATTATTTGCTTGTGGTTACATTGCCCTGTGCTGACATGTTGATGTCAGTTTTGTTTTGTTTTGTTTTGTTTTCCCTAAGAGTGGATATCTTCCTAATAGTAGGTAACCCATATGTTATGCAAAAAATCTGTATCTCTAGTACTTCAGCTACCTCTTCATCCAGCCCCTGTTCTTCATTTCATAACAGACTTTCCTGTATCTACAACTTGTTCAACTCAATGGAAAGATCTCAGACTTTTTTTTTTTTTTTTTTTTTTTTTTTAACTTCCATCTGGAGCCCATTCACATGTGTTTGTATTGTTTTTAAGAGTCTGCATATCTGGGCATCCTGGATGGCTCAGTCAGTTGGGCGTCTGCCTTTCCGCTAAGGTCACAGCCCCAGAGTCCTGGGATGGAGCCCAGAATCAGGCTTCCTGCTCAGTGGAGAGTCTGCTTCTCTCTCTGCCTGCTGCTCACTCTGCTTGTGCCCTCATTCTTTCTCTCTCACTCTCACTCTATCTCAAATAAATAAATAAAATCTTTAAAAAAAGGAAGAGTCTGCATATATGAAAATAATTGCTTCTCTTCCTTCTAATGCTAAGGAATGTCCAGCACTACAATCTTGGTGTATAAGTTTCTTAGGGCTGCTGTAACAAACTGCCACAAGATGAGCAGGTTTAAACAACCAAACTTCATTGTCTCATGGATCTGGAGGAAATAAACAGGAAATAAAGCGTCTGCAGGGCTACACTTCTTTAGAGACAGATTTGTCTTTGCCTCTTCCAGCCCCAGGCATCCCTTCACTTGTGGGAGCGTCACTCCAATCTCTGCCTCGTCTTTCCTCGGCAGAGCTCCTTGTGTATCTGTGTCTTAACGTCGTTCTCTTCTCTCTGTATGTATTTATCTCCAAATTTCCCTCTTCTTATGAGCCTGCCATATTTGATTGGGGCCCACCTTAATGACATCATGTTAACTTGATGATATCAGCAAAGATCTTGTTTCCAGTTAAAGTCACAATCACAGGCGGGAGGGATTAGATCTTCAGCATATCCTTTGACAGACACAGTCCAACTCATAACATTTGGCTTTTTTCATTTCTTTGTAGACATATACTTTTATTTTGCTATTAAATATATTATTTGGGGAAATATTCCATTTATTCTATTATATAACTTTTTTCCAGAATGAGTTTTAGTTGGAGATAAACAATAATTTTTGCATAAACCCCAAATAGTTCAAGTTCTTAGGATTAAACATTTTAGCAGATAGTAGTACCAATAATTTAAAGCTGAATGGCACATTATTTATATTATATTTTAGAAGAAAAATCTGCAAAGGATATTGTTGATGATTATCTTATAAAATACAGGATTAAATTATTAGATGATTTTATAAATGGTACCCAGTCTTACAATAATAGTAAAGTGTAAGATAGGCATTTAAATAAGTTGATTTTCTTTTGTATAAGAAATTATTTCTTTCATTATATTTCTCCTGTATGACTGCTATAATTCTGTATTCTCTAATCATAACTAAAATGAAAATTGGGAAACTGAGACCCAAATTTCCAGGTATCATATAACTTAATTAATATATCAGGATTGTTTCATGAGTTTGCAAACTTATCTGCAGTTGGGAAATACTTATAGTTTAATCACAACTGTCCTTGTTGAAGTTGGCTTTGTAAATAGGCTGGAGCCTAAATTTAATAACTTAATTTAGTAACAATTTTAGCCTTATTGTTACTAGGGCAGCAGTTAACATCTAAGATGAAAAACTGATGGGAATAATAATTTACATTACTCAACGTTTTTTATTTGTTCTTGCCTAAACTCCATTATTAATATTAATACTGGCTAATATTTCTTCTGATTTTATTATGTACCAAAGCTATTCTAAGCTTTGCATATATTAACCTTATACTCTACAGGCCTATATGACACATATTATCACTATCTCTATTTTAGACATGATGACACTGAGAAACAGAGGTGTTAAGAAATTTGTGCATGTTTACATTGCTAATAAACACTGGATTACTGTGCTTTTAAACTGTATTATCATACCTCTTTTACCATATTGCCATGTGACTTTTGATTCACATTTTTATTTCTTTGGGCCTTAACTAATTTACTTATTTAAAAAGATAAATAAAAGGAATGTATTAAATTGACATATCTCACTCTTCTTGAGACCAAAGCATCTCTTTTAGAAGTTAAGAAGTTCTAAAAAAAAAAAAAAATGAACTGTGGTTACTTACATTTGGGAAACTTAGACCTCCTTCTCCTATAGATTCTTAGTGCACATTAGCATCAGATCTGAAAATTTCTATAGCAAAAATGTTCCCTTAAAGTCATTTTCACAAATTTATTTGATCAAAAAGTTTTTAATAATAATAATAAATTATTTATTTGACAGAGAGTACAAGCAGAGGGAATGGCCAGGGAGCCTGTCATGGTGCTGGATCCCAGGACCCTGGGATCATGACCTGAGCCAAAGGGAGATGTTTAACCTACAGAGCCACCCAAGCATCCTTGACCAAAAAAAAATTAAAGGAATGACATACTGCTGTATACTTGTTAGGATGGCTAAAATCCAGAACACTGACAACAGCAAGTGCTGGGGAGGCTGAGGAGGAACCCAAGTTATTATTCATTGCTGGTGGAAATGCAAAATTGTATAGCCACTTTCAGTTTGGCAGTTTCGTACAAAACTAAACATATCTTACCATTGGGCTCCTTGGTGGTTACCCAGAGGAGTTGAAGATTTTTGTCCACACAAAAACATATCCAAGATAGTTATAGCAGCTCCTATTCTTAAGGCCAAAACTTAGAAGCAACCAAGATGTCTTTTAGGAGATGAACGGTTGAATAAAGTGTGGCACATCCAGACAATGCATGTTTATTTATCAGCACTAAAAAGAAAAGGGTTATCAAGCCATTAAAAGATATGGAAGAATCTTAAATGTGTATTACTAAGTGAAAAAAGCCAGTCTGTAAAGGCTACATACCATGTGATTCCAACTGTATGACATTCTGGAAAATACAAAACTATGAAGACAGTAACAACAATAATTGGTTGCCAGGGTTGGGGAGAGGACTGATGAATAGGAATAGTGCAGAGGACACTTAGGGCCATGAAAATACTCTTATGATACTATAATGGGAGACACATGTCATTGAACATTTGTCCAAACCCACTGAATGTACAACATCAAGAATGAACAGTAATATAAACAGTGGAATTAGGGCAATTATGATGTGTCAATATAGGTTCTTCAGTTGTAACAAATGTTTAACTCTGGTGAGGAATATTAATAATTGGGGAAGCTATCTATGCACTTGTGTGGGCAGGGATTACACAGGGAAACTCTATACCATCTGTTTAATTTTGCTGTGAACCTAAAACTGCTCTAAGAATAAAGTCTATTTTAGAAAATCAGATAAACCTTATCTTCCGCACTTGAGGGTGATGTAGAAATAACCTATTCAGAAAATATATTTTGAGACTACAACTTGGAAAGTTCTGAATTTAGATATTCTAAAGTTCTGTTAATCCCTAAAACTCCAGTTATCTGGTATTTTATTTTATTTTTATTATTTTTTCCAACTGGTATTTTATTTTGGGGGGGGTCTTTTTAAAAAAATATTTATTTATTTATTTATTTATTTATTTATTTATTTATTTGACAGAGATCACAGGTAGGCAGAGAGGCAGGCAGAGAGAGGGGGGAAGCAGTCTCCCCACTGAGCAGAGAGCCCGATATGGGGCTCGATCCCAGGACCCTGGGATCATGACCTGAGCCGAAGGCAGAGGCTTTACCCCACTGAGTCACCCAGGCGCCCCAACCACTGGTATTTTAAAGAAGATAATTCGCTTCTTAACAAGTTCTAGTGTTCACCCATATGTAATCTTCTTTTTTTTTTAACTTTGTTTTATCAAGTTTTCAAATTTTCTCTTTTGTTTTCAATTCTGCCTATGATATATGGGATTCTCCTCTCCTTACACACATACACACACAAATACACACTTAAAATCAAAAGAGTGTACTCTTGGGGCGCCTGGGTGGCTCAGTGGTTTAAGGCCGCTGCCTTCGGCTCAGGTCATGATCCCAGGTCCTGGGTTCGAGCCCCGCATCGGGCTTTCTGCTCAGCTGGGAGCCTGCTTCCTCCTCTCTCTCTGCCTGCCTCTCTGCTTACTTGTGATTTCTCTCTGTCAAATAAATAAAAAAAATCTTAAAAAAAAAAAAAGAGTATACTCCTATCATTTTAAAGGAGTCCATTCACTCTCAATGAAACTAATGGATGATTTAAGATTCAGTCTTATGTAAAGTCTTTCATAAAAGAACTAGAAACCGTTTTTTACATAAAGAATTTTTTAATATACAAACATTAGAGATCTGCTGATTATGTTGTTCTTATTAAATTATAGGATTATATTAAGTGAAGCAATGCAATAATAAAATGATTTCACCTATTACTACAAACTCCACTTACGTGCTCTTCCTTCAAGGTCCATAATACCTTATACTGACACCTTTCTTAATGTGTATTTTATTTAATAATTGCCATTTATTTGTCCTCCTCCAGTATTAGGCTATATAACTTTCTTTACACCCATCAAGTAAGGTATCCTATTTTTAACTTATATTTAGCACTAAGCATAATGACTAAGACCTAAGAAACACAATAGCCTCTCATGTATACATATAGTTTAAGATAATAATGATTATTATTTGGATAGCATTTTATAATTTACAAAATAATTTTACTTAGGATATTTTGTTTGATCTTTCAAAAATTCTTCATTTTTTCAGATAAGAAAACAAAGACTTAAGGACCATTAAATGACTAAAATATGAGAAGTCATTCTTGAAATTGAAAGGTATAATATTTAGCTAGGAAGAGAACAAAGGCACAGTCATTTCAGAAAGTATAATAAGCATGATTTAAGGTCCATAAATGAACATAACTATGATATATGTTGTGAGATATGAGTTAAGTTTGGGTACAGTATGAAATTTCAAAGCAATGTATCAGTTGTTGATTTCTTACCTATAGAACCAATCATCTTTTTTCTCATTGTTACACTGGCTCACTTTTCAGCATATACATCCAATATAGTTTTAAATTTCAGGTTACATTACCATATCCAAATATAAATAAGCACCTTAAACATTTAAGATCAGATTTACTTTCATTTAATTTGATCTCAAGAAGCCCAAATTTTGAGACAAGAAGTCATAACCAGAATGCAATATGTGAAGATTTAATACAAATAATAAAAGCTATAACATTTTTAAGAGAAAAAGAAAGTGCTGGCATAAAAGATGGTCATGAGACATGGAGCAATTACTGTATATAATGTTAGACATAGTACAAAATTATTACTATATATACTACAGTTATTACATATAAGCAAAGTATATATTACAATATAGTAATAGTATATATGGTAATTACTATACATACAAAATTGTATTACTAAATATATAATTACTATTAAAAAAGTCTAATTACTATATATAAGAATTACTATATATACAGAAAGCTATAAATATGTATATACACAAAATTTAATATATATATACAAAACCCCTAAAATTATGAATGAAAAGGAGATACTGATAAGATACATTGTAAATGAGAATACTGACAGAAGTAATGAAGCAGGAAAAGGAATCTGCATGTGGACTATGTTATTACAGCTTCAAGTTCTCTTTTAAAGATAGTTTTTCTGCCTTGTACTTTTTATCTCAATAGTTACAAATTTTGTGTGTATGTGTCCATGCATATGTGTGTATATGTTATTGTGTGGACAGCAGATTAAAAGGCTACATTAATTATTGGGGTAGGAAGACTAATGGTCCCAAATATATCCACATCTTAATCTCTAAAACCTGTGAACATACTGCCTACATGTAAAAAGACTTTTCAGACATGATTAAATTAGGGATATTGCCCAGATTACCTGGAAGGGCAGAATGCAATCACAGGGATCTTTACAAGGAAACAAAAGTGTCAGAGAAATTTGAAGATGTTGAACTGCTGGCTTAGAAGCTGAAGGAAATTGCCCTGAGCCAAGAAATGCAGGTGGTCTAAGATGAGGGGAGGCGGGGAAGGAAGGAAACAGATTTTCCTGTAGAGCATCTAGAAGGAACATAGCTCTACTAAAACATTGGTTTTAGAACCGTAAGACACATTTTAGATTTCTGGCCTCTAAAACTGTAAGAGGATATACTTTTGTTGTTTTAGGTAATTAATTTTACAGCCATGTATTACAGCATCAATAGAAAACTAATATAAATATCAGATATTTTATTTGTAGCTATAAGATAGAAAGTCAATCTAGAATTTCTTATTCGGCCATATGATCCGCGGAGACAATTATACTGCTTACAGACATTTTACCAGAATAATATTAGAATATCAATAAACACTTATAAAGGATGGAGAACTTAAGAAGAGAAGTGATTTAATTGTGAAATTTAATTAAATTATTTGATGTTTCCATTCTGGAAGAAACCTTAAAGTGAAAGAAAAATCAGACTCAAAGTTTTCTTACTGCTGTACTTTTATAAAACTCACGTTTTTAAAGGATCAATGTACTCTAAGGAACTGAACTGTTAGGTTCTATCTCATGTCTGCATTATACACACTATTCTTCTGAGATGGCAGATGATAAATTAGCTATTCCAACCCAACAAAATGCACACAATGTAGTAGAGTTAAAATTTTGTAAATGATTATGAAACGGCTTTCACTGTTTCATTTCCACATTGGCCAACACTTAGAAACATAACCTCAGTTAAATAGATAAAAATATTTTGAGACATTATTTTATTCCAGAATAGATAACAGAAAAAAAGTGAGTCACACAAAGGATATCCTAGTTGAGAACATTTTGGCCAAATACATTTACAAGTCAAATAGAATGCCGAAGTGAATTTTCCTTAATTTTAGCAGTATTTTGCAAATGTATCCCATGTAGTACAATTGCTGAAATAGCTTCATCATTTCAGCAAGAAAACATGCTCTGCCAAACATAAAGCATTGTTAATCTTACCCTCAAAAACATTACATTGTATTAATATTTTCTCATTCATGCCCATTTAAGATGACTATTTTGAGAGATAGCATTCATTAGCACTTAGAATTAAGAAATCTTAGTTTCCGTGGCTAAGACTTTGAGTCAAGATGCAAATTAAAATAAATCTTAATTGGACCTTGGAAGTGTAAGAATAATCAGGGATAAATTAGAGCTGCATAAATAATTCCAAAGTAATCTACTCTCAACAAACAATACTGCAAATTTACTATAGAGAAGTACAGAATTAAAATTTGTTGAAATATGCTCTAATCCAGATCTCGGTTTAGTGCCTCCTCATATAATGCATGCGTAATTTATGACATATAGTATTGAATATGCACTTAATATTTATGGGGTTCCTCTTAAATGATCTTGATTAGCTCTCTTAATTATTTCAAGAAATCCCAGAATCTTAGATCTGAAGGAAACCCCAAATTTGTCCCCTAATCTAAATTGCAACATTCCCTTTAGCAATATTCCTGATAAATACCCATCCAGTCCCAGTCAGGTGCATTCATGAATAATCTCTTTTTTTAACCCCACATTGGCTAACGGTACAAAACTAGTACAAAACAAGGTACTATCTTGAACTTGCTTTTATTTAAAAAGAGAAATCAAGTGCAAGATGTGCATTTAGGTCAAATAGGAATTAGAACAGGTCACTGGAAATAATTTTCATTTAGTTAATTTTTAAAATATTTGCATTCAATAATATGCTAAATTATTCTGGAGTCCTAGAAATTTATATCAATGAAGAAGAGATGTGCATAGATATTAATAAAAAAGATGTTCATCACAGACCTTTAGCAATTAAAAATTAGAAAAACAAATATTAAAACATAGAGGATGGTTACAGAAATTAGGCCTATCTATACCTGGAAATACTATGTATATGTTTTTTTAATTTTTCAGAGAATATATGATAAAATACAAGTAGTCTTATGCTAAGGCAGATTGGAAATGTTAAAAACTATTAATTCTCCATGGTGATAACATTAATAATAATGTATAATAAAAATCACATATATCATTGTGCACATGTGCCAAGACTATTTGACACAGCTGTCAATATAATGAAAGTGTCATGAAGGAAATTAAACTAGTAACAACAGAAATCATAATGGTTATTTGGGTAGTAGAATTATAGGTATTTTTTTCCTGTTCATATTTTCCTATTTTTTTCAGATTGCCTACATTAATCATTCATTAAATTTTAGGCTTTTGCTTCAATTTTTAGTTTTACCCAGGAAAGTGTCAAAAGTAAGCAAATCTGTTTTTCTAATGTGATGAAACATCACTGATAGATCTACCAGAGATACTACTCTGATATGTATTTATTTATTTGCTTTTATTTTAAATTGAGGTTAGTTAACATATGGTGTATTATTAGTTTCAGGAGTGGAAGTCAGTGATTCATCTGTTGCATATAACACCTAGTGGTCATTAATCCTTTGCTATTTAGAGAAGGACCCATGTGGCAATAATACTCTGCCCAACAAAATCATCTTAAACTAAGCCCAAGAGTAGGAGGAAGTACATCAAAATAATGTGTGTGTATTTGTGTTTTGCTTATGTTTCTACGTTGTCCTTTCACTTTCCCCTTGAAAAATCAAATATGAGCAGAAACACTTCTGTGTTGATATTTTTGTGCTCTGTCTTGCTTTATCTTATTCCTTATCATACGTTTTGTCCACTGTAATATTATAGAGTCATATCACCTCTCTGTTGGAGGTATTTTCTACCTAATCTCATTTATTTCTCCTTGTGTTTTCTTCTTCCTTGCATCTACAATGTCATTTATGTTGTAAATCTACATTAACACATCACCAGGTGTGGTGAAGAATAAATTAAATAATGCCTGTATATTCCCCTTTGACATATAGTAGCTATTCAACAAATGACAATTCTGTATCTTTTCCTTTTCAAATAGATACACACACAATATTTTATTTTATAGAAACTGAGAATTTTATTTAAAATCCCTTAACATTAAACATAATTGAGTCAGTTTTAATATGACTTCATGTTTCCTATAACTGTGAATGATTGCTTAAAATATTTCTTATCAAGTTTAATATTTATTTTAACAGCAGAAATTTGCAACTTATGTTTCTCAAATAGCTTACAGTTTTTTAAAAATTTGTTAATTCATGTTATGGTCTTCTAGTTTGATCGATTTAAGCTTTACATCTGCAAATTTAATGAACGCTATCCTTTAAATTTATTAGTTCTATTTTTTAACTACAGTTAGGTATTTTCATTTTCATGAATCACAGCACACTAAATATTTTTAAAAATTGTGAATCTACAAATGAATTTTTACTGTCTTTCACATTGACAGTATCATTGGTACCCCGCAGATTACAAATGTCAAAAGGGAATTGTAGATAAATAAGGCTATCTATAAATCTGATTCATAGACTTATGAATTCTTACCATGGAGCACTGGAAAGACAGTGGCTACAGTTATATTTCTGGCTAAAAGCTTATGTTTAGATAGTTTCATATTGTAAGTTTCTCTGGGGACAGAAGTCAATATTTAGAATAAATTAAGGTGCATTTAGTTACTTAACCAGAAGTATCTATCTTTTTGCATGTACTCACATGCCCCTGAAAACGTTGACACAACTTCTAAAAGTAACTTTTTCTAACTAGAAGTGTAGATTTCTTCTATATGTCTTTTAAATAATAAAAAAATAAATATTTTTATCTTTCTCATGTATTTATTTATTTTGGTTCCAGTGTGCATACATTGAAAAAGGATAATTCTGTTGTTCTGTATGTTTCACACCTAATTCCCATGTTTTTTTTTTTTTTTAAAGATTTTATTTATTTATTTGACAGAGAGAGATCACAAGTAGACGGAGAGGCAGGCAGAGAGAGAGAGAGAGAGAGAGGGAAGCAGGCTCCCCGCTGAGCAGAGAGCCCGATGCGGGACTCGATCCCAGGACCCCGAGATCATGACCTGAGCCGAAGGCAGCGGCTTAACCCACTGAGCCACCCAGGCGCCCTAATTCCCATGTTTTTAAAAATTCCCATTATTACTGGGGCACCTGGGTGGCTCAGTGGGTTAAAGCCTCTGCCATTGGCTCAGGTCATGATCTCAGAGTCCTGGGATCGAGCCCCACATCCGGCTCTCTGCTCAGCAGGGAGCCTGCTTCCCCCTCTCTCTCTGCCTGCCTCTCTGCCTACTTGTGATCTCCATCTGTCAAATAAATAAATAAAATCTTTAAAAAAAAATTCCCATTATTACTAGTAACATAATTGTTTTCACTACTATTCTTTTTTATATTTTGTATGTTTAGCATGCACTTAAACGTCATGTAATGAAAAGCAGATTATTTAACTTTCAATTCAACACCAACATATTGAGAAAAACTAATATTTATATGGAATCATTAAGCCCCAAATTTATGTATATGACACTGGATATCCAGATACTTTTAAAAAGCAAGTTTGCTTGGTTTTGTATTTTTCTCTAGAGATCCAGGATTGTATCGACATTGCTAAAGAATGAGGCAAGAAATTTAACCTGTACCAACTGGAGTAATTAAATTTTACAATATCATTGTATTTTAGTAAGATATAAACTTCACAAACTGTTGACAATAAAAATCAATCACATTTAAATAGAAGAGGTACTGAAAAATGTTAGTATTGTTAAAAAAATGTTCAATAAAATTTTAAAAGCCATGAAGAATTAAATAATTTAAAATAGTGAAGCACTTTTGGGTGGGTAAATGCATTTTTAAAAATTGTTTTTAATGGTCAAGCTCAGTCATCCTAGTGGAGTGATCATCTGTCAAATTTTCATGAAAATATGCATCCCATATAAGTGAACTCCAGTTGTTTACTTCCCAGAATATTCTATATATCAAAAACAATATATACCAACAAGCCTTCAGCTTGGAATATCTGTACAATCTCTATGTGAACTTGAATTAAAATTACTTTTAACAATAACTTATGATGTAGTCTGAGTTTCAAATGAATTTATCTTTATCATGTAACTGTCATCATTTCCCTGAAGAACTGGATGTAGTTATTCATTATCAATAAGTGATAAACATGTTTGTTTAGACATTTAAAAACAAGTCAATTTGATTTAGCATTCTAATATACATTATAAAAATACTCTTACACAGTGAAAATGATCTGCCAAGTCAGATAAATTAAAAACAGTGTAACAAAGTTAATAAAAAAAATTCTTTCCTAGGGAGTGCTATTGTTTGAAAAGGTGTTTGAATTCAAAGGGTAGAATAAACAAAAGGATGGAAACATAAATATAAATATAGAAATGCAAAATCTATTTTAATTATAGAATTGCTACTATGATTTCATATGAAATATTTCAATAGCAATCACCAACTTAGAATAACACCTCTATTTTAATGAGACAACTTCATGTGGTGAGTTTGTTTTCTTATCCAAGTAGAATTATATATAGTGATGATAAGATCACTACCATCAGATGAATGAAAACTTGACTTATGCTGTGCAGATACACAACTCTTCATAAATAATCTTGCAACCTGATACAAAAAGTGTCTATAATTCTGGCATGTTTGACATTCCCATTCATTCCAACAACTCGTTGACATATATTTAATTTGCTACTTCTTGAAGGTGTTGCTTGAAGTTCCCTTTCACTTGACAGGTACCTGACAGCTCAGCCTCACTCAGAGTTTAACAAAATGGAAAAAAAATGTATTATCTAAACCCCCGAGGACTATTCATTTTATGACTTTGATAATGTTCAGAACTAAACTTGGTTTCTTTAGATATTGATAAGGGGCACTTTTTTTTTCTTGGCTTTTTAAAAAGGTGTGTATATACATTTAACTTTCCATTTGGGCTCTTTTTTGGCAAACCCTGTGCCCTGCAGTTCTCAAACTGTAACTGATGATTAAAATATGGACATGTGAAAGGAATTAAATAACAATGCAACTTCTGGTTCCTCACCATTTATATATTTTAGTAAGATGAAAAAATGTTAATATTTATAATACAAATCATGCTCTTAGTACCTGGCATCTTTGACAATACATTTGAATGTGTTCTGGTTCTGAATACATATTTATATCCATGCATGCTTCTCAGACTATTTCTCATAGTTATTCATTATGACAAATAATATACATCCTTTTAATGATAGGAGCAGATGACTTTGTTTAAGGAGCAGGCAGAAGCCTATTGTATGTCAAGGCTCCTAAGAAAAAGTAGCTAATACCAAACCGAATTTAAACATTCTTTAGTGAAAATCTGTTTACCTCATCATTGTCTATGTTATGTGTGCAAAATCCTTGGCATCATATTGAAAATTCTTTGTAACTGATCCCACTATATATTTCTAACCTAATTAAGCTCCCACTTGTACCCTGCCAGTTCTCTCTTTCTACTCATTGATTCGATGAGGGTGTAAGAAAAAAGTTCCTTTGCTAAAACCATTCCCAGAAATTTATCTCTGTTCTCCATCTGGAGGGGGGCAGCGGCGGGGAGGACAAGTTTTATTTTTTAGAAATCTAACCCAAAAGTCATGTAGCATTTTACTGATACCCTCACCTTTTGCAGTACTTGTTATTCTTTTTATACCTGGGGGCACATTTTGGATTATTGTCTTGTATTATTGCTACTTTACCTGTAGATTAAGACTCATTTTACCATTTACATATGCACTAGTCGAAAACCCATCTGGAGGCAGAAACTACACAGCAATTTTGAACAGGGAAGGTTTACTATAAAGCGTAAAGAGATATAACAGAGCATTGGAATAATGAAGGATTGGCCAGTAATGATTAAAGAGAACTCTATAAAATATAGGAAAGTAGATATAAAGAGCAGCCATTGCTTCTAGAGCTGAAGTGTTGTACCCAAAGAAGAACTTCGTCACCACTAGCAGGACTGACATCCAGATTCCATGAGAGGCAGCCATGGCTCACTTGATGGTGGACAAGTCACCGAGGTGCAATCAGAGCAGATTTTGCTGAAAATCTTTCCCCTGAAGTGCTGACGATACTACCACAGGGAGGATACTAACTAGCACCACTCCTCTGCAAAGCCATCCAAGGAAGCACCAGAGGGAGTTAATTGGCAATGTCATCCGAGGGCCTAATGCAGAAATCCACCCACAAGGAAATGATGCACAGTGGTATTCATGGCAGAGCAACCCACAGGGGATGCTGGTGTCGCCTGTTCATAAGGAGGGACTTCCCAGGCAGCACTCATTCCAAAGTCTCCTAGGGGTTTTTGGAGGAAGCCATCTACAGGGAAGTTCTAGACTTTGGAACACATTTTAAAGCCACCAGAAGGATGCCAGAGGAAGTTTCTGGTTGCTAGGTGCCAGTAGGCATCCTGTGCTACAGGAGTCAGGCACTGGAGAAACCGAACACTCAAGAGTCTGATGAGAGGAGCACATTAGGACCAAAAACAAAGACCCTTCTTCCGCCATTATCCCTCTTACACCATCTACTGACTAAGCTTTCAAAACATGCAAGTTGGCAAAAGAAATATTTTTAGAGCCCTTCTAAATGATTGAAGGTCAGAGAATGAGAGTAGGTTTGGGTCTGACAATGTATTTGAAAATAGCACAATACACTTATTACTAACTCTGAACAAATCAAAATTTCCTAAAAGACAGAAATGGCTTCTTTTAATTCCTTTTCTGTCCCAGGATATAGTTTTCATATGAATGATAATCAGAAACATCTCAACTAAATTTGCTGTTTTTAACCATTATGTTCTTACAAACATGACGTGAATTATATCTCTGCTACTTTATGTGCAAAATATATGTCATCAGCATCAAAGCTAACTATATATAAGTGGACTGTCATTTTCTTCATATGTATGTAAGCTTGTATGTGCATGTATAAGTGTATATAAAGTCCATATCTGATTACTAAGCCTGACCAATATAGAAATTAATCAAATAGCCTGGTGAAAGTTAGAAGAAAGCTATTGTATTTTATCTATTTTAAGATTTTTTATTTATTTATTTATTTATTTATTTATTTATTTGAGGGAGGGGCAGAGGGAAAGAGAGAATCTCCAGCAGTTTCTATGTTGAGCCTGGAGCCCAACATAGGGCTCAATCCTACAACCCTGAGATCAACACCTCAGCCAAAACCAAGATTGGCCATTTAACTGACTGAGCCACCCAGGTTCCCCCGAAGAAAGCTCTTTTAAACCTCAGAAAAATAAATGACAAGTGTTGATATCAGCTAGTTTAAAATATAGATTTTCATTCTTCAAAGGAATATGCTATACACTGATTTTCTAATAAGTTACATAAAGATAGTTATAGGATATTTTCTTTTTTTTTTTTTTTTTTTTTTAGATTTTATTTATTTGACAAAGAGAAAGACAGTGAGAGAGGGAACACAAGCAGGAAGCAGGGAAATGGGAGAGGGAGAAGAAGACTTCTCACTGAGCAGGAAGCCTGATGCAGGGCTTGATCCCAGGATACTGAGATTATGACCTGCACCTAACGACTGAGCCACCCAGGTGCCCTGGTATAGGATATTTTCTTTAAGTTTTTACATTTCAACACTAAAAATATTTTACTTACTAATATTTTATCAATATATTGATGCTTAAAAATCAATCTTAATATCTAAATAGTAATATTTAAAAATACATTTTACTAAATATTTAACTGTCTCTAACTTAGTTGCAATAAAAATCTGACTACTGGGGCACCTGGGTGGCTCAGTTGGTTAAGCATCTGCCTTAGCTCAGGACATGATCCTGGGGTCCTGGGATTGAGCTCTGGGTTGGGCTCCCTCTGCCCAGCCCTCCTCTTGCTCCCTTGCATTCTCTGTCTCTCAAATACATAAGTAAACTCTTTTAAAAAAATCTTACTATTAATAATACATTAATTTATCCTTCCTTGTCAATTTGTACGTTTATATAGCGATTATCTGAGAGAGAGCCAAGCAAAATAAATATCATAACTAATAAAAAGCTACTGTTGGGAGAAAGACGGAGAGCTTATAGATGAAGGTTAAATATGCTAAAATTATAAATAATTTAAGTATTCTCCAAGGAAAGATGGGTAAATATTTGATATAAAAAGAGCTCAGGCATTTGATGCAAGTGGTCCAGATTCAAATTCTACTTCTTCTTCTTTTTTAACCTGCAACCTGGAAAAGCAATTTAAATTAAAAACATTAACATCTCTTCTATAAAGTGGGGATTCTAATACTGAATAATGAGAAGTTTCTATGGATTTGGTGAAATATTATGCATAAATTATGTACTTTGGTAATAGCTTACAGAGATCTGCTTGTATTTAAAAATGGGGACAAATAACTTTAAAATGAATAAAAGTTATTTATTTTAAAGATAGGTAGGGATGTACTGTACCTCGAATTCCAATTTATATCTCTGTTTTGAAGTGCAGAAGTTTGTATGCAACTACTAAATTGTGCCTCATGTATCTTAGAACTGTGTTTGTTATCTTTCCCCTAAAATCTGCTCCCACTTAACCATCTTTAATAATGTTTCTGACTTTTACCTAATCACACAATTCAGGAAACTGGAAGTCATGTGAACCCTACATCTACCCACATTCAACATTAAAAATGTTCCTAAGTCATGTGGAATCATTTCCTTAAATTCTGCTTAATGCATTTTCTTCTTTTTCCTCTTCAAACTTTCTTTATTTCAAAATAGCAACAATAACATCTTTTTGGCTATTTTTTAATTATACTTAATCATCTAGTTTATCAGTAGCCTTTATTTCTGTCTCCATCATGTACGTTGTTGTGGTTTTAAAAAATGTAATCTGATCGTTTTACCCCTTTCCTTAAATCTTTTAATTAAATCCCCTTAATCACACTCTAACTCTATTGCTTAGAAGATAAAGTCCACACTCTCTAGGATGACATACAAAGCCCTTTAATTCTAACCTCAGCCTACATGTCTAGGTATATCTTCTTTTGTTCCCCACAAATGTCTAATACTCAAAGCCTAATAAATTACTTACAGTTTCTTGAAATTGACATGACTTTTCATGCTTCCATATGTTTGCAAATTATATTCTTTTAGAGAGAATGCCATCATTATGTTTGATTTCTATGAAAAAAAAAAAGCCTGTGATTTGCAGATGGCTTACCATAAATCTGATAATATGCTAAATTCTTAAATGATTAATCTAAGTGCTATGGATGGCAATTTGGTGAGAAAACAGATACAGTGAAGTAATAAATCTTGTTCAAGTTGCAGAATCATAAACAGTAGTAGTCAGGCTAAGGATATGATTGATGCTAAAATTTCTATAATCAGAAAGGTGCTGCAAAACTGAGAGCAGTCTTATATATCTGTGTGAATTTTTTTCTGACTCATCTACATGTGAGACAATGATAATCATGTTATTTTTTATGTTATATCCAAACATATTTCTTTATTTCAAGTATCACACAAAAGTTCAATTGTGGTTTTTATGTCTGTCATTCTTAATACACTATAAACTGATGTGAGGCAAGGATAACATTTTTGTTAACCTAACTTATTGCCCAGTATGTGCTCAGTAAACTCTTTTTGAACTCATGAGTGAATTAATGAGACAGATTCTGTCTTCTATTTTGTATTCTAATTTACTGATCTATGACTGAAAGTGTCATTTGTTCTATTACCTTGCATTCAGAAAACATTTCAGAAGGAAAATGGCAATACATAGAGGTTATGAGTTAAGTGTCTGTCTTCAGCTCAGGTCATGATCTACTAGAGGTTATGGGTTAGGCATCTGCCTTCAGCTCAGGTCATGATCCCAGGGTCATGCATTGTGCTCTTTGCTCAGTGAGAAGCCTGCTTCTCCCTCTGCTTGCCACTCCCCCTGCTTGTGTTCTCTGTCTCTCTCATTTCTCTCTGTCTCTCTCTCTCTCTCTGACAAATAAATAAAATCTTTTAAAAAAATAAAATATACATACTAGAGAAGAATGATAAGATTTTGACAGGTTGAAGTGTAATGAGAATAGGCATTCCAAGCAGAAGGCCCAACTTAATAAAAGCTATTTAACCTATTCTCATAGACAATTGATTCGATGTATTAATTGCACATGATCTTGCTCTCAGACTTACTAGCTGTTTATTTAGCTTTAAGGATATTCTTAAGTAGCAAAAGTCAGAAGAACCTTTTCTTACATTAACCTGATGAGATATTATCCCACTAAAATCCCCAGCCCACCCACAACTGAAGAGCTTCCCTGGAAGTACTTCTTTACCCTTTGTATCCCTTCTGAGTATATGAGATGCACATGAAACTGAGCCAAGATACATGTGGACACATTTGTTTCTGCCTTTGAACAACTGCCCTTCTGCAATATAAAATTGAAACCTGTTCTTTACATAAGCATCTGGAAGGCATAATACCTAGTTATCATATCTATGATTTTATATGAATTATTAAATCCCTCACAATAATTCTGCAAGAAACATTTTATTTTCTCATTTTTAATGAGGAAATTTATGGGGCAAGAGTCTTATTCTCATGGTATGTAGCTAATCACTCTGATAAGTTAGTGATTCAAAACCATTTATTTGTCTTAAAACCAAAGCCTTTGCTTTTTCAACTTGGACAACACACTCTCTATGTGAGAGTGCATGAACATGGACAAAAGTTCCAAAGGTAGGAAAGCTTACATATATTCAGAGAATCGTCCACAAAATTGACAATTTCAAATCTGAGATTCTCAGCGTTTGGGCATCGGTATCGCTTGGGGATGTTTTAAAACTTAAGCTCAGATTTCACAAATCTTCATCAAAGACAAATTAAGTCATATACTCTGAGAGAGGGCCCCTGGCATCAGAAGTTTTTTAAGCTCCTGGGTGACTCTGATGAGCAACCGATACTGAGAACCACTGTACTAAAGTAAAGTCCATGTGTGTAGGGAGGCATCATGAATACTGAACTGTGTTTAACATAGTGAATATTAGAATCAGGTCTGCAGGATACAATCCCACCTCCCTCACTTAGTAATTCTGTGACCTTAGGCCAATTATTAAATTTCCATTCGTTTTCCTGTAAGATGGAAATAAACTAAAATATGTAAAGCACTTAGCATATGAAGTAGATTTAATTCATGGCAATTCATACTATTTAAAAAGAAATAGCAAATAAATTTTTTAAATGATATTAAAGTTATGTTGGGAAATATCTAAGAATGGGAGAAGTTATTATCATAAAAGTGTAGCTGACAGAAACAAATTGGATTAGAGATATTTTTTTTTACCCAGATGTTTATGATTTTGAAAAATTTTGCATCCACAGATTCTTTGCAGGAAGTAATCCTTGGTATTAATTAAATGCAGTTTTTAACTGGCATAAGCTTATAAATTCTCAATATCCCATAATGATGAGAAAGGATAAAAGAGTGTCTAGTTTTGATAATATATGAATAATTATGAGAATTATGGTGTGCTTTGTTTTACTAACTATCAGATATTTTTCAGATGAATGGAATTTTGGATGCCTTAACTATCAGTTGCATAATACCATTTGCATTCTCTTTTTTTGGCCATTACTGGTCTTGAAATGATATAAAAATGACAAACAACAACAAAAGATATACTCTTTTACATATTAAGATACTTTTAATCCAGTTTTCATTTGGTTCTTACTCTGAGACAGGGGGATGAAGAAACTTTGTAGGTTAATGATTTGCAGGGAGACAGCTATGACAGGAACCCTTTCCTTTTAACTTTTACTCTAATAGTAAAGATTTATTTGGAATATGCTGAATGTGTGGAAACTAAGAGTTAATACATTTGCCCAAGTACCAGAGCAACTCTATGGATTTAGTATGACTAGATAATAGGAATTGGGTGGGGGATCACACTAATCGTTGTAGGTCTCAGTTGAAAGTCAGAGAATTAATCAAGGTAGTGGAAACCTGAAAATTCTCAGAGAATCCAGCAGGCAGAACTATCCAAGTCCAAGTCCAGATGGTCAAGACACTGATGCAAGCAAACAGAAAGAGAGCAAAGAAACACAACTACGCACCTCGGGTCTCGTTATTCAAGACATGAGTAGTACTGGATCATAGGGCAGTTCTATTTTTAACTTTATAAGGAACTTCCATACTGATTTCCAGAATGGCTGCACCAGTTTGCATTCTGACTGGATCAATTTTATTTCATTTTTAAAGATTTTATTTATTTATTTATTTATTTGACAGAGAGATCACAATAGGCAGAGAGGCAGGCAGAGGGAGAGGGAGAAGCAGGCTCCCCGCTAAGCAGAGAGCCCGATGCGGGGCTCGACCCTAGGGCCCTAAGATCATGACCTGAGCCAAAAGCAGAGGCTTAACCCACTGAGCCACCGGGTGCCCCTGACTGGATCAATTTTAGATAGAAAAATTACTAAATTAAACACGTTCTTTGTTATAGGACTTCTGAGAGACTTCAATAGCTTGAGGTGCAATGTTAATCTTTAGGAGGTACAAGCCATTGAAACAGTTTATAATTTTGTATTATTATGGATCCTTTTTTGGTTTCTTAAAAGTAACATTCTTCAGAAAGTATTTTGAGAAATATTGAATTTCTCAATAACAGAAGGATAACAGAAATGCTTCCAAGGAAAGTCAGTTAGGAATTAGTCTCTGTTAAGTTAGGAATTTCCGATTGTTCACAAGACCTGATGTATGTCCTCAAGTAGATTCAAGGCCAAGGTATAATCAACAAGGAGTGCTTAAAGAAACAGGAGAAAGTCATTTGCCTCGTTATCAATTGAAAGCTTACCAATATAAATTGCAATGTATTAGGAGTTATTATAAATTTCATGTTTATTTTCTCTAAATCTGTTAACAAAGCAGTAAATATGACATTTTATAAGTGATGAAACTGAGGATTAAAACCCTTAACCAGCTATTTAAAGACCACACAGACAGTAAATGACAAAGCCAGAACTTTAACTCAGATATAGGTAGGAAGCACATGTTTTCTCTATTATCCTTTTTCTGATTACCTAAAACATTCATCGTAAATAGTTAAGACATTGAAGCAATATAAAATATAATCTAGTTACAGGAAGGTATAGAAGAGAACTCAGCTTAAAAACAAACAAAAAAACCCCAGAACCTTAGCCTCTAGAAACATATTATTTATTAGAAAGATAAAAAATGAATAATTTAAAATAAGGCTATGTATAATCTACACCAAGAAAGACTTAGAGCCCTTGATTGCTCTAAGAATTCTGAAGTTAGTAAAATATTAATAATAGGTAATTCATAAGATTTAAAACATATTCTCTAAAGGTAGGTTAAACATCAATAAATGGACATTAATAATGATAAAAGTAGGAAGATTTTAATACATGAAAAGTAAAAAATGTGGGCATGGAGTTGAATGGTCTCACTAATGCAGAAGGGAAATATTGAAGAAGGTAAGAATTAGGTGGAAAAATAGCTTGGAGCAGATAGAATCAATTTCTCTTTACTCTTTATGAATCATGTAGGTTTTAACTCTAAGATAAAGTCTGTAAAGAGAAAAAGAAAAATGAAGAACACAAAAGAAGTTGTCTGTTGCTAGTTGGTACAATGATTAAAATTAGGAACTGAATATTTTATAGAAGAATTTTTAACAAAACATGATAAATGAAAAAAAATGTGTGGCTTTTCATATGGTTAAAGAAAATTCTTTAAAAGCACAAATGTTTTCTCTAGTCCTGTCAGTACCTAGCATCCAGAATAGTGACAAGATCATCATACGTGATTGATTTATTAATCTTTGCTAAATATGTTAAAAGGCATTAAGAATTTATTGAATTCATAAGATGTGGCAGAATTCTCAGTAATCTCATCCTCTGTATTATCTTTACGACAATAGCATGAAGTACATATTATTATTCATGTTTGATCCAGATTTCATTTCACTTCCATAATCCAAGGTCAATATCTTCTAGAATATTTGGGATAAAGAGGATTTATCTCTGGTTTACTGCTGTGGCTGTGATTTATGTTTACAATCTAGCTATCCATTATCATTCCATTGACTTTGGAAGGTATCACCCTAGTTCCTTCACATCCTCAAAATATGGCATTTTATTGGCAGATTATATATGACATGATATGTTTGGTAATAAGAGATGGTATTGTGGCTTATCAGAGTGCACACACACATACACACACACACACGACCTTGAATTTGCATATTAGAATTTTAGGTCCTTAAAAATCCTTTGGTCATGCTTGCCACTGAATGAACATGTTTCTTATTGATTCGCTTTCTTCAATCTGGGATCCTATCATTGAACCTCATTTTTCCTCATCCCTGCCCTCATGCCAATGTTTACTCAGAAACCTTATGCTTTCCTCTGTTTGTCTCTTGAAAGCTTTAAATTTGCACTTGATTATACAGAGCATAGGATTATTTCTCAGGTATTTCCAACTCAGAAAAAGACCCATCAATAGAATTGTAAAACAAAAGACAGATATTTTATTTTATTCAGACATAGAAGTGGATTCTACTAATAAAATTTTTAAGCGCTACTTGTTTGCCAGCTGCCACACTTATTCTATGACATGGTTTCTGCTCTAAACCATGTAACCATTTTAATGGCTCTGTATTGTTGGACAAGTCAGCTAATATCTTCGAGTTTTATGAATAGAGGAATAGGTTCTGAGAAGCAAAGTTAGCCATCCATATTCACACAGAAAGATTACAACATGGTCTAATGGACCAGGAAACTCAAATTCTTTTTTTTTTCCCTACCAAAACCACACTTTCTGTTAATTAGAAGCAATCACTCAAAAGTTTGGTGGAAGACACCTAGACCATAGTACTATGAACAACATCTTATATCTCGCTTGAATTATGATTGACTTTAGTGTGACCATCATATGTATAAGATGCATTTGTTGTTTGGTAAAGATCTGTGGACCAGATAATCTGATTGTCTTTCTCAGTTCTTTTCTTTATTTACTTTCCCATGGATACAACAAATCCTTGGCCCACAAAAGCATTATATAAGAACTGTGATCATTTTGCTAGGAGTAGGCATAAGAGTAATTGCTTCTAACATTGACAATAAAAGTGAGAGTAGAGACTGATGGTAATAAGAACAGGGACTGCATCTATGATGGTGGTTAGTAACTAGTATTATAGGTAATCTTAATAAGAAGGACTCATTCCTCTTGCTGGTAATTCATAGAAAATAGGATAACTGAGCTAGACAATCAAGAATTGTCTGGGTGAACACGAATTTTAGTAAACATGTAGACTAAGAAAGACATAGATGGAGATATTTTTGTCTTCTTAGGAATCGGGTAATTTTCCTTTTAAGTAGAATGTATAAAGCACTATTAAGTTCCCAAATTTGGTATAAGTTATTGGAATTTATCATTCTTTGTACATTTGAGAAAAATATGATCTTTATTATACAAAAATATTTAAGCCTGTTTTAAATAGCCATGGCTTCCTTTGTAGTGTTTGTTGTTTGTTTGATTGTTTCTAACATTTCTTAGGCCAGGCATTCTTTAGTACCTGTGACACTCTTTTCTGCAAAAAGTCTTTCATTCTGGATGCTACTTTCTTGGCAAGAGTTTTATATTTTTGAAAGAGAAACCTTCATTTTTTTATTTCAAAATTTAATAACATTTTAAAGCCATGAATTATTCTTTTCAAAAACTAAAGAAAAGTATAATTATCAGACCTACCTCAAAGTTTTATCTTTGTACTATACCGAGGAGTTGGCCCTGGATTTATATGTAATAAATCTACTCTTTTATTTTATGTTAATTGCTGACGTATCTATTTATGGACTGCTATTCAAATTAATATTAAGAGTTTGTGTTGAGTAAGGAATTAATTCTAACTTGTCTCTGTAATTAAGCACTGTACTTTGCCTTCAATTTTTTTTAAAGATTTATTTTATTTATTTATTTTTTTATTTTAGAGAGAGAGTGGGGATGGGCAGGGAGAGAATCCTTGCTGAGTGAGCATGGAGCCCAACACAAGGCTTGATCCTATGAGTCTGAGATCATGACTTGAGCTGAAGTCTAGAGTTGGTCATGGGGTGCCTGGGGGTGTTCAGTCAGGTAAGCTTCTGCCTTCAGCTCATGTCATGATCCCAGGTCCTGGGATCAAGCCCAGTATTGGGCTCCTTGCTCAGTTGGGAACCTGCTTCTCGCTCTCCCTCTGCCTCCTGCTCCCCCTGCTTGTTCTCTCTCTCTCTCTGACAAATAAATAAATAAAATTTTTAAAAACAAAAATGAATCAGTCTCTTAACTGACTGAACCACTCAGGTGCCCCTACCTTCAGATTTTTTTAAAGTGAAGTCTTTGAAATGCTCTTTTGTGAGTAATAAAATATCAAAATAGGTTGATTGTTGGATAATATGCATGAAGCAGTGTATTAAACACATGATTAGCAAATGAAATGATAATTACAAAAAGTATATGAGAGTAGTAACATAGAGCCACCCATTTATGAAATATTTCCATGGTTGAACCTTAGGTACTTTGCAAATAATCTCTTGCTTTTTCTTCTAATATGGTTCAAATATCCAAACACTCGGGGTGCCTGGGTGGCTCAGTGGGTTAAGCCTCTGCCTTCGGCTCAGGTCATGGTCTCAGGGTCCTGGGATCGAGCCCCACATTGGGCTCTCTGCTCAGCAGAGAGCCTGCTTCCCTTCCTCTCTCTCTCTCTGCCTGCCTCTCTGCCTACTTGTGATCTCTGTCTGTCAAATAACTAAGTAAAATCTTAAAAAAAAAAAAAAATTCCAAACACTCAACAATGTGCCCAGACCAGCGATGAAAACATCACTAGTCTATAACTAGAGCACAACTGGTCTAGAGAGTGCCATTGTATAGATAAGAACAAAAAGGTATTCCTCATAATTCATGGATAGTGAGTAAATAAACCTGTTGAAGGTGGGAAAAAAAAAAAGAAAAAGAAAAAAAAGAACAGTGCTTTTATTTGGGGCCCGGGACCTGGTTAGAAGAGTACAGATTGAACTTCAGCCCTTACTTAACCCCATGGCCAGATACTGAGTTGAACATATGCAACAACCATATCCAAGTCAGAGATTCCTATATGCTGCTGAGGCACTAAGGGTGGGTTACAAATATACTGAGACATTGATCTTTCAGCCCTCATGGGAGCTAGGTGGGTCTTGGCATAGCCAAATCCCATCGGCCAGTCTCCTCTGGGCCTCTGCAGTCCTGTCTGTTTTCACCAACATGTTATATACCTATCATCTTTTGCTGTGTGTGACATGATAAAAGCAAAGCTGGCACCAATATTTGTGATCCTATATTTTTTTGCATATGGGTACATAAAGGTAGGTAGTGAGTTGGATAGATATTTCTTTCATATAAATGAGAGACATATGCATAAGTACAGGACCCCACACAGATATAAACACCATGTTGTCAAATAGGATGTGATAAAAGAAGCCAAAGCAGACATTTTGTAGCCTTGAAGAAATATTTTAGAGACAAAATGAAGATAGAAAATCATCAAAAGAAGGAAGGGACCTTCTGTCTTCTTACCAACATTGGCGAACTTCTGAACATCAGTTCTTCATACAAACTTAAATTGAAGGTGACTTTGATAGATCCACAGATGTTTCCTTTAAATCTAAACATTCTCACAGTGTAGACTGAGGACCCCATGAGTTCACTGAAAAGAGTTCATTGATATGTTTCAGATTCCAGATTCCAGCTACTAAGAAAGTACTAATTGTTGAGTTTCTGTGTAGAATCAAAAATATAAAAAAAAAAAATCCACAATTATCTGAAAAGACTATTAAAATACTCCTCTCCTGTTACCTTCCTCTGTAAGCCTGGACTATCATTATATACTTCAGATAATACATTTCTCAACAAATTGAGTACAGATACAGATATAAAAATCCAGTTGTCTTCTGTTAAGTCAGGCATCAAAACAGTTATAAAATTTGTTAAACAGTGCTACTGTTCTCACTATTCTTCTGCTGAAAATCATCATTTTCCATATATATGTATATGTATATATACATATATATATAAACATGTAATGAATTTATGTTGTAATTTTAAATGAGTTAAGTATATTTTTATTCTCAGATGATTACAATTTTTAGTGAAATATAGTTAACACACAATATTATATTAGTTTCCAGGTGTACAACATAGTAATTCAACAAGTCTATATGTTATGCTATACTCAACACAAGTGTTGCTACCATATGTCACCATACAGTGCTATTATAATATCGTTGAGTATATTCTCTATGCTGAACCTGTGATTTATTCATGCCATAACTGGAAGCCTGTATCTCCTACTCCCCTTCATCCATTTTGCCCATTCTCCTACCCAATTCTCAGATTATTTTTAAACACAATAAATATCAAGAAATGTAACCCACACAGATAGAAGTTTTTGGAGTCCCCAATACATTTTTTAAGAGTATAAAGGGGTTCTGAGATTTAACAAAAAAACATGAAGACTGGTGTTTACTATTCCTCCTCTTTCTTTATATACCTGTCTTTAAATACCATCCCAAACCTTTTTTAATATCACTTCCACCGTGAAGCCCTTTGCTGTCCCCCACCTCCTATCCAGGTCAGGACACAGTCATCTCCCCTCCCCATGGAAACTTTGCACTGCCAGATTTTGTTTTAATGGTCAAAATGGTCAAAATAGCTCTTATATTTTTCCAGTTTTATTGAGAAATAACTGACGTATATCAGTGTTTAAGTTTGAGGCACTCAGCATGATGGTTTGATTTATGTATATTGTTAAATGATTACCATAATAGGTTCAGCCAACACCCATTTTGTTCATATAGATATAACAAAAAGAATAAAAAGAGGAAAAGGAAAAATGGGAAAAAAATTACTTTGTGATAAGAACTTTTAGGATTTAGGCCCTTGACAAATTTATTATATGTTGTACATCAGTGTTAGCTCTCCTTACCATGGTGTATGTTATATCCCTAGTATTCATCATTCTTAGAACTGTTAGTTTTTACCTTCGACCACCTTCCTTCAATCTTCCTCCCCACCATGATCTCTCTTTGATAACCACAACTCTGATCTTTTCTTCTGTGAGTTTACTGTTGTTGTTCTTGCTATTGTTATTGTTTTGTTATGTTTTTAGATCTCACATATATGTTAGATCCCACAGGATTTGTCTTTCTTTGCCTGACTTATATCACTCAGCACAATGCCTTCAAGATCTATCTATATTGTCACAATGGAGATAATGTATATATATTTATAACATCTTCTTTATCCATTCATCCATTGTTGGACATTTAGTTTGTTTCCATGTGTTGACTATTATAGATAATGCTGCTACAAACAGGGATATAGATGTTTTTTTCCCAGTTAGTGCTGCCTACCCTCCCCTTGGATATATCCTGGAAGTAGAAATGGTGGATTATATGGTAGTTCTATTTTAAATATTTTGAAGATTCAACATATTGTGTTTTATAGTGACTTTACCAATTTACTATCCCTCCAACAGTGCACAAGTGTTCTCTTTTCTCCATTTCCTTGCCATAATTTGTTTTCTCTTATCTTTTTAATGATGTCCATTCCAACAATTGTGAGGTAATATCTCATTGTAGTTTTAGTTTTAATTTCCCTAAAAACTAGTAATGTTGAACATCCTTTCATGTACCTGTTGACTTTTTGTATATCATCTTTGGAGAAATACCTATTTAGATCCTTTGTTATTGTTTTATGTTATTGAATTATATGCATTTTTTTAAAATATATTTTTGGGTGTGAAACCCTTGTTGGATGTGTGGTTTAAAAATATTTTTTCCCATTATGTATGTTGTGTTTTTTAGTTTGTTGATGGTTTCTTTTGTTGTGAAAAGAGGTTTAAGTTTGATGCAGTTCCACATTTTTTTATTATTATTATTATTTTGTTCCTTGTTCTTTAGGTGTCATATCCAAAAAATCATTTCCAAACTCATGTCAAGGAACTTTATTCCTTTTTTCTCTTCTGAGAATTTCATGGTTCTACATCTTATATTTAAGTCTTTAATCCATTTTGAGTTAATTTTTGTGAGTAGTACAGCATCGGGGATTGTCTCACATGTGAGTATCCAGTCATCTCAGAACCATTTATTGGAGAGATTATCTTTTCTTTATTCAGTATTCTTTTTTTTTTTTTGAAGATTTTATTTAATTATTTGACAGAGAAAGAGAGATCACAAGTAGGCAGAGAGGCAGGCAGAGAGAGAGGGGAAAGCAGGCTCTCCGCTGAGCAGAGAGCCCAATGTGGGGCTCAATCCCAGGACCCTGAGATCATGACCTGAGCCGAAGGCAGAGGTTTAATCCACTGAACCACCCAGGTGCCCCTTCATTGAGTATTCTTGACTCACTTATCAAATATTACTTGACTTGGGGTGCCTGCATGGCTCAGTGGGTTTAGCATCTGCCTTCTGCTCAGGTCATGATCTCAGGGTCCTGGGATCGAGCCCCACATCAGGCTTTCTGCTCAGCGGGAAGCCAACTTCCCCCCTCTCTCTCTGCCTGCTGCTCTCTTTCTCTGTCAAATAAATAAATAAAATCTTAAAAAAAACTCATTAAAAAATATTACTTGGGGCGCCTGGGTGGCTCAGTGGGTTAAGCCTCTGCCTTCGGCTCAGGTCATGATCTCAGGGTCCTGGGATCGAGTCCCACATCGGGCTCTCTGCTCAGCGGGGAGCCTGCTTCCCTCTCTCTCTCTCTCTCTCTGCCTGCCTCTCTGTCTACTTGTGATCTCTCTCTGTCAAATAAGTAAATAAAATCTTAAAAAAATATATTACTTGACTGTATTTGCTCTATTTTTTCTGGGGATTTATTTGTGTTCCAGTATATTCGCCTGTTTTTATGTCAATGCCATACTGTATTGATGACTATAGCTTTATAGTATAGTTTAAAAACAAGAAGTGGGATGCATCCTGTTTTGTTCTTTCTTAGGATTTCTCTGTCCATTCAGGATCTTTTGAAGTTCCATATAAATTTTAAGAGTGTCTTTTATACTTAGGTAAGATATACCATTGGGATCTTGATAGACATTGTGTTGAATCTAAAGATGGCTTTGGTAGTATTGACATTTTACCAATATTAACTCTTCATTCCATAAACACAGGATATCTTCACATTTATTTATGTCTTCTTCAATTTCTTTCATTAATGTCTTGTTTTCTGAATAGAGATCTTTCACCTCCTTAGGTAAATACATTCTTAAGTATTTTATTGTTTTTGATGCCATTATAAATGAGATTAATTTCTTTATTTCTTTTCAGAGAATTCATTGTTAGTGCATAGAAATGCTACTGATTTTTGTATATTAATCTTGTACCTAGCAACTTTACTAATGAATTTGCTTTAATAAGGTTTTTTTGGTAGAGTTTTTAGGAAATTTTTATACATGAAATCATATCATCTGTAAATAGAGGCAATTTTACTTATTCCTTTCTAATTCTGGTACATTTTATCTTTCCTTGCCTGATAGTACAGCCAGGAATTCCAGTACTATGTTGAGTAGGCATTGTGATCGTAGGCATCCTTCCCTTATTCCTGATCCTAAGGGAAAAACTGCAAGTCTTTCACCACTGAGTATGATATTAGCCATGAGCATGTCATATATGTCCTTTATTATGTTGAGATATGTTCCTTTTATGACTTATTTGTTGTGTTTTGTCATGAATGGATCTTGAATTTTGTTAAATACTTTTTTTGCATCTATTTAAATGATCTTGGCTCTTTTCCTTTATTCTGTTAATATCTTACAGTCACAGTGATTGGTTTGCATATACTGAACTATCCTTGCATCTCAGGAATAAGTCCCACATGATCAATCTGAATGATCCTTTTAATATTCTATTGCTAACATTTTATTGAAAAATTATACATCTGTGTTCATCAGGGATATTGGCTTACAGTTTTGTTTTGTTTTCCTAGTAATACTTTCTGGTTTTGGTATCAGGATAATGCTGGATGCAGGATAATGCTTGTAAAATGATTTTTGGATTGATCCCTCTTTGATTTTGGGGGAGAAAATTTTGAGAAAAATTAATGTTAATTCTTTTGCAAATAATTTGGTAATAAAATTTACCCATCAAGCCATGTGGTCCTGAGCTTTTCTTCTCTGGGAGATTTTTGATTACTTATTTAATCCCCTTATTAGTGATTGGTCTATTCAAATTTTCTCTTTCTTCCTGATTCAGTTATGGTAAGTTCTATGTTTCTAGTTAATTGTTCTCTTTGTTCAATGTTGGGCCAGCATGTCAATATTTAATTATTCATAGTAACTTCTTATGATCCTTGTGTATCTGTGCTATCAACTGCAATGTCTCCTTTCTCAGATATAATTTTGTTGATTTGGGTCCTTTCTCTTTTTTTTCTTTGGTTAGTCTAGCTATGGGTTTGTTGATTTTTTTTTTTTATCTTTTCAAAAAACCTACTTTGTTCAATTCATCTTTTCTATTGTTTTCCTCTTTTCTATTTCATGTATTTCTGTTCTAATCTTTATTATTTTATTTCTTTTGTAACTTTTGGCTTGGGTTATTCTTTTAGTTCTTTGAGGTGTAGAGTTAGGTTGTTTATTTGGGAGTATTTCTTCTTAATGTAGGTGTTTATTTTTATGAACTTCCTTCTTTGAACTGCTTTTGCTGTGTTTCATAAGTTCTGGCATGTTATGTTTTCATTTTCATGAAATGAAATGTTCAAGAAACATTTTTATTTTTCCTTTAATTTATTCTTTGATCCATTAGTTGTTCAGGAGAGTGTTGTTTAATATACATGTGTTTGTGAATTTTCTAATTTTTCACTTCTGTTGATTTGTAGTTTTGCATCATACTTAGTATGATTTCAGTTTTCTTGAATTTGCTAAGACATGTTTTGTGACCTAACATATGATCTATCCTAGGAAATGTTCCATGTACATTTGAGAAGAATGTGTATTCTGCTATTGTTGGATAGAATATTATGTCTATGTCTGTTAGGTTCATTTCTCCATGGAGTTGCTTGAATACTCTGTTTCCTGTCATTTCTCTGGATGATCTATCTATTAAGAGTGGGAATTAATACTAAAGTTCTCAATTATTTCTCAGTTTAGCTCTGTTAGCTTTTAAATATATATATATGTATATATACATATATATATATGTATATGTATTTGGATGCTCTAATATTGGGTGCATTAATACTTATAATTATTATATCTTTTTGATGTATATACATTTTTATCATTATATAATAACCTCTGGATATTTCTAGCATTTTTAGCTTACAGTCTGTTTTTGTCTGGATAAGTATAGCTACACTTGCTTTTGTTGTTATTGCTACCATTTGCTTGAAATGTCTTTTTCCATCTCTTCAGTTTCAGACTATCTGTGTCTCTAAGACTGAAGTGAGTCTCTTGTAGGGAGATATATTGTTTGGTCTTATTTTTTTTACCCATTTAGCTATTCTGTATCTTTTAATTGGAAAATCTAATCCATTTATGTTTAATATTCATTTGATATGTGGGACCTGCTAGAATGATCTGTTTTTATGTGAGGTAAGTGTTTGAGTTCTGAGAATGGAGATGGATGGGTGTTCCTCAGGCTGAGAACACTTGGATTGGACTTTTGGCTTGGCTTCCTATGGAAGTGAGCTGTAGGATGGGTGCCATTGTTACCTGAATTCTCTGGTTAGGCTCAACAGATGATAGAGACTGTGTAGTATTACATTCAGTAATAGATGAGGCTATGAATTAGCTTCCCTACCTTGGCAGGGCAGCAGGACAGGATCTAGGGCCTATATAGCTCCTTGTTTGGGAACTTGAATTATGTCAGAGTATACACTGAATTCCCTGGTTAGGTAAAGTCACTTATAGAGGGAAGCCACAGTTTGTGTTATCTGTTAAAATATTGCAATGCTTAGAGCTGTTGAATGGACTACATAGCTTCCCATGTGCTTTGGTTAAATTCCCTGTTTGGATAGGCTGAAGGTGTACTCAGTAATGAGCAGGGCTGTGAATTAAATTCCCTGCCCAAGCACATAGGAAAAGCTGCTCTAAAGCTGGTAAATCTCTTTGTTGTCCTGACTGAAGCTGGGACATACCTCAAGTTCCAAAGTGAGGAGGGCCACTGATACTGTTTTTCAAACTATAGCCTCTGCCTGCTTCTCTCTAGGGTTCAGCACCACTGGGCCACACAGCTTCTAAGAGTTGTTGCCAGTGCTTCTGGCCCATTGGGGCTGGAAGCTCCATAGTGCATGGAGCTATGTTGCAGCTCTTTTACCTAGGCAGACAGAGGGTGCTCCTCCAGATTACTCTCAATTTCTCAAACAGGGTCTCTAGTTGGAAGGGGCTAGGAACTGCTTTCAGCCCTGGCTATAAATAAGCCTCCTGCCTTTGTATAACATAGGAATCCTCCAAAATCAGTACTGACTTTGCTCTGGGGGCAATGAGGTCTACCTGCCTGCTCATTGGCTCAAATGCCACTGGGTCACCCAGTCTCCAGGAGTTGTCACCAGACCCCCTGGCCAAATGGGGCCAGAAGACACTACATAGTTGGTGCAACTGTGACTCTGCTTCTTTCCTGCACATGGTTAAACTAGGCTCTAGATCCAGCAAAAAATTTATTTTAAGAATCCCAATCTGGCAAATCTGTAATCCACTGAGTTCCTTGGTCAGAGTATATCCCTTCATTCTCCAGATGAACAAAATTAATGGTTGGAGTTATTACTTCGGCACTGCAGTTATGGAGTTGATTTCCCAAGCTTCATGTGCTGGTTGATGTAGGCTTCTCCCCACTACTCCATCATAGTCAGATTCTTGGTGGTTGAGCTCTGCAAATTCCTCTGTAGTCTCTACAGTTTGATGTCAGAGTAGGAACCTCCAAAGAGTGATCCAGTGTTAGGGAAGACTGATTGTCTCTAGGGTTCTCTTTTCTTGATGGAGGAACTAGAGACTCAGTGGAGATGACTCCAGGTAGTGTTGCATTGGCTTGGCAGAAGGGCAATGAGGTCAATGTGTGGTTCCTTCTCTTACTGGTCTAATGCAGTCTTGGTTTCTGTTAAAATTGTTGTTTCAGCCTCACCATGTTCTAAGATTCTCTCTGTGCTTTTTTTTTTTTCTTTGATAGTTGTTAGTTATTCTTGTGAGAGAGACCAAAGTCAGGAATGACTACTCCTTCCTGAATAGCTTTTATCATTTTGTCTTACAAATAAGTTTATCGTTAGCTAAGAAAGCTACAGTTCTGAAAATTATTTTAATGGCAGTGAATCTCACTCTTTCTGTTGCCCTTGAGACAGTACAAAATAGTTTAGGAGCTCAATGAATTTAAAAAAAAAATAATGAATTAATGTGTGAATGGATATAAACATTTTAATCAAAAGGAATTTTATTCCTCATTTATCTCATGTTTCAAAACATTTAACATAGGGTTTTGTTCGCTGCATTGAAGATAATTTTTCTCTCTTGTAAAACTTTAGAAGTGTGTTGTCAAGTCATTTGTTCAATATGTACCTATAGATAAATAGTCAAATTTGATAGTAGACTTCCAATGGTGGCAATGACTAGAAATGTTTCCCCAAATTGTGAGATTAATAAATATCTAGGAGTTCCTATTAAATATGCAGATTTTTAAACTTTATGATAGGCTTATTAAACTTGACTCTCCGATTAAGAAGCCTGGGAAACTGCATCCACCCTTCAGGTAATTGGTGGTGTTGGTCAATAACTATATCCTAAATAAAACCAAAACTTATATTTTGAGCTAATAAATCAAAATCGGTCTGTTTTGATTTTTTCAGTTTTCATATCCACTTTCAATTTGCTACTGAAGTCACTGATAAAGTCACTAATTTGACTAAAGCCACATATTTTATTAATTTTGAATTAAATTCCTTCAGAATTCATAATGATTTTACTGCAGAAATTGTGGACTATATTTGCACTTGATAGGTAGATAAAATTTATCCTTAATAAAATTACTTAATAGTTTCGGTGGAATTGGATGAGGACATAGGGAGAAACTGTTTAACTTATTTAAGAAAACATACTTGGCTTAAGTGTTCTTCCAGAGTATTTGCATAGAGTATTATTCTAGTTGTAAGTGTCTCCGATCTGTTCATTAAGGTAGATCTGCCAGAACTATTACTTAACAACATTTGTTAAATAATTAGTTTGTGATAATTATCATATGGTTTCACTTATTTGTGGAGCATAACAAATAGCATGGAGGACAAGGGGAGATGGAGAGGAGAAGGGAGTTGAGGGAAATTGGAAGGGGAGGTGAACCATGAGAGACTATGGACTCTGAAAAACGATCTGAGAATTTTGAAGGGGTGGGGGTGGAAGGTTGGGGGCACCAGGTGGTGGGTATTGTAGAGGGCACGGATTGCATGGAGCACTGGGTGTGGTGCAAAAATAATGAATACTGTTATGCTGAAAAAAATTTAAAAAAAATTAAAAAAAATAATTAGTTTGTGAAATTTTATGGACCTAAAGGAAATAAATTTACATTTGTTTGTGGATGCCCTACATTTTAGACTTTTAACTAATCAAGGATGATAACCATCTCCCCCAATTAACTTTTAGTTAATGAAATTTTACTTTTAGTCTTTTTTTTTTTTTTCTGTGTTTCTGGTAAGTAGATAAAAAAAATCAACACACATTTTTTTCTAAAATTTGTTAGCCTATTGTTATGTCTGTTTCAGTATATGCTGAAATAGGGAAAAGTACTAAAAGAGAGAAAACAAAATGAACATAGAGCAACCACGTACAGTAAACCTGGGCTTCCAACAGTTTCATATTTTCAAATGTAATTCTCATAAGATCACCCTCTTCTTCGAAGAAAAGAAAACTGAGCCTAAGAAAGATAAACTGTGTGTCCAAGATCATGTAATAAGTAGGACAACTGGGATTTACAATGTTTGTTTATTTTCAGAACATTCCTTCTCTTGTCCTACATTAAAATATTTCTGTGTTCTCAATAAAGTGAACAGAGGTAAGCTTGTTCAGTTTTTGTAATGTGTAATCTGTACCAAACAAGATATAATTATGACTTTTATCAGTCAATATGACAATTTTGCTTTATGTTCCAATGTAGTCACTATTTTCCAGACACTTTATATATTATTATGAAAAATTTCCCTTATTTTAATGTATTCCTCTGATAGATTTATTATTAATAACAAAACTTTATTTATCAAAACATATTTTTGAGGAGGTAAAGATGGCAGTAGAGTTGCAGGAGGACCCTAGGCTTACTTTGTCCCCTGAATACAGACTAAATAACTATCAAATCATCCTAAATACTCCACAAATTGATCTGAGGAATGGCAAAACAAATTCAACAACTAAAGGTAGAAAAGAAGCCACATTGAAGAAGGTAGGAAGGAAGGAAGGCAGAGACCCAGAGTGTGGCCACTGCAGTGGGGAGGGAGCCATGGTTCCAGGGAAGGGTGAGATACAATCTAACATACAGAAGAGTACACAGGGAAAGCAAATCCCCATAATAATTGGCTTAGAAAGTGAGAGGGCCTAAATTTCATGAGTTCTTGCAATAAGCACGTCTTAAAACTTGGAGTTTTTAAGGTCAGTGTGCTTGGCTCTAGGAGAGTTCAGAGGACATTGGGATTGCTTTTAGAGAAAAGGCAGGGCAATTAGCCTACAGACATAAAACCTGGACACAGCGATCTGAAGAGCACCTGGGGCCCACAGTGAGGAGATTATTTGCTCATCTCAGAGCATGTCCAAAAGAGACAGCATTCCCAGAGAGACCTCTCTGGGAATAAAGGAACTAGCAGGCACCATTTCCCTCAACATAAGCCAGGGTCACCTAAAGGATTCAGGACAGAGCCCACACTCCCTACCTAACTTGCTTACACCAAGTTCTAGCCCCTGCACTCTGGAAGAGCTGCCCTTCCAAGTCATGCTTGTCTTAGTTCCAACATGGTGAAGCCTCCACCCCAGAAGACCAGACCAAACCCTTGCTCACACTCTTCCACTAGACCAAGGGAGTTTGCAGGGCCTCTATTCTGTTTGTGGTGGTGACAGGTCTCATACCTCGTATTTGACAAGCAGACCAGAGCACACCTAGTTAAAATATACCACATTACACAAATACACACAAAATACACAAGCCAGGGACCAAACACTGCCCACAACAGTCAAAGAGAGCCTCTCCAGATGACTGGCCTGAAAAATAAAATGGTCAGAACAGAACAAAAGAGCACAGGCGGCACACACTCCCTGAAGAACCAGGTTCTGGGGAACAGTAGACACTACAATGCAGGGCACTACAGGACCTCTTCTTCATAAAGCCCATATTCTCAAGAACAGGAAACATAGCTGAATTTCATAACACAGAGAAACAGGCACAAGGACTTTGACATAATGAAAAGATAAAGGGATTTGTCCAAAATGAAAGAACAGGACAAGGCCATAGCTGGAGATCTAAGCAAAACAAATATAAGTAATATTCCTGCTGGAGAATTTAAAGCAATGATCATAAGGGTACTCACTGGGCTTGAGAAAAGAGTGGACAGCACCAGTGAGAACATTAACACAGAGAAAGAATGACATAGCAGAGATAAAAGGCTCAATAAACAGAAACACACTTGATGGGAAGAATAGCAGGCAGGAAAAAACAAAGGGATAAACTAATGACCTAGAAGACAGAGTAATGGAAAGTAGTCAGACTGAACAAAAGAGAAAAGAAGAATTATGCAAAATGAGAATAGATTTAGGAGATTCAGTGACTCCATCAAATGTAGTAATACTCACATTATAGGAGTCCCAGAAAAAGAGAGGAAAGGGGGCAGAGAATTTATTTGAAGGAATAATAGCTGAAAACTTCCCTAAACTGGGGAAGGAAACAGATATCCAGATCCAAGAGACACAGAGAACTCCCATCAAAACCATCAAAAGCAGAACCACACCAAGTCATACTGTAATTAAAATGGCAAAATATAGTGATAAACAAACAAACAAGCAAAAGTATTAAAAGCACCAAGACAAAAGAAGACAGTTACATAACAAGGAAAGCCCATATGTATCACCAGATTGTTCAGCAGAAACTTTCCAAGCCAGAAATTTTGTGGCATAATATATTCAAAGTGCTGAATGAGAAAAATCTGCAGCCAAGAATACTCTATCTAGCAAAGCTAACATTCAAAATAGAAGAGCAGATAAAGAGTTTCCTAGATAAACAAAAGCTAAAGGAGTTTTTACCACTAAACCAGCCCTGCAAGAAGTATTAAAGGGGATTCTCTGAGTGGAAAGGAGAGACCAAGTGACAATACAGAGGTAAGAAACTCAAAAGCTGTAAAATGAATATTTTTGTAACAAATCAGTCAAGGAAATAATCACAAAAAATGATGTAAAATGTAACATATACCTAAAATGTTATGAGGAAAAGAGAAAATAATGGGTTTAAACTTAAAGATGATCAATTTAATATAGACTGCTATATGCAGAAGTTATATACAAACCTAATGGTAGCAACCTATCAAAAACTATTAATAAGTATGAAAAGAATAAAGATAAAGAAATCCAAATATATCATTAAAGAAAATTAGCAAACCATGAGAGAAGACAGAAAAGGATCACAGAAAATCTTTAAAAACAACCACAAAATATGGATATGATAGATATGGGTACATATCTATCAATAAGTACTTTGAAGGTGAATGGACTAAATGCTCAATCAAAAGACATAGTATGTCAGAGTGGATAAAAAAACAAGACCCATCTACATGCTGCACACAAGAGACTCATTTTAGACCTAAAGACGCCTGCAAATTGGAAGTGAGAGGATGGAGAAACATTTCTCATGCAAAAAAGTATTGGAGTAGCAATACTTATTTTGGAATAAAGTAGACTTTAAAACAAAGACTGTCACAAAAGAAAATTTTATTTTATTACAGAATAAAAGACAATTCAGCAAAAAGATATATAACAATCATAAATATGTATGCATACAACATTGGAGCATGCAAATATATAAAACAATAACAAAGAAGTTAATCAATAATCATACACTAAAAGTAGGGGATTTTAACATTCTACTTACATCAATGGGCAGATCATCTAAACAGAAAATCAACAAGAATCAATGGCTTTGAATGATACACTGGACCAGAGGTATCAGAGCATTACATCCTAACACAGCAGAATACACATTCTTTTCAAGTGCACAAGAAACATTCTCCAGAATAGATCATGTATTAGGCCACAAAACAGGCCTTGATAAATACAGTAAAATTGAAATCATATCTTCCATGTTTTCTGACCACAATGCTATAAAACTAGAAGTCAGCCATAAGAAAAAAAATCTGGAGGTTAAATAACATGCTACTAAATAATGAATGGGTGGCCTGGAAATTAAAGAAGAAATTTAAAAAGTACATGGAGACAAATGAAAATGAAAAGAAATACAATGGTTCAAAACCTTTGGGGCACAACAAAAGCAGTTCTAACAGGGAAGTTTATAGCAATAAAGCTACATCAAGAAGTAAGAAAATTCTCAAATAAACAACCTAACCTTACACCTAAAGGAGCTAGAAAAAAGAACAACAAATGAAGCCTTAAGCCAGCAGAAGGAAGGAAATAATAAAGATTAGATCAGATATAAATGATAGAGGAACAAAAAAAATCCAATAGAACAGATTAAAGAAATGAGGAGCTGGTTCTTAAAAAAAAAAAAAAATCAGTAAAATCGGGGTGCCTGGGTAACACAGTCATTTAAGCATCTGACTCTTGGCTTCAGCTCAGGTCATGATTTCAGGGTTGTGAGATCGAGCCATGCATCAGGTTCCATGCTCAGCGTGGAGTTTGCTGGAGATTTCCTTTCCCTCTGCCTCTCCCACTTGTGCATACACTTTCTCTCACTCTTAAATAAATAAATAAATATTTTTTTAAAAAATTGATAAATCTCTATCCAAACTCATCAACAAAAAAAGAGAAAGAAAGGACCCCCCCCAAAAAATAAAATCACAAATGAGAGAGAAGAAAGAATAACCAACCACAGAAATAGCAAGCAATTATAAGAGAATATTATGAAAAACTCTAGACCAACAAATTGGACAACCTAGAAGAAATGGATAAGTTCCTAGAAGCATATAACCTACCAAAACTGAAACACAAAGAAATTAAAAATTTGAGCAGACTGATAATCAGCAAAGAGATTAAATCAGTAATCATAAAGTTCCCAGCAAACAAAATTCCTGGAACAGATGGCTTCACAGGCAAATTCTAACAAACTTTTTTTTAAAGAGTTGATACTTATTCTTCTCCAACTATTCAAAAAAAAAAAGAAAGAAAGAAAGAAAAGGAAGAAAACTTGCAAATTCATTTTATGAGGCAAGCATTACCCCGATACCAAAACTGGATAAAGACATCACAAAAATGAGGACTACAGGCCAATATCTCTGATGAACACAGGTGCAAAAATCCTCAACAAAATACTGGCAAGCCAAATGCAACAATACATTAAAAAAAAAAATCATTCATCATGATCAGATGGAATTTATTGTTTGGTTGCAAGGGTGGTTTAGTGTTTATAAATCAATCAATGTTAAACATCACATTAATAAAAGGATAAGAACCCTATGACTGTTTTAATAGATACAGGGGGAAAAAATATTTGACAAAGTACAACATCCATTTATGATAAAACCCTCAACAAAGTATGTTTAGAGAGAACATATCTCAACACAATGAAGGCCATATGTGAAAAAGCCATAGGAAACATGATAGTCAATGGGGAAAAAACTGAGAGCTTTTCCTCTACAGTCAGGAACAGCACAGTGATGGCCACTCATACTACTTTTATTCAACATAGTACTAGAGGCCCCAGCCTCAGTAATCAGACAACAAAAATAAATAAAGACATCCAAATTGATAAGGAAGTAGGAAAGTAGAACTTTCACTATTTACAAGTAACATGATACTCTATACAGAACCCCCAAAAGACTCCACCAAAAAAAAAAAAACTACTAGAACTAATACAGTAAAGTCACAGGATCCAAAATCAATACACAGAAATTGGTTGCATTTCTATATACCAGTAATGAAGCAGCTGAGAGAAATTAAAAAAAAAAAATCCCATTTACAACTGCACCCAAAATAATAAGATAACTAGGAAGACCTGGGTGGTGAAATATCTAGGAATAAATCTAACCAAAGAGGTGGAAGACCTATACTTTGAAAACTATAAAACACTGATGAAAGAAATTGAAGATGACACAAAGAAATGAAGACATTCCACATTTATAGATTGGAAGAATAAATCATGTTAAGATGTCTATACTCCAAAGCAATCTACACTTTTAATATAATCCTTATTAAAGTATCAACAGTGTTTTTCACAAAGCTAGAACAAATAATCTTAAAATTTGTAGAGAATCACAAAAGACCCTGAATAGCAAAAGCAATCTTGGGGGTGGGGGAAAAAAAGAAAGAAAGGCAAAGCTGGAGTCTTCACAATTCATGACATCAAGTTATATTACAAAGCTGTAGTAATCAAAACAGTGTCATACTGGCACAAAAATAGACACATAAATCAACATAAAGAATAGAAAAGCCAGAAATAAGCCCGCAACTATATGGTCAATTGATCTTGACAAAGCAGGATAGAATATCCAATGTGAAAAAGACAGTCTCTTCAACAAATGGCATTGGGAAAACTGGACAAAAACATGCAAAATAATGAAACTGGATCATTTTCCTACACTATACACAAAAATAAACTTGAAATGGATTAAGGACTTAATGTGACACCTAAAACTGTAACATCCTAGAAGAGAGCACAAGCAGTAATTTCTCTGATATAGGCCATAGCAACTTTTTTTAGAGAGGTTGAGTAAGGGAAACAAAAACAAAAATAAACTGTTCAGACTACATCAAAATTAAAATTGTCAAACACAGCAAAGGAAACAATCAAAAAAACCTAAAAGCCAACCTATAGAATAAGAGAAGGTATTTACAAATGAAATCTGATAAAGGGTTAGTTTCTAAAAACTTAAAAGACTTTTTAAAAAACCTTAAAAAATGCAACACCCTAAAAATAAATCATCTAGTTAAAAATTGGGCAGAAGAAATGAACAGACATTTTTTTTTAAGATTTTATTTATTTACTTGACAGAGATCACAAGTAGGCAGAGAGGCAGGCAGAGAGAGAGAGAGAGAGGAGGAGGAGGCAGGCTCCCCGCTAAGCAGAGAGCCCGATGTGGGGCTCGATCCCAGGACCCTGGGATCATGACCTGAGCCGAAGGCAGAGGCTTTAACCCACTGAGCCACCCAGGTGCCCCGAACAAACATTTTCTAAAGAAGCCGTACATTGGGCCAACAGACACATGAAAAGGTGCTCATTATCACTTATTATCATCAGGGAACTACAAATCAAAACTACAATGAGATATCAGCTCACGACAATCAGAATGGCTAAAATCAACAGCACAAGAAATAACAGGTGTTGAGGAGAAGGCGGAGAAAGGAGAACCCTCTTGTTACTATTAGATGGGAACAGGAACTGGTGCAGCCACTCAGGAAAATGGTGGAGTTTCCTCAAAAAATTAAAAATAGAATTCCCCTATGATCCCGCAATCACACTACTGCATATTTACCCAAAGAATATGAAGGTGCCGGGAATGGCCAGCAATCCCTATACCAACGGACGAAAGATTGCTACAAACTTTGCTGTGAAAGAGAGAAGGCAAGGGGGTCAACTCTTAGAGACAAACACCCTTTGGTCTTTGCTCCCGCTTTCATTGGTCCTGCAGGGTAATCACAGATCCTTATTCACTATTTCTAAGCACAGGGTGTGTGACAAGGGGTCTCCCTGAAACTAGGAGATTTGTTTACAGGAAAGATACGATATGCTAATCTGTGTGGTCTACTAAACATAGCCTAAGGGACAATGTGTCCATCTCTTAGATCACAGGGCGGCTGTCTGGGCTTGGAAAGCCCAGGGAAGGCAACTTGCCACATCATTCCAAGGGGCAGAGTGGTCACGCAGGCAGGTCTGGGCATTCCAAAGGCCTTACCCCCTTCTCCAAAACCTTCCCTCACCCCTTGCGTCCTCTGTGTTACATTTTAGCAAGCCAGGTATTATGACTGATTTCATGCTCTACATTCACCCCAACACAAAGGGATGTATGCACCCCCATGTTCATGCAGCCCAAGTGTCCTTCAATAAATGAATGAATAAAGATGTGTTATATATACAATGAATATTATTCAGCCATAAAAAAGAATGAAATCTTGCCATGTTCACCCACATGGATGGAGCTAGAGCATACAATGCTAAGTGAAGTGAGTCAGAGAAGACAAATACCATATGATTTCACTCCTGTGTGGAGTTTAAGAAACAGAACAACAGCAAATGGGGGGAGAGAGAGAGTAACCAATAGACTCTTTAACCATAGAGAAGAAACTAATCATTACTAAAGGAAGGTGAGTGAGGAATGGGTGAAATAGGTGATGGGGATTAAGGTTTGCTCTTACCTTGATGAGCACCAGTAAAAAGAACAACAACAAAACCATATGTTTCAGGGCGCCTGGGTGGCTCAGTGGATTAAAGCCTCTGCCTTTGGCTCAGGTCATGATCTCAGGGTCCTGGGACCGAGCCCCACATCGGGTTTTCTGCTCTGCAGGGAGCCTGCTTCCTCCTTTCTCTCTCTGCCTCCCTGTGCCTACTTGTGATCTCTGTCAAATAAATAAATAAATAAATAAATAAATCTTAAAAAAAAACCCAACCATATGTTTCTTTTTCATTTAAAAATATCTTGTATCAGCCATAAATAAGTATTCTCAGCAAAGACTTGCTATGGACAGACCCTTGAAGAAACTTTTGCTGCATGTACTAAGAGATCCTTCACAGATTTTCTTTTTGCTTGTGTTCATTATAATTTTATGGTTTTATGATACTCATTTAAAATGGAACAAAAATTTTCCTTCTTTCCAGATCTATAGTCTCCTTTACTTTAAAAAGAGAATAAGGTTATTCAGTTTAAAGTAGCTATAAGATTGTAACAGTTCATTGTGTAGTTATAGAACATATTATACAGCAATCATTTGACCCTTCTTTCGAAGAACTATTTGAGATATCTTTCTCAGGAGGAAATAGAATTATTAAGCTGTCATTATCTCCCAGTGCCACTGAAAGGACATGTGTTCCAATGCCATATTGTCTGACATTTAAACTCAGACCTTGGGATTTGAGAAACAGGAAGGATTGGTGAAGGAGAGAAACAGTTTGATATTCTCTTACTGTATAGGAAGACTTTAGGATTTTTGCCCAAACTAAAATTTAACTCGCATTTCATGTAACAGAAAAGAAAGAAAAAGAGCACATAAAATGAACATTATCATCTTAAGTTTCATTCTTTCATCCCTGTAAAAGACAGCAACAGAAACTTACCAAAGAACCTGAGGACTATGAATGATTTTCTGAAAATGAGTGATTTTACTTTGCAGAAAAACCAAAAAAATGTTTTCCTAATAACTAATGGCTGATCCGAGAATTACAAAATGATACTGGGGTTCAAAAGGAAATGTCCAAATTAAAAAAAAAAAAAAAATGCTGAATTCAGTGTTAGGAGATCTAGCTCCCATATGTTAAGCACTTTTATTCTCAAGTTAGGAAAACCTGGATTCAAATGCTATTTTTTCTATTTACTAGCTTTATGGCTTTGAGCAAGTTAACTGGTGTAAGCCTTATGCTCCTTATCTATAAAATGAACATAACAATTGTCACTTACATTTTTTTTTAAAGATTTTATTTATTTATTTGACAGAGAGAAATCACAAGCAGGCAGAGAGGCAGGCAGAGAGAGAGGAGGAAGCAGGCTCCCTGCTGAGCAGAGAGCCCGATGTGGGGCTCGAACCCAGAACCTGGGATCATGACCTGAGCCGAAGGCAGCGGCTTAACCCACTGAGCCACCCAGGCGCCCCTGTCACTTACATTTTAATGTTGCTGTGACAACTAATATAGTGCATGCAAACAGTGTTTGAAAAACCTTAGTATATTATAGAATACAATAAATATTAGTTGTGGCTATTAACTATATATGTATATATTAAAAAGGATAGAAAATGCAAAGTAATTAGAGAGTAAAAATATAAACTTAATTGCTTATGACATATATGGTGATGGTTTCATTAGTGTATACTTAGCTCTAGACCCATCAAGTTGTATCTATTAAATGGGTAGATCTTTTTACATGTCAATAATACCTCATAAAGTAGTTTAAAATTTTAAATAAAGTAAATAAAAATGTAGACTTAAGTAAATTAAGAAAGAGAGAAAGAGTAGTATATAAAAATGAATTTTATTTAGTCCTTGAAGTTAGCTGCCTTTTTTCTTCTGGATCCAAGTGGAAAGAGCAATGTAGGACTTGAGCAATCACAATATTCACAGTGTCCATTAGAAGAAAAGAACTCAAATTAATTTGATCAGAGTGATCTCTATGGATTTTAAAAGGAATATTGAAAGATGATGTGGATGTTATCTAAGCAAAATCCCTAGAATAAATTTAATAAGGGATGTCCAACAGTTGTTTCTTAAAACATATGTCAATGCAATCTTGGAGCATAAAGATAGTTCAACACAAAAATAGTCCTAAGTGGGGCCACAGCAATACAGACTAAATATTCATAGTTCTTTTCTTTCTTTTTCTTTCCAGTTTTATTGGTGTATAAATCACAAATAAAACTGTAATATATTGAAAGTGTATGATATTATTTGATATATATACATTGAGATGGAACATATCTATCACTTAACAGTTAGCTTTTGTGTGTGAGAGAGAACACTAAAGATCTATTCTTTTAGCAAATTTTAATTTTACAAAGAGTATTATCAACTATACTCACCGTGGTATAAGTTAGAAACTCAAATTTATTTCATAACTGAAAAATTGTACCCTTTTACCAATTCTTCCCCATCCACTCTGCCTGTCATTCCATCCAGGGGATGATTTCCTTTACTATGCAAAAATCTTTTAGTTAAATGCAGTCCTGCTTGGTTATTTTTGCTTTTGTTGTCTCTGCTTTTGGTGTCAAATCCATAAAATCATTGCTAAGACCAATATGAAGGAACTTAACCACCTATGTGTTATTCTAGGAGTTTTATGGTTTTTGGTCTTACATTCAAGTCTTTGACCATTTTAGTTGATTTTTGTGTATGGTATAAGGGTCTGGTTTATTCTTTTGCAAATGGCTGTCCAGTTTCCCAGCACCATTTATTGAAAAAACTATATTTTCCCCATTATATATTCTTTGCACCTTTATCAAAAATGGCATACATTCGTTTATTTCTGGGCTCTTTATTTTGTCCAGTTAATCTGTTTGTTGGTTTTGATGCCAGTGCTATACTGTTTTGATTGCTATAGTTGGGTTTTTTTTTTTATAATTTTTTTATAAACATATGATGTATTATTAGCCCCAGGGGTACAGGTCTGTGAATCGCCAGGTTTACACACTTCACAGCACTCACCATATCAGTGTCCATTGATACCCTCCCCAATGTCCATAATCCCACCATCCTCTCTCTACCTCCCTCCCCCCGGCCACCCTCAGTTTGTTTTGTGACATTTAGAGTCTCTTATGGTTTGTCTCCCTCCCAATCCCATCTTGTTTCATTTATTCTTTTCCCACCCCCCAAACCCCCTACATTGCATCTCTACTTCCTCATATCAGGGAGATTATATGATAGTTGTCTTTCTCTGATTGACTTATTTCGCTAAGCATAATAATACCCTCTAGTTCCATCCATGTCGTCGCAAATGACAAGATTTCATTTCTTTTGATGGCTGCATAGTATTCCATTGTATGTATATACCACATCTTCTTTATCCATTCATCTGTTGATGGACATCTAGGTTCTTTCCATAGTTTGGCTATTGTGGACATTGCTGCTATAAACATTCAGGTGCACATGCCCCTTCGGATCACTACATTTGTATCTTTAGGGTAAATACCCAGTAGTGCAATTGCTGGGTTGTCGTGTAGCTCTATTTTCAACTTTTTGAGGAACCTCCATGTTGTTTTCCAGAGTGGTTGCACCAGCTTGCATTCTCACCAACAGTGTAGGAGGATTCCCTTTCTCTGCATCCTCGCCATTGATTGCTATAGTTTTGTAATATGGTTTGAAATCAGGAACTGTGATGTCTTTGTCTTTGTTCTTCTTGCTTGAAGCGACTTTGGCTATTTTGGGTCTTTTATGGTTCCATACAAATTTTTAAGGATTCAGTTTAAACCAAAGACAAATAATAGAACAAGATACTTCCAGGGATACAACTGTTTGCAATAAAACCAGTTGAGAAATACTTCATATTGCACCCTTCTTTTTTTTTAAAGAAGCACTAGCATATTTACAGGTTTGAGAAAGAGGATTTTAGGGAAAATGCCAATTTAATTTTTTTTTATTGTCAATTTAGACTCTCCAAACATATTTGATCCTAGGAGCCCTTTCCTTCCATGATACATAATAACATCCAAGCTAGTATTGACAGAACAAAAGAAATACCCATAAAAAGGTATGGATGGACTTCAGAAAGTGCTTAATAAGGAAGTTAGTAAGCATAAATATGCTTAATACAAGTCAGATTTTGATAAACAACATCAGAGTTAAGTTTATAAAAGACTCTGGGGTGTATTGAGTAACATGATTTAATGATTAACCCCAGGCAGGAGCTATCAAGAATGAGTATCTGTCCAGGGTCCCTGTGTGGCTCAGTCATTAGGCATCCAGCTCTTGTTTGGCTCAGGTCAAGATCTCAAGGTCCTGAGATAGAGCCCCATATGGGACTCTGCACTGGGTGTGGAGCCTGCTTAGGATTCTCTGTCTCCCTTTCCATCTCTCCTGCCATCCCTCTTAAATTAAAAAAAAAAAAAGAGAGGAATGAATATCTGGACTTTCATACATTTATAATATTAGCAGAACCATTAGTAAACAAATTTACTATATGGCATCCTAGAGCCCTGGGAGATTACTGCCTTTGACTCCTTGATGATCTTTTTAAAAAATCTACATAGGAATTTATATAGAATTTTCTTATTCAGATAAAAGAATTCTATATTCCCTACTTAACATATACAGATTTTAAAACCATTATATAATTTTCTACAGATGAGGAATAAAATGATAACCAATTTTAAAGGTCTGTCATTTTTTACCTTAACCTAGACTAATAGAGATTAGAATTATAGTACCATGTACTGATAGAGATAGTCTGTTTTCAACATTTTGAATTTTAAAAAGGAATAGTTTTAAACACCAGCTTGTTTAGCCTATTGGCGGCTATGGCAAATAACAGAACAAGATACTTGAGGACCCTTTGTTTTCTAGAATCTTACTCTCGTTATTTTCTGGTGGGTGATAATCACTACTGAGCAAAAACCAGCAACCTTAACTTCTTCTGTAGGAGTAACCAGGAATGGAAAACCAACTGTTTTAAAAGAGTGTTTTTATGGATATCTTTTGAACTTAGATTCATGTTAGAGTAGGCAGGGCCAAAAATCTATTTTTTGCAGCATTAATTTGAAAATGTCAGTTATGGTAGAGTGATCTCTTGTTAAAGTTGCTAAGAAAACATTTTTCTTTGTTAGCATTAACCTAAAGGATTTTTCCTATAACCTTATATTTGTATTCCTGTGAAAGCAACACCTTAGTACTAGATACAAAGCTATTGTCATTCCAGTGACTATCACCAGTATTGCCTTCAGAAATATAGGAGGTTATATAAGCGTTTTTTGTTTGTTTTTGTTTTTGTTTTTTTAAATTTTATTTATTTATTTGACAGACAGAGATCACAAGTAGGCAGAGAGGCAGGCGGAGAGAGGAGGGAAGCAGGCTTCCTGCTGAGCAGAGAGCCCGATGTGGGGCTCGATCCCAGGACCCCGGGATCATGACCTGAGCCAAAGGCAGAGGCTTTAACCCACTGAACCACCCAGGTGCCACTATATAAGGGTTTTATTTAAGTTTTATGTTTCAGATTTTTTTGGAGGAGGCATTTTATTTGAGGTCTCAGGCAAAGACATATAAAGCCCCTTTTTTCACCATAACCATTTTAAAAGTTTATGTTTTCACATGGTTTTGTGTTCATTTAGATCTTAAGTATTATCATCATTTGGCATTATAAAAATAAAGTAGGGGCAATCTTCACATTCTGCGATAAAGATTAGTTCTTTTATGAAATGGAGGAATGAGGGAATGTGTAAATTTAATCATTTAATTAGGTGGTATATAAACATCTTTTATGAGCCAACTACTGTATTACTAGGGATATGGTAACAAATAAAACAGTTTATATCCTCTAGAAGCTTAGATTGCATGAGAAAAGGGTGACATTAAGCACATGATCTCCAATAAATACTGTATTATTTCAGAGATACAGAGAACTTTAGAGAACAGATTGGTTAGAGACACGTCAGAGAATAGTTTTCTGTGTGCTTTCTGGACACCACATGTTATCTTATTTAGCTCTACAATTCCTACTTAGGTCTGTGTGGACTCAATGATGGAGTTGGGAGGGAAAAAATGAAAGGTCATGGAAGGATGTGTGCAGAATGCTCACGAAATTAGGTATTATAAAACATAGCACTTGGAAATTCATCAAATAAAACTGTCTTGTCACTTTGCATTGGAAATATATAATGGGGCCACTTTTGATTTGATCAGCATTGGTTGAAAATCTAGAGTACCAGAAACTCTGTAATACAAGAATGTAAAGACTCCACTCTTCTTAGATCTTGTTTTAGTGGTGAGATAACTCAAGGAATTACATGATTATAATATACTAATATGAAAAGGCAGTGCTCAATGACAAGTACAATGTTCTGAAGGAAAAAGAACAGGATCTGAGAATTAAAAAAAAAGACTTATAAAAGAGATGGCTTAAAGGGTATAATTTTGCAGGTGAAGATAGTGTGAGGGTAGAGAGTATCTCAAAACATAATGCAAACTAGGAAGATGAGAGATAATCTAAATTTTCTAAGTATAGACTAATCATTTTTGAAGGCTACATAAGAATAAAAATATTGGAAATAATAAAGTAAGATGAGTTAAAAATACATAAGGAAGGCAAAGAGGCCTGTAGAAAGCATTATAAACAGGGATGACTGAACATTCCTAGAGAAATAGGCTTGGAGCTACATATACATTTAATACAGAGGGAATGCTTACTCATGAAATTCTTCAAGTGATGCTTAGAATGCTGTTTCTCATACATGACTGTATGTTAGTTTTACCCATTGTATGGAATTGTATGTCCTATTGACAAGGCAGATTTCATAGGCTTCCATGGGACATTGAAAGAATTTTTCAGGTGGAAATATTTGCTCCCTCCCTCACCCCACATGATTTGGAAGCCTACTAAAATTTGAGAATAATTAGATGAAAATCGATGGCACTTTCTTTCCAGTACCTTTCCTACAATTTGCATACAAAGACGTATGTATACATATATATCCTAAGGAAGAAAAAAAATGGTTTTAGTGTACATTTAATTGAAGTATAATTGAAATACAATATTATTTTAGATTCACTGTTCAACATAATGATTTGATATTTGTATATATCATGAAATCATCTCAGCATTAAGTCTATACCATGTGTCACCATACAAATTCACATTTTGTCCTTGTAATGAGAAATTTTAAGATTTTCTTTCATAGAAAATTTCAAACTTTGAATACAGTATTTTTTACTGCAGTCCTTGTGCTGGAAGTTACATTACTTTGACTTATTTATTTTATAACTAGAAGTTTGCACCACTTGATCTTTACCCATTTTGCCCCTTCCCTCTGGCAACCATTAATCTGTTGTTTGTATCTTTGAATTTTGTTTTATTTGTTTTTTTTTTAGATTCCAGATATAAGTGAAATCATGTATTATTTGTCTTTCTGTGGTATTTCACTTAGCATAATACTCTCAAGATTCATTCACGTTGTTGCAAATGGCAAGATTTCATTTTTTTGTAAGTATTTCATTGTGCAGGTCTTAATTTGACTTAGGATGGAGTTATGTCCCAATGAACCCATTTTAGTGGAAAACATTGTAAATTGAAAGTCCATTTAATACTATGAGCATCATAGGTTAGTCTAACTTCCTTTATCTTTTTTTAAATTTTATTTATGTATTATTTTTGCGAGAGAGAAAGAGAGAGAGCATGAGCACATGAGCAGGGGGGAGGGGCAGAGGGAGAAGCAGACTCCCCACTGAGCTGGGAGCCCATGTAGGGCTTGATCCAGGACCCTGAGATCATGACCTGAGCTGAAGGCAGAAGCTTAACGACTGAGCCATCCAGGCGCCTTAGCCTAACCTACTTTAATGTGCTCAGAACACTTACATTATATACCACAATTGGGCAAAATTATGTAACATAAATCTTATTTTATAATAAAGTGCTGAATCTCATGCAATATATTGAATAGTGAAAGTGAAAAATGGGGTGGTTATATGGATACAGAATAGTTTAAGTGTATCAGTTGTTTACCCTCATTATCCTATGGCTGACAGGGAGGTGTGCCACATATCACAACCAAGAAAAAGATCAAAATGCAAAAATCAAAGCATGGTTTCTATTGAATGAATATCATTTTCACACTGTCACTAAGTCAAACAATTGTTACATTAAACTATTATAAGTTGAGGGTTGTCTGTGTATATATACCACATCTTTCTTATCCATTCCTCTCTCAAGGGACATTTTAGATTATTTCCATATCTTGGCTTTTGTAAATAATGCTGCAGTGAACATAGGATGTGCATATATCTTTTCAAATTGATGTTTTCATTTTCTTCAGATAAATGCCCAGAAGTGGAATTGCTAGAGTATGGTAGTTCTATGTTTAATTTTTTGAAGAATCTCAGTAATGTTTTCCATAGTGGCTACACCAATTTACATTCCAACCAACAGTGAACATGGGTTTTTTTTTTTCTCCATATCTTCACTAATATGTTTTCTTCTTTTCCTTTCTGATAATAGCCATTCTGACAGGTGTCAGGTGATATCTCATTGTGATTTTGATTTGCATTTTTCTTGATGATTAGTGATTTGAACACCTTTTCATGTGTCTATTGGCTACCTGTATGTCTTTTCTGAAAAATGTCTCTCAAATCATCTGCCCATTTTTAATTGGATTGTTTGTTTTTTTGTTGTTGAGGTGTATGATTTTTTTTTTATATTTTATATATAAATCCCTTATCAGATATATGATTTGTGAATATTTTCTCCTATTCTCTAGTTTGCCTTTTATTTTGTTGATGTTTTCCTTCACTGTGCAGACACTTTTTTTGTTTCAATGAAGTCACCCTCGTTTATTTTTGCTTTTATCGTCGCTGCTTCTGGAGTCAGATCCAGAAAGGTATAATTAAGAATGATGTTAAGGAGCTTATCGCCTATGTTTCCTTTCAGGAGTTTTATGATTTCTTCCTTACATTCAAATTAAGAATCCACTTGGAGTTATTTTTTTGTGTATGTATGATGTAAGATAGTGGTTCAGTTTTATTCTTTTGCATGTATTTGTCCAGTTCCCTCAACACTATTTACTGAGGATACTGTCCTTTCTCTTTGTATGATCTTGCATTCATTGCTGTAAATTAACAGATCATAAATGTGTGGGTTTATTTGTAGGTTCTCCAGTCTATTCCATTAATCTTTTTACCTGTTTTTATCCCAAACCATATTGTATTGATTGTTAGGACTTTGTAGTATAGCTTGAAATCAGGAAGCATGCTATCTCCAGCTTTGTTCTTTTTTCTCAAGATTGTCTTGGCAGGTATTAAGGAGGGCACATATTGGGCACCTGGGTGGCTCAGTGGGTTAAAGCCTCTGCCTTCGGCTCAGGTCATGATCCCAGGGTTCTGGGATCGAGCCCCACATCAAGCTCTCTGCTCCACGGGGAGCCTGCTTCCCCCTCTATCTCTGCCTGGCCCTCTTCCTACTTGTGATCTCTGTCAAATAAATAAATAAAATCTTTAAAAAAAAAAAAAGGAGGGCACATATTGCATGGAGCACTAGGTGCTGTACATAAACAATGAATCTTGGAACACTGCATCAAAAACTAATGATGTATTTTATGGTGACTAACATAACACAATAAAAAATAAAGATTGCTTTGGCCGTTTGGGAATTTTTTGGCTCCATACACATTTTAGAATTAGTTATTCTATTTCTGTGAAAAATGGCATAGGAATCTTAAAAGAGATTACATTGAGTCTGTATGTTGCTTTGGGTAATATGGACATTTTAACAAAACTGATTCTTCCAATCCATGAGCATGGACTATCTTCCCGTTTATTTGTGTGTTCTTCAATTTCATTCATCACTTTCTTACAGTTTTCATTGTACTAGTCTTTAACTCTTTTGGTTAAATTTAGTCCTAGGTATTTTATTCTTTTTGATGTAATTCTAAAGGGATTGTTTTCTTAATTTTGATAGTTCATTGTTAATGTAGAGAAATGCAACATATTTTTGTATATTGATTTTATACCCTGCAATTTTACTGAATTTGTTTGTTCTAACAGTTTTTTTTTGTTTGTTTGTTTGTTTGTTTGTTTCAGGAGAGTCCTTAGGGTTTCCCTTATATAAAATCGTGTCACCTATCTTTTGTTCTTTTCTTTTTCCCTGAATAATTCCTCTGGCTAGAATTTTCAATACTCTGTTGAATAAAAGTTGTGAGAGTGGGCATCCTTGTTTTTCCTGGTCTTAAAGGAAAAGCTTTTAACTTGTACCATTGAGTGTGATGTTAGCTGTGGATTTATCATCTATGGACTTTATTATGTTTAGGTACATTCCTTTTATATTCACTGTGTTGAGAGTCTTTATCATAAATGGATGCTGAATTTTGCCAAAAGCTATTTCTGTATCTATTGAGATGATCATATGATTTTCATCATTAATTTTGTTAATGTAGTATGTCATGTTGATTGATTCATGGTGTGAACCAGTCTTGTAACCCTGGAATAAATCCTGCTTGATCATGGTGTATGAGGCTTTTAATATATTGGTGAATTGGTTTGTAAACATTTCATTGAGGATCTTTGCATAGGCGTTCATCAGGATACTGGCCTGCAATTTTCTTTTTGTTGTGGTGTCTTTGTCTGGTTTTGGTATCAGGGTAATGCTGGACTCAAAAAATGAGTTTGTGTGAGTTTCCTTCTCTGCAAATTTTTGATAGAGTTTCAGAAGAGGAAGTGTGAATTCTTTGAATGCTTAGTAGAATTCACCAGTGAAGTTATTTAGTCCTGTACTTTTGTTTTGGGGGAGCTTTTTGATTGCTTATTCAATCTCCTTACTAATAATTAGTTCATCCAGATTTTCAATTTCATCATGATTCAGTGTTGGTAGGTTATACGTTTCTAAGTGTTTATCCATTTCTTCTAGGTTGTCCAGTTCATTGGTATATAATTGTTTAAATTTCTCGTGATTCTTTCTTCTTCTCTTGATATCAGTTGTAACTTATATTTCATTTTTTAAAAATTTGAGCCCTTTCTCTTTTTTTCTTGTTCAGTCTAGCTAAAGGTTTGTTGATTTTGTTAATATTTTCATAGAACTGACTCTTAGTTTCATTGTTTTTTCTAGCTCTTTAGTGTCTATTTCATTTATTTGCACTCAATTTTTATATTTTCCTCCTTCCACTAACTTAAGGGTTTGTTTGCTCTTTTTTTTTTCCCACTTAGTTCTTTTGCGAGTAAAGTTAAGTATTTTATCTGTGATTTTTCTAGTCTTGAGGTACGCCTGAACCGCTATGAACTTCCTTCTTAGAACTGATTTTGCGGCATCTCATAGAATTTGGTGTTGTAGTTCAATATTCATTTGTCTTCTGGTATTTGATTGTTGGCTTATTTCTTCTTTGATATCTTCATTGACCTATTGGTTTTTCAGTAGCATGTGGTTTCATCCCTACATATTTGTGACTTTTCCAGTTTTATCTCATAATTGATTTCTTGTTTGAAACCATTGTGGTTGAAAATTATACTTGAAATGAATCCTATCTTCTTAAATTTATTGAGACTTGTTTTGTGGCCTAACATGTGATCTGTTCTGAAGAATGTTCCATGTGCTCTTAAGAAGATTGTGTTCTCCTGCTTTTGGATGGAATGTTTTATATATACCCATTAATTCCGTCTGGTCTAATGTATGTTTCAAGCTTAGTGTTTTCTTATTAATTTTCTGTCTGGATGACCTATCCACTGATGTATCGGGCCTATTAAAGTTACCTACTATTACCGTATTGTGGTCAATTTCTCCCTTTATGTCTATGAGTATCAATTTTACATATTTAAGTGCTACTATAAATATTTTATTTTCTTGCTGGATTGGCTTTTTATCATTATGTATTGCCCATCTTTGTCTTTTATTACAGTCTTTGTCTTAAGTTTTATTTTGTCTGATATCAGTGTAACTATGCCTCATTCTTTTGGTTTCCATTTTCATGAAACATATTTTCTATCCCTTTACTTCCAGTTTGTGTGTGTCTTTACATCTAAAGTGAGTGTCTTGTGGGACAGCATGGCATATTAATGGGTCTTGTTTTTATATCTATTCAGCCACTCCATGACTTTTGATCAGTGAGTTTACTTCATATACATGTAAAGTAATTGATAAGTATGTGCTTATTGCCTTTTATTAGTTGTTTTTGCCTGTTTTGTAGCTCCTCTGTTTCTTTCTTCTCTCTCTTTTTTTTTTCCTCCCCTCCCTTGTGGTTTATTGACTTTCTATAGTATTGTACTGAGATTTCTTTCTCATTATGCGTGTGTGTCTACTATGGGTTTTTAGTTTGTGGTCAACATCTATTTTAAGTTGTTAGCAGGTTAAGCTTGCATACATTCTAAAACTGTACATTATTACCTTCTGCATGCCACACATTTTGTGTTTTCAATGTCATATTTTACATATTTTTATTGTGTGTATCCCTTAACTAATTATCCTGCCTAAATTTACTACTTTTGTCTTTTAATTTTCATACTATCTTTATAAGTAATGATACCACTACTTTTATTATTATTTACCTTTACCTGTGAGATTTTAATTTTCATATTTGTTTTTATTACTCACAGTGCCCTTTTATCAGCTTAAAGAAATCCTTTTAACATTTCTTGTAAGGTTGCCTTATTGTTAATGATTCCTTTAGCTTTTGTCTGAAAATCTCTACCTTTTCCTTCAATTCTGAATGATAATCTTACCAGGTCAGTTACTCTTGGCTGAAAATTTGTGGTTTTGTTTCATTTTCTTTCAACAATTTGAATATATCATTCCACTTTTTTCTGGCCTATGTTTTTTTCTGAGAAATTTTCTAATCTTATGGGATTTCCTTTGTATTAAGTTCTTTTTTTTTTCTTGCTGCTTTTGAGTCTCTCTTTATCTTTAATTTTTAACACTTTTATATGTGTTTAACACATTATAATGTATCTTAGTGTGGTCTCTTTGGGTTTATTTTGTTTGGAACTTACTGGGTTTTCTGGTATCTGGATGTCTATTTCTCTTTCCAGATTAGTGAAGTTTTTAGTCATTATTTCTTCAAATAATTTTCTGCCCTTTTTGTTCTCTCTTTTCTTCTGGAACTCCTATAATGCAGATTTTTTTCTGTGTGATATTGTCTCAAAGTTACATGCATCTATCTTCATATTTTTTTTAAAGATTGTATTTATTTATTTGACAGACAGAGATCACAAGTAGGCAGAGAAGCAGGTAGAGAGAGAGGAGGAAGCAGGCTCCCTGCTGAGCAGAGAGCCCTATGCGATGCGGGTTTCGATCCCAGGACCCTGGGATCATGACCTGAGCCGAAGGCAGAGGCTTTAACCCACTGAGCCACCCAGGTGCCCCTCTTCATATTTTTTTAACTCTTATTTATTTTTGATGCTTTTCTTGGGTGAGTTCCACTGCCCCATCTTCTAAGTCACTGATTCTGCCTTCTACTTGCCTGCTGTTGAATCCCTTTTGTGTATTTTTCTGTTCAGTTATTATATTTTTCACCTCTGTGGCAATGTTTGTTACTTTCTTATGTTTTCTATCTCTTTGTTGAAGTTTTCAATGGGTTGATCCTTTTGTAAGTTCAATGTAGCATCTTTCTGACTATCATTTTGAACACTTTATCACATAAATTACTTGTAAACATATTTTGAAGGTTTTTTTCTGGGGTTTTATCTTGTTCTTTCATTTGGAACATATTCCTCTTTTTTCTCATTTTGCTTGAGTCTCTTTGTTTCTATGTATTAGGTTAATTGGCTATCTCTCACAGTCTCACAATATTCTTATTTAGGAGTTAACCTTATGAATTAATTTTCCTTAACTCTTGGTTGTTTCTTGAAACTTTGTGGTTGTATATTTTGTTGTTGTTGTTGTTGTTGTGGTAAGTCCCAGTTGTTGAGGGTGTGCTAAGACCTCAAGAGGGAAGGATTTCAATCAGCACTTAGTTTCAGACTGACACTTTTCTTGATAAGTCCCAGTTTCACATGCTGCCAAGATCTGCTAAGATCTGTGGGTTTCCAAAGGCAGAGACTTCAGTTAGCCCGTAGTTTCAGGCTCATTGGAATATGTACCTTCAGCAGCAGTTCTTAAGGCTTGCAAATATGTACAGTTCTGTGGGTTCACAATTGCAGACCCTGCTGGCCTTTATTTAGACCAGGTGATCTGAAGTTGTCCTCTTAGTGAGATTTCCAAAATGTGAGGTGAGTGTGTGGGCTCCTTTCTGGGAGGTACTAGCAAGATTTAGCAAGGCCAAATGAGAGCTGAAAGGTGGTATCCCTAGGCCTATATTCCCTGGGAGCATAAGTGTATATATTATACAATCTGTCTTGGATAACTATCCATATTAACTTAATAATTATGTACATTCTTTGAAATGACTACATAGCTTTCTATAGAATGGCTGTCCATTATTAATTTAATTACTTCTAGCTTGATAAGCATTGCCATTTTTTTGGCTAAGTTTTGTTATTACTGATAATGTTGTAATTAATATTCTTTAACACAAATCTTTAGAATATTCCTATAATTCTGGAAGTTAGATAGTAGAAATTAAATTTTTTGATCAGTTGAAGGGTTACTAAATGTGGTGATATATTGCAAAATTATATTATCAAAATCATTACTATTTTTATAACTGACACATTATAACCACATGGCAACTAAGGTCACATAATCCAGTTTCAAAATATAAATATTTGCTAAATATGTTTTCCAGAATAAAAAAAAAAGGGAAATATGTTTGAGTGCTAGCATCATTGAATAAACTGAAGACTAATATTAAAACAAGGAAGTAAATAGTATACATTAATACTAGTGTTGGTAATGATCCCAAATTGAAATAGAATTCATGTAGATTCTAAATAATATTAAGAGCATGTATTCCAGAGCTTAGTATTCTGTAATGTAATGATACTATCAAAGGATAGTAAGAATTAATAAAACTATAGAAATATGTAAAATCCGTCTTATTCAATGAGGATTTATACCCCTTACAAACATCTTTGTTCCTATGGGAGGACAAGATTCTACACAAATAAAAATTGATTCTGACTCATTCTGCCTAGAGTCTGTAACCCTCTTAGAGTTGTTTGAATTTGGAATTTAGCATCAGAGATGCTAGCTTTCCCTGTACAGAGACTTCTCAGTCTGAGTTAATGAGTATAAATAGTTAAAAATTTAAGTGAAAAAATATTCCACCTTTGGAATCTGCAACTAAAAGGTAGTAAATTGGGGAATATAATATAATTTGGTTGGACTAGCAAATTACTTCTTTTAAAAAATAGCAGAGATAAATGAAAAAAAAATTAACTGTTTTATTAAAGATTCACATTTTTAAATTAACAATTAAAAATAATAAACAATTTAGCTGAAACGAATCAACTCTTACAAATCAGTTGCCCTATTTTACTTCAAAGCATATATAAACAAAAGGTTTTCTTTATTTTCTTTTAAAGATTTTATTTATTTATTTGAGAGAGACAGAAAGAGAGAGAGAGAGCAAGAGTGGGGAGGAGTGGGAGAAGCAGGCTTTCTGACGAGCAGGGAGCCCCATGCAAGGCACAAAGCAGGGCTTGCAGGGCTCGATCCCAGGACCCCAGGATCATGACCAGAGCTGAAGGCAGTCACTTAACCAACCAAGCCACCCAAGCACTCATAACAAAAGATTTTTTCTAAGCCTTTCCTTGTGACTTGATTTATGCGTAGCAAAGAAAAGAGAACTATGAATTCCAAAATTATTTTTCCCACTTTGTCTGTCTACTGTAAAATATAAGTATTATTTCTTTGTGATGTGTTTCTTGATATTTTTAGACCCTACCCTTGAATGGAGTGATTTCTACCCTTTCCACTTCATATCATCTTTCACATGTTGCCAATATAAAACTATATCAATATGTTGTGTCTAGCTTTCTTGCTAGACAACCCTTTTGAGAATAGCATGTAAGACTTAATTCAACTTTAGGAGACTTCCACCGTAGTTTTTAAAGTTCTTGGTCTCAGAACTTCTTTGCACTCTTAAAAAATAGTGAAGTCCTAAAGACCAAAGAGTTTGGCTATCAGTGGCCTACAGACTAAGTCCAGCCCACCTCTTGTTATTATAAATTACTGTTGGAACAGAGCTACCCCATTTATTTTCATATTGTTTATGGCTGTTTTCTCACTATAATGACAGAGTTGACTAATGTGACAGATGCCATATGGCTTCTCAAACCTTAACTCTTTATTATCTTGTCCTTTGCAGGAAAACCTTTGCCGTCTTCCATATAGCTAGTGGTTTTGACCTTATTAGAAATTAAAGCTTACACAGTTTTGAAATTGAGAAATACACAAGCACACTTTCCATTAACCATCAGAGCTAATGGTCATGTAGCTTTTGGGAAACCACTGCAAATGTATGAGAAAATGAGAGAGAAAAAAGCAAATAAAGTTTTAGTGTTATTATGTAAATAATTTTAACCTCCTGGGAGACCCTGAATGTGTTTCAGGAACACTAGGGTGTTCTGAGACCATACTTTAAGGATTGCTAGAATAGTATGTCAAATAGTAACTTCTCAATATATATTGAATTGAATAAGCAATGAAAACAAAAGAAAACAAATTTCTCTGTAATGCCTTAGAGTTTACAAAGAACTTTTGTGTCCATTTCTATTTTAAGAAAGTTTAAGGGAGGCAGAAGAATCAAAGGAAAGAGTTTTGTTATATCACATATCAGAGCATGGTGGAAAGCTGAGGAGAAAGACCTATAACCTAGTGACCATGATTAAGGAATATGTAAGAGACAGAAAGGATTAATTTAAAATGGACCATATATAAAGGCACTTATATGACTGAATTGAATTTTTGTTACACTGCAAAGAATGGTATAATACAGTCCCGCAGTAAAGGAAATATGATGTAGTAGTATAATATATGGGGACATAGAAGAGGAATATTAGGAATAGTGAAACAAATCATTTTCAAAAGAAAATCTTCAAAGGAGGATTGCTTGACAAAATTTTACAATGGAAGACATACTGCCTTCAAAAAAGTTAGGTAAGACTTTTCTTAGTGTTTGAGCCTGTTTTGACTTACCCTGTATCTGTACCCTTTAAGGTAAAAAAAAAAAAAAATCAAACATTTTAAATTTATTATCTGAACCTCTGTGTGAGAAACACTAAAAATAAAAAATTTCAAAAAGAAATTTAAATTTGGGAGTGGGGGCTAGAAATAGAGAAAGAATATTTCAACACTTCTTTTGTAATCTGAAAGTAATTAAGGAAGGTTTCTGGCATATTAATACATCATGACTATGCCTTTACATGCTTTGTTCTATAAAAAGTTTTTGCATTTGGATTGGAATCTAGTTACTCTTATCACCTATGTAATTGCACTCAAGTGTACTCTCCACTATAAATTAACTACAATCCAGTTGTTGTGGTTAAACAATGTATGATTTATGTTTGAATCACATAAATGAATTAGAGTCTTTATTCAAAGTGCTTATGGGAAATGGCTTCTTTTATGTATGTTGCTTAACCATGCCCATTATTGCTACAGAAGGTATCTAAATGCACAAAATCCAACCATTCAATTGGAAGAATGTTTAAAAGAAAAATTAAGATCAGCAATTATAAGCCTAAACCCATCTAGAAACAATTTGTTCTATCTTATTATTGAAAACAAACACAGGGCACCTGGGTGGCTCAGTGGGTTAAGCCGCTGCCTTCGGCTCAGGTCATGATCTCAGGGTCCTGGGATCGAGGCCCGCATCGGGCTCTCTGCTCAGCAGGGAGCCTGCTTCCCTCTCTCTCTCTCTCTGCCTGCCTCTCTGCCTACTTGTGATCTATCTCTGTCAAATAAATAAATAAATTCTTTAAAAAAAAAAGAAAACAAACACAAATAAACTTTAGTAAGCCATGGTGTTTTACCTCCTTCAATATTATATCTGTATTATTTGCTCAGCAAGATGAGTAAGTAATCCCTGTGGAGATATTAAGGAAATCATTTATTTTTCTGTTAGATACACAAATATGTATTATATAATACATAATTGCTTTTAATTGGGAGACATGAAAATTGAATATCACTACCATGTGTGACATGTGAATTATAATGTGATATTTATAAATATTTTAGTAGTTACTATTTACCAGATGGGAGTAATGTGTGTTTTTGCAAGTCTGAAACATGTTTTTTATGACTATAGTCTACATTTGAAGTGATTTATTCTGTCTTTGCAATATGGACGCAAGTTCTCTGCACTGTAAATAGTATTCCAAGCTTTTAGCAAATCAAAAAATCCTAAACATGAATCCATGTTAAGATGAATGTTAACAATTCATTTGACTAATCAATATTAAATTGAAATGTTTTCTCAGTGTGTACCATAATTTGAAATAAAAGGCTGAGTAAATTTCTAATGTTCATTTTTGCTAATCACATATAACTTTGGAAAAATAACTCTAATGATGATATTCTAACATGGAGAGAATAGTATTAAAGCCCAGGTTCTATTAGACATAAAACTTTATCCTTCAACATTAAAATGTTATTGCTGATTTTCAGGTGGTAATTAATATCACTCTTCTTTATCTGTATTTTGCAAGTCAGAGGAAACACCTGCTAGAGATTACAACTTCTTTTGTGGAAAAAGCTTTCCCCTATTTCTTTCTTTTATAGGCTCCTTTCCTATACTCTCAGATTTCTGTCATCTTCATCACCACCCTTCTAAAATACAATGTACTTTCTTAAAGCCGCCTAGACTAGACTAGACTTGGTGTGAGTTCTATAGTTACTGGCTCGGACAATAGAAATAAGCATTATATTGTCACTCTTCCCTTTTATGCAGATTGGCTTGGTGGCTTATCTTGGCTGACACCCTGCACATCAATTGGTGTGTCTAAGAATGCTATGGCAGTCAAACAGTGAGCCTTTCAAGCAAGCATATATAATTTTAGCATTTCCTGATGCGTGCTTGAAGAGTTGCTCTTCTGTGCTTTCAGCCATTTTAATGAGGTATCTTAGTTTGGTTTACAAATATGGTAAACACAACTTGGCATCGTTATGTTTAGACTTTGGTTATTATTTCATAATGTGTGTTTTGAGAGTACTTGATGCTGTAGAAGAGTAAAGAAACTTCATCTTTCTCCTCCTACTGTATCGGTAGACAAAATAGGAAAGGAGATAAAGGAGAATTAGAAATGACTTTTTTAATCAAACAAGATTAAAAGGTTTCAAGTCTCTTAGGATAAAATACCAATTATACCATGGTATACACACACATGCACAACAAACATAAAACTCTGAAACAAAATAACATCTTTTTTTTTTTTTTCCAGTTGTTTCACAGGATTATCATTAAATCTGAGACTCAAGGAGGTTATATCCTAGCATTTGAAGCCCTAAGTCAGATTTTGCAGTTTTAAAATGTCCCAGGGGAACATATATCTTTGAGCAGTGTGATGGAATTAAAGCACTATGAACATTTGCAAGAGAAGCTAAATTAAAGGCACAAAATTTAAAAGGAGATATTATTTCATACATAAATTGCTGGAATCCACTTTATAAATAGGAATTAGATTTGTAGTCCATAAAAATCCTTAGGTAGCTGTGATTTACATTTTTCTATTAGTTGTTACAGTTTAATATTTCTCTTAATGCATTAAAATTTGTTCATGCCACTTTTTGAGAGACTAAAATGAAAATGTTACAAACAGGAATACATTAATGAAAATGTTACAAATAAGAATACAGCAATGACATAATCAGCTCAGCATCTTTGCAAGGCTGAAATAGTGGGGAGCTTAAAATATTTGGAATTTATAGCTTTTCTCCTTTCTAGGAGGCTATATGCCTAAAATAGTAGAATTGTAGAAATTGTTTATTAATATTCAGTTACTATTAGATTCTCTTAGTTTTGGTATTAGATCCAGAGAAGCTCTATCTTGAGGAATGCTGTGGAAATGCAGCATATGGTCAGTAAGATATAATTAAAGAATAATGATTTAAAATTAGGACACTCAGTCTCTCATTTCACTTTATTAAACTCAATGATCTTTTACAAATCATTGCTTTGTGGTATCAATCTCTTCTTGTGAAAATACATCATTCCTGATCTTCTATATAGATATAAATTATTTCTTTAAAAATAATTTAAAATTTTCACTATGTAAATAATATCTAGGTGTTTGTGACAAATTCAGGTTCCAGTAGCCATTCCAGAGATCTGACTCAATGAGTCTTGTTGTTATAGTAAACCTAAGTTTCAAGAATTTGTCCTCTAACTAATGCAGGTGGACCACATTTTGATGCTACCTTAGAGGGGTTGGCTAAATCCTCAATTATCTCCAGATTCCAGGGGGTACAGTTTTTATGAAAGCCAGTGACTTACAATGTTACTTTTTCATAATTACCGGGAGCAAAAATACTACTTTGAGTGATACTGTTTGGAAATGTATAATCCTTCCATGTAGGATGTTGTGTGTGCTAAAAGCCTTCAGTGAGCATGCATGCCTTCATTTTATTCTACAAAGCAAAATAATTGATACTAAAGCCATATGCAGCCATCTAAGTAGTATCTCTTCAATTAAAAAAATCAAAGAAATAGTTCAAAGAAATGCTTGAAAATCTCTTGCTTCTACTGTCACATTTCTATATTTGAAAAACAATTAACTTAATAGTTTTCTTCTGTTGGTACTCTGCTTCTCTAAAGGAGTAACCTAAATGGGTTACTTCTACATGCTATAGGGCCACAAAATTCTGTCTTCATAAATAATCCAAATGGGAAATGAACACTGAAACCCAGAAACAACTGGCTTGTCAAGGAATACTGATCCCAAGGTCTGCTCTTATTTAATCAAGAAGAATTCGGGTGTGGGTGGTTTATATGGGTTCACACAGGGTCAGTTTGTAATCTGCCTAGCAACTCCTTTCCTCATTAGTTCAGGCTATACTTAACACTTGCTTTTCCCACATAATGGGACAAGTTTAATTGGAAAATTCTGCTTCCACTGGAACTGTCAGGTAAATTTTGCCAAAATAAAGCCAACTGAAAATTTCCTGTCAGAAATGTACTCACCTGTTTCTCAAAATGTGTAAAACTTGGGACATTTTTAAGTATTTATAAATGTATAGACTTTTCTAAGCAGGCATCATATATATTTTCTTTTTAAATGATGAGATTGCTGATGACCTATGTTATCTTTCCACAGCTATAATTTCACATGTGCAGAAGTAGGTGTTAGGACCCCATTTGAGGAGTTATTGCTGTCTTTCAATGTACATCTGATATTATTAGATTGTTTTATTTCCAGATAAAAAAGCTCATTACTACTACTCTACATTTAGATGAGAATAAGTTTATTAACATTTAAGTATTAATTAATATTAGTTTAATTACAAAAAAATAATGTTCCAGATGCATTCATTTCTCATGAAGACAGGTGCAGTATTATAAATAAGCTGCAGTTAGATACCTGATTTGCCAAAGATTTTTTTCTAATGCATCATAGGCTAAGTGAAGCCAGAAAGGTTATTGCCCAAGGGGAAACATTTGTAGTTCTCAGTTCATTTTTGTACCTCTTCACTTATATAATAGTCAGACAAACACATATATATTACACATATATTATATATGTAACTATATATAACTATATATAGTTATATATAATATATATAACTATATAATATATGTAAGTATATATATATATACTTAAATCTTAAAGTTTTCCCCTTAGCAATTCTGGCAGCTGTAAGCTTTTCTCTTGAGGGAATGCATAGGAATGTCATTTTAATTTTATTTTCCTTTTATCGTCTTTCCTTTATACAAGCTAAGGACTAGGGAGAAAATGTCAAAGTAAAAATGGGCAGGGCTGGAGTAAAATGAATAAAGCTCCTTCGCTGGCATTAATGAAATGCATCTGGAGAAGTTATTACCAAATTGCAATGCTTACAGCTGTAAGGAGTAACTGGGAAAACCTAGGGGTCATCTTGCTAAATACCATGGTGGGATTTTTAAGAAAGCTGCAGCACCATGTTATGCTTGTAAGCTCATTATAGTGATGTAGCCCAGACTCCCTTCAAATCTCACTAATAACATGCTTGAGGGGTTTGGCCCTACTATATAAAAGTTCTAATCCTTGCTTCCCAGGGTTACTTTGTTTACGTAAAAGGGCTTGTGTCACAGGCGATCATAAAAATCTGAAAAACAGTGATCAAAAAGAAAAGGTGGGGCACACCTGCAATGCGTACAATTGAATACAGGAGTCCAAGTGCCCAGCAAGCAGCTTTTTACATAATACAGTATTGACGTCATTCATATTCATAATATTTCCTTTGCTGGATGCTGATCTCATATCTTACCTGTATATGAGGAAATTCCACATGCTTAATAAGAGAGTTTAAAAATTCATTTTAGGGGCACTTGGGTGGCTCAGCTCCTTAAGCATCTGCCTTCAGCTCAGGTCATGATCCCAGAGTCCTGGAATCAAGCTCAGCGGGGAGCCTGCTTCTCCCTCTCTGCAGTTCCCCCTGCTTGTGCTCTCTAGCTTGCTCTCTCTCTCAAACAAATAAATAAAATCTTTAAGAAAGGGGGCGGAGTAAATTGCCATTTAAAAATTTAAAAAAAAATCATTTTAACCTGTAATTTAGAAATGTTAGTAAAATTTGGGAAGATAGTATAATAAAGCATCATTAGATTGCAATTAACACTCAGTAATCTAGATCAAATGATACATCATCTTATAGATACCAAATGTGGACAGGTGCCGAGAAGTAGTACCTTATGTTTTGAGCTAGTGAAGCCAGCTAGAAGCAGATGTGGTCTGCCGGCAAAGAACAAACTGAAGTCAATGTCTGGAATCAAAAACTACAGTGAGCCCACACCAAGTATCTGGAGCAGTAAGAAACATCTAGGGCATATGTGTTAGGAAAGATTAAAAAGAAAGAAAGAAAGAAAGAAAGAAAGAAAGAAAGAAAGAAAGAAAGAAAGAAAGAAAGAAAGAAAGAAAGATGAGGTTAAGAAATCAGAACTTGAAACGATTAAAACAAGTCAAGAAGCTGAGTATGAAATCATGTAAACTGAAGGCTCACGAAGCCAGCCATCAACAAGAGCAAGGTCTAATTACTGATTCCTATCATTTGGCAGTTATATGGATTTGAGAAATGGTTCTCAAACTTTTGCAAACCAGGTAGCTTTTTCATTTATAAAATTAGTGATGGCCCCACAGAACTTTTGTCTGCATGAGTTATAATCTATTAATGTCTATGATAGCAGAAATTTAAACGTAGAAAATATTAATTTATTCTAAAATCACAATATTAAATAATAAACTCATTGCATTTAGCAGAACATTTTAATGAAAACTATATTTTTCAAAACAAGACCAATTTCATGAGAAAATGCTTTTTTAAATATATGCAAATCTATTTTATGCTTATCTTATTAGAAGTTTCTATATTTAATCTGTTTCAGTATTTTGTTTCTGTTGAAGTATATCAGGAAAATCCAGCCTCACACAGATATGGCGGCAAGATATGGAGGAAGAGAAATGAGTATTTCCACTAAAAAGATCATTGTTATTATTTTTTTCATATGTGATACTACATGGAACTCAACAAATAAGAATTTCTCAAGTTCTAGCTGCAATGTAAAATCCTGAAATTATATCAGTAAGCTTTTTATTCTGTTAAATTAATATCCATAGGCCAGGGTGCTCTTTGAATGCATATTTCCCCATGAGTTATATAGTAAAATACAGTGGTTATTTAGAAAATGTTGATTCACTGAGTTATGCAGATCTTTCATATGTTTACATATTTTAGTATATAATCTCAAAACATTACATTCATTAATATCACCACTGATTTCATCCAAAAACTATTTTGGTATTGATAGTCACCTTCACCATGGCAGATACAAGTTTTTCAAAAGTCTGTTTGCTTTTAAATTTCAGTTTTAAGTTAACAAGTAATATGGTTTGTTTTCCTTGTAGTGACAGACTCATTTCATTCATTCTTGAGGCAAACTCATTTAATTCATTTTTAAGAAAATGTGTGTCAGGTACTCAAGTCTGAGTTACCAGTTTTTCTGTCAGTCATTCCGCCAAGTAAAGTTGATGTTTGATGAAAACACTTGGCTTCTTCAGTTTGTATCTCAATCACACAAGTGCTATATAAGGAATTTCTGTTTTGTCATATAGATTATTAAAAAGGAGACCTCTAGAGCTAAAGATTCAATGAAATTATTTTTTTACTGCTTTAGCAAAGACATTCGTAAACAAAACTGAATTTATATATGTGTCTCTATCTATCTGTCTTGTCTATCTGCTTATTAAAAGTGGGTGTGTAGGGTCGCCTAGGTGGCTCAGTGGGTTAGAGCCTCTGCCTTCTGCTCAGGTCATGATCCCAGAGTCCTGGGATCGGTCCTGGGATTGAGCCCTGCATCAAGGGCTCTCTGCTCAGCAGGGAGTCTGCTTCCTCCTCTCTCTCTGCCTGCCCTCTTGTGATCTCTGTCTGTCAAATAAATAAATAAAATCTTATTTAAAAAAAAAAAAGTGTGTGTGGGACACCCATGAGTAGCTCAGATTTAACCATCTGCCTTTGGCTTGGGTCATGATCCTGGGGTCTTGGGATGGAGTCCCACATCAGGGTCCTTGCTCAGCGGGGAGCCTGCTTCTTCCTTTCCCCTCTGCCTGCGCTGCCCTGCTTGTACTCTCTCTATCTCTCTCTAACAAATAAATTTTTAAAATCTTAAAAAAAAAAAAAAGTGAGTGTGTGACTATTGACCTGTCCAGCACCACTGCCTTAATTAGGACTAAGATACCAACAGTTTTACCAACCATTGCTTTAGCAACATCAGTGCAAATGTTAATGTGAAGTAAAGGGAAAATAATATCTCAGAAAACATTATAAAAATAGTTTGACCTCAGGGATTCCCTACAAGGTCTTAAGAATTCCCAGGGACCTAATACCATGTTTGGAAAACCACTGTTTTTGGGAGAGGCACTTTGATTGGTTTTATAAAAATGTCATGTTTTGAACTTTTATTTATTTTTCTTTTTTTCTTTTTTTTTTTTAAAGATTTTATTTATTTATTTGACAGAGAGAGATCACAAGCAGGCAGAGAGGCAGGTAGAGAGAGAGGAGGAAGCAGGCTCCCTGCCGAGCAGAGAGCCCGATGCGGGGCTCAATCCCAGGACCCTGAGATCATGACCTGAGCCGAAGGCAGCGGCTTAACCCACTGAGCCACCCAGGCGCCCCTGTTTTGAACTTTTAAAAAATTCTTTTGTTGTTGTTGTTTTTTTTTTTTTCCCCTCACTTTCATGAAGAGAAAAAGCAGTAACATGCAACATTTTTCTGTATTTATTTCCCTGCTTTTCTGGTATGTAATATAAATCAAGTTTTAAGTTAGTCAATCATCCAAATTTTAATTAAGGGTTTATTACATGGTGGACATTGTTTTAGAAACTAGACAAACTCTGGAAACACGACATGAGGATAGGAATCTTTTTTCTTCCTTCTGCCATATTGGAACATGTAGACAGGGTACCTAACAAAAAAATGGTAAATATATTATCCTGCTTTCTGGCCACCACCTCCCTTTTCTGTCTTATCTCTCCTCCCTACTTCTTCCCCTTACCTCCTTTTTATAATTTTTATCAGGGTCTTGAGTACCAGGTACATACATGACAATAACTACCCAAATGACAGGAAATTTTGTTGCTTCAGGTGTTTATAGGTAGTACCTTTGACAGTTACCCTAGATTTCTTTGTATTTTTCAACAAACTTACTTTATCTTTTCCCTCCAATATATATTATATATAATATGTTTGTGTATATATATATACATATATGTGTGTGTGTGTATATATATATATATATATATATATATTTAAGATTTTTATTTATGTGAGAGAGTGCAAAAGTAAGAGAGAGGTCACAGAGAGATAGAGAGAAGCCACTGAATGGAGAGCCCAATGCAGGGCTCAATTCCAGGACCCTGAGATCATGACCTGAGCCAAAGACAGACAGTTTAACCAACTGAGCCACCCAAGCTTCCCAGCTTCTAAAATATGTTTGGATCACATACCCTTACCCTAGTGTGCAGGAATTTAAGGAATGATTTCTTTAATTCAATATATTTAAACTAAAACAAACAAATATGTTCACCCATTTGGTCCCACATATAAGTGAGATCACAGGGCATTTGTCTTTCTCTGCCTGATCCCTATTTGACTTACCATAATGTCCTTGAGGTCCAGCCATATATTGCAAATGGAAAAATTTCACTGTTTCATGGCTGAATAATATATATACACACATATGCAATGGATACCAATGGATTTTATATATGTATTTATAATACATTATATATATGTATATATATGCATAAATGCATTTGGTGATAGCTTTTAAAATTTTATTGATGCATAGCTTTGCTGTGTAGTAACTTCCTTGATATAGTCCCATTTGTTTAGTTTTGCTTTTGCTGCTTTTCCTTTTGGTATCAGATTAAAAAAAAAAAACGTTGCTGAGATCTATGTCACGAATCTTACTGCCTTTTGTTTTCTTCAAGGCATTTTATGATTTCAGGTCTTACATTCAAGTCTTTAATCCATTTTGAGTTTATTTTGTGAATGGTATAGGCTAGTGGTCTACTTTCAATCTTTTACATGTGGCGGTCTAATTTTCCCAGCACCATTTATTGAAGAGACTGTCCTATCCCCATTATATATTCTTGGCTCTGTAGTCCTTAATTAATTCACTGTATATGTTTGGGTTTACTTCTGGGGTGTCTATTCTATTCCACTGATCTATGTGTCTGTTCTTATCCCAATACCATACTTTGTATTATAGCTTTGTAATATAGTTTGAAATCAGGGACTGTGATGCCTCCAGCTCTATTCTTCTTTCTCAAGAATGCTTTGATTACTTGCAGTCTTTTATGGTTCCATACAAATTTTATAATTATTCTATTTCTATGAAAAATGCAATTGAAATTTTGATAGGGATTGCATTGAATCTGTATATTCCTTCAGTTAGTACGGACATTTTAATAATACTAATTATCTTAATCTGTGAACATGGATTATCTTCCATTTGTTTTTATTTTCTTTAATTTCATTCATTAACATCTTTTAATACACAGAGCTTTCATTTCTTTGATTAGACTCATTCCTAGATACATAATTTTTTTATACAACTGGGAGCGGAATTGTTTTCTCAAATTCTCTTGCTAAGAGTTTATTATTAGAAACACAACACATTTTTGTGTATTGATTTTGTATCCTACAACATTACTGAATTTATTAGTTTAAATAGTTTATTGATGTAGACTTTAGGGTTTTCTCTATATAGAATTGAGTTATCTGCAAAAAGTGACAGTTTTGAATCTTCCTTTCTAATTTGGTTGCTTTCTTTTCCCCCCTACCTACTTCCTGTGACCAAGAATTCTCATACTATGTTGAATTGAAATGGCGAGAGTGGGCAGCCCTGTCTTGTGTCTGATCTAGTAGAAAAGCTTTCAGTTTGTCACCATTGAGTATGATGTTAACAGTAGGCTTGTCATACATGGCCTTTATTATGCTGAGGTATTTTTCTACTATATCCACTCTGTGGAGAGTTTTTATCATAAGTGGATGTTGAATTTTGTCAAGTACTTTTTCTGCATCTTTACAGATTATTATATGATTTTCATCCTTCATTTTGTTAATGCAGTACATCATATTGACTGATTTGCATTCCTGGAATAAATCCCACCTGATCATGATGTATCATCCTTTTACTATATTGTTGAATTTGGTTTGCTAACATTTTGTTGAAGATTTTTGCATCTGTGTTCATCCAGGATATTGGCCTGTTATTTTCTTTTCTTATGAAATCCTTGTCTGGGGTTGGTTTCATGGTTATGCTGGCCTCATAAAATGAGTTTGAATGAATTCCATCCTCTTCTATTTCTTGGTAGAGTGAGATTGATTAGTATTAATTCTTCTTTGACACTATGGCAGAATTCATCACTGAAGCTGCCTGGTCCTAGACGTTTGCTTGTTAGAATGTTGTGGTTACTGACTCAACCTTATTACTAGTAATAGTCTGTTCAGATTTTCTCATCATGAATCAGTTTTGGTAAATTATATGTTTTTAGAAATTTATCCATATCTAAGTTTTCCAAATCATTTGCATATGATTATTTATAGTAGTCTGTGTGATCCTATGTATTTCTGTGGTATCAGTTGCAGCATCTCCTTGAAATAAAGATAACTAAATTTTGTAGTTTCTTACATGTATTTGATCATCACAATAACCCAGAATGTAGGCAGTATTACCAGTCCTTTTAACAAATGAGGAAACTGAGTCATAAAAAGTTTCTTATGTCCCCAATGATAAATCCTCAATCCCAAGCAGATAATTTGTCCTCAGTGACATCACTTTTTAGTATGCAAGACTACTTCTTAACAACCATCCTAAAGACTCTCCTTGGTCTTTTTTTCAATATTTACAATATCAGGATGCTAGGGTGGCTCAATTGGTTAAGTGTCCAACTCTTGCTGTTAGCTCAGGTCATGATGTCAGGGTTGTGGGATTGAACCCCACATCAGGCTCTGCACTGAGCATGGTGCCTGCTTAAGATTCTTTCTCTCTCTCTGCCTCTGATTTTCCCCAGCTCACCCATGCATGCATTCTACCTCTCAAAAATAAATCAATAAAATATCAAAACACCACCTTTCCATTGTTTTGATTATTATACTACCTTTTTGTCATCTGTCAATCGATGGCCATTTTAGAGACTGAAATGTTTTGCTAAGTATATGTACACTGTTACTACTTGACTCAGAGCTGACTTTAGTTTTTGTCAGGGTCTCAGATGGACAAGTTTCCCTTTTCTAATGATGCTCCTGCTGTTTCTTCCCTTGGAGCCTTGACTAAATTTTTGCTGAAGCATCAGGTAGGCACAACCAGTCAAACTGAAAAATTTCAACCTCTAATTCTCCTGCTCCTGGCATTTACCCATAGCTCAGTCACTCACCCATGCTCACAGAATGGCCATTATCAGCCACAGTTTTACTCTTGGTTGATCCTCCATATCACATTTCAATTGCTTCTGTACGAGTTGGGTCACACCTTCCTGTCTCTCTGTTACTGTCCTTTTTTTAAATTCCTTTCCCTTTCTAATCCTTTGGATAATAAAACTACATTACTTTAAAATATTAGAAGACCTGGATCACCTGGGTACCTCAGTCAATTAAATGGCCAACTCTTGATTTTGGCTCAGATCATGATCTCAAGGCCCTGTAATGGAGCCTGCAGCAGGCTTGGTGCTCAACAGGGATTCTCTCTCTCCCTCTTCCTCTGCCCCTCACCCTACTCATGCATGCTCGCTCTCTAAAATAAATAAATAAATCTTTGGAAAGATTTTTAAATGCCTGTTTTCGGTAACATAAAAATGCATCTTCTACTCTGATTTTAATATAACTATATTATTCTAAATATTTTTGTCATCTGTCAATCGATGCTGATAAGTTTGTTGATACAAATTTTATAATAAGCTATATTCCAGCTCATATTTAGCCATTGTCATAAATGCAATTTCCCAAGGATTGTTTATTTTATGGAATGGGATAGAATAAAATTCTCTGTATCTTATGAAAAAGCACAGTCAAATGGTAAAAGAAGGAAGTGTGTTTCAATTTTTTTTAATTAAAATACACATATACAGGCACACCTCATTTTATTGCACTTAATTTTATTGCATTAGTAGATATTGAGTTTTTTACAAATTGGAAGTTTGTGGCAACCCTGCATCAAGTCTATCAGCACCATTTTTTCAATAACATTTGCTCACTTTGTGTCTCTGTGTCACATTTTGGCAATTTTTCAATATTTCAAAGTGCTTTATTAGTAGTAGTAGTAGTAATAGTAGTATTATATTTCTTATGGTGATCAGTGATCTTTGATGTTACTATTATAATTATTTTGGGACACCATGAACCATGCTCACATAAGATGGTGAACTTAATGGATAGATGTTTTGTATGTTCTGGCTGCTCTACCAACTGGCTATTCCCCCATTTCCTTCCCTCTCCTTGGACTTCCCTATTCCCCAGACACAACAATATTGAACTTTAGCCTATTAATAACCCTACAATGGCCTCTAAGTGTTCAAGTGAAAGGAAGAGTCACATGTCTCTTTGTTTTAAATTAAAAGCTAGAAATTGTTAATCTTAGTGAGGGAGGCATGTTGAAAGTGAGATAGGCTGAAAGCTATCACTTGCTTTTGCCAAACAGTTAACCAAATTCTAAATGCCTAGGGAAAGTTCTTGAAGAAAATTAAAAGTGTTACTCCAGTGAGCACATGAATGATAAGAAAATGAAACAGCCTTATTTCTTTTTTTTATATTTTATTTAAAATCAATTAATTAACACATAGTTATTATTAGTTTCAGAGGTAGAGCTTAGTGATTCATCAGTTGCATATAATACCAAAATAATAATAATAATAATAATAATAATAATAATAATAATAATCCAGACAAGAAGTGGGCAGAAGACAAGAAACAGCCTTATTTTAGACATGGAGAAAGTTTTAGTAGTCTGGATAGAAGATCAAAAGTAGCCACAGCATTCTCTTAAGCCAAAACCTAATCCAGAGCAAGACCCTAACTCTCTTCAATTCTGTGAAGAATGAAAGAAGTGAAGAAGCTGCAGAAGAAAAATCTGAAGCTAGCACAGTTTGGTTCAGGAGGTTTAAAGAAAGAAGTCATATCTATAACAAAGGTTCAAGGTTAAACAGCAGGTGCTGTTGGAGAAGCTACATCAAGTTATTTAGTAGATCTAGCTAAGATAATTAATGAAGGTGGAAACATTTTTAAGATGAAACACATTTTCAAGATGAAAAAGCCTTCTATTGGAAGAAGATACCATCTAGGACTTTAAAAGCTAGAGAGAAGTCAATACCTTGCCTTAAAGCTTCAAAGGACAGACTGACTCTCTTGTTAGGAGCTAATGCAGCTATTGACTTTCAGTTGAAGCCAATGCTCATTTACCATTCAGAAAAACCTAATACCCTTAAGAATTATGCTAAATCTACTGTGCCTGTACTGTATAAATGAAGCTACAAGACCTAGATGACAGCACATGTGTTTATGACATGGTTTACTGAATATTTTAAACCTACTATTGAAGAGACCTACTGTTCAGAAAAAAGGAAAAAATATATTTCTTTCAAACTATGACTGATCACTGACAATGTGCCTGCTCACCCAAGAGCTCTGATGGAGATGTATAGCAAGATGAATATTGTTTTTATGCCTGCTAACAAAACATCCATTCTATAGCCAATAGATCAAGTAATAGTTTTGACTCTCAAGTCTTACTATTTAAAAATAACATTTCATAAGGCTGTATCTGATACAGATAGTGATTCTTCTGATGAATCTAGGGAAAGTACATTGAAAACCTTCTGGAAAGGATTCAGCATTCTAGATGCCATTAAGAATATTCATGATTCATGGAAAGAGGTCAAAATATCAACATGAACAGGAATTTGGAAGAAGTTGATTCCAACTCTCATAGATGACTCTGAGGTGTTCAAGACTTCAGTGGGGAAAGTGGCCACAGGTGTGGTGGAAATAGCAAGAGAACTAGAATCAGAATTGGAATCTGAAGATGTGACTGAATTGTTGCAACTCATGATAAGACTTTAAGAGGTGAGGAGTTGTTTCTTATGCATGAGCAAAGAAAGTCATCTCTTGAGATGGAAACTACTCCTGGTGAAGATAATGTGAAGATTGTTGAAATGACAACAAAGAATTTAGAATATTACATTAACTTGGTTGATAAAGTAGTGGCAAGGTTTGAGAGGATTGATTCCAGTTTTGAAAGAAGTTCTACAGTAGGTAAAATGCTTTCAAATGGCATCACATCATATAGAGAAATTGTTCATGATAGGAAGAATCAATTAATGTGACAAACTTCATTGTTGTCTATATTTTAAAAAATTGTCATAGCCATGTCAACCTTCAGCAACTGCCACCTTGATCAGTCATAAGCCATCAACATTAAGGCAAGGCCCTCTACCAGCAAAAAGGTTACAATTCACTGAAAGCTCAAATGATGATTAGCATTTTTGTAATAATATTTGTATTTTTAATTAAAGTATTTACATTTTTAAAGATAATGTTATTAACAGACTATAGTATGGTGTAAACATAACTTCTACATGTATTTGGAAGCCAAAAAAACTTATTTGACTTGCTTTATTGTGGTATTTCCTTCATTCTGGTGGTCTAGAACTGAACCAGCAGTATCTCCAACATATGTCACATTTATTTATAAAAATTATCTAGTGATTTCTACCTATTGGACATTATTAGCTTCATGTGTATTGGTGCATTTAGTACACACAAGGCAACTAAAGGTTTTTATGGAGGATTTTATTGTCTTCATATCAGTTGTCAAAGGACAAGGTGATAAACAAAATCTCACCACTTTCTCCTTATTGTACTAGATTTTACCATCCCCTGCCCTCTTGAAGTAATGTACACCTGTGTTGTTTCTGAATGATGGAAATGATGATACACTACTCCACAATTCTCAATTCTCCATTCCTTAATGTAACATAACAGCTTGAAATTAAACTTGATGGAAGTATTAACACCACACAAATAAACAAACCTTCACATCAGAGATTTGTTGTTTTGTTTTCTTTTTGGAAAGCTAGTTGTTAAATATTTTTCATCATGTAGCTGGTTTTTAGACCTGACTTAATGTAGAAACACAAATTAGGTCTTCAGCCCTCTCTTTTCTTTCCCTCACTCTTTCATTGTCCTGCTGCCTTTTCTTTCCTTGCTTCTTCTACATACCTCTCTCTCCATTCCTCCTCTGTCTCACCTCATGTATTGCTCCAGTGCCATATGTGTATGGACCTAATTTCCTCCTACTGAAGATAGGCTTTCTTCATGTGACAAGAGAAACAGTGGAAGAGCATATTTATAATTCCATGATCCTCAAAGTAAAATTCCTTCTCCAACTCCATTTTGAAAAATATGTATCAGAGGACTTGGAATGGCCTGGGATGAGTCACATGTCAACATCTGGAAAAATTCTTATGGCCCAGGTAATAAGTAACTGGTATAGTGGGTCTGTGGCATTACCAGTTAAGAATTTAATTTAATGAAGAGCACTACTGGGATTTGGAATCACACCAGAATCATTCTATTTGAAGTTGTAAGAGAGTTCCACAAGAGAACATGGAGTATTAAACAAACAAAAACAATAATAATAAAAATGTTTTGATTCTTACAGATCCCCTGTAGGTTGAAACAGAATAAACATTGTTTAAACTTTAGTAAGTATGGATTATTGATTAAGAGTTCTTATATTATCTCTTTTTATGATATACTTTCTTATTAAAATAATAAACAGATAAACTAAAGTAGATATCATCATCATTATTTAATATTTTACCCATGATTAAACCAAAATGGATATGGAAAGAAAAGCAGAATTTAATTTATAATAGCGTTTTAAACATTAAAAGATTTAATGCATATAAAGAGTTTAGTTCAGCACCTAGTAATAGCTATTAATAAATGTTCATCATTTCCATTATTTTCACAGTTGTTATCATCAGTACTCAATACCTCTTTAAAACAATGAGATACCTAGATGGTATACTCTAGATGGTATACTCATAGTTTTGTGTCATATATATATAAATATATATATATATATATACACACACATATATATAGCTATATATACACATATACATATTTATACACACACACACATATAGCATATATATATGTACATGTGTAATTATATTCCTGCATGTCTATTTCTTTATATTCATTGAAGAAATCTGGATGGCTTTACTTTAAATTTAATAATGATTAACTTTAGGAATTTCAGATTTTGCCAAATTTACTTTTTGCATTGCAATGTTTTCAATACTGTTTAAGTGTTATAATGAGTTTACTTTTCATGTCAGAAATATATATTCTTTTTGGAGATAACATTGTTTCACATGCTTAAATTAATTTGTTTCAAGGTACTTCCAATTTATAATGGTTCTTCCTTTTAATATATTTAAAATGTATTAAAATATTAATTAGTTAAGTCATAAAAATACCAACTGTAGATACACTTATACCTTTCTAATTCAAATGTTATTTAAAATTCAATAATTTTTAAATGTTTAACATGACTTTAAATCTGAATTTGTTTATTGTTTCATCACAACTCCTTATAAAAATTTCACTCCCTATCTGTCTTATAGAAAAGTCACCAAAGGACAAAGTCAGAGGAAGATTATACTGGCATGACCAGAACACTTGGGAACTGAGAAACTGATAGGCAGGCATTTTCTCTATTCTGCAAGACTACATAATCTTCTCACTGAGATTTGACTATTTAAATATTGTCTCCTGTGGCTTCCATTTCTACCAGTTTTCCATGGCGATGAAGTAATATTAGGTTACTATTATAATGGTTGCCACCATTTAACCATACCATGTCTTTGATCAGCAGATGGATTGACATGTTTAGATGTAGGACAGGACATGTGTTTATAACAGTAACTACCAGTATATACCTTAAAGAGTGGGCATGAGCACAGAAGGTGAAAGAATGAAAATAGAATGTGAATATAGGTCTGGTGGTGATGCTTTATATAGAAACATGTAAGAGTAATAGCTAAACTCTACCAAAAATGAAACTGAAAGCACAAGGGGAAGGGGGAAAAAATCGTTCTAATGCCATCTGGTATCAGGGTATCTAGGTATTATGAGTTAAATTGTACTCCCCCCATTTATATGTTAAAGTCCTAATTCCCAGTACCTCAGAATGTGACAGCAATTGGAAAGAGCCTTTAAAGAGGTGATTAGTTTAAATGATGCTGTGAGGGTGGGCCCTTATCTAATCTGACTAGTGGTCCTTGTAAGAAGAGAAAATTCAGATACCTGGTGAGACACCAGGAGTGTGCATACTCAGAAGAAAGACCGTAAGAGGACACAAGGAGAAGGAGGGTTCAGAAGATAGCAAACATGTTGACATCTTGATCTTGGATTTCTGCCCTCCAGAACTGTGAGACAATAAATTTTTGTTGTTTAAGTCACCCCGTGTGGTATGGCAGCCCTTAAAAAACAACAACAACAGGACGCCTGGGTGGCTCAGTTGGTTAAGCAGCTGCCTTCGGCTCAGGTCATGATCCCAGTGTCCTGGGATCGAGTCCCACATCGGGCTCCTTGTTCTGTGGGGAGCCTGCTTCTCCCTCTGCCTCTGCCTGCCACTCTGTCTGCCTGTGCTCGCTCGCTCTCTCTCTAGAAAAAACAAAACAAAACAAAACAAAAAAAAACCAACAACAACAACAAAACAACAACAACAACAACAACAAAACCTAATGTGCTAGATTTAGCTTCTCAAGGTAGAGAGAGTTATAAGAATGTCTTCTATCATCACCATGCTGCCTACGCTAGACATGAAGTTGAAACTGGGTGATAGGAATCAATGAAGAGGGAAAAGAAGTGTTTCTGATTTTGTGTTAGGATGTGATATCAAGTTTGACAATGTCTTGACTACTAAAGTTTACCTCTCAAATGGCAGACATCAGGAGGTATACCTTTGTTTAATGCTTTCATCTTCATAGACCAGTTCCTCTACTGGCAGTTGTGGAGTCCACTCTGACTTGGGAAGTTGTAAGAGTTGGAACAGCATTCTTCCTGGACCACACTATTTCACAAAAGGGAAGTTTGAGACCATGTGGTGAGGGAGTTGGGGGGAAGCAATTGTCTATAGTAACTAAAGGGTTGAGTTGGCTAAAATATGGGAAAAAAAAGAGAAAGAGGGAGAGAGAGAGGAAGGAAGGAGGGAAGAGAAAAGGAAAGAAAGAAGGGAGGTAAGGAAAGAAGGAAGGAAGGAGTCATTTCAATAATTTAAATTATTGTGGCTTTTCCTATATCTGTTGGCCTCCTGTGTACTCTTCACATTTGTAGCTTCTACTTACTCCCACCATTCTCCTTTGCTTCTGCCTCCAACTCCATTCGCCACCTTATAACATCTCCACCTATTCCCATTGTTTAATAAGCAACCTTCATTTCAGTCTCAGGACTACTGTTTTTTTTTATATTACCAAGCCATATTAAACTCTACCCTACTTTATACTCTATTATGCTATACATGATTGGCTATAAATGAAGCCAGATGATCTTTTCTATGTAGTAAAAATCCAAGTCTTTGAAATAGCAATTTACTTCAATATTTATATTTTACTTTATGTATCTTTATATATTTAATATGTAAAATATATATAAAATATAATATACATTATATATTTCTATTTCTATTATAGTTTTCTTGATTCTTGGTTATTTTTTTATGATTGAAATTTTCCAGAAATCTATTTGAGAGTGGATTATTGCATATAAATTTAATCGCAAAACGTAACAAAATAAAACAAAGCCAAAAATGTGTTAAATTATTTTCATATATTTCTACTTGAAAAAATAATTAATCACATGATATACCAGAAATCCTGTGGAAACAATTATATTTATGATTCTCAGAAAATTTTGTGCTTTTCAAAAATGCCGTTTATACTTCAAATATTCAAACTATGAACTTACTTTACATTATTAAATTGTTGAAAGATCTATAAAGTTTATGAATATGAGATCATTTATTTTTCTAGCAATCTATATATACGTGACATGTTTTTAGATACATTACACACACTATGTAATTATTTGAGTAAATCTATATAATACATATTTTGCTATTTACATATACATTGAAAGAAAAAACTTTGAATAATGTATATTGTATCCCAAAATGGTTTTATGTTCCCACAATATTCTTTTAATAATATACTTTATTTCAGATACTTCATTACTTATAAAACTTTATATTTTAACATATTTACATCTTAGTGAAAGTTGTACATTTTTCACAAATAGAACAGCTAATTTTGTTAGTGAACACAGACAAGATTCATTGATACAAATATAGTTTTATTTGAAATGTTTGTACATAAACTTCCAAGCTTCCAGATATTATCAGTATTTTATGAACCCAGATTGTATCTACAATATCTTATTCATCTCCTGCCCATGTATTTCAGTATTTTTCCTCCGAGTAAGCTAGCTACTTTTAGGAAATCTCAAGAAAAGTGAATCTTAATTCTCAAATGATACAAATAGTTCAGTTATTTTATTACAATATAGCAAACTGCTGCAGGAGACTGACCAGCTGAAAAGATTAAAATGTGGAGTTGTTGAATTGGGATCCACAATACTTGAAGAACAAATAATTTCCTTCAGATGATTGGACGTGTTCAAAATGCCACTTGAGTGTTAATTTCTGGAGTTTCAGGGATTTGAGGGACTGAGTTATATCCTGAAAATTCATGCAGTAGCATTGTCTTAGGCACCAATAGGAAGGCATTACAAATGTATCAGCTAGTAACTATTTATTTGCTACAGGTGTCTGCATTTATACACAGGAAAGTCAAAAGGTGGTAGAGGGGAGGCAGATGACATGATAATTTAACAATAGTCAAGTTGATTTTTAATTTATGTTGACATATTTTACATTTGCAAAAAGTTCACCTGGTGCTGCAATAACAAATACTCTTAATGATATCAGATAACACTTGGTGATATTTTAATGCAACGCAATAGTGAGTAGCTTCCTACTTCATGTAGTGCATACATGCAGAAGCCCTAAAATATTAGTAAACCAGAAGACCTAAAATATTAATAAGACCTAGAAGACCCAAAATATTAGTAAACCAGCCAGAATATATAACTTTCATATAACTATCATGAATATGTAACTTTCAGAATATGTAACTTTCATGTAACTTTCATGAACTTACATGAAAGTTCAGCAGTTCAAAACACTTGCTTTTGAGAATACATGACTTTTTTTCTCTTGATGGTTGTAGGAATAAATAAATATAACCTAGTATTTCACCAGAAAAATATTTTCCTTAAGCAAATTGAAGGAATGAGCTAAAAATAAATACAATTCGGGGCACCTGGGTGGCTCAGTGGGTGAAAGCCTCTGCCTTTGGCTCAGGTCATGATCTCAGGGTCCTGGGATCAAGCTCCATATCTGGCTCTCTGCTCAGCGGGGAGCGTGCTTCCCCCTCTCTCTCTCTCTGCCTGACTCTCTGCCTACTTGTGATCTCTGTCTGTAAATAAATAAATAAAGTCTTAAAAAATAAATAAATAAATACAATTCATCCAAAAAACATAGTAAACTAGTGCAAGGATTCAGTTTATAGCTCACTATACTTATTTATTTATTTAGTGTTTCAAATTTATTTAATATCATATATGTAGTGTGAAGGGTTTTTTTACATGTTATTTATTTATTTATCTATTTTTAAAGATTTTATTTATTTATTTGTCAGAGAGAAGGAGAGAGAGAGCACACAAACAGGCAGAGAGGCAGAGAGAGAAGCAGGCTCCCTGCTGAGCAAGAAGCCCGATGCGGGACTCTGGTCCCAGGACGCTGGGATCATGACCTGAGCTGAAGGCAGCAGCTTAACCCACTAAGCCACCCAGGCGTCCCAAGATTTTATTTTATTTTTTTTGACAGAGAGAGATACAGTGAGAGAGGGAAGACAAGCAGGGGGAGTGGGAGAAGGAAAAGCAGGCCTCCCGCCATGCAGGGTGCCCAATTCAGGGCTGGATCCCAAGACCCTCGGATCATGACCTGAGCCGAAGGCAGATGCTTAACGACTGAGCCACCAAGGTCCCCCTGTAGTCTGCAGTTTAAAACATGCACCATAACTCTAATTAGTTTTCCTTTTATGTAATAGATATTATTTAAGTATCTGAAATGTGATTAAGAGAATTATTAGGTATTCTTTAATATACTATAGTACACAGAAAACATTAATATATCTCTGTTTTAGCCAATGACAGAGAAGTTTTATTGAATAACACTTAAAACATTTGTCCAAACTGTCTAGTGAATCAGTAGAATAGCTAGAACTAGGGCTAAGTTCATCATCTCATGCTTTCCCTCATAGATACAGGAGTACATATAGTACATAAAATTGCCAGATGGTACTAAGGTGAGGCCAACATGAGACCTGAAGTTCCCACCTACAGAGAGAAGGGCATGGAAAAATGTATATACTTTGTAATGGTCATTTACAAAAAAGGAATGGATCAAAAATGAATACCTTGGGGCGCCTGGGTGGCTCAGTGGGTTAAGCCGCTGCCTTCGGCTCAGGTCATGATCCCAGGTCCTGGGTTCGAGCCCCACATCGGGCTTTCTGCTCAGCAGGGAGCCTGCTTCCTCCTCTCTCTCTCTGCCTGCCTCTCTGCCTACTTGTGATTTCTCTCTGTCAAATAAATAAATAAAATCTAAAAAAAAAAAAAAGATGTTTAAAAAAAAATGAATACCTTTTTTTACAAAAGAATACAGAATGGCTCCTGGGGGTCACCTAAATTTTTTACAAGGATCAGTTCTTAAAGATATGGATTCCTATTGCATATGGATTTGTAAAGGGTGGTAGTTATTTAGATCAATCAATTAGATCCGTGCAGATGGTGGAGAACCAGGCTTTTGTTCACATCTTTTAGTTGCCTGAAAAATATTATTAAAATATTTTTAATTTAGACAAAATATTGTGCAGGCTTACTAGTAGGCAAATCAAAGAAAGAATCTTGGGTAAGAGGAAAAATTGGCAGTATGTGTGTCTGTGTGTGTTTGTACTCATGGCACTTATGGCAGGATAAAGAAGGATAAGAAAGATTTATCTACAAAAAATATCACATTGAACAAAATTACTTGTTTGTATCAGCAAGAGTATGAACTTGGTTTATAACACCACTTGGGAACAAGAAATAATTCTATCTTGTTTTTCATAAGCAGATAAATCCAGCTCAATTTCTACTGGTCACAGGTTGTTAGAAATTCATCTCATAAATACTTTGTTAGTATTTTCCCTCTCCCTAGGATATGCAAGATTCTCAGTAAGGGTATAAACAATACCCGAAAGTGGAAGAGTTTTTAGCCCACCATGACTATTACTGAGATATCTCCTGTCCAAACTGTTGGCTTTTATGGTATGGTAAATCCCTTTCATTCTGCTGAGTGTGATGTTAGGGATTTTCCCTAAAGTCACACCATTGGTGTCTTCCTACTACTTTTTTGTACACTCATTCATGTGTGTGTGTGCGCGCGCGCACGCATCCCAATCATCCATAAACCAAGCGGTTCTATTCCTCCACTAATTCTGCTTCCACTGTTGCAGGTTCTAGTCTCCAGCAGAAATGCCCAGTACTGTTCATCTCCATGTCTTATCATTGGATAAGCACCTTTCTGTTCTTGGGTGGGAGCAGTTCTGCCTAGCCCACTTACAGCAACAGATTCCCATAATCAACCTATGAGACCCACAGAAACCCTCATGGTAGTGCTTTATAGTGCTTTCTATACCATGGATCTCATAGAACATTATTATCTTTGTCAAGAAAAGGAAACAACCTTTCTGTCTCCCTGACCATGCCAGAGCTGAAATGATCCACATCTTTATATTTCTACACACCATTCAAAACACACATTTAGCATCTCTCTTTCATTCAGATTCCAGTTGCTGTCTTTGGTACAGCAACACTGGAACTGTAAATGAGGAAGTCTAAACTTTATGCAAAATTTTCCTGGATTAATACCAGGGGAAAAAAAATCATTTAACTCATTATCTCAACAGTGAAAATGAAGTCCACATTTTTATTTCAATCAACATTCCACATTAACAATATTTACACAACAGAGTTTTGTATAATATATTTTTTAGTTTTAGTCAGTTGAACCCTCAATACTGTATGGGAATGTTTCATAATTTTCAAAATCTTTGCATTTCTCTGAGCAGTTGTAGCATAACTTTTATTTTTTTTCAAGTTACTTGCCTTAATTCATACTGATATCAGCAGGTTCTTAACTATCCCTGAAATTTTCTATTTTACAAGAGATTCTTCATCTTTACCTCTCCTCCATTAAATATGTGCTGTAATTCAAGTTTTTCCTCTCCATCTGCGCTATCTTCTTTGTTCCCTTCTTGTCTCCTCCAGAAGCCTGAACCATTTCTTTTCAAGATTTATTTATTTATTTATTTGATAGAGAGAGAGCATACACAAGCAGGGGGAGCTGCAGGCAGAGGGAGAGGGAGAAGCAGAGTCCCTGCTGAGCAGAGTCCCATGTGGGACTCCATCCCAGTACCTGGGATCATGACCCTACCCGAGGCAGACACTTAACAGACTGGGCCACCCAGGTGCCAGCAGAAGCCTGAACCTTTAATAAGCTTTCTACATCTCCCTACACACTAGTTACTTTCCCCAAGATATGCTGAACTATATTTCACCCTTAAAACAACACAAACCCACTTGTAAAGTGGGGAACTCATCCTTCAAATTAAAATCACGTCTCAATCCTTTTACCTCAGTTGTTTTAAAATATCAGTGTCTCCACTTCCTTCCATTTCTGTTTCAACCTTCCACTTCTGAAGCTTTCTGGTAAGGTTTGTGTATTCCTCTATCCATCAAATGCAATGACATTTCTTCAGTCCTCATCCTATCTAAACTCTCTGTTTACATATGTTGTTAGCTGCTCCCTCCTGCTTGAAAGGCCCCCTTTCCTGGATTTCTGTACCATTTCTTCCATAGCTCCTCACAGCAAACTCTTTGCTACGATCACACTGAAATATTCGGAAGTCATGCTCTTTTACACCTCTTGGCCTCTTCACATGCTCTTCCTCAGAACTTTCATTCTTTCATTTTTTGCCAAGTAAATTTCTACTCTTCCTTAAAAGTTTCAGTTTCATTGTTAATTCTTTTGTAAAACTCCCATATGCCTTCCCATCACGAACTCATCAAGAAGAATCAATCATTCTCTCCTTGCTGCTATAAATATTTTGTAAATACTTTGCACTTTGTTATTCCAGTGTTTACATTTTATTAAAATGTATGTGCTTGGTGTCCTCTACCAGAATGTGACCTCCCTAGAGGAGAGGCAAACCCTTGACATGGAACAGACTTTAGAATCACAGAGACCACGGCTCAAGCCTTGTTTGTCTACTAGCTGAGTAACCTTGGACAAGTTGTTTAAGCTCACTACCCTTCAAGTTCCTTACCTATAAAATGGTTCTCAAAAAGATTATAAAGATTAAATGGTTAAATGAATATTGGAAGTAGCAAAGTGAATTCTGTAAAGGATATCAAATAAATGAAAGATTGAGGCAGTGAAACTCTAACTTGGCTAGAGACCCACAATAAATGCTTGATAAATTCCTGTTGAATAAGTAGATGAATAAATGAAAGTGAGTTGGGAGAAATCAGAGGGGGAGACAAACCATGAGAGACTGTGGACTCTGAGAAACAAACTGAGGGTTTGGAAGGGGAGGGGAGCGGGTGTTGGGTGAACCTGGTGGTGGGTATTATGGAGGACACATATTGCATGGAGCACTGGGTGTGGTGGTGTATAAACAATGAATTTTGGAACATTGAAAAAAAATAAAATAAAATGGAAAAAAAAAAGATGAACCCTTTCCTTCCTTTTGAATATGTATTGCTAAATAAATAATCCTATCATTTCTTGAAAAAAAAAGATCTATTTCCTTTGTTGAAAATTATTTACCTCTATCTTTTACACTTATCTTTCCCAATCTATAAGAAGTTTAAATCTGTTCTTTCTTTCTGTTAAAATAATATTTAATTATCATGTATTCATTTCTGCTTTCTAGCATGTTTATTTGGCATAATTTTTGCCAAATTTTTAATTTTATGAAATGATATAGCATGAAAAAATATTATTATGATCATACCTAGGTCGAAGGAAGGTCAAAGATGTCGACTTTATTTTGGATGGCCATACACCAAAATATACAAAGAAACAGATTTAAGGATAGAAAACTGGTGGTGCTTGCCATTTAAATAAAAACAAAATGATTGTATTAATATGGTGCATTTCCCTGGTGCCCACAAGGACATTTAGCCCAATGGAAGACTTAAAGAGCAAAAGCAGACAAATCTCTTGAGAGAACCACCAAAATTTTTGTTTATCTATGCATGAGAAACGTGGAGTGATATTCTTTTATGCTAGTGAAAACAGCTAATCTTAGTGATATATGTTGAGAACATTTCAGCCTCTGGATGTAAGTTGTGTATGTGTGTGTGTGTGTTAAGATAAATTCTTTTTTTGAAGTTAGTAAATTTTAGTAAATAAAGTTAGTAAATATTTAGTAAATAAAACAAGATGAAATTCAGAAAAAAAATTGAAATAAAATTTTAAAACTAATTACACAATATAGGGCACCTGGGTGGCTCAGTGGGCTAAGCCTCTGCCTTCTGGTCAGGTCATGATCCCAGGGTCCTTGGATGGAGCCCCACATCAGGCTCTCTGCTCGGCAGGGAGCTTGCTTCCCCCACCCGCTCTCTGCCTGCCTCTCTGCCTACTTGTGATCTCTGTCAAATAAATAAAATCTTTTTTAGAAAACTAATTACACACTAGTAGCAGATATTTATAAATAGAACAGGAGATGAAAATATGCTTTTAATATACTTCCTAAGTAAAGTACATGTTTTCAAAATTAATATCAATAGTAATGTAAATGAAAAAAATAAAAAGAAACTAAGACCAAAGATTGAAAGTTTATGGAATAATTCTTCCTCCCAACTCTTTTGCCATTAAGAAACCGAGTTTTCTGATTAGTGCTTTCTTGGACTGCCCATTTTGGAAAAACAAAAATTTGGGGGTGTATACTACATCTGGCTTAAAAGATAAAAATTCAAATATAAATTATACTCATCAACCTAGTTTCATTCCATGAAAGTTCTGGCATGTCCATTATTTCCATTTTTAGGCTATTCTTTGTAAGAAGGCCTTTTGAAACTATAACCATACAGAATTAACTACAAGTTTCTTGTATGTCCCAAATCCAGCATTGTGAAATCAGGTCTTACAGCTGCTTAGTGATAGAATGACAAATGAATGTTCTCTTCATTGTAGTGAAAGATGACTGACTTAATGAACCATGTTCCACTTGTCAGTTAAGTTTCTTCTTCTGTGTGTCTCTTTACACATAAAGCTATTCCTTAAAAGCACAAAGTAGGGGAGAGAAAGAAGTATATGATCCCTGTCTTTGCCTTTTAGGAGAATAACCCTCCATATCAGATAAAAAATTGATTATTCAATATTATTATTTTTATTATTGGAAATATTATGAGTTTTTATATGCCCTGTGAGTGCATACTATATACTAGTGGGTTTAGTTACTTCCCATGACTGTAGCTTTCTGTGTTCCCTTTGTTATTTTATGAATCAGAATGTGATTAGTTTTATTAATTGCAGTTGTTTAAAAATCTATCATTAATACTGTATTTCTCTTTTCTACAAATAAAACAAAACAAATATCTAAGCTTTAAATTAACATAATGGCCTTGGGAATATAATACAAAATGGTTAGTTAATAGAAATGGAAAAATAACTGTTCTTATTGTTTGCAGTTTTATTATAAAGCTTAAGCCATATATATATATATATATATATATTTTTTTTTTTTTGCTTAATAATGATTGATATCTTCACAAGCTAATACAGTTTTTTTATACTAGGGGAATTTTTGATTAGAAATATTTATCATCATAGAGATGAATATAGTGTACAAAGGTACATAAAATTAATGACTTTTTTACTTTAAATACAGAAAAGGTAAAATTATTTTTACTCATTGTATATTGATAGTATACATTTTTAAGATCAAATCTTGTCTCACAGCGTTTCACATTTATTCCATTAAAAACAGATTTAAATATCACTAGGGAAAGGCTCAAGTAAAAATTATACTTTAAAACTATTACTGGAAAGATACAGAGGAGTCTTTTCCCAAGTTACATTTTCTTCCACTGATCCTTAGTTGGCAGTCTACACCTCCATTCCTCTGTTGCTGATTTCTTTTGATCTTCAGAGGGATCCAGGCTCAAGAACTAAGCAACAAACTTGATTCTTCCTTCTTCCCTGCACTTTCATCATACATTAACATGTAATATTTTTCTGTGATCGTATTTTTCATTTCTGTCCTTTTTGTCCTCTGAATTCTTCTATCTTCTATTTTATTTTATTTATTTTTTAAAGATTTTATTTATTTATTTGACAGGGGGATAGAGGTCACAAGTAGGCAGAGAGGCAGTTAGAAGGAGAGGGAGAAGCAGGTTCCCTGCTGAGCAAGGAGCCTGATGTGGGGGTCTATCCCAAGACCCTGGGATCATGACCTGAGCTGAAGGCAGAGGCTTAACCCACTGAGCCACCCAGTCGTCCCTCTATCTTCTATTTTAAACAAGCTTATTATTTTCCACAACTTGCAACCTTCCTTGCCGGAATGACTTCTTGACATTATGTCTGATCTTTCAGTTTTTAATAAGCAATATGTCCAAAGTTAAGTTCTCTGCTCAAAGCATGAAATGTAAGTATCTATCTGCTTGAAGTACTACATATTAATAATAAATACACCTTGTGGGAGAATTATAAGAATAAAAATATAAATAAAGCTGTTTGCTCTTGCAGTTTTGAATACTTTTTTTTTTTCTGGAAGGCTCAGTTCTAAAATAATATGTATAACGTCAATCAGTAACAATCATACTACTAATTTACTTAAAAAATGCTGTAGCATTGGATTGCAATGAAGGATTTTCTACCTAAGTTTAATTAAAGGATATAATTTTTAGGAAACAAAATTTTTCATCTCATGAACATCTTACCAGATAAACTGGAGAAGTTATACAAAAAGATCAGCTTTCTTCAACCTTTTGTAGTGTATAGAGTTAGGTTTATATGCAGAGATGATTAACTTCTCATCTGTATTCTGTTATTTTAAAGAATTAATTTGAAATTCCAAAATGCACCCCCCTTCCTTTCCAGTCATCCCCTAGAACTGAAAATTACAACCTGAGATTCATTTCTTAGGATTCACCTTGCAGAAACTCAAACAATTCTAGGAGATAACCACACACAAATAAGTTTGAATGACACATTAAATGGGTACTATGTATCTTTAGAAAGGGAACAAAGGATTTCATGAGTAACAGTCAGAAACAAAATATCCAGAGATCCAAACAGACATTTCTGCAGTCGTACTTGCTGAGAACAGGGCTTCTTGAGCTTAACTGCATTGGCATTTTTTGGCCAGAAGAGTCTTTATTGTGGGGATCTTCTCTGTGCATTATAGTATCTTTAGGAGCATTCTTGGTTTCTACCAATAGATGCCTGCAGCTCCTTCCCAGTTAATGACTACCAAAATAATATCTTCTACATTGGAATAAGTGCCCTGAGGGCAAAATTACACCCAGTTGAGAACCCCTGGCAAGGTGAAAGATGGAGCAATCATCACATATTTTGGGGGAGGGGTAATGATCTTATTTAACTACATTATAAATAATATTTCACTCAAATTCTTAACACTAAACCAAAGAGGTGATATTATTTGATAAACTAAGGACAGAGAAGTTATTTTATTTGAGTTTAGAGACTGAAAAAGTAGCGGAACTCAGGAGTCAGCCTTAAAATTTACACTCAGCAACTCTAAATGTACACTCAGAGTTGGATAGAAAGAGAAGGGGCAACAAATAAACATGATGCCTACCTAACAGTTTTCCTGAGGGCTACTTTATCCTTGTTAATATCAATTTTTTTATGATAAAATGCTTACTCGAGATACTGGTCCATGTATAGAATTTTAAAAGCGATTTAACTTTATTTCCTACTTTGTACTTAGAGTTTAGATTAAAGATGCTAGATTAAGATTTGTGAAAGTACATGAAAGCCATAAAAAAGAAAGAAACAAACAAACAGACTTTTACTACTATAATGATAGATTCGATGGAATGTCATCAAGCAGAAATTTAAAAAGTAAATGTTGCCTCTAAGATAGTAAGAGTGTGCAAGACCTGGGAGATCAGCTATAAACTGTCAGCATTATTTTACCTCTCTCCCTGAATTTGTCTATGAAGTGCAAAGTTCTAAAATTTTCAATTAAAGCCTTGAGAATGTATGGAAAACAATTAGTTCATTTACCCAATGCATTATTCATTCATCTGTCAGCAGCATGTAATCTCCAAGAGGGTAGGGATTTTATTTTGTCCCCATTTCTTCCTATATGACTGTTATTTCCTCTTAACTCTATACAGTATCTAGAAGATAGTTGATAACATTAACTATTTATCAAATGAAAAACAATAGCAATGAATACAGTTTTTTCTTTTTTTTTTAAGATTTTATTTATTTGACAGAGATATCTCAAATAGGCAGAAAGGCAGACAGAGGGTGAGGGAGGAAACAGGCTCCCTGCCGAGCAGAGAGCCGGACGCTGATGCTGGACTCAATCCCAAGACCCTGAGATCGTGACCTGAGCCTGGCTTGATCCCAGGACCCTGAGATCATGACCTGAGCCGAAGGCAGAGGCTTAACCCTCTGAGCCACCCGCACCCCGAAGACAGTTTTTTCTATATATATCAAAAAATGTGTTAAGTACAATGACTTGTAATTTTACTCTTTTCTTTGTATTTATTTTTAAATTTTATTAAGTTTTTACTTTTAATTCCAGTATAGTTAACATATAGTGTTATATTAGTTTCAGGTGTACAATGGGGTGATTCAGCAATTCTACACATTGCTCAATGCTCTTCATGATTAGTGTATACAGTGACTTCTTTAAAAAGCTATTAGTGCAGGAAGATGTGTCTGATAAGGAGTAGATGAAGAATACAGACATTTAAAGAAATAATATAATGTATTATTTACTGTAGAGTTATGAATTTTTGAGAGTAACAAGCATTTTAATTATAAGTAAATACATCTTGTCTTATCACTCGTATTTCAAGACCAAAAAGCCTAAATTATTAAAATATGACCCTACCCAATTTTAAATGAGCAGGGTTTATCATTACTGTCCACCACCATATTAGTTTTCTATTGATGGTAACAAATTATTACAAACATAACAGCTTAAAAGAGCACCCATGTATTAGTTCATATTTCCATTTGTCAGAACTCACACAGAGAGTAACTGGGTTCTCTGCTCAGGCTATCACAAGGCCAAACTCAAAGTGCCAGTCAGGCTGGGTTCTTGTCCGTTGGCTCTAGGGGAGAAATTCACTTCGATGTTCATTCTGACCGACAGAAATCCGTGCATTATGGTTGTAGAACTGAGGTTGCTGCTTACTGGCAGTTTGCTAGGAGCCGCTCAGCTCTGACAGGCCATCGACAGTCCTTGATTCACAGTTCCTTCCAGTTTGAAGCAAATAGTAATGTGTCACAGAATTTCAGACTTCTTTTGTGAGCAGCTGGGAAAAAAGACAAACAAACAAACAAACAAAAACCCAACTCTCTCGGGGTGCCTGGATGGCTCAATCGGTTAGGCATCTGCCTTTGGCTCAGGTAGTGATCCCAGGGTCCTGGGATCAAGCCCTGCATCGGGCTCCCTCTGCTCAGTGGGAAACCTGCTTCTCCCTCTCCTACTGCTTATGTTCCCTCTGTTGCTGTCTCTCACTCTTGCTGTCAATAAAATAAAATCTTTAAGAGCAAAAAAAGTCTCTGCTTTTTAAAGGGTTGTATTATTGCATCAGACTCATCCTGATAATCTCTGTCATTAAGTCAGCTGTCATATGACTTAAGCACAGGAGTAAAATCCATCAAGTACAGTCCTGTGGGTTATGCAGGGCATGTACACTAGGAGGAGGGAGATTGGAGGATCCATTTTGGAATTCTGTCTACCAAACTGGCCTTTTTTTTTTTTTTTTTAAACACTTTCTTTCTCATTCATGCTCACTAATCGCTAGACCAGTTTAGTCATAGTTGTCATAACACCTACTAAGGCCTTCATCTTAGTAATTAACTTATTGCTTTATTTAAGTTTTTGTCTTCCTTTTTGAACTATAGGTATCTTCTGGTTTCCTCACAATTGCAGGCTGACATTATTCCTGGCACTCAATCCTTTCCTAACCCCCAAAAATAGATGCTCAACGAGTATGTATTATAGAAGGAAATGAAAACAAACACTAGAGAAATCATATTATATAGGCTTCTAATTGGCTTACTCTGACCCTTGTTCTGATTCATCCAAGTATCAGGCCCAATGTCAGCTTTCTAACTCATTGCAGCATTGCAGATGGCCTCCCCAATTATTTCCGGTGTCATCAAACTCTTGACTTGCCTCCTTATCATTTTCTATAACGATCTTTTTCACTTATTTCTTCACTTGTGTACTGTCTGGCTTCTACTAGAATATAAGATCCTAGCAGATGGATACTTTTTTCTATTTTCTGCATCATTGTACCTCTAGAATTTAGACTAATACCTGGCCCATGATGGGTATTCAGCAAAGACTGGAAGAATGAATTATGGACTGGCAGAACTTTCCAGGCCTTGCATGCAATTTTTCATGGCCCAATTAGTAACCTGAATATTAAAACTTTCAAATGCATTGCAAGAGTTTTCTAACATTTTTTACAATAATTTCAATCTTAGCAAAACTGTAATCTGTAATCTCCACTCTAATTACAGAGTATATTTACTTCATACATTTTAACCCAACAATCAGGAATGTGTTATGCAAATTAATTAACAACCATAAGACAACTATGGGGAAAATTAAAGATTTAAAAAAATTGTTCCAGTAGCAGTTATGCTCAAAAAGACAGGAGTGTGGGGATGGGGTAATTTTTACACTCAAAATTTCATATAATCGAAAAGCTTATTGTTGATACAAATGTACTTCTTTTGTATTCTTTTGCACATAATCATTTTCATTACGTAGATTGGTCCTTGTGTTTGACCTTTAATAGTTGTATTTTGACTTTAAACAGAGATTAGTCAGCATTTTTCTATGGTCTTCCTCATGTTGTGCTGGAAATACAAAGTAAAACCGGGATTGCTATTTGTAAGGCATTTTGAGCTTCCCAGAACCTCCTCTGCCATCACCAATTATAACTCCAAGCATGTTCTCCTATTTCTATTGTCAGATGGAAAGTGACAGTTTCTGGTACTCTGCAGCTTGATAAACTGTCTCCTAGAAAACACCTTCATCAGCATAAATTCAGGTTATTGTGGGTTCATTTTTCACAAGCTAAATGTCCTGATGTAATTTTAGGTATCCTAAAATATAATTATTTAGATAGAAACTACAAGTAAATAAATCCTTGATTCATTTTCTTTTAAATCCTGGAAGCTCCGTGCCCTCAATTCTGCTTTGGTAGAAAAATCATTGACAGCTGCAGACTCCTGCCACTTGAGACAGATTGATAAGTGCACAACAACTTTTAAAAATCTCCATTAGTTATTCGCCAGTAATTACCTTCTACTGGCTCTTCTGTCAATACTTAGTCATTTTGTCTATCAAATTAACTGATTAATGCTAAGTAACTTTCTAAGACGTTTGCTTAAAATAATAAATCTTAGTATCTTGGAAATATATGTTATGCCGAATCTTTGAGTTTTCCTATCTTACAAAAAAAGCTGAATTCTCATTTTTTTTAATGTGGGCCTTTATTTTCTGCCTATATGTACATTTCCACATTTTTCCTCCACCCTCATCGTTTACCCGTGGTGAGATAATTGTCTTTTAAACCTAACTCTATCAAGAATGATCTTGTACTGTGTATTCTTTGTGCCTTTTCTTTATACTCAACTATCTTCTATCAGAGTCCTTATGAAGTTTTAGAATAATCACTTCTTACACATCTACTTAATCCAGTAGCCTGTGAAAATCCCTATCCTTTTCCTCTAGTTTAATCAACTCAGGGACCTAGAATCACCAAACTAAACCTCAAAAAGTGATAAAGGAAATTTTGCCAACCGATATGAAATCACAGCAGCCTTCTCTCCTAGTCCTCAAATACCATTTAGCCCTTATTCTGAATTCCACATTAGCTTTTAACCAGTCGAGTAGTCACTTGTTGAGAGGCTCTCTTTTTATGGAGTGTAAAGTGGGTGTTTTCCACTCTCACCATTGTAACTGTACTGAGAAACGTTTGTCTTCATTTTATGGCCATTGGTGTGTTGGGAAGTGTAGGTTGAAATTCCATGTTAAAGGACTTTAGAGTGACAGTTTCTAATAGTTTTGCTATCATTGGGTCAGCATTTTTCAGAAGGAAAACTTTTGAGGTCAGTCAGCATAGCTATCATACTCTGAGATCATTGCATTCTGGATGTCATATATCAAATACCTGTGACCTCAATTATAGTTGAAAGGATTCCTCTTTTCTCAACTCCCTAAGCTTAGTAAAGCCTGTCTTTCAGTTCAAATGATCAAAGAACATGCAAAAGATGGTTAGAATTAAGACTTGTAAATACTTGTTTCTAAATAGATACATTTGAGATGAACTTCAAGATGTTTCCCATTAATAAGATAAATATTGCTGACCAGTTGCATAACAGTTGTATTCACAAATTATTTAACAAAATACAGTATCAGACTACCAGTAGTTTACAGTAACAGGCATTTGACATAAACCTAGTTTGGCTCTGAGCCAAGCAAAAGATCAACAGATTGATCTTTTGAAAGAAACCCTGTTTAAAAGTCTGGTAAAAGAAATTTGGGTTGTTGACCAAAACTTCTTGGTAACTTCCCATGGGAAAATAAGTTCTTTTGGAGGACAGTGCTGAATAGCTTGGCATATGCTGACACTTTGTTACAGTCTTTTCAATAGCAGAATCATTTCCAGGCCACCAGACACAGTGAATAATTCCTGAATGTGCTACATGTGGTGTGGCCAAGATGACAGTACTGCCATCTGGAACAATAACAAAATTTCCTCAAAACAGACATCCTTTATGGACAGATAACTCATGCAGATCATGTGTCAAGGGCTTGATTTCTTTAGACATTTCCCCACCGGACTTTGCAGTCACAAGCAGAAGCAGAGCAGAAGAAACAAAATATTATTATAAATAAGAAATGCATAAGCCATACTCTATTGTGTTTTTTTAATATTTACAGATGTTAGGCAGCATACAGCATACACGGTATTTAGAAACAGATACTCAGCTTTTCCATCAAATGTAAGGGTGTCTCATTGTTATTTGGCATAGAAAAAGAGGAAGTTCACTGGTGACTAGGACACCACGGATTACTGAAAAGATAATGTTAATAACCTGAAAAAACTAAGAAATCTTATCTCAGACCGTATCACCAAACATGAATGCAGCAGCTCATCACAATATCCCGATTTAATTCCACTTCCAACAGCATTGTTTTATTGTCTCTTATAACAGTATAGCTTCCCTCTGTGAACCCCCAAGTTTATTATATATCCCCCAAATGATTTTTTTTGGTGTTCTCTTTATTAATGAATTCATTATTCAGTGATTTTCAAACAATTTTACTAAATAAACAACCTTTTCTTTGTATTAAATCAATGTAGAAGCTGAAGGATTAAATCATATAAAATATCTGATTGATTAAATCAAGAGTGAGATGCATGCTGGGGCGCCTGGGTGGCTCAGTGGGCTAAGCCTCTGCCTTCGGGTCAGATCATGATCCCAGGGTCCTGGGATGGAGCCTCAAATCAGGCTCTCTGCTCAGTAGGGAGCCTGCTTTCCCCCTCTCTCTGCCTGCCTCCGTGCCTCCTTGTGATCTCTTTCTCTCTCTCTCTGTCAAATAAATAAATTAAAAAAAAAAAAAGAGTGAGATGCATGCTTCTCTGACAAGTTGAATGGACCTTATGGTCCCTAGAATTACCTCCATAGCATCCTAGGGCTCTAACTAGCCCTTTTTTTAAGAACTTCTGCCTTTGCCGTGGTATTTATATAGTCACTTCTTTTTCTCCGTTATGAAAGAAACCCTGTCATAAGGTAATTCTTCAAATGATGTCTGATGATCTAATATATGGATGTTTTGAACTAGGCTATTGAAGTAATAGAACACAAAGTTTGTTTACTATTTATAATTAATTAAACAAAAAGTCAGATGAAAGAAAATAGAAAGTAATAGGAAGGAAAAATTTGAAATTTAATTATATTCTTCCAGTATCAATAAGTATCTTTGGTTGTAACTTGCCCAATCCATAAATATATACATGAAATAATGCCTTTAGACATAGATGTCTAATTCTTGCTATCATACTCCTATTTACAGAAGTGATCTGTAAAATTGTGTCTAGATGGAATATGTTGTGAGTCTGTTAAGTCTACAGTTTTATTCTTCTGCTACTTGATATACAAAACAAAAATAAGATGCTGTATGTTTTTCTGGCTGATTAAAAGTTACCTTGAGAGCATTTATGTGGTTCACTGATTATGCTAACTACTCAGCCCACAATTCCCTGTTTCCAGTGTCAAAGATCTCACTGATAATGAGGAACTGGATATAAACAAAATTATGGAAGTTTCTAAGCAGAAAACATTGTACATTAGCATAAAAATAATATATAATGAAAGTAATGATATTAAGATAAATGTTCACTTACTAATAATTTACAATATACTAGTTGCTCTTTATTTCAAAAGCAAGTTTATTATACAACAAGAACTTATACATATGATTATGTATTATAGTTATAAAATAATACTGATTTTATTACATTTATTTTATTATATTTATTTTGATAATGTACAATAAATATTTAAATAATAGTTTTGGCCACCTAGTTTTTAAGTAATATGGTTGATAGAAAAAGCACATGACAAATAAGTTGCCACTGTATTAAACAAATTTTTAGGGAGTTAAGTATATCTCTGCTTTAGTATTAGAGAAATGGCATATCATTCACTGAATTTAGTATAAAATCCAAACTCATTACCATGGACCATAAGCCCAGTGTGATCTGGCTTCTTCCCAAACTCTGATTTCATGCCATCATTTTCGCACTTATTTGTCAAGCTCTAGCCATCCTGGCTATCTTAATATGTCTCTAAAAAGTAAAGCTGACTTTTTCCCTCTTTTTAGGTATAACCTCTCACTGCAGGTCTCCATATGGTATATTTCAAGTTAAATTTTACATTTGCCATTTTAATTTCACTGAAAACCAAGTAATATAGTCTTCCAGAACTCATTTTTATTTCACTCTTATCTTTTATTATTTTTGAAATTATTTTAGTTATTTATAACTTTTCTTGTTTATTGTCTTTTTCCTTCCTACTAGTACTATTGTGTAATTTGCACAAAGACAAGGGCCTTACATGTCTCATTCAGCACTCTATTCCTTATGCCAAGAATAGTATTTGGCAAAGAACTGACATTCAGTATGTATCTGTTGAATAAACTGAGTGAATAACTGAATGAATAAACATATATTTGAGCCATAAGCCATATGCCTTTTAAAGTCTAATTGTCAAAAAAAAAAAGTAACATTTCCAAAATATTCTTGCTTGAAAACATGCAATAGACACTATGAGGCTAGCAAGACATCTGCAAAAATAAAAGAAAACAAACATCGTTATCATTTGCTAGTGCCAATTTATTACTTAAAAGGAACGTTAAACATTGCAAGTTTCAAACAACATGAATAGTAAATTGATAAAATTCAATAATAAATGTAAGTTTTTATCCATCCACAGAATCAAAGACAACACCAAACTTTAAGTAAGACTGCACTTGGTTGAGGGTGTTGGGATTGGGGGAGTGAAACATTGTGAGCAAGCACTTCTAGAGCTTCAGGAGGATTTTATAGTTCATCAACACTTGACTTGCTTGATACAGACTTGGATGATACATCACCTGATACATGTACTTATTTGATATAGGATAGGTTACAGACACGGATGGCCTTCCTTGTTGCCTGTCTGACACCCTCTTACCCACCAAGCAGTTGCTTCTTTACTTATTATCGTTAGGTCACTTCATACAACCTTTAGCTATTTGCATATTACATTTAATATATCTAGTTACATATCAGCCTCTCCCTCTCCATCGGGACCTATTAAAAGGTAAGAATTCATTTTTTTTGTTTGTTTGTTTTCATTACCTTGCCCCACGCCTAGAAATAAATGCCCAGTGGGTGTCAGTGGACTAAGTACTTAATTTATTTGCGGAAACCATTTTAAGAATCAAATGGTGCTGGGAATGCTTGATGTTTTCCTTTCTTTGACAACCAATTCACATACTCTCTTGATATTTTATTTTACCATACCATGTCAACATGGAGAGATGCTGTTTTTCAAAATCTGTAATTAATGGCTCATTCAAGTAGCCATTGATGTACATAATGTTATCATGTGTTCTTTCAGACTTCCTATATATCTTTCTTGATGTCAGAGAAGCAGTGCAAATGACTTTGGATTATATTTTTTAAGAAATTTACAAATACTATATTTCTTTCCTTAAATAAAAAAAAATGCATCATGAGTAGTTAAATTTTTGATTAATAAGGGATTGAACATTGAACTCAAATGGTTTGGCCCATTGTGTATTATAACTCTTCAGAGTAATAACTATCCTGAGTGTAGTAGAAGAGTTTACCAGTGCAAAGGCATTGGTGAGAAACGCTATTGATTCTCCTTATCTGCAATTAATGAAATGCTTTGTTCACTAGAGAATCAGTGAAGAAAGCTGAAGTGAAATGCATCGGATGTCAGTAAGAACAATGTGCTGTGCTGCTACATTAAAAAAAATTATAATAGAAATGCTTATGCTAATACTTGCTGGTCAAAAGTGAGAACTGTGGACATACATTCGAGCAAGTGATTCTGGAACTCCTGAGTGTGGAGAGGATAGACTTAATTGAATTAGTTTTTGAATTTCAAACCTTTACAGAAGACCAATAGTTAATATATTGGTAAAAGGCTAAATGAAGTTCTTAACACTCTGTCATTCAATAGAACTTCCAAAATTTCCATTATCTGGAATCCCGGGTTTCTATCCTACTTAATTTTTTTATTGTTCTGCTTATTGAAGCTCCATTGATATAAAACTAAATACATTTCTTGCTAGATATGTGTAGGAAGTCCTAAAAGGTATTTAGAATGGAGTATCATAGAAAATATACAAGCCATAAAATGTTAATTATGAGAATGATTTAACAGATAAGAAAATTGCAACCCAGAGAGTAGTGATCTCAAAATTCACTGTATGTCAGGTTCCTGAACCCCATTTTTGCAGTCGTTTCAGAAGGCTGAGGTTTGCACTATAATATTTTGATGCAGATGATAGGTAAATGATACTGAGGGATATATTTTTATGCACAAAATACAAGTCAACTATTTTCTAGACCAGTCTATTTCTATTACTGCATAAATTTTGAATGCATTAAGACAATGTACAACCTGAGAGCTCCACCACTTCTTTCAATAGAGCTAATGGAAAACAGTGTTAGTTTTGAATCATGGGGTTTGGGTACATAGAATTTTTATGAGGAAAGATTATTTGAAAAAAAAAATACTCCTGTCCACCCTTACATACTAATGCCACAAAAACCATTAAACCGCGTAGGAATAGCAGGAACCAATTCTCTGCTAGCTGCAGCTAGTACAGAATTTGGTTATTTTGTTCCTACAACTATAATTTTTTTTTTTACTACAAAACACTTATTCTCTAAAGATTTCATTCTTCTGCCAATTTAAATTTCCAGTAAAATAGATGAGTAGAAGATGAAAATAGAAACAACTAGACTATTCCTTCTCCTTTAAAACATCAAAGGCAATCACTTTGTTGATATCATTTGTGACTAGTTTCTAAAATGTGTCATCTTTACAGTAGTTTGTATTTTATTTTTTGATAAATTATGTTTGACATGTAGATGAAAAGACAGAGAAAAGCTACATTTTATGTAGTGTGTGTGTGTGTGTGTGTGTTTATATGTGTGCAATATATTTTAGAATAGTATTTCACAATGAAGACTGGTGAGGCACTCTATTAATTTTATGAACTAACTTCCAAAGAATATGTCAAAAATAGATTGTCAGGTACATCTTGGCATTTGTCAAGAGTAATATTGTAGCATATCTTTCCTTTTATATTGCTTAAAAGATGTGTCAAAAAATCTCTTTTTTAAATATGGAAATGTTAATCATGAACTCCAAATTATTTTACTTTTTGCTAGGGCGCTGTATGACATCTAAATTAAACGTTAGGATGATAGGTATGCACGGTTTCTGTGGCTTCTGAAGAAAGGAAATTATTTTTAAATTCTATAGAAGTGCAAGGCAATATGTGTGGGTTTTCTTCTCTATCTTCCTTTGTGTATGTGTGTGTGCATGTTTGTGTATGTGTGCAAGGGGAAATTTTTGTCTGACAGATTAAAAACATTAGATTACATCCTAGTTACAGTAATTACAGCTTACTGGTGACACTGTAATTAGCAGAGCAGCCCTAATATCTAATTTATAGCAAGTTCATGAATAATTAATTCAAGATAAATTTGATCATGGAGTGTAGTCATAATGAAATAGATTGACAGAAATAGAAATAGAAATAGACGTTTTGTCAGCTTTTATACACAATGCTCTATCTAAGGTAACGTATATATTTACACAGTTTGGGCTTAAAAAATTAGGATATTGTGGCTTAAACAGATGCTAAATAAACTGATTGAAGTTCTCTGTCAGAAATGACCAAAGAAACTGGTAGTATGAGCAGCTCAGTGCCTTCAGTCTGAAAAGGGCAGAGATCTAGTCCATCTTTGTGTGCTTAGTGTCCAAAACATGACGGGACTAAAATATTTACTTTTAAATGAATACATGGAAGATGAATGCATGAAAATTGAGTTCCTCTGGCTTAAGGTCTTTGTAGTGTCTCACGCTGACAATTCGTGACTTTCGCTTGCGTCACTGCCCATCTTGACCACATTCCAGTCATACAGGTTCGCTTTCCTTTCTGCAAGCTCCTTTCCACTTTTTACATGTCCATTTTCCTCTCTCTCCAATCCTGTCCCCTAGATATTCAGAGAATGGTTGTTTCTCATTAAGTCTCATTAAGCCTAAAAAGACCTTCCAGGCCACCTTAATTTCAACTATTATCTGGAATGTGTGTGCATTATATACTGTGTATAATACTGTTTATTATCAAACATATATACTTACAATACAGTTTATTATCTTCCCTTTCACTTCTGCCCAAACTCCTTGAGAGCAGAAACCTTGTATCATAACTCACTCTACATGTAGAACAGTGCTTGGCTTATGGTATGCTGGTGCTTTATAAGATGTAGTAAATAAATGAATGCTATGAAAGTATTTCATAAATTCTTTCTTTAGTGCTTCCAATAGATTACTCTTACAGAAGAAAATTAAACATTATAATATGAATTAGATATATATCTATTAGTTTATTATTTTTAATAAAGAAGACACATAGTTAACAGAGTAGTTTTAAAAGGCATTAACAGAGCATTCACTTTTAAAATTGTATTTCATCTTTGATAGTGGGGAAATAAATGAAGTGTTTTAATGCTTGGAAATTGTCTATATTATACGTGATGAAAAGTGGAAAAAAAATAGTACCACTGTGAAGCAAGAGAAAGTAATCTGTAGATTTTGCAGCTTAAAATAGGGTCCCTTAATATATGTGGCAAAAGATGTATGTAACTGTGCTTAGTTTATCACTTCAAGTTGTGACAGGAAACAATATAAAATCATAGGACACACTTGTGATAACATCAGCCACTACGTAATAATCTCTACCATGTTTTGCATTATTTAAAAGTATTAAATAAAAAATCATTTATTTTTTTCCCAGTAGGACAAGTAGATATGCATTTTCTCCCTCTCATTACTGCACTCTTTCTCTCTCTGTGTCTCTATCTTTCTGTCTCTTTAAACTTTCTTGCAGTATTAGGTGAACAGACAATGGTTAGATAGAAATAGATAGAAATAAAAAGCTTTATGCCCAGGAGTTTTGACTCAGGATTCTCATCATGCCTTGGTAGTTAACTTGTTGCTTAACCTTCTGGCCTCAGGGTTTGTTTTTGTTTTGTTTTGCTTTGTTTTTGTTTTTGTTTTTGCCCTTGGGCTTTTTGGTTGTTATGTGAGTGTATAGTACTGACCCCCAGTGATCAAAGGAATAAGTTCTATAGCCTGGGGATATGATATTAAGAAGCCAACAATTTAGAGATTCTGATGATTTATGCTGTACTTTGAATATTGGAAAATATGAAATTTTTTAAATTTAATTTTGTAAGGAAGTAATTTTTTTTTCTTTTTTCTTTTTCTTTTTCTTTTTTTTTTTTTTTCAGCTTTATAAACATATATTTTTATCCCCAGGGGTACACGTCTGCGAATCGCCAGGTTTACACACTTCACAACACTCACCATAGCACATACCCTCCCCAATATCCATAACCCCACCCCCCTCTCCCAACCCCCTCCCCCCATCAACCCTCAGTTTGTTTTGTGAGATTAAGAGTCACTTATGGTTTGTCTCCCTCCCAATCCCATCTTGTTTCATTTACTCTTCTCCTACCCCCTCAACCCCCCATGTTGCATCTCCTCTCCCTCATATCAGGGAGATCATATGATAGTTGTCTTTCTCCGATTGACTTATTTCGCTAAGCATGATACCCTCTAGTTCCATCCACGTCGTCACAAATGGCAAGATTTCATTTCTTTTGATGGCTGCATAGTATTCCATTGTGTATATATACCACATCTTCTTTATCCATTCGTCTGTAGATGGACATCTAGGTTCTTTCCATAGTTTGGCTATTGTAGACATTGCTGCTATAAACATTCGGGTGCACGTGCCCCTTTGGATCACTACGTTTGTATCTTTAGGGTAAATACCCAGCAGTGCAATTGCAGGTCATAGGGTAGTTCTATTTTCAACATTTTGAGGAACCTCCATGCTGTTTTCCAGAGTGGTTGCACCAGCTTGCATTCCCACCAACAGTGTAGGAGGGTTCCCCTTTCTCCGCATCCTCGCCAGCATCTCTCATTTCCTGACTTGTTCATTTTAGCCATTCTGACTGGTGTGAGGTGATATCTCATGGTGGTTTTGATTTGTATTTCCCTGATGCCGAGTGATATGGAGCACTTTTTCATGTGTCTGTTGGCCATCTGGATGTCTTCTTTGCAGAAATGTCTGTTCATGTCCTCTGCCCATTTCTTGATTGGATTCTTTGTTCTTTGGGTGTTGAGTTTGCTAAGTTCTTTATAGATTTTGGACACTAGCCCTTTATCTGATATGTCATTTGCAAATATCTTCTCCCATTCTGTCAGTTGTCTTTTGGTTTTGTTCACTGTTTCCTTTGCTGTGCAAAAGCTTTTGATCTTGATAAAATCCCAAAAAGTTCATTTTTGCCTTTGTTTCCCTTGCCTTTGGTGATGTTCCTAGGAAGATGTTGCTGCGGCTGAGGTCGAAGAGGTGGCTGCCTGTGTTCTCCTCAAGGATTTTGATGGATTCCTTTCTCACATTGAGATCCTTCATCCATTTTGAGTCTATTTTCGTGTGTGGTGTAAGGAAATGATCCAATTTCATTTTTCTGCATGTGGCTGTCCAATTTTCCCAACACCATTTATTGAAGAGGCTGTCTTTTTTCCATTGGACATTCTTTCCTGCTTTGTCGAAGATGAGTTGACCATAGAGTTGAGGGTCCATTTCTGGGCTCTCTATTCTGTTCCATTGATCTATGTGTCTGTTTTTGTGCCAGTACCATGCTGTCTTGATGATGACAGCTTTGTAATAGAGCTTGAAGTCCGGAATTGTGATGCCACCAACTTTGGCTTTCTTTTTCAATATTCCTTTGGCTATTCGAGGTCTTTTCTGGTTCCATATACATTTTAGGATTATTTGTTCCATTTCTTTGAAAAAAAAATGCATGGTACTTTGATAGGAATTGCATTAAATGTGTAGATTGCTTTAGGTAGCATAGACATTTTCACAATATTTATTCTTCCAATCCAGGAGCATGGAACATTTTTCCATTTCTTTGTGTCTTCCTCAATTTCTTTCATGAGTACTTTATAGTTTTCTGAGTATAGATTCTTAGTCTCTTTGGTTAGGTTTATTCCTAGGTATCTTATAGTTTTGGGTGCAATTGTAAATGGGATGGACTCCTTAATTTCTCTTTCTTCTGTCTTGTTGTTGGTGTAGAGAAATGCAACTGATTTCTGTGCATTGATTTTATATCCTGACACTTTACTGAATTCCTGTACAAGTTCTAGCAGTTTTGGAGTGGAGTCTTTTGGGTTTTCCACATATAATATCATATCATCTGCAAAGAGTGATAGTTTGACTTCTTCTTTGCCGATTTGGATGTCTTTAATTTCCTTTTGTTGTCTGATTGCTGAGGCTAGGACTTCTAGTACTATGTTGAATAGCAGTGGTGATAACGGACATCCCTGCCGTGTTCCTGACCTTAGCGGAAAAGCTTTCAGTTTTTCTCCATTGAGAATGATATTTGCGGTGGGTTTTTCATAGATGGCTTTGATAATATTGAGGTATGTAAGGAAGTAATTTTAAGATGTCATAGTCTGATGACTTAGGGAAACATGCAATAAAATGTAGAAAAGTGATCCTGGTTTCATACTGTAAAAGACTTGGGATTAAAATTGTCTAATATTTTCTATGGATAAAATCGTTACTTAGTCTACATGCAGAATGCATTTTCCTACTATGAAGGAATCTTCCTCTTCTGAGTTTCTTTGTTGTTTTAAAGAGAGAAGATAAGTCCTACTAAACTAAATTTGTAGTGGAACTTGCATACGAAAAGAAACTCTATAAGAAATCCAAGGTCAGTTGTGTGTACGTGTGTGTGTGTGTGTGTGAGTGTGTGTGTGTTAAATTTCACACTTGGTAAGGAAGCAAGATTCTGAAAATTGAGCTCAAAAGAATTTTTACTTTTATTAACTTATTTTTCTTTAATAAAGATTTTATTTATCTGACACAGAGAGAGAGAGAAGGAGAGAGCAATTACAAGCAGGGGAGCAAAAGAAAGGGGAGAAACGGACTCCCTGCTGAACAATGAGTCCGACAAGGGACTCCGTCCCAGTATCCTGGGATCATGACCCAAGCCAAAGGCAGCCACTCAACCTACTGAGGCACCCAGGTGCCCCTTAACTTATTTTTTAATAGAGAAATCATATATGGGCCCTTACATAATTATGTTGAATAATTTATTAGTATGAAATTAAAATGTATGTCAAACTCCAATATTATTTTCTCTTTATTAACATTAATTTATGAATATATTTAAGAAGAAAAATATGTATAGAGGCTGTTTGTTTAAATGTAATAACCAAGAAAACATATAAATGGAATTTTAGTAAATCAATGAAAATTTAGATCTCATCTTAAAAAAAAAATACTAACAATATGAAAGAAAAAAGAAGTAGATTTATTTATGGAATTCTCCACAAATGAGGAAAAGAAACTATAATTTTATGGTTTGTTTTTCTGTGATGAAGAGATATATTAAAAAATTATGTCTAAATATTATCCAGATTGTGTAATTGCATGATAGAAACTGAGAATTTGAAAATCTATTAATATAGCATCAAAAACAGTGAATATAGTTTTATAAAAATATTTGAAATGCACAAAAATAAAGGAAAGAAGTTGGGATATGATAGAACTCAAATTTCATAAACTGAAATTTGGTTTGGTTTGATATTATTTTGCTTCTTTGGATCATATATTCTGGATCATTTTCGTTATTTTGTTGATTAATAACAATAATGCAAAACCACTTAGATTTTCAGTTTATTAAATTCTTCAATAATGGACTCAATGAGGAAGGCAAAACAGATTTTATTAACTTTATTTTAAGGATAAAGAAAGTGAAATTTAGTAAAATCAGCCAACTTAGGGAGTGTAGTAAATTGAAATACTAAGATTCAGCCCACCTGTTTCATTCTCTCTATTTTTTTTTTACATAACCATAATACTGGACATTTTTGAAAAATATGTAAATCTCATATTAATTGTTACAATTGGATTTGAATTCTAATCTTATTCTGGTTTATACTCTACATCCAACTCTTAATTTTTATCTCTAGGGTTATATTAGATAAATAAAAGTTAAGAATTTAAATATGTTTCCATTATCAAATGCCTTATTTATCTATAGAAAAAATTACTTATGATTTCCTACCAATAAAAGAGAGGTACAGAGAGAATTATTGCTGAATTAGATACTAATTTAGTTTCTAATTCTCTTTTTTAAAGTGCCTTGTCCTGAAACTGCTATCCCCCCCTGTTTCTCTTACTCTCAGAACTTAGAAAGAATAGGAACTGATGAAATGGTGAGACCATTCTCAACTGTGAATCCTCAATCTATGAGTGTCCAGATTTCCTACCTCATCTATCAGTGATACTATTACAAAATTTGGCACTTTGGTAGCAGTCTATGACTGATTTAGTTGTCTTACTTATTATAGCTTCAGATGCTGCAGTGTCTCCCAATTAACTGTAACCTCTTCATGAGCATGTGGTTGAGGGAGTTTCCTTAGTAATAAGTGGAAAGTATGTGTCCAAAAGAATAGAGATTAAAGAATGTAGATTAAATTAATCAGGCTAAAATAAAATGGTTACATTACCATCCTGTTCATTAGTCTTTAGTTCATTTGAAATCGAATATAACGTCCTCTATGTTTTTAAATATGTATATCATACCTACATTTCATTAATAGCAAAAAATAGTAAAGAAAGATAGACTAGATTAGGTTCAGTGTAACCTTTCTGACACCATTTTAAACATCTAAAATTTATTCAGTTCCTTTTATACTTTGCATTATGAAAGCAGATCTGGAATACCAGAAAACATTTAAAAATCATTGCAGCATCTGTATGTATGAATAAAGGCTAGAATTTTAACATAGAAGTTACAGATAAATAGTATCTTTTTTCCTATATGGAAAAGTACCAGACTCTTTTCATGCACATCATGAGGATTTTGGGAACTTGCCTGAGAAGCTTATTTATATATGTCGAAAAATCTAATTAGAGTTGTTTTCAATGGAGTTACAGTGTACTCAGAGAATTCTATCACCCTTCAAATATTTTCCTTCTGAACATTAATTTATATACCTTAAACTTTTTTTCTTCATTTTTTCAAAAACTTTTGGATGTGGACTTGAGGCTTTTTCTTAATTGATGTTTATGAACATTCAAATTATTTTTAAAACATTTGTTTTTCAGCAGAATTCAAATGTGTATCCATAAAATAAATAACATTTTAATTAAATAATAATTGCATTTTATTAGACATAAAATTTTCTTTATGATAAAATCTTATTTGTATCAAGAAAATAAGTATTTCAAGGAAAGGCTAATTTATGAAACTAAATATTCATTCCAAACTATTTTTCAGGGCACTTGAGTGGCTCAGTTTGTTAAGCAAATGACTCTTGATTTGGCTCAGGTCATGATCTCAGGGTTGTGAGATGGAGCCACATGTTGGGCTCCATGCTGGGCCTGGAGCCAGCTTAAGAACTTCTCTGTCTCCCTCTCCTTCTGTCCCCCATCTGTCCCCTCCCAGCTCCTGTGTGCTCTCTCTCTCTTAAAAAAAAAAGTATTTTTTATAAGCAAGGTCATAAAGCTAAGATTGAATAAAATATGATATTTGATAGTGCAAGAATGAGGATTTCAAAAAGTTTAATAAATGTTGATTTTTGCATTTTAGGATAATATAGTTAGCACTTTGAAATGTTATTTTGAAAAAAATGTTTATAATAACATAGGTTGCATACAGGTATGATGCAATACATGTAGGTGGGCTGAATTTTGGAAAACACTAATTTAGTATAGCATATTTATTGTATAGATGAGGAAATTAAGATCCAGAGAAGTTACATGAATTACCCCAAATCAAGTAATTTGAAGATAGAAATTTAAATCATGGGGGCGCCTGGGTGGCTCAGTGGGTTAAGCTGCTGCCTTCGGCTCAGGTCATGATCTCAGAGTCCTGGGATCGAGCCCCACATCGGGCTCTCTGCTCAGCAGGGAGCCTGCTTCCTCCTCTCTCTCTGCCTGCCTCTCTGCCTGCTTGTGCTCTCTCTGTCACATAAATAAATAAATTCTTAAAAAAAAAAAAAAAAAAAGAAATTTAAATCATGTTAAACACAAAGACCATATTTATCTAGAATAAATGAAGATAACATTTTCTAACACTAATCATTAAGCATTTACTGAGGATTACATGTGCCACAGGATGTTCTAATATATTTTTGAAAATTGCCTTCCAAATCTTCTGGTCCTGTTAAGGAAAGTTCCTGCCTTTAAGGCATTTGAAATAGCAAAGAGTATCTTTATAGGGCAAGGGACCATGTGGTACACTGAAATTGCATCCACAGATACACAGTGTTGTCTTACCAGTATGCTCTCTGATACCATAACTTTCACTCATTCTTCCATGCATGTAATACTATAAAACTAAAATTCTAATATTTTTGTCTTGTTGCTTTCAAGTAATTTAATCTTCAACTTCCAGAGGGATCCCTTTGGGATATTTAGTGCTTATCATCTCACATTAAAATTAGTTTGTCAGGCTATAGATTCTCTGTTTTGGATACTTTACAAACTATCAAAATCATTTTTTTAATCATTTGTTACTATTTATTTTATTATTATTGTTACAGACCAGTCACATCAATGGGTATCATATCTACTCCAGGAAAATCTGGTAAAACACATATTCCAGGAACTTCATCACCAGAGATTCTGACACATTCATTTTTATTTTTTCAAGTGAGAGGAAGGAATCTATAATCTAAATAATGTCAGTGGACTACTCTGAGAAATATTGATCATAAGTTGTTAAATATGGAAGTAAGAGTGGACATTGTTGGGTTGAATTAATCCATTGAAAACATGTCTGTGAACTTTATTCAGTGCTATTTTTATTGCATTTTTCCAGGTAAAAGAGAACATGCTATTTCAGTGTCCATCAAGAGTGAATTTGTTTTGCATTTAGAATATCTTGGGTGTGCACGTTTATAAGAAACAAAGCGAAACAAATTAAAAAAAATATATTTCTCCACAGAAAGACCTCCATGCTAAACTCCAGCAGCTCAATCTATGTATAGAATATTAACAGGGAGCTTAAATGACAAGGAAATGAGAAACAATTTTGTCTTCTTATTCCTTGCTGAATGGAATTATGCAGTCTCTGGTTACTACAATGTCTCTAAGGTAGGGACTTGAATATGCAGTTTTCAAAGGTTCATTCTGCTCCAAAGTGATGCTTTTCTATTTGAAAGGAATGTTTAGCCAAGAGCAAATGTATTTCTTCTGTTTTCCTCTAAGAGACAGAAAACTGTCAGTATTTTCTATTTCCTTTTTTATATGTGGGGAACCATGTGTAGCATTGAAGTAACTTTGCAATGTCTTTAGTTGATAGAGGATGTACACCAGTTGAATGAAGGCTGGCAAAGAATTATTTATTAAAAAAAAATCTTGAAAATCCTGTCTTACTTCATGCACATTCTTTTTTTTTTTTTTTTTTTTAAGATTTTACTTATTTATTTGACAGAGAGAGAGATCACAAACAGGCAGGGAGGCAGGCAGAGAGAGAGGGAGAAGCAGGCTCCCCGCTGAGCAGAGAGCCTGATGTGGGGCTCGATCCCAGGACCCTGAGATCATGACCTGAGCTGAAGGCAGAGGCTTAACCCACTGAACCACCCAGATGCCCCTTCATGCACATTCTTATGCAGAACAATGTGAAGAGGATGAAGTTATTCAGCTCAGCATCAGCCCAAATATACACAGTTAATTCTTTGATTGTCAGCACAACCAGGTTCCCTTCTATTCTTAACAGAATTTCACCAAGAAGTCCACTAGGATGTCCTGTCACTCCCTACATTTTATCCTGCAAAGTGGCTCTAAGTCCATGTTGACAGATTTATGCCAACCTTCAAGGACAAGTATCAGACATCTGCATCTACCTAGTAATTTGAAGAATGACGTAAGATTTCAAGATTGGAAAGGCTTTTGATATTTTCATCTCCTTACTCTTTTAATCCTTTGCTAAATGTATTCACATTTTTTCAGATGAATTTCATAAATTCAGATACCAGAAAGAAAACCATCTGGTACTTTGTGTTCCCCAGATATTTCTAAACAGTTCTAAAGTTTGGATCCAAATATTTTATTTGTATTAATTCAAAATAAAAACTTAAAATTCAGAAATTGGAAGAGAAGGAATCAATATGGCAGTCCTGATGACTGTGAACTGGATTAGATTCTTCCATGGAGAAGAATTATTCAAGAAGCAGCCATAGATATAGATATAGGTAGCTATAGATATAGATATAGATATCTCAGTATATATATACATATATATATCAACTTTAACAAGCTGATTTTAACTAGTACGTCCCTGAGAATAGAAAAATCCCTTCCTACCTCATCTGTAAGACATTAATTTACCATTAAAAACGTTTATTAATTCAGGGCGTCTGGGTGGCTCAGTGGGTTGGGCTTCTGTCTTCGACTCAGGTCGTGATCTCAGGGTCCTGGGATCGAGTCCCTCATCAGGCTCTCTGCTTGGCAGGGAGCCTGCTTCCTCCACTCTCTCTCTGCCTGCCTCTCTGCCTGCTTGTGATCTCTCTCTCTGTGTCAAATAAATAAATAAATAAATCTTTAAAAATGTTTATTAATTCAGAATTGGGAGGTTATTTTACACAGTCATCTTTCAAATATCTGCATCATATAACTCTCCCAATGGATGGTGATTGTTGGTTAGAACAATCCAGAAAACAAAACAAAACAAAACCGGCATTTTGAAATAATTTAAATATATCCTAGCAGTACATTTAATTTATTTCAGTAAACTTAGTTTTATTGTTTAGAGAAATATTGATGCCCAGTACTTGTTGACACAATGGCTTATGGACCATGGAAAAGAGGGAATACCTGTACACTGATTTGAAATTTAATATTTTTATTAATGAAAATTTCAAGGACGTTTTTAATTCTGTAGGATCTGTTGCTTGTTTAATATTTCCTGGGTTTTTTCAAAGCAAACACATTTATTTTTTCTGTACCTTGACAGAATTCCTTGTATTGAATGGCAGCTATTTCCTACTTTTAATATTCATGTACTCATTCTTTTAGCAAATACTTATTTAATTCTTAATTTGTATAAGACATAGTGATATAAGGAGCACTCCATAAGCTCAAAGTTACAATCTAGTTAGAGAGATGACATGCATATAAAGGATAACAAAAACGATAGCATGTATTAAATGTCATAGGGGAATAGAAAAAATTCTAGTAAGAGTTCAAATGAGGATGAACTCACTTCAGGCAAAATCCCATTATTATAAGCCATCCAAATTTTGTTGGTATACTAAATGTTATTTGATGCTTGGTGAACACCAAGCCCTGAGGGAAATTGCATTATATTAAATTAATTACCCTTAATTAGTATAATGATTCTCTGGCTTTCTAGGGCTTTATCTTATTTTGACATCAAATTATTAAAAGGAAACAGAATTGTCTGTTTCATTTGAAATTGGGTTTAATGTAAATGAAAATAGATAAGGACTGGAAGGAGGGGTATAAAATGTGTTGTGGTGATTATATTTTCACAATTATTAATGATATTTTTATATATATTATTACATATATTTATTAATTTTATGTATGTTATACATTTACATATAAATATAGATCTTTAAGTAGAAAATGTAAGGTTATTGATATTTTGACTCTCTCATTTAGGGAAGATGATGATTACTTTTGTGATCCATGTTGTGGTTACTTGATACATGCAAATGATATCCATAACAATACTTTTTCATCGTAGTAAGAAATAAAGGAAACAATGCAGTAAAGTAAATAACATCACAACTGGCACACTATAAGCACACAATAAATGTTAATGCTAATAATACTGATTTTATTTGATCTATAACATCCTGTTGTCTTATTTGGTCAATAACATCCTACAGACTAAATGAAAGGCAGAGTTCAGTTTGTTCTCCCTTTTGTTTTGTGCCATTAAACATAATGAGAGAAATTGCAAATAGTAATGTTTATATATTAAAATTTACTACATCATTGTAATGAAGGGAAATGTAATGATACCCAGTAATGATACTCTGGGTCTTTTTTTTAATGCAAAGAAGTAGCTATCTTATTTTTTTATTTTATTTTATTTTTTTAAATTTTAATTAATTTTATTTTTTATAAACATATAATATATTTTTATCCCCAGGGGTACAGGTCTGTGAATCACCAGGTTTACACAGGTTTACACCAGTGTTCACAGAACTCACCATAGCACATACCCTCCCCAGTGTCCATAATCCCACCCCCCTCCCAACCCCCCTCCCCTCATCAACCCTCAGTTTGTTTTGTGAGATTAAGAGTCACTTATGTTTGTCTCCCTCCCAATCCCATCTATCATATGATCTCCCTGATATGAGGGAGAGGAGATGCAACATGGGGGGTTAAGGGGGTAGGAGAAGAGTTATTTTTTTTATTTTTATTAACATAATGTATTATTTGCCCCAGGGGTACAGGTCTGTGAATCATCAGTCTTACACAGTTCACAGAACTCACCAAAGCACATACCCTCCCCACTGTCCATCGCCCAGCCACCCTGTCCCTCCCACCTCCTCCCCTCCAGCAAACCTCAGTTTATTTCCTGAGATCGAGTCTCTTATGGTTTGTCTCTTTCCCTAATCCCATCTTGTTTCATTTTTTCTTCCCTTCAACCCATGAGCCCCTGCCCTGCCTCTTAAATTCCTCATATCTGAGAGTTCACATGATACTTCTCTTTCTCTGACTGACTTATTTCACTCAGCATAATACCCTCTAGTTCCATCCAGGTCATTGCAAATGGCCAGATTTCAGGGGTTTTTGATGGCTGTGCGATATTCCATTGTATATCTATCTATCTATCTATCTATCTAACTTCATATATGTACATATATATGTATATATGTATCTTCTTTTTCCATTCATCTGTCAGTGAACATCTAGGTTCTTTCCATAGTTTGGGTATTGTGGACATTGCTGGTATAAACATTTGGGTGCATGTGCCCCTTCAGATCACTACATTTGTATCTTTAGGGTAAATACCCAGTAGTATGATTGCTGGGTTGTAGGGCAGCTCTATTTTCACTTTTTGAGGAACCTCCATACTTTATTCCAGAGTGGTTGCACCAGCTTGCATTTCCACCAACAGTGTAGGAAGGTTCTCCTTTCTCCACATCCTTGCCAACACCTGTCCTTTCCTGACTGGTTATTTTTAACCATTCTGACTGATGTGAGGTAGTATCTCATTGTGGTTTTGATTTGTATTTCCCTGATGCCAAGTGATGTGGAGCACTTTTTCATGTGTCTGTTGGCCATTTGGATGTCTTCTTTGCAGAAATGTCTCTGTCCATATCCTCTGCCCATTTCTTGATTGGATTATTTGTTCTTTGGGTATTGAGTTTGATACGTTCTTTATAGATTTTGGATACTAGTCATTCATCTGATTTGTCATTTGCAAATATCTCCTCCCATTCTGTTGGTTGTTTTTGGTTTTGTTGACTGTTTCCTTTGCTGTGCAAAAGCTTTTGATCTTGATGAAATCCCAATAGTTCATTTTTGCCCTTGCTTCCCATGCCTTTGGCGATGTTTCTAGGAAGAAGTTGCTGCAGCTGAGGTCGAAGAGGTTGCTGCCTGTGTTCCCCTCAAGGATTTTGAGGGATTCCTGTCTCACATTGAGGTCTTTCATCCATGTTAGTCTATTTTTGTGTGTGGTATAAAGAAATGGTCCAGTTTCATCCTTCTGCATGTGGCTGTCCAATTTTCCCAACACCATTTGTTGAAGAGGCTGTCTTTTTTCCATTGGACATTCTTTCCTGCTTTGTCAAAGATTAGTTGACCATAGAGTGGAGGGTCCATTTCTAAGCTCTCTATTCTGTTCCATTGATCTATGTGTCTGTTTTTATGCCAATACCATACTGTCTTGATGATTACATCTTTGTAATAGAGCTTGATGTCTGGAATTGTGATACTGCCAACTTTGGCTCTCTTTTTCAATATTTCTCTGGCTATTCAGGGTCTTTCTTGGTTCCATGTAAATTTTAGGATTATTTGTTCCATTTCTTTGAAAAAAGTTGATGGCATTTTGATAGGGATTGCATTAAATATGTAGATTGCTCTAGGTAGCTCTAGGTAGCATAGATGTTTCAACAATATTTGTTTTTCCAATCCATGAGCATGGAACGTTTTTCCATTTCTTTGTGTCTTCCTCAGTTTTTTCATGAGTACTCTATAGTTTAGTGAGTACAGATTTTTTGCCTCATTGGTTAGATTTATTCCTAGGTATCTTATGGTTTTAGGTGCAATTGTAAATGAGATCAACCCCTTTATTCCTCTTCTTCTGTCTTGCTGTTGGTGTATAGGAATGCAACTGATTTCTGTGAATTGATTTTAAATCCTGTCACTTTACTGAATTCCTGTATGAGTTCTAGCAGTTTTGGAGTGGAGTCTTATGGTTTTTCCACATAAAGTATCATGTCATCTGCAAAGAGGGAGAGTTTGGCTTCTTCTTTGCTGATTCAGTTGTCTTTTATTTCTTTTTGTTGCCTGATTGCTGAGCCTAGGACTTCTAGACCTATGCTGAATAGCAGTGGTGATGGTGGACATCCCTGCTGTGTTCCTTACCTTAGGAGAAAAGATCTCAGTTTTTCCCATTGAGAATGATATTTGCTGTGGGTTTTTTATTTTTATTTTTTTTTTGAAGGGAGTTTTTCTGCCTTGTTATTTCATCCAGAGAAGAACAGATGAATAAGAGAACAAAATACTAGAAGAATACCAGAAAAATATGCACTAACCAAATCAGAAGAGACCTGAAACTGGGGGGAGAAGAAAGGAGAAAAAAAAAATCTATCTATAGGTATATCTATAGATATATTCATATATGCTCTATATCTAGAGATATTAATATCTATCATATCTAGATATATGGTATATCTATAGATCTCTATAGATATATCTATAGATTATTTATATATCTATATATGTCTCTCTCTCTCTCTCTCTCTCTCTCTCTATATATATATATATATATATATATAATAGACTGGTGAATAGAACAGAGCCACATACTTGATTTTGGGTGTACTTTGGTCTGTCAGAAGAAACTGCCTCCCAAAATTTTAAAGAAAGAAAAACATATATATATATATATATATATATATAAAATAAGGGTAATATGATGGAGGATGGAATATGACTCTAAAGATGAAAATTTAAAGAGATTTTAAGAAAGGAATTGATAAGATAAGAAGTTGGTTGAAAAAAGAAAAAAAAGGAGAAAATGTGATTAGGCTAGAGACTAGATGAAAGCCATATGCTAGATTTAGGGTATATTTTGATCTGTTAGAAGAAACTGTATCCCAAATTTTTAAAGAAAGAAAAACTTACATGTGTACAAAAAATAAGTTTAAATACAATGAAGGGATAGAATATGACTATAACAATGAAAATTTAAAAAGATTTTTAAAAAGGTATTGATAAGATAAAATAGCTCAAAAAAGGTTAAGATAGGAAAAAGGAAAAATTTTAAAAATAGAATAGGGAAAAAATTTAAAAAATTTAACTTTGAAAGACTAAAAATCACGGGGAAAGAGTCATGAATTCTATGTGCTCTATTCTGGTAGCTCTGAAGTTTTGCAGTTCTCATTGATCGGTGAACCTGGTTTTGGCTGGTTGTTCTTGTTAATCTTCTGGTGGAGGGGCCTGTTGTATTAGTTCTTAATGTCTTTGCCTGGGTGGAATTGCACTGCCTTTGCCAGGCCCCAGGCTAAGTAATCTGCTTGGTTTTGCTCTCGATAGTTTCCCTGAACACTTTCCATACAGCTTCAGAGGACAGAAATGAAGATCGTGGCCTCCCAGTCTCTGGCCCAGAGGAGCTGAGAGCTCAGGGCCCCACTCCTCAGTGCGCCTCCAGAGAAAAGTAGTTAATCCCTCCTGGCTTCTTGGTCTCTGGCTGCACTCTGAGCTCACCCAGCCTGTGACCCAGCTTTTCTATCTCTGGTGCACGACCCAGTTTGGAGTCTCCAAACCCAGCAGATTCCTGCAGTGTACTCCCGTGCCACTCTCCCTGGGGGAGGAAGGTAAGTCGCCCTGTGTCTGCCACTTGTGGGGTTCCTGCTCAAAGAATAGTGGTCCAACTGTCCTGGGGATCACAGTTTAAGGTAACCCCAACCTGAGACCCCCTCCTTGGCTCTGTCTCTACAGCCAGCTTCCCAGCTCCAATACCTGGGGACTCTGCCACATCCAGCACCCCCAGTCTTTCAGACTTTCTGAGATGACACTGTCCCCACGAGTGACCTCCTTAGTGGAGCAGACTTCTAAAAGTTCTGATTTGTCCTCCCCTGCTCTGTTGCTTGCCGGGAGCTGACACCTCCCCTTGGTCTATCTTTGCATTTATTGCCTCGGATTCACTTTTCTGCACATCCTACTTTCCATAAAGTGGTCACTTTTCTGTTCATAGAATTGCTTTTCTTCTCTTTGATCTCCTGTTGAGTTTGTAGGTATTCAGAATGGTTTGATAACTATCTAGCTGAATTCCTGTGACCTGATGAATTTAAATCTCCCGCTCTTCCAACAACTTGATCTTGCTTGTAATGAGAAGCCTAGCCTTTCTTCCTACTCTTTGTAGTACATACATCAATAAATCCAGAGTTCACTAGCCTACATTATGACTCTATGGAGAACCTAGAATATTTACCCTATTAATATTGCTCTGGAAACTAATCTGAATCATTTTATTAAAACTGCATTCTTACACCTACCTTATAGCTTGATCAGATTTCTCTACCTTTATGCTCACAGCTCAATACCCACTTGGTCTTCCAGATGCCATGGCTCCCTTTTCAGTGTACTGACAGACTAGTAATGGTATGCACCCATACCATTGACCTTGGAGACTTTCAAAGCTCCTTTGTGCTACAAGTGTTATCTTCTGCTAGAAATCCCTCATATACTAGCTTTTAAGGGTAAGGGACAATGTTATTCTTATTCATAACTGTGTTCACAGAGTCTAATTCAGTATTTAGTACAGAGATCTTCAATATTTGTCAAATCAATCAACTACTTAATTATTAATTTAAAAACCTTAGTCATAAAGGGGAAAAGAAGCTTTCTGAATGTATGAATTCAAAATGAAGGGAAAATTAAGTGAGGATTATGCTGTGTTTCTTGATGTTAATCTATTCTACCCAGGTCAGTAGTGAAATGCCACGTTGTAAAGAGTCAAGTGTGCACCTGTCCTTCAGCCATAGCTTCTAAATCTCACAATACAAATTAGAAATCAAATAGACTCCCAATAGATAACTTAGCTTAAATATAATAGGGGTGCCTGGGTGGTTCAGTCAGTTAAGTATCAGATTCTTGGTTTTAGTCAGGTCTTGATCTCAGGTTTGTGAGATCAAGCCATGTATTGCATAGGGCTCTGTGCTCAGCCAGAAGTCTGCCTCTCTTCCACTTCCCCAGCTCTTTTCCCCTCTCTCTTGCTGTCAAATAATTGAATAAATCTTTAAATATACAGTAAGAATGAAATTTTATATTCTTTATCTCTTAAAATATTTTTAAAGATTAAAACAATTTGCCTGTAGGAAAATCCAAAGTTTGATTTAAAATGAATATGTACACATTTAAAATGTGTGTGTATGTGTGCATGTGCGCATGTGTGTGTATATATATAATTATATATATAAAATATAAAATATTTTATAATTAAATATTAAATATTTAAAACTATAAAAATATATATAATTTTATATATATATTATATATATATATATATATATATATATATATATATATATAATTTTTTTATTGGTCCAGAATTTCCTTAGAGAACTCATGATTCCAGGCCATAGTGAGGGAACCAAGACCTCATTGTCTAGCCAACCCACCAAGATGCAATTATCCCCTTTGTGTAATAAAAGCAACTCAAGATTAAGTAGGAAGACAAGATGAAAACAAAATGCTCTGGCGGAACACTTGCAATAATATTAAGAACCTCTTGCACTTGGTTACCTATTATCTGTTCTTGGAAGGACTCAAGTTTGCCTTCTAATAAAGTTGATGCAAATGTTTCATCTGTTTCATTTTAAGTATCTTCAAGAGACAATTCAAGGCATAATCATCCCAGATCATAATTTTTTCCCCTCAGAGAATAACTTCCTCTAACCTCCTGATTGGTTTAGATTTCAAATACTACACCTTAATCTCCACATTTATTATCATAAAGGATAGGTAATGAGAGATTATAATTATCTGATTTTATCTACTGCTGCAGCTTAAGGCAGCTAAATTTGAAATTTTGTCATTTAACTTTATCTCATGGAAAGTGCTTTTTTAAATTTCAATATATTTTAAATGCATTTTTTAAAGATTTTTTGTTATTGTTAATTTGACAGAGATCACAAGTAGGCAGAGAGGAAGGCAGAGAGAGAGGGGGGAAAACAGGCTCCCCACCAGCAGAGAGCCTGATGCGGGGCTCCATCCCAGGAACCTGGGACCATGACCTGAGCCGAAGGCAGAGGCTTTAACCCACTGAGCTACCCAGGTGCCCCTAAATGCATTTTTAAGGATAACAATTAGTACAAATATATTCTAGACTCTTGATTTGTTTGTTTGGACCCTTTTAGCTATGGAAACCTTCATCTCTTTCCTTGTTCCTTCGTCTTTTTTTTTTTCCCTTAGTTTTTTTTTTAAACAGTAAAAACTGACTCACTCACCATCATAATGTTACAATCCTCAGAGCACTCCACAGGTGTACTGCTCAACCATAAACAAATGATCATTTTCCTGGCTCCTTTTCTTTCATGATGCCATGGTCTTCTCTTGATTATACCTATATTCCTTTTACCATTCACTTTCAAATATAGAAGCTATGTATTTGGGCAATTACATCATAGAGTAAACTACTGAAGGGCTTAGAAATTACCCATGTGATAGGGGAATTAGTGCAATGTATAAAACTGAGCAGAAATTTAGTCTGCTCGGCTTTTTGGAGCCCATAAGTGATTTTCTACTTTGACATAGGTCAAAGTAGAAATTTTATGTTTCTGTCTTTTTTTTTCCTCCCATTTTATTGAGATATAGTTGACATATAACATTATACTAGTTTTAGGTGTGTAGCATAAAGATTTGATATATGTATATATTGAAAAATGATCACCACAATGAGTTTAGTTAACACAGTTACAAATTTATTTTTCTAGTGTTGAAAACTTTTAAGATCTATCAACTTCTTAGCAACTTTCTCTCTTAACAACTTTCAAATATACAATTCAGTGTTACTAACTATAATGACCATGCTGTACATCACATCCCCAACATTTATTTACCTTCTAACTGGAAGTTTGTACTTTTGATCCCATTCACCCATTTAACTCACCTCCTTCTCCCATTCTGACAACAACCAGTCTGTTCTCTATATATATGAGTTAGATTTTTTTTATATCCCACATAAAAGTGAGGTCATACAGTATTTATCTTTGGCTTTCTGACTGATTTCACTTAGCATAATACCCTCAAAGTCCATCCATGTTATCACAAATGGCAAGTGTCTCTTACTTTTTATGGCTGAATGTTATTCGTGTGTGTGTGTGTATGTGTGTGTGTGTGTGTGTGTGTGTGATATTTTATTTATTCAATCATTTGTCAGTTGCTCTTAGGTATTTACATGTCTTGACTATTGTAAATAATGTTACAACTAAATAGGGGTGCATGTATCTTTTTGAGAAACTGGTTTCACACACACACACACACACACACACTCACAGAGAAAGCATGAAGAATGCACCAGCTTTCCTCCCAGTCTCTGGAAGATTGCAGTTAGCCCCTAGTATGTGTGTTAAATTGGAAGCCTGGACTTAGCCCACTTCTTTAAGTACGCAAATAAACTTATTTCAGTTAAAGACTGGATAATTTAGTCTGCTGCCTGTTTACTGAGCTGAAGGGGGTTAGCCACAGTGAGCTCCATAAGCCCATTAATGGCCTTTTTTGTTTACCATAGTATTGTGGGTCTCATGGACACAAGACCTATTGGTTTTAAGACCTAGGTGTTTTGGAGGCCATGCCTCAGGTAGAAAACTTAAAAGTTAGGGCACTAGATGCTGGGTCCAAACCCTTCACTCCTGAATAAGAAGTTGGGAATTTTGAGTTCCCTCTAGATTATATGCTACCATGTGTAGGCAGGTGGGGGGGGGGGGGGGGGTTGGGGGGGGGGGGGGGTGACATACAATCAGATGAAATTGTGGTGAAATTGTGTCTCAGACCCTTCTACCCCTTTGAGTGTGCTGGGGGTTTTTGTTTTTGTTGTTCTCATTCACTTGATGTATAGGGGTCACTCAGCTAATTTCTGGATTTCTGTCAGAGGGAATTGTTCTGTAGATACCTGGGGATTTGGTGTGTCTATAAGAGGAGGTAAGTTCAGGATCCTCTTTTGTTGCCATCTTGAACCAGAACCCTTTCTATATTTCTCTTTCTGTCTTTGTAAATAGCTAACAGGTTAAGATTATAGTAATTTTAATTTGTAGTGCTTAGGTAGTCTGAAGTGTCTGCCAAAATTTTGTTATAGTTATTATGCAAATAACATTACTTTAGATGTTTTCATTAATAGGAAAAGAGTGCTGAGAATAGCTCTGCTTCTCAAATCAATGAGATAGAGTGACAGAGGTTGATGTGCTGTTGAAATGTTTTGTAAAATAAAAAGTTTTGATGTGATTTGCTAACATGTATGGGATCATAAGCAATAATCTTTTAATAAGTACTTTAAAAATATTGTTTCAGGGGCACCTGGGTGGCTCAGTGGGTTAAAGCCTCTGCCTTCAGCTCAGGTCGTGATCCCAGGGTCCTGGGATCGAGCCCCGTATCGGGCTCTCTGCTCAGTGGGGAGCCTGCTTCCTCCTCTCTCTCTTTCTCTGCCTGCCTCTCCACCTACTTGTGATCTCTCTCTCTCTGTCAAATAAATAAAATCTTAAAAAAAATTAAAAAAAATATTGTTTCAAAGATAAAATTGGAGAGATGATTTAAATAATGTGGCTAGATAGGTGTGTAAGGACTTAATTTCATATGTATTTCTTGAAAATAAGCATTAGTCTTATTTATATATTGGTCTTTTTAAAAAATCTGTATGTCTCTTGTATTTTGAAATTCCATTATGTCCAGGTAATATTCTTAGGACCCATAACATTTACTAAGGATTACTGCCAGCTGGAGCAGGTGGTGGCTCAGGGATAATCCTTAAGAAGTGCCCATATTCAATTATTCTCACTTAAATGACTCAGTTTGGACGTATTTGGTGGGGTACAGTTTTATTTTAGAAGCAAGGTGAAATTTTTCATCCTTAGTTCTACTCTTGAAATAGTCTACAGATTGATGGAGCCTCATTTAGGGCTCATCAGAAACCGTGAACACTGCAATATGGTTTGATTATAGTGCTAAATATCAAGCAACACAGACAAAAATACCATTTAGCCAGGTGTGATTTATGCATACTTTAAATTTAAAAACTTTTTTTTTTCAAAATTTAAGGTCATTTGTTCTGTATACAAAAATATATGGGTTGTAGAAAGAAAAAAAAATCAATGTTTAATCACAAATGATTTTAGTAAACTATCTTTTATTAAAAAGACATTAGTCACAATGTTTTTTTTTAAGATTTTATTTATTTATTTGACAGACAGAGATCACAAGTAGGCAGAAAGGCAGGCGGGATGGGGTGTGGGGGGAAGCAGGTTCTCCGCTGAGCTGAGAGCCCGATGCAGGATTCGATCCCAGGACCCTGAGATCATGACCTAAGCCGAAGGCAGTAGCTTAACCCACTGAACCACCCAGGTGCCCCACAATGTTTTTAAAGATGAGGCAATATTGGGTAGTCAGTGGCTTTTTTGTTTTTCCTATTTGAAATGCCCAGAACAGCAATAGGAATTTTAAGTTAGAAAAATGCTTTGTTAAATAAAAATAAACCATTTTATTTGTGATGAAGTTTTTGAGAGCCTTTAACATGCTAATACACCTGTGTGCTAGAAGGATTACCAAGAAGGAAATCAACATTTGACCAGAAAACCTTTAAATTTGAAATATCTCCCCCCATTATTACTTCTGGGGAAAAATACTTAGGAATCATTAAAGCACCGATTACTGGTTCCATTTTATAATCATTTCATGTCTTCACTCATTTGCTGTATTTAAAATAGATAATTGCATAAATGATCATTGTCAAGAACAATACAAATCTTTGATACTATTATGATAGTAGTTTTTGTCCTGTTATCATGATTGCTGCTGTTTCTTTGTGCTATTTCTTATCCTGGAGCTCTAGACTCTTTGCAGTGTCAGAAAACAGAGAAAGCCCAGTAGCCCAATGTCTAGATGGCTCCGAATCCTTACTTAGACCTGCAGAGCAAGTTTCTTCCTTATCCCAACTCAAGGTAGCTGATATTTAGGGTTTCCTTTCACAGATCCATGTGACTGGTGCATGGGAATAAACAAAATAACAGAGAATTGCATGACTGTGTATGTTTTTTGTTTTAATTTGTGGATTCATAAAAGATGGTAGAAGCAAGGGCAGGTCAGAGAAGTTCTCCTGAGCATTCAGACTTTAACACATGCACACAGAAGTCATATTTTTCTTTATTTTATATCTATTGTCTGTGGAGCAAACCCCTCTCAAACTCTTCAAGACATCTCCCTAGTTGAATCAACTAGATTCTTGTGGACTCTGCCTCCTGTTGCTTGCTGGTTTTCCTATGACAGTGCCATCATCAGGTAGGCTTCCTGGGACTAAGGCCACTGTGAGAGGGATACAATCAGTGCAGTTTTGACAAAGATTTTAACTCACTTATTTCCATTTCTCCTGTGGTTTTAGTTACTGCTACTATTGAAGTAAAGAAAATATTGAATAAATCTTTCACTGTGTTCTTTGTTTTCTTTATTTTGTCTCCCTTTTTCTCCTAAAATTTGACTTTGTCCTTAAGATCTGGATGACCCATATATTTTCAAATTTTCTAACTTATGGTCTTTATTTCTTTCTGTCCTCCATAGACTATATCCTCTCTTAGATCATTACTTCCTATTTGATGCACACACTATTTCTATCTACTTATTACTCGGTGCTACTGCAAAGAACAATGCATGGTAGATCCTTTTATACATGTTGGTTGAATGAATAAATAATGAGTAAAGGAATAAATGTGAAAACATCTATGGAACCTTAAGTTTCATGGAATATGAAGCAGCCTATATATATATGATGAACCATCCAGGTTCTTGCTTTTTTAAAAAAGAAGGAATTATACGGGGGTGTCTTCATGGCTCAGTCAGATAGGCATCTGCCAGGCTGGAGTCATGGGATCTTGGAATCCTGGGATAGAGCCCCACATGGGGCTTCCTGCTCAGCAGGAAGTCTGCTTCTTCCTCTCCCTTTTCTCCTCCCCTGGCTCATGCTTACTCCTTTCCCGCTCTCTCTCAAATAAATAAATAAAATCTTTTTTTTTTTTAAAGAAAGAAGGAATTATATGAAAATGACTTTTTTTTTTTAAGATTTTTATTTATTCGACAGACAGAGATCACAAGTAGGCAGAGAGGCAGGCAGAGAGAGAGAGAGGAGGAAGCAGGCTCCCTGCAGAGCAGAGAGCCCAATGTGGGGCTCGATCCCAGGACCCTGGGATCATGACTGAGCCGAAGGCAGAGGCCTTAACCCACTGAGCCACCCAGGCGCCCCAAAGGAATTATATGAAAAGAATTACTTATTTTCACTTCAATTTTGATTATAATCAGATTTTGAACAAAAAGTTATTTTTAATGGATATAATGATAACTTTGCATTTTACTCTACATTTTACTAACAATAGCAACTTTTATTTTTTCAGAGCTTATGATTTCATAAGCTTCCTATACTAATATTGAAGATATTAGCATAGAGTCACCTTTAAGTTATGTAATATATGACATGCATTGTATACCTGTATTGTGAAGATTGTTTGTAAGTAGATTCTGGAGTTAGAATACTGTAGCAAATTCACATTAACTTGTCAGTCCGTATAAAAGTTCCTGAGAAAACTTTTCTATGTGAGTCAGTCCATCCCCCGTTATATGAAATGCAACTGAATTAGTATAGTATAAGTATTGATTAATGACTTTCAAGTATAATCCAGGTAATCCATGTAAGATGAGCTAATAGTTTTTGAGAACCCCAATTTCTGATGCTCAATTTTTAGAAGATCTGAAATGCAGTTTAAAAATAGAACCAAGTAAAAACCATACTGGACCTTAAAATTTACCATTGTAGAAAGAAATCATGCCTAGTTCTCATTTTTTATGTTATCTATAAAATTCTGTGTGTTCATAAATGCTAAATAGGAAAGTCTTTCAAATTTAATTTTATTTTGTCTTGCTTCATTTGTATCTAAAAACAGAAAGGATTGTTCACCTTATAAGATTCTATAGAGTTGCTCTGTGCATTTACAGCCTTTACATTTCAAATCTACATTATATACTCGAGGTAGGTTGTAGCACTTCTACTATCTCTGCCTTTTCTAAAACACTTTCATTGGCAACAGAGAAAAATTATAAATGCAGGAGCTTTATAAAATAATGTGTTAACTTGACAACTTATATATCACTCCAGTACTAATAAAGTGAGTTGGGTATGAGAATGCTCTCTACAAAACAGTTTTTCTAATTTCAAAAAACAATTTGTATAATATGTTTGTATTTGTGGATTTATGATATTTTTAGGATCTGAACTTAAATTTTAAAATATCTCTATTTTTATTAGTCATAAAAAGATTTCCTTAACATTTATTTTTATCTAGGTTTCTTATATCAGTTTTAATCACTGCATTATATGTAAAAAATAGAAAATAGGAAAATCCTACTGGAAATAAGAACTTTTAAATACACAGAATATACCTTAATTGAAGATGTTCTTTTATAAAAAATACGGTTCTAGAATAATATTGGAAAGACATTTTAATGTTATATATAAGTTGGTTTTTGGGTACTCAGTCTAAGTGATATCTATAGTTTAAAACTGCCATGTTTTGGGGGCGCCTGGGTGGCTCAGTGGGTTGAGGCCTCTGCTTTCAGCTCAGGTCATGATCCCGGGGTCCTGGGATCGAGCCCCACATTGGGCTCTCTGCCTATCGGGGAGCCTGCTTCCTTCTCTCTCTCTCTCTCTCTATTTCTCTGCCTACTTGTGATCTCTGTCAAATAAATGGATAAAATCTTTAAAAAAAAAACTGCCATGTTTTTCAAAAATTATTGACTCAAGAACACATATTGAGTGTACTTAAGATGCAACATCTTGGGTGCCTGGGTGGCTCAGTGGGTTAAACCTCTGCCTTTGGCTCAGGTCATGATCTCAGGGTCCTGGGTTCAAGCCCCATATGGGGCTCTCTGCTCAGCAGGGTGCCTGCTTCCCCCTCCCCCACCTGCCTCTCTGCCTACTTGTGATCTCTCTCTCTGTCTCTCTGTCAAATAAACAAATAAGAAAAATCTTTTTTTAAAAAAAGGATGCAACATCTTAAGGCAGAATAAAGAGTTCAGATTTGGGGAGGAAGACTACTGAGTTATGATCTTGTACAGAAAAACATTTTGTTTTTCACTGAATTATTTGGTTATTCTTGGAGCTAATAGTCTTTTAGGTCTGACTCGCCAACTAAATCTGGGGTTCAAATAAACATATTTCTGCTGACAATCACACATAATAAACATTGACTTGCTTAGAAGATGTAATTAAAGATGAGTGTATGATACTGTCATGGATATGTGGTGATATTCCTAGGTGAAAAACAACCAAACTTCTCCTTAGTAAATGTTTAATTTTACTTCCCATTTAATCATTTGTATTACTCCACATGCATAGAATTTATGTAGAAAATAGAAAGCATATATTTAGTGTATTAGAACTGTTTTTTTTTAAGATTTTATTTATTTATTTGATAGAGATTATAAGTAGTCAGAGAGGCAGGCAGAGAGAGAAGAGGAAGCAGGCTCCCTGTGAGCAGAGAGCCCAATGCGGGGCTCGATCCCAGGACCCTGAGACCATGACCCAAGCCTAAGGCAGAGGCTTTAACCCACTGAGCCACCCAGGTGCCCCTAGAACTGGTTTTAAAATATAATGTTCTTATTTGATGCTGGATTGATGAACAGTTTTCATTTGAATTTTTATGCTTTAAACATTTTTATAAAATATTGTCTTGTATCTTTAATCAAACTTCTGCCAGCCATATATTTGTCCACATATATGTTCTTTTTAATGGAAATAAATCAACACATTTTACCTGTCAGGTAGATTGGAAAGAAAAGGATGAGAATTTGTATCCCATGGTGTATATGTTTGTATGTACACCATGACATACATTTTGTTGTATTTTGAAAATGCTGATTGTTCTTTCTTTTTTCTACCCTAGCCTTTTATTTGTTACCAGTTTAGAATCAAACCTGGATTGCTTTACTGCATATTAATGCAATGCAAGCAAACCAGTATGTTCATAGATGGCTTGAACAGATTCTTCATCACTCTTGAGGAAAATATATTTTTATCTCATTGAATTAAAGTTTTAGATATAGAAAAGTGTTCAAGAGAAAGTCATTTTGACCATTTAAGTAATAAACTTATTGTCTCTGTTTATGTGAATCTTAACAAATACTTTCACCATCGAAAAGAAGCAGAATTAATAGTATTGCCCATTCCTTTTCTTTAAAAAAAAAATTACTTATTTATTTGAGGTGGGGAGGGGCAGAGGGAGATGGGAGAGAATCTATAGCATCCTCCCTGCTGAGAAGGGACCCTCCCCACACAAAGCAGGGCTTGAATTCAAGACGCTGAGATTATGACCTGAGCCAAAATCAAGAGTTGGTCGCTTAACCAACTGAGCCACCCAGGTGCTCCTGCATATTCATTTTCAATTCAAAAAATAAGTATCTGTTATATGCCAGGCACTGTATTAGAGACTAAAGATACAGAATGAATAAGAAATGAGACATGCTTTCCAGACTCAAATAGAAGACTAAGCAAAAATACAGAGAGAAGTCGTAGGTGAATCACAATAGTTTTAATCTATTCTTATCAAGGGTGCAAAGTACATAGCCCACTTTTTGAGTCAACTTGCATATATAAGGATTTTTTTTTCTGGCATATATAATAAAAAAATGGCTACTAACTCAGATTTTCAAGGGCAGTTGTGTCTTGTTTTTTGAATATTTCATTAAAATATCAGGATTGCCATTGTTTCACATTCCAAAGCATACCTCTTTCATTGTGCTTTTTACCCAAAGTGGCACTACACATATGTATAGGCACACAGACATTTTGATTATATTTGAATAATGAAAGAATCGTAAGAGTGTTAATGTGGTTCTAAATTTTTTTATTAAAAGATATGCATAATTTGTCCAAAAAGGTAAATGGTGCTGTTTAAGATAGACTCTTCTGCTTAAAAAATTGTTCTTAGAGCACCTGGGTGGCTCGGTTGTATAAGCGTCTGCCATAGGCCCAGGTCATGATCCTAGAGTTCTGGGATCGAGTCCCACATCAGGCTCCCTACTCAGGTGTGTTTTACATATTTGTTTGTTTCCTACATAATAATTCCTTCTTCTCCCTAGCCCCCCAATCAGGATCTCTCTCTCTCTCTTTCTCAAATAAATAAATAACACCTTCTTAAAAATGTTCTTAAAGATATATTTTCCTTATTGTATTAGAAATTCATTATGCAAGCCATATGATTATGTTGTGTAATAAGGAATGTATTTTCTCTAAAAATATGACAGCTTGTTTTTCATTCCCAGTGCTGGTTAGAGATGTTAGGCCACAAATATTAGCTGTCACATCTATTAATACACCCAAAGTGTCAATTCATAAACCTGAAACTAAAGAAATTAATAGAGACATAAAATAATTTTTACGATCATTAATAAGAAAGCCAATTTTTGAACAGTGACCATGTTTCAAATCTAACATCACTAAACTGTGAAATTCAGTCTAAAGACTTACTAAATGATTTGCTTCTTTTTTTTTTTTTAAGATTTTAGCTATATATTTGACAGAGAGAGAGGGTGAGAGAGGGCAAAGCAGGGAGAGCAGCAGAGGGACATGGAGAAGCAGAGTCCCTACTGAGCAGGGAGCTCCATGTAGGCTGTATCCCAGGATACCTGGATCATGACCCAAGCTGAAGGCAGACCCCTAACCACCTGAGTCACCCAGGTGCCCCAACAATCTGCTTTTTTACAGTAAAAACAATGGATTATTATATATTTGTATAGTTGTTGAATTGACACTTTGAAAGTAATTTCATTTGTTAACAAGAACAATAATTTACTAACTACTATAAACTGTTTAGCATAGGCTAAAACAGTAGCTACAGTATTCCATTTACAACAGACAAGAAATATGAATTCCTGGGGCACCTGGGTGGCTCAGTGGGTTAAAGCCTCTGCCTTCGGTCAGGTCATGATCCCAGGGTCCTGGGATCGAGCCCCGCATCGGGCTCTCTGCTTAGCGGGGAGCCTGCTTCCTCCTCTCTCTCTCTCTACCTGCCTCTCTGCCTACTTGTGATCTCTCTCTGTCAAATAAATAAATAAAATCTTAAAAAAAAAAAAAGAAATATGAATTCCAAAGGAAGAAAACATTTCTTTAATTGATTGAAAAGGCATATTACTTAAAAGTATCAGTATGCAGTAATGAAGGAGACCTGATGCTTGGATATAGGTGTTTTCTTTTTTTTTCTTGGACTTCAAACCACCTTTATTAAAATAAAATAAAATTACCATATGAATCCTATGTCATAGTAAAAGCTTAATGTAGATTCCTGTCTGTATGATCCCTATCTTGCTCATCATCATACTCCATTGAGTTTAAGGCAGTGACTGGCAGAAGTGAATACTCAGTGATTAGAAATAAGACCAATCATGGTGGATGAATAAATAAAGTTAACTCTCTCCTCCTTCTTGTTCACTTCCTCAGAATTCTTTATTATGTATTTATTGGAGTCTAACATTTCAATCAAGGAACACTGAAATGACAGAAAGGGCTCTGAATTGACAGAAATCCTGAGACCGCTGATCCTCTGCTGTTCTCACCCATTAAACAAGCCATTGAACGTCCCTGAGCCTATTTCTTCAGCTGCAAAATGAAGGATTTGGAATAGAATGGTTCCTCAAATTATGCTTCATTGGTGTTATAACAGAGTATACTGGCCCCCATGAACTTATTTTTCTCTTAATCTTTAAAGTTTGACAAACTTCTGCTTTATGTTTTTCTTGGATTTAGAGAGATAATTCATTATTACTGTTTAAAAGATTCCCTGCGGTGCCACGGCTGGCACAGGTGAAAGAAATGAAGTAAGAGAGCAGTAGCACCGTGAGATTTCATCACCTACTCTGCTTAATTATAGAAGTCAGAACTTGAAAATGAGATTTAGGAAGATAAGTTGAAATGCAGATAATATGTTTCAGGATAATGCAGGGTTGATGTGTTTTTGGAATCTCAGGTTTTCAACTTTTGCATAAGTAATGAAGGGTGGTATTATAAATCTAAAAGGGAAAATGGATTCTCCATTCTCTAGGCCAATGAGTTTGATATTGGTTCTATTAAAATTCTAATTTGATGACTAATTGCCTAAAGTGTGAGCACTGAGTAAATAGTAACTAGAAGCTAACACGAACTTTTTGGTTACAGCTAATATCAGTTCAAGGGACTATGTAAAAGTAATAGACTTTAATTTATACAAAATATTTAACAAAAATACCCATTATATTCTTTCCCACATAGTGGAGAAATATGGACTGAAGTATACTCATGGCTGGTTGATCAAATTTACCCAGTGTTAATTACTACATCGATATCAATCTAAAAGGAGGGTCTCCTTTGCTTTTTCAATGATTGGATGGTTGCTTATTAATTTTTAATGGTAAATATGGTATTTTCGAGTTTCTAGATGATGACTTGGTGTTTTATATAAAGTGTTTAGTATTATCTTGAATGACCAGAAAGGATAGACTAAAGCGAGTAGGATGAAATCTTATAAGGCAGAAAGTTTTTCATTTGGCATTTAACTTTAGAAAATAAACTATACAAATATGAATGCTAAGGAAGCCAGCTTGACAGTATTTCAAGTGTAGGCTATCTAACTTGTTAGACAAATCTTGGGTTTCATTAATAGAAGAAAAGATTTTAGACAAAAACGTAATATTTCTGTTCTATACTATATTGGTCAGACTTCATGTCAAATCTTATTGTGGAAAACATGTACAAAGAAAGGTTATTTAATTGAAATTAATTTAGCACAATGATTGGGTTGTTGGAAGTTCTCAAAACCATGTGTAGTAGACCATGGTTGGAATTAGTACCCACTTTTATTCAGACATTGATCTTTCTTTTGGGAACCATAATTCTGTCTTCTTCCTCAGAATTGAGACTCCTTCGACTCTGAATTCTTCCTTTTTGAGTGAAGTAAGATTTACAGTCTGTGCTGAGGACAGGTCAGGGGAAATATTTGAAATACAATTAAGGTCAACAAAGATGGATTCTGTAGCCATAATTGTTGTGTAAGGACAGTATCTATTCTGACTGATTGTTGACAATGTCCATTCTGATTGACATATACCCAATTAATGTCTACATATGCTCCATAATTTATGTTAAATCAGCCTATTCTCTTTGCCCTGTACATAGTGATCAATTTCATGATTAATGAGAATTATGCTGAGGAAATTTTCTCTTGTTTGCTAGACTCAGAGTTATGAAGACATGAACTTGTAACTATTAACATTAAAATGGGAAAATCTGTGAAACTAGTGTGGGGTACATGAGTCAAGTTTTGGAGATGGCAAAACAAGGTTCCAATGACATAATTTAAGCCCCTAGATTATAATAAATCTAAAGCTAGTAGATCTACTTTGGTACTTAGGTCAAAATGTAATTAAGTTTTGCTCAGGCTAGAACCAAAGAATCCTAACTGATTTATTATGTCAGAAACAACCAACTATGTAAAGCACACCTAGAGGATATTTACTTTATAAGGGAGAAAAAGAAACAAGTTCTTTATATATAATCTATCTGTTGTCAGACTTCTCTTATTTAGAGGCTATCAAATGCTACACGTGGCTACAAGTTGTAACTAGACAGATTTGGGATCAATGAAAGGATGAATATCTTCAAAATTTGAGTTGTCCAAAAATGAAATAAGTCATTTTCTGTCATAGTAAATACTAAGAGCCTGGATTATAAGGAATATTGTTTTGGGTTGAAGTATCCACTAGCTGTTACTAATATTCTTCAAATTTATTGAATAATTACTATGTCAGTCACTGTAGCAGGCAGAGTATATATATTGTCTGCAAAGTCAGTAATATAACTAAATGAAGAAACTAGGGAGCAATGGAGTTGAATCATGTGCCCAAAGAAAGAAAATAGAAAGTAGCAATGACAGGAGTGAAACTCAATATATCTGACTTACTTTAAAATTTTGCCATTTCCCCGTTAACATTCTAACAGAGCCTGGATTTTTATGGATTCAATGCAATTATAAAACCCTGTATTTTGCCAATATTTTAGCAATTATTTACATAAAAAGAAAAGTGAACTAATGTAGTCCAAAAAATGAATTATCTTTGATTTATGGATAGTAAGGTTTTACAGAAGTTCTAAAAATAAACTAAAAGCACTTTAGTATGTAAATTCCATGATGATTAAAAGGCATTGTACCTATATAAGTGTAATTGGACTGGGAGGCTTACATAACTACAAATGCTGAAAGAAAAGAAATCAAAACACAATTAGTCATAAAATGCCAAACAAATATGTTATAATTTCTGAGAAAGCTCAACTGAATTCCCAGGCAATACGTATTCAAGGGCTAAATAGCCTCATAGTGTCCCAAGAGTTGTATTCAACATGAATTTTTTGAGAATTACAGTAGTGAGGAAAATAGAGGAAAAACTTTCTGTTTTAATGAGGTCCTGATAGGCAATATACAAAGGAAGTTTGGTTGATAATTACATTGCTGATTTATTGCCTTTCAACTACATCTTTAAAAATAAGGAAAATATCATTGCAGGCTCATTTTTAAAAAGTCCCAGTGCAGGTGGTCTGGAAGAAAATTTATGTAAGCATCATCCTTATTGTTTGAAGTCTTTGTACTTTGTAGTATGAGAAATACATCCACAGATCACAGGACTAGTATAGTCAAGAAAACACACTGCCTGGTATAACGGATAACTGGAATTCATTTTCATCATAATAATTTCTCTGCTCTTTAAAAGCAGTGGTTTATTAGAGGGTTCATTATGTGGTTTATTTGGTAGAATTTTATGGTCAAACAGACCTAACTTTTAATTACGACCCTGCTGTGAGCTGGGAGTTCTTTAACTTTTGCAAGTTTCTGTTCTCCATCTGGTAAGGAGATGCTGATGTTTACCTACTTCCGAGATTATTGCTGCAATTACATAATACAGTCTTAAAGTTCTCTGCCTGGCTCAAATGGTGCTGAATGGACAGTAGCCGCTTTCCCTGTTCCTTCCCTTTAACCTCTCCCCCTGCTTCTCTAGCTTCCCTGTAATAATCTCAAAATTAATGAAAAACAAGTATCTTCTTAACACAAGTCAAACATTAGGCCTACATTTTGTGTATAAGCTATTCTAAATCTTATGGAGATTTATGCCCTTATGGAAAAGAGCGAAGATTGCATAATAAAGAAATTTAGAATGAACAGCAGTCCATATTTAAATCAAACTATTTCCTCTTTTTACCATCCCACTGTATTTCAGAATCTTTCTGTCTTTCTGTCTTTCTTTCTTTCTTTCTTTCCTTCCTTCTTTTGAGATTTTACTATTTATTTGCCAGAGAGAGAAAATAGGCAGGCAGAGGGAGAACCAAACTCCCTGCTGAACAAGGAGCCTGATGCGGGACTCCATCCAAGGACCCTGGGATCATGAGAAGGCAGATGCTTAAGGACTGAGCCTCGCAGGCGTCCCTGTTTCAGAATCTTTCGACATCCTTCCAGAGTCATATTACCTGGGTGTCATAGCTTTCTTAGTCATGCCACAAAGTCTTCTTTGCCAAATGTGAACTTGAAGTATTGGTCTTCCCTAATTTAGGGAAAGTCACTCAAGTGCTTGAAAGTGAGAAAATAAACATTTAATCTCTGAAAGCTCTAAGTTACCAAAAAAACCAAAAAGTGGAATAAAGTTACACATCTTTTTTTTTAAATCATGTATGAGATCTAGCTATGTGACAGACTTGCAACAGAAAGCTCTATTTTTTCCAACATTTTTTAAAAGCAGCAAACCATGAAGTACAATTTTATTTTGTCTTAATGATAATAAAAGGTATTATATGTCACCACTGAACATATACTGTATGTGCTTATGTCTTCCAAGTTACTTTTTATTAGTTTTAAAACACCGAGCTGTTAAATGTAGCATAAAACTGTGAAGTTCCGCTGTTCTGCAGCAGGGGAAAATTCTTTTACTTGGATGATTGTAGAGGAGGAGAGAAAAAGAAAAGGGCCTTTAAAAGTTTGGGTGGTTCAGATAAGAAAAATTCTGGATGCTTCAGCAAAATTACCAACACTCCGAGATTCAATTTTTGACTATTATTATTAATGTAATGCTTTCAGTGTACAGTAAATTAGATCTTGACACATTATGGGCCAAATACTATCCTTTTATACTCATGTGTAACCCTTACAGGTTTCAATGGGAGATGTGTATGGTTACTTGAAATCAGTTTTCCCAGTGTTTTTCTACCCTACTTCTGATAGTGAAGGCAATGGGAAGAAATATTATGAAAAATTCAATAGTAATAATCTCTTATACAACATTTAGCCAATTACAGAGTTTTATGCCATATGTCATTTTGTTATATCTTTATGATGAAATAAATTTAATTGTGTAAATAAAAATGTATTAAAGAGCTTCCAAATCAAAATTGAATATTAGAGTTTTTGGAGAAAGGTGACTGCTTCTATCTGTGTTTAACACAGCAATGTGTTGACAAGAATAAATTGTGAATTCAATTATGTCAAATGGTCATTCATAATAATATGGTAATAATTTATTTTCTATATTAATCTCTATAAAATCTATAGACACCTTTATAATTGTAAATTACTTCTTTAAAGATTTTATTTATTCATTTGAGAGAGAGAGCATAAGTGGAGGGGAGACAGAGGGGGAGCAGCAGAGGGAGAAGGAGAAGCAGGGAACAGGATGTGGGGCACAATTGCAGGACCCTGAGATCATGACCTGAGTCGAAGGCAGATGCTTAACCATCTGAGCCACTCAGGTGTCCCTGTAAATTACTTTTAATTCACATTTTTCCCATGTTTATAAAATTCCTGTCCCTTATATCTCTCTCATTCTTTTCTTCCTTCTTTCTTCATTCCTTTATTCTCTCTCTCCCTTTGTCTCTCCTCTCCTTTCCTTTCCTTTCCTTTCGTTGTTTCTTTTCCTCTCCTCCTCCTCCTCCTCTCCTCTCCTCTCCTCTCCTCTTCTCTTCATTTTTTGGTGTTTTTTTTTGTTGTTGTTGTTTTGTTTATTTGTTTGTTTTGCTTATCTGCAGATCTCTTTTTAGTTTTACTTAGTTTAATTTAGTTTTGTTTTCATTTCCTGCTCATTATCCTGGAAAATATTCTCCAGGATACAAGTTATCCAACAAGGAATATTCTTTCTTTTTTTTTTTTAATTTATTTTTAAAATTTCTTTTCAGTGTACCAGAATTCATTGTTTATGTACCACACCCAGTGTTCCATGCAATACGTGCCCTCCACAATACCCACCACCAGGCTCACCCAACCTCCCACCCCCGACCCCTTCAAAACCCTCAAGATTGTTTTTCAGAGTCCATAGTCTCTCATGTTTCGTCTCCCCCTCTAGTTTCCCCCCAATCCCTTCTCCTCTGCATCTCCCCCTGTTGTCTGTGTTATTTTTTATGCTCCACAAATAAGTGAAACCATATGACAACTGACTCTGCTTGACTTTTTTCATTCAGCATAATCTCTTCCAGTCCCCATTATGAAGCAAAAGTTGGGTATTCATCCTTTCTGATGGAGGCATAATACTCCATAGTGTATATGGACCACATCTTCCTTATCCATTCGTCTGTTGAAGGACAATCTTGGTTCTTAACACAGTTTGGCGACTGTGGCCATTGCTGCTATGAACATTGGGATACAGATGGCCTTTCTTTTCACTACATCTGTATCTGGGGTAAATACCCAGTAGTGCAATTGCAGGGTCATAGGGAAGCTCTATTTTTAATTTCTTAAGGAATCTCCTTAAGAGATTCCTTGACAGCCACACTGTTTTCCAAAGTGGCTGTACCAACTTGCATTCCCACCAACAGTGTAAGAGGGTTCCCCTTTCTCCACATCCTCTGGCAACACACGTTGTTACTGTCAACAAGGGATATTCTGAGACAATATCCTGAGTCATTGTCATGGGTGGTTAATTTGTGAGAACTAAAATCAGTCTTGGGCTGCTTCTATCATGCAAGCTAGGCTAAATCCCATGCTTTCTAGATACTAAGAATCCATGTTTCCTAAAAGCCACACTAAGGATGCATTTACTGATTTTTTTTTAAAGATTTTATTTATTTATTTGAGAGAGTGAGAGTGTGTGTGTGCACAAGCAGGGGGAGCAGCAGAGGGAGAGAGAGAGACAGGCTCTCTGCTGAGCAGGGAGTCCGATGCAGGGCTCAAAACCAGGACCCTGGGATCATGACCTGAACCTAAGGCAGACACCTAACCAACTGAGCCATCCAGGCGCCCCTGCATTTACCTATTTAATCGTTAGAGTTCATTACATGTTTGTTATTTCATTTATTTGTTTATTTTTAGAAAAGGGCAGTTTACTGTGATCTTCTGAATCACAAGGACAAACCCAAGGACAAAAAAAAAAAAAAGAGTTAAACACTATTGTGCAAAATGTAAGCCATTGATAGAGTATTTGTAAAAGACATTTCATTCTTTCATTCAGGAAAACATTTATTGCACTCATATTATTGGGTCTGAGATAGTGCTGGGTGCTGGGATATGTAATTAAACAGTAACAATAAAGAAAGAGTTATCCCTACCTTTGTGGAGGAAGGTGGGAAGGAGGTTGATAAAATAATGAACAAGTAAATTTTATAGACTTGGAAGATGTTAATGGCCATGAAAAAAAAAAAACAACAACAGGATCAGACAGATCAGGAACATTTGGGAGAGGGGACGGCAGATAGTTGTAGGGAGGTTGGTGCATTTGAACAAAGACTTGAAGGAGGTAAGGCGATTAGTCAAGGGAGAGAAGGAGAGAAGTATTTAGGAATAGGGTGCAAGGGACCCAAATTTGGGCATGTGCCTATGAATTTAGGACCAGCTGAAGCTAATGGGGCTGGAGAAGATTAATCCAGGAAGAAAGTAGGAGGAAGCGAGGACAGAAAGAGAAGGGTAGGAGTAGGCCATTATAGGTCATTGCTAACTTTAATTTGCTTTAGATGGGAAACCTCTAACAGATTTTGAGCAGAGGAGTGACACAAAATGACTTTTAACAGGATTGCTCTAGTTGCTCTGCTGAGGATATACTGCAGGAAGCCAAGGGCAGCAACGATTATTCAGCATTAAAAAAAAAAAAATTAAAGAAGATTGAAATAAGAGCATGGACTCAGGAAGATATTTTAGGGGTTCTTAGCTTTATATAAAATTGTGAAGTAGGTAAATTAACCTCTAATATTCCTAGATTTGTATTTTATCGCTTTTTTTTTCTTACCTCATACCCTCTGCACTTTCTCTTTGTCAAACTCAATTTCAGCAAGGAGTCCTATAACCACACATAAAGGTCAGGATGTCTGTCTGCCCCTTAAGTGTTTTACCTACATTTTTAACAAGAGTAACCCATGGGAACAAATTTCAAGTGGTTAAATTTCAAATCTTACAAAACAAGAAGAGATATTTTTGATTAGAGATGAAATTTAGATCTGGTTCAACCTCAGTCAATTCTGGTTCCTGAATTACTTACTAAAAAAGTTTCTCCCCATCAACCAGAAAGCTAAATACAAAAATTTTAAAAATGACTCACTTTTTTATTTGAGGCAGAGTGTTGAGTCTATAATAACTTTTCTGGGAATGTTCACTGAATTGTTATAGGGAAACAATTAAGTGCCAGGCAAGAATCAAAACACTAAATTTGAATGAGATGTTGCATCTCTGTCCTTCAAAGTGTTCAGAGGTTGGAGCAAAGACATTGGATGCGTAACCTAATCACAGGGGGGTGGTGAAGGATCTGTTGAAGAAGAAAGTGCCTGTGTCTGTGACAGCTTATCCAAAATTATCTCCTCCAGTCATCCTCTCCATCCAGCTCAATCCAGTTTCTTCCCTTCTTTCTATGAACAGCACCATCTCCTCTTAGTTACAGAGACTCTTTTTTTTAAGTTTTTTTTTTTTTTTTTTTTTTTTAATTTTTTTGATAGCAAAAGAGAGGGATCACAAGCAGGCAGAGAGAGAGAAGGGGATGCAGGCTCCCCGCTGAACAGAGAGCCTGATGCGGGGCTTGATTCCAGGACCCTGAGATCATGACCTGAGCCGAAGGCAGAGGCTTAACCCTCTGAGCCACCCAGGTGCCCCAGCTACAGAGACTCTTAAACCTAAGGTGGTTGTCTCTGTCTTCTCCCTTTTATTCACCTTTAACATTCTTTTGCATAGGACCTGTGTACTAGATTTGAGTCTATTTTTATTTAAGTAATCTCTAACCCAATGTGAAGCTCAAACTCAGGACCCCAAAATCGGAAAGTCACATGTTTTTCCAACTGAGCCAGCCACGCACTCCCCCACAGACGCAGACTCTTAAAATTATTGATTCTGTCCCTGAAGTCTTTACCTACCCAAGTGTGTTCACCTAAAGCTTACAGCATATCTGGCATCATACCAGCTGCACATTAAACTAATAACTAGTATTAAAAATAACATTGAAGTTTTCTATGTACTATAACATTGGATACACACTGTTTTATCTGGCATTTATGATCCTCTGAGACCTGACCCTATCCTACAATTTTAGCTAAACCATTGATCATTGTCTCACATATCCTATGAGCTATCTAAATCTGCCTGTCTGCTCATCCCCCCATTGTTTCTCTTTTTTTTTATATTTTCTGTCTCTTAAAAGGAATTCATCCTTTCCTTCATCTGAGGAAGTCCTACCATCATTCAAGGCTCTAAAATCAACTTTCTCATAAAATATTTTTTAAAGACATATCTTTTTTCTCTTAAACTACATGATGGCAGCAACTTGTGGCTTCGTATTTTTGGTTGTTAGAATTGTTCCTTGGTCTTGAATAAATATATATTCATTTAAATTAACATTAATGTACTGCTTTAATTTAAAAAAACATATTATTTTGATTACTTCTCTATACTTATTTTAAGTTTTAATATATTACTTTGTAATTATGTGTGTGTGTGTGTATATACACACACACACACACACATATCAAAGATGGAAATAACTCTAATGCCTTTTTCACTGAATTTAAACATTTCCTTGACATTTGTTTTACACTCACAGTTATTATTGATTTAATAACTTAATGTAGAATATCCTTGTTTTTAGTAGAATGCTGTGAGATTGGATATTAGTACTTATTTTTGCCACAAAAATTACACATGTGCATTTACCAACCAGAGCATAAAGCACATGGGTATAGTAGTATAGTTTCTGATATAAAATAGTCATAAAAGCATACAGGAAAGAAAAAGAGAGCATTGCAAGGAAAATTATAATTAAGCAAAAATTTCGAAAATCATCCTTTCTATAATTAGTCATGACAAAGTAACAGGGAATAAAATTTCAAGGGGCAAACAGATTAGGAAATCAAAATCATAGCCCAGAGTAACATGTCAGTGAACAGAGTGAAGGAAGGAGGATATTTATGAATTACAGAAAAGGAATTTTAGATTAAGAAGATAGTGGCTTCATCTTGTAATATATCAGTTGAGATGAATGGTCCATAAAACTTTACGACTTTAGCGTAAATTCTGGTGAAAAGAAATACTATAGTAGACCATGTTAATTTAATTTTTCTGTGTAAAAATGTGATGGCTTTTTAAATTGTTGATTAAAAAATTTAAGGTGGTGTTTTGCTTCATCAACACAGGCGTTCAGTCATTATCTTTTTGAATATTAAGCTAAGTGCCCATAACATTTATTGAAACATATATCATACAAAGCTTTTCCTAATTTTCCAACTTAATTAAGGAATTGTATTTTCCATGGTATACTGAATCACATTAGATGACGAGGTGGACTATTGAAAGCTAATGACATTCAAATTCAAATGTAGTCCATCTCCACCCAACACAAAGGTAGTAATGAATTTGGAATCCCACTGAATAAATTAATTACACAAGTTACACAAATATCTAAGATCTTTTACTGCAGCTTGGCTTTAAAAAAAAAAAAAAGAAAAGCGTGGTCATTCTTTATAAAATATCATAATGGTAACTTTCGTATTTTTAATATGATGGTTGTGAAAATAAATAGGTAATATGTTAAATGGTTTAAAAATTAACAAGCACACAAGAGATCTGTCAGTATGAAAATAGGATTGATTTTCTGAGAGGACTTTCTGTAATGTTGGAAATGTTTACGTGGAATAGTATACTGTTTGAAATGGTAGCCACAAGCCACATATGGCTACTAAACACTTGAAATGAGGCTTCCTTAATCAGAAATGAATTGTTTTCTTGTATTTAATTTTAATTAATATACATTTAAGTAGGCAAATGAGGTTAGTGGCTACAATGTTGAAAGGTACAGATCTAATAATAACCTCTTGAATTTTATTTGATCATTTAATAGCCCAAGTAACTCATGCAGCTGCTACAAGTTTTTTTTGCTTACACATTCAGCATTTCCCCCTAGCGATTGCAATGGGGATTTCAGATAAACTGTGAATGAGTCTTTTAATAGTAAACTATAAACATACTACTTTGGCTATCAACTTGGCTCTAAAACTAAGTTTTAGGGGCGCCTGGGTGGCTCAGTGGGTTAAGCCGCTGCCTTCGGCTCAGGTCATGATCTCGGAGTCTTGGGATCGAGTCCCGCATCGGGCTCTCTGCTCAGCAGGGAGCCTGCTTCCTCCTCTCTCTCTGCCTGCCTCTCTGCCTGCTTGTGATCTCTCTCTGTCAAATAAATAAATAAAATCTTAAAAAAAAATAAAAAATAAACTAAGTTTTAGTATTTATGTTACTTTAATCAGGTCATAAATACTTAATCCTTGGTTTTCTCAAATGTAAATGGATAGAAAATGTGGATGAAGGTTTTAAAAAGTTAATTCGTGTACAAGACTTACAGGAACAAATTAATAGTATGTTTTCAAATACATAGTAGCTATTTTTAATCAAAGCAACCATGACAAAAAATAAATATAGTTCCTTGTCTAAATATAGAAGTATTTATTATTAATGACAATGTGATGATTCTTTGGTTTGGTCAATATATAGACCGAGGTCTTCCCCTGCACCAGGATTAATTAAAGACAAATACTTTGCTAGTGTTCTTGGTATGCTTGTGTGTTTGTACCCTTGGACGAGCTTTTACTACTCACTCATCCCTTAGATAATTTTTCAACCTTTCTAAAAATTCTTCCATTTCTGAGTTGAGCTCAGAGCAAAATGAGAAGCTGGGTCTTAGGAACCTTACTGGAAACAACCTTTCCTGCTCCTCACACCCACACTTTACTCTTTAACCATGGGTGGCATGATAAAGCTCTCTTTGTCCTTGTGTCCTTTTAGTTTTCTAAACTGTATGGAAACCTACATTTCCCACCCCCCAAAAAAGAAATGTCTGTGCATTAAATCTCCCAAAACAAAATTCAATTTCATTTTTATTGTGGTCCTTTATTACATAGACTAACCTTGATTTTACAACTTACTACTCAAGAGTGTTGGCCTTGAACTAGTAGCATGGCTTCCCTTAAAGCTTGTTAGAAATGCAGAATATCAGGCCCCACACCAGATCTACTCAATGAGAATCGGCGTGTTACGATTCCTAGGTGTTTCATCAGTAGGTACATAAAAGTCTTAGAAGTACTAACTTAGGGGCACCTGGGTGGCCCAGTGGGTTAAAGCCTTTGCCTTTAGCGCAGGTCATGATTCCAGGTCCTGGGATCAAACCCCGCGTCGGGATCTCTGCTTGGCAGGGAGCCTGCTTCCCTTCCGCTTTCTCTGCCTGCCTCTGTGCCTACTATGGATCTCTGTCAAATAAATAAATAAAATCTTAAAAAAAAAAAAAGTACTAACTTATAACACACTTGTTTGCTCTGAAAAACATGAGGTGTGTTTTTTTAATTGATCTTGTCTTTTTGCCACTTCCTTAAATGAGCCAAACTTTATTATCCTCAACCAGTCTCTGCCCCATTTTTTTGTTCCAAATCATTTTATCCATTTTGTTTCCCTTGTAACATTTTTTAAATATCATACAAGTTTCCCTTGTAACATTTTTTAAGATCATACAGACTTCCTCCTTCAGTTATCTTATATAGAGTAAATGTGCATATTTATTGTCCCAACCTTCCTGCACATCTCTCACTAGTAATAACTTGACAACGTAGAATGACGACAAGTTTCTATAAATAGGTACTTGGATCACTTAGAATACTATCACCTGTCCTAGTGATGTTTTATACCCATTTTAATTTAAATGCGTCTTTATAAAATATTGATTTTTCTCTTTCAAAATATTTAAGTGTTCTATGACATATTTATTCCTTGATCTTTAAGTTGATAGTTTCTCCTTTTGTTTACTTCTTTGTTATTTGGTATCCAGCTTCGGGATAAGACAAGATCCTCAACAATTCTTATTTGTTGGTTTTGCTTACTCTTCATAATCTAAGAGGAAAGAATTATCCATCTTACCCATTTTTTATTTCATGTTTGTGACAAGGGCTTGTATGTAAAATGACATTGAGAAGTAAATGAATTTGTATTTATTTATATTATTGTTATATGATGTGGATTATTCATGCAAGCAGTCTTTAATTATTATTGTACAAATAATAGAAAAAACAAAGCCCTGTTAAATATGTCATACAATGCATGCCCTATATTTATTTTAATATCCTGAAGCTGAAAACCGTAGGAGAAATTTTGATGGGTTATTTTTTTTTCCTTAATGGAATCCTAATATAATAATATTTTTTTAAAGTTAAAAGACATACAAATAAGACATTAACATTAGATCAATGTTTTATTCAGCTCACCCATCTTGACTGATACAAATCTTGTATTACACAATGTAAATATCTTTATAGTTTATAATGTGCTTATGTAACTTATTGTAAACTCTTTTATAGACCAATGTGAGTAAATGAACAACAAAAACTTTAGTCAAAATTTGGCTTAAAAGAGGAAACCATTTTTTCTGGTATTTCTCATTTTATGAAAATATCTACTTATGAGACTTATCTACTTCAAAAAACAATTGATTTCATACTTTAAGTATTTTCCCATATGGACAAATATTCTTATGCCTACATAATATTTCCGCTTTGATTTATAATTGCTTTTTAGAAAAGTTTGTTGAATTTTTTGTTTCAAATATTTTTCTAATATGTATGAAATACATCTTTCAAATGCTGCATGTAGCAAGATATATTGTATATTTACACTTATTAGTAATTATAGCAGTTTTACTTATTATTTCTTTGATTGACATTTCTGATGAGTGTGTTTTGATTTAGTTTGTTCAGAAATGGTTTGCTGAATAAATCTTGTAACTTAAGTCTGATGTTGAATTAATTTTTATTATTTTATCTAGAACTATATGTTGCATGCCAAAAAAAAAAGTAGAGGAACAAAAACATCTTTTATATTTTTCTTTCTATTGTGATAAGCATAAAAAAATTGCCATAAGCACTACTTAATTTATGTTTAAATAAGTTCTAATAAGCTTAAAGTGTATTATATTCTAATAAACTAAATAGATTTGGCAACTGACCATTGGTTAATGCTGATTGCTTTAGTATAACTCACAAAATAACAGAAACATTTCCTAATGAAGGACTTAGAGACAATAGACATTTTCTATTAAATTAAATTAAATTCAAATTATGAATTTAATTATGGAATTATAGTTATAATTGTTATAATATATATGTGTTATAAGTAACACTGGTTATATGAAAGAGATTGCATTGATCACACTGGTTAACTTAATTAAAACCCAGAGTGCTTCTTTGCCCATTCCATATGACTTTATAAAATTGATCATGAGTTCTGGCACCTAATAAGTGGTTACCGGGTACAGTCCATCTTGCTGTTAATAGGAAATATCATGGGATTCATGGAACATTACCGGGATGATGATGATGTGGAAGTAAAGTCTCTTAGATGCATTCTCAATCTGATATTCTGTTAATAAGTACCTTTTTTCTAACAGTCATTCATTATGGACAAGAGCTAGTGTCTTTCTCATGTAAAATTATTTAATATGATTATGTTGAGTGAATTATATTACCAAATATTTTAATAAGAGTTGGTGTATTCATAATGTAAACATCCATTGAATACATGCTATGAGAAACACTGTGCTAACTGCTGAAAAACAGGTAAGAAGAAGTACGTTAAAGGCTAAAATTAAAGGTCATGTTATTTCACGAGTTACTAAAACAATGAACATTAACCAATGGCCAATTGCTAAAGACATATTTTACTATTACAAAGATACTCAAAAGGCAAGATGGAGTTTTATTAGAAAATGTTAGCATTAAAACTGTGTCCACTAAAAAAAAAGTTAAGCGAACTAGCGTACTTTTCTTTTTACTTTAATTTATTTTTCAATGTTCCAAGATTCATTGTTTATGCACCCCCCACCCAGTGCTCCATGCAATATGTGCCCTCCTTAAACCACCACCAGGTTCACAAACCTCCACCCCCGCCCCTCCGAAACCTTCTGTTTGTTCTCAGAGTCAATCTCTCCTGGTTCGTTCTCCCCCTCTGATTTCCCCCCATTCACTTTTCTTCCCTTCCTAATGTCCTCCATGTTATTCTTATGCTCCACAAGTAATTGATAATTGACTGTCTCTGCTTGACTTATTTCACTTAGATAATCTCCTCAGTCCTGTCCATGTTGATACAAAAGTTGGGTATTCATCCTTCTGATGGAGGCATAATACTCCATTGTTATACATAGACCATATCTTCTTATCCCAGTCACCATTGAAGGGCATCTTGGTCTTTCCACAGTTTGCTGACTGTGGCCATTGCTGCTATGAAACATTGGGGTACAGATGGCCCCTTCTTTTCACTACATCAGTATCTTTGGGGTAAATATACAGTAGTGCAATGCAGGGTCATAGGGAAGTTCTATTTTAATTTCTTAAGGAATCTCCACACTGTTCTCCACATAGTGGCTACACCAACTTGCATTCCACCAACAGTGTAAGAGGGTTCCCCTTTCTCCACATCCTCTCCAACACTTATTGTTTGCTGTCTTTTTAATTTTTGACCATTCTAGGGCGCCTGGGTGACTCAGTGGGTTAAGGCCGCTGCCTTCGGCTCAGGTCATGATCTCAGGGTCCTGGGATCGAGCCCTGCATCGGGCTATCTGCTCAGCAGGGAGCCTGCTTCCTCCTCTCTCTCTGCCTGCCTCTCTGCCTGCCTTATGATCTCTCTGTCAAATAAATAAATAAAATCTTTTAAAAAAAATTTTTTGACCATTCTAACTGGTGTAAGGTGGTATCTCAATATGGTTTTGATTTTAATTTCTCTGATGGCTAATGAAGATGAACATTTTTTCATGTGTCTGTTAGCCACTTGTATGTCTTCTTTGGAGAAGTGTCTGTTCATGTCTTCTGCCCATTTTTTTTGACGTGATTATCTGTTTTTGTGTGTTGAGTTTGAGGAGTTCTTTATAGCTCTTGGATATCAGCCCTTTGTCTGTAGTGTCATTTGCGAATATCTTCTCCCATTCCATGGGTTGCCTCTTTGGTTTGTTGACTGTTTCCTTTGCTGTGCAGAAGCTTTTGATCTTGATGAAGTCCCAAAAGTTCATTTTCACTTTTATTTCCTGTGCGTTTGGAAGCAGGCCTTAAAAGAAATTGCTGTGGCTTTAAATAATTGGGATTTGACTTTACTCTTACACCCAGGTAATAGCTAATTTGTGAACTAAGCTGTTCAGTAACCTAAGTTTTGAAAGCAGGAGTGAGTTCCTTTTTGATTAGTCTCTTCAAGGACTATGGGAACTACCATATGCCAACTAATTGTTAGGGGTATCTTAAAATACACTTGTCCCCAAAGAGCTTATAGGCCAGATACATAGTTTTGCCGGTGTTTCTTTAAGATCCCCAAGGTGCTTCTGTAGCCAGCTAAATTTGTGGGACGGTTGTTGACTCATGGATGCTGATGGTGACCTTGGGTTTAATTTTATAAAGAGTGACTTACTTTGACATTGCTTTGATCATCCTGCTTATCTGCAGTATTCTAGTTGTCGTTACTCCTACGAATACAAAGTTGAATACTCTTACTAGCACAAGAGGAAAACTACTTACAAGGTATGTGTTGTTAGGTTATATGTTATTTAACTCAAGGATTCAGTACCCCTTGTTAGTCTTAAGGTACAGTCAATTCTTGAAGATTTTCCAAATCCTTTGGACTATAATGATCCCTTTCTAGTAAAGAAGATACTAGGTTCCTACCACTGAAGTGAAAGTTTTCAGGTTGAAATCTCAAGTCTTAGATTGGGTTTTGCCTTCTATAGAATATGTTACGGTTTGTGGGTTTTGACATGAGTTGCATTTATATATCAGGATATTGAGCAGAGATCTTAAAGAATATGGTATATGGGAACTAAGCTTATTTATGGAATCATTTTCTCTGGGATCAGGCATAATTTTGAAATTACCCAGATGATTCTGAGGCCTTCCTCTGGTTAAGATCCACAGACTTAGCGATAATCATTTAATCAATACTTACTGAGGTTTTACTGTTTGGCACAGTAGTCTAGTCCCAGGAGACAAAGAAAAATGAGGAAGCCTTGTCATTACCCATGAGAGTCTCTGCTTTGAGTGGAAGAAACAAGCATATAAACACACGTTTGGCAACTTACCTTTTAAGAAATTGCTGTGGCTGATGTAGAAGAGGTTTCTGCCTGTGTTCTCCTCTCAGATTTTGATAGATAGCTAAAGAACAATCATATAATGAAAACCAGTTACTTTTTGTATTCTTTAGAGAAATGTTTTAGCAAACCCAAGAAAGCTTACTCCAATATATAAGTGAAACAAAAAGACCACTTTTTCACATGTTTAGGTTATAGCTAGTCCACTATAAGCACCTTCTATCAAATGTGAAATAAATTATTTTTTTAATAATTGGAGAAAAGGTGACTCTAATATGTATTTTCCAAAATAGCTCTTACAGGGGTGCCTCAGTAGCTCAGTCAGTTAAACTGCCTTCAGCTCAGGTCATGATCTTGGGGTCCTGGGACTGAATCCAGTGTGCCACTCCCTGCTCAGAGGGGAGCCTGCTTCTCTGTCTTCCTTTGCCTCTTCTCCCCTGGTGCTCTCTCTTTCATGTTCACTCACCCTCTCTCTCCTGAAAAAATATAATCTTTTTAAAAAAAATTTAAAATAGCTCTTACAAGTAATAAAACTTCTGATTATTATGGCTTTAATTTTAAATTTTTAAATTAAATTAAATTAAATTTAACTTTATTTATTTATTTATTTTTAATTTGACAGAGAGATCACAAGCAGGCAGAGAGGCAGGCAGAGAGGAGGAGGAAGCAGGCTCCCCGAGAGAGCAGAGAGCCCGATGCCGGGCTCGATCCCAGGACTCCGAGATCATGACCTGAGGCGAAGGCAGCAGCTTAACCCACTGAGCCACCCAGGCGCCCCATAAATTTTCAAATTTAATTTTAAAAGTGTGATTAATTTTCCCAGTTTGCCTAATGCTGTCTCAGTTTTAGGACTGAAAATCTTGCATTCTGGGAAACTCCTTAGTCCCAGAGAAACCGGGAAGGTTGGTCCTGATAATGTAACATTACCTTTATTATTTCGATATTTTAATAGTGAAAGTATGTCCTATATGAGAATCCAGAGCATGTTGAGGTTTAAACAGTGAAAACTTTAATATTAATCACACATCTTCATTTTTTAAACGTTCATTAATTGAGCATCTATATTTTAGAGTATTATTTCCTATACTTATAACATTGATAAATCATAGTCTCTGTTTTTAGGGAACCCATAGCCAATCAGAGAGCCAAGCATATGAGATAATAAAATATAATTAACAGCTAGGAATTTTTCCTATCTCCTACAAGCCCACAGTACTTGTTTTTCTTGTTTTTTGTTTTTTTTCTGTTTCCCTTTTGTTACACTTTGTAAGTATAAAATGAATACTGTATACATTTCAGGAAAACAGTGAATTAGAATAGTTCTATAGAAACATTTGACACATTTTAAGATTTAAAATAAATTTGGATGCACTTAAATTAGTTATCGGTGCCATTGAACAGGTATATTGATGGAACCAGTTTTTAACTATTTGATTTAGTTGTTGTTATTTGGCATTCATGCATACTTTCCTATCTTATCCCCAGACTGAATGGTCTGCACTCAAAAATAACCAGGCCTGTATAGCTGTCAAATATTTTACACATTCTTTTTCTAAATTATACTCAACTCTTAGAGGACACACACACACACACACACACATGTGTATATATATATAAAATAGAAAATATACACACACACACAATATATACATGTATGTATATATACACACACATATATCATAGAAAAATATATATAGGTAGATACACACATACACACATATATCACAGAAAGTGTTCAGGCTATTGTGAACATCAACTATAATATTAAAACTCAAACTGAAAAAAAAAGTCTTTCATATATAGATTATCTAAATTTTTCACTGAACAGTGTAATTTTGAAAATTAGGATTTTAATTCTATACTATTTGGAAGAAAAAATAATGTGAAAAAATATGACTTAACTTTTTAAATTTATTTTCCAATAAAATGTCACTTTCCAAAAAGTATAATTATAAAAGTTGATAATTGTTAAAATAAAAAGAAGAACAAAGGCTTTGAACACATATAAGCCTTGGACACTCCCTCCACCTGGGAGGAATTAAAGAAGACTCACAAAGAGGATGTGGTAGTTGAGGAAAAATAGAACTGACTAAGGGAAAAGGAAAGGAGGAAGGCATTTCTAGGCTTAGGGGCATGAAAGGACAATCCATGCTCAGCGCTGTAGTGAGAAATTTAGGGCTATAATAATATAGGATAGATGATAAGGCGATTTTGGCTTTTTCAGAAAGACCATTGGTGGTATGGCTTGAGCAGGTAGCATACATTCTATGACCAGTGATTTAGGAAGAAGAGTATATACTCAGGGATTTACTAGAATCACCTGAGAAGATTTTTAAATTATAGAACCCTGCACCACTTCACCTGCACCCCCCAAGAATCAGCTGAGCGGGTCTGAGGTGAAAGCACTTTGTATTCATATATTTGTAATGATTTCCGTATGATCATGATGCCCATATGGATTGAAAGCCACTAAATTTGAGTCAACTATGATAATTATTTGAATTATATAATGTCATGTAAATATTAAATATGAAATTTAAAAATAACTCTGAAAGTTTTGTGCAGAATCAACAGGCAACAGAGATTTATTTGAAGCGTGCAGCTGAGAGATAAGAGACTATTAAATTTTGTCAGGATAGAAGGGAGTGGTGTTTGGGAGAAATTTTTAAAATGGAGGACTGTGTACTTTGCTTGATGCTTACCGTACACATTTTGTGAAGACTTATTTTTTTTTTTTTTTAAGATCTTATGTATTATTTGAGAGAGATAGAGAGTGAACATGAGCAGGGGGAGGGGCAAAGGAAGAGGGACAAGCAGACACCCAACTGATTAAGGAGCCCTTTGCAGGGCTCCATCCCAGGACCCTGAGATCATGACCTGAGCCAAAGTCAGACACTTAAAGCACTGAAACACCCAGGCGCCCCTTGTGAATATTTAACTAACTCATTTTATACCACTTTCTGACAGCCAATACAGTACAAATAGGGTACAAATCATTGCCTCAAGAATATGAAATCTATAATATGACAATTAATGAATATATTCTTTCTCTTGTGTTTTCTTTTACATGTAAGTTTATTTTTTATTATTGTATTTATTCAATACCTAACATATAATTTTTGAATGTCTATAATATGCCAAACAGTACTAACTAGAGGCAGTGTCCATTTATAACAAAAATGGTATATTTGAAAGAACCTTGTATTTCATACAGGTATTTTTCTCTAAATTGCTCTCCTAATCCACTTTGCTAAGGATTTATGAAAGGCTTTCATAAAATTGCACCACATTTCTCGATGACAAACTTAACTGTAGGTACCAAAAACATTTGAAATGTGCAACACATAATGGTGATTACTTCTACAAGTAGTAATGTATTGCTATGGTTGTTGAAGTAGTATCCCTTACTATGTATATTTTGTTATGTTGGATGACTGTAAACCAAATATTATGGCAACGTGGAATATATATCTCTTTTCCAGTACAACAACTGTATACAGATAGTCTTGGACTGAAAAATAACTGCTGGTATGTCCATGAGGGAAATGTATTTGTATAAAATAACATGTTCCATCTCGGGTTCCTTTTTCACACGTTACTACATTAGTACACAACTGTATCTCTAACTCAAATATCCTTGGGCAGTAAATAGAGGCTTGCCTTTACCAGTATTAGCAAAAAGATACCTTTTTAATAAAAACGATTCTTTCAGGTTTATGTGCATTTAGTATAAAAAAGCAGAGCAACAGTAAATCACTTGTGATACTAATTCTTAGGGATTATAACAAATGGTATTAGAAATAAGCAAATATAGCCACATAGGGGTTAATTATTCCTATTTATGGAGACATAATAATTAAGGAACAAAGATGCTTAGTTTTATCAACATGTTATTGGTTCACATTTTATATTAGTGAAATGGTAATAACAAACTTATCATACATGATGGCAGACAATATTTTGTTTTCATGTTTGCTATGCACTTTACCATATTACTGCTTTCCTTATCATAACTTTCTTGAAGTTTATTTTGTATACACACAATGTTATATTTTAATCTCCCTAATTTTTCACAGTAAAATCTGAAATTAATTCACATTTTTATAAGGAAACATAAGTTTTAAGTTCATAGAAGAGACAGGTATAGTACACCTGGTGTGCATCTGTTCAGCAGCAAAAAGTGAAGAAGCTAAATAAATATGACCTGAAGTCTACAAGTAAAATCTATCTTGTAAGCAAGAGAGAGAGAGAGAGACACCAAGATTTAAATTGGATACAGGTAACATTTTAGAACTTGAGGTGCAACATACTTAACTTCTGCAGTAGCGTTATGAAGACTGCAACACTAAAATGAACTTATCCAGTCTACTAGAATGCAATGTACTGGTTTTACCATGGATATGGAAGAAATAGTCATAATTTCTGAAATTTAAATGTGTGTGTTAAAGGGGAAGTACATCACTTTTTTAGTCATTTTTTTTTTAAGTGGCTGGATTATAGGACATTGAGGAGGGTATGTGCTATGGTAAGTGCTGTGAATTTTGTAAGACTGATGATTCACAGACCTGTACCCCTGAAGCAAATAATACATTCTATGTTAATAAATATATGTATATATATTATAGTATTCCTAAATAAAATCAATCAATCATTCATGGGGGTGGCGAGTGTCTTCCAAAACAAAGCCACCTGGCAAGTCTGGGGCACTAGATTTTGAAGATAGATTTGTCCATACCATGCTGTTGCATGAGATTATACTTTTCTAGCTATACTCATTGCATTATAGATGAGAATTGGGGAAAAACCCGACAGAGTGTGCTCTCTCTCTAAACCATTCGTTTCAGAGATTCTGAAGAATTTAAGGCCTTCTTCACCCACCTTCCTTCCAAGCCCTTCTTTTAACACTAATTAAAATACTTCACATGGCTTTTTTATAGCACAGTTTTGCCTGTATTATCAAGGCTCTGAAATAAGACCCTTTGTTGTGGCTTTATCATATTAGTGTGGAAGTTTCTGCTTAAAGATGGCATTCCACATTCTGTGTTGTTCCTGAGCTGCTTTACTGATTTACTTTTCCTGTTTCTTAAGATCAATCATTTAGAATAGCCTTTCTCCAAAATGCAAGGAATCCTTTCCTTTAGGCAGAGTCTTTCCACATTTTTAACATATGCCTTTAACTTATTAAGGGTGCTGAATTAATTACTAAAAGTACAGAATGAACACAAAGTGTCTTTATTCAAATTAGGTAAAGTTTCCTACTTGTTGCTGAAGTGTTTTCAGTAGAATTCATCCACACATAAAGAAATGACCTCAAAAAAAAAAAAAAAAAGGAAATGATCTCAAAATTAAAAAGTTACTTTGAGTATAATTTAATTTATTGTTTAACCAGGCACATGATTCATATTCTCATCCTTCCCTTCCTTCTCTCTTTCCATCTCCTCCTCCATGTCTCTACGAATCTCTCTCCTCACTATATTTCCTTTCTCCTCCCACCCCTACCAGAGGACTTGAAAAAAGTAAACTATAATGTTGAGATGTCTGTGTCAGGTCAAAGAGCATCACTTCAGAAATTAAGGTGTCACTCATATTGAAAAACTTTATAAAAGCCTCTGGAGACTGCACCAATATATTAGCTTAGTACATGGAAGAATAAATTGAAGAAAAGCCCTAAAGTACTGAAGCCTGATGATATTTTCAAAGTAACTGCATTTTAAAAGAATAATTTCCTTTAACCACAACAAATAGAAGGTAAAAACTGGGTATGTAATAATCTATTACTTCTTTATGATATTTACATGTAGGTTGTAGCAATGCAAACTACAGAAAATAACTTAGAATGACATATATATTGGTAAAATCTTTGCATATATGTAGTTGTTTTGTTGTTGTGTGTGATGTTTATTGTTTTCTTGTAACTATGTTCTAGGAATGGCATTATCTAAGCATAGATTATGAAGCCAGCATATATACATATCACACGCATACACACACACACACACACACACACACACACACACTTTTCAAGAGGCCAACACATATTAGCTTGAAATTCTGACCCATGCATTCAGTTGAAATGTACCCAAACTTATATTTCATAGTTGCATATTAGGACTGTTCTTTTAGTTTGAGAAGCTTCTGCTTTGTGTTTTGGCTTATTTCTTTCCACATCACTCCATGGACACCTTCTATAGCTTTATTTATTCAAATTATAACATTGTTTTATTTAATTAATTTTCACTAGCAAAGCTGAAAGGGGCGAGGTTCTAGATATATAAACTATCAAAAAGCCTGATCATTTGTGGATCTTATAATGTCACCTAAATATTCCAGACATTTTCCTTACTACAGAATTAGAATCTCAACAGCATCTATTGTCTAAGAGTGTGTTTAATTATGAACAAGGGAAATAACAAAATAAGATTTTAATATTTCAGATTGTTATGGTGATATTAAAGGCTGTATTTTATTAAGTGACATCTTCTAAAGCTTTTCAATGATGTCGGTTAATTGTACCCCTGGGATATTTTGGGTGAAAATACAATAGAAGTGATGATGTTCCCACTAAACAAAATAACTATAAGGAAAATGCAGTGATTTCTTTGCTCTTGTTAATGAGTATTTGAATATTAATTTATGGCTAGAAATGTAGACATTTTGTAATTAGTCTGGGTATTCAGTAACATGTTTTATAGTGATGACCTAGGTGCCATGTGAATCTGGTTGTAGAATGAAAATGTGATCCATTCCTGACGAGAGATAGTGATAGTAGCACCTCATGGTACTCATGGTACTCATGGTACTCATTGTGGTTGTCTACTGCTATAAGAGATTTCACATATTCTTTGATTTCTAAACAAAGCCTGTAAATTTGCTATGTGTAACATTACCAAGGACCTCTGTTGTAAGTGCTAGAAAAGGTCTATTGATTGAAGTAATTAATAGATAATTATCAATTTACAAGGCTTTTTCTGCAGTGAAGTTATTTACACAATGAATTTCAGTGATTTATCATTATGACTGTATCCACTGCCTCCTCCCCAAAAACAAAAAAATCTAACCTCTAACTTTATAGACCATTTGAAATAATAAAATCAGACAAGGTTTTTAAAGCATCTTGCTCATTTCACTTGGAAATCATCACAGTCCAAGTTGGCCATAGCTCATGTTTAAGAACCATCCTAGGCCTTGCATTTAAACAGTCATTTTCTATCATTCAAGAGATGTTTCATATCAAAAGAGAAATACCAAGAGTACTACCTGTACCCAAGTTGTTTGGAAAACCTGTTAAGACTTGTGAAGAGTCAGAGGTTTTATCTTACTTGCTAGCTTACAACTTATCCTGCCAGTTTCTTGGATGATGAGAACATATGAGACCCCTGGGACAAAGACAAAGAATTTTATTATTCACTGGAATTGTGGCCAGAGCATAAGTAATTTTTGGTTTAGTTCCCAAGCTCCAATTCCCATAGGATGGCATAAAAGAGCCAGATGATACCTGCATACAACTGAGATGCATTTCAGATGAAGAACCTTGACCCTAGGGACGTAAGTCTTATTATGCTGGATAGTAAGCATGCCTACTCTTTTGCTCCAAAGGGGAACACTGTTTCTAAATTCTATGCTGTTTACTACACAACACTGAAAAAACAACCCAGAAAAAAAAGGACGGTTAGTGCTTTGCTTGCCAGACATACAGAAATGTAACACACCACAGAGTATTCTTTCTTAACAGAACCCATGCAGGTACAGTCTGAAGACCACCTATTTTACTATTCCCATTAGTTCACACCAACTATAGCTATATAAGCCAATCAATCACTTCAACAACAGGGAACTAAAAATGGAAACTTACCTAAAGAATAGAAGAGAAAAAATTGAATTATGTGCATCCATTAATACAATGATCATATAATCTATGATTTAGAAAGTTTTAAGTCAAATTTTGATGTTTAGAGGTTAATATTTAAGAGAATTCGGTCAACTCAGAAATATCTGATACTAATTAAGTTTTTCCATGACTTAGGTTCTCCTACATGAAGAATTAAGCACAAAGAAATAAAATGACTGCAAAGTTTGTAGAAAATATGCTGCACCAATATTCTGCAGTTTAATACGTCCCTAAATTTTCTTGCCTTTATTGAATTTATGTAAATTCTCCTATCTAACATTTACTTGAGATAGATTTTTGTGATTTAATTAAAGGAATGGTATTTGCAGCAGAGAATTGGAAAGCAATATTTAGCTTTATTAGGTAATTAGCCACTGAACTAAAGGTCTGGTCATTTTTCTGATTTCACACTAAAATGAAAACACTGAACAAAACTATATAACAGGTAAGAGATATTTTCCATTTCAAGTTGGTAAAGTTTCTAAAGATTTTAATTTAGAAAATCTCTTGTAAGTTTTGCATGGTCATTCAAAATGCAAAGTATTTGAGGCAGTTAATTCTTGAGATTCATCTTTGGTAACATAGTAATGCTTTGATTTTAGCATCTTTTGATAGCATAAACCAAAAAAAAAAAATCCATCCTCTGCCAATAAAGGTCAAATTAAATTGTTTCTTCTATGTGAGCATTGTATTACACATATTAGTTTTATTTTGGCTTAATTTAATTTGGCTTAAGATCAGCACTTAGACTCCAACAACCTGGGTTAAAATCTTGTCTTTGCCACTTATTGTGTGAAATTATTGAATTCTCTTAATCCTTTTTTTAATCTGTAAATGGTATTAATAATGTGTAATTACAGGTCTTATTTGTTAGATAAGTTTAATGTGTAAAAGAATTTGACACATAATGGCTACTTCATAAACACCTGTTTAATATAAATTACTTTTTACTTAACTCTGGGTTTTAGTATTCATTAAATTCCAGTTAGTTAAAATACAGTGTAATATTAGTTTCAGGTGTACAATATAGTGATTCAACACTTTCATGCAGCACCCAATGCTCATCACAAGTACACTCTTTAATCCCCACCACCTGTTTAACCTAACCCCCATCCACCCACCCAGCTACCTTCTGGTAACCACCAGTTTGTTCTCTTTGATTAAAGGTCTGTTTCTTGGTTTGCCTCTCTCCCTCGCCCTTTTTTGAACCCTTTGTTCCTTCGTTTTGTTTCTTAAATTCTACACATGAGTGAAATCAATAATATTTGTCTTTCTCAGATTGTCTTATTTCACTTAGTGTAATACTCTCTAGCCCTATCCATGTCTTTGCAAATGACAAGATTTCATTATTTTTTATGGCTGTGTAATATTCTATTACATAAATATATACCACGTATTCTTCTCTTTTTTGTTGCTGTCCAGATTTCCCCCCACTATGTTACATTTGTTGAAGAGACTGTGTTTTCACATTGCTTATGCTTACTTCCTTTGTCAAAGATAAATTGACGGTATAATCATGGGTTTATTTCAGGGCATTCTATTCTGTTCTCCTGATCTATTTGTCTATTTTTGTGCCAGTACCATACAGTTGTGATTACTATAGTTTTGTAATATAACTTGATGTCATGAATTCTGATGCTCCAGCTTTCCTTTTTTTTAAATAAGTTTGCTTTGGCTCTTTGGGGTCTTTTTTGATTCCATGCAAATTTAGGATTGTTTGTTCTACCTTTGTGAAAAATACTGATGGTATTTTGATATGGATTGCATTAAAAGTGTAGATTGCTTTGGGTAGTATAGACATTTTAACGATATTTGTTCTTCCGATCCATGAGCATGGAATGTCTTTCCATTTCTTTTTTTTTTCATCTTCAATTTCTTTCATCAGTGTTTTATAATTTTCAGAGTACAGGTCTTTCACCTCCTTAGTTAGGTTTATTCCTAGGTATCTTACTGTTTTCAGTGCAATTATACATGGGATTGATTCCTTAATGTTTCTTTCTCATGCTTCATTATCGGTGTATAGAAATGCAGCAGATTTCTATACATTGATTTGGTGTCCTGGGACTTTATTGAAATTGTTTATCAGTTCTAGAAGTTTTTTGGTGGAGTCTTCTAGGTTTTCTATATAGAGTGATATCTGCAGATACTGAAAGTTTTACTTCTTCCTTGCCAGTTCAGATGCCTTTTATTTCTTTCTGTTGTCTGATTGCTGTGGCTAGGATTTCCAGTATTCTGTTGAATACAAGAACAAGACATTCTTGTCCATAGAGGAAAACTTTCATTTTTTTTTTCCATTAAGGATAGTGTTAACTGTGGGCCTTCCATATATGGTTTTTAATATGTTGAGCTATGTTCCTTCTAAACATACTCTGCTGAGGGTTTTTATAATGAATGGATATTATATTTTGTCAAATACTTTTTTTCTGCAGTTCTTGAAATGATCATAATGTTCCTATCCTTTCTTTATTTAGAAAAAAAAAAAGACATTTCTTTTTAGGGGGGGGGAGAAAGAGAGGGAAAAGAGAGAATTTCAAGGGCACCCCCTGCTTAGCACAGAGTCAAACATGGGGATTGATCCCAGGACCTTGACATCATAATTTGAACTAAATTAAGAGTTGGACGCTTAACTGACTGAGCCATCCAGGCACCCCATCCTTTCTTTTATTAATGTGATGTACCTTGATTGATTTGAGACTACTGAACCACGCTTGAAACCCAGGAATAAATCTCACTTGATTGTGGTGAATGATTTTTTTCTTTTTTTAAATGTATTGCTAGACTCAGTTTGCTAGTATTTTGTTGAGGGCTTTTGCATCTATGCTCATCAGAGATACTGGAGTATAGTTCTTTTTTGTGGTGTCTTTATCTGGTTTTGGTATCAGGATAATGCCAGCCCTTTTGAATGAATTTGGAAGTTTTCTAGTTTGTCTAAGATGAATGTTGTTACTCCAACTTTCTTTTGGCATACATTTGCATGAAATATTTCTTCATCTTCTCACTGTCAATCTGCAGGTCTTTGTATCTAAAATGAGTCTCCTGGGGGCAACATATAGATTTTTGTTGTTGTTTTTGTGTTGTTGTTGTTTTTAATCCATTTTAACACTCCATGTCTTGATTGGACCATTTAGTCCATTTATATTAGTGGTAGATACATACATATTGATCAATTTATATTTATTGCTGTGTTATTACCTGTTTTTGATTGTTTCTGAAGATTCTCTTTTTATTTTTCTTTCATATTTTGCCCATTTTGTTTAGTGATATATTTGGAGTCTTTCTATTTATTCTTTGCATATTAATTAGTGTTTTTGATATATGGCTACCAGTAGGTTTGTATATAACTTCTTCTGCATATAGCAGTCTATATTAAGCTGATGGTCATTTAAGTTTGAACCTGTATTTTTCCCTCTCCTACTTGACATTTTAGGTATGTTATATTTTATACCCTCTTTTTTAGTTCCTTGGGGGATTTTTTTACGGAAATATTCATTTTTAAACTTTATGTATCCTGCCTTTATACTTTCACTTTATTCTCTCCTTTCCACCCAAAATCAGTCCTTTAATAATTCTTACAGGGCTGGGTTAATGATCATGAACTCCTTTATGTTTTGCTTATCTGGGAAACTCTTTATCTGTCCTTCTATTCTGAATGATAGACTTGCTGGATAGAGTATTCTTGACTGCAGATTTTTCTCATTCAGCATATTGAATATATCATCCCACTCCCTTCTGGCTTGACAATTTCTATTGGAAAATCTTTAGCTAGTCTTATGGGTTTTCCATTGTAAGTTACTGTCTTATTTTGTCTTGTTGCTTTTAAGATTTTTTTCTTTAGCAGTGTATTTTTTAACCCACTGAGCCAGGTGCCCCATAGCAGCATATTTTTTAAAGTTATTACCATGTGTGGTAATTGTGTGGGCCTGCTTTTGTTGATTTTGATAGGGAGTTCTCTGTGCCTCTAGGAGCTGCATATCTTTTCCTTCCCCAAGTTAAGTAAGTTTTAAGCTATTATTTCTTCAAATAAAGTTTCTGCTTCTTTCCCTCTGTTCTTCTTCTGCGACTCCTATGATACAAATGTTAGTGTGTGTGATGAAATCACTGAGTTCCCTAAGTCCTCTTCTCATTTTGCATTATTTTTCTTTCTCTCTTGTTGTTCAACTTCATTGCTTTCCATTACTTTGTCTTCTAGAAAATTATTTTTCTGCTTCTTCCACCCCTGCTATTTATTGCAACAAACATGTTTTTAATCTCATTTATTTAAGCTTTACTGGTTGCAAGAACTCAGGAAATTCAGCCCCTCTCATTTTCCAAGCCAGTGTCTTTTGGGAAACATTCTCCTTGTGTGTTCCACTGTGTTTCCTCTCTCTTACCCTTCTCCACAACCACAGCAGCCAAGATCCATTTCTCCCCTAATCCATGTCTCCATATATCTTACCATCTTCATTGTGGCTCTTCTTTCCCTTTAGTTTTGTTCTGTTAGTCTTCGTCAATTTCTGGGGTATTTAGGATGATTTCATAGTTATCTAATTGTATTCATGGGAACCAGGTGAATCTAGAATCCTACTCTGCCAAACATTTTCCTGTCTCTCTAGAATCATAGTATCTTAATTATGGAATGAACCATTGTGTTCTGGTCTAACTCAGTAATTCTGCTAAGAATAAAAAACATGCAAAGGCAGCAAAGATCTTGAAGAAAGAGAACCCTTGTGCACTGTTGATGGAATGCAATTTGATACAGCCCATTATAGAAAAACAGTATGGAGGTTCTTCCAAAAATTAAAAGTACAACTACTACATGATCCAGCACTCTACTTTTAGATATGTACCAGTAGAAATGAAATCCAGAACTTGAAGAGATCTCTGCATACCATGTTCAGTGTAGCATTATTAACAGTAGCTAAGATATACAAACAACCTATGTGTCCATCAGTGGATCAATGGATAAAGAAAATGTGAGATACATATAATGGAATATTATCCAGCTTTAAAAAAAAAAAGGAGGAAATCAAATCCTATCAATTGTAACAGCATGAGTAAATCTGGAGAACATTATGCTAAGTGAAATAAGCCAAACTTAGACATATACTGAATGATCTCACTTACATGGGGAATAAAAAACAGTCAAACTCACAAATGCAAAAAGTAACATGGTGATTGCCAGGGAAGGGGAGTATAGGCATTGGGGGAGATGTTGGTCAAAAGCTCCAGAGTTTGTTATGCAGAATTAATAAGTTCTGGAGTCTAATGTACAACATAGAAATTATAGTTAATAATACCCAATTGTACACTTGAAATTTGCTAAGAGAGTAGATCTTCAATGTTCTCTTAACACACACACACACACACACACACACACACACACAATTGTAACTATTGAGGTAATGGATAATTAGTGGTAATCATTTCACATTTTATACATGTATCATGTTAATGATATTTTGATATCTTAAATATATAATATATATAAAATATATATAATTTTATTTTCCAATTATACTTCAATAAAGCTGCAATTTTTAAAAAAATAATATTGTTTGTACATTTCAGTTCAAATCTGACTTACATAATCTCTTATGTAGTATAAGATATTTTGGGAAATTCACCTTATATATGAAGCACATTGGTCACAATAATTCTTTACACACTGTACAAAAAAAGAGAGAATACATTTGAATATCAGGGGCTATATCAGAACTATTTCCAAGAAGTTGATAGGATATAAGACTTCAAAGATTCAGTTTTCTGGTCAAGAATAAGTGATTTGGGTGCTTAAGAACTAAGCCTTCCATGAGACTGGAACATAGAGTTGAGGCTAATTGCTAACTGCAATTTTCCAAGTGTATTTCTACTTATTAAAAGGTTTCATAGTAGTCCCTCCACTAGTCTCTTTTTAAAATGCTATTGAACTTCTGGCAAAAATTTGGATAATTTGATCCACTGGGCACTACAGCAAAGAAATATAAAATAAAATCATTTTTCTTTCTATTCCTTGCCATTTTCTAAGTATTTTATGTTCAATTATGCTTTAAAAGGTCACTGTTTACTCAGAAATAGAGTGTTGTGTATCATTTTAGGTTGACTTTGTAAGTAAAAGGTAGATAGGTCTGAAATCAGGAGGGCAATGATTGACAATATTTTAGAGGCAGTGTCTGTCCACTGTCTACAGAATGTCATATAAATGTATACTAGCTCACTTTAAAAAATGATGGCTGTACTTTACACAGCAAGTTTGTAAATTTTTATTCTAGTATTTGTAAAGAATGAGTCTATAGTGATTTTTTTTTAATAACTGTTGAAGCCTGAAATGCTTTTTCCTACTTAAGAAACTTAAATGAGATCTGCTAGGGGAAAACACTTTTATTGAAATATGTTACACAAGGAAATGCACTTTTTAAATTATAAAATGCATTTTGTTCTCTCATTCAATTTCTTCCAGTTGTGACTTTTATTTTGTAATCTTCACAAATGAGTCATTATGAAACACTTTTAACACAAATATGTTTGCATAATAGTTCAAGTAATTAGTAACTGAGGCCTCATTGCCTTACAAATTGATTAAACATTTGTATAGTTTAAAAATGGAAATATTTTACACTAAGGCATCAACTGAGATTTGTTTGTAAATATGAGTCATACCATTAATTATGCTCTCCTTTGTAATAATAATGTTAAAGGTCATTTTAAATTTATATTACTTTTAGGGGTTTGTAATATGAAAAAGAAAACAGAAGAAAGATCAGGTTTAATCTACTTATTAGGTCTTCTTTAATTCCTTTTGCAATGCTTTGTAGTTTTCACTGTACAAGTTTTGCATCTCATGGTTAAGTTTAGTCTTACATGGTTTTTGTTTCATGCTCTATAAATGGAATTATTTTCTTATTGGATTGTTCATTACAAGGGTATAGAAATAGAGCTGATTTTTGTGTTTTGATCTTTCATTTTGTAATTTTCCTGACTTTGTTTATTAGCTCATTTTTTTTGGATATTTTATAATTTCCCTTTTATAGTATCATGTCATCTGTGAATACAAATAGCTTTACTTCTTTTCCAATCTGATGTCTTTTATTTGTCTTTTGCCTAGTTGCTCTAGCTAGACCTTCCAGTACAGTGTTAAATCACAGGGGCAAAAGTCAAAATTCTTGTCTTGTTTCTTAACTAAGGGAAAAGTTTTCAATCTTTCACTATTAAGTGATGGTAACTCTGTATTTTCTGTAAATTCCTTTAAACATATTGAGGGATTTCCCTTTGTCTTAGATTTCTCAGTGTTTCATGATGAAAATTTGTTAGATTTTTTTTTATCAAATTCCTTTTCTGTGTTAATTTAAAAGAAATCCTGGTTTTTTTTTCCTTCATTTTATTAATGTGGTACTACACTGATTTTTTTTTTTAGTATATTAAAGTACCTTTACATTACTGGGATAAACCCCAGATGATCATGGTATATAATCTTTTTAATATGTTGCTGGCTTCAGTTTACCAGTAATTTGTGAGGATTCATAAGTTTTGTGGGTTTTTTATTGTAAATTTTTCTTACTAATGATGTAAACCTTCACTGTCAATTTCTTGGGTTTTGTTTCCCAGGAATTTCAAAAGAATAAATAATCTTTCTTTTGCACAAAGTCAACCCTTTTTCATAAGAGAAATAGCATGTTTCCATTACTTCCTATTAGTTCTATTTCCCAATCTTTTTTTAGAGTGGCTAAAGCACAGTGTAATAATCATCCTAGATGTTTGGTGTCAAGAGTAGTGGAAGGAATATTGACAATCTTTCTGATACTTTAATCCATTTTATTTTTTTCATCTTTAACTTTGACAGTTACTTTATTTAAATTAGTATTTTTTTCTCCAAGTCATTAAAATAATCAGAATATGTAACATACAAAATTTACCCTTAGGATTTCACTGTCAATTTAAAGTTTCTGATGCACTCACTAATTATAAAACACTTATATAGGAGTCCCAAAGACCTAAAGAATTTCCCTTCAAAATGTTGTGGGGCACCTGGGTGGCTCAGTGGGTTAAAGCCTCTGCCTTCAGCTCAGGTCATAATCCCAGGGTCCTGGGATCGAGCCCCACATCGGGCTCTCTGCTCAGCAGGGAGCCTGCTTCCTCCTCTCTCTCTCTGCCTGCCTCTCAGCCTACTTGTGATCTCTGTCTGTCAAATAAATAAATAAAATCTTTAAAAAAAAAAAAAAAAAAAAGATGTTGTATTTGCCTCTCTATAGACTCTAATAAACCTACGAATAATTGTTTTTGTTTAAACTGATTCTTCAGTTTCACTAATCAATGGAGACTAGTTGAAAATTTTTCAGATACCTAAACTTGAAATTACAGTTTAACTTTTCCTGTTAAATCCTTTATTCATTAAACATGTTTCCTACTATTGTTCTATAGTTGGGGCATGCATCCTTCAGTAATTAACTATGTGATGATGCATGTTATATATAATTTTGAGTCCTTGTATATAAAACACACTTTATTTTACCCTCACTCTTGATTTATAGTTTACCGTTGTGTCAGTTGTATGGGTTGGGAGTAATTTCCTCTCAGTATTTTAAAAGCATTGTCTGTTGTTTCATAGAATCCAAAATTACTTATGAGAATAACAACCATGTTAGGTTTATAAAAGGCCTGTTTCCCCTCCCATCCCTGTCTGGTGGAAAAGTTTAGGATAAACTTAGTCATTTTTGCTGTTCTAAAGATCTACAAAATTATTGCTAGTTATTTGTATTCTAAAATTATTATTATTTTCACCTACACAGTCAACAAATACAGTAATTCTTCAGCTCTGGGAAATTTCATTTTAGTTTTTCCTAATAATGTTTACCTTTCCTTTTCTCAAATCCAATAAGCTAAAAAAAGCTACTAATAGTCATTGGGAAAGGGATTTTACTAAGGAGCACTAAGATCCATGTTAGCAGCTCCATTTTTTTTAAATCAAGCACAAATGATCACTTCATGCATTATATTGATAATATATATTTTAAATTTGCAGTATGACATCTTACATAGGGAAAATGCTTCTTCCTAAAAGATAACTATTAATAATCAAACCAACTTTAATATGACTGACTTTTCAAGATCTTGTTTTCTATTAAAGAAGTTCATTTTTAGCAGGTTTAAAACACTGTACAAAAAAAAAAAAAAACACTAAACAAACAAAAAAAGGAAACTGGGTACATTCTCAAAATTTAATACAGGACTTCCCAACCAGGAATCTTCTGGATAGATATTGGAGAAGAGTGTTATGTTCAGATTTAAATTGAAAGAAAATGTAGCTGCCCCATTTTGAAAGAATCCTTTGTTTGCTTTGCTTTGCTTTGCTTTGCTCTGCTCTGCTCTGCTCTGCTTTGCTTTGCTTCGCTTTGCAAGAGAGAATCTGAACTGACTGCCTTTAATTCTATTAAGGACGGTGAAGGAGAATTGTTGTTGGGAATGTTTTCAGTTGATCATTTTGTTTTTAGGCTTTTTATTGCCTGTCATTCTTGATTCATCAAGTCTGCCTCCCAACCCTCTGAAGAGTATTTTAGGCAAGATTCGTGTCTGCTTAGCTTCAGCCCTCTCCATAAATATTTTTGGCTGCAGCTACCTGCACTGTGCTTTATGAGTTAATACCTTTCCACCTGTCTTCTAGAAATTTGTTGAAATGTCTAGTTTGCTGATGACCTATCACTTGTTCTTTTTGTTTTTATGGCTTATAGCTTTTAAAAATAACTTTACTATCATAGTTTACTTCCCTCGGAAGGGAGAAAAATAATTACATTTTCCCAGCCCACCTCCTTCAATCAAAAGTTTTCTTACCACAATTCACTGGCACATGACATTTGGGTATATAAATGGATTTTAAGGAAGCTTTGGAAGATGGAAGGTCCTTAAAACAATTTATTTTTTTTTTAAACAATTTATTTTTATTGCAACATATACATGTTCCCAAAAGTCATGTGACTATTGTTTGCTATTATGTAATCATTTGACTATTTTTTCTGTTATTTAGACTGCATTCTCATTACCCATTTTTCTATTACTTATCCCATAGACTAAATTTTCTTCATAATTTTATGCAGAATATTTTATCCATATCTTTTTTTTTTTCTTGTTCCTTTCTGAGTATATCTTCACAATTTCACTTTCTTCTCAAATAGCTTATCCAAGTATTTTCCTAAATACTTTCTTTCAGAAAGGAATTCTAGTGACAGCTGTGTAATTTAAGTTGTTTGTTTTAACTGTTTCATTATAAATTCCAAAATTTTGGGGCACCTGGGTGGCTCAGTGGGTTAAAGCCTCTGCCTTCATCTCAGGTCATGATCCCAGCGTCCTGGGATCGAGCCCCGCATCGGGCTCTCTGCTCTGCGGAGAGCCTGCTTCCTCCTCTCTCTGCCTGCCCCTGCCTGCTTGTGATCTCTCTGTCTGTCAAATAATAAATAAAATCTTTAAAATAAATAAATAAATAAATCCAAAATTTCATTTGTACTACTATGTAAATTTTACTATGTAATACTCAGTAATATTGAGTGTACCTAGTTGTTTCCAACAATAAACACTTTCTTTTTCCAAAACGTTGACTGCTATATGTAAAGGAAGGACCAGATGTGAGGTGGACATTAAAATCTCACAACTGTCTACGCTTTAGTGCTATGGTTCTCAAAATTTAGCATCCATCAAAATCACTTGAAAGACTTGGTAATACACAGGTTGCTGGGTCACATCCCATAATTTTTTATTCAATAAGTCTGTATGGAGCCCCAAAATTTTTATTTGTGTTAAGCTCTGATTCTGATAGAGTTGATCTGTGAACTATAATGAAGACAATTACCTAAAGAATCACTATTCCATTAAAAAATAAAATAGCTCAAAAGTCCTGAATAGGAGAGAGAGAATGTAGAGAAAGTCCAAATATGTCGATACTTTTGAAAGCATTACTTTATATAATTGTGAAATGTTAATATTTTCCATAGGTATTAAACAGCAGAGAAAGATGTTTGAGCAATACATAACTGATTATTGTGTGGTATTTATGTGATTAGAGGTTTTACACCCTGGTAAAATGAGTCAAAGTGCACATAAGCATTAATTACAGCTAATTATTAAAATACTGTGGAATTATACAACACAGGAATTAAATTGACCTTATCCTTTTTTAGTTTCTACATGTAAACCAAATATTTACATTTTTTATGTACTAATACAAAAGAAATATATATTAAAGATAATATTTTTTAACAAAATAAAGCTGCAATTATAAAGTATGTAACAACGGCTGAAATAAAATCAGAACTGCTAGTTCCCATTCTGTAGAGCAATAACATGAATATTCCCTATGGAATAGTAAAACTACATTATGAAAGGATATTTATTATTAAAAAGAGAACTTACAAAGTCTCAGATTTACATTTTTTCAACAACTGAGTATGCCTCATAATTTAACTTTTAAGATAAGTTAGATAGCATGATCAAATGTCTGCTTTCTGAGAATAGATTTAAATAATGAGAAACTGCTTCATGAGCAAAATAGCTTTTAGATCTCCTTGTGTGTGTGTGTGTGTTTGTGTGTATGTGCCTGCGCACGCGCGTGCACGCGTGTGATGCAGTCAATACAGAACATTTAAAACGTTATTACTACTAAAAAAACTGCCATTAGAAAGTCTGCCTTTCACATCATATTTATCAACAAGCTTTTGCAATTTTATCTGATGAGCTATATTTTTGGTTGATTACCTCCAGTGTAATAATAAAATGAAGCTCATGCTCTTTGTTCAGTTTAATTACCTTTTGTAAAAAATCATTTAACATTTATTATCATCATTTTCCCATGCCATCAAACATGCTTCTAAAACATGATTTTAATGTCCAAATGATATCACACCATATAAATGTGGCATAAATTAAGCATATTTTCCTACTGTAGGGATTTCCTTAAAATTGTTTCCTGAGAGTGGAACTGCTCAGTTAATGTATATATACGTTCATGGCTTAGTAAATTTTTTGGCGAAGAAAAAAAAATGCAACAGACTAATACCCCTATCTACAGTGAAAATTTTAGTTTTACAGCACCTTTGTGAATAAATACTGCCTGCTATCCTTTTATTTATATTTGCTAGGTAAATTATCACAGTAGTTTTAATATGTCACATTAGTTTTAATTTGCATTTTTGTAGCCTTTTGTGTGGTATACCATTTTTAATGTGGCTTGAGGCTAATTATTTTCTTCTTCAGTTTAAAATACAGCTATGGTTATAGTGAGTATAATCTATTATGTAAAGGAGGAAAGAACTTTACTAAGACTGGAAATATTACTTTTATACTATTTTCCTATTTGAAATCTGAAAGTCTAAGGAAAATATATGTATGAATGCTACAGCTGATTTAGTATATGAGGACTAGAGATGCTTCCTTCTTTCTTATTTTCTTCTTTTCCCCCCTCTACTTTTTATGCACTAAAGAAAGGTTTATTTAAACTTGTTTGCCAAACCAGAATCCATGTTTAGATTCATATTTTGAGAATGACTATCATTCGTATGTCATCCAAAATGTGAGATATGCATGATATATTGCATAGAATTAATATTCTTAATTTTTAAGGTCATAGAACATGATAAACTATGTGAGCATATTTCTTTGTTTGATAGTTTCCCAAAGCAAAATCATTTCATTTGCAAATTGAAGCATGATGAATTAATAAACCTGTGAGAATGCCAAAAACAGTATCACATGAGAATAAAATCTGAAGCATCTAACCTTCAGGTGTATTGTGTCACTTATTCTAAATGTATATGAATCAGCTCTAAAGTGAGTGACTTAATTTTCTAATCCGGAATTAATGAGATTATATGTATACGTATTTTTTTTCCAGAAACACAGTCATTCCAAGCAAGTTCTTATTAATATGATTTGTGTGTGTATGTGTATGTTTGTGTGAGTTGATTTTTTTAATCAGATGACAATTTCAGTCCTATGAGCATGTGACAATATGAGAGGATCATGGAAAAAGTTCTAAAGGCATCATATTATATAGTTAGAGGAAATGGTGTATATGTGTGTGTGTCAGAGAGAGAGAGAAAAGGAAAGAGTATTTGTGGAGTAAACTTTTAAATCTTTTGGAAGGATAGATTAAAATAGAGCTAATTGTTGAATTTATAATTATTGAATATTCATCTAAGTATTAAGGAAAAATTTTAAATGAGCATAACATTTTAGAAAAATGATGATTGAATGAAAAACTGAAATAATTTTACAACTTCAGAGGTGACTGAATCTTAGTTTATGATGGGCTTTCTTTAGCAGTAGAATTGGCAGAGTTCAGATAGGAAGCTAAATACAACTCCACCGTGATAAGAAATGGGAAAAAAAAAAAAAATAGCAAAGTAATTGCTTTGGCAATGATCTAGTTTGGAAGTGATGGATTCTTTCAGGTAGAATCTGGTAACGTTTCTGTACCTGGCACCACTCTTGAGCACTCTATGAGGTCAAATATCTCTGTCTAGAGAGGTAGATACTATTTAGAACCTGCTACCATCCCAAATATTGCAACAGAACTGATGCGGGTTTTGTCGTGCACCAGGGCTTATTTTTCTCTGTGTCCATGAGCATGAGGTGAAGAGCAACTATAGCTTAAAGATTTTTCTATCTGATACCCTTCAGGATCTAATGAGATCAGTCAGCTTCAGATAAACATCCTGATGCTGACCTGCAATTGGCCATTTCCCTCAGCTAATTCATTTGTCTTTAGCTGTTCTCCCAGAAGGATGGCAGTGTATGTTTAGGGCAAAAGAAATGCCTATATTTATATGACTATTTGAGAAGGGAAACCAGACAAGTCAATAAAGATGTAGCAAGGTTTGGCTTTGGATTGTCCTCTTTTGCTCCTCTGACCAGCTGTACATGTTTGGGAAACTAATCATTTACTTTGACAGACTTACTCTGCATCACACCTTCTACTGAGTTTTCTGAAAAAGCAAAAAGTGTTTTGTCCTCTGGCATTCACACACCAGGTGGTCTAATTTTTGCCTGTTGGCTCACAATAGGTGTTGGAGGTTTTCTCCCTGACCCGAATCGATTCTCCACTGACAGAGCAAAGTAAATCTTGGACAAAAACAACAAAGAATATGTTTCCACTAGCAAGGTCAGTGTAAATTATGGAGGATTTTTGTACTAAGTGATGAATCCTATGAGTGTTTTTGTTTGAATAGAAATATCAAAACATCAAGGCATGTTGACTTAGACAGATACATGGTTTTTTTTCAGTACAGTTTCAATTATTAGTTAATATTACTTCATTCCCCTGATGCTTGTTAGTTGCACAAGGCAGTTTTCCTGCTCCAGTCCCAGAAGAAGCAGAGCTGGTCACAGACAATTCTTCATAGGATGCTTCCTCTGAGAGTGGTACCAAACAAGGATGGTACTAGGCTATATTTATCCCTTTAAATATTGGCCTCAAAATTTGGTCCTTCATTTGGCTCTCTTTATGTTTATAAAGCCTTGAAAATGTACTTAAGTTTTTACTTTTGACATCACTGGAAGTAACATATACTGGAAAAACATTCCTTTCTGGGTAAATTAGACTAGTTTCTTTCTTTTCTTTATAATGACACCCAATTGTACTTTCAATTATGGGATGCTCTTATGTTCCTTTGTTTTGAGAATTACTTGGAAAGTCCATATATGAATCATTTATACTGATCATGGTTTTATATATTTTGTTCCTAGTCACTTTCAGTATTTTCTTTTCCTGTCATACATAGCTAAAGATTTTTTTCCTCTATTGTTCTGAAATGAACTCTTTAACTCTTTAATTCCATTTTCTCTGGAGGCTACCAAGTTTTCTGACATCTCCGTGTAGATAAGAATTAGAACCACACTGTTAGAGGGGCATACATTCTAGAGATTTTACCAATGTGTAGATAGGTTAATGTTTTTTGATATTTTTAATACTTTGATTATTCACATGATTTTCATCACTGCATCAGACTATCATTAGCTTTCTAACTCTTTAGATGTCTACGTTTATTGAATGAAAGTAAAGTTACAGCTATTGATTTGATGGATGACATGTAAGATACTTCTCCCAAAAAATGGGAATAGAAAATTTTATTTTTATCCTTTAAGTAAATAATGCATTAAAGTGTTCACATTTTTAAAAGCATAAAGCCCCAGTGATTAGATTTCTGCCCACCACTACTGGACCAACCACCCATTTACTTTTCTAGAGATATGTTATAGATACACAAGCAAATATTATTTTTCTATCCTTTTCTATTCAAATTTCTTTAGACTACACATATTATTCTGACACTTGCTTCATGTACTTAGTATGTTTTAGATAACAAGTATTTATTCTTGAAGAGCTCCATATTCTTATGGTTGCATATCATTCCACTGGTGTAATTTATTAAGGTTTACCCAATCATTTTCTATTGAAAAAAAGAAGTTTCAGTGAAATGTGTACCAAACCTTATCTGGCATTTCTGTAGTGTTTCATCATAAATTTGAAATTATTAACTTTCAAAAAATAAGAAAACTATTTGAAACTTTATTGAAAAATCATTTGTAGATTAATTTAGAGAAATTTTATATCTTTTTTTTTTTTTAAAGATTCCATTTATTTATTTGACAGAGAGGAGATCACAAGTAGACAGAGAGGCAGGCAGAGAGAGAGAGAGAGAGGGAAGCAGGCTCTCTGCTGAGCAGAGAGCCCGATGTGGGACTCGATCCAGGACCCTGAGATCATGACCCCGAGCCAAAGGCAGCGGCTTAACCCACTGAGCCACCCAGGCGCCCCGAGAAATTTTATATCTTAATGAACTTGTTGAAATCCAAGAAGAGGGTACAACTTACTTTCTATTAAAGTCTTTTTTTGTTTTTAACATTTCAAATTTTTCTGGAAAAATAGGGAAATTTTAAAATAAATTAAAAGTTTATTTTAGGTATTTTAGTATACCATTTATAATTATTGTTGGTATTGCTGTTTTAATTGTTTTGCTATAAATCCTAATTGCTTTTTATATTTTAATGAAATTATAGTTTGCTGCATATAATCTTGCACACTACACGCTTACTGATTTACTTAGAGAGAGAAGGTTTTCAGTGATCCCCTTGTGATTTGCACATTATGACACATCATTTATGAATAATGCTATTATCTCCTATTTACTAATCTTCTAATTTCTAATATTACTTTCTTTTTTTTTATTTTTCAAAGATTTTATTTATTTATTTGAGAGAGAGGGAGAGAGAGAGCACAAGCAGTAGGGAGAGGGAAGAGAAACAAGTTCCCTGCTGAGCTAGGGAATAGTCTGACCCTGACTGGGGCTAGAATCCAAGACCCAGGGACCATGACCTCGTCAAAAGGCAAGCAAAACCCACTGAGCCACCGCTAATGTCATTCCTAACTTACTATTGTCTTAGAAAAATATGAATTGATAGTGGTTAGGGTGCTTATTTGTTCCTGTTTTGGAGGAGGACTTTTTTCGAACACTTACCCACTAATTATAATGTTGACTTTTAGGCTGAGACAGATATATTTTCTGATTTAATAAAATATCCATCTAATCTTATTTTATCCACAAATTTAATCAGGAAGAATATTAGTTTTGTAGATGGTTTTATAATTTGAAAAGATAGGAATAGTTGTTTGTTTTTTATATGATGAGTAATATCAGTCAATTTTCTACTACAGCTCATTCTTGCCCATTTGGAATGAACTTCATTTATTTATTCATTTAATGAGTTTCTGACTTATGTTTGTCAGTATTGATTTGGGATTTTTTAATAAACCCATAATTTAGAACCCTTATTATTTATCTTTATGTGTATTTTTTATCAGTTGAAGGTATCATTATTATGCTTGCTTATACAAATATTTTGGTGAATAAAATAATTAAAAGATATGAAAATATAACTTTTTAAAAGTAACTGAATTAGCATTAAAATTTCTCTTTATTAAATTTTTAGTTTAATTCTATGGAATTTTATGGACTGATCAATTATGGTTATTATTTGAGAAGAAGGTTGTAAAGGAGAGGAACCTCTAATAGCATTTGCTTTTTATTCTGTGGTAATTAATGTTTAACATTTCCTATGTCTCCTAGAGTTAGTTTGATTTTTCTAGAAATATCCCATTTCATCTAAATTTTCAAATGTATTTGTGTAGAGTACAGAGCATAATTAGTTTTTACTATTTTTTCTGTGTGCTTACTTCCTCATTTCTATTTATTTTATTTTATTTTTTTAAAGATTTTATTTATTTATTTGACAGACAGAGATCACAGGTAGGCAGAGAAGCAGGCAGAGATAGAGCAGGAAGCAGGCTCCCCGCTGAGCAGAGAGCCCAATGCGGGGCTCGATCCCAGGACCCTGGGATCATGACCTGAGCCGAAGGCAGAGGCTTTAACCCACTGAGCCACCCAGGCGCCCCGATCATTCTATTTTTTTTAATTGAGACATCATTAACATATAACTTTATATTAGTTTCAGGTATATAACACAATGATTTGATATTTGTATATATCAAGAAATAATCACTACAATAAATCCAGTTACTATCCATCAATGCACATAGTTACAATTTTATTCCTTTTGTCCACAATTTCTCATTGCTATTTCCTATTTTATTTGTGTTTTTCTGTATTTTTATTAAGTTAGGTATCAGTTATATAGAATTTTTAGTTGTTTATTTTTTTAAAAACTAGCCTTGAATTTATTAATTCTACAAGTTTTCTGATTTCTAATTCACCAGTATGTGCTTTCATCTTTATTAATTAATTATTTTATCTTTAGTTTGTCTTTTTTTCTCATTTTTTGAGTAGACAACATATTCTTTGTTTTCATTTTTTTATCAATGTACATATTTAGGACTCTGGTTCATCTCAGAGCACTGCAGTAGCTATACCTATAGGTTCTGAGATGTGAGGCTTGCGTTGCTGTTTCATTGTTATTACCTGGAGAGTCTGCAGCATCTATTTTGATTTCCTCTTTGAAGAATTCTCTTAGAGTAATTTTTAATGCCCTGGTTGTAGGACCAATTTGTTTCCGATTTGCTAATTTATTAACTGCTATTAGAGAATTAAAATTATAGTAATCTATTAGAGCTTTTTGTAGCCTCATATATGGTCATTTTTGTGATGAGTTCATGGGATCCTTGACAAGAAAAACATTTTCATTTTTACATATTATATCATAAATTATATCATAAATTTTGTGACTTAATTTATGTTCTTACTTTATATTCTTTATAGTCTCACTTGCATAAGTAAAGCACTTATATTTTATATACTTTTATCAACTTTATCTGTCATGCACTTCCTCTTCCACCCATTTCTTTATTTATAGGTGACTTAAACATCATAAAACTTATTATTCTGTATTTTTTTCTTGAATCTCATAAAATTTATGCTTTTAGAGTTTTATTGTGTCTTGCAAATTTTGGTAAAACTGTACTTTTTTTCATTTAGCATTGTTTGTTATAAATTAAAATTATCAATGATTTTTAATTTATAACCTTTAATTTATAATATTTGATATTATAAATCCTTTCTTTTCTATTTGCCTTTGTCCATTCTTTCATTTTTAAACTTTCTTAGTAGTTCTGTTTTTAGCTGTATGCTTTTTACATATCACAGACTTTTGTTTTACTTATGATCCAATTAAAATTTCATTTTATTTTAATAGATTTAACATTTTACATTATTTGTGAGGTGGATACACTCTGGAAATGAGATATTATTTTAAAACAGTATTTCCTAAGTTTTGTTTTCTTCTGACTTCCAGAACAGTTAATGTAACTGTCTCAGTTACTTTATTATACTTTTTTAAACATGTTGAGAAATTATAATACAAATGTGAATGATTTTAGATTATTATTTTAACTCAGATTGTTTATGCATAAATGTAGTCTATCTGTATTTCTTGACTCTGTAATCACTTTTTTTTCTGCTTTCTACAAGAAAGGTCCATAATCTCATATAATATATTAAAAGGTATTTGTAGCTTTTTTGCAGAAAGTTGCAGATAATTATGAAATCAATGATGAGAAAGTAATTAGATAAATGTAACTCAATTGTATAGTTCAATGTATAAAGCATTTTTGAACAAGTCAAGAAGGAACCTCTCTCTCTCTTCCATGCCCATTTTGGACTCATGATTCAGGCTTCTTTTGCCATTGTGTTTTATTTCCTAATTCTATAATCCTGTACTTGAGTCTGTCTGTTTTCTAGGGCTGCTGTAAGAACGTATCACAGACTAGGGAGCTTAAAACAAACAAAAACTTAATGTCTTATAGTTCTAGAAGCTAAAAGTAAAAAAAATAAATAATAAGAAAGAAAGAAAGAAAAAGAAAAATAAGTAAGATTATGTTCCCTCTTAAACTCATAGGAGAGAATCCTTTCCCTTTCCCTAGTTTCTACTAGTGGCCATCAATCTTTGGCATTCCTTGGTTTTAGTTGTATAACTCTAATCTCTGTCTCTGTTGTCATCTGGGACACCAGTCATACTGGGTCAGGGCCCAGCCTAATGATTTAATCTTAAATTGATCACATCTGAAAGGTTCTTATGTATATATAAGGTCATATTCACAAGTACTGGGAGTCATGATTTCAAACTTTTTGGGGGAGGGGGTGGAGACACTATTCAAACCATAATATACACTAATAGAGTGTAACCCCAATCCTTCAGTAATCTTACAGAAATGATGTCCCAAAGTAAGCTCTGCATTCTACAGTTTGCGTATTTGTATATGTTATAACATTTACCCAAACTTTATGTAATACATAAATATATTTTTAGATTATGATCTACTATAAATGTTATTGCTTTCAGCACGAGAAAATTCAGTAAGAAATTTTTGAAAATTTCATTGAAATTGTGTAGAACTTATCTATTATCTCACTATTTTTGTCTGTTGCATAAATTGGAAAAGAAGTATATTTTGGTATTATGTTTTTCTTTATTCATGATGGGTAAGTTAAGTACTCATTAGTTGATGTGATTAATTTTATTGCATGTAATAGAAATTACTGACCAGAATTATTGCTCAAGTCCGTCGTCAGGGAACAATCATAGCAAACAAATCCAACAGGAATCAATATGATGACTCTTAGTAATGAGCTATCACCAAGAGTCCCAAATAGCTGAAGACGTCACACCATATTGTTTCATACAAACCAGATGTCAGTAGCAAAATTAACTTCCAAAATTGACACAGGAATGTATTCTATTTTTATATCAGTGTTTTGCAGGTTTTAAATATTGAAACTAATTTATGCCCTCTGTTTTTCCTCCTGTCATTTGTCTCAAATTTTTTTAACTTCTTGAAGATTCTTATTCTTAGAATTTTTATAAAGTCTATTCCTAAACATATTGACTATATTTTATGTTTGATACTCTCACCTGTCCTATTCTGTGATATTTTAATAGTTTTCTTATGAATTCAGTCAGTGCACACACATATGCATGTGCACGTGTATGTATACTCACACACGTAGCCATATATACTTGCAGAGAACAAATTCCAAAACACATTGAAAAAGAATTCAAAGAATTAATTTTAGATATGACATCTAATCCAACTCCAAATCTTCTGTTACGCTGTTATGGCTTATGCATATTTGCTCTTAACTACTATTACATTCTTGGAAATGAAGTAGATCAATATTGGGTTGTTGGGATGGGGAGTGTAGCATTTCCTAATGGTGGTAGAGCATATATTCTCCAGAAGAATGGATAATATCAAACTAAAACCTAAATATTTAAATTCTCAGCTAACTAAATTTGGTATGTTTCTTCATATTTTGATTCCTTGATTTATTCTTTTATAATAGCTGTATAGATAAGTAAGCCTTCTCTCAGTATAGGCAGGAGAATTGTCCTTTTGATCAAATTGTTATTCACTGATTAAATTTTGTAAAGTACATACCCTATGCCAGAAACTAAGCTACATTTAGAACAGGTCATGAATTCCTACTGTATGCAAGACAGTCTGCCAGGTGTTGCTGAAGATAGCAGGAAGGAGAGAGTAAGGTCTCTGCTTTCAAGAGCTTACCATATAATTGAGAAAACAAGGCCTGAAGGTGAAAGGGCAACTTAGAATATAAGAAATATGCATGTTATTAAGGACTGATTGCCTGGTAAGCTATAAAAGTGGTATGATAATACCTGAGTGAGTATTGGTCACTTTGGCCAAAAGAAATAAGGTGAACCACAAAGAGGACAAAGCACTCGATATATGCATTAGATGAAGTAGAATTTTGAATTATAAGCTCATGGGATGCCAGGGTGGCTCAGTGAGTTAAGCCTCTGCCTTTGGCTCAGGTCATGATCTCAGAGTCCTGAGATCTGCTTCTCCTTCTCTCTGCCTGCCTCTCTGCCTACTTGTGATCTCTCTCTCTCTTTGTCAAATAAATAAATTAAATAAAATCTTTAAAAAATTGTAAGCTCATGATTTATACTGTGCTATCGTATTACCTTTAGATTTTGATGGACTCTACCTTTGAAAGCATAGATAGTAATTAGGGTTAACTTCAATTAATAATTTCTGTGTCAGCTGTTGGTGGGAATGCAAGCTGGAGAAACCACTCTGAAAAACAACATGGAGGTTCCTCAAAAAGTTGAAAATAGAGCTACACGACAACCCAGCAATTGCACTACTGGGTATTTACCCTAAAGATACAAACGTAGTGATCTGAAGGGGCACGTGCACCCGAATGTTTATAGCAGCAATGTCCACGATAGCCGAACTATGGAAGGTACCTAGATGTCCATCAACAGATGAATGGGTAAAGAAGATGTGGTATATATATACAATGGAATACTATGCAGCCATCAAAAGAAATGAAATCTTGCCATTTGTGATTACGTGATGGAACTAGAGGGTATTATGCTTAGCGAAATAAGTCAATTGGAGAAAGACAACTATCATATCTCCCTGATATGAGGAAGTGGAGATGCAGTGTGTGAGGTTTGGGGGGTAGGAAAAGAATAAACAAAACAAGATGGGATTGGGAGGGAGACAAATCATAAGAGACTCTTAATCTCACAAAACAAACTGCGGGTTTCCAGGGGGAGGTGGGTAGGGAGAGGGTGGTGGGGTTATGGACATTGGGGAAGGTATGTGCTATGGTGAGTGCTGTGAAATGTATAAACCTGGCGATTCACAAACCTGCACCCCTGGGGCTAATAATACATTATATGTTAATAAAAAATTTTTAAAAATTAAAAAAAAAAATTAAAAATAAATAAATAAAATTGAAAAAAAAAAGTTGTGTCAGGTATCATCCTGAAAAGAAGGATGTTCTGATATAACACTATTGATCATGCCTGATTAAGGATGAGAAATTGAGGCATAGGGAGATTTGTAACTCTCCTTGGTTCAACACAGGTCAGAAATAATAACGGCAGTCTAAATAAGGCATTCTAATAACAAAGCATATGCACACTTAATAGTCTTTTCCCACTTAAGGCAACAACTGATAAAGCTGGTCAGTACGTTCAAGATAATGTTTGAAATCAGCATCTCCCTTGAACAGATGTCCAAATTGTATTGGATCCAGGAGTGACATGAATTGTAGTGGATTAATTAAGCAAAATATTAAACTTGGTTCACCATTTGCTTGGATTGATTTTATATCATAGAAGTCAACCTGTCAAATAATTATTAAATATAAAAATGAATATAAGTTAAATTAGCTTATTTTTATTTGAATAAAAAAATCAAATGCTTCATAGAAAAATTGAAATATTCTTATTTTTTGAAATTAAGACAAATTAGGCAAATTGTTTTTATTCTAAAGGATAATTTAGTCTAGAAGATAGTTCTTTGTTTATTAACTATTTCTTAATCTTGGTTACTTAGATTTTATTTATGTATTTTATTTATTTTATTATTTGTAAGTATTATTTATTTACTGGTGAGAGAAGTATAGTTCATGTATGGAAATTAGAAGAAAGAATCTTTATTACATATTAACTTGATTTTATAACATCAGCTCTCCTCTAAAGTATTTTTTGACTTTTAAAATAATTCAGATTCAGTTGGGATCCATTTTAATTACATAATGGAAATAGAGATTAGATTTTTTTTCAAATTCTGGAATTAATTATATCTTTTGCATTCAGGGTTATCGAAATACCTGGAGAAATGTGCAGAGTCAAGAATATTCATAAAAAAGAAAAGAGCCCATGAGAGACTATGGACTCTGAAAAACGATCTGAGAATTTTGAAGGGGTGGGGGGTGGGAGGTTGGGGGCACCAGGTGGTGGGTATTGTAGAGGGCACGGATTGCATGGAGCACTGGGTGTGGTGCAAAAATAATGAATACTGTTATGCTGAAAAAAAATAAAAAAATTAAAAAAAAAAAAAAAAAAAAGAAAAGAGCCATTTAGATGGCTCCAAAAAAAATTCTTCTTGAAGTCTTCTTTGGCCATTCTGTTCAGAAGTAATACCTCCTTTTTTGAGGAATGAGAAAATTTGTAGGATATATCCATGTTAACACTCTATCATAGCTTGGGTATTTACTTACCTCCTAGTCATAGTAAAAATAAGCATCTTGAGGGCATAGGCCCTGGATCTATGTTATCAGTAGCATCTAACATAGCATCAGGCTACAAAAATCATATGGTGAATAAGCTCTGTGTCCACTTTTCATTGAAAAATTTGATATATAAAAGATAAGGAAGCAGAACTACTTGATAGAGCTGTTGCAGATGTTCATTAGACTTAGTATGATGTTCTGGTGCTGTTCATAATCTCTCTTATTTTCACAACAACTTCTAAGCTAGATAAAAATCTCCATTTTACAGGTTAACAAACAGGATTAGTTAGTAAAAATCCAGGCTGTGTCTTACAAGTAGAATTGCTACTTGATGACACAGATCTGGTTCCAGGTCTACACCTTTACTGTTCTAGATTGCATGTCTCATTTCTGAATCAATTCAGTAATAATCAGTTTTGAGCCCCAAAGCCAGGTTACCAAGACACCTAAATATAGCAAATACAAACTACCTCTAGTGCCAAAGTAAATTAATATGGAATGCTATTGTTTTTAAATAAGCCTATGGTAAGAATATATTTAGTTTTGTAAGAAACCACCAAACTGTTTTTCAAGGTGACTATACTATTTTGCATTCCCACAGCTATGAATGAAGTTTCTATTGCTTTGTCTTCACCAGTATTTGGTATCGTTAGTGTTCTGGTTTGGGCCGTTCTAATAGGTCCATAGTGGTATCTTGTTGCTTTAAATTTCATTTCTTTGATGGCATATGGCGACATCTACTTATTTGCCATCTGTATGTCTTCTTTTTTGAGATGTTTGTTAAGGTCTTTGTCTCATTTTTAATTGGGTTGTTTTCTTATTGTTGAGTTTTAATAGTTGGTTGTATATTTTGGATAACAGTAATCAGATAGGGCTTTTACAAAAATTTTCTACCCAGACTATGGCTTATCTACTCATTTTCTTGACAGTGTCTTTGGCAGAGCTGAAGTTTTAAATTTTAATGAAGTTCAACTTATAAGTATTTTTCATTATGAGTCATGATTCTGGTGTTGTACCTAAAAAGTCTTTGCCACACCCAAGGATATGTAGATTCTTTTCCTATGTTACTTCGTATGAGTTTTATAGTTTTGCATTTTATATTTAAATTTATGATCCATTTTGAGTCCATTTTCTTGAAGGGTGAAAGTCTGTGTCTACATTTATTTATTTATTTTTGCACGTGGATAATCAGTTATAGCACCTCTTGTTGAGAGAACTGTCATTATTTTATTGCTTCATTGTATTGCCTTGTTCTTTTGTCAGAGATCACTTAACTGTATTTATGGGATCTTCTGTCTTCTTTCTATTTTTTCCTTTGATCAATTTTTCACTTTCCCCGGTACCACACTGTCTTGATTTCTGTAACTTTATAGTAAGTCTTAAAGTTGGGTAGCATCAGTATATCAACCTTATGCTTGTCCTTTAATATTGTGCTAGTTATTCTGGGTCTTTCAACTTAAATTTTATAGAATCATTTTGAAATAATGCATTGAAAGATATCCAATAGTTTCTGTACTTAAAAAAAAAAAAAAACAGAATAAATTCCTAGAATTTTAGAGTCAGAATGTTTATGGAAGTAATTTGCCCTGGTCTTCTAGTATAATACAATAAGTATAATACAATAAGAATTATTGTTTTCACTCAAGATTCATAGAGAGTGTATTGTGAAGACCCCAAATTAATCCAAATTAATGGAAGTCCATTTTTAAATTTATTTTATTTTTATAACCTGTTATAGACTGATGAACTCTTGCTTGTAGTATGCTGATAAGTATTGAGGATACACAGTTTTCTGATTCTACTTTGACTTTTAACAAAGCCATCTTAACGATCACTTTGAGAAAAAAAAAAAAAGTTGGTCCCTAGAGATGTTTCTAAACTATGTAAAAAATGAAGATGTTTTTGTTTTTTTTGAAGTGTTATTTGTTCAGTAATGGACTGTTTTAGGAGAAGCAAGGGAGCACCCCTTGATTAACAGTACAGCATTTGGAGCAAAAATGTACCATCAGGATACCAGTGTTTAAATTCTGGCTCTACCCTTTGCCTGTTTGGCAAGTTATTTCACTTCTTAGGACCTGTTGTGTGTGTGCATGTGTGTGTGTGTGTGTTTAATATGTGAAATGCACATAACAGTGGAATCTATTTCACCATGTAATGTAACAAATTTATCATATATAAAGCACAGAGAACAGTTCCTGACATGCTTTAGGCATTATGTGCAAGCTTGTCATAATCATTCTATGTGTAGGGACAAAACAGAGCACAAGGGTCTTTGGTTTTCTTTGAGAATTTTATCAATAACAAGATATGGCACTTACTATTGGCACAGTGCTAAATGGATTAGGATGGTTTAGAAAATGCGTTACTCAACTCTTTCATCTCATGCTACCTACCTCATTCTGGCTCTGGTGAAAACAGTTAAAAAAAAAAGCTGAACAATCACAAAACATAATAATTAATAGCTATTCTATTTGGACATACAACTTATATATAGAATACACTCATTTGAAGTACATAATTCAATGATTTTAATCGATTCGAACAGATGTGCACCATTGCCACATTCTAATTTTAGACTATTTCATCACCCCAAAAAGAAACTCCATGCCCATCAACAGTCACTCTTTATCTCCTCCCCCCATGGCCCCCAGCCCTTGGCAACCGCTAATCTACTTTTGCCTGCATAGATTTGCCTTGTCTGAATTTTTCATATAAATAGAATCATATGTGATCTTTTTAGACTGCCTTTTTCTTTCTTTCTTTCTTTTTTTTTTCGGGGGACGCCTGGGTGGCTCAGTTGGTTAAGCAGCTGCCTTCGGCTCAGGTCATGATCCCAGCGTCCTGGGATCGAGTCCCGCATCGGGCTCCTTGCTCAGCAGGGAGCCTGCTTCTCCCTCTGCCTCTGCCTGCCATTCTGTCTGCCTGTGCTCGCTCTCTCTCCCTCTCTGACAAATAAATAAAATCTTTAAAAAAAAAGACTGCCTTTTTCTACTCAGCATATTAAAAAACTTGGATTAAAAATATTTCTATAGGGGCGCCTGGGTGGCTCAGTGGGTTAAGCCGCTGCCTTCAGCTCAGGTCATGATCTCAGGGTCCTGGGATCGAGTCCCGCATCAGGCTCTCTGCTCAGCAGGGAGCCTGCTTCCCTCTCTCTCTCTGCCTGCCTCTCTGTCTACTTGTGATTTCTCTCTGTCAAATAAATAAATAAAATCTTTAAAAAAATATTTCTATAAAGGAAAAACTTCATTAAAATATATTTTTATTGTTTCACTATATCATATTTTGGTCCTTTGACATGTATGGAAAATATAAGGTTCTTGGATATAACAATGTTTTAATTACATTGAATTCTTGATTTTTCAGACTAATAGAGGACAATGGTAGCATAGCTAATGTCCAAGCCTTTTACATTTACCTTTAGGATATACTGTGTATAGTTTTGACAGCATATTTGCTTGACTAACAGTATTCAGCTAGAGTAATATCAAAATTGTTTTCAATTCCCCTAGCATATGCCAACTAGAAGCAGATAGAGATGGATTTGAAGTGTCATGTCCAGCAGAAAGCAGCTGGAGTTTAAAACCTCATTCTAAATAATCTACAATATGAACAGTTCAACTATAGATAAATAATTTTGATCACATGTTATATTATTGCTTTATTAGAGATAGAAAAACACAGGCATTAACACCAACTTGGATGAGAATTTTAATCTTGAATTAATGACAACTAATGATTTTCATCATGATTTTATAATTAAGAGAGTGTTCTTCTTGGGATCCATGTTATATATAATCAGGTCTTTGTGGAAATTTGGTAAAATTTCTTATCTTAGGTGAAATTAAAAATAATGATAATAATAAAGCTAACATTTATTGAATGCTTACTTGTCCCAGGCACTCCTCTAAAGGTTATACATACATTCACTAATTTAGTCCTCACCATAAGACTATGAGACTTGGAGAAGAGAAAATGTATTGGATATGGACCCCCCGCAAACATTGGTAGATATCTCACTTTTCGTATTTTAACTCTATGCTTTGGCTGTCAATGTGTTTCTGACATAAGAAAACTGAATCATTAACAATTATTTTCCCGAGTGAAAAATCCTGCTTTCCCTAGCACCGGCAGAACTCTTTATTTCCTTTTGAAGGAAACATGGAAATCTGAGGACTAGATAACCAATGTTTTATGTGAAAAAGATCAGAAGAGTGGTCAGTTCTGTCTCAATGAAGATACTTCTTGAAACAAAATACTTTTAAAAGTATGTTAATAAGACAATATATTCTCAGTCAGATATTTTTAATCCTGGTTTCAATTAATCCTAGAAATTCAAGGCTAAAAAAAAAAAAAGTTCCTTAAAATTCCAGTTAGATGCTTTCATTCTTAGCAGAGTTGGGGTTGGTTTGAAATCCCCTCTCTTTTTTAGGTCTTGGTATTGCTCAGTGAAATAGAAAATTTAAGACAAAGAAATATTTTTAACTTTGAGTAAGAATGTCATGGAGTGCAGAGATGTGGTGGCAGCTGAGATTCCACTAACCCAAAAAATTATGGGTCACCTAACACAAATTGTAATTTTGTGAGGGGAAGATTTTCACACTTAACAGCAGTAAGTGCTCCCATTCAGTCTGTGTTTATTCAGTCTTTTTTATCACCAAAACAAAATGGAATGATGAATGTGTCTTTTATAAATATATTAAATTTATTGTGTATATATTATTTAAGATAGAATACAATAGGTTATTTAATAAACAATAATTTATATATTTATGATATCTGTGAAAATAGAATACCTAAAATAAACTGAAGCTATTTGAGCTATGCAGCCAAGTTGAGTCTATGACTTTTTGTTTAACATGTAAATACTAAGAGCATTTGTTTAGAATACAATAATATAATAGAGACCTAAATTTTGAAAATTACTTTATCACATAGGACTAACGTAAAAATAGCAATTAGTGAGAGACAATGTTTTAGAAATAATTTTGTTAAATTCTGTTAGTGAAATGTTATAAAGCCAACTGAAAGAATCATTTTCAAATATTTCTGCTTAACCAGGATTTTAGCTACAGTTCAATAATGGACAAGGAATCAGTGGTAATGAGAAAATTTGTAGCAATGAATCCCATTTCATTATATTAAAGTGCATGTAATATTGATAAAGTAACCCTTTCTGTACTTTGTCTTTCTTATGACAGATAACACAAAAGTATTAGTTAGTAATTCATGTTTATGTATATTAGGTGCATGCAAGTATGTGTACATGGTATATTGTTAAAGCCTTCAAATAAGTAACATAGGAATACTGAGTTTTAGGAATAAACATTTACAGGCTCCATTCTTGTAAAATGTTCTCTCTTGATTACCCATTGAGGAATTTTTTTAAATTATATTTTATGTGGGAAATGTCTGGAAGTAGGCACTTTACATAAAAATAGTGATTTATATTAGTTCAGTTGTTTTGCAATTGACTAGTAGATAATAGCAAGGAAATAATAAGCATTTGGTTAAGTAACTTAAAATTATTTTATTTATTTTTTACTTTTATTTTGTTTTATGTTTCATGTTTTATTTAAATTCTAGTTAGTTAACATTTAGTGTACTATTAGTTTCAGGAATAGAATTTAGTGATTCACCACTTACATATACACCCAGTGCTCAATACATCAAGTGCCCTCCTTAATACCCATCACCATTTGCCCATCCCCTGTCCACCTACCATCCAGGAACCCTCAGTTTGTTCCCTAACGTTAAAAATCTTTCTTTATGGCTTGCCTCCATCTATTTTTTTCTTTTCCTTATGTTCATCTGTTTTGTTTCTTAAATTCCATATATGAGTGAAATCATATAGCACTTGTCTTTCTGTGACTTATTTCACTTAGCATAATACACATTAGCTCCATCCATGTTGTTGCAAATGGTAAGATTTCATTCTTTTTAGTGCCTGAGTAATATTCTGCTATATTTATGTCATATTTTTGCTTTTGATTCATCAATTTATGGACATTTGGGCTGTTTCCATAATTTGGCTACTGTTGATAATGCTGCTAGTAGACATCAGGGTGCATGTGCACCTTTGAATTAGTACTTTTGTATCCTTTGGGTAAATATCTCGTGTTACAATTGCTGGATCATAGGGTAGTTTTATTTTTAACTTTTTTTTTTTTAGATCATTTATTTATTTGACAGACAGAGATCACAAGTAGACAGAGAGGTAGACAGAGAGAGAGGAAGCAGGCTCCCTGTGGACAGAGAGCCTGATGTGGGGCTCGATCCCAGGACCCTGGGATCATGACCTAAGCCGGAGGCAGAGGCTTTAACCCACTGAGCCACCTAGGCGTCCCTATTTTTAACTTTTTAAGGCAACTTCATAGTGTTTTCCAGAATGGCTGCACCAGTGTACATCTCCACCAACAGTGTAAGAGGGTTTCACTTTTTCTGCATCCTTGCTAACACCTGCTGTTTCCTGTGTTGTTAATTTTAGCCATTCTAAAATTATTTTTTAATTGATAAGAAAGGATGCATTTTAATAACATTAGAGAAATACAAGAACAAGGAGTAAAATATTTTAATTTGGGAAATAAAAAATATAAAACATGGTTTATGAATAATGTGGCTACTGCTTTATTATAACACAGGTTGACCTCTTGAAAAATATGGTTGTAGTGAAGAAAGCTTAAGCATGAATTTGCTTATCACTGTCCTATTTAGGAATATCATTTAGGGATATATTCAGGGATATTATTGACCTTAATTTTCTAGTTCTCATAGGAAAAGTAAAAAGTTATTGTTTCCCCTGGGAAGAAATACTTTTTGTTAGATTCCCTATGTATTCTGATATTTAGGTAGAAGAGAAACATTGAAAATGTATCAGAAATCAGTTGTATTTGGATCCCATACTTTTAGAAGATAGAGGATATAGTTATAATTAGACATGTATGGAATGACAACTGTGTAAAAAACATTATCCTCATTACTTTAAATGCCTTAACTCATAAGTGAACATCACTAAGAAGATTCTAATTTCGAAGTAATTGTGTGGATGGATTGATCTCTTCTATCTCCATTATTTATTAACTCATAAAGAAGAAGGACTTAGGTTATATACCAGTGAATTAAGTTTTGACTGGAACAAAGGTGGGAAGATTAAAAGTACTAGAACTTTAAACTAATATAAAGGTAACTATATTAATGTGAGATATGAGAGTAGATAAATTCAAGGTAAACTATTGTAATTTTAGTAAACTCTTTACATTTAGTGAATATTAATGCTTTCTAACAATTGTTTAAAATATTCAGTCTTATTTTAAAATCACTAGAAACTATAACATACACTGTACATTAAGACTTTCAACTTAGTCATAGTAAGTAATGATCTGTTAAAGTAAAAATAAAAAATTAACTTATGGGGGGCACCTGGCTGGCTCAGTTGGTAGAGAATGTAACTCTTGATACTGGTGTTGTAAATTTGAGCCTCACATTGGGTATACAGATTACTTAAAAAAGAATCATAAAAAAATTTCACAGACAGCAAATCTCTTGTTTTTTGTTTTGAATGAATAGCATAAAATACTTCTATAGTGTGAAAATTATTATATCCCAATGCAGTTTTTCTTTTCAAACTGGTTTGAGAATTTAATCATAACAAAATTCTTCTGGCAGGCAGCATTCAATTTTTTAACATGCAGGAATAGACCATGATAATCTTGGCTAAAAATTGGCTTGAAGAGGGAGTTATAATGCAGTCCAAGAAGATGTAATGACCACAACAAAAGCAGTATCATTACTTGTAGATTGCAGATGAGTAGTGATCAGCCCTTTCTCTCATCTCACTTTCCATTTTGTTATGTGAAGACATTTCTATAAACTTGTTTTACAAAATAAATACTTTTTGCAATCAGTACTCTATTATTAGTAACCACTTGCTGGCAATCAGTTTTGCAGCTGATGATAGAAGCATATCAAGAGAGATGAACACTGCTCCTCTGTTGTATGCATCCAGGTTACAAAATTGGATAATGTTTAGATTACATGAAGTTAATATCTAACAGTGGATTGTGGAATGTTCCGATAGCAGGAACTAACTTCCTCTACTGCTCCTTAAGGGTAGATAGCCTAGTTTGAAGCTCAGAAGAAGTAAATTTTCATGACAATATAAAACATTTATGTATTTACTCATGAGCTACATACAACTGCTTTGTCTTAAGCCAGGCTTTAGACAGTTAATGGACTACCTGATTAAATTATTGAAAATGACACACATATAAATAGAGAGTATTCTTTTGATCACTATTTTTTATTCTTCCACACATTCATAGAGTGTTGATAATTTAGAAAACACTATGATGACTTAAACTTAGTCATAATAAGTAAAAATAAAAATTAACTAATGAGGGGGCACTTGCTGACTTAGTTGGTAGAGCATGTGACTCTTGATCTTGGTGTTTTAAGTTTGAGCCCCACATTGGGTATAGAGATTATTTAAAAATAAAAATATTAAAAAAAATAACACAACAAATCTCTCTATAGACATGAAAGATAGACATGGATTAATATACAGATTTGCAAAACATGAGCAAAAACAAAGGAAGAGATGATGCATACTATAAATTTAAATCCTTTTTATAGTAACAAGAAATGTATATAAGACATTTCTGCCTGTTCCGATTATATCATGAGTAGTAAGTCACAGAGATAAAAGCACACATAAATGCCAAGTAGAATTGGCCCTTGTATTGTGAGTGTCTTTCACAGTATTGTATTATATGAACATAGACATCTCTTGGAAAAAATATATATACACACACACATATATATACCTTTTATGATCAGTTTTAATTGTAACACTGGGATAAATGTAGAATAAATGTCTGGCGTACTCATTCCCATTTCCCTACTCACCTATGCTTAGAAACTATATGCAATTCAGTGTTACCAAAAGCAAAACACAGATACAAAATGCAAAATCTGCCCTTTAGTATTGTGACTATACTTCTTCCTACATTAGCAGACAAAATTGAATTGATGTCTATTGCTGACTCTTCCAGAATTGTGGGTTCAGCATAGCTGAGTAATTTCACAGATATATTAGCCAGTTGTCATGAATGTTTTATAGTAAATAAGTAAATTTTGTCACTATTAGTTGTTTTCATTATCCACTCTCTTCATAAAATGATGAACTCATATTAAAATGGGAACTCATATTTGATGCTTATTTACCTTATGAAGCAACAGACTCAAGGACTAGCATCCATGACTGATTAAAGTATAGTTTGTAAGGAGCAGACCTGAGAGTAGAATGCAGTTCTTCCCTCACTCATGCAATTCATCCAACAATCGATCAATGTTTATAGTGCATCTACATGCCAGGTTCTGGGAAACTTACCTGCTATAAGCAGAGTCAGAAAACTAAAAAGTAACAAATAAATACAGAAGACAATTATGTATTGAAATATATACTATGAGGGAAATAAACAAGGTGATCTGTGAAAGTGCAATCGATGAGAGTAGTGTAATACTGTTCTAAATAGAATAATAGGAGTTTTCTCTAAAGAGATAATGTTTCATATGAAACCTGAAGGACAAAGAGGAGTCAGCCATGAAAAGAACTGGGAGAGTTCTACATTCTACACAAAGGGAGCAGAAAATGCAAGGGCTCAGGGTTAAGAAAAAACTTAGTGATTTCCAGAAACAGAAAATAAGTTAATATAACTGATGAACTATGATGGGGGCATAGCCATAGTTGGAGATAAAATGAAGAGGTAGGCAGGGGCCAGATCTTTATAGCATTTAATGCTTTTTGAAAAAAAAAAAAGGATTTGATTCTAAATGGGACTCCTTGAAAGAGCCTTAAGTAGACACTTTCTGATTTGACTTTTATAGAGAATATTCTGGCTACAGTGTGAAGAATCAATTATTTGGAAACAGGAATGAAAGCCATTGTTATAATTTGGATGTGAATGATTATGATTTGGACAAAGTGTTGTAATGGAGTTGGAGTGATGTGAATACATTCAAAATATATGTTTGGATTAAAAATCAATAGAATTTGCTGATGGGTTGAATATGGATAGGAAAAGAAAGAGATCAAATGTGATTCCCACATTTCTGGGTTGAGCAACTGTATAGACTATGATGCTATTTATTCAAATAAAAAGACTAGGAAATAAATATAAGTAGGAAGAGTAATTAATGAATAATCATTTTATAATACATAAAGAATATAATCAAAAGGGAATTTCTATTAGTCACCTGGAAGATAAGAGAGAGAGAGAGAGAGAGGAAATTCTTGGCATGCATTATAAATTTGTTTATATTGCTAGACATAGTCCTCAGCAAGATTGCCAAGGGAAAGTCTATATAAAAAGAGAATAAGGATCAGGACCAATCCATGGGCATTTTGCAATTAGAGCCTGGCTGTGAAAAGGGGTCAAAGGAGAGGAAAAGGAAAAAGAATGGATAGAGGTATAGGAGGAAGCCTAGGAGCATGACTTAACGAAACCAAAAGAGAGTGAAGTTTACTAAAGTAGGACAGGACAATATGTAGAGTAATGCTGCTGGTTAGAAACCCTCTATTATAATTAAGAGGGACTTGGTAATTTAAAAGAAGTCCTAAATTTGAAATACATGTTCTAAAATATTTAAACTCACACCTGTCAATGACTTCAAACTTGCAATGGACTGAGGATGTTTTCTTTTAAAAATGAAAACTTATAATAGCTGAGTTCATTCTTGAGATCTCTGTACATATAGTCAAACCTTTATTTTTTTAATGTCATGATCATAAAAAACTTTGATTTGCTCAATTTGAAGATATAGGCATAAAACTATTATGTAGCTGAGCTCTGACATACTCATTTCATATTGCCAGATGCTATATATTTTTTATGACTTTCCCTTCACTGGCATAGAACAGTTATTTATATATAAACTTCCTCCACAGTTTGATTCCTAACCACCATCCCTTTTATCCTCTTCACCCTTTCCAAAAGTCCTGAAAACAGGAATGCATTATTTTTGTTCATTATTATAATTTTATTGCCAGAACAGTATCTGGAAAATAGTAGGCACTCAAAAAATTATTGGGTGAAAGAACTTATTTCCATTCCTGATGTTGTTGCTTTTGCTCCTACTTTGCTTCTTTCTCAATTATCCTGTTTCAAGATTTCTGATGGTCTTATCAAGGCTTCAGAGGCCTTCTCTGGATTGTTTCATTTCCTTAGCAGGGATAAAATAAATGAATCATGGTGCTATTATCATAAGATCACAACAGAAAGCACCATGGTTTAAAAAAAGGGGGAGGGATTTAGAAAAGAACAGAATGCACCATTTCACTACTAAAATGTTGATTATTGTGCTTCTTTTTAAAAATCACACAAATTATTTCATATCTGTGTTGGCCAACATGGTAGCTGCTATCCACATCTAACTATTGAGTACTTGAAACTTGGCTAGTACAAAGAGATTGCCAGAAGTATAAAATATATCAGATCTGAAGATAGTAATAAGAAAAGAATGTAAAACATCTATCAATGGTATATTAATAATGGGCTGAAATGGCAGTGTTTCAGATGTATGTGTTTTAAAAGAACAAATTACTAAAATTAACTGCATCTTTTAAGAAGGTTATTTAGTGCAGATATTAAAGTTTAAAATCATATATGTGCCTCCCACTATATTTCCATGCACAGTGCTGTTCTATGTACAAAGCAAGGGCCTTAGACCATGGCATAGGTATCACCTAAGATATTGTTAGACATCCAGAATCTTAGGCCCTTTTACATAACTGTGAATCAAAATCTACTTTTTAACAAGATCCCAGGTAATTTGTATGCATGCTGAAGTTTGAAAAATGCCACTCCATGTATTGTTGCTGTCTCCGAAGAGCAAGGTGTGATTGTGCCATTGAATAATGACACATCCAACCTCATTTCCTATGTAATTCAGACTGAAATCTAAAAACTGCAAATCTTACAGTGATGCACAGAAAGGTTAATATCGAATGTGAACCCAGCTTGCAAGCCATAGTTCTGCATTTTCCACTACAAGGGTTCACGTACCATACTTTGGAATTAGTGCAAGCAAAAGCCAGCTCACATTGCTTCTGCATTTTGTTACCTATAGAGATTTGCATTTAGCAAATTTAGCTCAGCTGGCACTTATAAAAAGCAATTGCCAGAATGCCTGAGAAATTTAGTCCCTTATACAATACTTAGAGTGGTCAGCAGGAATGCTAGCAGGCAGCATCCCATTTTTGGAGTTAATCTGTTTTATCACACAGTGTAATTTAAAAGAGCTTTGTCTAACAGGAATCTGTTTTGTTTGTTGGGCTTATGATTTTTCCAAGTTATATGTTATTACTCTCAAGCAAATTTTAACTTTACATATATTATATTGACTTTGATAAAAATATGATTTTCTGAAAATATTAATTACAATACTATTGAGATAACATTTAGAACCCAATGTTTTTTTTTATTATTTGATCTTTGTATTATTTAGTATCTTTTGTAGGCACTGTATTTATTTAGATAGGGTTAAGGAGAGTAGTGTAACATTTAAAAAATTTTAAATTGTATGAGGACATAGTCATGTTGTTAAACAATTTACTTAGTAAGGATTCAGAAAATCTTTAATAAGTTGCTTAAAATCATAGTTAAATAGTTAATTGGTAATACTGTTGTCCTAGAAAAACGCTGAAGATAATTATTGTTAGTCTATAGATTGTACATTTCCATTTAAAATCATGCAATACTTTGGCAACAGAAGCAGCATTTAGACACTTTGCTCTTTTCAAGTTTAATCATATTGAAAGAAATGAAAGAAGTTAGTTAAAAATACAACTCCTAGAATATGTACCAATTATGTATTTGTTATTAGGTAGGAAAGACTTGTATTTATCAAATACTCTCCTTAGGAGTCAGAACTAAATTTGAGGAGTCAGATTTTTTATTTGCTTTGTTTTCCACAGTACCACTGTGGAAAATGTGTAGAACAACTTGAAACTCCTAGAAGAATAAAATCTTACTTTCCATGCATATTATATCAATGATATAAAGACTGCAATTTATGTGTAACTAGAAAAGAGTTAAAAATATTGCAAGTACCTCGGGGCACCTGGGTGGCTCAGTGGGTTAAAGCCTCTGCCTTCAGTTCAGGTCATGATCCCAGGGTCTTGTGATCAAGCCCTGCATCGGGCTCTCTGCTCTGCGGATAGCCTGCTTCCCCTTCTCTCTCTCTGCCTGCCTCTCTGCCTACTTGTGATCTCTGTCTGTCAAATAAATAAAATCTAAAAAAAAAATATTGCGAGTACAGTATAAATTGAAGCATTATTAAAGAAGGACATATAGTTTGAAGGACAAATATTTGAAGATGAGGTCAGATATCCAGGAAAATATGTGGGTAGTTATCCAGTTATCCTGTTTGTTTGCCTCCAAACAAACAAGACACTGTTCCCACATTGTTTCACTTACTTTTCATAATAAGTCTTCAGGATTGATATCTTCGTCTATACTAAAGTTGAACAAAGAAAGCAAGTAAATTACCCAAAAGCATACAACTAACTGAAACAGAAAGTATAATTCATGTCTGTCTAATTCTAAGGTAGATGATTGGTTCATTACCAATGCCTGAATAACAGTCAAAATTCAATATTTCTGTAGCTTTAGCATAATTTTCCTAATTCTTTAGGTGAGCAGGTGTAATTCAACATGTTTTCCTTACAGTTTTGTCTGAACATGTGTGAATATACATGTTTTAAATTACTGATAATTCCAATGGTATAATAATTATTTAGTTTATTTTTCATAAAATGTGAACACTGCCCACGTCAATGATGTAAATACTGTGAACTCATAATCACTGGATACCATATATATCCAAGTTAATATCTATGTATCTTTGATAATGATTTCAGTGTAACATTAAGAGCAATTGTGCTTTTGAGTATTTCTTGTAATTATAATTACATATTCTGTTTCAAACATGGAAAGAATCAATAGTTCAAAATTGTTAGTTAAGGGCAGAAAGATTAAATCTGTAGCTAACCCTCATTCCCAAGGCCTTTTTCTCTTTATATCATATTGTTATGGATTAAGAGTTAATGCAATTTCTCAGTGTCTATATCAACAATGAGTAATATACAAGGAACTGAAGCTGGATTTATAGAAACAAGTACTGTTGTATTTGGTATATAAATACATATGATGATTGCCAAGAGTTCTGGAAAGATGCAGTCTTAATAATTCAGGAAATCTTGGGAGTATATCCTCTATCCTCTAAAAACAGTGAATCAATACAATGCGTAGTCTAATAACAATAAGTTTTTTTTTAATTCCCCCTTTAACTCTTTATTAAACTGTGAAAACTCACATCTATGCAGATCAACAGCTGGAACAGGTTTAAATTGTGTAGTGTGGAAATAAATATTGCTGAATTTACCTAGCCCAGACAATGCTGATGTGTGGAAAGTTCAGTATATTTCCATTTTTACAGAAGAGTATCTTCAGTGTAAAGTACTGCTTAAAAAAAAAAAGAAAAAGTGACTCTGAAATCAGCACCTGAGTGAGAAGGAGTCGTCTAATTTTTATTCTCCTATCATCCTTTTCTCTGTTAGATGTGATAATGAACTGTGAAATGGTCAAAATGAGAGGAAGGAAAAGAACAACTGTGACTGATTCTCAATCTAGATAGTCAAATAATTCAGATTTTTCTGCAGTAATAGCAGCTGTTAATATTAGTAATAAACATGTGATATTGCAAAGTATATACTACTTCCAGTTCAATAAATGTAGTAATATGAAGATTACCTATCAATTTCTTATAATGGCCTTAGAAAAAGTTGAAATTGAGTTCAAATTATCTATGAATATGTAATTTTAGCTGTTACCTAATATTTTGTGAGTGATTAGAAAATTACTTAAATTCTATTGAATAACTTAAGTGCTAAAAACATCACAGGCTTCCTTGACACTTCATTTCATTAATTTCCACATCTAATTTGTTCCCAGATTCTGATTCTTCTGCCCTCCTCTTGTCATCTTCATCTTCAGTGCTTTAGTTCAGTCTCTTATCATCTGTCACTTGGATTTTCGCAATAGCCTTCTGCCTGTGTTCACACTGTTTTTTTCTCATTTCATTCTCCACATTGCCTCCATGGTTATTCAGGTCTACTTATTAGAATGTTTGCTATTTCATAGTTCTTCGTCTAAGGTCTTATGTAGAGAAATAAAGTAAAAATAGGTGGTAAGCAGAGCCATGCTTACATATAATCACAGAACAAATACTTTGTTTTCAATTTAACAAAGACTCATTAATGAAGATTCATTAATTGACTCATTAACCTTTTAGGGATACAAAAGATGATAGTATACATCCTCTTCTGACGACCACCAAGCAGTGAAGAATGATGTGTTCTCCGTGTTAGTAAATATAGGTTATGGGCCAGCCTGGTTTAGCTCTGAGGTTAGGAAGCAGATCACCTCTTCAGTCAGTTAGGAAGGAAAATCTCCCACCTCTAAAAAGTAAAGGTGGTTTCAGGTTTTATCTAGGAGTTTATGCAGAGAAGTATATGACTTGAATAAAGTGATGTAGCACACAAAATAAGGCCATATTAACATAGATAATTTGTTGTGATAAAAGTAATTCAGAGTAGTATTTCACTTAGTTTTGATTTTGTAATGGTAAACTCATGATGCATTTACAGGATTTGGTATGTCTTACTAATATTTTGTATTGCAAATCACAAAGCAGATTTTTATGAATGTATAATGCATGACTACATATGAGAGTTTTTCACTTTTTAATTTATATACTCTTGCAAGCAAGAAGGGATGATTTAATCCAAAATAAAGGGGAAATATTTATATGATCTTCTTGATCTGCATCCATTCTTTTTCTGTTCTCCTCTTCTTTCTTCAAAGCATGACAGGAAAGAAATTTACTTGCCTTATTTTTATTTCCAGAATGAATTAAGGCAACATTTCTTGGAGACTTTTTTTTTTTTTCCTCCAGAGGGATAAGAAAGATATTAGACTCTTCAGTACCCAAAGCAGAATTGCCACATTCCAACATATTTGAGAAATATTTCACTCATGAGTGAAACAGATGTTGTCAATCAACCATAGGTCATTTTCCAGAGTTTGAACTTCTTATAGAAGCTATACATCAATTATAGAAGCTGACTGATACATTATCATAGATCATATATGTGATAGTTGCTACATCTGAGAGAAGAAAACATCCATAATGCATTTTCATTAAAACGGCTCAAATCACCACCTGCTTAATCTTTACATCCTCATGCAAATGACTTATGAACAGTTTTTAAAGAATAATAGAAAAGTAAAAATGTAGCACAGACAAGACATGCATTGATGAAGCAGGTAAAATTGATTTTTATATTTGCTTGGGGATGTGGATCACTTCCCTGAATCTGGTTTGCATTGATCAGTGTTGATGGACTATAGATTAAATGTCATATCTAAGCCCCAATTTTAAAATCTGTTACCCTCAGGAAAAAATATCTGAAGAAGACTCTATTTATAACCCATGCCAATAGTAAGATGGAATTTGACACATCCAAAAGTAAGAAACCCTAGGGAGAATACTATTTACATTACTAAGAGACAAAACACCTTCAAAGAAGAGTCTCCTAAAGGTCTCTTTTGGGGATGAATTCAACCAACAGTTCAAGAAAAAGTGAAAATACATGTGGAGGGTATACTTTATGCCTGCCTTTTGGGTATTGAGATAGAGCAATTGATCAGAGACAGTCTCTGTAATCAAGTATTGATTAAATATAATTATTCTATGGTCGCAGAGGAACAATGTGGTAGAACAGTATGAGTTAACTGTGATTCAGAAAGGACAGGGCACCTGGATAGTGCAGCTGGTTGAGCTTTTGACTTGGTTTTGGCTCAGTCCATGATCTCAGTGTCATGAGATTAAACCCCAGGTCAGGCTGCCACTCAGCATGGAGTCTGCTTGAGATTCTCTCTACCTTCCCTTTTTTGTCTTCCCACTTGTACCTTCTCTCTCTCTTCTCCCTCTCTCTTTCAAATAAATAAATAAGTCTTTTAAAAAAACAGTTATTTAGAAAGGAAAACAAGTACCTATGAGAGAAATGGAAGGATAACTGTTTACATATATGATTTAAACTGGCTTATTGTAGAAGTAAGTTATTATTCTGGATTGTGGTCTATTATGAAAAAAAATCATAACAATAGTTTTGTTGAGTAGAAAGAGACCTTACAGATCATCTAATTGAAGCTTCCTATATTGTAGATGAAAAAAACCTGAGACTCAAAAATGTTATATGCCTTACCCAAAGTCACATGTTGAGTTACCAGATGATAACTCCAGTCTACTTCATCCTAGGACATTGATCCCTTCTTCAAATCCAGCTTTGTTTTCTGCAAGGCCACAAACCCTCAGAAAGATCCCTCTTTTCATTAACATAAAAATGAGCAGCTCTCTGGCAAAAAAGTCTTCCCACTCCTTTCTTAGTGTGCCCTTGTAGTACAGACTAATCAGCCAGTATGAGTTTAAAAAGGGAGGAAGTAAGTGGCAAGTTTTGACTTATTACTACTTACTTTATCTATGAAGACACTGATTTTAGGACCATTTCAATGTTAAAAAGTTATAATAAATGTAGAAAACATTGGAAAAATCAAGTATTGTCATTAGCAAACACCAGTGTAATAATTGTTGCAGGTAAGAACTACGAATGAATGCTGATATTAGTTGGCAAATATTTGAGGAGAAATGGGATATCAAGGTATTCGTAGTTTCAACATATCCTCCCTTTTCACTTGTTTTTCATTTACAAAGAGCAGACTGGGAGTGTTACAGCAGGGAAACCTGTCAAACAGTAGGTCAACATAATAAGACATATTGATATCATGTACCCCTGAGAGAACACAACATCACTCCTTTGGTGTTTTTTGCCATAACTTTATGATGTCAGTCTAATTGTGAGAAACAACTTGAGAGAGATCTATACAATAGGTCACAACTACTCATCAAGTGTCATAATCATGAATGAAAAGGGAAATCTGAAGAACTGTAACTGATTGGGTGAGACTAAGGAGATCCAACACTAGGTGCAATGTGGGATTCTGGATTAGATCCTCGAATAGAAAAAGGACACTTGGTAAAAACTAGTGAAATTAAATAGAGTCTGTGCTTTAGCTGATAGCAGTGGTATACTGGAGCTGGCTTATACTAGCTGGGACAACCTGACTCTGTGCATCTTTACATTTAATAATGTTGTGTTGGTAGGTTGAAATTGACCATGGTGGGAATAGAAATACAAGGAAATAGGCAAACACTACAAATCAGGGCTTCCTTCCTCCCTTCTCTGGAGATCTTACTGTAGCATCCCACCACTGGTTAATAGTGTTGTGTCAGTGTCCTGGTTCTCAGGATTGTTCTAGGGTTAGATAAGTTACCATTAAGGGTTCTGAGTGAATGGTATATGTGAATTCTCTGTACAGTATTTGCAAGTTTTCTGTAAGTTTAGTATTATTTTATTATTTCAACACAGAAATTTTAAAGAAAGTAATAGAGCAGGACTAAGCATTGTGAATACTGTATAAAGGTAAAATACTTTACATTTTTTACAACTTGTATAGATAAGATAGGGATATAAGGATAAATAAAGCCCCTGTCCTCAAATTCACTGTTTAACGAATTTGAAGGATTTGTGAATCAATGGAAACTTTGAGTAGTACAGGGTTCTTTTTTAATTTATTTCCTTCCTTTCTTTCTTTTCTTCATCTATTTTTTTTTCATGTATTTCGCCTCAGTACCTGGACTCTCAGGAATTAACCAGAAAATAAGGACTTAATGAATAAAGCTTCAAATAGACTGTACAAAGAATGGGACTTTTGAGAAGACTCTTTTGTTTCTATTTAGAATTGGTTCATATTAATTAACATCTATCAAGCACTGATTATGTGACAGTTCTCCTGGTTCTAAAAGGAAAGTATTGTTATATTACTTTTACAAATGAAGAATCTGAATCTCTGATATTGCGATTTACCCAAGTTTTTTAGTAATGGGAAATGAACTAAATTTGAACTTCCTCATTATTAAAAAAAAGTCATAGCCAAGGTTAATAGTCACAGTATAAGACATAAGTGTAACTCTACATATGTTTTCATTGAGAAATTAAAGTCTAGACTTAGTTTTGTGTGCTCAGTGGAATCGCCAAGAGAGTGATGTTCCCATTGCTCCGTAATTGTTGCTAGAAATAACCCCTATTGGTGGAGAATAGTGGTTTTAGAAATACTTTATTAATGATTGAATTTAGACTTAGATATGAATTTTTTGAAGATTAAAATAAAAATACTTCTAGTACTTAAACAATTCCAATTCCTTTTAGTTGCAAATGTGTGTAGCCAAATACTCTATGGTACTAAGGAAGACAGTTATATGAGAAGACAACGTTTCTTTATATCTGATAATATCACATAAAAGTTATGATTTCTTTTCATAATGAGATGGTTAGAACACCTTTACAATGTGACATTTGTTCCGGAATATATATTGTGTTACAGACTTAAATTTTACATTAAATGGTTGGCTAATTCATTTATTCAGTAAGTACTTGTATTATCTATGGCCATGTAGCACCATACTTCAAAATGTAGTGACTTAAAACAACAAACATTTTCTCACCGTTTTTTGTGTCTGGAATCAGGAGTGGCTTAATTGGGTACTTCAGGCTCAGGGTTTGTCACAAAGTTACAATAAAGGTGTTGAAGGCTGCAGTCATCCCAAGGCTCAAATGGGAAAGGATCCACTTGAAAACTCATTAGGTGGTATAGATAAGTGTGGTTCCTCACGGACTTTGAAACTGAAAACTTCAGATCTTGTTGATTGGTGGCTAAAGACTAATGAAGGATTCACTATACAGCAATTTACCATATAACATTTGGTTTCCAGCAGGGCCAACAAATCAGGCACCAAGAAAGAACAGACAAGACAGAAGCCAAAGTCTTCTTCTAACCTGACCTCAGAAGGGACATCGCATTACTTCTGCCTTATTCTATTAATTAGAAGCAAGTCACTAGATCCAGCCCTTACTTGGGGAGAGGATATTACACTGACAGGAATCAGGGGTCATTGGGAAACATGATAGAGAAACCTACCATAGTATTTATTCAATGAAACTGTTTAATTCGATTTATAGACCACCAGAAATACAAATTGTTTTATATAATGGCTTAAGTCCCGGTCCCTATTCTAGAGGTATTCAAAATCTCTGGAAGGATATAGAAAAGTAAAAAGATAAATTGTAGCAATAATGTGATAAATAGTATAATTGAGGAATAAACAAAATGCACAAAGAGCCCATAAAGCATGCTATTAAATCTGTTTGGGAGCTGTAAGAATGTTTAGCAAGAAAAGGCATAACTGATATATGAAGAGAAACAGCCCCACAATTAGCATCTAGCTATTTTCCATTTACTATTAATAATAACATTATTAAATAAACCATTTAGCTCAACTTCAATTTGTAAACAATTTAAAGTGTATATAAAATTCCCATAGCTATTTTATGTATGTGTGTATGTGTATATACACATATATATAATATATGTATGTTTATGATATATGTATACATATATGTGTGCACATATACACTGAAGATATCACACAAAGAAAGTGAGAGAGACCTGAGAATAATGCAGCCTTTACAAATCATATGGTGACACCTCCAGCTGTGATGACCTAACTTATAAATTAGACTTTCTGAAAGGACTTGAAATTTCAGTAAAAAAGATATGATGGATGTTAAGCTGTGGGAGTTAATGTATAGTTAGTTTTTAATGTACTTAATAATTTTCAACACAGCTGCTCTGGTCAGAATTTTTTTAGCTCATGTCAGAGCTAATTTTAATAAAAGGTGACCATTTTATGGTCCCAAAATAATTTACACACGAATATAAGCATCTGCCACACCAAAATACCATAATATTAACCTGTTAACTTTTGAGCCAGAATCTTTCACACAATTCATCATAATTTATTTTGGTGACATATAGTTATGACTTGCAGGTGCTACATCTTTTTACTGAATAATATCATGTTTTATAAATTAAGCTAAGACAGAATAAATGTTCTATATTTTATTCCATTTATATTAAAGAAATCTAGAACATACAAACATGTTTCAAGATTATGGCAGCATTTATGAGAATGTTTTGCTTTAAAAAATAAGCATCAGGAACTGAAAGAAGAAAATCTAGCTGGAAGAAATTTACTGAAATCTCCCCATAAAGAGAAAATGTAGCACTTGTTTGGCTTTAGAAAATACTTTAACAATAAACAAGCAAAATAGACATTTGCTAGGAACATTTGGAAGTGGAAATAGGCTAAGTTTTTACTGTAATCATTTTATGGTAGCCTTCGTAATGTTGGTGTATAGCAAAGAAATGTAAATTCAAAATAGTGTAGCAATGACCCTAAAACGTTTTCTGTTATATTATCAATGTGTTGGAAATAGTAAATCTGAAGTATGAATACATTCATATTGCAAATGTTATACCCCAAATCATGATAATTTGAAAGAATGAAAGGAAAAGAAAATAAGTGAAGACCAGATGGTAGTACCGACTCACATGTATATAAAATTTGGTGACCTAATTGAACAAGATGGGAACCCTAGAAATGGGTTTGATTATGAAGACTGAAAATATACAAACATCATTTCATTGTTTTCCATAAAAGTAATAAAAATAAGACAGAGCAATAACTCCGAGATAGATAATCCTGAATATATCCAGTTCAAATTATTCCAGCACAAATCCAGAAATACTGTAATAAAATGACTATTACGAAGAAAGGGGTAATAGTGATGATAATGATAAACAGAGTGAATGTCCATCCTGTGCAAGAAATTAGGCTAAACCCCTTATATATTTCCCCATTACCAACAACTTTGCAATCTGGGAATCACCTTAATTTTTTTTATAGTTGAAAAATACTTGAGACCCATAAATATTAAGCAGTTAACCAAAGTCAAACAGAAAGTGGGTATGAAACTTTAAATTTAAAACTCAGAATTTTTCAATGGTCTTAGAATCTTCATTTGCAATACTCGTGACTATATTTAAAGAGATAAATGCTTTTTAAGAAAAAAAAAGGTAGGTAAAAAATTACTGTATTATATGTTTATGAATCTGAAACAAATATATAGTAAACTATGAAACCAACAATAAGCATGAAATCATGAACTGGAATAAATGTGATGTAAATTAGATATCATTAACTTACAAAGACCACACCATGGAAATTAAAAGAACCATCTCCATGCAAATAATTAATGCTATTTAACCACCCAAAGGATAAATAGAATAAGATCTAATTGCTCAGGTTGGTTTTATTTATGAGCAGTAAACAAAATTAAAGGATGTTGCTAAGTATAGGGTAGGCGACAATTATAAAGTAGAGGAAATTCTGTTCTCAGACTTACTACATATTTGTGGATCTGAGGTTCCTAAAAAGGAATTTTAGAGCTTGCCAAAGGTTAAAGAAAATTAATGAATAAAAAGTTAATTTAAAACAACCAAAATGTATCAGGAAAATGAGAGATGCACCTGCAAGTAATTTAGATCTGAGTACAAATACAAAAGTTTGGCATCTTAAAATTCACTCGTAAAAACAAAACAAACAAAAAAAGCTTTGCTATATTAGAGGTTATGTTGACTATTATTTTTTTTTTGAGAGAGAGAGAGACCATGCCCCTGTTGGGGGGGAGGGCAGAGGGAGAGGGAGAGAGAGAATGCCCAGGGCAGAGCCTGATGCAGCACTTGATATGGTGACTCAGATCATGACCTGAGCTGAAATCAAGAGTTGGGTGCTTAACTGACTGAGCCACCCAGATACCCCTAGACTATATTTTTGAGGATCTCTTTCAAATATAGAAATGTACTATTCCAGTATTAACTATCAACATCTCCCATGAAGGGAAAGGGTGTACACTGGCAGTGCTATGTTACTGTCTGGTCTTCTAGCCCTACATATGCATAAGAATAAGGCAGAGTCAGTTGGAATTCCCAATTATGATTGCTCCTTTGCTGGACAAAATTGCATCAGGTAGAAGAGGGCAAACCCAGTATAAAGAACTGGATTTCCTGTCAGACCAGGTATCTTTACATTTTCATAACTTTTAAAGGATGAGCCACTCTCCTAAAGTAAATACGGGACTTTTCCGAACCACTTCTGTGAGTGGTACGACTACAAAGTGATTTGGGAGATTCTAGCGACAGCTGAGAGTGGATAATGTCCCATGCTTCATGACAACTTCACATTCACTTGTCAGGTGTGACAAGATGCACAAATAATGCCACAGTATTACTATGACTACTTGGGCCCCAAATGTATTGATTTACATTGTATGACACCTAAACACTGATTAGATTTTTTTACAATTTAGAAATAATATCCGGAACTTATTTCATTTGTGGTATTATACTCAAAATGAAATATATTTTCTATTTTTCCTCATTTTCAGCATTACATTCTGCAGTTATATTTTGTGATTTCTAATAATAAGTAGTAATTAATGTACTTTAGCGAAACATGTTTATTGTCAGAATCTTCATTTAAGCTTGGAACATACATGCTTATGCATGACTGCATCTGATTTTACCTGCAAAATAATGATTTTTTTTTTGTAGTCCAGTGAGCAATAAATGCTTTCTACCTCTCTCCTATATTTACCAGAAGGTAATAATGAAATGTCACAGACTTGAAGATCATTAAACTTATATTTGAGATCCCTTTCAGAATTTGTCACCTTTCCAGCTGCTGGGTGCCTTTTCTCCTCCTTGTTGTGTCTCATAAATTTTTATGACTTCTTTGCGTTGGAAATTTGTAATTTTTCCCAGAGCTCCACCAGGTACCTCGAGAAGTAATAAAACTATTGTCACTTTCCATTGCACCTACTTTTAGAGTAAGGCCAACTGGCTTCACTCTGCAACATAATAGATAAAATAATCAATATGCTCAGGCTGAAAAATTAAATGCAGCGTTTGTATCACGACTGAGTCACAGCACTTTCGGCAGGGAACAGGTGGCCTTTTAAGAGATTTGTTAGATTTCTTGAGAGAGGGTGTATTTTTCTCTTCTTTTTGTATCTACTTGATTTTGTATCTATAAAAAATAAAAATTATCCAAGGCAATTGTTATAAAATTCATTTGGCTCCTCTCAAAAAACACAGTATTGTAACTACTGAGAAAAACTGTAACGTTAAAAAAAAATATTCACGAGGGATGTAGTTACCTTAGGGTCAGTTCTGATTACTCTTCTAGCTTGTATTTGTGAACTTTGTATGTGTGCTCAGCCGTACTCACTTCTCTTAGTCTACATGGACTTAACAGGGTTGTAAGTTTTCTATCACGAAAGTATTTTCACTATTGAGAATTTAATAAATTTTTAATCTCTTGAAGTGATGTCCATGGTTCTTTTTGTTGTTGTTTTTTTCTTACTCGATGTAAATTAAATTTACCACTAAACCTGATCTCTAGCCCGATATTTCTCCCACAGTTTAATGCTTTTCCAGAAAAAGAAAGATGCTTCTCAGATATCCCACTTCAATTTGAAGAATATATAGTCACTATATTGCATTCTTTACTAGGCAGTTTGAAGAAGGATGGTTAGGCATTTAAGAAAATGATTGCATCGTTTTTTCCCTATGGGTCTCAGTGTATTGATTTTTCTGTGTAATTTTGACAACTCTAAAGACCACAGACAATGAAATTAATTTATTTATTTAACAAATATTGGGTGCCTGGGTGTCTCAGTGGGTTAAAGCCTCTGCCTTTGGCTCAGGTCATGATCTCAGGGTCCTGCGATGGAGCCCTGCATCTGGCTCTCTGCCCAGCAGGGAGCCTGCTTCCCTTCCTCTCTCTGCCTGCCTCTCTGCCCACTTGTGATCTCTTTCTCTCTCTCTCTCTGTCTGCCAAATAAATAAATAAAATCTTAAAAAAAAACACAAATGTTTGTTGAGCATCTAGTATGATCTTCGTAGACATTGTGCTAGATCCTAGATATAAAGCAGTTTATAAGATATACAAGAACTTGAGATCATAGAATTTTGTTATGATTTAAATATGTTGTGAATTAAATGTGTGTTTTCTTGTTTCAAGACTAAGATAATATCCTAATTTTCCCTAGGAAGTCCCAGTAAAGATTTTTAAATTGTAAACATTACTAAATTGAACTGATTTGATTGTTGGATCAACATGTAATTTCAGGGGCTAGTAGAAGAAACCTCTCCTCTTTTATCCAAATGTCTGAGGATACAATGAGGTTGTACTTAAAACCTGCACATGGTTGAAGACATGCCTTCTTGCTGTTTGAAGGCCATAGAAAACAATCCACAGTTGCATTTAAAATAAGGAAATTAGGGCAGATGCACAAAGAGAAGAAGAAAGCAAATTGGAATATACCCAGTAATAAAGCATAAAGGAAAGTATGGATAGGTAAATAGATTTTTAATCATAAATTCCACTTTGTTTTATAAATTCAGTTATTTTATTAGATAATAATACCTGAGAAGAATATAAAATATGCTTCACACTTTAATCATATTTTTAATTCCTATATTTTATTGGAAATGCCAACTCATCTAATCTTCAAAAAAATGTAACAGTGACTGGAACCAAAAATTAATAACTCAAATTGACTAAAGGCTGTATCAGAAAAGCAAATGGCACAAAATCTTTCACACTGGTGCCAGCAAAGCCATTTGGTATATCCCCTGAATACAGCCAAATTCTAGGGCGAAGCTCTGCTGAATGGTCTTGGCACAGTATATGCCAGGGTCAGAGGCTTGGGAGTGCATTTTTTCCAATTTTGCTTTGGGTGACTTCATATTAATAGCCAGCCATGGTGGGGGTATTTACATGGCAAATGCTGCAGACTTTTTTCTCCCAGAAAGTTGGCCATTAAATATTACTCACTCCACAGCCCTGAAGGAATGAGGGGTCCTGAAAGAATGATCCTTTTGCCTTACCCATAACTTCCTCCTGGGAAGTGCAGCCAAGTGCAGCGTCTCACCACTCAGGTATGGCCACTTCTTGCATAGACAGGGAATCTGTATTCTTTCCAAAGTAAGCAAATTCTCTGATTATCAGTGGAGTTGAGATTATTGGCTCACTTTTCCTCATAGGAGGAGAAATCTCTTTTCCTCCCTGTCTCTTTCCCTTTCCCCATTTCATCCATTCCATAGGGGTACATACAAAATGTGTTTGTGTGTTTAAACGTCATTGTTGGCAGGTACAGCAAGGTGGGAGAAGACTCAACCTTTACTGAGCACTGACCATTGACAAGCATTTTGACAGATGCTTTACATATGCTAATTCATTTTTACTTATTTATTTTTTAAAACTCAGATAGGCCACATCATTGTGAGAAGAGCTGACTTCCAGAAAAAGAGATAAGGAACACTAATTTATCTTGAAAAGTCAGAGAAGTGATTTTCACAGAAACAAAGTAATCAAGCAGGGTCTTATATAAGCAAGAGTTACATAATACCAAAATTTATATAATAATACATGTCATATATTAAATATATGGCATGCTATTAAAAGTTTAATACATTAAATATCTTGATTCCTTGATATATGACATTTGCTTTGATATCATTTCATATCACCCAGAAATTATTCTACTATATGTTATAATATGCAAAAATATCTCAGCATAACGAACAATTTTAGCATTTTCCCCTCTCTTAGATTTCTGGCCATAATGCCACAATATGCAAAAATACCTGGGCTTACCAAATAATTCCAGCATTTCTCTTGTCTTTTAGATTTTTTGGTTTTAGAAGATTTGATGGTCCATCGATCAATTGTTTTTAAAAAATTTATTCTATTAAAAACATGATAACGTGATTTTGCAATTAAGAAACATTAAGCTTCAACTCTTGCTATTTAAAGAGTTATACAAGTATTTCTTTCATATAATATATCATATCACAGTGTCACAGAAGAGTATGAGGCTTAAATCTGAATCTAGGTCTGACACTGGGGGAAATAAGTTAACCTTACATCACAGTGTACATTTGTACTGCGTTGTGCGTTCTCCAAAAGGCTTGAAGATTGATGAGATAAAGGCCCTTATCCCACAAGCTGGAGGTGGGGAATGAGAAGCCAGGAGCCAGAAAGTCCCAAACTCTTTTAGATTACACTGATTCCATCTAGTAAATTACCTTTCTCAGAGAGATTTTTAGGGCCTGAAATGATAATGTTCTTTCAATAGGTCATTATGACTTCTGTGCACCCATCAGTGTCGGTCTCATGTCTTGCAGTGAATATGAAGGTCTGAACGCATTGCTCTAAGTGTCAGACTGGCAGCAAATGCATTCTTCTTCTCCAATTGACCATTTCTGTTTCTGTTTGTCACATTGTTACCCGATGGATAGTCAGTGAACAGGCAGGTTATCCTCTTCACAGGATTATTTTATAACAGATGTGGCTCTTTAAAAAAGATCGTGCTGCTTAAACTCTGAAAGCTTCAAAAGCGGCTTATCCATAACATCTTAGCTATGCATCACTGTCTTGATAATGATAAATTAACCCTATTGTATTTGATATCGTATCTCTTTGAAATAATATTTCTATTTGAGAAGCTATGACTATTAATATTGGGATGTACTATCTTCGGCAGTAGGAGTTGTTTGGAAACATTTAACACTATTACTTAATAGTATTAAAACAAAATAATTATGTATCAAGGCAGTGAAAGATCTAGTGTGTTAGGAGGCATTATCCCCCTAGTGAGAGGGTTAAAATGACTACTCGTAATATGTGAGCTGAAAGTTTGGTATGATAAGAATAAAATACAGGCGTCCAAAGATATAGGCCCTAATTGTAAGACTCTCCTTAATTTTGTGTTACCTTGTATGAGAAAATTACTTGTGGTGGGAGGTACAGGGCTTTTCTTGGTGAGGCCAGAGACCCTAGCATAGAGACCCTTAAAATTATAACTGGTCATTCTTAAAAAGTAAGGGGACACATTTTATCCTGATAACTGCTGGGAGGAGACAGTTTTATGGAAGAAGCTGTTATGTGTGGAATGTTTTTAACTCCTGGTAGTGTAGGGAAGTTGGAGAGGATATGGATATGGCTCTGTTGTCACCAAGGACACCAGTGGTCTGGCCTCACAGTAGTGAGGGCCTGATGGTTTAGGGAAACACTGAGTACATTGTTTTATTAGTCTGGCCATTGATTTCTTTTTCTCTCAAATTAAAGATTTGAAATAATCTTGCAGGCTCCAGAGTCTGAAGATGTGCACTGAAATTTCAGCTCTGTCACTTACCTAGCACAGCAGTTAAGACCATTATCTATTGATAAGTACCAGGAATTCTAACCCCCACTGGCAAAAAAAAAAAAAAAAAAAAAAAAAAAAAAAGAAAAGAAAAGAAAAGAAAAAAAAAAAGAAATAGAAATTATTTATTGCTCACACACTATGAACTCCAGGAAAAACTTGCCAAACCATGTAATCAGACTTGTCTTCCTGGATTTGTCCTGGTGGTGGCCAGCTGCTATGGCTTTACTCTCCCTTGAGTTCAAATACTTTGGAAGAATTAGACAAACTTGAATCTCATACACATCTGAACCAATCTCTGTGGTTAAGTGGGTTCTCTGGGCTCACAGATCATATGCTAATACTCTAGTCCTAACTCTCTTGAAATCAAAGGAATTGTGTAACAATCGAAATTCTTTTTTAAATATCCTATAATGAAATCAATTAGTTAGAATGGTTTGCTTCATTGAAAACATTTATTTATTTATAACACTCATGCCTTGAGTTTTCTCTCATCTGACCATGGTATTGCTTAATTGTATCTTTAGCTGTTTTCATCCATTGCCAAGGAAAAAGTTGTATCTCTACAACAAAGTGAAGTAAAAAGTCTGAACATGTTATTTCCATATTTTGCTTGCTTTTTAAATTAAAGCATGAGTTGCTTTGAAATTTAATTGAGACCACTGGGACCACAGAGTCTTTGCATTAAGAAAGTCAGACTTACATGTGTATAATTTCATTTAATTACAATATAGTATCAAATATGTGGGATGGTATATTCAGGAGAAAGTTAATTTTCTTTTTCATGTTTTGGGCAAATATCCTCAGTATTATTGTCCAAATGAGCTGAAATTATAATAATTTTATGTGATTATACATATGGCATCACATAAAATTATATATATATATATGTGTGTGTGTGTGTGTGTGTATCTCCCCACCTTGGGAAGGGGGTCATGGTTTTATCAGATTGTCAAAGGTATCCAGTACTAAAAATGATTAAGAATGAATGTATGAGATTAAAAAAATCAGGTTATTGAGGTACAATTGACAAGTCAAATTATAAGATACTTAAAATGTCCACCATGGTAGTTTATATATATATATATATACACACACACACACATATATGTACGTGTATGTATAATTATTATATATTATATATATTATTACATTTTATATATATATACACACATACACACACATTGTGAAAGGATTGCTCTCATAGAGTTAATTAACCCATCCATCACTTTATTTATTTATTTTTAAAAATTTTTTATGTATGTATATGAGACCATTTAAGTTTTACTCTGTTAGCAAATTTCAAATATGTAATACAGTGGGGTTTTTGTTTTGTTTTGTTTTGTTAGAGTTTGGTTTTTTTTTTAAGTTTACTTATTTTATTTATTGATCTCTATAGTCAATGTGAGGTTCAAATTTATGACCCTGAGATCAAGAGTCAGTGCTCTTCTAAATGAGCCAGCCAGGTACCCCTATTGTACAGTGTTAACTGTAGTCATCATGTTACACATTCGTTCCTTAGACCTTATCTTAAAATTGAAAATTGTATCCTTTTACCCTATCACCATATTTTCCCAACTCCTGAGATGATTTTTTTTCTTCAAAATTCATTCTATGAGGTCAGCATTAACCCAGATACTAAAACCAGATAAAGACACCACAAAAAAAGACAAATACAAGCTAGTATTTCCAATGAACATAGGTGCAAAAATCCTCATGCAAATATTAGCAAATCAAGTCCAACAATACATTAAAAAATTATTTACCATGATTAAATGGGATTTAGCCCAGGGTGCAAGGATGGTTCAATATCTGCAAATCAATCAATATGATGTGCCACATCAATAAGAGAAAGGACAAAAACTATATGATCATGTCAATAGATACAGAAAAAGCGTTTGACAAAGTAAAACATCTTTTCATGATAAAAACCCTCAACAAAGTAGGTCTAGAGGGAACATACCTTGACATAATAAAGACCAATTATGAAAAGCCCACAGCTAACATCATAATCAATGGGGAGAACCTGATAGCTTTTCCCCAATTATCAGGCACAGGACAAAGATGTTCACTCTCCTCACTTTTATTCAACATAATAGTGGAAGTTCTAGCCACAGCCATCAGACAAGAAAAAAAAAAAAGCATCCAAATTTGTAAGGGAGAAGTAAAACTTAAACTATTTGTAGGTGACATGATATTATATATCAGAAACCCTTGGGGCACCTGAATGGTTCAGTGGGTTGAGCCTCTGCCTTTGGCTCAGGTCATGGTCTCAGAGTCCTGGAATCAAGCCCCACATCAGGCTCTCTGCTCAGTGGGGAGCCTGTCTCCCCTCTCCCTCTGTCTGCCTCTCTGCCTACTTGTGATCTCTCTCTGAGTCAAATAAATAAATAAATAAATAAATATCTTAAAAAAAAAAAAAAGAAAAGAAACCCTGAAGGCTCTACCAAAAAACTATTAGAATTGATAAATGAATTCAGTATGGCTAGAGGACACAAAACAAATACACAGAAACCCCTGTATTTCTGTACACTAATAATGAACACAGTACAAGTTATATAAGTATACCTATATCTATAAGTATAATCTATAATCTATCTAAATCTAATCTATAAGTAATTTAATTTTACTTTGTCACATATCTATTATCTATCATCTATCTACCTACCCATCTATCTAAATTCCTGTATATTTAAGATATAGTATTATATTAGTTTCAGGTTTCAATATAGTGACTTAACTATTCTATACATTACTCAGTGCTCATCATGATAAGTGTACTCTTAATCTCCTTCCTCTATTTTATCCATCCACCCACCCACCTGTCCTCTGGTATCCATCCACCCACCACCTGTCTGCTCTCTGTAGTTAATTGTCTTGTTTTTGGTTTGTTTCTTCCTTCTTTGTTTTGTTTCTTAAATTTCATATATGAATGAAATCATATGCTATATATTTTTCTCTAATTTCACATACCATTATATTATCTCTATGTATGTATGTTGTTGAAAATGGCAAGATTTTAATCTTTTTATGGCTGAATAATATGCACTGTATGTTAACTAACAAAATTTAAATAGAAAAAATGAAAATTATAATATATGTCCTTATTTTAAAATGTTCTTTGTCACAAGATACTTGACTTGTCATTGTTTTGTTGATGTCTCATTTCTTGCTCAAAATTCAGGTGTCTTTTAATTTTTCCCCCATAGGAAATAAGAACTCATTATATAAAATTTTAATATTTAGAAAAGTTTAAAAAAAAAGGAAAAGCTTCTTAATTTTAACATGGCCTCTTCCAAAATGTGTATGCATTACTCTTATTCATGTTTCTATGCAAAAAACATGATATGGTAATTTAATTATACCATGTACAGAACTTTGTCTTCACTTACTAATTAATTTATCAAATATTTTCAAGTTCCTACAATGTAGGGTGGCCAGACATTGTAGTTTGTCAGGGACCTTCCTGCTTTTATCAATGAGAGTCTCACATCTTGGGAAAGATATCAGTCCCTGGCAAACTGGGATGATGAGTCATCCTGCCACAAAGATGGAGATGACTAACAATAGACTAGAGTAATATTGAATTTAGAGTGAGAGTGATATAATAAATTCTGAAATTGCCTTATATACTATTTTCATTTACTAGTATTTTTCATGCGACAGAATTTTTTAGTAGCAGTTTTATATAACAATAAATTTCCACAGTGTAAATGTAAAAAATGTAAAAAAGGGGCACCTGGGTGGCTCAGTGGGTTAAAGCCTCTGCCTTTGGCTCAGATCATGATCCCAGGATCCTGGGATCGAGCCCCACATAGGGGTCTCTGCTCAGCAGGGAGCCTGCTTCCTCCTCTCTCTGCCTTCCTCTCTGCCTACTTGTGATCTCTGTCTGTCAAATAAATAAATAAAATCTTTAAAAAATTTTTTTAAAAATGTAAAAAAGTTTATAAATCTATTCCTTTACCTTAGACTTCTGAAATATTTCTTAGTTTTGTATTGTAGACAGCACTGATGTGAACATCTCTCATTACAACTTTTTGATGTTTATGGTAGATTTCTTTAAGATAGTCATAAGATATGGAATTGCTGAAATGAAGAGTAAAGATTTGTTAGTATCTTAGTATCTCTGATACATGCTGCCAAGTTGCTCTCCCAAAATACTTTAACAATTTATATTTTCAGGGGCAGCTGGATGGCTCAGTGGGTTAAGCCTCTGCCTTCAGCTCAGGTCATGATCTCAGGGTCCTGAGATCAAGCCCCGCATCGGGCTCTTTGCTCAGCAGGGAACCTGCTTCCCCCTCTCTCTTTGTCTGCCTCTCTGCCTACTTGTGGTCTCTCTCTGTCAAATTAAAAAAAAAAAAAAAAAACTTGGGAGGCCTGGGTGGCTCAGTTGGTTGGGCAGCTGCCTTCGGCTCAGGTCATGATCCCAGCGTCCTGGGATCGAGTCCCACATCGGGCTCCTTGCTCATCAGGGAGCCTGCTTCTCCCTCTGCCTCTGCCTGCCATTCTGTCTGCCTGTGCTTGCTCTCTCTCTCTCTCTCTGACAAATAAATAAATAAAATCTTTAAAAAAAAACAACTTAAAAAAATTTATATTTCCATTATTTTTTCAACTAGACACAAACTTTATTAATCTGGAATGGTTTTTCTGTAGTTTCGTGGTCAGTCGATATTTACTCAGGTATTCTGAAAAATAATTCTAAAGGGCAGTAAAGGGAAATAGGTTTACATTGCCATACAAGAGTTTTAGTTAAATGTAACAATCTTATTATACTCATTGGAATAAAAAATCGGGGCTCTAAAAAATTGATTTCCCTTGGCTGAGATGTTTAATGGGTAGCTGTGTAGAAAAGTTCTCGAAGTTAGAAGGGCTGATAATTCTATTTAGATTTAGAAACTCTCACTTCAGGTAATTATATGTGAATGAGAATAGCAACGTGTTTCCTTTGTGGCCAGAGGCTCTATTAGTCAAGATAGTGAATCCATTTCACGTAAGAACTCTTTTCTTTTAATCTGATATAAGATTTTCAAGGTACTTTAAAACATGGCTAAATTGTATCATACTATGTTGAGTTGTAGGGTAAGGATTCTGATAGAACTTACATTTTCCAGGAGAGAAGACTCTACCTTAGTAATAAAGGAAATGTATGTTCTAAATCTGAATATGATCAAGTAAGGTAGCCTCATCCTTTGGTTCAAGGTAGCTTAATAACTTAGAAAAATACAAATGATTAAAATGTTCTTTAGTTAACAGTTCTCTAACACAAAAGAATTAATTTTAACTGTATTAGAGAAAATGTAATATTTAGTTTTAATATCAATTTAACAATAACAATTTCTTATATTTTTTCATGTCTTGTTAAACCATAATAAATCTGCCAACTAGTTCCAATTTTCATCAATTAAATGTTCAATCAAATTTGAAAATGCAAGGCTAAAATACTTTTGCTAATAATTAAGCATTTAGCACTGGATAAAAACATATTTACTTCGGTTTAATAATGTTAAGCTAACAAGCATATGTTTAATATCACATAACTATTACAACATTTCCCATCTATATTCAGCATAAACTTTAACCCTGAGTTAAAATTAACTCATCATTAGAATGTGAAGCCAGGACAAAAGTTGTATTAAAATATAAAATTTTATGGGTAAACATATAAGCATATTAATTGCCTCTTTTCTTTTATAAAATAAAGCCACAGTAAGCCTCATTTCAGCCCTTGTTCTCTGATCTCGATAACGATTGATAGTACAAGCATATGATAGAACAAGTGAAGTGGAACCAAAAGATGCAATTGAACTAAAGAAATTTAGATTGAATTCACATGTAAAATTAACTATCATATAAAAATCAAAGTTGTACTTTCTGGTAGAACTTAACATTTTTAAGAATAAATAGGATATTAAATGCCTTTGCATAATAGTGAACATGTTAATTGTTAAAATTGCATAAAACAACATTAAATTTTTTCTGTTTCAATTGGTGCTCTGAAAACTATATTTAGTGTGTACTCATAGCATTTGTATCAGAATACCAAGTCTCCTAACAAATAAAAGGGACTAAAGGGAAGAAGACAGAATACTTTAGAATCTACCATGTCAGCTATATGCTGGGTCACTAAATTTACTCAACAATTCCATGAAATATTACTAATCCCAATTTATTAACAAGAAAACTAAGATTCAGAGAGCTTATGAGACTTTTTCAAATGTACCTGGTCTGTGGATGGTAGAACCTTCTTTAAAATCATGCCTACCTTCCAAGTCCATAATTTCATCCATTAGATCACATGAATATTAATGGTAGACACTGGGATTATTATATTTTAATGTTTCTAAATATTTCTGTTTTCAAGTAGCACTCAAGTAAAAATCTTTGTACACATGTTTTGTGCAATATGTAAGTAATTTTGTATGATAGATTCTAGGAGGTAAAATTTCTGGAACAAGGTGAATACGTTCACTCTTGATATATTTTATATATCAAATTATTGATATTATACTGCCAAATTATTGGTTCTTTCCATGGTCTTGGCAGTTTTCAATACACAATGTAGAGGAGCTGTTGTTTTCCTTAACATTTCCACTAATGGAAATCATTAAAATAATGTTACTATATTATTTCATGATAATTTATTCAATATAGGTAAAAAGCAATAACTAATCCAAAAAGATTATCTCATTATTGAGCCTTTTGAGGAGAACTTTTTTTTTTTTTAATTGATAGACAGAGATCACAAGTAGTCAGAGGCAGGCAGGAGGGAGAGGAGGAAGCAGTTTCCCCGCTAAGCAGAGAGCCCGATACGGGGCTCAATCCCAGGATTCTGGGATCATGACCTGAGCCGAAGGCAGAGGCTCTAACCCACTGAGCCACTCAGGCGCCCCGAGGAGAACTATTTTTAGTTTATCAAAAACTCGAAGATATAATTTTTATTCCACATGGCTAAATTAAGTTTAACCATAGTGTGACATCACAATATAATAAAAATGCTAGGCTATCTTATTTAAAGACAAAAACTTTGTGTGTAATAGCCCCCTATACCTGACATTAACGTAGTTGATGGAGTCAGTGATTTCATTCTAGCTGTGATTCTCCTTGTTCACAGTTGTTAACACAATATTTGTACAACTAACCCTTACAAAGAAATATCTGAAAACCAGAAATAATCTTCCCATTTTAGGAGCTGGTCAAAACAGAAAATACCCTGTTAAGCAGATGGAGGTAACTCAGGATAATCTCTCCATCTCAAGCGTAACTCAATCACATTTGTGAAGCCCTTTTTTGCCATCTAAAATAGCATTTATAGGTTCTAGATTAGGACCTACCTATCTTGGGGGGCGTAATTCAGACTATCAAAAAAGTCCAAATCACAAGTCATTAGTGGTATTTATCTTCTATTTGTATTCATTGTTATGCTCAACTGAAGTGCAGTCTCTATCAGGCAATTGTTTCAACAGTAAAGCTTCTGATTCATGCTTAATTGATTCATTATTGGTTTGGGTCATTTATTCAGAGAATCATAGTCATTTGACCCTTAGCTTCTCTAATGTCATGTAGTATTGTAAAACTGCATAGCCATCTCGCACAAATGGTCATACTGATTTATATCTCATTTTTCCCTACTTCATCCAAATTAAGAAATATGCAAACATGATGAAGTACATTCAATTTCCATGGCTATGGCTGCACATTACTGGAAGCATTTTATCTGGGAATAACTTGCATACATTTGTGGAAGTGTTTCCTTTTCTAATCTCACCTCACTATTTTCAGCAATCTCCACATGCTCTTCAGTCCTGGTTTATGGAAAAACTAATTGGGACATGTTAGTAGCAGTGCTGGGCAGGGGGGTGGAGAGTGGGGAACAAACCTGAAAAAATGTTTAAGGAGTTAAAGATAAATACCTGTGTCTTCTCAGACCACTTATGCCATATTACATCAGTCGTCTCCAAGAAGGTAATTTAGTATGTGATATTTCCATAATTTTACTTAATCAGGGACATTTTTTGTACTTGCAGTCTCAATTAACATCTCGGCAACTAGTGAATCAAGGAAATACCACCTATTAAGACTCAAAGGCCTTTATTTACAATTGCAAAATCTGAAAAGCTTTAAAAACTAGATGATACTCCTTCACTCATTTCTTTGTCTTATGTCTTTTCATCACACTTATTTCCAGCTATTGTATCTTTTGCCGTAGAAATTGGTAATAAGCTTGATTTGGGGTGCTGCTACTGCTGCGCCAATAGTGTTATATAAAATATGGTGTATGCACATTATCGCTTTTCTAAAACCCAAGGTTTTCTGAATATTTAGATCACATTCTAGGGTTGCTAATAAAGGATTATAGACCTGTTTTTATAATACAGCATCTACATTCTTTCACAGATGATATAGAAGTCTGTTCTTTTTTTTTTTTTCTTTCAGTTTGTGATCACAGGTCTTAAGTGGGTTCCCGGCTTTACCCAGGAATGCTACTATTGTCTCTTAGCGTTCTTTGTGTTTAATTTGGAAACAGATGCAGTCAGTAGAAGCCCCCCTCATTTTCCATTACTGGCACTACTAACCCGACTGCCGAGGTACCTGTGATCTGTTTCATGTTTGTGGCTGACCGGGCACTGCCTCCATGCTTACCTAAGGCTACTCTAGGATCTCACCTTCGTGGTACTTCTGTGGTTATCTTAACCACAAGCGAGTCACGCATGTATACACGCACAAATACTAAGTTTGCCCTTTCTGTGTCATCCTTCCCCATAGGAGGGAAGGATGTATCACCTCTTATATTCCAATGCTATTACCTCTATAAATACCATACAGTCTTCACAGGAGTACCACTTCCATCCCCTCCCCTTCAGAGCAAAACTCTTAAGTAAGCTGCCCAAACTTGCATTCTGTAATTCTTCACTTGCTTTTCTCTCTTCAACCCACTCCTGTCCACTGAAATTTCTTTATCACAGTTACTAATGATCTCCATTGTGAAATTTGTGGAATTCTCTATGCCTACATTACATTAAAATATGGCCAATCTAGTGTGTTGCTCAGTCTTGAAACCATACTTCATTTTGCTCCCAGTTTTAGTTTCCCCCCCCCTTTCTGCCTACTTCAAGTGTCTTTCTCCTACATCTCTTCCAGACATTTAAATGATGTAGTGGGTTAGCGTTTAGTGTGAGATTTCATCTCTGCATTCACTGCGTGTGATTCCGTCTATCCCATGGCTTCCAAATTTTAAATTCACCACAATATCTCTGCTGTCCTCCAGATTCACTTACTCATTATCCATCTCCAAAGGTATGTATAACAAGAATTCCAAACTTTGTTTCAAAAGAAAAAAGAGTTGATTTTTTTTTTTTTTTTACAAAACTGTTCCCTCCTTACTGTTTTTCTAACCTCAACAAATTACATGCCATTTATCCAAATGCTTAGTCCATACACTTAAGGATCATTCTTGAAACTAATTTCTTTTGTACTCTCACTCATTCATTCAGTAAGTGTGGTCGGTACTACTTCAAAACATATGTCCAGCTGTATGACTTTCACCATGACTCCTGCTCCTGTCCTAGTCTAAGTTGCTGTTAAACATGAGTTAGAGTACTCCAGTAACCCCAGTCTCTCTGCCTCCCATCTTTTGTCCCTTTAGCAGCGGCAAACATGATCTTTTCAAAATGTAAATTAGTTCATGTCTCTTTTCTCAAAACCCTCAAATACTTTCTATTCAGTTACTTCCAGTGCTCAAATTTTCATACATTGCATATTTATAGCAATATGCAGCAGCCAATAGTGGAAACAACCCAAATGTCCGCCACCTGATTTATGATGAATCATGATATATACACAAAGAAATATTATTCATTAAAAGATATGAAGTACTGGGCATCTGGGTGGCTCTGTGGGTTAGGTATCTGTCTTTGGCTCAGGTCATGGTCTCAGGGTCCCGGGATTGAGCCCCACATCGGGCTCTCTGCTCAATGGGGAGCCTGCTTCCCCCTTCTCTTTGCCTGCCTCTTTGCCTACTTGTGATCTTTCTCTCTGTCAAATAAATAAATAAAATCTTAAAATAAAATTAAGTACTGATACATGCTGCAAACTTCATGATCTTTAAAAACATTATGCTAAGTTGGCACCTGGGTGGCTCAGTCCTTAAGCATCTGCCTTGGGCTCCGGTCCTGATCCTGGGATCCTGGGGTTGAGGCCCACATCAGGCTCCCTGTTGGGCCGGAAGCCTGCTTCTCCCTCTCCCACTCCCCCTGCTTGTGTTCACTCTCTCTGTGGGTCTCTCTCTGTCAAATAAAAAAATAAAATCTTAAAAAAAAAACCATTATGCTAATTGAAACAAGTGAGTCACAAAAGGTCACATTTATAATTCCATTGATATGAAATATTCAGAATAGGTAAATCCCTAGATACAGAAAACAAGGGTCCTTCAGCCTCATCCCTACCACTCTCCATTTATAGCCCTGTTCTTACCGCACTGATCCCTGTTTATTCTTAGTCCCTTAGCATATGCTCCCTCAGTTTACTTGTTACTGCTTCTTTCTCTGTTTGGCTTTCTCTTAAAGCAAATCCTGGAATGCCTTATTCTGGCATTTGATTCAGGTATTTTCTTAAAATATCACACCTTCACAAAATACCACCTCCACAATAACTCAGGCAAAATTGCCATAGGATAATGGTGGATTTATAAATCCAAATATCTCCAAACATCCTCCAGAACCTTGTAGACTGCAAACAGCATAACTACCCACAGAAAACATCTTTAGCATATCTGATATGCAAGACATGCAATAAACTTAAAATTAACTGAGCGTAAGAATATAAATAGCCATAAGAGCAGAGCTAGCTCCAGAGCTCACACTGAAATAGGGAGACAAGGACTGTGAAACAAAAAGAGAGGAAGTGGAAGGTTAGTGGTGGCTGACCATGGGTAAAATCACCCCACAAGAGACAATCCCAATCCCGAAACTGAGAACACGTCTAAGGAAATAACTGAGAATAGATCTAAGAACAGGTGAGCAGAAGGAAGATGCTTGAAATTATGTGAGACCAAACATTAACAATCATGGGAAGACACTATTTCTACGCAAGAATGGGCAAATCAAAAGGATATGGAATATTCCTTGGAGCCTTTAAAGTTGAAGGGAAAAAAATTAAAAAGTTGAAATTAAAAGAAATAAAAGAGGATCACTGTATCAGAGAACCCTGCTACATTAAAAACTAAGATACCCTCCGTTAAAGAAATTTCATTTTAACAACACAAGACAGTGTGCATGAACAAGGAAAGAAAGATACAAAGCCACTAAAATTTCCTTTGGCCTCCCACCAGCCATTGCTTTTTTAGGAGGAAAAAAAAGGTATTTCCAAATGAAAAGAATATTATAGATAACACCCATACAAACCTACCACAAAAAGAAAAGAGCTATTAAGTATCAACATTTTTTTTAAAGATTTTATTTATTTATTTGACAGAGAGAGATTACAAGTAGACAGAGAGGCATGCAGAGAGAGAGGGGAAGCAGGCTCCCTGCTGAGCAGAGCCCGATGAGGGACTCGATCCCAAGACCCTGAGATCATGACCTGAGCCGAAGGCAGCGGCTTAACCCACTGAGCCACCCAGGCGCTCTAAGTATCAACATTTTTTAACCGATGAAAATTCTCACCCCACCTTCCCACATACACACCAAACAACCAGTAAACAGAGGAAAATTGAAACAAAACACTCCAAACTTAATTAAATATCTTTTTTTAAAAAATCATTTGTAGAGGGGCCCTGGGTGGCTCAGTGGGTAAAAGCCTCTGCCTTCGGCTCAGGTCATGATCTCAGAGTTCTGGGATCGAGCCCCGCATCGGGCTCTCTGCTCGGCGGGGAGCCTGCTTCCCTCTCTCTCTCTGCCTGCCTCTCTGCCTACTTGTGATCTCTCTCTCTCTCTGTCAAAAAAAAAAAAAAAAAAAAACATTTGTAGATATGAAAATGATATATTTTGAGTCAGTGGAACTAAAATAGAAAGGACAAAAGAGAAAGGTGTGAAATCAGAACTGAGTAGGTCAGAAAAGAAGGAAGAGAGAGAGAGGAGAAAAAAAGATACCTCAGCAATAAAGGTTATACAGAAAGGTACCGAAGGAAGAAAAGATTCTCGTGAATGTTTTTTTATGAGTGACATTGATAAAGAGAATGTGTGGAGAGGAATTAAAAACCCAAATAATAATAAAATAAAGATTTAGGAAGAAACAGGAAAAATTAATGGATATGGCTATGCAAGAGGATTGAAATTCTTAAAATTGGAGTCCTTGAAGAAGAAACCAAAACAACCAAACAGGAAAATTATTCAGTTGTATATTGGAAGGGCACATTTCATTAACCTTTAAATATACCCTAGAATAATTTTCAGCCCCTATGCATATTTTTCTAAACGTCGTCTGGGTTTCCAAGCAAAAATATCAAGTTAGTTCCAAAGGAAACACAATCAGGTTTACATCAAACTTCTCCACAGCAATATTTAAAACAAAGCAATTGATGGAAACCTGTTTTTAAAAACACAAAGAAAGGCTCTGTGAGCCAAGCTGTCTTTCAGGTGTCAACGTCAGTAAAAAAAAAAAAAAAAAAAAAAAGTTTTAAACTTGAAAGAGCTTAGAGAATACTGTATTCACTAGATGATGAGCTTTATCCAACTTAGTTTTTATTAGGTGAAGTTTGACAAAAAGCTTGACAGTGAACACTGAATATATTTAATTGTAGATCTAAGACTAAACTGTGTGAAAAGGGAGAGATAGTATTATGTAAATATGTTATGTTCCTGCAAGGTAGGAATTTTGCAACTTCAAACAAATGGAGGATAAAGAAGAAAAAAATGGAAATGATATCATTAATTTTCACAAAGATAGAGGTGAATCAAAGATATCATTTAAAGGTTATTAGTACCCTAAAAAGGGGGGGGATGGACTAAGAGCTTCATAAAAAGCTTAACCTTTCTCTTAAAGAACTCAAATTTTCTAGGAAAGATAACATATATACAATCATGGTTTCTATTACAGCTAATCTCTGGAAAACTTTTCAAAAGTAACAAAAAATGAGTATGTCTATGAATCTAGGAAGGAATTTTATACAAAAAATGAAAATTGTATTGAGAATATACAAATTTGTTGAAATTCTGGGCCAGAAAAATGACACAGTGTATTTACAAGTGTGCTGTTTGTTGGTTAAAATGTACAGAAATATAAATATGCCTTTGCAAATGAAGTAGCAGCCTTTAAAAATATCCTTGGTTCAATTTCTATTCTATTTAGAATAAGCCATTTTTTTTTTTCCTTTTGAAATCTCTTTTCCCTTCCTTCCTTCCTCCCTCCCTCCCTTTCCTCCCTTCCTTCCTTGCTTCCTTCCTTCCTTCCTTCCTTCCCTACTTTCTGAAAATGAATAGATTTTTTTAAACTGTTCCTGCAAATTATGTGGGTGTGAGTGTGTGGTTTTTTGGGGGGAGGGTGTTCTTGTTTTGTTCTTTGTTGTTTGGGTGTGTCATGGCAGCAGTGAGATGATATTTCATGTAAATCACCTACTTCCAAATGCATTTTAAAACGTGTATAATAATTCCTGCTTTTGTTTCCTTTGCATCAGCTATAGCTAGCTGTTTTTCAATATTTTTGCTTAATGAAGTCAAAAGCAATATAAACAAAATTTCTCATCTGCAAATGAATCTCATCCAGCTGCATTCAACTATGAAAGAGCTCTCAGAAAAGACTACCCATTAATTTTCATTTCAAAAATATTTTGTAAAGTGGTTCATGGGCCTTGTTAATGGCTTTCCTAATGTTCTCTGATCACCATATGCTGTCTTCACAAAACACCAGTCTATGGAGAAAAGTTCTTCCTGTTTATTTTAGGTGAGTTTGTTGGAATATATCACTAAGGTCAAATCAATGATTCATTTCCTTCATCAAGTACTTCTGCAATTGGTGGCGTAAAAACAGAGAATTTTTTAGATTTATTCTACTACATCTAGTAGAATGACAACAGGTGAATAAGTGAATATCTGTGTGGATCTGAATGAACTGAAAGATTTATTGAGTACACTGGGTGACCTACCCTTCCTACTTCCAGGAGAAAGCAAAAATATACATTAAGCAGGATGATATCTTAATGGACTATTATCATCCTAGCTTAAGCTGGAGACAAAGCTGCTCTATGATAAGGGAGAAAAAATAATCAGGGTCTGCTTAGGAGGGAGACAGAAGGATGCTCACCCAACACCAGGGACCTAATCATCAGAAAGGAGAGTATAGTCATTCACTTGTATGAACACACAAAGCCAAACCTGGATAGAACCAAAGGACTTTTCCTGGAGTAAAGTCTATCTTATTAATATGTGATACTTATAAATTGTGTAGTTATTTCATTCTTCGTGAGGCAGAAATCCCAGTTCCTGATTCAGTTCTTCTTCTTCTCCTTCTCTTCCTCTTCCTCCTCCTCCTCCTCCTCCCTCTTCTTCTTCCTCCTCCTCCTCCTCTTCTTCTTCTTCTCCTCCCCTCCTTCTTCTCCTCCTCCTCCTCCTCCTCCTCCTCCTCCTCCTCCTCCTCCTCCTCTTCTTCTTCTTCTTCTTCTTCTTCTCAACTAGAATTGGAGAGCTTAATTTCTGTGCTTCTATTTACAAGTATTTCTAGAAGTTCTGTACACTGCTCTGCCTTCAGATATGCTGTTAATTGGTTGGGTTTTTTTTAAGAATTTACTCTTGTGTGGGGATGCTTAAAGCCTTTGCAGTCATTCCCCTAATTCAACGTGGTGCCCTAGAAATCTCTGAGCCTCTCCAGCTTTTTGAAGATACCTCTTTTCAAAGATTTACCTTGAGTTTTCTCTAGGGTTCCTTGTTTATCTGTCTGGACTCCTTCACTCTGGTTTAGAAGATATTAGTAAGGATTATCAGGACTCCTGTTAACTAACGTCCTATCCACATTATTTGGGGGGACAGGAAAAACCAAGCCATTAGCTGCCACTTTTGATATTTTTGGTGGGAAGTTATCCACTTTATTATTTTTTTTTGGTAATAAGGTACTTTTTTATTATTAATTGTTTAAAATTTTCCCATCAGGTATTAGGGAGTATATGGTAGATGAATATATGATCCGTTTTTATTCCACCTCTCAGAATGCTTTTTCTTTTAAATATTAAATTATTGACTCTCAGAATGCTTTTTCTTTTAAATATTTGCATACACATACATTTGCATATACAGACATGTGTATAATATTTTGGGAGGGGGGGAGTTGGCACTTTAAAATTTCACTGATGTCATTCATTTATTATACATACTTTTCAATAGACTTGACAACTTTTATTTAAGTGTCATGAGGCACACCATAGGATGTATTATGTTCCCAAACAAGAAAATGGAATGAGATAAAGTAGTTTGGGGACTGGGAAATGGTTTGACCTTTTTTTTTTTTTAAAGAGTTTATCTATTTGACAGAGAGAGACACAACCAGAGAGGGAACAGAAGCAGGGGGAGGAGTGGGAGAGGGAGAAGCGGCTTCCTGCTGAGCAGGGAGCCCTATGTGGGGCTCGATCCCAGGACCCTGGGATCATGACCTGAGCCGAAGGCAGACACCCAACCGACTGAGCCACCCAGGCGCCCAGTTGACTTTGTTTTACCTGAAGTTAATTCTAAGGTGTTTCTGTGTCTGGACACATAGTGCTATTCAATAGAAAGAGCATCTCTGGAATTCTTGCTTGTTTTATCATTTTGTTTTCTTAGATCTCCTACCATCAGTGTTACTATGGAAGTGGGTGCCTCTGTAGCTTATGAATAATACTAAATTAGCTTCCCTTAACACCTCCCTAAAGGAGATCTGAAGCCACAGGCCCGAGAGCCGGTACTGAAATAGAAACTTTATAAAACTCTAAAATTTCTTCACGTGTGAATTATTTTGCTTGCAATGAGAGTTGAACATGTAAGTGTACTCAGGCTAAGAGCCTGGGAGGAACAGTTCCCTACTGCAACTTTTATCATTACTCTTGATTCCACTCATTCCTTCTCAGATGAAGGTAAACCAGTTGAAATACTACTTACCACTTACTTTTGCATTTCTCTCTTTGCCTTTCTTCTGTTCTCTTTTTAAAACCTGGAAGAGTGGGAGTGTGTTTCTAGTCAAAACTATGGATTCACATACACACCAGTATACAGACACATACACATACTGCTTAGCATCACCCCTCTAGTATATACCCAAGATTTCTCTTTGTTTATATTATGATTATCCACATTACAGTAACACATTGATGAAAATATTTTAAAAACATTATTAGCCTATTTAGGCCTAGAACACACCTGGTTCAATCTATCATACATTTGATTGGTGCTGGTAGATTATTGCCATATCATGAGCCATGACCTGTATCATCCAGGGCTTGAATTTGGAATTTTCTCTGTTTCAGATTAACTAAGTAAAAGCAAGATGTCTGAGGTCCTGGGAAACAATGTTATTATTTTTAAAAGCAGGGATACAGTAGTGATGTAAAGAAAAACAAAAACCCATTTTTGAAATATCTAAAAAGACTAGTTACCCTAAGGTATGAGAATGGGACAAAATTGCCATGAAACAGCTGGATCCTTCATTTAGTTACCCCCAAATTATGTTTACTATGAAGAAAACAGAAACTCACTCTGAAGCATGAAAAGTTAGAGCTGAGCCAGACTGTACATATGTTTGGGTTGCATATGTGGTTTTATACATATAGATAGATAGGTAGATAGATAGATAGATAGATAGTATGTAGTATAAGAAGATATATGTGTATATAAATCAAAAATATACATCATAGTGTCATTGAGTGTGAAATTAAATAATCATATAGAAGCTCTAAGTGAAGATAGCAACCTTTAATTTAAAATTCTGACAGCTTTGCTAAATTCAAATGAGAAGTTTTATACACGTTGCTACCTGGCAGGATGAGATGAGGATTACTTGTATGTGATTAGAAACATTTGTAAACTGCCTTGACCTCCTCAAAGAAAGCCTATAGTAGTGATTAGAGAAAAAATAATCCACTTTCCTTTTAACCCCCAGTCTGACATCAGATCTCCTTTCACACTGGTAGAGGAAGTTGGTATACATGAAAAGGATTTTAGGAAGTAAGCAGGATGTTTTGACGGAAGGTACGGATATCATGAGAAGATTTTAAAAGCCTTCTTTTGTTTGTTGAGATTTTTTTAAAAACCTGTATTTATGTGGTAACTTATGTTTATTGGCACCATATGCTAATACTCTGCAAACACAGGATGGTTACATATTTAGTTAATATTCCACTCATTGAACTTCTCAATAAGTTAATAGATTTTAAATCAGTCAGGATACATCTCCATATGTTGCTCGTATTTGATATTTTAAGCAAAGGTGCTAAAAAATATAAGGGTTTAACTTGCCATGTGGACATGTATATATATATATATGTGTGTGTGTGTGTGTGTGTATATATACATATAATATTTAAGTGAATGTATATACATACACATATTGAAGATTTCATTTCTGTGTTAGAGGTTTTTTGTCTTCAGTGAATGCTTTTCTAGTATATATTATGTATGTATGTATTCCCTTTACTATCATTGAATTCATACTTTGTGCCTGTCTAATAGGTCAGGCATGCCACATCTCCTACCTATTAAAACTGTATTGTCACCAAGAAATTACTAGATATTCTGATTAATTCTTAATTTTTTTAATCATAAATTATGTACCTCTCTACTTTCAGTATTTAAAAGTAGGAGATAAATACCATAGATCCATGTACCTTTAATGAACATTAGAGGTGTAATTCTGAGCCAGGATTTTATAAAGCATATGTTGGGACTAAGAGGACAAAGTGGAAGAAGGGTCAAAAGATGATGAAATATTGGCAAATACTGACAGCGCTGTTCCAGAAGATTAAATTCTATGCAAGAGACTAGATTCAGTATAACTAATTATAGAGCAATGTATATCATAATAGAAATATGCTTAAGTAAAATTTGGGGCACTTTGTGTAAAAAAAAAAATTTACACTTTGTGTAAAAAAGGGGATAAGTTAATTCTGCTTACATATCAGTTGAAAGCCATGTGGAGCTATGGGTTTTCTGAGTGCCAGAGGAAAGTAGGCATTCTAAGCATAAGGAAATGTGTGCAAATAATAATACAATAACACAAGGTTATTTGAAGAGAACGAATAGTTTTCTGGGGCACGAACTAGACTTTAAAGAAGCAGGGTAGTGGTTAGAGGCCATTGTATGAATAAATATTATATCAAGTTTATATAGGCTCCTCAGAGAATGTGAGTCATAGTAATCACATAAGAAACTTGTGTTTTAGAAAGGTCAATCCTAGACAATATAGAGAATGTGCTGGGAGATTTGTAGGGGAGTTTATGTGATAACCAGTATAATATTAATTAGTTTTTTGTGAAAAATAATCTGTGGTCAAACACAATTGAGAAATTCTCAGTCAATATAATTAAGCATTTTTCAAAGCCTGACTAATGGATTACTTGGTATTTTAATACATTAATATGTACTGTCACACACACACACACACACACACACACACACACTGCAATAGTGTCTCCATCATTATCCTAACTTATTTTGCTATAGGTGAATATATACATACTATGTATATGTGTGTATATATATATATATATATGTGGTGTGTGTTGTGTGTGTATATATATATATATATATATATATATATTATATATATATATTACTCAAGCACATATAGCTAATTAAATGGTGTGGCCAAAGTCTAACCCTATATGTTTAACTATAAAGCTGTTAATCACCAGACTAGAGTCATTCATGGAAAAGAAATGATAAGCAATGGTGGAGGGATGGAGAGGAGGAAGAAACTTCAAGGGATAACAGAATTTAATACCAACAGAATTTGTTCACTGCTGAGTGTTGGAGTCTTAACAGAGAGGTTTCATGAGGTAGATTAATCTCTTTAACATGTGTGCAAAACCATGTGTATGGATACATGTACCTTATTCAGAAAACAGGATTTCCAGCTTTGTAGCTTCAGATTCGCAAAGGTATTTGAAGCCCTAAAAGAATAAGGACCCATTGGTAGTGAACCAAGCTGTATCCCTGAGGTAGACTAGTAGATCCAGAGGGGTGAAAAGGAAATGAGGGAAACAATCTTGATAAAGCAGTGTTCCAGATGTCAAAGCAATGGGGGAAGCTACAAATAGCTTGAGGATTAAGAAACAGAGATACTATAGTTAGACCACATGGGCACAAATCCTGGTGGTACCAGCAACTAGGATTTTGTTTGGGTTATTTAGCCCTTTATAAAAATTTTCCACATGTATAATATAATAAAATATATAAAATAAAAAATATAAATAAAATAAATAAAATAAGAATATAAAATAATATAAATAAAAATAACAACCTATCTCATAAGATAGTGATGAACATCAAATGGTTTATACAAGTTAATTATTTAGAAAAGGGCCAACACATAGGAAGTAGTGTAAATCAGGAATAGGGGGATCTTCTCTGGGGATTTACATATGCTATTTAATCTTCACAGCAATCCATGAGTTAGTATTGTGGAATCCTACTGTGCAGTAAAGAAGCTATCATTAAGACTAAGCAGACTCAAACAAAAACAAACAACTAAGTTGACTCATTTTTGTTTGACTCCTAAACCCAAGTTATTTCCCTACATATATTGCAGAATATCAAATGAGAGGATTTTCACATGCATAGGCTTGCCAATTCTATAGAGGAAGAATTGAAACATGAGACGTTATTAGGTTTCTTACTGGAGGGAATAATATCACAAAAAAATAATGATTTCAAAAGAATGGACTTGATTGATGGTAGATTTCCATAGGAGATAAGACATAGAAACAACAAGTAAGACTAACTTCGAGGTGTTTTCATATTAAAGAGGAAGAAGAGATAGTATTACCTCAAAGATTTAAGAAATTTGGGGGGCACCTCAATAACTCAGCTGGTTAAAAGTCCAACTCTTGATTTCAGCTCAGGTCATGATCTCTGGGTCTTGAGATCAAGCCCCGCATGAGGTTCCACACTGAGCACGGAACCACTTAAAATTCTCTGTCTCCTTTTCCCTCTGCTCCTCCTTGCTTGTGCACTGTCTCTCTCTCTCAAATAAGTAAGTAAATAAATAAATACTAAATAAATAAATAAATTCCCCTGTGGAATCTGTGTGTGCATACATACAATTGTGTGTTTGTGTTAACATTTTTACTCTTTTGTATGTTTGAAAGATGAGTTAGCAGAAGCATCCTGAATGTTCAGGGAAAGGAACTTTGAGAAAAAAATGATATAAAAGAAAGAAAGAAATTTTGATGTATCAAAAATTGGAGTAAACATTAACTTTGGAAATAGGGAAAGCTGCCTAGTGTCCTAAAACAGTAGGGAAGTTAAGAAACACTATGGCCTTCATTAACCCCACGATTCAGTAACATGGATCAGTAACACTTCTGGAGTGCTTGCAATGCACCGTGCACTATTGTAGGTGCTTTATGGGAACCAATTCATCCAATTCTTGTAACAGCCTTTTAAGGGAGCTACCATTACCAAGAGAATAGTGAAATATAGAGAAGTTCCTGCAGTGGCAGGACTGGGACTTAAACTTTTATAGTTGGACTCTAAATTCATGCACTGACTTACCCTAGTTCACTGCCTTTCTGTGTAATTTTCACCTGGGCAGTTGGAAGTGGGAGGCTAGCTTAGAAGCTTTCAATGTTGTGGAATGTAGAGGTGTCTGAAGAAAGAAAAATGGAAAGAAACTTAAATATAAAGGTAGGACCAAGTGAAAAATGAGGGGGAGGAGGAGGAGACAAAACAGGAGACAGAAAATTAGCAGAAGATTCTAGAAAGAAACTGGCTTAGAGAGAGGAAAAGAAAAGAGAAATGAAGACCAATGCAAGCTACATTAGATGCCAAGTTAAGTGTGTTATTACAATTAAATGACTTCAGTCATATCTAGCTCATTTATTTTTAGAGTAAGTTATCACATTATTAGGTTTGAAATTTGGTCTGTTTCTTTAAAAAATTGAGTTCCATGAGTAGTTTCAGCTACCTTTAAAAAAGTGATTCTGTCTTCTGCAAGCTTATGTCACTTTGTGGAGTAGTTGCACAGAAAAATGAAATTATACAAGGGAAAATTTGTCTGGAAATACCTAACTGTAAGGATAAAGACTGGAAATTATAAATTATTAAATTTGGAAACTTTGTCAAAACACTTTAAATAAAAAACCTAAATTCTCTAAATATCTTATGTCTTTTAAAAATTATCACTGCATTTCAAATGTAATATTGTGCTTTGCATAATAGTTTTTGAAGTTATCTTGCAAAAAGGATATAAATGTTATCACAAACTACTTAACAATTACTTTGTCCATAAAAATTGTTAACTATTTAGATTGGATGAATCTCTTTTCTTCTAGAAAAATGAAATAGTCTTAGATCTTATAAATTAAGTTCATGTATGTAGTTGAGGGTGTTTTTTAAAAAAATAACAGATAGGAACGCCTGGGTGGCTCAGTTGGTTGGACGACTGCCTTCGGCTCAGGTCATCCTGGAGTCCCGGGATCGAGTTCCGCATCGGGGTCCCGGCTCCACGGGGAGTCTGCTTCTCTCTCTGACCTTCTCCTCACTCATGCTCTCTCTCACTGTCTCTCTCTCTCAAAAAAAAAAAAAAAAAAAAAAAAAAAATCTATAAAAAAAATAGTTTTTTAAAAAAAAAATTAAAAAATAAAAAACCAGATATTCAATTTTCAGTCTACCCTATATTTAAGTATAAAATTCACTGAAATATGAAAACTCAGCTTTTAGTGATGCCATAATCAAGAAGAGGTTTTATAAGAAAAAGAGTATTAAATGTGAACACTCACTTGTATTTTTCTTTTCTCTCCTCTATCCCTCACTTAAGAAAACATTCTAGGTTTCATTAACTACTTGAAAGGAAGAATAAAAAAATATTAATCCTTCACTATAGTATTTTAACTAAGGATTTCAATGGTTATACTGCTTTGAATAAGAGGATAAAATTTGTTTTGATCTCTATTATTTCCAGACTTTTATTTTCTCCAGTAATAGGCTTTTTGTTTTTAATATGCAGCAAAATGTCATCTTTTGAAAAAAAATTTTTGGTCAATAAAAGGAAGAAAGTAATGAATATTTGCACTTCCTTTTTTTTTAATAAAACATGATTGGAAAACAGAACATCTAAATTTCAATCATTAGAAAAAATTTCTGAGAAGGATGAAAAACCCCCATGAGATTATTTTTGTTGTTTGTTTGTTTGTTAATCTTAGCTCAGTACATCCTATGGCTTTAATTTACGGAGAAAAGCCATGAAAGGCTTCCACAAAATATATATCCCTAATTAGGATCTGACCCAGAGCATTTCAAGATCAATTAAAACAGCATTTTTCATCTAAAGCCACAAGCTTGGTACATGGTACATTTAGTGTGAAAGAGATTTTAAACCCAAACGAGGAAAGCTTTATCTTGGTAAAGGAAATTATTCTACCAAAATACTAGGGAACTTCAAAATGAAGAGCACTTGGTACTCTCTGAGATTTCCTGTGGTGTAGTGTCTATGCCTCAAAATTTACATTATCACCATTGTAAGTACCAATCAAAGAGGGTTTTCCATGCATACTGCTGAAAATCCATGACACAAACTCCATCTAGTAAAAAAATATATAATATTTACTGTTATATACAAATTAAGACCAAAACCCAAAGAGTCTATTAGAAAATGGCACATACTTTATGCACCCAAACATAAGATATGAGCCATTTTTGCTTATTTCAGTCCCTTAATAGTTTTGTGGAACATATCCTTAATTATCAGTTAACAAATGAATTATAGAAATTGTATGGGATAGGGCTTCTTTGGAGATTAGAATCTATTGACATAACAAGGAGAGAACACCAACAGAATTTTATTATATGAAATATCCTACAGTCTTTCACTGTTCATTATAAATTATTTTTTCTTAAGGAAAGACTGATAAAATTATTAAGCAATATGGGGGATACTGAACACTTAACCAGTTTACTAAGAATAATTACTTCATTTTGATTTTAAGATATCAATGTGTTTTGTAAGAAAAAAAAAACTATAGAAAAGTTTCAGTTACTCAGGGACTAGTTATATGGTCAGTCGTCTATAAGACTCTTTATTCTAAATTTGTCTTTAGCTTTCACTGTAGTGGTATCATTGTTCATTATTTCTTCATCCTGAGTTGAAATAGAAAGCAAAACGAAACTAGCCAATGTCATCTTGTTTGGCTCTGTGGCGAGAGAAAATGTTGACACTGGATTAAAGTGGAAGTGTTATTTATTTCAAGTCATTATTCATCCATCGCCAGTTTAGTTAGTGGTTGAGCTGTGGTTTACCCAACAACAGATCAATTCCATTTTAAGAACAATCTGTAAAGCATGAGGACAACCATGAATATAAAACAGTACAACTCATCAGGTTGTAACAACAGACAACCAAAACTGACTAATGAAAATCTAATTTCACTACAGGCCTAAAAAGAAAGTAAGTTAAGATTTCCCAGACTTTCCTTTTTTGTTGTTGGATTAGGTCCCTGTCTTTCTTATTATTCTTTGTTTTCCTCTACTGTGTTTACCAGTGGCATAGTATCAATGGAAAGCTAGAAATCTTAGTGCATTGATAAGAAAGCATTGGCAAAGAAGCTCAGGGAAAGGATGGACAAATTCCAGTTCTATAAAAACTTGCACAAACAGTGGAAAATCTAACCCAACTTCCCCTAAGTTTCCATCTCCAAAGCAGCAAAATGCATGTTTAATTTTGTTTTTTTTTTCACAGTATGTGAGTTATCTACCTCAAGAAGGAGATAAGTGTGTATTTAGTAATACCCTAAATGTGGAGAGAACACTACAGTGTCCATTATGAAATTTATATTGATCAGTGTTTTCCAGACTGAGTTCCAATGTGTATCCTTAAGGATCTACAACCCCCATGAGAGTTCACTTTTAAATTATTTCAGTGTGAATACACACATTCATACACACGTACTGGAAGAACTATATCACAATCTTAAAAACAACAACTTCCGTGCATTTTTATTACCTATCTTCGCTTCTGCGTTGGCACCAAGTAATGAATAAATGCTTTTGTTACCTGTCAGTTTGGGTTTCTCAGACTAGCATCCAATAACATATTCTTGGCACCTGGAAGTTTTCCAATTTAAGGAACATTGGCGTAGATTCTCTTAATTAACCGTTTGCCACGTCTTCCCTTGTGGCCAAGAGTATCAGCCCAAAGCCTGAGTTAATTCTCTCACATGGTCCCATTCCCTTTACCTACCTTTCCTTTTATCAGCTCCAGGTGATCTCTTTTTTTTTGTATAAAATCCAAAATTTGGTCATTGTTTCAAGAGAGATATTAAAGGGTAATATAAATAGCATCTGTATGTAGTGAGGAGCAGGAATCCTGGATCCAGATTGTTGGTATTCAGACTCTGTTCTGCCACTTACTAGTTGTGTGATACTGAACCAGATATTTGACTTCTTTATGCTACAGTTCACAATTTGTAAAATGAGGAAGAAAATAGCCCTTACTTTAGGTATATTGCTTGATGAACTTACAACCATATTATTAAGTAGCTTAAACTATTAAATATTAATCGTACTTAATATGATGTTACTCAGGATGTTCTGCTCTAATATCCCCATGACATTTTCTTTTCCAAACCTAACAGATAAGTTCTAATTTTAATCTTATTGGACATAAAATAAAATCATAAAAATCAATGAAAAGTGCAAAGAAATCATTCTGTTTGCCTAAATATAATACAACATTGTTAAATCTTAGGATCATTAAAAGTCTTCATGCATATGCCATTGTAGCAAACAGATCCTCTTCACTGCAAAAAAGAAAACTAATAAATGGTGAAGAACTTAAGTTTTATATAACTTTGCTGATCTAATCACGAATAGTCAGTGACTAAACTGATGAATGTGGGTTTAAAATGGAATTGTATTTATTAAGAAATACCAAAGTAAATCTGAAGCCAGATGGCAGCCAACTTTTTATATTCATGGAAAATCTTACACAACCTAAGATTTGTGATAACTTTTTTTTCATTATACAACATATTTATTTGTATTGTTTGTATTTTTATAATAAAAAGTTTAAAACAAATAAATCATTAATAATCCTGTCATTGAATAAAGGTCCATTAAAAATTAATGTTTGGGGTATTTTTGTAGTCTTTTGTATTTTTTAAATTTTATACACAAATGCATGAGATTCTGAAGCATAACATTTAGTTGTGAAAATAACTAGAACATTCTTTTAAAGGTTTCTTATATAATGTTTGTATGAATTTTGAATGACAGCCATGTTGGAAAATTTACAGATCATTGTATAAAGCTACTTTATGAGACAATGGAAACATTAATATCTTAAAAGAGAATTTGAATTCAAATTTAAAGGCTGTAAAACATCATGGATATTAATAGGATTATATAACAACATATCCCTATTATGAAGAAGATAGATATTTAATTTCTTAAAAAGTATATAAAATAATAATAATAATAAAGTATATATAAAAAAGTATATATGAAAGGATTCAGATTCACTTTGATAGCCATTTACAAAATAAAAAGGATTAGGAAACTTTATATTTTTTTATAATAGACAAACAAACAAAAAGCTTTTTTAAAAAAAGTTTCTGTTGTTTCAGGGCACCTGGGTGGATCAGTCTATTTAGCATCTGACTCTTGATTTTGGCTCGAGTTGTGATCTCAAGGTCCTGAGATCAACCCCCACCCCAGCCCTGCAGCTCTCTGTGCTCAGGGAGGGAGTCTGCTTGAGATTCTCTTTCTCCCTTTGCCCCCACTCTCAAAAGTTCCTGTTGTTTCAACTCTGGAGGAAAGTATTTTGTTTATATAAATCTTAAAATTAAGAATTTAAATTTACAAATAGTAAATGTAAAATATATATTTCCCAAACTATTTTCTTTGGCGATAAGTTTTTTGTTTGTTTGTTGTTTGTTTGTTTGTTTTAATATTAAAGAAGAAGCCTACTGACATTTTACACAGTATTCTCTTATCTTCTGTTTTCTTCTGGGAGGCAGATTTTTTTCTGAAAGTACCAAAGAAATGAAGATAACAGTAAGCACTCAAAGTTAAGTATTTTGGCTCAAGACTATATAAAATAGTCAATTAGGTTAATGCAACAATATGAAAAGTGAAATATTTATCAGAAAAGTAAAGCAAACTCTTGACCATTTTCACCTTATTAGAATTCTTCCGAAGGTTTCTTATCAGAAGGTTTCTTATCAGAAGGTTTTCTTTCTTATTTAGGTTTTCCCTTATGTAATTTATAAAAAAAGAAAGTAGGATGAGAATTAATTATAAATTAAGATAGCAGTTACTAGATTTAAATGAGTATACGTCCTTATTTTAAGTGAAGCACAATCTTTTGAGCAGATGAAAGAAAATTACCTATCTGTGTTTCCTATTAGTTTGGTTAAAAAAAAAAAAAAGTAGAAGGCAAAGGAGAAAGAAAAAGAAAAAGAAAAAGAAAAAAAAAATAATCAGGGTTTGGAAGATAGATGGAAGAGCAAAATTTTCACCTTTTTGCAAATGATAGGATAGGTAGGTTATGGGGTGTGTATGTGTGTGTAGATAGATTAACAGAATCTAAAAGTGATTTAAATCAAAGATCTTAGTAATAAGAGATGTATAGGTATATGGAACCTAATATGAATATAATTTCTATATCAGTTATAATGGCAGTTACGGCTTAAAATCCAATCATGATATAAAATAAGATAAAAAATGATTTTCACATAAGAAAATAAGTGAGCCTTTCTCATGAAATGCTGCATTTAGTCTTGTAAATGGATCATTTAGCTTTAGGGAAGGTTCAGATGATTTATCTTATAAAATGAGATTAGCTCATAGTGTATTTCAACTCTCTGTAAGAACACTTTCTTTGGCTAATTATTCTTTTTTTTTTTTAATTTTTTTAACCCTTCAGTTTTTCATCCAATATTATGAAATCATGACATCTGTTTTTATCTGGTTTGTTGTGGAAAGGTTCTATAAACTTCCTTATCTTAGATATCACATTCAAAATATTTGATTTTATTATTTATGTGCTTTGTATTTTTTATGATATAATAGCACATATTTATATTTTAAAATTATAACTAATACAGATAAGATTGGGTACATTCAGGTATTCTGTTATTCCTTTAAAAATTTTGATAATATGGTGAAGTCACAGAATGCTTTGCAAATAAACCAATGTACTAGAAATCAAAAAAAAAATTAAATGACAAGCAATGTAGAAATATAAAGAGGACGTTTCTTCACTGCAATGTCACACATACTCATTTCGTAGAAGCTTATGTATCTTCTCATAAATTTTTGTGCATATTAAAGTAGATACATAAAAGTGTATATATATGTGTGTATGTATGCAGCCATATATGTATCTGTACATGTATATATGTACCCATAGAGATGCATATATGTTTGCTTACATATGTGCTTGAGCATGTATATGTAAATTCTTATGTATGCTTATGTGTTTGTGTAAATATTCATACATGAGTATAGAAAGTCAGCTCTTCCTTTTTTAATAGACCAAAGATATTATTTCAAATTTTTTTTATAACAACTTGAATAGATCATTATCCTTCTGTGCATTTAGTCTTTTGTATAGATGCACCATAATTTATTTTTCTAGTCATCTCTTGCTGTACATTTAAGGTTTTTATTTGTTTATTTGTTTAGATTGTCTTAGTTATTTGCATGCTTGCTATTATCAACAATGTGTACTAAATGTGTCAGACAAATTGTTCTAGGAATACATCTTTAGTTAAGGAATTTCTATTCAAAGGAGTTGTGCATTTAAAATTTTGATAGATACGGGGTGTCTGACTGGCTCAGTTGGTAGAGTGTGCAACTCTTAATCTCAGGGTTGTAGACTTAAGCCCCATGTTGGGCGTAGAGATTACTGAAAAAAATAAAATCTTAGAAAAAAATAAAATTTTGACAGATATTGCAAAATTACCTTCTCAAATTTTTGCATCAAAAATGCTTTAACAGCATCATGTTAAAATTTACCTTTTGCCAACATGATAGTTTAAAATTTTTAATTTATTTTAATCTTTTTTAACTGAATATCTGAGTAATTTGTATTTCCTTTTTTATCAACTTCTGCTCCACATCTTTTGTTTACTTTTAAATGATTTTAAACAATTTTAAACAACTTTGCTTACTGATTTTAAAAGCTACATATACAATAGTGATTTTTTTTCTTTGCTTATAACATGTTTCGCCAATATTTCCCTCAATTGGTCATTTATTTTTTTTAATTGAGATTTTGACATTTTTAAAACATTATTTAATACTCAATATTAACCTTTTGCCCAACTACATTCAAACACAAAAGCTAAGAGAATCTGTTCATATTATTCATGTTTAAATAATGAACCAGTGCCATGTTTTAGAAACATTTGATTAAGAAATAAGATTATATTACCCCAAATTGTATGTATGTGTGAAGGAATATATTGTATATACTTGGAGACCAATTATTAAAAGTGGGTAGAAATAACTGATTTTAAAATTTCTATTGATACATTGTTACAGTTTTTTATTATTAATTGTTTTATTAACATATAATGTATTATTTGCCCCAGGGGTACAGGTCTGTGAATTGTCAGGCTTATACACTTCATAGCACTCACCATATCATATACCCTCCCCAACGTCCATAACCCCACCACCCTCTCCCATCCCCCCTTCCCCAGCCACCCTCAGTTTGTTTTGTGAGATTAAGTCTTTTATGGTTTGTCTCCCTCCTGATCCCATCTTGTTTAATTTTTTCCTTCCCTACCCCCCAAGCCCCCCATGCTGCCTCTCAAATTCCTCATATCAGAGAGGTCATATGATAATTGTCTTTCTCTGATTGACTTATTTCATTCAGCATAATACCGTCTATTTCCATCCACATTGTTGCAAAAGAAGATGTGGTATATATACAATAGAATACTATGCAGCCATCCAAAGAAATGAAATCTTGCTATTGTTACAGTTTTCTTAATGGAATTTAATGTGATAGAGCTTCTCCAAATGTTAATAAGAATTCCAAGAAAAAGAAAATTCAATAGTGAAATGTTTGAGGAAAAACTGCCCAAGATCCTCATCTTTTAAAGGTACATAATAGACCAGCAACCAGCAAAGATCTGAAGAAGGCATACAGTAAGGAAATGCTGAATTTCACTGTTTCTTAAGTTAGTCACTCACATCTTCTTTTCTTGTGTAACACTTTTAACAGAATGTTAAAGGGAAATTCTGGAGGAGCTAAAAGTGTGGTCTTTTTTGACAAAGGGGTGAAAATCTGCAATTTTAAAAAGAAAAGCAAACAATATTCTAAATATGAACCATAATTTTTATAGATTATCCTAAGGCTTAAAATATATTCCTTGAAATGGGGATTAAGATGATAATAGCCCCAAATATATTAAATTGAAGGTACTTTTATTCTTCACTAAGTCAAATAAGCTGAAACTATAAGACAGTATGATGTATGGAAGTTTTGTTACTTAGAGTGAGAAATAAATAAACTATGTTTGCATTATCTCAAGCAAAATAATAACAGATGGGCACTGGGGGCTCAGTTGGTTAAGCAACTGCCTTCGGCTCAGGTCATGATCCTGAAGTCCCAGGTTCAAGTCCCACATCAGACCCTCTGCTCATCAGGGAGCTGGCTTCTCCCTCTGCCCCTCGCCCCTTTCATGCTCTCTCTCTCTCTCTCTCTCAAATAAATAAAATCTTTAAAAAAAAAAAAAAGAATAACAGATAATTGATGTTGTGCTTTTACAGCACCCAGAAAGCTTTAACTATATAAAACTGTCTATAGTTTACAGAAACAGAGTAAAAAAAAAAAAAAAAAAAAAAAAAAAAAAAAGCCTTAGTCTATTTTTATCTCTGAGGTTTTCTTCTACCATCTCATTTTCTAGTGGGAAAAAGGAAAAAAAGAAAAACTCCTATCAAAAACAACTTACACACCATTTCAACTAAGTCTATTCCCTTAAGCGATCCTATTGGTGCAAAATAGAATGAAAAGCTAGGCTCTGAATTATATTCTGTGCCTCATTAATTCAAAATCTGCCATTTCTTTTAATAAATGCCGTAATTTCAAGACCTACTAAGATTATTTTAGTTCCCTAAGCCCTCTTTAATGAGTCTCCAAAATGTGTTAAACAAACAGGGTCTAATCAAATGAGACCTGAATCTTTCTGGAAGACAAATGCATAGCAATTTGTGTTTTTGAGTATGCAATAGATTTACAAACATTAAATGTCAAGAAATGATCTTGATTCTCAGAGGTCTTAGGACACAGCCCTTAGGACATAAGTTATATACTTATATTACAGAATTTATGAGAACTTAAAAAATTACATCAGGTCACTGAGCTATAAATTTCTTAACTGCTGGGGATTTAAAATCCCCTTCTGAAATTAAGAAAATTTGCCTTTATAGTTCATTATAAATTAAAAAAAAATCTTTATAGCTGAGCCCAAAGTATGAAGACTTTCAAGAAAACAGGCTTTGAACACAGGAGAGGCTTATGCATTTTACACTTTTTGTGTGTTTAAAGATAGTTTGGTTCTATAGTTTGACTGGAATGATGGTTTCGTTGATAGATGCAATTATCAAAATTAATAAATGAACCCTTAAGATTTGTGTGTTATTGTATGTAAATTAGATCTCAATTAAAAAAAAAAAACTTGTTGGGGCGCCTGAGTGGCTCAGTGGGTTAAGCCACTGCCTTCGGCTCAGATCATGATCTCAGGGTCCTGGGATCGAGCCCCACATCGGGCTCTCTGCTCAGCCGGGAGCCTGCTTTCCCCTCTCTCTCTGCCTGCCTCTCTGCCTACTTGTGATCTCTCTCTCTGTCACATAAAAAAATAAAATTAAAAATTAAAAAAAAAAACTTGTTACTATTACTTCCTCCTCTTTGTCCCTGATGTTCAGTCTTCCATCCATCTACAACCACAGGAAAATAAAAGTATAAGAATTACATTAGTATGACATTATTCCTTTGTGTGGAGATAAAATATCCTATATTTCAATGCAATAAGAAAGAGGAGAAAGAGGAAGAGGAAAGAAAGGAGGAGAAGGCTCTAACTATTTTATCTCTGTGATACAGACAAACGATAACTAAATTGGCAGTTGGCTCTATTTGTTTCATATCTTATAAGTTTGTATTAGAGTATATTGCTTAAAAATAACGTGCCCTTCAACCCAACCTAGCCCATAGTATACCCTCAATATTTGTTGATGGGTAGATGGAAGGAAGGAAGGAAGGAAGGGGAAGAGAAAAAATGAAGGAAGGAGGAAATTTGAGCCCATGACTTGGAAACATTTGGAAGCATTCAAGTTCTCAAAGAGTGTATCTCTGTAACAGAAAAAAAGCTTCTCTATAAGTTTATAAATGCTGAGTGGCATTTCAGGCACTTCTAAATGGCATTTCATTTTTATATATTAACTTTTTTTTTTTTATTTATTTATTTGAGAGACAGAGAGAGAGCATGAGAGGGGAAGTCAGAGGGAGAAGCAGACTCCCCATGGAGCTGGGAGCCCGATGTGGGACTCGATCCCAGGACTCCGGGATCATGACCTGAGCCGAAGGCAGTTGCTTAACCAACTGAGCCACCCAGGCGCCCCTATATTAACTTTATTTAACAAACATTTATTTATTCCCTGATATACTGCATGCCCCATTCCCTATTCTAGAATTAATAAAATAAGCTAATAATCTAGGTTCGTATAATTAAGTATTCCCTTCAACCTGTAGAAGCGTTGTAATTTGTCCCACTTACACTTTTCTCAACACATCAAGTCCCCCAGTTGTCAATTGGGGATGGCATAAATATTTGCTTAAAATGGATTTAATGCATTTAAGCCCACCAGTATCACATAGGATTTGTACGTAGATCATTGTTTTAACATGGTTCAATCTGTACCATGTATAAATACTATAATAGAGTATTATATTATAAAAGTAAAACGTTTTACTTGTAAAATTCCTAGCATTAGGACAGAAGTTACTTTGTAGCAAAGTGGGTTTTAAAAAGTGAGAAATAGTCTTTAAATATAAACATGTTCACTAAGTAACATGGTTCCAGTATAGTAGCCTCCCATAGGAGGATATAAATAAGCAAGTATTTGCTGAAATGTGAAACATGATATATTCTTAATCAATTCGTTCTATATTTATTTTTTTAAAATCTATATTCTTGGGTTAATTCCCACCTCTCCAAGTCAAAAATATTACAGATCTAAAGAGGTGGTCCATTTTGAATCATAGAGATGGAGCCACATTAACTTGGGGAAAAAATAATATCTAGACATCAGTCTTAGTAGTTGTGGTTGGAAACATTATATTCATTTCTTAGAAGAGAATTAAAAGGAAGGAAAGTGGATAAATTAAAATTTATTCAAGGGCCCCTGAGTGGCCCCATCGGTTAAGCAGCTCGGCAGCTCAGGTCATAATTCCGGGGGCCTGAGATTGAGCCCCAAATTGTTGGTCTCTTTGCTCAGCAGGGAGTCTGCTACTCCCTCGGCCCCTCCCCCATTCCTGTATGCACATGCATGCACTCTCTCTCTCATCAAATAAATAAAATCTTTAAAAAATAAAATTTATTAAAAAAATGCATTCTGAATTTTAATTACTTTTTCATTCAGAGAAGTAGTTTGATGTCAAGAAACTAGGTATGTGTTTGACTCAAACCATAAAAATAGTTTTCTTCTCTTTTTTTCCCATGATTATTATCTTCTCTTTCATCAGCTATAATCAATTAGGATTTAACAGGGATTTATGGTCTTAGTTATAACCTGTTTCTGCTCTATTCAAACGCTTTCTGAGATTTGCTTTGTAGCTTGATGTTATTTTTTAATACATTAAGCTCATTATGGAATAATTTATGGGGCACATTTGGCCTCATAGTCCACATTAAACATAGGACAACCCTATAGATCATCAGGAAATAATTACTCCATGAAGATAAATCTGTCTCAGCTGTAGTGAATCAAGTGTACTTACACATGAAACATCCTTATACCCCAGACTTGACTTTATTTCTTGTCACCATGAATTTTTGACATTTTATAACGTATGTCAAAAGGGGGTATATATGGATCTAAAGGTCAGTTCCATTGTTTTCTAATCCATAAGTGTTTTGAGATTTACTTTGATGATATGAAAGTAGAGTGGTGTAGAAAAAGATTATTCATAATAGAATTGCAGTGTGTGTGTGTGTGTGTGTGTGTGTGTGTGTGTGTGTCTTTGTGTGTGATATGTGTGTTTTCTAGCATTACATTCCCTTGAAAATTGTTCTCTAAACATCATTCGCCCTTGCCTGATCATTGTATCTTGAGTTTTTATGCTGGGTGGAACATATTCATGATTACCTTAATTTAAGAATGGATCTTCTAAAAGCCATTTCAACTTCTGATGCATTTTTAAAAATTACATGAAAGTTATATTATGAAATTGTATATCTGTATTAGTTGACAATCAAATAAAATGTAAACAGCATCATTTATAATTTTATGCTTTCATCATGCACATTTTACTTGCCTACTGTCTGGAAATAGAAAGAGAAGACAATGGCCTGAAAACTTCTCATTTTTAGTAGGTAACAGCAAGAATAGGAAGGCCATGAAAATGGGAAAAGTGTTTGTAGAAATGTGAAGTACAGATTATACTCAGAATTGAAAGGAAGAAAAGGGAAGAAAAATAAAATTGCCTCTTGAGTACTCATTGGCAAATCAACCAATCAATGCAAATAACATTTTTGTTTGCTTTACATCTGAAATCATTTTTTTCACTTCTGAAACTGTATACACACACACACACACACACACACACACATATATATATACACATTGCTTTTATTGTACTAGCTATTCATTTGTTCCCATATGATTACTATTTATATGGGATGACATTATTAGCTATTAATCAATGGTTAGACTAGTCATATAAACTTTTAGGGTCAATATATCCAAAGGCTTAGTTTGTTTCACTAATGCATTGTAGGAAGGCATTATAATTTTCAGCCTTTAAACTAGCTTTAATATTCACAAAGGAGTATTGAGAAAATTGAGGTAGGACAGTACAATTTCTTAGCATGCTTAGAAAATAAAAACTAAAGTGAGTAGTACATATACTTGAGTGGTGGATAATTGTACTAATTTTTATGTGTTAAATGGCACTATTTTTCCTAGACTTTACAGAGGCAAGTTTTTTACTTTTTCTTACCAGTCTTGTATTTTCACACTGAGAATGTTCAGGAATTCAAAACACATTCATATACCATTCATCATTATTTATGGAGATGAAGCGTAAGTATTAAGATGTGTACTGATTTTTACAATGCAATTCAGACCTTAATAAACATTTTTTCTATCTTCAAATATCTTTTATTGAGGTTAGATTACAATATATTTAAACATACATTTTAGCTCTTATTATTTTGCTAAAAGAAATAGCCAAAGTACAAATTTAAAATCTTAGGATACTGCTTTTATTTTTCTAATGGAAATTGTTAAAGCAAAAAACAATATTTCAAGGAGCATAACACATATCTATTAATAAGAATGGAAAATCCCAATTCAAATCTGAGTAAACTAAACCATTAATTTATTAGTAGCATTAAAAAATAATATTGAGGGCGCCTGGGTGGCTCAGTGGGTTAAAGCCTCTGCCTTCGGCCCAGGTCATGATCCCAGAGTCCTGGGATCGAGCCCCACATCGGGCTCTTTGCTTAGTGGGAAGCCTGCTTCCTCCTCTCTCTCTGCCTGCCTCTCTGCCTACTTGTGATCTATGTCTGTCAAATAAATAAATAAAATCTTCAAAAAAAATAATAATATTGAGGGGCGCCTGAGTGGCTCAGTGAGTTAAAGCCTCTGCCTTCGGCTCAGGTCATGGTCCTAGGGTCCTGGGATCAAGCCCCGCATTGGGCTCTGCTCAGCAGGGAGCCTGCTTCCTCCTCTGTCTCTCTGCCTCTCTGCCTACTTGTGATCTCTGTCTGTCCAATAAATAAATAACATCTAAAAAATAAATATATAAATAAATAAATAATATTGATAAAAGTTTTTAAGTTTAGCTACCTCTATAAACCATTTTGCAACTGGGAAATTAGAAAGACACAAAGCCAATGTAGTCTCTACTTCACAGTTGGAAATATCTCTGTTATATACAATCTATTTAAAAAGAGAATCAGACTCCAATGTTTTCATTCAATAAACATGCATTTAGTACCTGTAATTTGCCAAACACTGTTTAGGCATGAGGACAATGAATAAATTAGACAAAGTCTACGCATGAGCTCAGGATGCTTATTTATAATATGGCAAATGGATGTGGGAGGCAGGGATTTAGGTTTCTAAAGTAAATTGCTCTAAAGCTCTCTAAATGCACAAACCATAGACTTTTACAAGAGGGCTCAAGACTACTGCAATAGGGGAGAGAGATTGAACTCAAACTTCATTGAAACAAAAGGCTGAATAATTTTTAAACACTGGGGTGAATAAGAAAACAGGTACATTAGCTGGAAGGTTGGTCATGTAATTAGGCCATCTGTGTTTGCTAATTGGTGCTTATAGAAGTTAGTCTCCTATCTTCCCACAGAGACTGGGAGAGAAGGACCTTATTTTTTTGATTATTACAATTCAAAATAATATTTCCCAGGTCTTGGAGAAGACATTCCTGAGTTGGTAAGAGGCTAGGAGATTCACATCTCAAAAAGGACGAGAAAGAATTTACAATTTTAAGTGTTCTGAAGAAAATCCTCTAAGGGAGGTCAGAGACCTAGAATCATGAAGAAATCTCTCTGAAGTTTAGTTTAGATGAGGGGAATCTTGGGGCCATCTTGTGCACATACCAGTATTATAATATACCATATTGTGACATTTTTGGTGGCCTAATTCAGTTAAAACAAAATAAAACAGAACTATATAATCCAAAGACAGAGAAACTTCTACCAGATGAATTTTGAATCATAGACATCTCTCAACCCTTTCTTCACCCCATCTTTCTCTCCAGCTACTGCTGCACTTCTCATTCCTCCTAACATCTGTGGATCTTTCCCTTTTTCCTTCTATCATTTTATAAATCCACTTGAATCACATCATCAAAAGTAATTTTTTCAAGTCATCTTGAAAAATGTGTTTTTGTGTTATTCAATCTGGGGATCAATTCGCAGGCTTCAACTTAATTATCTGCAATATTTGGACTGATTGATCTCTTTTCTCCTCCATACCACCCACCCTCTCTCTATTTTTAAATTGGCATTCATGATCCACACTTTCCCAGTTTTCATCTATCTAACTGGTCTTCCCTTTTCAGTCCACCTTTGCTGCGTTTTCCCCCAGGTCCCTGACCTCTCAACACTGTAGTGTCCTCTGCCTGAACTCACCCCTAGAGAGACCTCAGCCTCACAGCTTTGAAGACCATCGTATACTAACACATCTTAGGTTCATGATGTCTGCCTCAACCATGACCCCAGACTTCCAGACTCCTATGCCTATTCTAAATCTCCACGTGCTTACTCTAAACCTAAACTTTTGAAGTCCTAAACTGAATATCTGATCTGCACCTTTTAAACTTGGTCTTCTCAGATCAATTCAATAAACATAACCACATTCTACTGCTTGCTCAAATTAAAATTCTTGAAGTCATCCCAGAGTTTTCTTTTTCCTGCATATTCCATGTCCAGATACTAAGGCACTTTAAAAATGTTGCTCAGAATCTGATTATTTCCCAAACCTCTACTACTAATTCCCTGACCAAAGATTCCACCCTCTCCTTCCTGGATAAAAGCTATAGCCTCTTATCTGTTCTTTATGATTTGTCCTTGTTTTCCTGTTCTATGCAAAACATGACAACCAGAAGCAACTTTGGAAGATGTACATTAGGTCTCTTAGTCATCTGCCCTAAAATCCTCCAATGGCTTTGCTCTTCACTCCAGTAGCAGCCAAAACTCACATAATGCCTCTAAGATCATAAGTGATTTGCCCTTAGCTTTCTGATCTTACCTCCCATTGTTCTTTCTTTTGATCCTAACATTCTAACCATAGAAGCTTCCTAGTTGTTCCTCAAATAACCAAGTACTCTCCTGCTCCAGAGCTTTTAAAACTTTCTGTTCTGCTTATTTAATTTGCAGTTTATCCATATAAGTTTTTTCTCCTCCTTCAGGACTCTGCTCCAATAGGGTCTGTGAGATTCTCCTCAGTACTTATCAAAATAACAATCCCTACCTGACTCCAGAACTCTTTTTCTTCTTTCTACACTTTATTTTTCTCCATAATACTTTCTCATCTACCAGATACTTAAACTATTTATTTATTTGTCATTCCCTATCTCCTACTCTGCACCACACCCACTAGGGTATATGATGCATGAAGGCAAAAATATGAATCTCTTTTGTCATTGTAGTATCCACAGCACTTAGAATAGGGGCTAGTATATAGTGGATATCTAAGTCATTATAGAATGGCTAAAGAGAATCTATAGAGACTAAGCTTTATGTTTGATGAATAATCTTATTTTCATTATTATATTCATTTTTTTCCTTTATCTTTGTTTTTGACTTCTTCCATGTGAAATTATATCCTAACCCTATCTCCAGTGTTCTCCACTTCTATTTGAAGAGTGATGTTGGGACCTCCAAAATATTTCAGCTGAAAGAACCTATTGTCGGGGGCACCTGGGTGGCTCAGAGGGTTAAGCTTCTGCCTTCCACTTGGGTCATGATCTCAGGGTCCTGGGATCGAGCCCTGTGTCAGGCTCTCTGCTGAGCAAGGAGCCTGCTTCCCCCACTCTCTCTCTGCCCACCTCTCTGCCTGCTTGTGATCTCTGTCTGTCAAATAATAAAATAAATAAAAAAAAAAAAAAAAAGAACCTACTGAGGAGTAGGTACTAGTCAACTGTCAAGTGTCCAGCACTGGTTATAAACACAGAGTCTTTATTGATAGGTCACTTACAAATAACTGAAAGGAAACTTCAGAAATCCATTCAAAATTCTACAGTTGTCATATGATTTATGAGTAGAATACCCATGCATATAGTTATACCAACTATTAAATACCTTCTTGCAGTCCATCAGGAGCTGTGTGATATGATTTCTTTTCTCACCAGCTATCCTTTTCCTTTCCTCCATTTTTACTCTCTGCTTTGCCTGTTAGGTTGTGGTGACCTGTGCATTCTCACTGAACTCACATTTAGAAGGCTTCATGTTTGTTTTTTTGCTTTACATTACTGTCTTAAAATTCTTAATGATTTATAAAAATAAAAGTTCTGACCTTTTATTTTTCAGTAGGCCTTAAGATTATGTAGCTGGTCTTGATGTCTGCTTCCACTTAGAGAATCTTCAGGAACATAACCTATGTAAATGATGCAGTTAAAAAAAAAGTGACTTTCAGTTTCTGAAGCTCAGAAAAATTGTGAAGCCATTATTTAAGGAAAAATTTCATGCACATAAATATAATTAAAGCAGGAGAATAATGAGCTAATACCGTGATCTTATTTTGTGAAGAGATTAACTGAGATGAGTAAGTAGAATTTCTCAAAATTTTAGATTAACATTATGCTATTAATCTTCATAAATATCACATCCTGAGTTCCCTCTAGTTGGAGAGGGAAGCATTTACAGATGATTAAAATGATGCATAGAGCAAATAAATTATAAACTTTATAAGGAAGTACCAACTCACAGTTTTAAACTAAGAAAGGACAAATAGAAGTAAGAAGAAATCTTGTTAGTTCTTGAAACTTCAAGATATAATTTAAGATTTACTATTTTTCATTTTTTTCTTAGATTAAAATCTACTCTTTTCTCTGAGTTGTATCTTTTATAAATACATTTTAACTAATAGTTTACTACAGTGTATTTGCTAATATGTGTTGATTTTGAATTTGAAAACATAGTGAATATTTCAAAATTTGGGCTTCTTAGATCATTTGATTTTTTTCCCTGTTATTGGCACCATGTAGTAATATGATATCATAATATTACATGTAATCAGTGTACTGTGATGGTGTTAATAGTAAGCTGTGTTTTAAAAGATTCCCCTCTATAGCTATAAAGAAACACACAACAGTATTTTTTATGCTAAAAATAAGTCATCTTTAAAAAGACACAGTTATTTATATTTCAAGATGAGTAAGTAGGATTAATGAAAACTGCTATTATTAGAATAACAAGAGAAATAATAAAACAAATACCAAGCCATGAGTAATTATTTTATTGTAAGGCCACTGTTTATCAATATTTTCAAAAATTAGTGGAAGCTCTATTACCTCAGATTATTTCATATTAAAAAAGTGAATTATTAGAAATATTATTTTAAAAAATTACCTCATTCCTTCTGCCTTTAAAAAGAAAAGTTTAACTACAAGTACCTTACTGGGCGCTTATGGTAAAGAAGGATGTTTATTCATATACCAGGATGCTCTTTCTTAGAGACACAAATAAAGCTGCTGCATGTGAACCAACAGCTGCTCTTAGAATACTTCCTGTCCCAGTCTGCTAAGGGAACACAGCTGAAGAAATGTGCAGAGTGTTTTCATCTTTACATCAAGCACAAACTAGGAAGACATTTAGTACACATATGCAATACCATTACTATTGACAAAGTAGTTCCTGTCCTCTCTCATTTTTCTGGCACCCATTTTAAACTATGCCTTAATGGTTCATAGAGGGAAGCTTATAAAATACCTAAATATTTTACAGCATTTAATCATGTCTTTTTGGTAGTTCACTTTTTTATTTTCTTCCTTCTTTCCTTCATCCCTCTCTTCCTTTCTTCCTTCCTTTGTTCCTGATTGTGTGGCTTTGGGCCCTCTACTAAGCCCTGTTCTAGGTGCAGTGGCCAATGTGGTGAACAGCTGAAGTCATTGCTGTCTTGGAACTGAGAGTCTAGTGGCCAAAAGCTTTATCTCTTGAGGCCGTAATAAGATCTACATACAGACCTTTTAAAGAAAGACATGACAAACCATAAGAGACTCTTTAGCATAGGAAACAAACTGAGGGTTGCTGGAGGGGAGAGAGGTTGGAGGATGGGGTAACTGGGAGATGGGCATTAGGGAGGACACATGATGTAATGAGCACTGGGTGTTCTATGCAACTGATGAATCGCTGAACTCTACCTCTGAAACTGATAATACTCTATGTTAATTAATTGAATTTAAATTAAAAAATGAACCTCCCCAAAATAAAGACATGAAAATTCATAAGACAAAAAAAAATTGCAGCATGAGATGAGGGAGAAGAACCAGAGAAAGACTGATTGAGAAAGAGATAGAAGACGGGAGGGGAGGGGAAAAAGTAGTTTATTTTACATCTCTTAGATATTTGGGGAGATGGAGGAGAGGTTCTGGAATCTTATGTTGAGATCTCATTGTCATAGAATTTTAATGACTTGAAAAATTCTCCTATGAAAGGTTTTATGTGGCCCACTCTCCTATGGCTATAATTTAAGATCCACAATCCTTAGAACGTTGACCCTCAAGAAGTCCTCCCTTGGGAGCCATGGTCAGTACCTGATACAATGGATATTTTCCAGACATCTTGGCCTTAAGTAGACTAAGGTTGTACTCCCTTTGGGGAGAAAAATACTGACTTTGTCAACTCTATAAATAGTTTCAAACCATTTATATAGTTATTGAATAGTTCTTTCTGAAATTTTGTCAGCAGATTGTGAGTTTCAATCTAGGTATAATTAGTAAGTATTATAAAGAGATTAACTAAAGCAATATAAAGAATTCCAAGAATTCTTATTTTTTAAAATTTTATTTATTTACTTAAGAGAGAGAGAATGAGAGAGAGAGAGAGCATGAGAGGGGAGAGGGTCAGAGGGAGATGCAGATTCCCTGCTGAGCTGAGTGCCCAATGCAGAACTGCATCCTGGGACTCCAGGATCATGACCTGAACTGGAGGCAGTCACTTAACCCACTGAGCCACCCAGGCTCCTCCAACAATTCTTATATAATTCAACATAATTGTCTATAATTCAGTGATGAAGTGAGGACAGTACAAGCTCAGAAAGATAGGAAAACTTCCTAAAACACCTGGATAAAAATAATTTAGCCTTACTTCACAAGCCCTGTCATACTGTAGCTTATGATTATGAATGCAGGGCTATTTTCAGCTAGAGAGTAGCCCTGGTAATTTTATCTCATTTTTAAGTTATATTTGGAACATGGAAATCAGAAGATTCAGAGGTCAGGGCTGAAACGAAAGGATGGTTTTGAGCTAGTTTGCAAGAGTCTTTGCAAGAGAGAGAAGACAGAGTGAAACCAGTCTTCTAGCTTTATCTTGGGAAGATTCACAGACTCGAATACTAAAACACTAATATAAGGGTGCTTTTATGTGGTTATTCATACCAACAGCAGATTTTTGGAGAAATTTTTAAAATATGACATTGAAACAAATTTTTACAATGCAACCTTTTAAAAGCACTTTTATACACTATTCTTAAGTAATTATCTCTTGTCTTGTAATTATCCTAAGGGATAAAATAGATATTTTTAAACATTTACCTTATTAAAAACTATTAATATTTTCTCTGAGAATGAAAATGTACTAACTTCCCTTGGAAACTTTCTGTGAAGCAATCTAGTACATTAGATTTAATGTTCACTATTTTTCATAGGTAAGTAGTTTTGTTTTCTCTCACAAAGGAGATGTCCAAAGAAAAGGTTTTATAGTACTTAAGCTGAAAAGATAAAGTATATACTTTATATAATTTGAATATAGACTTTCATTTCTCAGAAATGAAGGGGAAAAAGCTATAAAATAGGCTAGCACCCATGGATTAAGGCACAGCTGCCATAGCCACATTTTTAAAGGGTATCTTTCAGATTGCAACAGCTCATTCAGGTCTTTCTATCCTGAAGGCCACTACGAGTCTTATTTTTGTTACAAAATATGTCATTCCTGTTAATTGACATCACCAAATATCTAGAATTCATATCAAATGAAAAGTAAGTTATGTGGCATATAAATATTTTCTCCTAAATTTCTGTACCTACTATCACAAACAGTGGTAAAGACTTGTGCATACTATAACCAACTGTGAAGTTAGGGGAGGGCAGCCTATACCTGGTGTCACATCTGACACCAACTGCAAACTCAGGAAGTTCCCAGAACAACCCTCGGGTTTGATAATTTGCTAGAACTTCTCGCACAACACATTGAAAGCTGTTAAACTTACAGTTATGATTTATTACAGGGAAATGATTCAGATTAAAACCCACCAAAGGAAGAAGTTTATAAGGGAGAGAAAGTATCAAACATGGAGCTTCTGTTTCTCCTCTCCTGATTCAGTCAGGACAGCTTTGTTTTCTTGTCATTAATGTGACACAATATACTCAAAGTAATGACATTCAGGAAAGCTCACTCAACCCTCAATTTCAGAATTTTTCCTGGGCCTCCACTATATAGGCATGGTTGATTGTTCTGGTGACTGATCTCAGGGTGTATAGTTGCATGTACCAAAGCCCTGTCCATAAGTCATATTGTTGTATTTCTGGTATGGTCAACCCTCACCCTAAATTACATTGTTTGCTTATCCATCATGATGCATGGCCCCCAGGAAATCAGACATTCCAATCAGGCATTATATTGCCAAGATCCAGTGATCACCTCCAGTAGGTGAAGGCAAAGGCCATATTTCACTTTGAAAAATGATAAATTCTTTCCTACAAGGTCTCAAAGATCAAGTTGATCAACAAGGTAAATACCTTGGCTACTAGCCAAAAGGATTTATGTTCCTTCTATTTTGAGTTTTTGATTGATAAGACCCTAACTGGTATTGTGAATGCCACATATTAGGAAAAGAAAAACAAAGGAATTGGAGAAATGTCTGGATTTTTTTTTCATTCATTTATTCATATATTGGTTCAGCAAATATTTTGGGGGACAATTACTATGTGGCAAGCCCTGTGCTTATTGTGATCAATGTTGGACATAGATAAATAGTCATGGAATACTATGATCTCTACTGTAATGACAATACTCACATGGCATCTATCCAGGATGAGTGATCAGCTCTGTCTGGAAGGCTTGGCTTCACTGAGAGGAAAATGTTTGAGCTGATCTTGAAGAACGTCTAGCGTCTTCTGGATTGAGTTGTGTAAGGAGGTGTTCAGTGCTGTCCAGGTAGGGGAACAGCATAGGGAAAGAAGAATGAAGTAACATAATACATTTCTAGTAACATTTAACAACAAAGCTTAAAAACAAAGTAGTTTTCATAGAAAGCAATAACACTGACAAGGCAGTTCGTCTCTCCTGTGTTATTTCAAAGTTGTTTGTACTTAAACTTTGTGTATCAACACTGTATTTTTCTAAAACCAAGCTTTGTGCTACAAACTTGAGGGATTAAAAACTCAGAATAGTAGTAAACAAGCCAGGAGTAGTAATAACCCTATCATTGGCGCACAATGCAGCGATATTTCACTCTGCCTAGGAAAGCTTTCACAGTTGTTGCTTTCTCAGTGAGCACAACTTTTATACTGCCTGGCTGTTGGGCTTGAACTGTTTCCTGTCCTGACTGGGCTCCCTTATATAACCATACATGTCCTGGTAAATGTGTGACCTATATTTACTGCAGGCTTGGCATTACATTGCATTTCGTATTTCTTCTGTGGGCAAAATGTATCCCATTGAGTACCAAGGCACATAACTCACTCAGTCTGGTGTTTCGGTGGAAAAGATCACCAAAGCAGTGTATACACAGTATATTAAATAAACTCAATTTAGAGCGTAATGAAAAATGTATCTTTATTCTTGTCTCAGAGTCTGTCTGTAAAATGTATACAGTGGAGGTTATCTTCCCCACCCCTCCATGAAAACATGGCGGGCCCCGTGTCTTTTCAGTTTATACTTAGTCTTCATTCTTGACATCATTTTAAGAACAAATACAATCATCATTAATTTTTTGAAAATTTCTGGTTCCAGACTAGATCAAAAATTCATAATTAGATATACCATAAACTATTTCTCCTCTCCCCAGCTTTATCTATGGGTGAAAGGAAGCCTAAGTTTCCTCCCCCTGCTCGCTTCTTATCAGCATCTCTTTTGATTTCCCAGGATTGGGATCAGGGGCAGGAGAGGATGGAGCAGAAGACAAGTACTTGAACTAGTTTCCATAATTTGGTTTTATCTCTGTATTAGTTATCTGTTTGTTATAGGAATAAGTTACCCTGATATTTATCAGGTTAAAAACAACAACAACAAACATTAATTATGTCAGTGTCTTTGGTCAGCAAAGAGAGTGTGGCTTCACTTGGTCCTCTACCTCTCTCAAGTCTGCAATCAGGATATTGGCTCGGCTACTATCATCTCAAACCCCAACATGGGGAAGATTTTCTTCCAAGCTCACTCCTGTGACTAATAGCAGGCCTCAACTACTTGCTGGTTGAAAGAGAAAAATCAGTCCTTGCCACATTAGCTCCTCCACAGAGTATTTCTCAAAGTAGCCTATGGCTTTTCAAGCAGATAAGAGAGAAGAGCCCAAAAAGGAAGCCATGGTCTCCTGATTTTGTCTTGGGAGTAACAGACTTCCCAACAATTTACAGTATTCTATTTATTAGGTTCAACATATTCTCAAGGGGAGGAGATAACACAAGAACACAAATACTAGGGGATGAGCATAATTGGGTACCATCTTAGGGGCTACCTACCACAAATCCCTTTGTGCCAGGAAGCTTTTAAATGATGATTCCTTGCCTGCCTGAGAATCTTTGTGGGCTTTGGAGAGATTCCTTTCACTGGATTTCTCTCACCTGTGGTTACCTAGGGTAAGCAAGCAATCGCTCTCAGGTGGTCATTCAGATTCTTCCTTAGCCTCTCAGCCAAAATGGCCTTAGTAGCCTTCTTAGAATCTAAAACACCTGCTCTCCTTCTAGTACTATATATGTACATATTTATGTGTGTGTGTATATATATATGTACGTATTTATATATATATAAGATTTATATATATATCCAATGACATATATATATATATATATATATATATATTAATATGGCACACCAAAAAATCTTATGTATCTATTATCTCTTTGAATGAGTAGTAGTGCAGATTGATCCCAGGACAGCAACTCTCTGCCATAAATGCTATTCAGATGCACATATACTTACGATCCCATATAATTGAGTGTGGGCCTCCTACTGTCCTGTCTCTACCTGTGCTCGCGCTATTCTTATGTCACTTAGTGAAACAATCTCTTATTCAAAACAAAACAGAGCAAAACAAAAATGCAGGTTTCAGTATAGAAATAAATACCCTAGGAAAATACAGTTATAGAACTGAAATATATATTCATATAACCGATTGTTAGGGCCAATTTAATGCTAAAACCTGTTTAAATATTAGGGCTTGCTTAGCCAGAGCAATTCCATATTGCTTAGGTAGCCATATTGTTGTTTACATCCACGGACTTCATTCCGGGAATAAAGGCTCCCGTAGTTCCTGGTATGGTTCCGGGTATCGATTCCGGGAGTAAAAGACTTAACAATAGAAGCCACATACATATGTATGGTCTATAAAACCAGCCTGTGAGATCGGGAGGGGGTCGCTCTCTTCGGAGGCGGCCCCGGCCGGTCAGTCTGACTTCTAATGCGTGGCATAGAATAAGGCTTTGCATAACTTTTACTTAGTCTCAGTCTCGTTCCTTTGATAACGGACCCCAACACCGATAAACTATTTCATATAACTATAAATGTATAATTACATTAATGAAAATTAAAATCACTTTAAATATAACCACTTTCTCCAGGGAAACAATATTTAAATTTTTTTTTTCCTCATAGTCATAATGAGATAAAGAAGTTAGACGATAAATCCATTAAATTGGCCAAAACAGATAGCAGACATAGCTTTTAGATGCCCTTAGCTATCGCCAAAATCGGGTATAATTTACTTTCTCTTATTTATCACTAGCAATACTTCTTTTATAATTCTATATAATCCCACACTATTGGAGAAATTTCTATATTCCGTCAGGCTCTGATTACTGTGTAGTGATGTTGCAATTTAACATTTTCATAGTAGAGGCATGCAATTATGCTAAATAATAGTGGAAAACCAAAAAGGACATGGCTCTTATTTTGTATAAGGAAACAAATAATATCCCCTTTGTTTTATCTAAACACTTCATAATATGGAATAAAATTTACCGATTTAATTAACTCAAGATAGTAGTGAGTAAAGAATTCACAGAAGGAAAGGTACAAACCACTTTGTCTATAGATTGTTGGTCCTAAACTATGAAGTTCTTCTAGTTTTTCATAATTCTTGGGCATTTCTGTTTTTCAGGGGAGTTGATAAAACGAATATAGATATTTAAATCATGTTTTTACTTTAGTTTGGAGATCAGTACTTATTTGAGCAGCTCCAAAACAGCAAATTTCTCCGTAACTTTATTTCCCTATTTATTTAAGGGGGAGATAGAAGTTGATGAACTTTCATGTCCCAACTATCTTTAGAATTCCATAATTTTACTAAATAGTCATTTTGGAGAAAAGAAGAAAAAAAAAAAGAAGTGCATTCACGAACTCTTTCCATTAAGTTTGGTGAAATTCTAATAGAATTACATCTTTCCTATTTTTCTCCTCCACATTATAACAATGTACTAAAGGGTGCACAGTTATTATGAGAAGGAACAATTAGACCAAAATGCATCAGAATGGACACATTTTTTATCCTATCCTGGTTATCTGTGATACCTTAAGCCCTTTGTACTTTTCCACCTGATTGATGAGCCAGTTTGTGTATTTTAACATCAAAAATTCAGAGCAGTGTTACTCTGAGAATGAGTACTTTTGAAATATCATATGTATAAAATTATTATTAATTTGACAGTTTTTAAAGAAAGCTTCATTGTATCTGTTTTGAAGTTTCAGTAGGTTTTGAGGTTGGCAATACTTCTAAGTGGCTGTATACATAGTATGCTTATATTTTCACATTACATACTTCTGGTTAAGTGTTTTTAAGAGATGTATTTTAAGAGATGAAATGAAAAACCTGAAACTGTGAAATAGGGTAGAAAACTATTAGTAGAGACTGTAAAAATCAGAACAAAAATCAGTCTCCACAAATAGACCCTAAAAGTTTTAAATAATAGATAATTTTCAGTTTGAATGAATGAGATATTATGGCCCATGAAAGCCTTTGTAAACAAACGATTGTTGTTGTTGTTGTTTTCTTGTTTTCTCATGAAAGATTCATGGTATAACTTCAATTTACATTTACCCTGAAACTACATTAGAGGTTTGGCCAAGTAGTAGCCACTCTTGGAGAAGGAGCAAGTAGGCAACAGAAAGACCACTTTTACTAACTGTTGGCAATACAGTTGTGAGATTAGGAGGGCCTATGCCATAGCTGCCAGTTACAAAGGGAAGGATGGAAGGAAGGAAGGAAGGAAGAAGGAAGGAAGGAAGGAAGGAAGGAAGGAAGGAAGGAAGGAAGGAAGGAAGGGAAGGAAGGAAGGAAGGGAGGAAAGGGAGAGAGAAAGAAAGCAAGCAAAAAGAGAAAGAAAGGAAGGAAGAAAGGACATATTCTTTTAGGTGACATTAAAGATCATTCAAATGTCAAACTGGAGTTTTGGAGCCCAGAATTAAGTGATTTTAAAATTCAGTACTTACTTATTGAGCTTCTAACATGTGCTAGGTACAGTTTACCATATACATTGAGAAGCAATCCATGCTTTAGTAAATCAATAGTTCGTAAGAGAAAGAGACAGACACACAGATGTGAAGTACATTCTACAAAAGCATTACACAAAACTTAGCTCTCACATAAAGGACACAAGAGCATTTTTTCCCAAGAATGGTAACAACAGGTTCAAAGAACACATCAGAGGGCACACATAAAAGAGCATGGTGTATTTTCAGGGAGATTAAGTTTGACATGAGGAGTGATATGAAAAAAGACCAGACACAGAATGGGAATCCGCTCATCATTAGGTATGTGAGTGATAGCACTGTCTACTGTCACTGCTTTTAAGTAATATACATTTCATGAGAAGAAAACCTTACAGGAAGAACTGATGATAAAAGTGATGGAATTGGAGGAGTATTCCTCTTAATTTCCAGAGTTATTTAGATAACTTCAGAAAACCAAGCGATTTCCCTCATTTTAAACCTCAGCCTTTGGGGCGCCTGGGTGGCTCACGTGGGTTAAGCCTCTGCCTTCAGGCTTGGGTGGGTCATTATCTCAGGATAATGCTCTGCTGAGCAGGGAGCCTGCTTCCTCCTCTCTCTCTCTGCCTACTTGTGATCTCTGTCTGTCAAATAAATAAACAAAATCTTAAAAACAAAACAAAACCTCAGCCATTGGGACTTGCTTCCCAAAATGAGCCATTTCTTTTTGACATGGAGAAAGCTTTGTTGAACTCAGATAAAGTCTCTGAGCTCGACCTCTTTGGCTTATCTATTACTAGGCATTGCACAATTTTCAAGAACAAAAACTTAGAAGTAAATGTTGGTATATCCTTGGATAATATCAAGCAACTTGTATATTACACTTAAAGGAAGAGGTTGTAGATGACGTAGAATCTTTTTATTTATGAAGTTATCATTTTTTCTCACCAAAAACAGCTAAAAGTCACTATATTGTTTGGGAAAAGAGAGTTTCAGAATCTCTTGAAATTAAAGGAAAGAAGGACTATTTTGAAAAGTAGAATAGGCATCATAGGGCGTAAGTGTTGAAGTTGATCTATGGTGAATCGAAAGTGCCATTTGGGTTTGCGTCACCTGTATTAGTGTTGGAAAAATCAAAGAGGAAATTAGGAGTTTTATGGTTCTTGTTATTGCTGCAGCAGCTTAATCATCCTGGTTAAATAACTCATTGTTTTTGGCATATACCTCACTTTTTTGTGAGTAACATGGGCATTTTTACAAGGTGCAATCATGATCATTTAAATGTATTCAAGGCGTAATCGTGTAGATGATAACTCTGTGACCTAAAAGAGTTTATGCCAACCTTGTGTATGCTCCGGGGCATTTCTGATCACTGCAAGATATCATTAGTGTCATGAAAAGTTAGAATATAGAGCATATATCCTAAAGGCTCACATTAGTAGCTTCCTGGGTACCAATTATGTTGTGTCTTTAGGATACTCCAAAAAGAATTTTAATTAAGGAAATGCTAATGATTGAGAGAAAATAAGAAATAATTTAAGCAAATGTACTTTCTCTGTAGTTATTGAGCGATTACATTTATTCTTTCTGGTTTCCCGTGTTAGATTTTTTTTTGTAGGCCATGAAGGTGGTACAATAGTGATATTGTTAGTGCTGTTGTCTAGTGATACCCATGACGCTGCTGTTTGGGCACTAGACACAAGCTAAAGAAAATCTGACAGATTGTGGACTTTGTGCTTAACTCTTAGGCATATTTTTAGATGTAAAGCCTCACACACAGCCCCACAGAAATACATTAAACTAAAGAAGGGGACCGTGATGCTTCAGATTTGGGTCTTGTGGACCTTTGTCCATGTGCTTTCTTTACCTTTGTCTTCATACTTATTGTTCCTAGTGCCTCTAGCTTTAACATCCTGTTACATCTGCTCACATGATGCCCGTCTTGTTCCTCCAAGTTTATGGTTTGGCTCCTCCATTATATCACAATGGTTCAAAACTTCTAGTTATTAACTTCATTTTGCCTTAGAAATTCTGCTGCGCATTATGCTCTGTCCTGGGTTTTCCTTGTTTCTCACTCTAACCTTACAGCTGAGGAGATGAGTCTATGAGTGGTTTCTACCTAGCAATTTCTAATCTGAAATGTTATATGTATAGATATAAAAACATATTATATGTTATATATATGATATGTATATCATATATATAATCTCAATATATATATGAGAGACTTTCTGAAGTAATAAAGACCATCATCAAAATGAACTCCAGACCGTTAGTCGTTATTTCCTAAGCCAAATAGTTCTGGGCACTCCATCATGTCCCAATGTTTTAAAATTTAGTATGTTACCAGTAAAATAAAAGAATTGTTTGAGTAAAGCAGGCATAATTCGCAATGTCCTAGAAAAAAATATGTTTTAAATGATTAAAATGACAATCAAAAATATAAACACATGCAGAACGTTTTGAAGTCTCACAGAATGTAAGGTAGGTAATAGAAAAACCATTGTATGTTCGGTATATATTTGCATCCATGTAGTAAAGAACCAGTCATGAACTTTATATAAATAAATTACATTTTCCTATAACTGTCAAATGCTCTTCTAATATTTGAAGTTTCATACATGTTTCTCTCTTTCTTTCCTTCGAGATAATACATCTTTTGCACATTTAAGCCATGACCAATGATGACCAATAACAATTTCTATCAGTCATTCTTTAGGTATCTAGCTTTTGTAATAAAAATGCCAGGATTCCCTACTGAATATCTTTTAAAGTTCACATTTTCCTTTTACCTAAAGGGCAATGTAGAGTGAGAGAAACAGTAAAAGACTGTAAGATAAAAAACAAATACTGAAGGAATTTCAACATATGAGACTTTCATAACCCTCTTAGCCACCTTCCTTTATGTATATAAAGGGTTTAGAAGGTTTACAGCAGTAGATTTAAATATTTATAAAAACAATTTTATAAAATAGTTTCAAGATCTCTTTTAGTATCTGAAAGAGTATTCTAAAGAATAACCCTATGCTAATATTTTAATCAGAATAGCTTTCAATAAGAAAAATCCACTGAGTTTCTTCATTTTTCCTAACAGGATCCACCTTTCATCAGCCAGGTCCATCTCTCATTGACAAGTGGCATTTCTGAATCAGATTCATTTAGAATGTATAATGTAAGCATTTTCACACCAACTTAAGTCATTTACCTTTGTCTGTATGTCTTGTCTTTGTAATGGAATCTATTAAAAACTTCTCGTTTCTATACTGATCAAAGTACATAGCTGAATAAAATAAAAAATTGGAGATGAGAAAAATTTCCTAAGCAGAAGAATACCAAATAATTTTTGCAGATACTCTACTCTCAGGCACAACTCCCACTCCTTATATGGACTGTATGCGGTGCCTTCCTTACAAGTCCAAAGTTTGAAAAGGAGAGAAAACATAGTTTTACAATAAAGAAACTTGACAAAACACTATCTCAGCCAGGTGATCAAGGCCAACATCCACAGTCATAAATCACTTGATGAAATGATATGATGTGATGGGAATGACACTTCACCTCTATTGTCTTTTAACCAAGTACCTCAGTCTTATCATGAGAAAAAAAACTAGATAAATTCCAGGAGTGAGGAATCCTACAAAATTACTGACCAGTACTCCCTGAAACTGTGAAGGTTATAAAAAATAAGGAATGTCTGTGAAACTGCCATACCCAAGAAGAACCTAAAGAGATATGGCAGCAAAATATAATGTGGTACTTTGGCTGGAATCCTGGTCCAGAGAAAGGAGATTGAATAAAAACTGAAGAAATCTGAATAAACTAGGAATTTTATTTGATAATAATATGCCAATATTGTTCATTAATTATTATTACAAATGTATCACACTAATGTAAGATGTTAATAATAGGTGAAACTAAATATGGGATATATAGGAACTCTTTATATTACCTTAAAGTTTCAAGCCTAAAGATTTTTTTAATAAAGCCTTTTAAAAAGAAAGGTTATTGGGGTGCCTGGGTGGCTCAGTGGGTTAAAGCCTCTGCCTTCGGCTCACGTCATGATCCCAGGGTCCTGGGATGGAGCCCCGCATCGGGCTCTCTGCTTGCCCAGGAGCCTGCTCCCCTTCCTCTCTCTCTGCCTCTCTCTCTGCCTGTCTCTCTGCCTACTTGTGATCTCTGTCCATCAAATAAATAAATAAAATTAAAAAAAAAAAAGAAAGGTTATTTACTTACGTAACACATTTCGACTCTGGTAGTTTTGTACCATCTATTTTAGTGTGCACTTAAAAGGAGCAATGGCATTATCGGCAATTAATTCACTAAGTGTTCCCCCCTGGAAAAAAAAATACAGTTATTGTACTTAACATGGAGTTATAGTAGTAAATTTGAACAACACAAAACAATATTTAACATCAGTTCGGTGTCATTAGAGGAAGCAAGCAAATTCACTTTTGCTCAGATGGCTAAACCCTTGCTTGAATCAGCTAGATGACAAAAGGAACCATCTTGCCCAGTGATTTCTCATACCAAACAAACCTTATGGATGACCCCAGTGAGCCATTCTGACTTCTCCCCTGGAACACCCAGATGTACCTTTAGCAAAAAACAAAAAACAAGGGGCACCCAGAGGGCTCAGTTAAGCATCTGACTTCAGCTCAGGTCATGATAAAAACGTCCTCACGGGGTTCCCTGCTCAGCAAGGTGTCAGCTTCTCCCTTTCCCTCTCCCTCCGCCTCCCTTCCCCCCGGCTCCTACACCCTCTCTCTCACTCTCTCTCAAATAAATAAAATCTTTAAAAACAAAAGAAAAACAAAACTCATCTGTCTGAAAGAGAAAATAAAACTCCGAAACCGAAGACGCAGTTCTGGGAGGTTGAGGACCCAGGGATGTGTCCTAAGCTAGTAGGTTAAGCAACGTGGGTTTTCCAGTAGGGGGTCTCTGCTGAATATGTCGGGTACCCCACTAAGGATGATGTTGCCCCTGTGGTTTTTAGTAAGTCATGTGTGCACCAGTCTCAACTGACCAGAATTCCGTGTCAAGATTCAATATCTGCTAGTCTCTAGTATTCTGAGTTTTTTTTAACTCATATAGGAAGCACTTATTATCATTTCACAAGCAAGAGAGAAGTTTCTATCCTTCTTGTATCCAGCACTTTGCTGTTTTATAGCATGTCTATGTCTTTTAAGTTTCTGTAATTTTCCCTCTGCTTTTCAGCTGAGTCTATCAGTCTGCCTAGAGGAACTTTCAGTTAGATGTCTTGTCCTTCCTCTGTGAGGAATCCTGAACTAATTCTGATTTGTGGCAGGTCATTGGCTTCGGTAACAAAACACTAAAATGGTGGAAATTAAGGGTTCTCCAAAGTACTTGTGATTTTTTTCTTTAAGTTCTCCATTAAATTAGTATAATATATGAGTTTATGATTCCATTTTAAAATGATTCATATTTTTCTTGAAGTGAAAAACTTAAAATTATAAAGAATTACAGAATAATACATAAATGGTATGATTTTGACACCCAACAGCATTCTCATTTAGTTATATAACAAATAAAATATGTAACTCTCATAAGAGTAATTAAATATCAAACTTTTTATGATGTATACATGCAGATTCAGTCCTGACCAAATAACAAAAATCACAATTTTTATATTTTATTTCATCTCCCTGTTTCCCTTTTTTTATTAATTGCAATTTAAATGTGATTTTATTCATCTGTACTTCATTAATACAAACTTAACAAATGAGAATCTGAAATTATTTTCCAAAAAATATAATTGCATTAATTTGACCTGTAGAGCACAAAGTTTATCCACAGGCAAATGTCCTAAGCAGAGTATAATAATTAAATGTACTGTTTATTACTATTACACAGAAAATAAAGTATTTCTCTTTTTAGGGAACTATGGGGAACTATATATATAATTTGAATCAGAATATGTCTATTTATGTATTTTAAGTAGCATAATAAAATATTTCCTTCCAAAATTTCTTTGCTCACTAATATAAAGATATATGATTCTTTTAATTATTTTACATTTCTTAACTGATAGGACACATACATGCTCAAAGGTAGTATCTCAGAATTGTATGGTCAATTATAATTGGTAAATTTTCATGTTTCCATGTAGTTCTTGTTTTTCTGTTTATGCTCTGATAATCACTAGTAATTATTGTACTTTCTCTTTATGTATTACACTCAGTAGTATAAATTCCTGTGAACATCAAAGGGACAAGTGACATATAATATCAAAGAGCATTCTTCCTGAAAATACATTACATGATTTCTGCAGATTATACTATATTAAATATGTTTGTTTTTTTAAATCTAATACTGGTATAGAAAATAAATATGTATTTACTATTTTTCGAAAGTAGAGAGACCATTACTAGAAAACAAGAACAGCTTGTATGGTCTTCGCAGCTAATAACGTACAGCTTTGCAAATTGCTAAAGTTCAAGATGGTAGTGGCATCCTCATTCAATATTGTTGCAATAGCCAGTCAACCATTAAATAAAAGTTTCTGAAATCCTGGTATCTCCTCTAATTCTTTTATTTTTAATTGAAACTGTAGAGAATCATTGATTGAAATGTCTTTTATCCTCTTACTGCTTTAAAAAAAAAAAAAACTTTACCTCAGTCTTTTATACTCCTCCTTAATCATGAATGCAAATAAAATTCAAAGTGTAATCAGCAGCTGCTGAAAGAGAGCACTGAACAAACTGGGTTGCCATGGGAACTGTGAAGTCAGTCCTTGACCAGACAAAGAATACCTGGTGTGTGTGTGTGTGTATGGTGTGTGTGTGCAGAGGCTTCACAACAATTTATAAAGAACAACTGAAGATATGTCAAGGTTTCTCCCCAAACTAAATTGTTCATTTTTAGGTATTTAGGTTAAAGGTGAATGAGTAAAATCAACTCTCGTGTTAAATTAGTAAGAGGTTGCTTCTCATTTAAAACTGGATTGTTATATCCTGGATGAAGCTACAGGTATTCAATAGTACTCTGAGACCAGAACTGAACACGATCAGTACATGTCTTCCTTTGCAAACAAATAAACAATTAACACAATTATTTGGCCTGTTCTCGCTGTCATTATCCTTGTCTTCACTTCTTCAACAGGCGTTGCAGCATTTTAATTTTATTTTCTCTTGGGAAAGAATTATCTCCTACTCTAAGCTGCCTGGGGGAAGTATTGTTAAGCTTTTTTAAATGTTGAATATAAAGGTCATACCACTGAGGGATTTTTAGCTGTGAGTAAACACATTCGGAGGAAATAGTGCTCCACATTACTCTTATCTAACAAATGTAGTTTTAAATGGACTGCCCTGATGTTTAAGTATCTTAATTTGGCATGAGTAATGGCTGTTGCTGGCAATAATATCGTTAGACTCTGCCTGTTAGAAGGACTTCATTAAAACTTATTAATAAGTCTGTATAAAAATAAAGAATAGTCAAATGATGTGGCTTTAGTTTTGTTCTTCATTATAAATACCTTGGAACAGAAACATATTCCTGATTAATAAAAAAATGAAAGCAGTTGTCTTTGTTGGCAGAGAATCTGCATTTAAGTTTGAGACATGCAGACAGATCATAAACCACTTGCCAAAGGCGTTGGAAAGATGTTTCATCTTTCCTCTCTGTTCCTTTTGCCAAGAGGCAAAGATGCTACCAATCTTTTCGTACATATCACCCCTTGCCTGAAGGTGCCTCTTTTTTATGAGGTGCTGTCTTTATTGACCCATGCAGGAAAGGTCACTGTGATTCTGTAAGCTTTGCAGTTGAGAAAACATAAGCATAGAAGGTTCAGTGACTTGTCTAAGATGAGTAAACAAGTTTTTGACAGGGGAGAAATTAGAATTTACTTCTGAATGGAGTGACTTTCAAAGAAGGTTTTACTGTTTTCTTGACTTGATAAATTTGGAATTAAGTGTAGGGGTTAGCAAGAAGTTTACTGATTGATGTTAGTAGAATATAGAAATAGCATTCCTATCTGGTGGTAATCTATAATGTTTCAGTAAACCATGCATTCCACCTCAGCTAACAAAGGAAGAGAGAGACCGTGGCCAGCAATTTCTCTGCCCCTTTTATTCAATCTTCCTTTTACTTATTTGTTCAGTTTTTCCTATCATGTTCATTTTGCAGTGTGCTTATTGTTGGCATCACTTTCCCTAATCTGTCTCAAGCAATCGTCGTAAATTAATTTTGTAATAATTGGTTCAACTTGGTAATGGTATTAAAGAAGGCAAAGATTTTCGTTTGTTTTTACCCAGAAGGGAATTCATTTTATCAGTTTTAAAGAGATTATGCTTATTCCTAACACCTTATTTTTTACGGGATAATTTAATTTCTTTGGAATTGCATCATTATATTAAAAATATTTTAGGTATTTTAAAAATAACTATGACAGTGGAACTTAAGTCGGATTGACCATACTTCTCAACTACATTCATTCCTACTCGTTCTTGGCATCTGCTTCATGGAGAGGGGTGGGGTTAGGAGTTCACTTACACACTAGTTGACTTATATTGCGGTATAGAATGATTATTTCTTGCAGTGTTCAAGTTTATATGATTCTAAGCCTGATCTGCTGAATTATAAGAAGTCAGTTCTCTTGGGCTTTTTTTTTTTTTTTTTTTTTTTTTTAGCAGATATTCCAAAGGAACTCCAGGACTATGTCTTCATTGCAAAGAAATTACTCAGTTTTGATCCTGGAATATCCCATCAGTCAAACTAAGGATTTCATTCTTCTCCGCCGTTTCTGCAGTTAATCACCCCTGCATACAGTCATTCACAAAATCCAAGACTGTCTAAGCAGGAAAAAATACCCATTAACCTTTACTATTTTCCACTTTCTTACTGCAGTATTTCACATCATTGGTTCAGAGAATGTAGCATCAACTACCATTGGTGGAAAGCATGATTCTCCCCTACCAAATTTCTACAGGTGGCAGTACAAACTCCTCCCACTCTACTGTCCCTAAAGGCAAATTCCATGGCAATAGTCTGTTGGATAGAGTTATTACCATTGTCTGGCTCTCGAGGCTAATTTTAGCCATATTTTTTAACATGTTTTTTCCTTTTATATTGTACAAATGAATTTGTGTAATGACCTCAAATCTTTACTGAAGGAGGCAAATTGTAAACTCAGCTTTTTCTTCAAAATTCTCCAACAAAATGCTAATTGAAACAACAAGTCATGTAAGGATACTCATTATAGGTATGAAAAATTATTTAAAAATAATTGAGTTAATATGTTAACTAACTTGAATTAATAAATCTTGGAGAAAAAAAATGAACAACATTCACAAAATTGAGATTAGTCATGAAGCAATGTAGATAATTTTCTTTTGTTGTATCTCCAACATTTTCTGCCATATTTTTAAATTGTTGTATATTGGTTAAATAAAAAACTAACAAAGCATTAAATGAGCTCAAGAAATCATTTTATCCATCCTTTACTTGATAGGTAGAATAATAAACTTGCTATTCAAAGAGGAGTTTTCTATTTGTATAACTTTTCTATCTGATCTGGCTTTAATTTTTTGATTTGTTGAAAAAATTTGGAGACTATGATAAACTTCCCTACCCAAGTTCAAGAACACCAGACTTCGAGTTACTTCTTAGAGTCAAATAGAAAGTGGGACTCCACATTAAATTTTAAATTTTAATAAACAACATTATCAGTTTTATTTTGTCATCACCTCGTTTTTGTTGTTGTTGAGTCTTAGTCAATATTAGCTGATTTTATCTATAATTAAGGGAAGATTTTAGAAAAAAGAAAATGCATTTTGAATATGGAAATACAATTGATCACACTCCATTGAAATCTAGAAGAATAATCTAATAAGAAATCAGATTACCTAAATAAATAAATGTTTAAAATCCAGGATTATAGCAAGAACAAAGATGAGCTTTGTTTTGCTCTTACAGCCAGAAATTTGTAAAAGTATTTTTTTATAAAATAATGTAAGATTTTCTTCTGTATTCTCTCATTTTAGTCTCTTTTATATACTTTGAGACAATTAAGTCTGTGTTTAATTATTTATTTATTTATTCTACTTTTCATTATTTTCTAAGAACAGATTTGGGCATTACCTTTATTTTTTTTTTAAGTTTCAGTCTTATTGAGATATAATTGAAATATAAAATTATTCTATATTTAAAGTATACATTATGGCGATTTGATATTTGTATACATTATGAAGGGATTCCTCCCATACAGTTAATTAATACTTCCATTGCCTAACTTCATATTTATCAGTTGTTGTTGTTTTCGTGAGAACATATAAGTTCTACTCTCTTAGAAAAATTTAATTATGCCATACAGTATTATCAACCATCGGAATATGTTTTACATTAGATCTTCAAACCTTGTTCATCTTATAGCTGAAAGTTGATACCATTTCACTAACTTCTCCTTTTTTCCACTAACCTTTCAGTCCCTAGCAACCACTTTGTTTATGTTTCTATGAGTTTGATTTTTTTCTTTAGATTTACCATATATAAATGGTACCATGTACTATTCTCTTGTCTGACTTATTTTACTTAGCATAATCTCAAGGTCTATCCATATGGTCACAAATGGCAGGATTTCCTCCTTTCTCCTTGTGGAATATTGTATAAATACACCACATATTCTTTTTCCATTTATTTGTTGACAGACAATTAGGTTGTTTTCATATCTTGGCTATTGTGAATAATGCTGCAATGAACCTGAGAGTGCAGATACAGCCTAACATCCTGTTTATTTTCTTAGGATATATACCCCAAACTGGGATTGTTGAATCATATGGTAATTCTGTAGTTAACTTTGAGGAACCTCCATACTATTTTCCACAGTGGCTATACCAATTTACCTTCCCACCAACAGTGCACAAGGGCTCACTTTTCTCCACATTCTTGTCAATACCTGCCTCATGTCTTTTTGATGATAAGCATTCTAACAGGTTTAAGGGAATATTTCATTATGGTTTTGATTTGCATTTCCCTGATGATTAGTGAAGTTGAGAACCAGTTGTCCATTTATATGTTTTCTCAGATATTCTGCTCATTTTCAGTCACATTAGTGCAACCACTGTACTGAGCCTTGGGAGAATAGCCCAGGCAAGTCTTTGTGAGTCAGCTAGAACTATTTCTTTCTTTGCTACATTCTTATGGGCCTCATGTTCTTAAGCTCCACTGGCTTTCAGAGCTAAGTGTTTGGGGACCTATTTCAGTTGTGGAAAGCTTAAAGGCTGGAGTTCTAGATCCTGGGAAAAGCTGGGAATTATGCATTTCCTGCATTATACGTTATTGTGCCAGGGGTAGGTTTTATGCTGAGAGTGTGTTTTGGCCTTCTTTACCCATTTCAATGTGGTTATTTTCTCATTCTGTGGTTCTAGAGGAATTGCTCAGCTAGTTTCCAGATTTCTTTCAAAGGTGATTGCTCCATGTGTAGCTGTAGGCTTGGTGTATCCATGGGAGAATTGACTTCAGGAAAGTCTAATGTCACCATCTTGGAAAAAAAGGTCTACTCCATCTTGTACCGTTACTTAATATTGGGATAACATTTCTTACTAATGGTGAGTCTTAGCCATGTAGCTAAAAACTGTTCAATATGACATTCTTATGGTTTGATATGTTCATGGATTTTTTTTTTTAATTTATTTGACAGACAGATCACAAGTAGGCAGAGAGGCAGGCAGAGAGAGAGAAAGGAAGGGAAGCAGGCTCCCTGCTGAGCAGAGAGCCTGATGCGGGACTCGATCCCAGGACCCTGAGATCATGACCTGAGCCGAAGGCAGAGGCTTTAACCACTGAGCCACCCAGGCGCCCCTGTTCATGGATTTTTATATATAGTTTAATCCTTTTAACTTAAAGATTTTATTTATTTATTATTTATTTATTTATTTATTTGATAGAGTGAGCAAGTAGGAGTGGGGGAGGAGCAGAGGGATAAGAACTCCATGCTGCGTGGAGACCAACATGGGGCTAGTTCTCATGACTCTGAGTTTATGATCTGAGCAGAAATCAAGAGTCAGAAGCTCAACTGACTGAGCCACCCAGGTACTCCACATGCTTTAAACCCTTTATTTGTATTTAAGATGCACTTTGGTTATTCCTTTTTGTTTTTCTTTTTTGGCTATTTCTGCAAAGTGGAATGAGGGTTTTAACCACAGTCAAAAGCATTATCTGGGATTCTAATACCTTTATCATGCAAGGTTCTACCCATTTCATGTGGTTCAACAGTACTGAGATTGTTAGCGTTGACAAAACAGTGCTGGATTTTCCACACGATAATTTTCTATTCATAGGTCCTTCACCTACCCAACAGAAGGGTAAGAAAAGCAGAAAAAATGATAATAAACTTGATGTTACACAATTTAAAATAGTATTTCTATACATTTTTTCACAAGAAAAATATTATACATTTGACTTAAAGCAACTGACATAATTTTATTAAATGAATTTATTTTTAGTGTTATATTTGTCCCAGGGAGTTAACAAACAGCAAGCAAAAACTTGCTTCCTTTTTGGGTAATAAGGCTTTAAGACTTTACAGTTTCATTTACTAAAGAAGTCAATTGTCATACATATTCACTGAAATTTCTTGTTTGCATCTAGCTACAGGCCACCCTTGTAATTCATTTGCACTGTAAACTTCTTTTTTTTTTTTTTTAAGATTTTATTTATTTATTTGTCAGAGAGAGAGAGGGAGAGAGAGCAAGCACAGGCAGACAGAATGGCAGGCAGAGGCAGAGGGAGAAGCAGGCTCCCTGATGAGCAAGGAGCCCGATGTGGGACTCGATCTCAGGACGCTGGGATCATGACCTGAGCCGAAGGCAGCTGCTTAACCAACTGAGCCACGCAGGCGTCCCTGTAAACTTCTTTTAGATAGGATCATGAAGGAGCCCTCTTCAGTTCCCCTCATATGCAACAGTCACCTTTTGAATACACACTCCTAATTTACAACATGCTGCTTTTTTGAATTTTTGCTGCTATAATGATGCCATCATCTTCTGAACTCATTAAGATCCCACATAGGTTTATATGTGTTGCAGTGACATCTTTATCTCTCAGAGCAGTTTGGAAACCTGCAGGGGTGTGGAATTGCTACAGATGGACCGTTATGCAAAACCGAGTATATCAGGCCTCCCCAAACAGAAAAGGAAACATATTCTGGAAGGTAGAAGAGACATATGTTCCAGCCATAGATGTTGGTTTATGGAGGTCAGATCTGCACACTGATTGTTTTCCATTAGTGGCTTAGAGGTAGCTGATCATAAGTTTTTTTTTTTTTTTTTAAGATTTTTTTTTTAATTTTTATTTTTTCAGCATAACAATATTCATTATTTTTGCACCAGACCCAGTGCTCTATGCAATCCGTGCCCTCTACAATACCCACCACCTGGTGCCCCCAACCTCCCACCCCCCACCCCTTCAAAATTCTCAGATCGTTTTTCAGAGTCCATAGTCTCTCATGGTTCACCTCCCCTTCCAATTTCCCTCAACTCCCTTCTCCTCTCCATCTCCCCTTGTCCTCCATGCTATTTGCTATGCTCCACAAATAAGTGAAACCATATGATAATTGACTCTCTCTGCTTGACTCATAAGTTTTTATTTACAACTTTAAGAGATCTGAAAGAACTGTGCTGATAGTTTACTGGATTGTAAACCTCCTGTTCTCAAAGGAAACAACATAGATATTAGAAGCAGCCAATGCTTTGTTGAAATATAGTAATAGAAATAAAAGAAAATGGATTATTATAATGCTGAGTGGACCGAGACAAAATAAAACAAAATGAAAAGCATCAAATGAATGAATAGTATATTTGAAGATTTCACTAAACCTCAATCAAGATCTTCTAAGTGGAATAAACTGAATTTTCAAAGTAAACAATCAGAAAAGCAACCTAGATTTCACTGCTCTCAATTTCTAAATAACCTTTCCAATTATAACTACCTTTCTTTATTTTTTTTTCTTAACATACTATTCATTAGAAAGGGTCTATTCATTTGCAGAACTCCTGTAAGTTAGAACTTCATTATAGAAGTGAGTTGGGAACTGAAAAAAGCCAATGTCACCCATGACTAGTCTGTAATTTACAATGGAGTATAAAGACTGAAGTATATAAACAGCTCAAAAGTAATCTCAAAAAAAATTGTAGAAAGTAAAGAAGATTGGGTTTTATGGCTCCATACTACTAGTTTCCAAGGTATAGTTCTAGTACCAAGCTCATTAGAGTAGGCCAATAACAAAACACTTTTTATTATTTTTTTTGAAGATTTTATTTAATCATTTGACAGAGAGATAGCAAGAGCAGAAACACAAGAAGGGGGAATAGGAGAGGGAGAAGCAGGCTCCCCGCTGAGCAGAGAGCCCACTGTAGGGCTAGATTCCAGGACTCTGGGACCATGACCTGAGCCGAATGCAGACACTCAACAACTGAGCCACCTAGGCACCCCATAAAACACTTTTTAAATTACTATGGTCCACATCCATTTCAACAAACACAGGATAGCAAGCAAAGAACACAGAACGGGGCATGTGTATGTGGCTCAGTCAGTTAAATGTCTGACTCTTGATTTCAGCTCAGGTCTTGATCTCAAGGTCATGAGATCGAGTCCTGCTTCGGGCTCTGGACTGGGTGTGGAGGCTGCTTAAGAATCTCTCCCTCCCTCCTTCCCTGCCCCTCTCCCCTCCCTCTGTCTCTTAAAAAAAAAACAAAAAAAAAACAAAAAACACCACACAGAATTGGTGTGCAAAGAATCATGGCGAGAAGAAATTTTCAATCTTACAAAAACTGCATTAGTATATGATGAGTATATTCTTGTCATTGACCTCTAATTATTGGGTAAATTACTTTCCTAGAGTCAAATAGGGATATAGCAAAAGAAGTACATAATTTATTGCCCTCAAATTTGTTATTCATTGCCTAGTTAAGTCTTGTGTGTTTGCAATAGTTAAAATGAAGTATTTTATGGTGTAATAATTAGAATCATAACATTTCTTTCTTTTAAATTTTGTCAGATAAAATACAACTATCTGCCACCAGGACTAATTATTACAATTGAAAATTTTTCTGGATTTTTAGATAAACCCTAAAAACATTCTTGAACAAAACATATTTCCATTTTATGAAATTCTTTATGAAAACTTCTATATGAAATTCTTGGTAGCAGGAATAAGAGTGTAAATAAGAACAAGAAATTTAAGGAGATACGGTTCTATACAACTCAAGAGAACCTTAGGAAGATAGCAAAAGAAACTAAAATAATGATTGGAACTAGAAAGAAGTGTGTGTGTGTGTGTGTGTGAGAGAGAGAGATTTCTTTGCTTATTTCTTCAGTAAGGTTTATTGTTTCCTCATATTGGAAAGATTATTTATGATTGATAGGCACATATTTCAGTGTTTCTGTTTTAGTCAGTGAAGCTTTTGATGACAAGAAGCAGAATACTTAACCTCTAGTGACACAAAATATAAGGGCATGTCCCGTTTAAAGCAAAAAATCTCAAGATGCTTGACTCCAGAATTTGCCTAAATTTTCTTGTTTTTCTCATGGTCACAACTTGGCTGCTACAATATCAGACCTCATTTCCTCGTATGTGCATGTTTTAATGCAGGAAGGAGAGGAGAATGGTCTAGAGAAAAAAAAAAGAAAGAAAGGAAGGAAGGAAGGAAGGAAGGGAGGAAGGAAGGAAGAAAACATTTCTATGCATGCCTTATTTTTTTTATCAGTGTCATTAACATTGTGAAGCCAGGAAGACTGAAGTCTTCCTTCAGTCTCATTGACTAGAATTGTCCCATTGAACTTTGCTAGCTTCAAAGTAGTCTGGGAAGAAGAGTATCTGTTTTTTGTTTTGTTTTGTTTTGTTTTTTAACCCTCAAATGTACAAAATGGATAAGGAAGAAAAGTAGTCAGGAGGCCTTATAATATCCAATGATCAGGATCTGCCCCCAAACTGAGCTACATTTAATATTAAGTTTATATTTCACCTATGCAGAGAACTGATGAAAGATGGCTAGGCAATCCCATTGAGGTTGTACATTTCTTGTCAGATAGGCATGTTCAGAGTTGAGTTTCATCCAATTCACCTTCTCTATTTTTAGGAAATAAAATTACACTGAAAGTTCACATACATTCCGTGTTGTAAAATTCAGATTTTGCTCATTTTTTTTCTTATTCTTTAATTTTGCATGTTCCATCTCAGGTTTTATTTTCTATGATATTTTCCCATCAAAAGAAAAAGAAGTTTGTTAGTGTAGTGCAATGAAGCTAGTATACTGAATTGCCAATTTGTTCTCACATAAAATTTACTTGAAATTCTATATGAAATTTTAAATTTAACAATATGAATATCTGGAGTAATAAGCTAACAATAAATGCTAGGTTTAACATTTTTTTCCCCCTCAAACACTGTTAACACGAAGTAAATTAATAAAAAGTGTTTTTATGATCAGGAGCCAATTTTTGAAAGTATGAGCTGACCAAGTGTTATGAATAAATTATTAGGGGTCATATCTATACTTCATAGTAAAAGGAATATATTTATTGCATTTTTCACAGTAATAACTTTCATGGAAATACTTTGTTATTTTGTTCTACTCATTTCTTATTCACTATTTTCCTCTTATTTCCCTTTAAAATTGGACAATGTCTCTATTTGATCAACATTTGTTTTTATTTGGATAAAATAAAATAGAATAATTCAACTACTGGAGGTGGCAGATTTGCCACCAAAATCTTGGCTTTTTATTTTATTTTATTTTATTTTATTTTATTTTATTTTATTTTTAAGAATTATTGGATGGGGAGACAAACCATGAGAGACTGTGGACTCAGAAACAAACTGAGGGTTTTGGAGGGGAGGGGGATGGGGGTTGGGTGAGCATGGTGGTGGGTATTAAGGAGGGCATGTATTGCATGGAGCATTAGGTGTGGTGCATAAACAATGAATTTGGAACACACACAAAATAATTAAATTAAATTAAATTTTTAAAAAAGAATTAGTTCTTTAATTCTGTTGGAGTTGGTAACTGGAAAGCCCTCTACTTTGTAGGTCATTATTGCTTAAATCATGATCTAAGGTAGAATTCTTGTTTTAGTTCAGGAAATAGAAAAGTCCCCAATTTTTGTATTGCACACATGTTTTTCTAGTACATACTGGGTTTTCTTAAAGCCCATTATATATGTAACATTTTGATATCTAAAATTATTTTTAAATAGTTGAATTAATACTATCTTTCATTTGGTTCATTCCAAATAAGTGCTTTTCTATATTCAATGAATTTAATGCAAGTTCAATATATTAAAATAATTGTATTTTAAAAGAAATTACCAGTGCTCAGTTCATTCTGGTATCATAATGTTAGTAATACTCATTATAGCAAAAAGGCAGTTATTCAATTTGTTCTGACACTGTGTAATCATTTGGATTTCACTTGATCACATAGTAGAAAGACCATCATCTTGCAAAATGCCACTGAAAAATACATCCAATCTCTAGAAACACTGGAAGCTCTCAGTAATTTGAGTTGCTGAGGGGCAAGTACATCCGATGTAAATACATCAATCAGGTTAATGCAACGAACATTCTTCCATTGGATAACATTTGAATATATGTCTGAAGTGCAGAAGCATAATTAAGGCAAATGAGTAAAGTATGTTAATATTCCAATCTAGAATAGGAAAAGTTTTGCAGATTTCTCCAACTTGCACTAATGACTGAAATTAAAGTATTATTGTCTGGACAAATAAGTTGTTTCATTTAATACTAAGGCAAGTTTTCTTAAATTCATTACAATTGCCATTTGGACTGGATATTTCTTTGCGGGGTGAGGGGCTCCCATCCTGTGCACTGTAGGATGTTTAACAGCATCTCTAGCATATTCATCAGTCACCAGGAACATCCTCCCAGGCCCGTTAAAAAAAGCGTCTTCACACGTTGCCAAATATCATCTGGGGAAAAAAACTGCCACCATTCAAGAACTACTGAACTAATGGGTTGAATCAAATCGTTTAAATTGTGTGTTGGCCAATTTGGAGATTTGTTAAGAATAACATGTTTTCAATATTATGGATATGGTGAATCATAGTTTCGTTAACATTTGTTTGTCAAGGAAAACAGATTAATTAAACATGTAGTCTCTGCCACATATAAACAAGAGAAATGGTTCCAATACTCACAAAGTACTTAAAGTTTTCTCATTCTGATTTCCAGATAGAATGATTCAAAAAATATTCTCAAAAGTGTGTTTTTAAACTTTTATCTTATTACTGAACAAAACAAGACCACTAAATGTGTGAACCTGATTCTACCTATTACATTGATACCTGCTTTTTTCAAATTATCTAGGACACAGCTATCCTTAACACTTTCTACATAGAATTCAAAGTGTCCACAAATTGTTTTCTTAATTCACTCTTTTCTCAGAGATTTGTTTCTTGGCCTGCTTATAGTTTAAATTAAGACCAACCGGAAGTATATGTTTAGTCAAAGCACAGTTAGATATTTTGATGGAGAGAGTTTGCTTTGGCATGAAACACTGTTGTTTATTTGTAATACTCCCTGTGTATGTAATTTCAAAGCATTTTAGACTCCCCAGTTAATGAGTTAGCAGCAGCCTCTATCCCCTGGGCTTAGTCAATTTGATACCGTTTCCATGTAGGTTGTCATAGCTGTGTTGACTTCATTTACTTTATTGAGAAATAAAAATCAGATTCTTCATAGTGTAGGGAAATAAAATGTCTTGCTTATCCTCTTTCAGTTTCTTCCACACATTCATATAGTAGATTTCTGACTACTTGCTACATCTCTACAAAATAGTATGTTGACGAGATGGAAGTATTAATTGGCATTTTCTTTTGAATGATCTGGATATTTGAATAGATCTGTTTCTTTACAAAAGTCACATCTTTTCAATGCTACTATCAACCTCTATATAAAAACATAATAATATTATGAAATGGAGCAGCATTTATGTTAACTTGATGGTAATTGTAATTACACAAGACAATAAGTGCTCACAGGATGAACCAGAGGAAGCAGGAAAGATTGGATCCTTGTTAATTCCACAATATATGTTTTTCAAAAGACATAATTTCATCCATGCAATCTTTTTTCTTAACATCTTTTAGTTCAGTTTAGTTTTGTTTTGTCCAAAGTAAATTTACAAAACTTCATGGAAGCCAACATAGCTAATTAATTAAGTGCAAATTTGAAGATATCATGGTATGTTACAAATAAAGTGAAATGCCATTTTAGAAATATCTCTTTGAATGCGTGTTTGTCAGATTTCTTCTGTTTTAAATGATGTCTAAGAAATACCTTGGTATTTCAGGGGCTTACAACAAAAGCATTTTTCTTACTCAGGTCTGTGAGTAGACTAGAGTGGTTTGAATTGAAGCTATAGATCAGGCTTTTCTCACGATGAATACCAGAAGAACCAGAGACCAGGAAAAATCATGGCTACCAGTATTCCATTGGTTATAGGAAATCACATCAATGGACAGGGAAATAATCTCCAGAAATTCCGTTGATGGGTTTTGTGATATTAATGGTATGGATGGTAAGGAAGAAAGTGAAGGATTTGGGGAACTGCTTATACCACGAGGGCTGAATTGTCCAAGCAGACTTACCAACTCACAAATAATACTCAAAACCCATCTTTGCTAATGACTGGTAATGGATACAAAGCAAAAACTAAGCACAGGGATAGCAATCCTTTCTAAAATAACCTGTCTCCAAACCTGTCAGATGCAACTTCTGAGAGTAACTTTCTCTACACTGGAGCACATTTTGGTTTTGAAGTAACAGCTAAGCACCTACAATTTGTAAAGCTTTTTAGATATTTTGATACCACACTGAGAAAGAAAGCTTGTATGGAAACTTAGATTATTGATTTTAGATCCCTCTTCTTTTCTAATATATATATTCAATGCTACAAATTTTACTCTAAACACTATTTTCATTCCATCTAACACATTTTTTTTTTAAGATTTTATTTATTTGACAGAGAGAGATTACAAGTGGGCAGAGAGGCAAACAGAGAGAGAGAGGAGGAAGCAGGCTCCCTGCAGAGCAGAGAGCCTGATGTGGGACTCGGTCCCACGACCCTGAGATCATGACCTGAGCTGAAGGCTGAGGCTTAACCCACTGAGCCACCCAAGTGCCCCCATCTAACACATTTTGATGTTACATTTTTCTTCTCTTTTCTTTTCTTTTTTAAAAATTTTATTTATTTATTTGAGAGACAGAGAGAATGAGAGAGAGAGAGAGAGAGAGCGAGCAGGAGAGGAGTGAGGGGCAGAGGGAGAAGCAGACTCCCGGTTGAGCAAGGAGCCCGATGTGGGGCTCAATCCCAGACTCCAGGATCATGATCTGAGCCAAAGGCACTCGCCCAACCAACTGAGCCACCCAGACACCCAATTTTTATTTTAATTCAGTTGAATATTTTTTTTAAAAATTTCTCTTCAGATTTTTTCTTTGACCTGCATGCTAATTCGAAGTATATTGTTTAATCTCCATGTGTTTGAAGATTTTCCAGTTATCTTTCTGTTATTGATTTCTCATTTAATTCCATTGTGGTCTGAGAGCAAAACTGATTTTTATTCTTTTAAATTTGTTAAGATGTGTTTTGCAGCCCGGAATGTGGTCTATCTTGGTGAATATTCTGTGTGAGCTTGAGAAGAATGTGTATTGTGCTCTTGTTGTATGAAGTAGCGTACAGATGCCAATTGTATCCATTTGATTGATGGTGTTATTGGGTTCAACTCTATTAATGATTTTCTTCCTGGTGGATCTGTCCATTTCTGAGAGAGGGGTGTTGAAGTCTCCAACTATGCTAGTGCATTCACCTGTTTCTTGTAGTTTGATCAGTTTTTGCCTCATACAATTTGGCATTCTGTTGCTAGCTACATATACATTAAGGGTTATTATGACCCCTTTACCGTTATGTAATACCCTTTATCCTTGAAGTTTTCTTTACTTGAAAGCCCACTCTGTTTAAAATTAATATAACTAGTCCTGCTTTCTTTCAATTGGTGTTAGCATGGCATAATTTTCCCCATTTACTTTTAATCTATATGTGACTATATTTAAAGTGAATTTCTGGGGCTCCTGGGTGGCACAGTTAGTTAAGCAGCTGACTCTTGATTTTGGCTCAGGTATTGATCTTAGTGATGGACTCTGAGCCTGCATTGGGCTTCACGCAGCATGAAGTCAGCTTCAGATTCTCCCTCCCTCTCCTTCTGCCACTTCCACTCATGCTCTCTCTCTCAAATAAATAGATCTTTAAAAAACATAAAAAATAAAGTGAGTTTCCTGGGCAGTGTTTTTGATACACTTGACAGTCTCTGTCTTTTCATTGCTGATCCTAAACCTCTGAAATTCAAAGTGACTATTGATATAGTTGGATTGGTATCTACCATATTTGTTCTGTTTTCTATTTGCTACCCTTGTCCTTAGTTCCAGCTTTTCCTTTTTTTTTTTTTTTTTGTCTTTTCTGGTTTTCACTGAACATTTTATTTATTTACATTTTCTTTCCTCTTTTAGCAGTTAGTTATATTTATTTGTTTATTTATTTTACTTTTTTCAGTGATTGCCCTAGATTTTATAATATCCATAAACGACTAATCCAAGTTAACTTTAAATAACACTGTACCACTACATGGGTAGTGTGAATCCTTTAAAATACTAAAATAATCCTTAGTCCTTCCTCCTGTCCCTTATATCATTACTGCCAATAATTTTACTCCTTTATAGGCATTCATGAGCATATATATGTGTACACACACATACATATGTAAGATACATACATAAGCACACATGATCAAATACTATTATTATTTTGAAAAAAAACTGTTATGTCTTAGATCAGTTAAGAATAAGAAAAATAAAGGTTTTCTTTTTAAATTTTCCTTTCACTCATTCTGGTTTTGATTCTTTTCCTTTCTTTTTTATATAGAATTGAGTTTCTGATGTATATCATTTTCCTTTTCTCTGAAGAACTTATTTTAGCATTTCTTGTTAGACAGGAGTACTGCCAACAAATTCTCTCAATTTTTGATTATCTGTTAAAGTCTATTTCTTCCTCACTTTTGAAGGATAATTTCTCAGGGTACAGAATTTATGACTGGCAGGGTTTTTTTGTTTGTTTGTTTGTTTGTTTGTTTTTCCTCACAATACTTTAAATACTCTATTCTTTTCTGGCTTGCATGGTTTCTGATAAGCCAGATGTAATTCTTATCTTTGTTCCTCAGCAGGTTAAGGTAATTTTCCCCTCTGACTCCTTTCAGAATTTTTTTTCTTTGTATTTGATTTTTTGTAATTTGAAAATTAAGTGTCCAGGTGTCTTTGTCATTTATGCTCTTTGGTGTTCTCTGAGCTTCCTGGATCTGTTATTTGGGGTCTGACATTAGTTTGGGGGAAATTCTCAGTTATTATCATTTCAAATATTCCCTTTATATTTTTTCCTTCTTCTTTTTAGAGTATTCTCATTGTATTTACGTTACACCCTCCGTAGTTGTCCTACAGTCCCTGGACATATCATTATGTTTTGTTTTCAGTTTTTCTTCTCCTTGCTTTTTGGTTTTCTGATTCTACACATACATCCTCCAGCTTAGACATCTCTCCTCAGGCACGTCCAATCTCCTGATAAGCCCATCAAAGGCATTCTTCATTGCAGTTACTGTTTTGTTTGCTTAGTTTTGTTCTTCTATCTCTAGCATTTCATTTTGATTCTTAGAATCTGCGTCTCTGCTTGCATTGCCCATCTGTTCTTACAGTCTGTTTTATCTGTTAGAGCTCTTAGCATGTTAATCATAGTTTTAAATTCCTGGCCTACCTGGAATAAATAAATAAATAAATAAATAAATAAATAAATACCTAGCATACCTGCCATGACTGGTTTTAATACTTACTCTATGTCTTCAAAGTATGTTTCTTGCCTTTTGGTATGCCTTATCATTTTTTCATTGATAACCAAACATGATATACTGGGTAAAATGAACTGCTATCAATAGACCAATAGTAATGTAGGGGTAGTGTGGAAAGAGGTTAGTTCCATGGTTCCATAGTTCTGTGATTAGGTCTCAGTCTTTTAGTGAGCCTATACCTCTGGTCTGGGAACTTCACAAGTGTTTCTGTTTTAATGTTTGTTTTGTTTTTGTTTTTCTCTCCTATTTAGATGGAACACAATGGCTAAGATGTCTGGAATTCAGTATTTTTCTTCCCGGATGAAGTTAGGTTTTGCTAATACCCCGACAAATTAAACCCTAGTGAGTAGTTTCACCTAATGGCAGGCTTCCTTAAGAACAGAATGTTTCGTGTATTTCAAAATGGTTCTATCTCTCTTCTCTTTGTCAACAGCTAAAAGAGATTTTTCTCTGATGTTAACAGTGGGGAGAATGGTCAAGTTCCTGGAAATAAATCTCACAATATTGTGGAAGCCCTCTATAACAGGGTCTCCCTGAAATTTTTAACTCTCAGAGTTGGCTGCACTGAGCCTTTAGCAATTTATCAATTACAGTTCAGTTTTTCCTACCCTGGTACTGGTTTCTGGTGTTGCCATTTGTGAGTCTCTGCTCTGATAAGATAGGTAAGCCTTGATGATCTGTATTCGCTTGTTTTTCTGTGCAACATTGGGGGAAGCATGTTGCCCTGTGTCTAACTGTCTTATGGCTCCTAGAGGAGTTGCTAGGTTTTCATTCTCTAGTTTTTTACTCCTAGTTAGAACAGCATGGTGACTTCAAAGCTACTTTCATGCAAAAACCAGAAATCCAGGACTACTTTTTAATTTTCATGCAGAACTTTCATTCAGAAACTAGAAGTCCAGTATTTTTCTTTTTAAAATAGGGTTTAGGTATATGGATTTTTCATTAATATAATATCTAAATCATACATACATAAATGTAAAATACATCCTACCTTCAATTTGGCAATATAATTATATAACTGTTGAACTAATAGTGGAAATTGGAGTGATTATTATTTTTTTTATTCTTTTTTTATATTTACTGAAGCTAAACAAAGGGAAGGAGGAAGAAAAAAAGACAAGAAATAGTCTACCAATTATAGATGAAGTTATCCTCAGAACAATACACAGACCTAAAAAATGTATTTCTACCTCTTGTATAATGTCTTGGCTAGAAGCTGAAAATAGCAGTTAACATATTTACCAAAGATCAGAATTAGAGATAAATATGAGATGCTTGCCAGTAGGTCTAGTCCCTCTGATGTGAACACAATCAAAACCCAAACATCACATATCTTCTTTGAGTCTAATTCCTCCTGATATTTTACTCATTGTTCTAATCACTTCATTCATATTCTTCAGAGTGCAACTGCAATCTGTCAAACTCACTTCAGGACCAAAAAGAGAAATTATTTTTTTTTTAATAAAAATTTATGTATGTCAATTATGAATATTTTTAAATAAACCTTTAGGTAGCGTTAGAGTCAATTTAACATCTTTGGATTCTTTCAAGAAAACAAACAGACTTTACTGTATAAAAATGTTTTCCTTATTCAGAAAAGGAGGTCATTTCCATGTCAGTGCTATATATTAATAGAGTGGCTGTTTCTGACATACTTTATTCACATGGAGATCATCACTATCTTTAAAAGGGCATATTAAAATTCCATGTATCTATCAATGAAACAGGTTGCTGGAAAAGAGTTTCTCCTAATACAACATTATCAATCATGTTGAAGACATTACTATTCAAAATGAACAAACCCCAGTGTTACTGTAGTGAGATAACTGCATTGTGTTTCAAAGCTCTTATCTGTCAGCAGTGATGTTTTGGCATTTTGATAGTCCTTTCACTTGGAAAAAAAAAGTTTCATTTTATGACAGGAGAAATAGAAAAAAATAGTGCTACAATAAAATTCAACATGTGAGAAGAATTTGTGATTTAGAATTATGATCTCATTTTAATCTTAATTAAAAGAGATTGACACCAAGAGGTATATATATATATATATTTTAACTCACATCTGCTAAGTAATTTTGTAAATCAAGAATTCAGTTTTAGTGCACAATTTGACCCACTTTAGCCTAATCCTTAATAGATATTTCATAGGGAATTATGTGCAGGAGATATATACTTAATACCAATCAAGATTTACAATAAACTTTAGGATTATTTACTCAGAGCAGCAAATCTGTAATTTCTCTTAACTCCTGGTGAACAAATCTCACTTTCTACCCAGATAGACAATTTAAACACTAATATATTCAAATTTATAGAGTGAAACATACAAGAATGATCTTGATAGATGATTAGGATATGGCTAATGGTTTTCCATTAGGAAAACAATTGTGAAAACCATAGATTAAAATGTTCATTTTTCTAAAAACTTTTTTCCTGTTTAAAAATAAATACAATTTTATATTGTATGGTTGTGCATTCCTGAAACCAACAAATAACTATCTTTTAATAGCTTGCATTTTTCAAATATTTTACTCTTTCCCACTTGTAAATGAGTATTAGTACCTCCATTTTGCAGATGAATAAACTAAAACTTGAGGATTTTATTTAGGAAGTTATATATCCAGGCTGCATTTTTCCCTTTGTAAAATTTTTAAATGTAAAAATTGTATTTTATTCACAAAAGCCCATGGTATAGCTTCTTAATACATATTTGCTTAAATTAAACTGAATTATTTTTTTCTCTGGGTCCCACAATATCAGAAGATTAAGTAATGTAAGTAACATATGTATGTATATGTATAATAAATAACACAAATAATATGTGACATACAAAAATATAACATATTTAATATATTAAGTAGAACAGTATACTGTGTATAACAGTATATTATAACTTTTATAATATTAAAATAGTATAATACTACTCATTTATATATTATTTCCTCTCATATTATTCGCATCACTGCTTACAGAGAATAAAATCAAAATTACATCTTTGTAATTTTTCTCTATGCATTTTCTTTTTCTACTTTTTTTTTTTAAAGATTTTATTTATTTATTTGACAGAGAGATAACACAAGTAGACAGAGAGGCAGGCAGAGAGAGAGAGGGAGAAGCAGGCTTCCCGCTGAGAAGAGAGCCCGATGCGGGGCTCGATCCCAGGACCCTGGGATCATGACCTGAGCCGAAGGCAGAGGCTTTAACCCACTGAGCCACCCAGGCGCCCTTCTTTTTCTACTTTGAAATAATAATATGCCACTATAATATTTGGGCTTTGGAAATGTACAAAAATTTCATAATTTCATTATGATAAAATTGTAATTTAAAATAAATGTAAGCTGACTTTATATATGCATTCACTAGTTCCTTGCCAAGGCTTATGCTAGTTAAATTCAAGAGCTCGGAGCATTATGATTTATTACATTTCTCTTTCCACACCCAACTGCATTTGTCTAAGCTCTTCCTTCCAAGTCCAGTATCTCTGACTACAAATACAGAACCTGGATGGAGTAGCTGAGACTAAAGTAGTTGGATCAAGGTAGAAAGTATCCTGGAGAATCACTAAGTAAAAATTGGGTCTCTCTAGACTTCCAGACCTTTCTTCTCTGAGCCAAAGATTTTTGTTCATCACATTCAAAGCTTGAAAGGATTTTATTTCAACATCATTTTCCAGTCATTTTCTACTGTATCTCCAAGTCTTTAGTGTCGCTCTTCTAAATACATTAACATTCTTTTAAGACATTTCATTTTAATCATTCAGTTAAGTTTATTTTTAGTCTAGTTATCATTGTTTTAAAATTTTCTATAATGAATTAATGGAAGAATAAGCTTATTCCAAGTTGATTTCGCTATTCATTTTTGTCGTAAATTTGGCAAATCATGGGGCGCCTGGGTGGCTCAGTGGGTTAAGCAGCTGCCTTCGGCTCAGGTCATGATCTCAGGGTCCTGGGATCGAGCCCTGCATCAGGCTCTCTGCTCAGCAGGGAGCCTGCTTCCTCCTCTCTCTGCCTGCCTCTCTGCCTGCTTGTGATCTCTCTCTGTCAAATAAATAAATAAAATCTTAAAAAAAAAAATTTGGCAAATCATTTTGTTCCCTGTATTATAGATGGAAATGATAATCCCCAAAGCTAATGTAACATTTTAAGAATGATAATCAAATAAGACATAGATTATCACATATTTGTGTTTTTCAATACAAAGTGAAAAGGGAGAGATATGGGAAAGGAAAATGTGATAATTTTTTAAAAATAGATAATAGTAAATTTTATTTGCATTTTTAACTTAAGTGATAAATGCAGAAAGAACCCAATGACTTTTCAGAATCATGAGAAAATCTGAAATTAGTTTTAAAATATGTGGTGAGGATGAAGAAGCGCACTTGTGATGAGCACAGGGTGATGTGTGGAAGTGTTGAATCACCGAAACTAATATTACTCTGTATGTTAACTAGCTGTTAAATAAATTTTTTTTTAAAAAAAGAAAGACAATATTACTAGGGGAAAATAGTAAAACGGTATAAACATGAGATTAGGTTTAAAGAAGATCTCATTTAAATTCTGATTAAAAAAAACAACTGTCATTGTGGCTCATTGACATTGGTTTCTTTTTAGTGCAATCACACTGTCTTAGCAAGATGTTTCTGGGACATAGACAGTTTGTACAAGTTTATTTACTCACAGTGAGAGAACATTTCAAGCTGATAGCTTTAATTATTTTAGCTGATTCCTGTGATTGCGTTTATGGAAGGGCCCAAAGAGGTGACTATTTGTGGTTAATCACTCCCAGGCATAACTTACATGAGGCTCTGAGGCATCCCCAGCTTGAAAAATTAGCTTGATCTTCTTCAGAAAACTCTAGTAAAAGAAGACATGTGAGAAATATAAAATATGAACATTTTGAGAATAAATTGTCTAAAATTCATAACTATAGCTTGAGATGCAAGAAGAAATTTTTATGGAATTCATAATTTGCTTGAATTATAGCATCAAACACAGATTTGCACATAATAGGTATCTAGCATTCATTCACTGCATGCATAGTGATTCAAAATTTTCTCTACTACTTTAACAATTCATTTTCTTTCTGTTTTTTTTTTTAAGCTCCTGTCTATCTGTATCCAATCTGCCATACCTAATATACTAATACAGAACCTCCCTCCCTGAAGCTTATTCTGTTAAAAATACAAATTTAAAAGCACTGGATAATATTTATTGAGCACTCACTGTGTGTTGGGCACTGCCCTAAAATGTATTAACTCATTTAATTCTATAAAAATCCTCAGTGGTGTATATTAGTATCATTTCCTCTTTAGTGGTGAGGAAATAAGACCCATACAAGTTAAATAACTTTCCTGAGGTCATACAGCTAAAAAGCATAAGAACTGGAATGAAAATCCAGATACTCTAATTTCTGAGCACACACATTCAATCAATGCACTGGAGTTTAGATTTTATTCTGTCCTAAACATCTTTGAAATGGTATTTGTTCTTTCTCCATTTTTTTCCCTCTCTCCCTGCCTCCATCCTTCCCTCCCTCCCTCTGTCCCTTTCTCTCTCTGTATTATAAATGCTACAGAAAATCAATGTGCAGTAGTATCAAGATGTATGGAGAAGAGTAACATAGTAACTTTACTACATTTCTTTCATCTCATTACTATTAAGTCCTCACTCAGTAAACAGGCCAATATCTGAAGAGGCTGAGAGTGATTGTAATCACTACTCTAGGGTAAACATGTGTCTAGAAAAATTGTTACTTAATCAACAGTTCTCTCTGCCTGACACATAAATGACTGCTCCTCTATGCCATTTCTAATTCCTAGTACTTTCTAAAATTTCTTCTCTTAAGCTAACACTACAGCAAGCCATTCTCTGATTGCTATACTATAAATGGACTATTCTCAATGAGGTTGCCTGGGAATCTAGTGATAGTATACATTTTTTGAAATTAAAGTTCTGTTAGCTCTTCAGTGATCTCTTTTGCCACATTACTTATAGAAGCCTATTTCAAGTTAGAGCAAGGTTGTCTCACAGAGGTCTGTTTCCTGTATTGTATTTCCCGGTAGAAAGAAGAGCTTGTTTATTTGGATTTTTCATCCACATTCCAGGATACCCTTCTCCTTCCTCTTCGGTTATCAAAACCTAACTCTCATTTATGACCTACTTTATTTTTGTTTCATCAGATATTTCTTAAGCATGGACTATGTGCCAATAAAAAAATACGTTAAAATGCTGCCATTTTTTAAGGGAATTAAGAGTTAATGTGCTCCTTTAGCAAAAAATGTTTCAAGTAGTTCAGGCCGAATTGATCCCACTCACATTAAAATGTGTGCTTTATTTAAATTTAAATAATATTTGCATACTTAATCATTTTTTCTTTTAAATAAATATCTTGCCTATATTTGATTAATATTGAGTAACCTAGACTAAGGCAACTGTAAACTCCTGAAGAATGTGGACACCTTGCATTACACAGCCTTTGTATTACTTTGGCAAAGTCCTTAATAATTGATTGAATTACTGATTATAGACTTAATCTCTGCATGATTATAATCTTTAGTAATCCATTAAGTCAAACTTTATACTTCAGGATCTTCCAAGTAAAAAAGTAGAGTTGTGTGAATAAGGATAATATAAATTACAGTAAAGCATATAACTTTGCTGTTGAAAAGGGACTTTTGCAAATATGTTTTCCTTTATGATTACCAAAAACTCTATGAGGCAAATAGGGTATAATGATCACTGTTTGCTTCATAAGTATTTGTGTTGGTAAAAAGCAGTAAGAACACCTTTGAAATGAAATCTTTAAAATTAGGGAGCCTCTCATTATGTTATTACTACTGGGGTAAAACATTTCTTTGTAACTGAAGCATCTAACTCTCATTAAAACAATTTTCATGGATATCATTTATGGGAAGAGTTCAGGACTGTATGACACAGAAGGTGTTATGAGCTATAAAACATAGCAGGGTTTCACAGAAAGACTAGTGAAAAAAATGTTACCATAAGAAATGTTGTTTCCAGAGGTTGCTTCTTTGATAGTAATCCACATGGATCCTAATTTCTTTGTCTTTCTCTTTAAAAAGAAAAGAAAAGAAAAATTATCAGTAATCAGATTCTCCTTTTTTGGAGAGCTAGAGATGGAAGAAAAGGCAATCAGTTTAGTGATATATATAGATATTTATATCAATTTATATATCTATCTATTTACATAGTACATTAGAAGAAAATGTTTCATTACAAATAAATAAATTTTTCTTTAAAATGGTCATAAATCCTTACACAGTAGAAAAACAAAAAACAAAACAAAACAAAAAATCCAAAATACCAGGACACTTTAAAACACCCATTCTATAGATAAAATCCATCGTACTCCTTTCATTGTACGCTTGCAAGAGTATTCACCAGTGGCGCCTAACCCCACATTAAAACAGGAAAATAAAAATGTCCTTATAATGAATAAAAAAAAAAGTGTATAAAGACATTTAAAAAATAGAAAACCTATTTCTATTGCTAGGACAAAATGTAAACAATTAAGTTAGAATGTGCCAACTAGAGGAGATACTGGTCAATAATGGAAATAAGAGAGAGAGAAATGTTGGTATGGTGTCTCCCAGGAAACCATCTAGTCTAATAACCATCTCTAATACATGAAGAAACTGAAACCCGAAGAAAGAAAGTGATTCTTGCCCAAGGCCCAACAATGATTCACATCTGAACCAAGACTAACAAATCAGGATTCCTCACATACAACCTAGGTCTTTATTATAAGCCAACACATTTCCCCATGCTTTTTCTCTGAAAGCAACAGTTCCTAGGCAATAGCAGGAGTAAGGGAGGCTTGGTTGGTTGGGATGTTTTGGTTATTGTTGTTTTCTTCTCTCTCTCTCTTTTTTTTTCCCATGCTGGTGTCAATGGTTGAAAGTTTGTCATGTCAGCCTACTGTTTCAATTTTATGTCTTTTGTTGGAAGAAACATTATCTTTGTACATTTAAGTGAATTGTACACAAAGAGAATTAGTGTCAGAGATTTAAATGCAGGCCTTTTCAACATAGTGCTGCTTAAAAAAACAGAAGAGAAGGGAGTCCACGTGACTTACGCTGTACTTTTCAGGAATTATCTCCTTTCACTTCAAAATTGCTGCGAGCAGTGGCCAAGCTAACTATTAAATAGTGTTTCTGACCTTATGCACTGTTCCATAGCTCTGTAAAGTATGTAGACAGTTTTTCCCCCAGAAATAGAAATGCTTCTGATACTATGTTGAAAGGCATTATTAGTGAAATTAGAATATAATAACAAACTGCAGATGGTAAAAAATTACTTCCTGGCAAAGAATAAATCCAAGTGCATTTTATGCTAAGTGAAATGTGATTATCCATAAATTGTGATAGTGGTGATCGATTCACAAATGGGTAACTATGATCTAGCTTCTGCTGCCAACCATATGTCTTAATCAGATCAAAATGAAATCACAGATGAAAGATTGAGAAAAAAATTAAATTATTTTACAATGAATTGGAAAATACTACATTAGAAAAATCATATGAGTTTTAATGCTTGCTGTAATAAATTATAGAAATAGCCATTTTAGTTCATTTAAAAACCAAAATGAATGCTTCCGCTTAGTTTAAAATTATCTAAAACATACATAGTATTAAAAGATGATTTTAATCAAATAAAATTTTAGGCACTTTCAAAATGAATATTTACAGACTAAAGAGGTAAAGGGCTGCATTTGATATATTACTACTGGAAAAGAATCCCTGAAAAATATCATTTCTGAAGACAGATTAAATGTTCTAATCTATTACATGTACTATCATCTTCATGCTTTTAAGAAATATTTACTGAGTTCTCCTACATGCCAAGAACATCTGAGTTTTAAAAGAGATGCGCAATAGGGGTGCCTAGGTGGTTCAGTAGGTTAAGCCTCTGCCTTCGGCTGGGGTCATGATCCCAGAGTCCTGAGATCGAGTCCCGTATTGGGGTCCCTGCTCAGCAGGGAGCCCACTTCTCCCTCTCCCACTCACCTTGCTTGTGTTCCCTCTCTGGCTGTCTCTCTCTGTCAAATAAAATCTTAAAAAAAAAAAAAAAGATGCATAACATCTCTGCTTTCATGGAACTTATATATGCTAGTCCTATCACAAAGGAGTATCAGTATTTCTAGATAGTACACACTGAAAATGCTAAAATATTTTTGTTATGAAGGACAGTTCTTCTCACTTTGCCCATCTTACTATTGTCAACACCACATAGGATTCTTCTTAATCAGCAGGAGCAAACGGTTTCTGAGAAATAGGTAAACTGTGAGTAACATTGAAGTGAACTACTAAGGCTGAAAGACCATTTGTAGTGTACCTAAGCTATCTTCCACCACATCAGATTTGGAGAAAACAGCTATAATGTTTATTCAATTATTCATTGATTCAGTGTATATTCATTAAATGCCTACAATAGACTGGTGTCTGTCTAGGTTTTAGTCATAAAGCATTGAATAAAATGGACAAAATTCCTGCTCTGATGTAGTTTCTATTTTAGTGGGGAAGAAAGAGTAAAATTAAAGAAACAAACATATATAAAGTCAACTCAGATAATTATAAATGTTAAAGAAAAAATAAAGTAGGTCATGAGATAATAGCAGGGATATATAGAATGAGGGGCTGTAAGGGCAGAAACCTAGCATGAGGGAACAGGATGAAGGTATGTATGGGTCAAAAGTACCCAGGCAGATGGAATACAGAGAAAAGAGGGTGAGTGGAAAAATGAGACTATTGTGGCTAAAGTAGACAGAGCAAGGCCGAAGGCAATTGTTTACATTAGAATTATGGCCAGCAGAAGCTTAGAGAAGGCCTACCAACCATGAAAAGAAAGTTCCCATGGAGAATGAGTTCTCTTCTTACAATGCATGTGCCTGAATGACATTGCTATCAAGAAATAAAATATCAGTGGGGCACCTGGGTGGCTCAGTGGGTTAAAGCCTCTGCCTTCGGCTCAGGTCATGATCTCAGGGTCCTGGAATCGAGCCCCACATCGGGCTCTCTGCTCAGTGGAGAGCCTGCTTCCTCCTCTCTCTCTCTCTCTCTCTCTGCCTGCCTCTCTGCCTACATGTGATCTCTGTCAAATAAATAAATAAAATCTTTAAAAAAAAAGAAATAAAATATCAGTAAACTAAGTAAAATCATTCACGGTGATATTTAGAAACACAGCACTGGAGAAGGTAGTGTTTAATCCAGAAGACTGCCATGTAAAGAGGTAATGGTCATGATGTAGGCACTTCCAGAATGTTATCAGAATGATCAAAGAGTGATTGGACATTTCACTTCTGCTTGCGATGTAAAAAGGTGCAAAAAATAGTTGTTACCACCATAAAAATGAGGGAAAAAAGGAAAAGTGAAATAACCATCAAAATCATAATTTTTTTTCATGCCACAACATTTCTCAAAGTAACCAAAGAAACCAAAATTTAAGGAGGGGCAAGCTTCTTCAAGGACAAGCAAAACACAAAAACAGTCTGGACTTTGAAAAATACAGGAAGGAGTTTATTACCTTCCACACAGGCTGGGGGAAATCACTTAGAATTTTTATGAATTTGTAGAAGCCACATGTGAGCTACTGTGTGTAGAATAGCTGGGCATCCCAGACACAAGGGGCAGTTCATACTCACTTATAAATTATTGCCATGGCCCTCCATTGAGTGCTAGTAAGAAAGCTGGGGTCAGCACGGTATCAGATTCAGCTCCCCTCCGTGGTGAAGGCAGGCTGTAGGCTAGCTGGCTGGCTGTAGGGAGGCGGGTACAGTATCTCTGTCACTTATCTAGCCTTTATCAGCAACAAAGGAAAAGTCTTAAGGTGTTGAGTAAAAGACAAAAAAAAAAAAAAAAAAAAAAAAAAACCGGGGGTGCTTGCTATGATCCAATGCTATTGGTGCACTGGTCAAAGAAGAAGCTTGCCACCTCTCTACCCATAAAAAACATCTTGGATCCAGGATCTTTTACAAATATCAAGCAGAGGTCTGCTCATTCAGAGAAGCAGAAAACTCTCTCTTGACCCACCATCAAAGATAAAAAGTAGTGCTTATCTATCAGAGATGTGGGACAGCAACATTGGGGAAGGTCTACCTTCGAGGCCAGCTTCACAAGAGCTGGCTGAGGCTGAGGCTGCCGGTGGACCAGGCCAACAAAGACCTACTGCTGAGTAACCTGCCGTCTAGCACAGGGGCTGGATCCAGGACACAAGGGATTCCACTGCGGTATGTTTGAGAAGGAGCCCTCGAAAGCAAAGGGAGGTGCAGAACACTGAAGAAAATCTGGGAACCCAGGCCCCATTCTAAATACAAAGTAACAGCAACCCGCTGCGAGAGGAGTTTGAAGCTTATGGTGCCTTGCACATAGTGATGTCAGCAGCAAAGACACCGCATATCCAGATCAGTTCCTGACTAGATTAACTCACCCACACGCTGGCAGCCCGATAGGAGGAGAAATGAACCAATGTATTCTATTTACCTCAATCTTTGCTAGCCAACAGTCCGTCTAAAATAATGAGGCACACACAAAAATGCAAGGAAAAAAATTGTTTTTTAAAACATGACAAAAATAGACTGAGCTGTATCCCAGATGTTGGAACTATCAAACAAAAACTACAAAAATAACTATGGTTAACTATGCCTGCCAGGTAGGTGAATAACATAAATAAATAATAGGTAAAGTTTAGCAGAAAAAGAGTAAACTAAAGCAAAGTACTTAAAGGGGAATTTATAGGACTAAGTATATTAGAAAATATAAAGGTCTAAATTTGATGATCACAGCTTCTGCCTTAAAAAAATAAGAGTGAAGTAAACTAAAATTAAGCAGAAGAAAGGAAATTACAAAGAGCAGAGTGGAAATCAATGAAATAGGAAACTAACAAACAACATAAAAAACGGTAACAAAAATCAATGAAACCAAAAGCTCTTTCTTTGAGAAAGTGAATAAAATTGATAAACCTCTAGCCAGACTGATTAGGAACAACAGACAATACAAATTACTGGTATCAAGGTGAGAGGCAACATCATTACAGATTCTACAGATATTAAAAGAATTACAAGGTGTTATCATGAGCACCTGTATGCCAATAAATCTGGCAATTTAGATGAAAGGGACAAATTCCTTGGAGGATACAAACTACTAAAGTTCACGCAGAAGAATTTAAATAAGCCAAATATCTTTGTTTCTATTTATAAAAGTGTTTTTATAGTTAAAAACCTTCTCACAGCTGAAATTCCATGCCCAAAAAGTCTGACTGGTGAGTTCTACCAAAGATTTAAGGGAGAAATAACACTAACTATGTGCAGACCTTTTCAGAAAACTGAGTAAATATTACTGCCTTCCAACTCATTTACTGAGGGCAGCATTAACTTTGCAAGGACGTTTTAACATTCATAAACAATCAACTAAATTTCCATAGGAGAAGACCAAGAAGAAAAATCCATGCGACCATTTTCATAGATGCAGAAAATCTTTGACCAAATTCAGTATCCATCCCTGACAAAAACTCTCAGCAAACTAGGAATAGAAGGGAACTTTCTCAACTTCATATACAACCTGGTAAATAAAATAAAATAAAATAAAATAAAATTACAGATAGGTCATACTTAATTGTCAAAGATTGAATGTTTCCCCTCTAAGATCAGGAACAAGGGAAGGCTGGCTGCTCTTATCACGTCTATTCAGCATTGTACTGTACTTGACAGTGCTATACGGTATGAAAGGAAATAAAAGTCATGCAGATTGGAAAGGAAGAGTTGCAACTGCCTTTTTTTTTTCTTTTGAAAATGATGTGATTGTCTATGTAGACAATACTATAGAATCTACAAAAAAAAGGACACTAGAACTAACAAGTGCCTTTAATGAGATTCATAACACAAAATCAATATGCAATAATCTGATGTATTTCTATATTCTAGCAATAAAAATTGGAAATTAAAATAAAAAAGTACTATTTACAACAGAATATACATACATAAAATCCTTAGTAATAAATATGACAAAAGAAGTGAAAAATCTAATTCACCAAATACTCCAAAATACTGTTTAAAAATTTTTAAAATTTTAAAAAGACTATGTTAAATGAAGGTATATACCACAGTCAGGAACCAGAAGAAGCAGTATTGTTAAGATGTCAAAAAATAATACTTTGTATAAGCACTAGGCCATTGACAAAATAGTATAATGCAAACATAAATAGCATGGTGGTAAGGGAGCATGTGGAATGACGAAAGCTGTGGTGGCAAGGGATGGGAGATGGAGGTAAGCATGAAAATGTAGGCTGGGTGGGGCGCCTGGATGGCTCAGTTGTTAAGCATCTGCCTTCAGCTCAGGTCATGATCCCAGAGTCCTGGGACTGGAGTTCCTCATCAGGCTCCCTGCCTGGCGGGAACTTTGCTTCTCCCTCCCCCACTTCCCCTGCTGTGTTTCCTCTCTTGCTGTGTCTCTCTCTGTCAAATAAATAAATAAAATCTTAAAAAAAAAAAAAAAAAAAGAAAAAGAAAAGACAAGACAAGACTGGGACTAAGACATTAAGGGTTTTGTGTGCCACACTGAGAGTTTAGGCTTTTTTCTGACAAAACTTGGAAGTTATTGGTAGTTTCATCTGTTTTCAACTTCTAATTTTAAAGTAGTTTTAGATCTATAGAACAATTGCAAAAATAGTGCAGAGTTTCCTTATATTCCTCACCCCACTTCTCCTAATATTAACGTCTTACATAACCGTAATTATCAAGCACAGTCAGTTAACATTGGTTCAATATCATTAACTGAACTATAAACCTTATTCAAAATTCACCAATCTCTTTAATACCTTTTTTTTTTTCCTGTTCCAGGATCTTATTCAGGGTCCTATATTAACATTGATTTGTCATTTTTCTTTGGTGCCAGCATTCTATAATATTGTGTCAGTATTTTATTAATGGCCTTTAAAACACAGAAATAACATAATAAGAATTTTAAAAAATAGATATCCTTGTTTACAGTGTAGAAGACTGGAGAACGTTTAAGCTGGGGGGGGTGGCTAGGAAATCATATCATCTGGGAGACAGGTTTCAGTAATTGGGTTAGTAGTGATATAGATTGAAGTAAAGACTGACAGTGACTATTTCAAGAAGAGAATAATTTTGAGAAATACTTAGGAGGTGGAATTAACAATACGAGTCAACCAAAGTTTGATGTGAAGGAGTATGGAGTCCAAGAGAGAGGAATAATTGAAAATGACTTCTGAGTTTTGGCTTTGATATTGTGGGTAAATGGCAGTAACTTCAGGAGCATTTTATTTCTGTTTTTGCTTGGTCATTCTGTCTTCCTCTTACACAAACATAAACACACACATCCTCTTATCTTTTTCTACCATGATCTTACTCTTCCTTTTACAAGATGTAATTTGCTAGAGTACATTAAATATTCTGTCACTCGTCTTGGAAGAATCAGTTCTAATTCCAAGATGTGCCATATTATAAAAGAATAATAAATTTAATAACTAGAATTTCCATCAAATGATGGAAAAACTTTTGAAGACAAACATATAGAATGATATGGATCATCATTCTTGTCACAATAATGTTTAATCCTCACACTTTGCTGGCTGGGATTATGCAGATAAAGATCAGATATCACCCAGATCAACTACAACAACATTCTCTGCTCATCTAGTTTCCTAAATTCTTATTACTGTATCTTTCATCAGCTGATGATCAGCTGCAGGGTATAGGATAGGGAAAATGTTGTTTTAGATAAACTAATCATAAGTCTGGAGGCTGTGGGGAAAAGCCTTTTTAAACATGGGTGAAGGAAAATATATCTGACAGTAAAAGACTGACAAATCTGATTACATAATAATTTTAAAACTTGTTAAGAGCTATATAAATTATACATAAATTTAAATTACAAGAAGAGGTCAAGGCAGTTATTTAACATACAAACACCAGATAAGGGGTTGGTACTGAAAATATGTAAAGCTCTCCCTCAAATGACCACAATACAAACAAACCCGGGCAGGGTTCCTATTTCTGGACCGCCCCTGCATTCTCTAGCATTCTCTCTGCACTCCAGCTACCTAGCTCTGTTCGCCCTCCAGTAGCCCATGCTCTTTCTGCCACAGAATCTTTGCACATTCTCTTTCTTCTGTTTGGAAGTATCTTCTTCACCCTTTTCCATCAAAGTAACGTCTCTTCACCTAATTAGTTCTTACTTATCCTTCAGAATGCAGCTCCAGATTCACTTCTGCACAAAAGGCTTTCCCAACCCACAGTTTAGGAAAAGTGCTTTGGGCTGTCAGAATAATGACCCTTGTTGGCCTAGCAACTACTCAGGATATCATTATACATTCATTTGAATATGTTTTGCCTCTCCCATTGTATATTGGCCTATTTTTGACTACCCTGCGTCCTAAGTTCCAGGCTCTTGCCTGATACAGTATGTGTATTTTATATTTGTAACATATAGATGTATACGTACATAGGTGTGTTCATTGCAGAATTGTTACTGACACTAAAAGGGAGGAGACTAATTGGAAATTTCCATAAATAGAAGTCTATGAAAATATGTAGTTGGAAGGTTGTAAACATAAAAATCCACATTCCAGCCCTCTCTCCACTGCTTACTGGAAATGTAAAAATGAGCCTCAAATTAGTGTTAAATAAATGAGGATAAGGGTTTTATCAAATGTAGCCATGTACTGGTAAAGTAATCAAGTGCAAATAAAAACACTTTATAAAATCCAAACCACTATACGAAGATAAAGAGATATTTTCTCATTTTTTTATATTATGTCATTTATTTTTATCATTTTTATCACATCGGTGTTAGAGGAATCACTTTAGGGATTGATTGAAACTATACTCAATACTGTGTAAATTCTTCTTAATAGTTTGCTTCACCCTTGTTAAATTTTGTGTATATACTCTTTCTATTTGGAGCTGAAACATAGGATTAATCCCTTAACCCCAAACACAAAGGGAAAAAGCGAAAATGGTATCGTAATTATTCTTTTCTCTTTTACATCCAGGAGGCTGAAATGTCCTGAATCTTATAGTAAGTTAAGTGACTTATACCTTTTTATATGTGACTTTGTGTTTGAAAACTGAGTTTTTAGTTCTCTGTGGCCCAGGATTAAAGTCTGTGCTAGATCTGAATCTCGACTCTGCCTCTTTTTTTTTTTTAATTGATTTTTTAAATTTTATTTTATTTTTTTTTGTTTTTTGTTTTTAATTTTTTTATTTTTTCAGCATAACAGTATTCATTATTTTTTGCACCACACCCAGTGCTCCATGCAATCCGTGCCCTCTACAATACCCACCACCTGGTGCCCCCAACCTCCCACCCCCCACCCCTTCAAAATTCTCAGATCGTTTTTCAGAGTCCATAGTCTCTCATGGTTCACCTCCCCTTCCAATTTCCCTCAACTCCCTTCTCCTCTCCATCTCCCCTTGTCCTCCATGCTATTTGTTATGCTCCACAAATAAGTGAAACCATATGATAATTGACTCTCTCTGCTTGACTTATTTCATTCAGCATAATCTCTTCCAGTCCCGTCCATGTCGCTACAAAACTTGGGTATTCATCCTTTCTTTTTTCTTTTCTTTTTTTTTTTTTTTACAGCTTTATAAACATATATTTTTATCCCCAGGGGTACAGGTCTGTGAATCGCCAGGTTTACACACTTCACAGCACTCACCATAGCACATACCCTCCCCAATGTCCATAACCTCACCCCCCGAACCCCCCTCCCCCCATCAACCCTCAGTTTGTTTTGTGAGATTAAGAGTCACTTATGGTTTGTCTCCCTCCCAATCACATCTTGTTTCATTTACTCTTCTCCTAACCCCTTAACCCCCCATGTTGCATCTCCTCTCCCTCATATCAGGGAGATCATATGATACTTGTCTTTCTCCGATTGACTTATTTTGCTAAGCATGATACCCTCGAGTTCCATCTACGTCGTCGCAAATGGCAAGATTTCATTTCTTTTGATGGTTGCATAGTATTCCATTGTGTATATATACCACATCTTCTTTATCCATTCGTCCGTTGATGGACATCTAGGTTCTTTCCATAGTTTGGCTATTGTAGACATTGCTGCTATAAACATTCTGGTGCAGGTGCCCCTTCGGATCACTACGTTTGTATCTTTAGGGTAAATACCCAGCAGTGCAATTGCTGGGTCATAGGGTAGTTCTATTTTCAACATTTTGAGGAACCTCCATGATGTTTTCCAGTGTGGTTCACCAGCTTGCATTCCCACCAACAGTGTAGGAGGGTTCCTCTTTCTCCGCATCCTCGTCAGCATCTGTCATCTGCTGATTTGTTAATTTTAGCCATTCTGACTGGTGTGAGGTGATATCTCATTGTGGTTTTGATTTGTATTTCCCTGATGCCAAGTGATATGGAGCACTTTTTCATGTGTCTGTTGGCCATCTGGATGTCTTCTTTGTAGAAATGTCTGTTCATGTCTTCTGCCCATTTCTTGATTGGAATATTTGTTCTTTGGGTGTTGAGTTAGCTAAGTTCTTTATAGATTTTGGACACTAGCCCTTTATCTGATATGTCATTTGCAAATATCTTCTCCCATTCTGTCAGTTGTCTTTTGGTTTTGTTAACTGTTTCCTTTTCTGTGCAAAAGCTTTTGATCTTGATAAAATCCCAATAGTTCATTTTTGCCCTTGCTTCCCTTGTCTTTGGCGATATTCCTAGGAAGATGTTGCTGCGGCTCAACTCTGCCTCTTAATAATCATGTGAATTTGGAGAATGCGTTCAAGTTCACTTAACCAGTTTCTTACTTGAAAATGACAATAATAATAGCTCTTCTGCATAGAGTTGTTATGAAATGTATATGGAAAAATACAATGACTTATAATAGGTGCTAGGTTAAATGTTTAGTCCATGTCAGGCTTAGACCACAAATGAGAGATTCATGCTGGCTCTAAGTGAATAAAAAGGTAGTCGACTGAAAATTATCCAGTTGAACTCATTGGATGGCTGGTAATCAACCATTTTAGCCATTTATATTCCTTTAAAGAAGAAATTAAGTCCTAATGTTTTAATTATAATTAAATGATTTTTTCCCATAGTTTAATTCCTAAGTAGATAATTATGATTGATTGGACCTTGTAACACTATTTACATAGAAAGACCATCTTTATTTAGAAGAATTTGTTCCAAATTATTATGTTTTTGGCAAACTACTTGATGATTTGTCAAATAAACTCTATGTTTGTTATAGCCACCTCTCAGATGGTTGCTAAAAGTCATATTTGCAAATAATGTTAAATGTCTGTATAGGCTGAATGTTTTGTGTTACTATATTCTTACAAGTATGAAAGCAAATGTCAGGTGCTTTTTGGTGGTTCAAAAAGAGAAGAAAGCAATTATCAACACTGGGCTTGTGACTTATTAATGAATTAAAGAGAAAAAAAGAAGTTAAATTCAGCTTTTGTAGAAAGAATACAAATCTTTCTCATCTGCCATGGAAGCTTACCTTATTTTCTCATTTCTAAGAGTTCACTGATTATAACATTCAATATTGATTGGTGATTGTTTTCTAGAAAAATAATCCAGCATGGGGTTGCCTGGGTGGCTCAGTGGGTTAAGCCTCTGCCTTCAGCTCAGGTCATGATCTCAGGGTCCTGGGATCAAGTCCCACATCAGGCTTTCTGCTAGGCAGGGAGCCTGCTTCCTCCTCTCTCTCTCTCTCTCTCTCTCTGTCTACTTGTGATCTCTCTCTGTCAAATAAATAAAATATTTTAAAAAAATAAAATAAAAAAAGATAATCCAGCATATTAAATATATTGATCAATTTTAAAACAGACCCTGATTTCAGATATGATAAAATACAGAAGCTACACACATTTTAGAATGGTGGAAATTTGGTACTCTATATTTGAATTGGAGGAACTTGAAAGAGTGAAGACTCATTCCAAGAATAAACTTCTTAGTTTATTATTAGAAATAAAATGGGGACAAGGATCACCTTTTGGGGTACAATAATTCTTATTAACTCTGTGTACTTCTTTTCTTATACCTCACCCCCACTTGTGAATTAAAAGAATTAGAAAAATAGGGAAATTCCACTCCCCAGTTATGGTCATATTGTCAACAATATCACTGTTAAAAAAAAAAAAAAGTAAGAGAAAGTCAATAAATATTAGATGTTCTGCAACAATCACATTAAAGAATATTGCAGTTACAGTCCACCAGTCTCATGTTTTCCTGAAAGGGTCACACATCAGAACTACTCAGATAATACATCATAATGCAAATACACGACCACTAGCCTGTGATGAATAAAGTAGGACTTCTAGGAGTAGACTTAGTCATCTGTATTTATTTTAAATCTCCACTTTGAATTCTGATACAGAATTCAGAGATTTTGAAAACACTATGGTGAATAGGTTGGGAGATCTTTGAGGATGGAATCTGTCTGTGCACTCTCTGATCTCCAAAGAAGTTCCTGGCTCACGGTTAAAAGTTGATAAATGTCTGTTGTAGAACAAATGTATGAATGGAATGTGCTAAGGTCCTGATGTGATTTAAAATCACTGAAAGAGGTTATATCAGGACAAATTGGTCAATACAAATGAGTTAGAAAATATATCACCGAGAATAAATGTATTCAAAAAGGTGGTGCTATCCAAAAATATTTCACTGAGTTCTCCTTGAGAATTCAGTAATGGGTAACCGATTTCAAGACCCTTTATAGATTTTACTTTTAATCCGATTTTATTTAATAAGAAAAATAAGACTCAAAACTGATTAGTTACAGAGATTAAAAAAAAAGAGTGTACATGAAAATCATTTAACTTAAATTTACACATTTATACAGAGAACTTCATTTTCATAGGTGCTGAGTGACCCAAATGGGTGAAAGTGTTGCTAATTGTACTTGCTATTAAAAGAAGAAGGGTGGGGAGTGGAGGAGGAGGAAAGGAAGGAAGGAAGAGAGGGAGGGGGAAAAAAGGGGGTGCTTCCAGCGATTAGTATATGCTTCAAACACCTTCAATAGTGTTAAAGTAGCAGATAGCTGGAGTCACAAAACCAGCAAGAGGTTCAATATACTCTATGTTTTGAAATGTGTATGTCCATGTATACGTAAAATAAATAAATCACAGGAGTTGAAATAATAGATGGAAAGAAATATGCCATTGAGAAGTCTTTGTTTTAGATTCTTACAATAAAAGGGTGGTGGATACCCATAAAAAACACACTCTGGTCTTGCACATTCAGTTTCACACTTCTAATAACTGAAGAATGCATTGTATGGAACTAAAAGTCTAAATAATGTGGTTTCCAAACAGTCAATATGTGGAATTCTTGTAGCAAAATGTAGATTGCCTCACTAATCTTTGTTTCTGTTTTTGGTGTAGCCCTTCATTTTCTCAAGTCTCTCTTCTGCTGCCATGAGTTATAATCTCTTTTTTTATGCTAATCTTTATATAGGGCCCTATAAAGGGTCAACCTCCAGAGCATATAAACATGTATCTTCTCTTCTTCAGCCAACATTTTACATTGGTAAAATGGGGCAAAATGGGTGTCAAATATCTCCTTGATAGGTTGCTTTGTAGACCCATTCATATATGTGCCCAACCAGCGTTGTGTTTTGGGTCAACCAGTTTCAATTCATTTTAGGCATATGGGCTCTTCCTTTTCTTCTTAGTGGATCAACCTCTTTTTACCAAACTTGAAAATAGACAATCTCCAATTGAGCTTTTGCCTATGGAGACCGGTCTATCCTTTCTTTACCACACAAGATTTTAAGGTTACCAGTATCATTCACTTACTATGGCAAAAAGCATTTTGGATGATGAGTTAGAGTCTTGGATCTTCTATTTATTTTAAGGGGGTACCCTATGTTTTCTTGACAACCGTGAACAACAGAAGGTTGAGCACTATAATGGGATACATGTCTAAGACTTGCAGGCTACTACTTCTCCTAGTCTCTTCCTATGAGAAACCTAACACCGTGATTTTGGTAATCTTTCTTTTTGAGTCTCAAAATCTTTCTCAAACTAGTGTTCCAGAATGCCAGCTTACCAACCCAGTCACAGATAGCATAGCAGTTAAAGATGATTTTCCAGCCCTGGACTACCTAATTTCTAAATTACCTTTCAGGTTTAATATTACATGGTTTTCTGATTGCAATTTTTGAGGATTCCTATTTTGATTTTATAGAGAGTTTTCAGTCATTCTTGCTTATATATGTAACAGGATAGATGATACCAAATAGTAATAAAAGTAATACATTTGTTTATATAATAATTGTTTCTAGTACTTGCTTAGTTTGTGTTCTTACTAATAGAGGTTAATAGGAAGTAACATAGTTGGTTTGAAGAAATCACAAAATATGTACTAAAGCAAATTTATATGATAAATAACAATTTATATATGACTCCAGAGTTTTTCTTTTTAAATATGAAAGTTAAAATAGGCGATTTTCATATGTGACAGCAATATAATACTTTAAACTGAATTCTCTCATCTCAGCTTCTATACTTAAACTTTATAGTTCTTATGATAGATTTATGTAAACTGTTGCATTTATTTGATCATTTTAAATTACTGTAATCTAAACATAAATTTCAATTCTGTATACCTTAAGATATTCTCCATATTTTGATTTTAAATGCTAAATGAGCCAAACTTTTAGACAAAATCTTTTTTAAAAAGTGAATTCCTATTTGCTTATATAAATCAGTAATGGTCTTATTTCCTACTATGAAGCGGCAAACTTTTGACCAGTGTTTTTGCCTAAATCCATTGAAAGTATAACTATAAATTCATAATGCTTTTATAAATGTTGAATTCACAAATATGAGTAGGTTTTATGATTTTACTGAAACTTCAACCTCTCAGTCAGTTATGGCCTAAGAAGCATTCATCCCTGATGCTACCTTTCAAATTCATTTGAAATTGTATAACCTGTCTTATGCTTGAAAATAATGTCCCTGATTATTATTAATTTATTTTGTATGTACTGGTTGGCTTAAAATTAATCATAATCCATTTATTTGGTGTTTATATGCATGTCATTTGTATAGTATTTCTAAGCTTGCCCTTTGTCAGCCTTCATTAGCTGGCCAGTTAATAACATGGAGGTACTTCTCATGTAACTTTGTTTTCGATTCTTTTAAAAAAAACTGCAAAACAGATTATAATAATATATATAGAGAGAGAATATTATACCTACAATGCCTAAAATCTAGAATAATGCCTGGACCAATCGTAATAACTGGCCTTCTCAAATAAAATTTATTTTATCTTGATTCCATCTGAATTTATTTTTGATTTTCTTTCTAATCTCTTGCCTTCAGAGATTGGCATTATGAGATCACTAAGATATCTTAACTCTTATTAAGACTTATTAAGCGTTAAGACTTATTAGGGGGTACCTAGCTGGTTCTGTCAGTAGAGCATGCTACCCTTGATCTCAGCGTTGTGAGTTCAAGTCCCACATTGGCCACGGATATTACTTTTATTTTTTATTTTTTTTTTAAAGATTTTATTTATTTATTTGAGAGAGAGAGAGAATGAGAGAGAGAGCATGAGAGGAGAGAGGTTAGCGGGAGAAGCAGACTCCCTGCTGAGCAGGGAGCCCGATGTGGGACTCGATCCCGGGACTCCAGGATCACGACCTGAGCCGAAGGCAGTTGCTTAACCAACTGAGCCACCCAGGCACCCCGGATATTACTTTTAAAAAAAGAGAAAGAAAATTAAGACTTATTAACTTTTTTTTTCTATATATGTTATGTCTTGATACATACTTATAATATATATTTGACCCAGTTTTAAATATGTTCTGAAGTAAACATATATGCATATACAGAATAGTTAAAATGAAATTAAAACACAGATAATAAATCATATAATAAAGATTAGAAATTGTTCAACTAGAAACCAGAATGAGATAATTGTTGAAACTCAATATTTGATTTGACCATGAGTTTTCTGACTGCCAAGGAAAAGAACAAAAAACATTTTCATTTTTCCGGTTTAATAAGAAAGAGTGTCACTAGACTTTTAGGTACCAAAATGGCTGTTTTCTGTAGCCAGAAATTCCTTACTTAAGCCTTTCATCTTCCGTTTATTCATTCACCAATTTACATATTATCTGCTTTTTGAAAACTTGCATTACATACTCAACGAGGAATTGTCTTTTCTCTGAATTTATACATTGCTAATTATAAAAGTATAGCTGTTACTAATTGAGTGCCTATCATATGAAAGGCAAATAACAGACACTGAATTATCTCCAATCCTAGCAATAATCCTGCAAGATTCATGCTATTTTACCCTCTTTGCAGATGATGAAACTGAGACTAAGAGAAGCAAGTAATTTGCACAAGGTCAAATAGCTAATAAGGGCAGAGTTCCTTAGCTGAATTCTGGTAATACTCTGTAATTATAGGATTTCTTCATGGAGAATGTTCATTTAAAAAAAAAATCCATAGCTGTGTAATAATTCCATAAGCTTTTTACAATCTTCCTCCAAAAGAGAAGTTATATGAAACCCATTGACATTTGAATATTACTCTGCTTTCTTGCAGCCTGTGAACTTATGAATCAAGGCATCTTGGCCCTGGTCAGCTCCATTGGCTGCACGTCAGCAGGGTCCCTCCAGTCGCTGGCAGATGCCATGCATATCCCCCACCTCTTCATACAGCGCTCAACAGCTGGGACCCCAAGGAGTGGCTGTGGACTCACCAGGAGCAACAGGAATGATGACTACACTCTCTCTGTTCGCCCACCTGTCTACTTAAATGACGTTATCCTGAGAGTGGTCACAGAATATGCCTGGCAGAAATTCATTATATTTTATGATAGTGAATATGGTAAGTGTTTGTGACTTGTGTGAGTTTTATAATATTTGCGTGGCAAGCAACTTCATTAAATCTTGAAAAACTTCAAGGAGCTTACTCATTGCTATCTGCGGTTTTCTTGTTCTGTCATAATCTTCTTACAAATCTAGCAGCAAAAGCAAAAAGTTTTGTTAAGTTCAAGTTCAGCTGTTTGTATTAAATCACTTTGAAGTCAATTTAAAAAATAAATACCTGTACCTAATGCTCAGTTTATAAATGTTTCTAAAGGGAGTCTGACTCCAATATATCTTGAATGTTCAAATATTGAGAAGTCATAAAGACAATATTTTCTTTCTTCCATTTTCAAAAACATTTTATCTTTATAGAATAATAAAACACTGTTTTGGACAGATCCTGGAACACTGAAAATAGATGCCTACTCATATTTACTGGTTAAAAAAAAACTGACATATTTTACAACCTTACGCTCTTTGAAAGTAACAGTTTATATTAGTTAATAGCATGGTATTTTGTCTGCAATATGAAATTTCACAAAAATGCCGAGTAGTATGAAGACACTTAATTTCTTTAATTTCCCAAGATAAAACACAAAACATTAGCCTTATTTACTGTAATTCAAGAAGAAAATACTTAATCTCAGTATTTTTACTTGTGTTACATTAAGAAAAGTGAATAAAAATGGTAACTATATTATTTATTTTTTCCTGAATAAATCTGTTTTCTAACTGACTGATCCCAAAGATGTTCAAATTTAGTTTCTCCAGTTTTTGTCATTAGGGGGAATAGAGATGGATATCATAAAATGAATGAAAATTAGCAGGTCTTCATGAAGACATATATTTCAAAACATATGTTTCTTTAGAGATTTGCCTTAATAAGGACTCTCAGAAAAATATTTTCTATTCAGTCTTGATGAGTCTGGTTTTTATTTTTTTATTTCAAAAAATCAAGACGATTTCACCATCTGTACTACAACCAATTTTTTCTTAGCAAATAAATAAACATTTAAAAATAATGGTTTTCTTGTCATAATCTACCCAGCATTGTGAACAATATTGGAGAACAGTTACACAAGAGCGAGCCAGAAAGTGGCATCAATAGAACTGAGTACAAACAGGTTGGCAGAAATCTGGAAAGCAACGAATAAGAACCCCTGTGGACTCCCAGGGAGGGAGAGCAAGTGGCAGTTACATTTAGCCCTAAATGTTCAAAGGTCGCATGGGGTTTTGGCAGCCTGAGTAGCAGTAAACTGGATGGGTAGATTTCAGCCAGAAGTCTGTGGCCCTCTCCAGAAGCACAGTTGTCTCCAGGACGGAAATCCTTATTTTTGTTGCTTAATTCATATTATTTAGGGATCACAGAACAAAAACCAAGAGACTGAAATGAATAAAATAAAAAAAGAAAAAAGAATAATTGGCTCATCAGTAAAAGTAAGGGTTGAACACAAATTTGAAATTTGCTGATAGGATTATTTAGTGAACACTGTAAACTCTACCTCTGGAAAAAATATGTTGAATATGCTTTTGTCAGCTTTCTTTCCATCACATTATTTACGATTTTTAAAACCTTAACTGGCATTCTCACGATCTCTGCTCAAATATTACCAGAAATAATGAATTTTTAAACTGTAAAGCTTTCTTTAATAGGGGGAAAATATTTTTTAGTTAGTCCTATCAAAATAGTCCAGTAAAATAGAGAACAGAAAAGTGTTTGTGGTGAAAGTCTTTCACAACATTAAAATAAGAATTTTACTTTTTCATTATATACATCCATGAAGAAAGAAAATCCCTTGTTGCCTTGTTTCCAAGTCCTACCTGGTTTACACTTAGGAAATTCTCATAAGAGAAGATGTTTTTATTATTGATGAAGTAAATGTTTTTGAAAATGTACACTAAATTCATAGTCATAGAAAATCATTTACATTCATTTGACATTTCTTATTCTCCTTTCCTCTGTTTAATAAGTAAATAAATTGCTATTATCACAGTGTATGACTGAGTCCTCTGTTAGAAGCAAGGTTTGTTTTAGGAATAATAATAATAACAAAAATATTTTATTTTACTTTGATGATAAACTTGCTTTTGACTTACTTTTTAATTTAATAATTCATGAAAAATTACCCTGCTTGTATCCTTAAAATTATTTCCACTAATATTCTTGTTTAACAAAAGAAAATTTCCCTTTGATACTCACAATAAATCTTGCTAGTAAAGAACTGGGCTAGAGTCCAAAATAAACATCAAGCTATCCAAATACCTTCTACCTTGAAGAGGGCTACATGTATTTACATATCCATTCATCAATGTCATCATTTTAAGTTCAAACATTGGAATTATACTTGACTTTTATCTTAGTTATCAGGAATTGCTTTCATTAAGGAATGGATTAAGCATCATCTATGGATGAAATAAGGCATCCTGCTGGAGCCAAATGTGATTGAAGATGTATTTTGCTTATAAAAATATACTTTAAAGAAAAAGAAAAAAAACGAGATTAGGCTTCTATATCCAGTTAATTAGAGAAACACTTTTTTCAAAAGCAGTTAATTATGATTAAGGGCACAGTATAAAAGTCTACATTAAATTCCCTAACAAAGAAAATTCAAGTCTTTGATTCTAAGTAAATGGATGAAAACAGAAAAGAAAATGTGGAAACTTTATTTGAATGGATTGATTCAAGACATTTTTTAAAAGGCTTGAAAAGAGTTTAGGAAGCGTTGAGCTTTTTAAAAGTGTGTCATTTAAGAAATGTTCATTGCTCACTTGCTTAGTGCAATGAAAAATATGAAATAAAAAGTTTTACAGAATGTAGTCTTAGCCCTTAAGAAGCTTACAATTAACAAAAGAGGTAAAATATTTATGACTCTTCTAATCGAGAAAATAGTGTGTTAAGTGTCATGAATGATGCAAACTGAATGCTAATCGTGTTTAATGAAGAAGGTGTTGAATTTTTGGCAGCAGGGATCAAAGAAGGCTGTATGGGTGGACCTTGACCTTGAAAGTTGCCTTTCGAAATGCTAGCTAACTTCCACAATATGTGAGAGACAGTCACGCCAACAGAGAGAAAGTGTGAACAAGTCTTGTAGCAATAAAATATATTAAAAATAGTATCTCTGAACACTTAATTTGCCAGGCCTAAGAATAAGCATTTTACATTAAATCATGTAATCTTCTCAACAACTCTATGAAGTAGGTAATATTATCACAATTTTACAAATAAGAAAACAGAAAACAAAACAAAACGAAACAACTGGTTTACTTGCTCACAAAACACAGCTAAGTATCAGAGCTGAGTTCTAAAATCTGATCAGAGCCTATACTCCTAACTGTGTATAATGAATATAAAGGAGTTACAGTGAACTATTCCCCACGAATATAATAAAAAGGGCTAATCTTACAGAGAGCATTTATTATCCCCAGGCTCTGTTCCAAGTGCCTACACTTATCATCTCATTTAAGCCTCACAACAGCCCTCTGAGGTAGAGGATGATGATAATAATGATGATGATGATGATGATGATGATGATGATGATTTTTGCAAATGAAAAAACTGAGGATGTAAGACATCAGGTAATTTGCAAGTAAGCTGAGAAGCATGAATTCAGACCCTGATAGTCATTTCCATAGTCTTTGCTTTTCACCACTAGGGTATTCTGACGCTATGGAAATAAGAGTAAAATTAATTCCTGACAACTGTAAAATTAAAAAAAAAAGTTTACAAATGAAATACATAGAATCATCTTTATTAAAGAGAGACGATGATGTCAATCCTGCAGATCCTCACTGTATTAATATCATCAAGGAAAAATACTGTATGTTGATTCAGAAGATTGGGTTATCACTGGAAATATGGAAATAGGACTGTCATGGACCAAAGGAGGCTGACCCATCACCACAAACAGCTACCTGCCTGCAGAATAACCATTCTTGCTTTTAAATTTGCCAACAGAATGCAAAGTTCATTTGAGAGACCAATACCTCCCACTGAAAAACTATATTTTTTGGCTCTCTTACAGCTGGGAATTGTGATATAATATTGTCGAGAGCTATGAAGGGTCTGAGATTTTACTTACATCAGTTTCACGGATGCTGGCAGAAAACACTCTACTTCTTTAGACAGATAGAGGACTTTAATGCTCATGGTACAGCAAGCAGCGTGAGCCTCATATTAATGCTGCTTCCTCTTGACCTCATGTCTTATAAGACTACGTGGAGCTACTCCAGTGGATGCTGTACATGCAGTGAGCTTGTATGGCAGCTGAGGAGCCCTGGCTTTGGGAATCTGGATCTTGTATGATGGGCTGCTAAGTAAATCTTGGCATGTCCAGAAAAAGACACTCTCTTCGTTGTAAATAAGTCTCTCTTACCTAGGGAGAGTTTCTGCTTGCATAATATGCCATAAGACACCAAACCTATAGAGAATTGAATCTCCAAAAGACTTTTTTGTTTCTTTGGCATATATATATATATATATATATATATATATATATATATATATATGCTAGTCCTAAGACCAATCTGGTTAATCTTACTGACATGAGGTAAGATCAGATCAACTCAATTTGTCTCTTCTGCATTTATCTAAGGACACTATAAATAAGATTTTTAATAAGCGAGATTGGTATTAACTATGCCCATCAGGGTCCTGGACTCAGCAAGCCAAATAAATACCATGAACTACCAAGAGGCTACTTTAAAAAGTCAGAGAGTTTCCTCCTTAAATTTCTGCAAAACCCTTTTACTTGGCCAGAAGCATTGATCCAGGTACAATGGCATTTATTTGTAATTGCAAAGATTCTACCTGTCTCACAAGGGGAAGTTCTATCATCCAGAACAACCTTGTCCAATGAGCTGAGGCTGACCTGAATGACTTCTAAGGCTGAAATCGTACCATCAATCACTTTAGTGAAATTCAGGGGGAAAAAAATCTAATTGGATGATTCCTATCATAGGGAAGAACACCTATAGGACACACCTCAGTAATAAATCAGATATGGCTCCATGTAGCTCCCCCAAATTAATTAGGTAAGCCTCACTTTAGAGAGACCTCAGTAAAATACTATATTGTCTGGTGCTGGTGTTTACCTAAACACTTTAAAGTCTCAAAGCCACCCCTAATGTGTGACTCATATCTTCAGCAAGGAGGTAACCTTCACACAAAAACTATAGTTCTGGAAGGGCACATGATGTCCCTGGTGTGGTGTGGGAGGGGATTGGGGAAAAGGAAGTTAGGAAAGAGTGGAGGGAGTTAGTTACAGTGCTGGGACCCCCTGAGTGAGATAATAGGGCCTTCAATATGACTTTTGGTATTCCTAAGAGTTCTCAATTCATACAGGATATTTGAATCCAGCTCTTGATTAGGAGGAACAGCCTGAGGTCAGTCAATACAATCTGAATTTAGTGTTTTTTTCGAGGGTTAACAACCTACTGTTGGGCCTGAAATTTCTTTCTGTAAATAAAGTTTCACTGGAGCACAGCATGTTCATTTGTTTGCATGTTGTCTATGTGTGCTTTTGAACTATAATAGCAGAGTTGTGCTGTTGCGATAGAAATAATATAACCCATAAGCCTAAAATATTACACTATGGTCCTTTAAGAAATTGTTTACTAGCCTCTGTTGTATGGCATCAGTCTAGTGATTTTCTTACTGCCTCATGTAATGAATGCAGGTACAGGTAGAGAAGGTATTTGGAGAGACTAACAGGTGTTTTGCAGGGGGACTATATCCCCTGTGGTTTCCAATAGTCTTTTTGATAAAATTAAGGGAATGATGATCAAATCCTGAGTATAGCCCTCTCTGATGAGGAATACCAGATCCAGCAGTCAGTTAAATTTAAGGCTTTTAAGTCAATTTGAAAGGTCTGCACCAGGGTATTTTTTTTCATGAAGAGAACCCCAAGAGTTGTTCTGAAAGACAAAAGTCATTAATGCACATCTATTCTGTCTTAGGGGGCCTAAGGAGTTCCCTTCTCTGTGTTGGAGTTGTTGCTCTCCAGAATATGGCATGTCCCATTCCAAACACTGTAATTGCATTTTTTTTTTTCTTCATTGATTCCTATTTGCACTCAGATCTTTTATCAGGAATGGTCAGGTGCAAGACAGGACATTTTTATAAAACTTATGAAGACCAGTTATGTCCCCCAACTTTAGCCTGCAGTGGCCATAAAGGAGGAGGTGACAGTGTGTTCACCATGTGTTCATTACCCTTATGTTTCAGAATCATGTCAATCCAACAAGAGACTCCAGGAGGTAGGAATCGAATATAAGTCCAACTCCCTTAAGCTCTATTTAAGCCAGGCAGCCACCCAGGTTTGTCTGGGGAAAGAGAAGGAAGCATCACGCCTAGGAAAGGCATCAATGCACTGAGTCCCAGGCACAATAACTACAAAAATAAAATAAAATAATAAAATAAATTTAATTAAAATAAAATAACAAATCAATGGAAAGGCTTAAATAGCAAGCAACTAACTAAATGTCCACCTTCAGAATATAGCAAAATAAGGCTGTATAAACCTGAAGTAGAATAAGTAAAATAATTAAATAAGGGTAGAAATTAATGAAATTAAAATAAACAATAAATAAAACTAAGTCTAAAATGATTAATTCTTGGGTCACCTAGCTGGTTCATTTGGTAGAGCCATGTGATTCTTGATCTCAAGGTCATGAGTTCAAGCCCCATGTTGGGTGGAAATATTACTTAAATATTTTCTAATAAAATCATTAATTATTCATAGAGATTAATAAAAGTGATGAATTCCTAGTGAAACAAATTGTTATTAAAAAAAACACAGAAAACAAAATTTACCAATACCAGAAATAAAAGAAAAGATATCACTGAGGGACTGCCTTATGGAAAAAAAAATGTTTTACTGGAAGTTCCAACCACGGAAATAAAGCAAGAAATAAAAATTAATAGTCATACAGTTTGGAGAGGAAGAAATAAAAATTTCTTTTTATCAACAAACAATTATATACATAGAGAATCCTATGAAATCTCAAAAAAATCCTGCAAAAATTTTAAGTTAGTTTAGTAAGTTTACAGACTAAAGATGAATATTTGAAAATAATTATATAATAGCGGTAAAAAATTGGAAAGTGAAATAAACAAAATTGTGAAAACTTGCAGTTCCTCAGGAGAAATCTACAAAATGTTGCAGGACATTCACACTGGAAAATACAAAATTTGCCTGAAAGAATATTGGTTGATGGCTTAGAAAATTTAATATCATGAAGATACCCATTCTCAATAAATCAGTTTACAGATTCAATGTAATCCCAATCAAAAATTTGTGGGCTCTTTTGAGGAAATTGGTAAGCTGATTTCAAAATTTATATAGATGTCTAAAGATATCATATGGTCACAATATTGAAAAATAATAAAACTGGATTAAATGCTTTACCTGATTTCAAGGCTCATTTCATATCGGCCTAGGATTCACAAAAAGATCACATTAGGGTTCAGAAGTCTATTCATTTGCACTCAGCCAGTTTGTTATTGACCAACATGTCAAGTCAATTCAGTGGAGAAGTGTTCTTAAGTGTACTGAAACAACTGGGTATATATACAAAAAGGGAAGAAAAAAAGGAAAAGAAAAAATAAAAAACCTTGACTCTTATCTCACACCATAAAAAAATCAATTCAGGATTAATCATAAACCTAAACTAAAAGCTAGAATTATTAATCTTTTTAGAAGAAAACATAAGATAATATCCTTGTGACTTTGTGACATGTTGAGATTTCTTAGGTACATCAAAAAATTGAAACTAAAATAATAATTTGGACCTCACCAAAATTCATAATATCTACTCATTAACAGACACCAGTAAGAAAATAAGTAGGCAAATTACAAGCAGGGGAATATATCCCATTACATATATCTGAGAGGCTTATATAAATACATAGGATATGTAAAAAGCTCAGAGAATTAAAAAGAAAAATGATTCCTACAATGCAACAATATGAGACCAACAAAAATATACAATTAAAAAGCGGCAAAGGCTTGTGCGAGTAATTCATATAAGAAAATATATACATGCCCAATAAACATAAGAAGTGCTCACCTTTTTAGTCCATAGGTAAAAGCAAAATCAAATGAGATGCCATTCTGTACCCATTAGGTTGGCTGAAGGTCAGTATTACTTGGAAGCAATAATGGGGCACAACTGGAACATTTTCTTTGCTGGATGTATGTAAAAGTGTACAGTCACTTAGGAAAGCTGCTCGGAAGTTTGTCTCAATGTTAAATATGCATCTACCATATGACTTACCCATTTCACTCGCAGGCATTTCCCATGAAAAATGAGAATGCATATCAACACAAATACTTATTTTAGAATTTTCATATAAGAATTATTCATTCTGTCTCAACTTGAAAACAACCCACATGCTCATCATTTTTAAATCAGTGAAACAAATTGTGTTGTACCTGTACAGTGGAATACTATTCAGCAGTAAAAAAGAATGAACTTCTGAAATATATGACAACATTGAGTGAAAGCAGCCTAGAATAATGAATACATGCTGCATTATACTGTTTGTTTGTTTGTTTGTTTGTTTGTTTGTTTTTAAGTAGGCTGCACACCCAGCATGGAGTCCAGTGCAGGGCTTGAACTCACTACCCTGAGATCCAGATCTGAGCTGAGATGAAGTGTCAGATTCTTAACCAAATGAAGCATCCAGGGACCCTTGTATTATTCCAATTATATGAAATCCAATAACATACAAAACTAACCCTGGTAACACAAATTAAAAAGTAGTTGCATCTCTGGATCACAAATGGATTGTCTGGCAAAGAACACAAGACAAGATATCCTTCTGTGATAACATAAATTTTCAGTATCTTGTTTTGAGTGGTAGTTACAATGGAATACAATAAATATACATGTGAGGTCTGTTTGTTTTATTATATGTAAACTATATCTCAACAAAAAACTAGAAGACATACTAACCCATTAGATATTTGAAGAAGAAAAAAGAAAAGAAGAAGGGGCAAAAATAAATTTGCCTAATGTAGTTTTAAACTAAAAAGCATAATTGGGGGCTCCTGGGTGACTCAGTTGGTTAAGAGTCCAACTCTTGATTTTGGCTCAGGTCATAATCTCAGGGTTGTGAGATCCAGCCCCGCATCAGGCTTTCTGCTGGGTGTGAAGCCTGCTTAAGATTCCCTTTCTCTCTGCCTCCCCCACTCCCTCTCTGTAAATTAACTAACTAAATAAATAACATAGTTGAATCATGATCATTTAGAGATTGTAGAGTCATAGACAAAAATCATTTAGAATTGAATATAGTGGATTCTTAGAACCCAAATTTGGTAATAAATCAGAATGACTACAAGAGCTTTTTAATCATCATAATACCTGAGTCCCATCAAAGATTCCTGGAATCAGAATTGTTGCAAAGTATGAAGCCAGTTTTGTTCCTCAAAGAGGCATTTGGAAATAAGAAATTTCAGCAGACCTCTTCTTCAACATATTTAATTGATAGCATTGTTTCCCCTTCCCGAATAGTCCAAGAGAGAAAGAACTTATTATATTTTGAAGGTGCTTACTTCACATTTGGACACTGGGTGTTTCTTGTCAGAAAATTTTTCTTGATATGACACTTAAACACTAATATTGAATAAAATTATCCATTTTCTGGACTAATATAAAATGATAATCATTTTGTTTAAAATCATTTATCAAGAAGTGAAGAAAATGATTATGCTCCCTGAACCCTTGTTAGTCTTCTACTACCTAAGTACCATTTTCAACATGAGCAATTTCCCATTTGCAATGTGTTGTGCTTTTCAAGTATTCCACTTTTCTAAATGTCTTTATCCCTATCTATCTAATTTTTAAGTACCTCTGTATATGATCTGATACATTTACTGATACATTACTGATAAATACATTAAGCCTAATGCTATCTTATTGCCTTAGAAAGAGGGATAAGACCTCTGTCACTTTTTAGCAAAACAAAATACTACACAACTTGTACCTTTTTTTTTCCATAATTTCTGTTTTTTTAATATGTTAAATCTTTATTGTATCATTCATCATATTGCCCTATCCCTCCAGTTTTTATCCTCAATTTGCTTTGATTTCAACCAAATCTCCAGGAGGAAGTTTGGTCAAGTATGTGGAATATGATATTGAGGAAGGCTTGTTAAAAGCAATTGGGAGTACTCCAGGTAGGCTCACTACCAGAGAGGTCCATGCAAGGAATTAGTTGAATGTACAAGCCGATAGCTAGATTCCAGAATCAAGGAACTGACAAATACAGAAACCAGAAAGTTATAATAGTAGTAGGTGGTTCTAAAGTAGAATAAAAGCGGATATATTTCTCTAAAGGAGGATTCTATTCTGAGAGTATTGATGAAAGGAAAGTTGAATTTCATACCTGGGAGGACTGAATAGAACTGATTTACCACAGTAACATAAACAGTAATGTTGAAGTGCTCTTCAGTGAATAAGGTACTTGAGTTCTTTAATTTCCATTGCCTAAGACAATATTGGCCCCACAGCCCAATACTGGATATGATCTATTGACAGATCTATTACATAGATCAAGTTATGAAGATTGGAGGGAAATTATGATGACAGGGATCTAAGCTGCTTGTTACAGTAATGACATGGGGACATGTACATATTGAAAGTACTTAGATATCCTCTTACCATAGGCAAATCTCTACTTCAGCTTATGTATTGGTTTCATTCTTAGGCAAGATAGACGCCATTGGTGACTCAAAGAGTATCTTTACAAATTATTATACTAATGAAAGACCCTTTTCCTGCTTTGTTTGAGTATCACATATCATGCATATAGGTATGTATCTATATACCAAATCTTAGGCCCCCTGTTTGGATCCTATGCTGATCCTTGAATCAAATAAATTGGCCAGGCACTTGCTGGGATCTCAATCACCAACCTGAATTACATGATGGGTGAATTGCCTCTGGGTGAAGTGTAGGCATATGTGGACACGTACTTCTTTTTCCAGTTTGAAGGAAACCTTGCTTATAAGAAAAATAGTTATTTAAACATTAATTAGATTATTTTAATTTTGTTAATTAAATTTTAAATCTTAGTTTACTATTATTAAATTGAACTATTTGAAATATGTAAATTCTAAATACTCATCTTTATAATTCAACACTTAAAATTGCTTATAAAACATACACTTTTAAAGTCTAGTTTGAATATGTTTTTGTTTTGGTTTAGCTTAAATTTATTTTATGTTCTCGAACTTTCTGACTTTATCCTTCATGTCAGGATAGTATTTTTTCTTTTACAACAGGATTTTTAGCCCTATGTAAATTTCTACTATAATTTGTTAAACTGAGTATTTCTGAAAATCAGAGACCTTAAAGTGCATAATAGGTGTTGATAAAATATCTTTAAATGGAAATGACTAAATTAAACATATTTGTCTCTCTACATAGGAATATATATTTTTGACATCCGTAGGCACAAAAGCAAAGAATAAAACTAAACTCTAAGGATTATCAAGTGAGTTTCTTATGGGCTCTTCCATGTTCTGAAAACATTGGTTTAATGATTCCAAATTAAAGGTCAATATGTAGTCCAGTGACCTGAGATACTTAAGCACTACCTTTAAGTACATCAGTGTATCACCCTTTCCCTACAATTACATTGCCATATGGTAAGCCCCTTTGAAATGAACACTGAATGATCATCCTTGTGAATGCATTCCAAGGAATAACAGCATTTATTCCATGCATCTTGATATAGGTTTAATCAAGGCCCGTAAAATGGACACATTCCTCTTAATTGATTGCAAATGTTTATAATTACCCTGAGGGTGTTTTCAAATGTCTAATGACTGTAATATTATTAACTATCTCTCTAGACAGTCTTAAAGCTGTTTATTACTCATTTGGCCACTTTCCAACTTTCAGTTCTCTCATTTACTTCAATGTGCATCAATAAGCATATAATTAATCCAAGCATCTTACTGAACTATTTCCTTTGCTTTATGTCAAGTAGGTAAAAACAATATATTGTACTACTTTGGATTTGTTCATTAGTCAAATGTCCTTATTGATCAGCATTACTGTAAAGATGACTCTCATTCTAAAACGCTCTGATCTAATGCTAAAATAGTAACTTCTCATCAAATAGATAATCTTAGTGATGGGTCACTGCTGCTGGACTGTGTCATCTCAAAATCTAATACAGCATATTATCCTTATTTTCTAAATACATTACAAACGGCAAGGGAATACTCAGTGGAGACAAGAATCTGTTTTAAAGTCAGGGTTCTCCTAAACAAAAAATTTTAAATCCCTCAGTGGAGAAAAGACTTATTTTCTCAGGAAGTGAGGCACTTTGTAGAGTATGCTTTGCTATTCGTATGTTGGGAAAGCCGTTCAGCTCAATGATCTCATGGATCCAGCAACATATGACATACTCCTTTTTATCTAAAGTCATAAGATTCTAAATATTAACTTTATTAAAGCTCAGATTTCTGTCATAATTTCAGAAACAGCAAAATTGGCTGAATGTAGTGCTAATCTCCTGCTCCAAGTGAGGTCTTCAATGCATTAAGTGATCAAAATGATTAAATGTGCCTAATTTACTCAAATGAAGGAGAAAGATGAATAGACCAAAAAAAAAAAAAAAAAAAAAAATCAGACTTACAGAGACTTAGTGACAAACCTCTCTTCCTACCAAATTCAATATTTTCAACTTAATATTTGAACATAATGATCAGAACTGAGGAATACTGTTTGATAGATTCCAGAGAATGTCACTAAATTTAAATAGCAACTACAGTTTGGAAAATGAGTAGTGTGGTGAGATTCCTCTGTCTACTATAGGGCCTGTGTTATCATCAGATGCTTTAGATAATGAACTCCTTGAGGGCAAGAATTGTTTTCGTCTTCCTCTTCTAAGTACCTTTTCTGAATTACTTCTCTTCTAAGTATCTTTCAAAGTGCTTGATACATAGTAAACAGAGTTGATTCTAAAAGGCAGCTTATTTGGATGCTGATCACTAGTTTGCAGTGAACAACAGGGTATCATACTCCTGGCTTTGTGGTCAGTTTGGAAATGTGTTTATACATTATATTCTGATATATCCTGGGATCTTTTCTATCCTAATCTACATTAGTGTAAACCACTTTTAATACAGATTAAATTTAATCTTTCATTAGTGATTATAATAAAGTCATTATTTCACACAATTTAATAAAATAAATAATTTAGTTTCATGGGACGCCTAGGTGGCTGAGTCAGTTAAGCACCTGACTCTTGATTTCAGCTCTCATCATCTCAGGGCTGTGAAATGGAGCCCATGCCAGACTCTGTCTCTGTGTAACGTAGTAACATGGTAACATAATTACTCTGTATTCACCGTGGAATCTCCTAGAAATTCTCTCTCTCCCTCTCCTTCTGCCTCTCCCCCTGCTCACACGTGTACTCTCTCTAAATAAATAAATAAATAAAATCTTAAAAAAAGAAAATTAATTAGTTACTTAATTAAGGTACAATCAGCCAGTACTTCTTGGAGAGTTGTGAGAAGTGGTCTATAGGTTACACAAGTCACAAGTCATATGTGAGTGAAATTGATTGCTGCTAGAATATCAAGTTCTGAGAATGTTACCGAGATCAACTTATAGCCCCTATCAAGATTTTGGTTTTTTTCATTTTTTCATAGAAAAAGACAGCAGAAGAAAGTTAGGAACAAATGGGACTTTTGACTGGGTTAATAAAGTCTTCATAATGAAAATGCACATTGCTTAGAAATTTGCTTTGTTTCACAAGCCCTATTTCCTTTTTTCAGAACAACCCAGTAATCAAACTTTTTTTTTTTTTTTCAGCAATACGGTATGGTTAGTTGCTACTTATTCTCTGCTTCCATTCCTTGTTTTCATTTGTTTTACTGACATTAATCACCTTAAAACATAATTACCAGTTTAGGCTGTCTTTTGCTCTCCCCAACTGGACATACCTCAAGGATAGGAATTGTGGCTTCACCTTCATCACCAAACTATCAGATGTTTATAAAAAGATGTTATATTAGTCAATACTCTTTCTCTCAAAAGGAAGAGAAGCTCATTTCAAACTAAGTAAGCAAAAAATTTAATTTTTTTTTTTTTAATTCACTCATGTTGTTGAGAAGTCCAAGGAATAGCTGTCTTGCATGTGTTTTACTTCACATTTTGGTTTCACTTAGCTTCTCTCGAGACACGCTGGCTCTTGCAATTCATTCCAACTTGTGATATAAAAGAGAGATCATTTTTGTTTCATGATCCATATATCGAATTTCAGTCCTCATCTGAATCCTGTGACTACCCCTTAGGCCAGGGACATGGCGAGCTCAAATTGACCATCCTGGGCTATCTGACTACCCAGTAATACAGTGTAGAGCACCATAGAATGTGGAACAAAAGGGATGGGTCCAGGTTTATTTCTTAACGGAAAAATTAGGTTTTGTTATTTGGAATAAAGGAGAAGAAACACTGGGAAGCTAAAAACAGCAGACATTAACTATGAAATTAACGAATTCCAAGTTCACGGGATCCAAACCTGATTGTCTGACATCAAACGTAGTGTGTTTTCCATAGTAGAAAGTTGTTTCAAAAAAGAAAATTACAGGGGTGCCTGGGTGGCTCAGTGTGTTAAAACCTCTGCCTTTGGCTCAGGTCATGATCCCAGGGTCCTGGGATGGAGCCCTGTATCGGGCTCTCTGCTGAGCAGGGAGCCTGCTTTCCCCCCATCGTCCCCCCCCGACTGCCTCTCTGCCTGCTTGTGATCTCTGTCTGTCAAATAAATAAATAAAAATCTTAAAAAAAGAAAGAAAGAAAAATACAGTGATTTATAAAGGCAAATTACTTATACCGTCAAATTACCCTGAAAACCAAAATAATAAATGCAAGGAAAATTCCTGGATGCATTCTGTTCTGTGCCATCCAAATTCCCCTTCAAAACTAAAGCACTTACTTCTCCATCTACTAAGAGCGTTCGGCAACTGACTACCCTCCCCAGGAATTGCCCTCAGCTAAAGAGAACCACAAAACCAAAGTCCATACATATTGATAAAGTTTCTACTTCCACTGGTCCTAACTTGGGAAACTCTGAGGGCATCCCATTTCCCAGGGGCTGGGCAGGTCTCTGCTGAGCTGTACCACGGCTCCTCCTCTGCTGACTCTTGCTCCCTTCCTTGGGTCCCTTCCCTGGCTTCCTTAGAGCTGTCCCCAACAAGCTTCCTGTTCTTCCATCCTTATCTCCAGAGTCTATTTTCTACAGCATAAGTTTTCCTTAGGCCTGAAGAACAGCTAGATTTAGACTAATTAATAACTGAAAGCAATGAAATATAATTGGGAAAGGCATTCATTTTTGTTATATTTCTTAATATTTTTATTAAAAGTTTCCTCTGCTTAAATAAAATGCAATGCACACTGTTAGTTAATGAGTGACTATCTATGCTTTACGTTCCTGTATAGTATGAATAGAAAAAAATCAATAAGAGCAGTGACAATATGCTAATCCAGGTTCTCTGATAACTACCGATGAGGAAATCAAGCAGATCAGACTGAGAGACCATAATCTAGGTAGTCTGCATCACGTTTTGGGTATGTACATATTTGGGGGAAAGGGAGAATCCATAATCTTTGTGGCTTTTTCAAATGATTCTGTGACACAAAAAAGGTTAAGAAATTGGAGCATTGATTCCCAAACTGGTTTCTTCAGGATCATCAGCTGAAGAAAATCGCTGGGCTTTGTCATGAAAGTTTTTATTTTATTAGAATGGGGTGGGGCTTAGAAAACTTCTTCAACAAGTTCTCCAGATGATTCCAAAGAAATTAAGTAGACCACAATTTGAAAAATAGTGACTAAGGACTAGACTAAAGTACACTTCTACATTAGTTTTCTGTTGCTGCTGTAACAAATGACCACAAATTTAGAGGCTTAAACACCACAGGTTATTATGTGACAGTTCTGGAGGAAGGAAGTCTGACATGGGATCTCAAAGGGTTAAAATCAAGATGTTAGCAATTCCGTGTTCCTCTCCAGAGGTTCTTGGGGAGAACCTTCCTCGCCTTTACTAGCTTCTAGAGACCATCCACCTTTTTTCTGCTGGAGTTCCCCTTTCCTTTTCATCAAAGCCAGCAATGTTGGATCTCTCTGACGTTTCCTCAAAGCCAATTCATTCTTTAGTAGTCAGATCTCCCTTTGACTCTCTTGTCTGTCTTTTTCCTCTAATTTTAAGGACTCCGTGATCACTAGACTCACCCTAATAATAGAAGATATCTCCCCATCTTCAGGTGAGGTGATTAACAACTTTAATCATGCCACCAGGAGCATTAATTCCTCTTTGCTGAATAACTTATAGGTTCCAGGCATTAGGATTTGGGCATCTTTGGAAGGTCACTATTCCACCTATTTCAAGTTCTCTTATAGTATCCAGGGAAGAAAGTCATTTTTTTCCAGAATCTTATGTTTAATAACAGTTAATGAGGCTTCCATCCCTCGCTGTTATAGAATTATCTGGTCAGTAGAATTAATAATCACTAGAATTACTGAACTGAAACTGCTATTTAACTTTCTGTTATTAATAAATAGCACTTAGTCACACCCACAGGCCTGGAAGTTCCTTGAAGTTAGGCATACTCTCTTGTCTCTTTTGTTTCTGTGACTTTTATTTTTACTTCTTGTTAAGTAATGGACACACAGATAAGGTGGCTGAATAATTGTGATGGTTAATTATGTTCATGAATTAATAAAACCAGAGGTCCACTCTCTCTTTTAGTGACTCTTCCACAGAGCAGCTAATAGACAGCATGATTCAAATTCTTCTCATGTTAAACTGACCAATTCTACATATTCTGGGTGTGTAGTGTTATTCTGAAACAAGCAAAGCTATTATTATTTAATTCATGCCTTCTGAGAGTCTAAAACATTATGCTTGCTATTTGGGGGTAGCTACCCAACAGTAAAATTTTAGGCAGTTATGTTCTATAGGTGTGGAAAGGGGTGGTCCCTTAACAATTGATTATGTACTATTATTAACAATAATAACAACCACCATGTGTTAGATCCTATACTGGATTTTGCACACATACACACACACATGGACACCCTCATTAATCTGACCTTTGAAGACATCTGTAAAATAAATATTTCCTAATTTACAGACCAAAAAACAAAATTTTGAAAATTTTGTTTCACATCATCTAGGCAGTGTTAACCAGAATTCCAGACTAAGGAAGCAAAGGGATAGCTTGTTTTCCACTTAGATCCTCCACTTAAAACTTCCAGTAGATTAAAATTGCATTTAGGATAAAATCAGAACTTCTTTCTGTGTCTCACTGGGAACCACATAATCTGACCCTCCCTCTCCATTCATGTCCGCCTCATTTCCCTCTCCCCTCAGTAATATAGCTGCACCCACACTGGAATCCTTTAGGTTCCTCCAACAGACTCTTCACTGTCTTGGGACATTTTCCATGTGGTCATCTTCTCGTCTTACTTCTTTGCCTGGGTAATGACTTCTCATCTTTCAGATCTGTTTAAGTATCAATTTCCCAGAGAAACCTCCCTTGGGTATTACAACTAAAATACATCTCCAACTAAAATACATAATCACCCCATCATTATCTACCAGAACACCCTTATCGTTTCCTTCCAAGCACTTAATGTGACTTGTATTTATTAGTTTGCTTGCTCACTATGTATCTCAGTGTGGGGAGGGGTGCTCACTGTTGTATTCCTTGCACACAGCTTTGTGTATCTGTATTCAGTAAGTACCTTGTGGAATATTTTTTTTCTTTTTTTTAAAGTTAAGATATGAAATTACACCAGAATATTATATCTGTGAACAGAAGATTTCCTAGAATGTTAATGATCTGGAGCCTTAAGCTTTGGTCACAAAATATATTTCAAGATAGTTCTTGTACTGTTTGTCTTATATTTTGCTACCCATTTAAGTGCTTCAATATAAAGAAACAGCAACTACTTATAATTCAAAATCAAGGATCTGCTTTTATAAAGACATATTCTTTCTGGGGTGGAGCCCAGTCTTCTGTGTTTTTAATCAGATTTGCAGATGATTCTGATGTATACCAAAGTTTAAGAACACCTGTTGAGTGTGTTCATAGTCCTGTTATAGGTCTACCTGTATCTAACATTTTGTTTAATCCATCCTTGAGTATTTTATACCCTCAGGTACTCTCTGACTTGGATATTTAATGAGTACATAATTACTGATTAATATGTTATTCCTGATTTTGCATCTCTTGTTCTGCTGTAGATGAGAGCTTTGTTCTTTTAAGCTACTATCATTCTGACATCCTGGATTTTAATATAATTGGGGATAAGAAATACAAGGTAGAATTCATACAGTTATTTATGTTAAGAGTTTGAGATTCACAAGATAACATATACTATTTATAGAATTGTTTTAAAATAAAGCCAATCATAAAAAGAAAGCAAAGTTCTTTTTATTAATTTGTAACTCTGCAAATACAAACTTTTATTGTGAGCAAATAGCTTCCAAATTTGTGACCATTTGTTTTCTTGTTCTGTGGGCTTAGACATGGCTTTTAATTGGTAATGTAATGAAAAACTCATGAACTAATTATTGCCCTTTAAAGGCAAATTTTACATGCATGTAATTATGTACAATTGGGATTTTTGAGATATAGTCCATTCATAATAAGTAACCTATAATCCTTATTACTTCCTATCTTTCACCAGTTTTTTCCATTTAAACACTTTATGCCATGGATATATATAGAAAAATATGGTTTATTGTATAGTAAAAGCAAATCTTCTATATTAAGATTATATTGTGGCAGATACATCTTCAATCATATTTTTCAATGTTCAGATCCCTCCTTCTATAAACAGCCCATGCTTACTTGGAAGAACTATTTGTAACATTTCAGACACTTACTTATTGTTACTTTACTATATATCAAAGTACAATCTGTAAACACTTAAGGTAGACTGGATTTTATCCTTTTTATTTAAATATGAAACAGAGACAATTTTTTTTAACTTAAATGCAATTAGTTTACATACAGTTGGCTGTATGATGTTGTTGCCCATTTTGAGAAACATTAGTAATTTTGATTTAGATCCATCTGCCGTTAACAATATTCATATTTTACCTAAAGTTAACATCACTCTTTAATGCTGAGCAAAATAACAAATGTACTTTCTTTATCTCACATCTATTTTAGACACGTGAGAGTCCTCCTCAACTATTTCCCTCTACTGTGTCCTAAGATTTTTTTAGAGGTGAGATAATTTAAAGTGCTCAATGGAGAGAAACAAATCCATTTAAAGAACAATAATAATTCCTACATTTTCTTATGTAAACACATTAACTTGTACTATGCCTAAACTATATTTGAGAGTTCTATCAGCTACTCAATTAGTAGTTTTAAATAGCTTACAATGCTGAACAATAAACTGCCTTTTGGTGTGAGCGAAATAGCTTTTATCTCCCTTCTCTGCTCTAATTCACATTTTGATGGGCTTTTGATGTTCCTAGATATCCGTGGAATACAGGAGTTTTTGGACAAGGTGTCTCAGCAGGGAATGGATGTTGCATTGCAGAAAGTAGAAAACAACATCAATAAAATGATCACCACTCTCTTTGACACCTTGAGAATAGAGGAATTGAATCGCTATCGAGACACTCTTAGACGAGCCATCCTTGTTATGAATCCTGCTACAGCCAAATCTTTCATTTCTGAGGTAAGTAAAAATTGTCATCGGGTAGGGGTAGGGTTAAAAAAATTAAATGCTTTGGAATAGACCTCATAGTCAGTTGAAAAGATTAAGAGCAGTATAGAATTAACTACACGACTGTCATTAGCACTAGGGAGGGTAGCACACTGAATTCCTTGTTTGTTACATTCATACTGCACAAAATTTTCACACATCCTGCACAGTTAACTGCTGAGAATGTTTGTATTTATATATTTAAGCACATAGCCACGATGATTTTAAGAAATGTCATGGCAGTTTGAAAGTGGTGTTGACCCTGAATGACTTTAACACGTTCAAGAATAAAACCACAAGTGCACAATTCTCCAACTAATCCTTAAATTTTTGCAAGTTAGAATTTTACCTCTGAGGAAAGATAAACTTGAACCAGGCTATTATTGCCTGAATGTGATTACTTTTACAAAAACAAAGAGCAGATTTACTTCTGTTCTGTGAACTCTGTACCAAGATGAATAACTAAAACTGTCTGAAGCTCTCCGCAAAGTGATGACCATTGTACGTTTTATGATGCTGCATCTTCAAAATTTTAATTGTATCTGTTCGTTTGGCTAGAAACTCCAAACGTTTGTAAAAATACAATTCAGACTTTTTAATGATTGGTGTAACATCTTTATGTTCTAAAATGCTTAACTAGTGCCTTAACAGGATTATTGTCATTTGCCTTACTTCAAGTTTTTAATTCTGTATAGTGCTAGAACTGGTCATGACATTACATATATTCACATGGGTTTCATTATTAGTGTTTTTAATTTTGGTGACTTTATTTGACTAATACTTTTTTCCTCACTTCTCTAGTAAGCTTTCTTTAGCTCCCAAAGTACTGCTATAAAGCCTCCAAATTAGGAATGTGTTAGAAATTCTTTGACACTCTATAACCTAATTGGTATTAAGGAACTGAAGCAGAATATAAATCACTAAGAAGAATAAAACTTTTGGAAAACTATCAATAATGACATTTTTTAAAACATTTTAATAGACAACTTCATTATGCATTAATAGACAAATACAGAACGTTGACATTTTCTAATCTAGCAAATTACTCAGAGAGTCTCTTTGAACAACCTGATTTTTCCACAATAGAAAGAATATTTCCAATTTTACAGGGTCTTTTTGGGTTGGGTCTTTTCTTCAAGAAACCCAAAATCTGCTGAAATTTTTAAGGTTAATACACAAGGACATATAACATAAATTGGAATCTTAAAATTATAATAAGTGAGGTTTGACACATCTCGGGTTGTCCTTGGTTAGGGATTGTAGAGATCAGAGAAGGCTTCATTGAGAAGGCTCATTTGAATTGTACTTATTATCATGAGTAGGAATTCATGAAAGCAGTGTGGTATGCAACAGATATATACAAGTCCATTCCAGCCACTTTCTGGTTATGTGGGGTTGGCAAATTACCCAACACTTCTAAGCCTCTGTTTTATCATCAATCAAATGAGAATAATATATTGATTTCAACTTTATTAAATTTGTAATGTAATGAGACATCCCGTGATATGCCTTAAAGGGGAGAGAGGAAGATGGCTCCTAGTAAGTACTTAAGACATGTTAATTTCTAGGTCATTTTTTCTAGCATATAGCACATGCCTGACCATAGCAGATGCTCAAAAAATACTTGGTGAACTGAAAAGAATATCAAGATGTGGAAAGACACAGTCCTTGACTGTGCGCTCAGAATAGAGCAAGTAGTTTTGTATAGATTCAAAGTAGGACATGTGAAAAAGGGAAGTGACACACACTACGTAACACAAGGATTTAAACCAGATGGCAAAGTCCATGAGTGCCAGGTAACAATTTGTGTATATTTACTAAGCAGTCAGAAGAAACGGGCTGAGAATAGGGACAAGATGACTTTGTCCCTTTTGCCAAGTCGTGATCTTGATTTGTATTCTAACCATGGCCCTTCATCCTTGACTCTGAAGATTGATACCTGTAATACTGTTTCCGTCTTTGTTCCAAACATACAAAATCTGTTTTTGTGAGTTTTCTGAGACTTCTCTTCCTTCCTCTACCCAGACATCACTTTTTCTCCCACTCAATTGTCTTTCACAGTCGCTCATTTTATGTCTCCAAACTGTACTAACTATATTCTATGGTCTCAAACAGTGACATAGGAATGACAGAAATAATGTGAATCCACCACCTTCCCTATCCTAAGCTAGCTGTTTTCTCTGACCTGCATAGTGGTTCCCATTTTCAGTTGATGTTTTCAAATATCTCTCCCCTTTCTTCTGCTCTCCCATGGGTTCTAGAAGACTTTTCCAACTTAGGAAATAGACTGATCCCTCAATATCAGAAACAATTAATTCAAAAGGCAGACAACAAGGATTTACATGGCACACAGCACCAAAGTTCTGGAGATACAAAGAATAGATATTGTATGTATGTTTATGTGTGGTCTTTATTCTAGGATGACAATGCCAGCACTAGTTTCCCCAGCTTAGCCCAGATGGTGTCTTGGTTTTTGTAGATGAGAATCCTGCTATCTATCTATCTATCTATCTATCTATCTATCTATCATCTATCTATGTGTGTTTGTGTGTGTATATTCATATATATATATATATATATATATATATATATATATATATATGAATGTCAGCTTTTAAGGACATTTTGCATGAGCCCGTATGTGAGAAGGTCTTTGTGAAAATCAGTGTGTATTTAACTTGAATCAGTCCTCTTTATTCACTGATTCTGTATTTGCGAATTCGCCTACTCACTGAGATTTATTTGTAGCTTGAAAATCAATACTAGGGATGTTTTCACAAGCCATTCACAGAAATATTCAGAGCTGTGAAAAATGTGAGTTGCCTGACAGCCCATACTGCCAGCTAAGGTTGAACAAAGCTGTGCTCTGCTTTCTTGTTTCAGTTCTCATACTGTAAACAAATGTCCATTTTGCAGTCTATTTCATGCCTCCTTTTTTGCATTTTTTGTGCCATTTGTTGGTGATTCCACTGTTTAAAATGGCCTCCAAGTTTAGTGTTAGGTGCTGTCCTTAACTGAGCCCATATGTCCTAGTGAGAAAATACCTGTTTGATAAGGTCCATTCAAGCATGAGTACCCCTGGCCATGAGTTCAACGTTAATGAATCGACATATTATTGCTTGAATGTTTGTGCTGGCCCCCTGCAAATTCATATGTTGAAATTCTGTGTCCCTTGTGATGGTTTCAGTGGGTGGGGCCTTTGGGAGCTGCCGAAATCTTGAGGATGGAGTCTTCCTAAATAAGATCAGTGCTATTCTGAATGCTAAAAAGAACCCTGCAGAGCTCTCTAGTGCCTTCCACCAAGTAAAAATACAGCAAGGAGTCTGCAGCGAAAAGAGGGTCTTCTTTTGCACGGCACAACCATGCTGGTACCTGACTGAACTACCAGCCTCCAGAACTGTGAGAAATAAATTTTTGCTTTTAATAAGCTACCCAATCTGTGGTGTTTTGTTACAGCAGCTCAAATGGACTAAAATACAATAGTATGTGTGTGTATGTATGTACATATATATGTACATACCTATGTACATACACACACATATATATATATTTATATATAACATTTATTAACTATATGTACAATATGTATTAAGTGTATAGATATTGTATATAAATTTAAATATCTTCAAATAGAGACATAAATAAACCCAGAGGCTTATAGGAACCAAACCCCGCATTTCCCCTAGAAGCAGTGGTTCAGCATTTATTAATTCAGTGTTCTCAGGAAATTTACAGAACATAACTACTGGGAATGATAAGAACTGTCTCTGCTCCCATACTTTTCAGCTCTCATCTCATTCCTGCCCTCCATTTGGCTTGGCATTTGTCAAGTGTCAAAATTTCTAGGGCTCAGCAGATGAGAGGGTTCTCTGCTGCTGCCTCACATGACAATAACAAGTCTGTGGCTTCTTCTACCAAGTATCATCAAATACCACTACTTCATCTGCTTTTCTTTTCTTAGTAATTTATTTAAAAATACTTTTCCGATGGTCTTTTCCCTTTTTCCTCATGGTTATTTTATTGAGGGTTTAGGGGGTAATCCTTTTAACCTTTTGAGTTGTTAAGTTCCAGCGTGTTCTTTCAGCTTTTTAGAGGTTAAAACTAAACAAACATAAGGTACTTTAAGAACCACTGTTACACTTTTGAAGAAATAGTATCTTGAATCATGACAGTTTAGATTCAGAACATAGAACATTTTCTCCAAATTCCACATTTAAGTTGAAAAAACTAAAGGTCTCTCTAGATCCTATCAATACTATTCTCTAACTTCCTCCAGCAATGTTTAACATCCTTGCAGCTAGTGCTGATTGTGGATGGTAAGGGACACTCACATTTTGAAAATAGTAAAGTTGTCAGTGGGTCAAAGGGGTACATGATTGTCAGATCCTAAGAGAAGTTATTTGTAGAAATAACTTACCAAGGATTATATGATGACTAGAAAAGCATATGAAGCTAGAAAGAAGAAACTGATGGATTGGGATAAAAGGAATGATAGAGGAATTGAAATTTATAATGAGGGCAGAGACTGGTTCATTAAGGACCTAAGAGAGGGAGAGAGGGCAAGGGGGAAATTCTAGCCAAAGAAAGGGGATAACAGAACTCTCACTTTTATTGCTTCCTACAAATTATAAGTGGGAACAGAAAGTTGTTGAAATATTCAAAGGAAAAATTAACCTTAAAGTCAAAAGAATGAGTTCTAAAAAAGAAATTGCTCACTTAGCATTGTCATTTAATTGCTAACGGGAAAAATGGGCATATCAATTCTGTTTGCATCTTTTTTTCTGTCTCTGGAGCAATTATGTGGCACTGAGTTAATTATGCTCCCTTTGAAGTCTTAGAAATTTAATACATTACATGTCTACAGTTAGTGTTCCACCTCTCATTCAAGAGTTTCAAAGCTTTAAGAAAAATACTGCTGTTATGTGCAGCTGAGTAAATCAACTTGCTGTGATATTGGTAGAAAATTGTTATCACAATGTACCTGTTAGTGTCCTTGAAATTAATATGGTGTATCAGAAGTGCTTACATGTTTGATTTAAATATAGATTGGGATGATATCTTGAAAAACAACTTTTTTTTTAATATATAGGATAGATTGGCATTAGAAACTACATAAGTTATTTCCTTTCTAGAAGGTATACAATAATCTTATATAAATTAGAACTCCTTGTCATGGCTTTTAGTTTTCAGGTTTGATAAGAAAATCACTTCTTTTAAAACAGGAAGTTTTATTGCTTATATGGTAAAGAATATCATTTCCTATTTGCATTTTTTCAAGTTTTCAGAAAGGAACCCTACTTACATGAAATCCATTTATACTGCAATGAGAGAAGTATATTATCTCTTATTCCTTAAACATACTTTATGAAATAGTTTTCATTTCATTGTACTATATTCCAGAGAACTTTGATCTTGTCAGACAACTTAAAGGCGAAGTTACTTATTTCATATATAAGCAGCTTGCCAGAAATAAGCCTTTAAGAAGGCTTAGGAAACAAGTGAAGATATTTTTCTCAATGGATATAGCGAAATTCCCAGTAATCAAAAGGTAGTCTGAATATTCAAATTACTGTGATCAGTTTTTAATAGCTACTTAAATAACTCGATATTTTACCAAAAAAGAAATTATTTGGAGACATTATGCGATGTACAGTTTTTAAGATGATACTAGTATAATGACATTTGAAAAAGGAACTTACAGTGGTATTTTTTTTTCCCAAAATGTATCCACTGCATGAAAGTGTCTAATACTACTGTGCTCAAGATGACTGCTATATATTTTTTAAAGTAAACCTTATATTGAAATATAACATACACCTCTGTGAATTCTACCTATTCAGTTTTCTTTCCCTTTCACTATGGTCCTCTGATCAAAAACTAATAATGTACTATATGTCAGCTAATTGAACATAATAAAAAATATATTAAATACAAAATAAATAAAATAAAACTATTTTAATATTAAAAAAAAGAAATATAACATACACAAGAATATTGCATATAAGTGTGCAACTCAACAAATTTCCATGCAACCAGTGTCCAGGTTAAGAAATAGTACATAATTGGTACTTCCAGTTTCCCTTCCTGTGTACCACTCTGTTATAACCCCCTGAAGGATAGCCATTATCTTTACTTTTAACACAGTAAACTAATTGTGATTAATTTTAATCTGTTCCTAAATAGAATCATACTGTATATGTTTTGTCTGCTTTCTATTGGTCAGCATTATGTTTATGAGATTCATCCATGTTGAAATACGTTGGCAAAGTTCATTCATTTTGATTGCTTTGAAGTCTTTAATTGTATGAATATACCACAGTTAATATAATATATTTAACTCATTTTTATTTTATTTTATTTTATTTATTTATTTAATATATTTTAAGTAAATAAATTAATATTTAATTTATTTTATTTAATATAATTTAAGATTTTTTTTCGATTTCTGCCTATTACAAATAGTGATTTTATGCAAGTATTTTTGTATATGCGTATATTTTTACTGGGCATATACTTAGGAATGGAATTGCTAACTGAAGAGTCATATGTAAGGAATGTCATTTATTAAACCTAGATGATACAGCCAGTTTTCCAAAGTATTTATAGCCATTTGGATTTATATTAATAACAAGTGAAAGTATTTTAATTTTCTACTCTCTTACCAACACTTTTTTTTTTTTCTGTCTTCATCATTTTATTTATCCTCATGGAAATGTATTAGATTTAGCTTTTGTTTTTAATTTGCATTCTCCTGATGGAGTTTTTTGGTGTATTTTCTAACTTTTTTTGATATTTTATTTTATGGAGTGCACATTCAGGTCATTTTCCTTTTTCCCCCCCTCATAATTTGTAGAAATTTTATATATATAATGGATAAGAATTCATTGCCAAATGAATATATTTTAAATACGTTCTCCATTGTTTGTCTTTTTACTTCATAAGCAGAGAATTTTGATGAACATAAATTTTTATTTGTAATATAGTCCAAGTTATTAATTTGTTTTCTTTATAATTAATATTTTTTGTCTTTTTTGTTTGTTTTTAAAGAAATCTCTTCTAAGACATGAAGACATACTCTTATGGCTTTTATTTTTGTTTTTGTTTTTTAGAAATTTTGCTTTATCATTTGCATTTAAATCTGAAGTTCATCTGGAATTGATTTTGCTTTATGTGGTGGATGGTAGAGATAGATATATTTACCCTCCACATGGTGTCTGTTATTCGTTTCAACCATAGGACCAGTTGACCTATGGTTCAACATAGGACCATAATTCAGTGCCTGAATTATGTTGGGAAGGAAGAATTTCCTGTGCATTTCAAGGTCCTTCTAGCTGGACTAAGAATCAAATTGACATGAAACAGATTAACAGGAGAAAATCAAATTTCATTTTGTACATACAGTGAATTCACACAAAGATTAAATTCCAAAGACAGTCACTAAAATGAGGTAATATGTCATCCTGAATTAGGGGGAAGAGAATAGGGGTCTGAGACTTCAAAGGAAAGACATGTGATTCACAGGAAGAGTAAATATTTGCTAGACAAATGTTTGCTGGGCTATTTAGAATGGAACATAAAGGATTTTGATTAAAGAGGCCTTGCTGGGCCCCTCCCTATCATACTTAGTTCATATCATAATGTTGTTATCTGTGGTGATAGCTCTCTTCCTGGAGTAGGTCCTCTATCTAAAGTCTTTTAAGCAGTTGTAGGGGAATGAGAGTAAAGAGCTTTTCCTGACTCCACTGGGTTTTGATTGTTTTTATCTCAAAATAATCTTCATGCCAAAGCAACATATTTCAGGGGGACCTGTCCCATACCCCTTCAATGGAAAGGAATTTAGAGGTTCCTACCATCAATGAATGAAATGGGAGCTCATTAGCATGTTTGAAATTATAGGGTTATTATTCCTGTATGATATCTTGTATCTTTGTCAAATATATATTTTTTTCTTTCTAACATGAAGCACATGACTTTAGGAGAAAATACAGGGTTATATTGATGATTTCATTGTTATCATGGGAGACATGATTTTAAAAAGTTAATAATTCTGGATCTTACAATAAAAGTTGTAACTCTTTCCAAGGACCCAATAGACTTGGGTCATCAAGTAGCAGCTAGTGGCCAGTCGCTAAAAAATTCAACTCATTCATATGTTTTTTTATGTTCTCATGGAATTCTAAAAGAAAAAAGAATTCTAATTTCACTTGACTAAAACAAACAAAGCCTCTAACAGGCAACACTTCATTCATGACTTAATTTATTTTTCTTGTACCACAGTAATCAGTTATTGAACTGTTCTCAAATCTGAGTTTTTTGCTTTAGCTCAGTATTGTATTGAACTTGAAAGGCAGTTCTGTTACCAGTCAACCTACAGCTTTGGGTTATTTTTTTTTTCTTTTAATGAGAAAATCTCAAATTTATTTTACTTTCCACCTGACCAAAATTGTATACGACAGCTCTTGCTTCCGTTAATGAGCCCTAAAGGAGAATCAGACTTTGCTTTTCTGGCTGGAGCTCTGTTTAACTTTTATAAAGTTCCCCTGAAAAAGAGAACTTAGCAGGGAATTAGGTTCCAATGAATTCAATCTCATAATAAGACAGATCCAACTCACTTTTCTTCTGTGACTGCTAACTTGGGGTACAGATATTGGTCAGTTTGCTACTAACTTCTACTAGTCTAAAAATCTTTAAACAATTTTTGCCTTTGCAAAATCTAATTTGTTAGTTTTCTTTCTCTGTTAGCTTTTTGAATGGGTTCAACATTTTCATTCTATTCTCTTTATTGAAACAAAATAAAATAAATATCTGAACATTAGTGAGGGTTGTAACTGAAAAATAAACTGAAAAATAAAATCACAATTGCTTCAATCTTTTAAAACAAGGGCATTGAAGTCCTTCCTTAATCCATTATTCAGTTATTCATTTATTTAGACAATAATTTTAAAGTTATTCTGTGCAAGGCAGTGTGGGAAGTGTTGCTAGGAATATAGTCATGAATGATATATGATTCCAGACCCTAAGGAATATACTGACTAATAAGGAAAATGTTGTCGATATAAAATCTACAGAATATTAAAACCACAAGAAAGAAAACAGCTAAGTTACTCTCTTCAACCTCCAAAAGGAATTGAAAAGAAAACAAAGTAACTATCTAAACTTGATCAGATAAAGTTTACAGATAATGTATAAGAATATCTATATCTAGAAGTAAACCAAAACTTTATTTGTTATGGGACAACTGAGAAGTCTTGGCTACTTCAAGAAATTCTTAAGCATAACTTGCTGTGTAACTTTATCAAAGCAAGTCTAGAATTTGAATAAATCCAAGAGTAACTGTCCTGCCATGAAGTTACATGGAAAAACAAACAAACACAAAGGGATTAGTTAGAATAGACCTCATGTTAAATTTAAAGATTAGAATTCAGCAGTGTTTGTCCATTACTGCCTAGAGAAGTTATGTATCAGACCTGGAAGGCAAGGACATGCCAACATATAAAGGTATTCTCTGTAGTATGCCCGGCACAGTTTATCAGCCCTTACCATAGTCTGAGTGAAATAGTTTTAAAATCATGCACCTCCTTGTTGCTGCTCCCATTTTCAACATCACATTTTGAAGCTAGGAAAATGGTGAGCCCCTATATTTTAAGCACTAGAGACATATGTTTCTAAAAATTAATAAATTAACAATTTAATTACTACGCTGGTTTCTAGTAAATTTTCTTGTTATGTAAATGACAAATACTTGCTACAAGTACCACTATTTTCCATTTCCAGAAGGAAACATAGATTATTACACTCGGCCCTGCTCTTCAAGGCAGGCATGGCAAATGGATCTTAGTTAGCACAGGAGTCGAAATCAATTTGCCAACCTGGGTTAGTATGAGTCAGTCTTCCAGAACTTAATCAATTCCTTAAATGCTTACTGACAAAATCAATATTTTAGATTTGTAGAGGACCAAATTTTAAAGTATAGCCATCCCATGAAGCATTGTTGAAATGTTAGCTGGTACCCCTAGGTTACAATTCTATTTATAGTTTTTCTCACTGTAATATAGATAAATAGGAGGGAAATAAACTGTGTAGGTAGAGAAAATTAAGAAGGTCCATTTGATTTTTCCAGCAAATCCTATTTTTAATAGAATACACAAAACTGCAGCAAATGAAGATTAAAAGATTAGATTTATATGTGTCTACCAAAACTAAAATTATATGAACATGTGGGTCCATTAATTTCAAATACTAATTAATTATGTATAGTACTTGATGAGACAACATTTAAGTCAATATTTAAAACCCATATTTAGGATTTGGATTTAAAGCAATATAGTTAAAGGGCATCTTTCCATGAATGAAGGGAAACATGAATAAAGATACAGAGATGGAAATTGACAATCTGCAAGTTGGGGCAGGGGACGGGCTACCTGAGGTAGAAGCATAGGATATAAAGTCAGGAAGTAAGATGATACCAGATTGGTAAGTGAAAACCATTGAATGTCAAAACTACAATGGCAGCATTGACACAGAATTTGGATTCAGTTTTTGCCAAACTAGCTGTGCAGCCCTGGGCAAGCTACTGATCTTCCTCATCTATAAAATGAAGTAATTCCTAAATCACAGAGATTTTTGAAAACCATATCTGGTAATATAAATAGAAGGTGTAGAGTAATGTATACACTCAGTAAAAACTTGACCATGCTCCAGAATTGCTAAGTCAGATAAAGAAGAAAATTCAAATGATGTTGGAATTAATAGACTTGGGCATGACTGGGTAGGCAAAATGAGGTTGAGATGTGGACAACAGAGATGGATCCTATGTTTCAAGTCTGGGGTCTCAAGGAAGTTAAGGTTTTGAAATCAGGAACATAAGAAGATAAACAGGTTTTGAGATAATATGATAAATGTAATTTCAGTAATGAATTTCATGTTGTTCTAGAACATCTAGATTGAGACATGCATCAGATTGGTGGAAATGAATGAAGAGAATCTATCTGAGCTAAGGAAAAGCTATTGTATTTGCCAGTATGATGATCATTAGTGATCTTTGAAAAAATATTCTTATTAAAATAGTGTGAGAAGGGGAAAGATTATAAGGAAATAAATAATGAAGGGCTTGTTAGCAAATAAGCAGAGCAAGAATAGACAGCTTTTTCAAGTTTGGAAACAAAAAGAACTGTATCTTAGAAAGAAACCCATTTCAAAGAAGATATTTTTCAAGACTATTTCATGGAAATAAGGGAAACCAAGAAGAAAGGGGGAAAGAGATACAAGATATAGAAAACAAATCAATATAGAATTAGTTAAATGAAGCAAAATCAGTTTTGGAGTTAGATTATATTTTATCAGGATGCCTGGGTGTCTCGGTCAGTTAAGCATCTGCCTTCAGCTCAGGTCACGATCCCAGGGTCCTGTAATCAAGTCCCACATCAGGCTCCTTGCTCAGTGAGGAGCCTGCTTCTCCCTCTGCCTGCTGTTCCCCCTGCTTGTGCTCTCTCTCTCTCTCTTTCTGAAAAATAAATAAATAAATAAATAATAAGTTAATCTTTTTTAAAAAGATTATATTTTAATGGAAAGAAGCTAAGAAAGTAAGAAAAGATAAAAATACAGAGAATCTGAAGGTAATGAAGAGGGCTCAATTGCATTTGGACAAGATACATATATAGTACAACCAGTAGATTCTAATTAGTTTCCTGTAAGTATTTAGTAGACTGGATGCAGAGGCGGAAAATAAATGACATAAAAAAAGAATGCCTTACCCAAGGGGGGGCACTAGCCAACATGCAGCTATAGAAGAATCAGGATGCCTATGAGGACGCTAAAGCAGACAACATAAGAGATGCTGGACATCAACTGATTTCCGGCATGAAACCTATTTCTTAATGTGAGCTACCAGCTTTAAGGAAAATATTATTAAATAATAAAATATTAACTTTCCTTATATTTTGGTTGCACTTACATAATAGGTCTAAACTTGAATTGAAAAGAAAGAATATTAACTGAATTAATATTTCAAAGATAAATAAAAATGTGCTTACCTAGAAGAAAATTTCTCAGCTTTGGCTATTGACAATTTGGACTAGATAATTCTTTACTGTGGAAGGCTCTCCTGTGCATTAGAATATGTTAGAATCATCCCTACTTCTACTGCATAAACACCAGTAGACACTGATCATGATTAAAAAAAAAAAAAAAAAAGCCAAACATTGCCAAAAGTTCCCATCAGTGGTGATGATGGTCATAGGGAATTAAAATCATCCTTGGTTGATAATCACTGTTACAGAACTATTCAATGTTTGAAACACTAAATTTTGTTCTCATGGAAATCTTATTGCTGGCATATGACAACTTTATTTCACTTTTCCCCTAATAATAGCTAGTCAACATTTTTTGGACTCTTTCCAGGTGACTGACATTGTGCTAATCACTTTGTAAATTATCTTGTATAATCCTCAAAAACTCCAGTAGGATGGGTATCGTCATTCTTCATTAAAGGAATGGCATATACACATTTGTTTATCTATATTATGCAGATTATTTGCATTTTATTTTATTTTTGTTAAACTAGTCTTTCTTTTCCAAGTTGTTTTACTATTTTCTCACAATGTCCATCATGAATTCATTTTTTGGGAGAGTATAATTGGTTTCCAAGTAATTGCTTACCTCCAACTGCTAAGTTTACTTTAATGATTTTTTAACTGAGGGGCAAATCAGTCTGCCTAAGAATTTTAGCACAAAATATATGGAAAGGCAAAAGAAATGAATTGTATACATAAAATGACACATAACTAATTGGTGGCAAGAAATCTAAGTTGATTCTGAACATTATAAAGTAGTTGCCATAGACAAAACTTAACATTTAGTAAGTTTTTCTTATGTGCCAGACACTGCTCTGAGTGTGTTTTATGTATTAACCCTGTTTTTAATCCTCACCCCAAAGGTATGAGGTAGATTGAGCATTTGGCCCCATTTTACAAAAAAAGGAAAATGAGACACAGAGAGGTGAAACTAGCCCCAGGTTACGCTACAAGTAATAGCAAATCCAAGTCTTGACCATTCTTTTTTTTTAAAGATTTTATTTATTTATTTGACAGACAGAGATCACAAGTAGGCAGAGAGGCAGGCAGAGAGAGAGGGGGAAGCAGGCTCCCCACTGAACAGAGAGCCCGATGCAGGGTTCGATCCCAGGACCCTCAGATCAGGACCCTGGGATCATGACCTGAGCCAAAGGCAGAGGCTTTAACCCACTGAGCCACCCAGGCGCCCCAAGTCTAGACCATTCGTAACAGGTATGCTATGCTCTATTGCCTTTCCAGGTATACAATATGTGTGAAAAAAATCATCCTAACTTTCTATTCGTGACAAAGAAATTATTGCTAGGTTTAACTCCTGTTAAATCATTGTAAAGGAGAATTTGCAGTGGGATAAGCTAGGGGAAGAGTAGTGAAAAACACTATTATGGAAATTGGCCATTATGATTAGGCTATCTATGTTTGGTCATTTGTGTTTACCAAAGTAGGCTCCCACCCAACCACAGAGACCTGGAGATAGAGATTCTTTTTTTTTTTTTTTTAAGATTTTATTTATTTATTTGACAGAGATCACAAGTAGGCAGAGAGACAGGCAGAGAGAGAGGAGGAAGCAGGCGCCCCGCTGAGCAGAGAGCCAGATGCGGGGCTCGATCCCAAGACCCTGAGATCATGACCTGAGCCGAAGGCAGAGGCTTAACCCTCTGAGCCACCCAGGTGCCCCGGAGATAGAGATTCTATCTTCCTTGACTAATAGATCTCAAAGAGTTGGCCCTCAGGTCCTTGAGAAAGGCATTCCCGGGTTGTAAAACTACAAGAGGCTGGGAAAAGATTAACATCTCAGGGGCACAGAGAAATAATTTATAATTGCAAGTGTCCTAAAGTAAATGCTCTAAGAAAAGGGAAGTCAAAGGCCTTGAATCAGAAAGAAAACTGTCTAAAACTTGGTCAACTGAAGGGAATATTAAGACTGTCTTGGGTCAAGCAGACAGAAGCTATTTAGACTAAATAATTTAGCTTTAGTGTGTGGGCTCATAATAATTATTTTATACATATAGATTATAGATCAAGTAATATAATTGAATATTACATTTTGAATAATGATTGAATATATATTTTCAAAAGTCTAGATTGCAGAGATGTATTATCATATAAAGGGACTTTGGGGATGAAAGAAATTGTTATACTCCAGTGACTCACAGGATAGTACTTAAATACTGATGTGACAAAACCACTAGATATGCTGTATGTGAGCTGGCAAAACAAAAAATAATGCTGATTTAGTCTAAGAGGTTCAAGGAGTTGGCCTCATACAGGACTCATGGAAGAAACAGAAGGCAATAATGAGGACCCCATTGCAAAGTTCACAGAGCAGAGCTGAAGAGGATGAGAACTCAAGGGGTTCAGAAGAGGCATGGGGCTGACTGTATTTGTAACAATATGAGTTTGCTTTTGCTGAGAAACCTGGAATAAGTTGCCAGCACGATTCCAACCCGTTCTCAGTGCATCTGACCTGAGCTCACTATAGCTACAAACAAAAATTTCACAAACTTTTGGTAGAAATGGAATCATAATTTCAAGACACTCAGATTTTGATAAGGAAAGCTTATGCTTTACATTTCTATGACTGTTTTTAGAATTGTCAACCTCAGGGTTCCTCTAAATTCTCCAGCTCCTATTATAACAGGGTTGCTCTATGTCAGGATTAAATTGATTGATTTGAAAGCAAACTAAAACTATAAAATAGACCCATCAATCTAGCACTTTGGAAATGTGTATATGAATTTTAAAATGGGCTTTTTTTTTTTTTTTTTTTAAGATTTCACCAAATTCCAAGTCCACTGACTCCCTGAGGTTAGGTTCACTTTACTCCTTGGAAATTAATTGTTTTTTATGGAACTGCTTAAATTGAGAAAATTTACTATTATTGCTGTAAACCCAAATAAAATTTGAGAAGCGTAGGGTCTGGGTATATCTTTGCAATTCTCAGTATTATTTCTATCTTGTAGGTACCCAAATTCCCATTGATTAAGACATAGGTGATCAATGACTATGACAAACATGTAATTGCACACTTTTATATAGATGATGTTAATTACATTTTTGGATTATTGAAGTACTACTGCTAACTAAAACCACACATATTTCTGAAGAGTTATTTGTCCATTGTTATTTACTGTTAAATACATGAAACTTTTTTTTCAGTCAATATATGGATTTGTCTGTGAGGAATTTAAAAATTACCTTTACCTAGATCTTATCCAAGAACTTTAAGATTTTTTTTTTTAAGTTTATTTATTTGAGCAAGAGATCAGGAGCAAGAAGGGAGAGGGGAGGAGGGAGAAGGACAGAGAGAATCTCAAGCAGACTCAGCACTGAGCACACTCTCACAACTCTGAGATCATGACCTGAGCTGAAACCTGGTGTCAGAGGCTTAACTGACTATGCCACCCAGCACCCCAGGCACTGATATTTTTAAGAAGCCCCCTCAGGTGACTGATTATAAGGTTCAGGTTGCTGCTTCTCAAGCTTCAATGTGCCTACTAATTTGGAGATTTTTTTATTAAAATGCAAATTCTAATTCTGTAGGTATGAGCATGAGATTTTGTATTTCTATCTGTCTCCCAGAAAACACTAGAAAGAGGATGTATAGAATATTTCCATCATCACAGAAAGTTCTATTGGCCAGCACTGCCCTAGAACTTGAATTTATATCTGATAAAACCTTTGTCTGAACTCAGAATAACTGCCATTAGCAGAGTATAGGAATTTGATAAAAAATACTGGCTAACAGTGTAAATACCTTTTCAATATAAGAAGCAATAATACAACTAACACATCCACCTAATTACATTTCAAACTATAATAGGTGTTTCTCGCCCAACGGGCATGAGGCATATTTTTGTTGGAAATAATAATAATAATAGAAGTTATTTTTGGGCAGTTTGATCGTTTGAACACTGATTCTTTTTTTTTTTATTTTTAAAGATTTTTATTTATTTATTTGACAGAGAGAAATCACAAGTAAGCAGAGAGGCAGGCAGAGAGAGAGGAGGAAGCAGGCTCCCTACTGAGCAGAAAGCCCGATGTGGGGCTTGAACCCAGGACCTGGGATCATGACCTGAGCCGAAGGCAGCGGCTTAACCCACTGAGCCACCCAGGCGCCCCTAAACACTGATTCTTTCTAAAGTGATAGTGCAGGAACTCTAGTGTCTTTCAGAACCTGCCATCTTCTTTTACCTTTCCACGAGGATTCTGATACCAAGATTGTTATGTTGATGACTTAGTTGTTTCAGCTGCTACTTGGAGACAGGTGCTACTATGAGGAACATTCACAAATCACTCTTACACTGGGCTGTCTCCAATTTCATTGTCCAGTGCCTCCCTGTCAGAGCAAGATGTCTCCTCCAGCCCAGCAGCAATCGCCGTCTCCCAACACTAACCCTATTCCGCAAGCACCGAGCCCTCATTTGAGTCAAAAGTAGTAGTATATTCTATTCCATTAGCTTGATAGAAAAATTCTGGTGATCTGGTATTTATTTTACCTATTTTTTTTTTTTTTAATCGCATCTTCCTTTCTCTGTGAGTTTAGTACTCCTCATATAGAGCTTGGCAGGGTGTCTCTCATAATAATGCCTCCAATTACACCCAAAGATTAGAAACACCAAACTTGGGGTGTTCCATTTCATGCAGTGCGCATTGAAGTTGCAGTTTGGACCATATCCCCCAGAGAATGAGTGGCTCTAACTCCGGTATCTAGCCGTTATCCCCAAAAGTCCAGGTACCTATGCTCACTCATAATTAACCAGCTTAAGCAAACAGACCCCTGTATTCCCACCCAGGCAGCCAGCCTTTCAGACATAAAATGAAGAGCTGAGATGGTTGGATCTAAACCATGCTGGGACCCCATTACAAAACAAAATTGCTCCTTAAAATGCTAACACATTCCGCATACAATAATCACTTCCTATTTACTCTAGAAGAATTCCAATAATAACAGGAGAAACAAAAAAGAGAAATGAACAAGCAACTATGGCCCTTTAAATTTCCCTATCGACTAATTCAGGTTGTTTTCTAGCATTGTTTAATGGACACATACTTTTGTGAGTTTTGGATCTTTTAAATCTATTACCATCATTCTCATTATTATTGTAATCCTTTGTTAGACTCTAAGCTTCACGGGGTCAGAGTCTTCATTTATTCAACTTTAAATCCTGCACTATATGCAACCTAATATGCTGCAAAGAGCTGGCTCTAAATAAACTGTAAATTTTAGAGGTGAAATTGTCCCAGAGATTTATAATTCTAACTTGATTTTGAGAGTTTTAGACATCCTATAAGTGATCCAAATAAGAACTAAGTTATATATACCAGGATGAACCAAACATGTTCCTTCTTACCTAATTGTAGCCTTTCTCCCTTCCAACTGTATACAAAATAGTAAAATATCATTTAATTTTAAGGACTAAAGAGAGGGAAAATGAGAATAGATGGTTAAATTTTAGGAAATTACCATATCAAAATATAAGTCAGGCTGCTGCACTCTTTGTCCCAATAAAATGGTAACCTCCTTGAGGTCAGGGACTATTATAAATTTCATATTCTCATCAATATTTGACATAACACCTATGTGCAACTGATGCCTAATAAGTGTTTAATGGTTTGCTTTATTCTACTTGCGCAACCAGTCAGGCAGACAAAAAGTGATGGCCTTGCCTATGAAAACATTTTCTTTTCTATTTATGACAGTCTGACCAGATGAGAATTTTGATGCAATTGTAAAGAACTAGGGAACAGAACCACTCCCGGATTACTTCACTTCCCGGGTGATTTTAAACACCTGGATAAATAAACCACTGAAAATCCTTCATGGTGTCCACAGTTAAATTCAAGCACAGTCTCACAGCTCTCAGCATGAACAGTAATCTCCAAAATTTAACTTGAGCCCTTGAGGGATCAAAGTGGCTTAACGGTCGCCTCTTTAGAAGGAATGAACTTCAACCCTACATATATAGTCACTAATTATTATTATTTCTTAATTCTCTTAAAACATGAAAGATGAAAGTCTAAACCATAATTCTAATTGGCAAAGGAATTTCATACCGGGTAGGCACCTCTTGATTAGCAGCTGTGTAGGCAGAGGGAGGGTTGGGGGTATGGAAATTTGGCTAAGAATTCACACAGAAAAGTGCTTGATGTGCTTCGAAATAGCTCAATCAGTACTCAGCGTGCTGTGAAGGCGCTCAATTGATGCTCAACGGCAGCGTATTTAAACGAGTTGAAAGCTTACTTTTTGGAAGTGCTCAATTGGGAGTGCTCAAGTTGCGGCCCCTATTAGTTGAAAGGCTAACTAACTTTTGCTTTCCATTGGGTTCTTCTCTTCTCAGGGAAACGGACAGGCCGCTTTGCTCTACATGTGTCTGGGTTGAACCTGGACTTTCCACGAAACACTGGGAGATGTGTTTCTTTTGGAGGAGGCGAATCTCCGACCAGCCGTTCCCATTGCTTTCTCTGGCTCTTTCTTGTGCTCTGTCTCTCTCTCTCTCTCTCTTTCTCTCACTCTCTCGTCTTCCTCATGTCTTCACATTATCCTCCTCAGTATTTTGAGCTTTCTTGTCTTGTTTGAAGCCATTTTGAGAAGATCAAAACAGCAGAGTTTGGTGTGTGAATTCATCTGATACCTTTTTCTTCTTTCCCCTAAGTGCCTCTTCCATCATTTTGATAACATTGCTCCTCCAAAAGGGTTTTGCACTTCACTCTCAGTTTAAGAAACTGTATAGCTTTATGCTAGGTTCCATTAATGTTCACATTAACCTCTGATTAATTCATTAGTATCTTACTTTTTAAGTAGGAAAGATGAGTCCCACCATGTGCTATATAACAAATAAATAACTTCATTAATTAAATAACTTAAGATCAAATTTGAGCTACATGTTTCGAGAATGCACTTTGGGAAAAATATAATATGTGCTTTAATTATCTCACTATTGAGAGATAGTTTTAATTCGGATGAAGATTTCAATGGATTCTATTTTCTATAACAACTTTAAAATCTCATGGGAAGATGTACTGATGTATAAATGCATTTTTTAGCATACTTAAATGATGTCATGTATTCCTTTTGCAGTACTTCAGTATACTTTTTTTTTTTTAATGTGGTAGTTAGTCCACCATATATATGTGGTAGTTAGCCCATGACTGCTGACTCAGGTCTATTTAGAGTGTGTGTGTGTGTGTGTGTGTGTGTGTGTGTGTGTGTGTGTTTTAATGCCTGGATTCAAGTGCCAGTTGTACCCTATTTACCCTGATTACTAATACAAACACCCAGGCGAAGGAAGCCTTTGAGAACATCTCCTTTAATAAAGCAAAAGCCAGGGGTGCCTGGGTGGCTCAGTGGGTTAAAGCTCTGCCTTCGGCTCAGGTCATGATCCCAGAATCCTGGAATTGAGCCCCACATCGGGCTCTCTGCTCAGCGGGGAGTCTGCTTCCTCCTCTCTCTCTCTGCCTGCCTCCCTGCCTACTTATGATCTCTATCTCTCAAATAAATGGATAAACTCTTAAAAAAAACGAATAACTTTAAAAAAAAAAAAAAAGCAAAAGCCAAGCCACAGCTTTACCTATAGAAATACAGTGTCAGAGCCTTTAGTTCAGTTTATTCTTGATCTCCTACAATGGTGGGGCAAATTCTTGTTCAAGCTAAAGTTTAAAGAATGTTTAGGCAAATAGAAAGGTAATCTGTATACTTCACAGAACTACCGAAGAAAGGGAATGCGTAGTCTTCATTTTAAGGTGAGTAAGTTAACATCTTAATTTAGCATCTGATGTAGGAGTAATAATACATTAGCCTCCTAAAGCATCTCCCAACCAACCTCTTTCCAAGGCAAAGGTGCCTTCCATTCCATAAATATCATTAGAAAGTCCATGGGTTTTGCTGGAGATATATATGAGGACTTCTTAGGCTGTAACTTTTGAAAATGGGTCTCACCTAACTCCCTCATTCTGAGTTGTGTTCTCCAAGCAACCTTCTAGTTTTAGTTGGCTTCCGTATCTGTGTACTGTAGAGAAAGTGGTTAGATGAATAAATTGTTTAGAAAATAAGTTAGTCAGTATAGTGTTATATGCCAATTTACTTCAATTTTTTAAAAAAGGTCATATTCTAATATAAGTGAAAGAGATAGGAATCTCACTGGAAATTAATAAATTTGCATGAGGGCTTTCTATCACCAAGTATATTTCACTGATGTGAATTTGCACTGAGTGAAGAAATAGTGCATTGTGTTCTCTGAGTCTGCAGTGTTAATGGCCTGACCTTGAATGGCAGTGAATTTAGTAAGGTAATGACTATTACACCTGAATTCTGTTTTCAGAAAACTTTCTGGATGTCAAAATTGTATTTTAAAAATTTTCTTTTTGGATTTCTACTGAATTTATTTTTTTTACAATAATACTATGCTCAATTTTATGAGCACAATGAACTTTTTTTTAACCTTTGTGCTGATATTCAAAACTACAAACTAAAGGCATTTCAATGAAAATTAAAATTAAAAATTAAAATTAAAATTAAAATTAAAATTTGATATTTTTAGCAACCTGAAGTAGCTTATAATGATAATATCTAATTAGGAATATATTTTTTATAGAACCAAATGAAGGAAGTTGGGCAGCAGAGGCTTCTTCACAAATTCTACCCACTGGCTATAAGAGGCAGTAGCGTGTTATTGCTTTGCTCTAAAATAAAGATAGAAATGCATGCCCCGTTGCCCCTCGCTGTTTGGCATATTGAAACTTGTCTATTAAATTACCCTTTACAGAGTTCCGCCATGTTCTCTCTCTCTGAAAATAAAAGCTAATTCGGCTTTTTTTATTGTTATGGTAGAGAAAAAAAATTACCTACAATAGGAATTTGCCACGAAATCATACATCCAAGTGATGTATTTACTTTAATAAAGCAAGAAGGTATTTAGGTGGTTTGCATCAATTTTAAACAATTATCTTTTGGTACTTACTTGACCTAGTTAGATAATGATGTGTAGATAGATTTGATTCAACAACCCATTACTAAAATGTTTGGTGAAGTCTTAAAACAACTGCTTGTAATATTCCTGAACAATAGGAGGCTCTGGGTTCAGCCTCCTGTAAGGTGTGTGGTACTTGTTTGAAATCAGCTCTGACATTTTTCAATATTTCCACCACAAAGGAGCTCTATTTTGAAAGCACTTATTAGAGAACAGCTAAATCTGTGTTGTCCATCGAGCATTACTTTTTTTACTTGATTTCTTGTTTTCAGTTGTTGGTGGCCAAGATTAAGAAATGACTGAGAAAGTGTCAGTGTATGTCATTTGATTGCTATACAGGATGAATTTTTTTTAACTTTTTAATATTATCTTTTCCAAATTAGGATTTTGTAATGTCTTATTAATATGCAAATGCATGTTATGAATGTGTTTTTCCTCTACTGTATGATCTGCTTTCCAATTGAAAATTAATAAAGCCTCTCGACTGGTCCTAAAGTTTTCATCAATATGAGCAGATGTTGCTATTGTTTGTTTGACTGGAGCATTTACTTTGAAAGATACCATCTGAGCTTGAAAACAAACTAAGCTCTAGTCCTGTTTTTGTATAATAGTGTTAGGAAAATATTTTACTTTGTTCTGATTTCAGTGGTAAATCAATGGTAGTTATCTGATCATTTTTAGGATGTGAATTTAAGCGAGAAGTCATACTTGCTTTTTGGTTTTTATATGAATGTCTAGTAAGCAACAACAATACACTTTTCATATGGGGATCAAATGACAATGCATCTCTAACAGTGCTTTTTATAAACGATTTGCTATGTTAAATTTCAGTCATTTTATCCATTTTGTAAAAATTGAGCCAACGTATAATGCAAACCATATGCCACGGTTATAACCGATCACAAATTGTTCTAAGCATTATAATACCTCTATAACATAGTTGCTATTATTATTCCCATTTTATAGATGAAGCTAAGGTACAAGAAGATCTATAGCTTCCCCAAAGTCACACTGTGTATTGTAACCCAGGCACCCTGCCTCCAGAGTCTGCGCTTCTAACTGCCATATTATGCAGTACTAAAAATTCCAAGTGTCTCCATTATTCCCCTACGAGACCTTTGGCTGTCTGTAAATAAGTTCTTGCTTTAATGGTAAGATAGTGGACTTTCCACTAGTGGAAATTATTATTCCCTGACTGAAAATCTCATCAAAATTTCTGAAGGACACACACCCAAAAGAGAGGAAGGAGAGAGAGAACATCACAGGTTGGTTAATGTTGTGCCAATCCTAAAGATCAATAGGATAAAAATATTGTACTAGCCTATTTATTTCATTTAGTCTTAAAGGTTAAAACTTTCAACAAAAAAAATTATTAAATAATCTTAACATATGGTGTAAATACTGATTGCAATATTCTTGTTTATTACCTTATATGTACTAGAATAAATCATTTGAATAGACCATTCATAAAAGTTATAAATGCATTATAAATGCAAGAAAGTGGAATCCTAAAGGAGAAAGTATAGAATAATCTATTGTTCAGGCAAATTTACCTTTTTAAAGATACCTTATTGTTCTGGAACAAACGATAATAGTAAGTGAATAGAACTTCATTAAATTTGTAAGGTGAGGGCACCTAGGTGGCTCAGTTGGTTGAGCAACTACCTTCAGCTCAGGTCATGATCCCAGACTTCCAGGATCGAGTAACGCATCGGGCTCCCAGCTCCTTGGGGAGTCTGCTTCTCCCTCTGACCTTCTCCTCTTTCATGCTCTCTCTCACTCATTCTCTCTCAAATAAATAAATAAAATCTTTTAAAAAAAATTTTGTAAGGTGATTACCTTAATTGAGCAAAACATCTGGAGCAATGATTTTCAGGGTATAGAATGCCGTATGACTCTTAAAGGCAAAGTAGCTTCTATTATCACATCACCAAAAATATTAAACCCTTATTTGTTTTAAATATGTTGATAGAGGAAGGGCAATGTGGCATTTTTCATTGAGTAGTTTATTATCTAAGGTTGTTGATTTTGACACAGAAAAAAATTAATATAAAAATGTAAGTACATGCAGAGAAAATAAAATGTGTAACTGTTTAAAGCCTTGGGGCTTATTTTGGGTTTTAAAATTCTAATTAATGAAATTTGGCTTATAAATGTTACCAATGGAGCCAGACGATATTTGGCAAACTCATGTTTAACCCTTCTCAAGTTTCAGTGGGGAATCAACATTTTGCAGTTTGCTCATCTTTGGCAGATGGTTATAGCAAAACTCCAGCCAGAGTTTATTTGTCCCTTAACTCCTGGGATGAAAAAAAAAAAAAAAGAGCTAAATGCAAAATAAAATAAACCTTTGAATTATTTTAGAATTTTTATAGGCATTATGATGATTACTATGCAGAATGATGCCTTGCCCTTGAGAAATTTGCATTTTACATTAAGCAAAGTGCCAATTTATACTATTGCTGTTTGAGGTGACATAAATATACCACAGGCACCTAGCCCTTTAGGCCCAGAAGGAACCCAAAGACCCTGTTTCTCAATATCATTCATGCAAGTGAAAAATAACATCAAACTGATGTAGTGAAGCAAGTAAACAAAGAGTATTTCATGATATGAATGTACAGATGAGGCTGGACTATAGTTTGAGATGACAGCAAGACATGCAATTTAAGCTATCTTGCTCTGTTTTGTGTGTTATCTAATAATAAATACATTACACTTGAAACAAATGAGTTCATCTCTGTGAGAGAGAGAGTATCCTGGGAATGTTCCAAGTATACCCTACTTAATAACATTTTATCATGAAACCCAAACATGTGGGACCACTGAAGAGTTACTATATTTTATATTTACCTACACTGAGTAGCAGCTTAAAAGCCAAATGACAAATTTAATATAATTAGAAGAAAAAGAAGTACTATTTCTGAAACTATTTGCCTGTTTTGTATTTCACATGAAGTTGAGTTTTTTGATATTGAACGTAAAAGTTTAACAATAATTTCTTCTTAATTTAGCATCTGAAATTTCGTTTCTGTGCCATATTTATATCATAATTCACACACTCAAGATTATGGCTAGATGCAATATGTTTATGAAAAATAATCATGTACAGATCATCAACTAATTTGAGGAATAGGTAGGGTGAACTTAAAATCGGAAAAACATTAGCAGTAGTAGCCAGGAAGATTTGCTGGATAGGTTTGGTAGGAAGGAATGAAAGGCAACCATGAAGGATAGTTATTATATTATCCCTTTTTAAGAGAAAGTTCAGGTCACTAACACAAAAATCAAACGACTAATAAATGGATGAATAGCCACTTCATATCTGACTAAATATACATATACTGACTGTAAACCTCCCCCCACCACCACACACACACACTCCTGGTTTGTTCCCAATACCATTCTTATCACTGAGGATACTATAGTAGTGGAAGAAAGAGATTACTTTATCCTTTCATTTAATTTATTTTCTAATGAGTGAAAGGAAGTAAACATGCTATCAAATTATTTTGATATTCATAAGTGCTATAGTGAAATGAAATAATGGGGAAATTCTTTCCATGGAAGCGATATGCTTTTGTAACCAAATAAGTACAATATCCTACAAAGTTTATTGTTATTAACAACACTTCATGGAGTTAGACCCATGCAGTTGATGGGCACTATAATCAGACTTCCTGAGTTATACATACATTTTCTGCATGACCTTGAGCCTGTGTGAACCTGAATTCCGCCCCCTCCCCGGCGAAATGGAATCGATATGCATACTTACCAACATTTTTAAATTGTTACCAGATTAAAGAATTACATTTATGTAAAAGTTAAAATAGTTTCTGATATCTCATGAAAACTTAAATATGTGCTCCTCTTGTGCTTTTACCTATTTTTACTTGTGACTATTATTAACCATGATTCAAAATACTGTTAAGCCATAATTGTTGTTGATGTTGATGAACTCTTGGTATAGAGTATCACAAACACAAGGTAAAGTAGGGAGGGTTTCAGTACTTCTAAGAATATCCCAAGTGAATCTAGTCAAGGTTCTTTTTGAATATTCTATGTTTGAACTTCCGTGGACAACATTTTTATAGATCTTAGGTTCTCTCTTATTTGCTCTTCTGTAAATCCCTTATTGATACATGTGCCCTTCGTGCTCTATTACATATGTTTACTGCTTCTCATTGAACCACCTTCTTCAAATCCCTAAGTGGCTATGTTGTAGTATATCCAGCCAAAAGAGCTAACACCTCAATTTATCTCTCATAGCCTAATCTAAATGCTACTCTGACTTCTTATTGTCAAATTGACAAATGAAACTTCAGATGCTATTCTAACTACTCCCCCAGTTAAATATATATATATATATATATATATATATATATATATATATATCTCCACTAAGTTACTGAAACCAGATAACTGGGAGTTGTCTTCCTCTCTCAAACCTCAAGTGACCTCCCCCCCCCCCATTCTCCCAGGTTTCTCTTTCTCTCTATGTCCCCATTGCCACCAACCTCATTAAGGAATCTGTTTAATCCTCAGTTTCTCTTTCCTGGCTTATTACTTCAGGTTACTAACTGTACTCACTTCTCTTAAAACTCTTTCCTAAGTGATGCCCAAGTAATCTTTCTAAAATTCAAGGACTATATCATAGCTTTAGTTGAAAAATTTTAATAGTTTTTTATTATCTTTAGGATAGTCTCCTTATAGGTGAAACAAATCCTTTCTACCTTTATCTCCTGCCATTGTCTCTTATTTACTCAATATTTCTTATATTTCCCTGAGAAATTCTTTGCTCTCCTATTTACCCTTCAAGATTCAAATTGTATAAATCAGGGTTCCAACCAGAAAGAGATTTCTCACTCAAATTACTCAAGTATCTCAAGAAGGGCTCTTACAGTGGGTCTATTTGGAAAAGTGTAGGCACAGTGTGGTTAACACAAAAATAATGAAATAATCAGAGCTAATAAAAGAGCAAGAGATATTATAATGCCAGGCCTAATATGGTAGAAGGAGAGAGTATTTATTTGAACCTGGAAGGAAAGGGAGTTATGAACAGAAGGCTGACTGGAGAGGCCAGTGGCTGTAGAATAGAGCAACTTGCAGGGAGAGAGGCAGGAGCACAGATACACTGGATATAATTCTTCTTCTTTCCTCAGACCCAGCACCAGGCCACCCTTTTGGTGGTAGCTTCTGGAAATCAGAGATTTGGGAGACATTCATATGGTTCACATAATCTGCCAGGTCAAGAAGATAGAGGGGAATAGGTGGAGGTAGATCTGAGAAGCCAAACGGAAGATCCCTGAAACAAAGCTTTTCCTGATTTTTTCCACATTAACATTTGCATTTGTTCTTCATGTCCCCCAGGTCACACAAGGCAATGTGGAGGACACAGATGGGCTCTGTACACTGTACACAAAATAAGTTTGCATCACAGCTGAGGAAGCCACATTTAGGTGACCCAAATCTTTTTTAAAAGGCAGTAAGAAAACATGCTTTCCACCTCAGAGGGAGACATTATCTTTATCATATTGACAGTAAACAAATTTGCCCTTGGCTCTGGAGGCAGACCTTATCTCTATCTTCCAAGGCTGTTTGCTATACAAACATCCTTGCAAAGATAATTTGAAACAAAAGGACAGTCAGTGCCTTGCTCATAAGAAATGCAAAAATGCAAGCAACCCATGGAGAATTGTCTCTGACAGTGTAATATTCAATTTCAACTTTTTCATTTTATCCAAGGAGATCTAATTCCCTTTGATTGTATTTAAACTAAAAACAGATATGCATTTGAACTCTAAGTGAAATAAATTCATGCTAATACTGGTTGAATCAATCTTATGTATTTTTTATTCTTTGTGAGATTGCATTAGAGAATAAAAATTTCCTGATTAAAAAATATATTAAAATCACTGGTTTAGAACAGGACACAAGGGCAAGCCACTTAGATGAATTTATTCTGCATTACAACTGCAGATTTTACTCTTAATTGCCACATCCCTGTTGATTATTTCATAAGTATACCAGAGTTTGCACAAAAATCAAAACATTCTAGTGACAGTTATGGATCTGAATGTGTTCTTTGATGCAGCTTATACCATCTTGGTAACATAAGGCATGGAATAGGAGACATTAACTGCATATATGAAGTAGAATTTTTTTTTAATTATATTTTTTTAAAAAAGATTTCTCCCATGTTTCATGTGCATGTAAACTCTAGTTTACTAGTTTGAATTTTGATAAAGATGACAATTTGGTATAATGTTTATTGCATTGTGCTTTAAAGTGATCTATCTAATTTATGAATTTATTAAATATATATATATATATCATTAAGCTCTACTATATTATTTTATGAGAAAGTTTTCATTTTTAGAAGACTTGAAGCCAGTCTGAAAACCTTCTAAGAGTGATTATGCCTTCTTTGACTGCTCTAGGAGAAATCTAGGAAACTTTAGAAGATTATTCTAATATCTGAATACAACTAGTTATCTCTGAGGGGGATGTAGGAATACCTTTTTTTTTTTTGTCTACGTTTTATTTGCATTGCATATGAGCTATGCTCTGAATATAAGTAATTTTGCTTGAAGTAATTGTCTAGGAAGTTTTTTTTCTTTTAAAGAATATTACAAATTTCTGAGCTAAATAGTTCAGTACATTTGAGGAATTAATTATGAACAACTGAAGACAAACATAATAATGTAATATATTTCCTCTAAAGCAATATTAGCATGTGTCTGAATCACCAGGAAGGTTTGGCAAAGCATAGATTCCTCAGCCCAACCCCAGAGTGTCTGAGTCAGTCATACCAGAGAATTTGTATTGCCAGGAGATACTCACTGCTGTCTAGGGACCATACTTTGAGAAACACTGCTCTAAGGAAAAAGTACTCAAATGATGGAAATGAACATGATGAAGATGAGGTAATGCACACTACATGTTGTTCTGGTGCTTGACAATCTGCTAAATTCTTTGCATACATAAACATATCCTATCTCAGGAGTCTTTATCTTTAATGACAAAACTGAAGCTAAAAGAGGTTAACTAAATTTCCCAAGATCACAATATTGAAAAGTGCAAGAGCTAGTCCTCATTCTAAGGCCTTCTGACTTCATCTTCTTTCATTCTTTGTTTCACAAAGAATAGAAAACATACCTACAGAAGAAAAAGAAATTGTCACACAGGAGGGGAAGTAACTGCACAGTCCGTGAAGACCTTTGCTCTAAAAAACAGATGGAAGAGATGCACTGTATTTCCTGAGAGCCCTGTGTATGTAACCTGAGGTTTCTAGTAAGAGGTGATGAGTTTCCTGTGTAGGAATCAGCACTTGGAATTTAACTCCTGTAACAAGTCAGAGACCGTTCAAAGTCATGTAAAGCCCAGAAGCAACCTGCAAATGACAAGGCAGAAGATAAACACCAAATCAGGTCAAAGCAGGATTTCTTCATAGTTTTCATATTTAAAAATAAATGGTTTCTGTTACTTAGAGTAAATAACAATATTTCTTCATCAAAATACTGGAGACTGAAATGGCATACTCTCTGTGCTTTGTGCCCAATAAAAGTCTAAAATGATGTATTTGCCAGAGTACCCATAAAAAGCATCATTAATCATCTGGTTCCAGTGACAAGGGCAAAGACAAAGTATCAGGAGGAGATGGGAACTTGTTGGATAAGCCTTAAAGTCTGAACCATAGGCCACAACAAAAATATCAGAGTCTGTCCTGCCTTTACCTTTACTGACCATATTTTTGCTCACTGAACACACCAATCTTGTTTCTCAATTACAGATATTGCAATATCTGTCTCCTCTTCCCAGGATGCTTTTTATCCTGATTTCCACAAAGCTCTTTCCTTCTTGCCAGGTTCAATTTCAAATGTCACAGCCTCCGGGAGACTCATCCCTCATCAGCCACACCCCATAGTACTTCGTCACCATATGTTGTAGCATATATTTTAGTTACTTATCAATTATCTTTTACTTCAACCACTATAATAAAAAAAATGTTAAAAAGGTTTTTGGGTTTTTTTTTTTGCCTATTTCTGACTACTGTGTTTCTAGCATTTGAACAGTTTCTAGCACCTTCAGCTCAGGTCATGATCCCAGGGTCCTGGGATCGAGCCCCACATCAGGCTCTCTGCTCCGCGGGGAGCCTGCTTTCTCTTCTCTCTCTGCCTGCCTCTCTGCCTACTTGTGATCTCTGTCTGTCAAATAAATAAATAAAATCTTTAAAAAAAAAAAGGACTATATGGAAATTGCAGTACTTGGACTCCGAATTATCAGTCATGGGATTTTCACACCTTAAATCTGCATTGAGTTCCTAGGCAGGCAGCCATTTACACACACTTTCCCTTTATGGTTTTCTGACTGCAGTGATGATGACCTCATGTAATGTAGTCTGTAATCTTAGTCTCTTTTTACTCCCCTCACCCTCATCTTTTCTCTCAGTGCTCTAGATACACAAAGAAATGTATACATATGTATATTTCTTTGTGTATCTAGAGCACTGAGCACTATATATTCTTTGTGTCTCTATACACACACACACACACACACACTAATCTTGGAAACTACAAACAAATTCCCATTTCAAATTTGATCAATTTCTAAAATTAAATTGAATGACTTGAAAGATTATTCGTTCAGCTTCAGAAGTAATATGAATTATGTAGGAGGCCCCAGAATAAATAGTTTAATTCTCTGTCTTCCCTCTTTCAGGAAAGCTCCTTAAAAACCTAATTGCATGTTTATATTTCTATAATCAATTGCAAACTTATTTTATTCATAAAGTCATATTTAAACTAATAGTGACATAGAATGTTAAGTCTGGTAATGTGTTTGGATTTTCATTAGCTATAGAATTTAAATCAAGGGATTTGGATGGAAATAAAGTGAAGAGGACAATTCAATTTTGATAAAAATTGAGTCAATGATGAAAGCAACATCCTGTAAGCTCTAATGTAAACGCAGTCTTTGAAAAATCACATTCCTCATACTTGGGGATGCTCTGAAGAGTGAAAGCTTTTCATGTGTGATCTTCTTAAAACAGAATTTATGTTCAAATTGTATAGGTCCTTATGCTCAAAGAGCAGTAATGCATCCCAAGAGGCTTTCTAGATTTTTGGAGTGTGTGTGTGTGTGTGTGTGTGAGAGAGAGAGAGAGAGAGAGAGAGACAGACAGACAGACACACACACACACAGACACAGAGAAAGAGAGAGGTTGAGAGAAATACCAAGAAAAGAGCCACTGCACATAACTAAGATGATATCTTTCAAGAAAATTTGTTACAGATTTGTAAATATTATTCTTTAGCTTTACTATACAAATAGAATGTTTTCTCAAGCTTGCTTGGCTATCATGATTTTTTATTGCTATGAAGTAAGGATAATAATAATGTTTCATCTGATTTTTAACTCACTTATTCACTTACTATTAAAAACATTTATCGAATACTTACTATATGCTAGTCACGCTTCTGGATGTTAGGAATACAGTAAAACATTTAGTGTCCTAACTCTTATGTAATTTTCTAAAGTGAAAAGAAGAGCAACTGATTGTTGGATGCAGAGTCACTGAAAATATAATGAGATTGAATATAAATGTATCCCATGAAGATCTATGCCATATTTTTTCAGAATAGCATTTTATTATAATGAAATTTGATGGTTTTCAAGAAATTTAAGAAAATCAAGTAGATTTCTTTTGGTAATTTTGAAAAGCAATCTTAGGCTGAAGAACAGAACTATGAAAAAAAGAAAGTTACTGGAGTTTGTGCACTTAATTGAAACCTATAGGTATCACCGGTGTGACAGGAAATGAAATGTGTAAGCTTCATATGGAAATGTATTGTTAGGAACATACTTTTTATTTTCAGGAAAAAAAAATAATCTAAGAGTGAGTTGTAGATATAATGCCTACCATTCTAGAAAAATAACTAAAGGCTAAAAATGGTTATATAAAGTATAAGAAAGCCTTCTTCAGATGTAAGGAATATATACATTCTGAAAGATTACCTGTGGAGTAATTTATGCTCGTCAAATATTTTTTCTTCTACCTACATGATACTTGACACTTTCTGTGAGAAAAATTTGTACCCAGATCAAATAAAATCTCAGAGCAATCCTTTTAATGTCAGACTTTTGGAAAAGAAAATGTAATTCCTTTTTCAATTTAGTACTCGTGGAAAAAACAGAAACAGTGAAGCTAGAAAAGCAAGACACAATGCTGATCACTTCTTGAGGTGCTGCGCTAGGACTTGTGGGGAGAGAAAAGAGGACATTAAGACTGTGAGCTTCATGCTGTGAGCCATTAGCTGACTGCTCCAGGCTCTGCTATCAACAGCGGGCAGAAGGGGAGGTGGCCTGGATGTAGGGAGGAAAGAGAAAAGGCAGATTTATTGTCTTCTCTATAGGATCTTATTTCTATTCTACTATACTGGTCTTTTATAAGACATGAAATAAGTTTCTTAACCCGTTGCTATTTGTATTTTTTGCAATCTGAAAGAAAATACAAAGATATTTATATTTTGACCTGAAAATTATTAAAAACTTTTAAATAATGTCTATGGCTTTATAATTATTAATTTTAAGTATAGCTTCCTAAAGACAAAGTCCTAGGAACTGGATTTCTCTAAAGAGTGATTTTTATGAGTTAAGTTCACTAATGTAGGTGTTTCTAACACTTAGATAATGCCTGGCACATGGTGAGTGCTAACGGATACTGTTGCCTGGCTGAGTGTTGTTCATATGGAAGGATAGAAGCCATCATACACAGCATATCACGCAGAGTACAAAATGACTCATATAGACCACAGTTTAAAACCCAGCTCTGACTTGTCATGTGACTCTGAATAAGTGCATTAACTTCTCTAATGTTTTCTCTATTGCAAAATAGAAATACTACTTCTACCAACTTCACAAATTGTGCATAAAACAATGGCATTCCATTAAGCCCTCAGTATGTGTCTCATGTGTCAGTATCAATTTTTTGAGTAACATAACATACATATATGGAAAAGAAAATAAATAAATAATAAAAAAGAAGAGATTTTACAGGAAAAAACTGCTTTACATATAATAACTTACAAACCTAAGTCTCCTTTATATATTTTATAAAAGTAAATTCTTCACTCAACTATAGAATATTAATTATTTTCGGATTTGGTATATTCACTAAAGTATGGTTTTAAGTGACTGTTGTTTAAAGTGTACTAAGAAGCATTACTTTTAGTGTATTTAGTGAGCTAATGGGGACCTAAATGGACTAGTTTCATTGTAAATATCTGTACTTATAAGTAACATTGCATATGATGCCAATTTAGTGCTAGAATGTAAGCTCCACAGGGCCGGGATTTCTATCAGTAGTTGCCTACTTTTTAGAATACATCTTAAATATGGTCAATGTGTAATAAATATTTGTTGACTAAAGCAATGAGTGTGGCAGCATTATATGTATTTAGATTGTTTGCAAGAATTTTGACACTAGTATAAATCAACTTCATGTACTCCATGGAAAAGGAAAGTTCTGTTTCTGTTGTTTGGGCAAATGGCACCATGAATGTATGTCTCAGTAAGAATAAAAGGAAGTAGTTGTTTTTTCACTGCCTCATTCCCTTGGCTGCCAATTCTATACAGTCCTGAGGAAACGATGCCACTAGCTTGTAGATCCTCACGCCACGTCCTATGTGACATTCCTGCACCACAGAGGAATATGTACACTGTACTTATGCAAAGCTTTTGGATCAACAATGTGTATAAAATTCAAAATCTTCATTTCCTCCCATCAGTACAAAACAGCCACAGGGGAATGTAGGATATCAAAGCATCTACATATCCTCTTATAAGTAACAACCTGGATGTTCAGCTCAGAGAAGAGCTTTTATGGCCATAATAGTGCTCAGATATTGAAATCCTGTCAAGAGAAATATCAGTTATATGAATTTGCATTGCTACAGAGGACAGAACTAGGATGATAGGTAAAATTTCCAAAGAAGCATTTTTTTAATTCAATACCAGAAAAAAAAATTTTAAGATGCCCAAAACTGAACAACCTACCCAGTTACTTAATGTGCTCCTTAATTCTTTGTGTGGAAGTTTTCAGGGAGAGACTAGTTGCACATATTCGGTTGTTGTGGAGTATTCTGAGTGGAAAAGTGAAGGAGATGATTTAAGATTACATTCTTTAAAAGGGATGTAGTGTCTGGCCATAGTATCAAACAACTTCAACCTATACATTATGTCTATTATATGTTAGTGGGGTTATAGACATTTACACATCACACTTGAAAACAGAGAAGAGGCATTAATTATATATATATATATATTTAAAATAATCTTCTTAGCAAAGGCCCAGCAGGTAAAATGGGAGTAGGAAAAGGACAGGGCATACTTACATATCTCTTTAAATTTCCCACTAGAAATACTTCTGGTTGAAATAGTCTCCTTCCTTATCAATACCACAACCACCCCAAATTCCTCAGAAAGGCATCACATAAATGTGTGGCCATTCTCAAATTCCTTGGCAGTCAGAGAGAGCGGAGGGGCCAATGTCTGGCTGCTCTCCAAGTAGAGACGACAGAGATGCAACTGACATCCCATCTGGCTTTTTTCCTAGTGTTTGTCTTGTAAATCCTCCGAAGATTGGGATCTTTTGACCTCATATGGGAAGTCACTGCCAATGGTGGGCCTCTGGCTTTCTCAGAAGCTTTGTGGCTATTCTGAGATATAGAGAAACTGCCAAACCCTGAACATCACCCACAGAACATGGCCAGAAGCACTGCTTTGGGCTCAATTATCTCTGCCTTCTGTGCCACCACCACCTTCCTTGATACAGAAGAGGTTGGTGTAGAGCTTGTCCCAGAGGCTTGAATTTGAGGTCTACTATGCCTAGAAAGTGTGTCCTAAGAATCTGAAAATACCACATGCTAATATAGATGTCTCTGTCACCTTTCTAAACCTTTCCCACTTTTTTAGCCTCAGGGTTCCACCTCAGGAGGAGAAATATGGAGACTTAACTTTGATACCACCTCCTACAATGGTCTCAACCTTACCAGTAACCAGGGTAGAAACGGGGCACCGGGTTCTTATTGTGACACTCTGTGATCAAGTCAGTCAGGTTCTTGGTAAAGATATCAAAAATTTTATTAAATAATATCCCCAAAATATTATAGCTATACCTATGAACTATGAATAGAACAGGATATTAGAACAAGTGTGATATAAACACAATTAATTTCATAATCTGAGTCATATGAAATATACTGCTCTCAAAAAGATAGGGAACATCTGACTTTTTTTTTAATACTTGTGAAAACCATCTTTGTATTTTGAAACCAACAATGCCAGGGGATAATATTAGTTCAGGAGAAAGAATACCTTTCCTATCTTAAGATGTTATTTTAATCCAATAATCATATTAAATTGACTTGTTTTATGTGCCTTGGTGCACAGTAAATAAAACTATGTGTTTTTAAGCTCTAAAACTCTTGATTTAATTTTGATAAAGCATGCATCAGATTTTTAATAGATGTGAGTCAGCCTCAGTGTAAACAGACTTCATATAGGATGCAAGGTGTTTAATTTATTTTGGAGTGCTCTAGTTTCACTTGGTAAAATCTACAGATGAATACTAATCTCCAAAGTGTGAAAGGAACAATAGTTCAAGGAATAGCACAAAGGACTTAAAAAAAAGCAATTTAATTCTCTTTGTTTCAACATACAGATTTGGAATGAAAATACACTCGATATAACAAAATAATTAAGTCCTCACAGTTTAATCTGAAACCTTAAGATGGTATCTTTAAACTTCAGCATTTTGCTCTTGGACTATCTAGTTCCTTGTTTGCCATTTTTAAAGTAGATTTTCATCAGATTTGATATTTTACTTTGTGAACTAGAATGGAAAAATAAGCCGGAAAAAAGAAGCTCATTTTAAAAATCTTTTGGAGATGATAAGCAAAGGTGGTTGTTTACCCTTGATTTAAAAAGATGAAGACAAAAAGTACAGAATTGCCTTTCCAAGAAAAGCATGGGATAAAACAGACTTGAGATATAATTTCACAAGAAATGAAAGAGGAGCAGAATATTTATAATTACCAAAGCTTAATTGAACAGGGGGATATATACTGGTTGACATGTGGGCTTACCATGTATTTCAAGTTTCCTAAACTGTTTATTGCTGCCTCAGAAGCCCAAGTGTAAAGGCAAATAGTGTTTAATACTAACTCTCCATTGTCACCCGCCATGATAGTAACCGATTGAGAATTCACTTTGTGTGGCTTATTCTGGTAGATGAAATGCTGCCTCAAAATTAACAATAGCAAAAAGACCTAATCAGATGTGTGACTTATAGTTTAGAAAATATCTTAGAACTGTCAGAGAAAGAAAAGAGATGATTTATGACCAAGGAGTAAATGGCTCAAGGGTGTTGGACAGTTGTAAAATACAACTCTGAAGGTATAGTTGCAAACACCCAGATGAAAATAGACAAACATGATGAAAGGAACCAACCCATTTTTCACTGGAGAAAGTTGGCTGGCTCAGGCAATCTCACAACCTTATGTGCAGTCTTTTGATACCTGTGATACTTTTGATACCTTTGATAACTGTGGACCTGCAACATATTCTTACCAACAGATAAAGAACCCACACAACCTGTTCCAAGCTTATCACCTTGTGTGGAAGTATCTTTTCCTGTTTCAGATCCAGGGTGTACTTCTTTTTTCTGCATAATCAAGTGTTCTCAGTGGCTCTCAGACACACTAGGGAGGCTGATCTTGCCCTCTCTTCTCTCTGGAAGTAAAAGCGTTGCTCTCTGCAGTGCTCTGACCGCATTATATTTTCCCAGGTGACTCCAGTACCAAGGTGCAATAGAAGGGAAGTGTTTGGACTTCTGATCCTGGTGGTTGACACAGTGATGATCTATGTTGTCCCCCATGTAGTGGGAGTCCCCTCCAGAGAAAGGGTACTAGTGCATGGTGCTCTGCTCTACAAAGGCCTAGAATGTTATTTTGTCCTGAATCTGTTCTGCTGAATGTTTGTTATCAATAATTTTGACAAGGAAAGCCAAAATATGAAATTAGGAAATAGGGCCTGAAAATGACTGAATATGCTTCCAATAGTAATCAATATCTAATTTCCTTTTTTTTTTTTAAAGATTTTATTTATTTATTTGTCAGAGAGAGAGAGAGCACGAGCACAGGCAGACAGAGTGGCAGGCAGAGGCAGAGGGAGAAGCAGGCTCCCCACAGAACAAGGAGCCTGATGTGGGACTCGATCCCAGGACGCTGGGATCATGACCTGAGCCGAAGGCAGCGGCTTAACCAACTGAGCCACCCAGGCATCCCAATATCTAATTTCTTAAGATAGATCATAATAAAACACTCAAAAGGACTAGAGGCAAAATTAACAAAAATAAATATAAAATTCTGGCCTCCTAATTCCTACAGCATAATGTACTAATTAGAGTGAACTTCTGCTTAACAAAAAAACAAAAACTAAACTAAAATTGCATATAAATTTTTGAAAATATCTTCATAAATGCTTTCATGAGCTGGCAAAAATACCCAGACCAAAATCAGGTAGAGCACTCAATCTGGCTTTCATTTTGAGGGCATTTGAGAAACCAGGTAAACCTAAACATTGGTTTTTGTAGTCTTCTAGTACTCAGGGGACGGGGGGCAAAGCCCAGGGCCTGCTCTTCCTTCCAGAAAAGTGACAGGGCCTACCTTTATGGTTGCCAGTTTCATTTCGTGTTCCTAAGCACAATAGAGGACAATACTTTCCCACCTCTCTTGAGTTAACTAAAGGTCATAAAATGGAACTCTGACCAGTGTGAAATGGGTGAAAGTGTCACATGCACCTGGTAGGTCAAGTTGGAACAAGTTTCTTCTTTTTTCAGTGGGCATTGTGGTCATGTGTTGAAGATGGCACAGCCCCAGTTCAGCAAGAAACTGGATCACTGACTCGATGGACAGGAAAAAGCCACCCAGGAGAGTTGTAACTCTCCTTAATATGTCCTTAGATATCTATATTTTTAATTTTCTCATTTTTCATGTGAAATCATTGAGATTCATGTCTCCTAAGATTTTTCTAGGCCTAAATTTTTCTGATATTTTTCTGAAAACGTTATGAACTATTCTAAGACAGGAAGATTATTTTGTGTCATATTAATGTGTGTGCTATCTTGTATGACATATGGCATAAAACAGGCCCTTGGTATATTTTGAATGAATGAGTGAACAAATGATTCAAAAGCTACTTTTCCCTGCAAAAATGTCCTCTGCAAGAACTATCCCTACTTTTAGTCATAATTCTGTTCCTTTAATGTCACCATCTTGATAAGGCACAAGTTTTTGTTGGAAAATAATCACTGAACAAATTCACAATCAGGAATAATAACACAAACTCTACCGCTTGACTGATACTCGTTTGCTATCCACCAGCATTGATTTCACAAGGTATCAAAATATTGAAAATTTCCCATAATATTTCAAAAATCCCTGCAGCTTTAAACCTCCCATTATCTCCACCCCCACAACTTAGTGATCATATTTCCTGGGCTTTTACAGGTTCCTAAAATTTCTTCTTCCTCATTTCTCATCATTCTTTGATACCTGTGTGGTCTCAGCAATTGGCTTCATGATCCACCTTTTAGAATAAACTTAAAATCACATATTCCTCACCAACTCCTTTTCACTCATACTTTTTTCAACTGTCCACTAAATTCTCTCAATTCTATGTCTTAAAATTTCTTGAATTGATTCTGTTTTCATTCCCACTGCTACACATAGGATGGTCTAGCCATTCTGAACTGTATAAAATTCCAAACATGCTCTCTTTTCTACTTGTGCATATTCTATATCTCTACAAAAATGCATTAATCAGCCCTGACACTTTCTTCTGTCTTGCAGATGCTAACTGTTTCTCCCCTTCTATGAATTTGTCCTGACTCCTGCTTCCCTCTGGAGAGAGTCACGTGATACAACATCTTTATTATTGTACTCAACACATTTTCCTGTAATGGATTCTGAACCAAGCTGAAATATCCCAGACTTTCAGGCAGTTTATCAAGAAGTCTTACCACGATAGTGAACCGGAGCTATTTGCTGGCAATTTACTCAGGGATTCTAATAACCCAGGAAGATGATGTAAGAATTTAAGAGGAAAAATAATAGCTGGAAAAGCACTGGAGAGGTGTGTGCAAATAATGAAGAAGGGAGGGTTAATTAAGTTTAAAATTAAGAAATTTAAGTAGCTTCATGTGGCTGAAGCATAGGCTGCAAAGGAGAAAGGCAAGTTATAAACAAGGAGAAAAACAGAGGCTTCTGTTGAAGACACTTGTGAGAAAAAATTATAGTAATGGATTTTGAAAGTGGTGAGGAAATATCGATATGTTTTATTAACGGGGAAGTTATATGATCCAGTTTGCCTTCTAGAAATGTTACCCAAGAAGTATAATGTTTGGATAAGACAGAAGAGCATAATAATAAAAGCAAAGAACAAGGGGCAGGAGAATGGTGAGATGGGGGAATGGGATTAAGGGCTACAAACTCTTAGTTTAATGTTTTTTTAAGTGAAAAATAATGCAGATCAAAGAGATGGTTATGTCCTCATAAATCATGGAGGATAGTTAGGAGATAGTATTAAGAGAACATGGTGTTTAACTGGATGTGAAAAGTGAAATAGAGGAAGATCCCATAGGTGTGAGGTTCTGTCTTGGACAACTGGATGTAGCAGAGCTACAGAATAACATTGGAAAAACAGAGAAGGCTATTTTGACAAGGCTGAGGGTGGCTGGGTGGTGGTTTTGATTGAGATCTAATAATTTTAAGGAGTATATAAAGGCTGTAAGGGGAGATGTACAGAACATAGTTGAACATATGAACTTGGAGCATAGGAGCGACTTCTGGTTTGTGTAGATGGATCTGAAACTCAGCCTATCTGTGGTTGCTAAATCAACACTCTCTACCTTTGCCTCACTGAAAAGAAAAGGAAACTTAATGAAGAGGAATGCATTTCATGTCATAGTTCTCAGCATAAATAGTTGACTAATAGAGGGAAGTAACACACTTAAGAAGAGATATGATTGGGTTCCTCAGTCAATCCTGTTTCTTAGAATGCTTTCTATCTGTGCTTGAAGCAAATTCTAGTTCAAATGGAAAGCCTCTCAGGGCTGTCGGTGCCGCTGCATATTCAGCCGTAAATATAATACACTTAACCTTGTACTCACTTTGAGACTCACTGAGCTCACAGAGCATTAAAGAAAGCATGGGACTTCTCTGAGTGTGGCTTTTCATGCGTGGTTACACAGGCTGTACATCCACGAAGTTGGGCCTGTGTGTAATCTCTTACCACAGGTTCTTTCCTATAACACAATGCCTCAACTTGGAGGTTGTTTGGCTGACCAATGTTTACTGTTTGGAAAAATGGTAATAATTATAAAGATACATGATGATTGCATGGGGAAAAAGGTCACCTCTCTTACTTGTTTCTTTAGTTGTGGACTTAATACTATGTTTGGCCATAAAGAAAACTCTATGTGAACAGTAAGTGTAAAGTCAGCTTCTGTTACACGCCTTTATCATCCACCAATTATTTTCTTTAACATGACATCAAAGGATGCCCGTTTTGTTTTTGTTTTGTTTTTCACCTTTGATTCACCTTCTGTGAGTCACGTTTCTCCTGTAGGCTTTTCTGCCACTAGAAGGGAAATAATTTGTGTTCTGCTGCAATTCATTATGCAGGGGCCAGGGAGAGATAGAGAATAATGTATGTTTGTATAGAGATGAAGGAGCAAGTGCTCCTTCATGAGAAGTTTTATCATTTTAGATTTATCCTTGATATGTGCCTGTCTGTACCTGGATTTAAAAAAAAATAGATGAAGCCTCCAACAGTAGCATTATCTAAGTCTGTATTTGCTTCTGTCATTGTCACATAATAGTTTTTCATTTACTGGGATGCTGAAGAAAGAGAAAGGAGAAGGCTGAATCAATTTATTAGGGCCAGATGCACATGTGACTTTTATACATCTCTCAGAATTCCTAATATACCATCTTACGATTGCAGAAAATACTCTTCCATTTATAAGTTGTATTTGCATTTTTGTAATTCTGAATTTTTACTCCCTTGTTAAATAATGATTTTTAAAAACAAAAATGCTCTATGAATATAACCATCTACCCTGTAGCCGCTCTGAAGCTGCAGTTTAGCAAAGAAAATATTTTTTCCCCCAACCATCCTTGGCAGAATGTAGGGAAATGGGTAGTTTATTTTATAAAAATGTCTTACTCTATGTCTTAGATTAAACATAAGTATTGTGTAAAATGAATGAAGAGGTTAAATCATCAGATTTAACAACCAACAGATGACTTGAATACAATGTGCTACGAATTAAAATTAAGAATTGAATACAAGTGAGCACTGAGTAATGTATAGAATTGAGTCATTATATTCTGTACTTGAAAGTGATATATCACTCTATGTTAATTGCACTTTAATTAAAAAAGAATTTAATATGAGCAATTTTAAAACTCAATAGTGAATGATAGCTCAATACATATGTCTTTGAACAATATCATCAGATATTTTCCTTTTCTAATCTCTAGTTAGACACAAAGACGAATTCTTTAATATTATAATTTTTTCATTTTGTATATTAATTAATGCATTATAATTAACAGATATGTAGTATGAAAGTACACACACATATCACATAGACATACACAGACACACTCACATTTTTAATAACCCTCTTAGAAATGTTATATTAAAACAGATGTGAACATTCCAAACAATAATTCTAAATTTCTTTCATTCTAAGACTTTTTTCTTTTACCACAAGACCTAGTCAGTTTTTTCTGTAACATATTCTTTAAAAAAACAGATAAACGGGAAAAAAACTTTTAATCAGAATAATTTTCTCCAAAATTAGAATACATTTAGGTATCTATATATTTAAGGTAGTATATTTCCTTGAAAATTTTCTATTAGATTAATAGTATGCCTTACAAGAAATGGTTCCTTAAAATTGAAGGAATATAATAATAGCTAAGACACAAAAGTGAGTGTATATGATCCAGGCATTGTGTGTGACTTTACAAAAATGATCTCACTTGATTTTCAGATACTATGAGGTAGAGTTATTTTTATTACCACTTCAGTTGTGAGAAAACAGACTTCCGAGGTGCGCAAGAATGGTGGCATTAAGTTGAACTTAGACATCATTCCATCCTTCAAGACTAACTTCAGGGGCGCCTGGGTGGCTCAGTGGGTTAAAGCCGCTGCCTTCGGCTCAGGTCATGATCCCAGGGTCCTGGGATCGAGGCCCGCATCGGGCTCTCTGCTCAGCAGGGAGCCTGCTTCCCTTCCTCTCTCTCTCTCTGCCTGCCTCTCTGCCTACTTGTGATCTCTGTCTGTCAAATAAAATAAATAAAATCTTTAAAAAAAAAAAAAAAGACTAACTTCAAATGTTATATTCAAAAACCACTCTTCTGTTTTGCTTTGATAAAAAGATAGATTGACCATTGTTTTTTTCCTGAAAGAATTGTACTATGTAATTACTTGGTAATAATATTTTAATGGTACCATCGGTTTGTGGGTATTTTTTTTCTCCCTCTAGTGGCTGAGTCCATGTCTACACAAAATCACTCCTGGCAAGCTGTGCTTCGTTCCCTAGCATTTGCTTGGTCTCCACCTACACAGTGGAGAAGAATGAAATGGTTTGAGGAAATAGATGATTGCATTTGAACTAAAGAATCAATAAGGCTGCCTCTGTAAGATTATTGACTGGGAGGCTCATCTGAGACCATAATTTTACTTCTAGCCAATGTTTCAAGGAATGCTAGATGGACTATCTACAGAACCTACTGATTCTTATAAGCACTGAGCAAAGCTACGTAAGATTATTCTATTTCAGTTGATTGAGTGTTTTCAAACCCTCTGGTCATTTTCATTCTATTATATATATGATACTCTTTCATCATGCCTTTACTGTCTCTACTGCTTTTGGAAAAAAAATTCAGTACGAACAATCTGCCCTTTCCCTGTGCACCTTAATTTATCTTAATTATCTAATAGCAGGTTCATATAGTAAAACAAAGATTATTAAAACAGAAGAGACTAAGCCAGTTTAAGATTTTGAGACTGTTTTTTTAATTCCATGTTTGTTTATTTGATTTTTATCCTAAGTACTTAAAATAAGATAGATAAGAATTTTTCACATTTGTAGTTTTTTGTTTTGTTTTGTTTTCATGACTACCTAGGGATTAAGCTCTTAGCACAGATATCTTTTATTTGGAATTGTCAGTACAAATAACCAGGTGCACTTGATGAAACAGAATTTTGAGTTACAAAGACAAGATGATATAGGGTTGGGGAGGTGGACAGTAATGGTACAAAAATAAGCAGAATTAGTTCTATTGTTATTTTAAACATTATAGTGATTTGAATAAAATAGTGAATTGCTAGAGCCATTTTATTAAAAAGTCAAAGAATTGTATAATGTGATATTCTCAATGTCCTAGAAGGCAGTTACATCTCAGTTGTTACTCCAGTCAATAGAATGTGCTTGAACATAATTACTCAGCAAAGAATGAGAATAGAATTCATTTTTTGTAGCTGAGAAGATATATAGATAATCTTTGGCACATATTGCCAAAGTTAAACACTGCCCGATAAGACCCATATTGTTGTTCCACCAGGGAAAACTGTGATCATTACTCTTCAGGATGACATGTAAGAAAACAACAATTATGATAAAAGTCATAATTGTTAAACTTAAAAATGTATTCAATAATTAACATTAATGAGGGACATTATTGAATACTTAAGACGACATTAAGTTTGAAAAACCCCAAGCGAACAAGACAAAAAGAAAATTATTTTAGTGGTTTTAAGTCTCAAAAAAAAAATAGAAACTTTACTTCAAAAGATAAAAAAGACAGTAACCGAGACTACTGTAATTTTGTTGGGATTCCCTTTAGCAGCCTGAATCCAATTTCTCTGAATGATGGCAATTCTAGAAAATTGTGTTGTCAACGAAATTAGTATTCTGTGACCTCCGACTCTCGCTTTACCCTTGTCTTTTTGGCAAGGTCTACTCACCTCTCCTCCAGAAATCCACAGCCCTCAGAAAGATTTCAGAGCAGTTTCTTTAGGAAAAGCTCATTCTCCTGTCTCCAGTTAGGATATTTAACAGCTCGCTTTAATAGAATAAAACATCACAGGCTTATTCTGGATCCTGTAGGGATCTCTTCTCTAACAGAAGCCCTTATTAATAAACCATGTGTTTTTAAGTTAATGAGCATTAGTATGGGCAGTGGACCAGTGGTAGCAACCTCACCTAGGAACTAGCTAGAAATGCATGTTCTTGGGCTCCAACTCAATCTAGTCAACCTCCATCTGCATTTTGACAAGATCCTCAGGTGATTCCTGTACACATTAGTTGGAGAAAAACTATGGAGCTACAGCAAAATGGTAACATTCTGATTCGTGGCCAAAGAAAATCCCTCAGCTGCAAAAGTATTTCAGTCTAAAAAAAAGGATTCATGTGGTGGTATGAGGCTCCATGATGGGACAACCTGCAGGGGAAATATTTGGGGGCCCTTTTGGGAACGATAACACTAGCATATTGAATAGGAATAATCTTCCTTAGTCTTTAACAAAAATCCCTCTTTAGTTTACTGGGAAAAGTTTGCATGGCAATGCAAATTTAAAAAAAAAAAAGATTAAAAGGAGACTACGACCATTTTGCAATTAGAGAGAGAGAAAGAGAGAGGAAGAAGAGAAACATTTTTTTTTTTTAAGCATTAACAGAACTTTTAGCTTCTTACAAATCATACAATATAGGTATGGCCTTGCCTTTAACTTCTGAGGTTAAAGCAGAAACCTAATTTTTCAGCCTTGAATCATTTCTTTGACCTTTTCTGAATTTCTTCACATCCTTCATCATTACTGGACTTCAGAACTGAGCATAGTTCACTACTTTCTTAGGGAAAACTTTGATCAATATTTGTCATAATGAAAGAAATTTGAGCTCCTAATTACCATATCTTTTTTATACCTTATTTTTAAATATAACAGTGTCCTGAATAGCTACACTTAGATGTTTACAGGTTTAGCAAGCTTGCCAGGTTATTCATGTGGTCCTTGGACTACACTTTGAAAGAGTGACTGATGACTAGATTCATCCTTAAGACTTTTGGGGTGAAGCAAAAATATGTAAACCATGGTAACTTTGTCACCTTATAAGTTTTCCTTATAAGTTTTATTCACTTGTGGCAATATGCCCCTCCTTTGTGAAATTTTAGCAAGGTATATTATAACATTTTAGGTTGAAAATGTTTTAATTCTTCATCAATTTTTTCCTTCAAGTATTTCTGGTTTATACCCATAATTATTTATGTAAATAATTTAGATTTAATATACACATATATTAAATCTGCCTTAACTTTAATTTTAAAGATATTTCAGTTTTTATTTTGATTATGACAGCAATTTGATCAACTGCTAATATATTCTGGAAGAATAATCTTTCTAACATTTCTTGGGGGGACTTACAATACTATTAAGTTTTCTTTGGAACAGACCTGTTGGGGTTTTTCTCATGATGACCATGTTAGGAACCTCATAATAGGAAACTTCCCATTTCAGGTAAGCCCTCTCTTTTTGTTTTTGTTTTGTTTTGTTCTTTTGGAAGTCTTATTTTTCTGAGTGCAGTTGACACACAATGGTATGATAGTTTCAGATGTACCACTTAGTGATTTGACAAGTTTATGCATTATGCATGTTCCCAAGTATACCTACCATCTGTCCCATTCTATTATAATTATGGTATCATTGACTGTCTTCCCTATGCTGTGCTTTTTATTCCTATGACTTATTCATTTTATAACTAGAAGCCCCCATCTCCCACTCCCCTTTGCCCATTTTGCCCAACACTCCACTCCCCTACTCCTCCAACAACAATCACTTTGTTCTCTATAGGTTTGATTCCTTTTTTAGTTTATTCATTTTCTAAAGATTTCACTTATAACTGGAATCATATAGTATTCACCTTTCTCTGTCTGAATTACTCCAGTTCGCATAATGCCCTCTAGGCCCATCCATGTTGTCACGAATGGCAGGATTTCATCCTTATTTATATCTGCATATTATTCCATTGTGTACGTGTATCTGTGTGTGTGCATGTGAGCATATGTGTGTGTATACAGCACATCTTCCTTATTCATTCTTTTGTGATGGACACTTAGAATGCTTCCACATCTTGTCTTGGCCATTGTAAATAATGCTACAATAAACAAAGCTTTATGAATTAGTGTTTTCGTTTTCTTTGGGTAAATACCTAGTAGTGGATATTTGATCTTATGGTATTCATATTTTTAATATTTTGAGGAATCTTCATATTATTTTCCACAGTGGCTATACCAATTTACATTCCTATCAACAGTGCACAAGGGTTTCTTTTTCTCCACATCCCCACGTTTCTTATCATTTTGATTTTAGCTCCTTCCTAAATGATGTGAGGTGATAGCTCATTATGGTTTTGATTTGCATTTCCCCAGTGATTAGTGATGTTGAGCATATTTTCATGGGTCTTTTGGCTATCTGGATGTTTTCTTTGGAAAATGTATATTCAAGTTATCTACCCATTTTTTAATTGGATTGTTTTTGGTTTTGTTGTTGTTTTTTGTGTTGAGTTGTATAAGTTCTTTATATGTTTTGGATATTAATCTTTTATTGGATTTATCATTTGCAAATATCTTCTGCCATTCAGTAGGTTGTTTTATGGTTTTGTTAATAGTTTCCTAAAATAAGTGCTCCTTATTTTTTGTTGATTTAAAAAATCTGATCTCTAAATACTCCAGAATGCAAACAACAAAATGACAACAACAACAAAAACTTGGGTAGACTGATATGGTAAAAACTTTATCAGAATTGCAAAGTAACCATTTAACCATGAATAAACACTGAATATAAAGACAGTGTTCCATGAGATTTTATTCATTTACATATATTTATTTTGGAAGTATTGTTTAAGGAAATCAGTAACAACTTCAGTTCCTTTTTTTGGTGACTTAGACACTCCTTTAAAATAAAATAAACATGCCAGCTTACCAAGTAGTAGTTTCTTCATCTTGTGGAGATTTAAATGAGGACAGCATGTTAGAAGAATAGAAATCCTATGCTTTAGCTCATGAACTCCTTCCTTGTGTTTTCTTTAAATGGTCATGTGTGTTTGTATATCTCTTTTAACTTAATTTTATTTTCTGTAATAATATTGCCTATAGATTTAGAGACCCATAGTTTATCATTGTGCAGCTGAACTGATGGATGCATTTTACTGTGAATCATCAACCTTGTGTCATTTTTGTTCATTACACACAAACCTTGCCTTTAGAATTCCTTAAAGTGTTAAAATTCACTGTCTGGAAAAGCCTGCACTACAAAGAATGATGACTTTGCTAATAATTAGGAAGAAGCAAGAATTTGGAAGGAAGGATGAGGAGTTCCATCTTCATTGTGGTCAGATAAGAAAGCTGATGGAATATCCAACAGGCAATATGAGACAACTCAAGTCACAATATTGAATGCTGTGCAAAGATTAAATGAAGAGAAAAGAGAAGGGCTGGGATTCATTCACATTGGCCCACACGGGGATAAAACCACTTATTGCATTCTCCAGAACATAAGAGTTTAAGTAACTCTTTTGAAGCTGGTGCTTTCTGCTCCATAAATTCACTTTAAAATATATATGGGGAGAAAAAATTCTCCAACAAAATATGCTATTTTTGAAAAATATATATTCTTTTCACCTCTATGTTGCAACTAATATCTTAGAACCAACATTAACACTTTTTATTTTTATTTTTTAAAGTTTGTATTTCCTTATTTGACAAATATTCCTTATTTGAGATAGAGAGCACAAGTAGGCAGAGTGGCAGGCAGAGGGAGAGAGAGAGGCAGGCTCTCCACCAAGCAGGGAACCCAGTGTGGGACTCAATCTCAGGACCCTGGGATCATGACCTGAGCCGAAGACAGTGGCTTAACTGGCTGAGCCACCCAGGTGCCCACATTAACACTTTTTAATCAAGATGTATTATCTAAATTCATACACAGAATTTATGTTAATATATAAGCTCTATATAAAATGGAGTGTGACTCCATTTTCTCTATTAAATTATCTTTTACATATTAGTCATCTAAAAATTTGCTGGAAGAATATAGGCCAAAATGTCAACAGTGGTTATCTCAAGGTAATAAAATTATGAAAGCCTTTTTAAATTTGTATTTTTTGTAAATTATTTTTTGTTTAAAATAATTTAATAAAGAAAAATTCAACAGAGGATATTTTTAAAAGAAAAATAGAAGCAACTCAAAATAAATATTTTTTATATTAGTTCATCAAGAAGGAAATTTGGTTTTGTTCCCTGTGCCTGGCATATAGTAGGGCCTCAATATATTCTGGCTAAATGAGAGATGAATGAGAGATGAAAAACCAAGCCCAGGGGTGCCTGGGTGGCTCAGTGGGTTAAGCCTCTGCCTTCGGATCAGGTCGTGGTCCCAGGATCCTGGGATAGAGCCCCACATCAGGCTCTCTGCTCGGTGGGGAGCCTGCTTCCTCCTCTCTCTCTGCCTGCCTCTCTGCCTACTTGTGATCTCTGTCTGTCAAATAAATAAATAAATAAAATCTTTAAAAAAAAAAAAAGAAAAAAGAAAAAAAAAAAAGAAAAACCAAGCCCAAAACAAGGAAGGTAATTTAAAAAAGAAAGTAACTGAGGAAAACAATTAGGTAATATGGATGGCTCAACAGAAATTATAGAGAGGCAACATAACTCTAAGGGTATGATATTTGGACAAAGATAACCCTACCACAATTCTGCTCCCCATGAAAGTGAAGAGAAGAGCAAATCGAATAGGTTAAAGTGACAAAGAATTGCAGCATTGGGAGTGGTGTGAGGAACATCTTTATGCTTTATTACAAGACAAATTAAACACAGAATATAGCAAGTCTTATTCTTGGGAATAATTTTTTTTTTTAAAATACAGCTGAGATACTCATAAAATATGCAGTTTTTTTTAAATTTAGGAACAAAACTGGGAACTTTAAAAATTTATGCTTCTCTAATTTTCCCCTTCCTAAATTAGTCAAGAAATAAAGTTGAGAGAAGTCATATTTTATTATACCCTTTGTTGACTTTAATAATGTCAAAGGATTGTTAGAGAAAAAAAGAAAACTGGTTATCCTTGATTGAGGAATTTAGCTTTGGCAGGAAAGTGATGAAAAGCTGCTTTATTTTTTCCATTGAATTTTCAGCTTTGGTTTTAGAAAAACACTTAGAAAAAAACCCTAAGAATGTTTTTTGTTTCCATTACTGGAGCATAGAGACTTACATGACAAAGAAGCAAATAAAGGTAGCTCTGACTGCTGTGCTCTAGCTCATGAGTACCTCTGATATTGATGTGTTCAGGAAAGTAACATATCTGGAAAACAGGTGTAGAACGCTTTTCCAGAGAGGCAAAATGGCGTCAGTTGAGAGGATGGGACATGTTACTTCACACAAAGTGTTCAAATCCTTGCACAGCAGGAAGACCCTGGGCAATTTTTTTTCAACTTCTCTGAGGGCTATTTCTTCATCTGGAAGATGGAGATGATAACTTCCTCATACAATTGTGGAGATGATTAAATGAGGTAATTCCTGTAAAGGATTTAACACAGTGACTAATATACAGCAAATACAGAGAAATAAAATTTATTTATTTATTTATTTATTTTTAAATATCTAAGAAGAGACTGAGCATGCAGATCTATATCAATGGTTAGCTCTGGGCTACTGTTAGAGAAGAGAAAGACGGCCATTTCTTAGTAGACTATTGTCTTCTGTAGGTCCTGACTGCAAAGAGAAGAAAAGACCAGGGGCATGGAAACAAACACTTGAGTATAGTCAGTGACAAGATAATTTTAAGTAGAGTAAGGGATTGCTGGGGACCATAATTAATGAATCTAAGACCAGTAGAGAAGAGATTTTGGAATCCTCCTCATCATTTATCTCTGTCCTTTTCTTTTGGGTGTCTTACAGCAGTGAAAGCAGAGTGAATGACAAAGAAGGAACTAGAGAGGGTAGGGAAACAGAACTGGGAAACGTGGTTTGCCTGTTACATGATTTCCAAGAGCTTGCCTAAGATCACAGTCCCAAAAGAGAAGAAAGCAGATTATCTTAGTTTTGTGTAAACACCTTCTCTCTTGGTACCCACCTGCTCTTACCCTATCAAAGCTCAGCCTTAACTAACAATGGCAGTAGCCAAACATGAACAAATATACTATGATTAAACTGACTCTCTTTATGGGTGCCTGGGTGGCTGTCCATTAAGCATCTGACTTTGATTTTAGCTCAGGTCATGCTCAGGGTAGTGAGATCTAGCTGCAATTCGGTCTCCACACTGGGCATGGAGTCTGCTTAAGATTCTCTCTCCCTAGGGAGGTTGGGTGACTCAGTCAGTTAAGCATCTGCCTTCAACTCAGGTCATGATCCCAGGGTTCGGGTATTGAGTCCTACAACCAACTCCCTGCTCAACAGGGAGTCAGCTTCTGCCTCTACCCTTCCCCACTGCTCATGATCAATTTTTCTCACTCTCATGATTTTTTCTCTCTTTCTCAAACGAATAAATAAAATCTTAAGGAAAAAATAAAAAGATTCTCCCTCTCCCTCAATCCCTCCCTCATTGCACCAGCATTCATTATTTCTAAAATAAATTAAAATTAAAATATAAAAGTCTCTCTTAGTTAAAAATACTGTGTTGCTAGAAAGCAAGCTAAAACTTGGAAAACTGATGGACTATTCAGAATCTCCTATTATAAACACGAATAAAAAAGCCAGACCAAAACACTTAAAATTAAAGAATTGCATTTCCTTTCGCTCAACAAATATTACCTGAATATCTATATTGTTATAATACTAGCAGTAGAGAATACCAGTAAATTAAAGGTGATTTTATCTTAAAGTGCTAAAACATATGGTAAAGGCAACTGCAAAATAGGACAATATGCAGGAAAATGTATAAATTGTACAATTGGATGAGACACGTACAAGGCTACTGTCTACGTGATTGTTCGCATATAAGGAGATAGAATCAGAGCTAGGATTTAAACAGTAACATAGATGAATAATGATTAACTGAAAAAGAAATCATATTTGATTGTGATTTGTTAGCTTAATGTGGTTTAAGATTTACTTGTTCATTTTAGAGAGAGAGAGCACACACACACACCCCAGCTGGGGGAGGGGCAGAGGGAAAGAGAGAGGGAGAGAAGCAGACTCTCTGCTGAGTGAAGAGCCCATCATGGCGTTCAATCTCAGGACTCTGAGATTATGACCTGAGGCTAAATCAAGAATCAGGTGGCTAACTGCCTGAGCCTCTGAGGCGCCCCTGTTAGCTCAATGTTTCAAAATCAAACTACTGGGTTTCTTATGCTGCAGATGCTAGAAAGCTAAAAATATATGTATTTTTAGTATATAAGTATATACTAATTGATTCCAAATCCCTGCAGCTAAATGAAAGGAAGGAGTTAAAGCAGGTGGTCTACTCTATTTTCATTCTCTTCACTAGGAGAATGGGTTTGGGAGAAAGAAAAGACAGGTGACCCAGGCGTATTCTCCTTGTCCACTGGGCCTCTGTGTAAACAGACTAAGGATACGTATATACTAGGAGGAAGAGACTTTACTTCTGAGTGCTCTCAGCATGCTATCCTGCCCAAGGATCCTCTAACATGTAAGGGGTGGCAATCTGTAAGGAGCATCATTTAAATTATCTGGGGTATAAAAGAAGTCTCAGAGTTTATATACTCACTGCAGTTCGAGGAACCCCACAAGCCTCACTTAGAGACCTTCTCTATTCTGGGCCAGAGGTGCTTGTCTGTCCAAGAAAGAAGGATGTGGAAAGCTGCCCTTGATGTCATTTCTTTCCCCGCTTGGTAAGAAGCTTTTCATTTCCCATATTCTTGAAGTTATTACTAGTTTACCATTGACTAAGATCTCTGATTCATGTGAATTTGGTAGATTTGATGATTCAACCAAGTACATTAGCTCACAGAGTTCGAAATAAGTTGAATTCCACTAAATAGATGCTTTTTCATGAGACTTGAACTTGGAATTCATATCAATTGAGAAGCCAGAACATGATAAACATCTTATTAATCAGTTTATCACTACAACTAATGTGAGCAAGGGGTATGAGTATGGGTCGGGGGGGCATAAATCACGGATGCATTTCGTAGGAGGCACAGTAGAAGTGGGACTAAGAAGAGAAAATAACATTAAGAAAGGAACATAGAGTTTGCCTATATTCTAACTTTTCTTCTGAAACACAGCCAGCAATTACTGTTTTTCATTATTTTAAAAGAAAGTCTATGATTCTTTTAAGATATACATACATGTATGGCATCAATGACAAAGCTTTCATACACTACAGGTACTGATTTCTGTTTCAATGGTTCTAATTGTCAAATAGTTATATTAATTAAAATTATGTCTCCAAACAGATTCCATCCATCACCTACTTCTTGGTGCTAGTTTTTATTTTGACTTGGAAGTATTTGAAGATAGTCATCAAAATCATCTGAATCTGCTGGTCTCTTGTTTTTGTTGTTGTTGTTGTTGTTTGTTTTGTTTTGTTTAGTTTTAATCTTCTAGTCACTCTCCATAACATTATTTAGAGTCTGTTTTCCTTCTGGGTGCTCTTTTCTGAATGTGCTAAAGTTTGTGTAAGCTTTTCTTTTGAAAATAGATCTGAGTTTTGTTTTGTTGTTGCTTTTTGCTGTTGTTGTTGTTCTGTGTGTTTGTTTTTTGTTTCTGTTTTTGCCATGTCACCACCACCGCCAACAGAGAAATAGTGCAGAGAAATAAACAAAAGATGCAGAGAAATAAACAAAAGAGATAAGACAAACCCATAGATTAATACGGATTTTTTTTAATCTACTGTATAGCACTGCATGTCCTGATTGATACTGATTCAAAGAAATGAACTACAAAATTAAGGTATATGAATCATGATCTATTGGAGAATTTGAATATTCACTGAAATTTTCATGATATTAAGGACTTATTATTAATTATTTCTAGATATGATTTTTACATTGATTATATTTTAAAAGTACTTATCTTTTAGAAATGAGTTCTGAAAAATAAATGGCTAGAATGATATGACGTCTGGGATTTATTTCAAAGTAATTCATGATAGCGAGAGTATGAGTATATACACCTGGCCCAAATTGCCATGAGTAGATAATGGGTGAAGCTGAGTTTTGAAACATTTAAAATTTATTATAACAAAAAATCATTCAGAAATTTTAGATTAAATTTACTTACTTAAAAACTGTTTGCTTCCGTTGATACCATTAGCATTAGCTATATACCTTACTTCAAGAAATCTGTCCACAAATACGTATATGTGTGTGTGATTAGTCAGTCAAAAGAATGAACAGATACATAGGTAAGAAAAATGTGATCACTACAAGCAGGATGCACTCATTTTTGATGGTGAATCATGGAATTCAACAAGTTAATTTATCATTGAAGGAATATAGAACAAACATCTCTTACAAATTAATCTTCAATATAGGCAGAGTGTCTGATTCAGCTATTTCTTTGCTATTTGTGAAGAATAGATGGTTCAGCTTAATATTAGAATCTTACAGAGAAAGAGTGGAGGAGGAGAGAAATATTGGATATACCAATCTTTTAAGAAATCAGATTGTATGTGAATCCTATTACAAAAATGATCGCCGAGGTTATATCTTAAACCAACATATTTTATGGTGTAAGTTCAGTCTGCTGTACCCTTTGAAAGCTGCTTTCATTTGGCCATGCAAAAACAGACAATGGAGGGGAACATTTTAAAAAAATAATAAAAGCTCAACCTTTTTAGTTCTTTGTCATTTCTCAAACTGCAAAAACAGAGCATCATTTAAATATTCCTGAAAATGACTGGCAAATCATTCAGTGGACTGCTACTTTCTGAAAAATACCCAAGTGAATAGAAAGAACATGTATTCAATCTTTGCACATTATATAATTTTCTCAAGTAGTTTTCTTCATTATAGGGAACCACACACATACCTCTAAAATTTGTTAAATCTGCAGCACCTAGGTGGCTCAGTTGGTTAAGTGCCCAACTTTTGATTTCAGCTCGGGTCATGATCTCAGGGTTGAGAAATTGAGCCCGTGCTCAGCTCAGAATCTGCTTGAGCTTCTCTATCTCCATTTCCTTCTGCTCCTACCCTACCACTCTCTTTCCCTCTCAAATAAATAAATAAAATCTTTATAATTTGTTAAATCTGTAAAAAAATATAGAAAAGATTTACTGTCTCCTATTTGAGCGTACAAACCAGAAATGTGAATTTTTTTTTTTTACCCCCAGTTGAAATATCTGGGAGTAAAAATTATTTTTAAAACTTAAATTAAAAAAATTATTTTTAAAAACATCTGAAATTCACGTAAAGATAGCTATATATAACTTCACAATTGGGCTCATAAATATAATGTTTGCACTTACTAATATTTTATTTTAGTTGTCAAATGATTTCCTAACCTTCTTGTTTATATAATAACAAATTAGCTGCAATCTATTCAATATTTAATTGCTTTATATTTTCTCAGGAAGAATGAGATATAGGCAAGCACTTAATTTAAGAATATTATGGACTATAGCACTCTAAAAATGTAATTTATTTCAGGTGATAAAAATTTTCCATAGGCTTTTAAATCACTAATATAATTATTTTCAACAATTCAAGCCCTAAGGGATATTTTATCAATATGTACATATTGCCCAAGAAACTGAATCACAGCATAGAGTCAAATGTTATAAAGGGCAAGCATCTCTTAAAGCATCTTATATATCACAGGAGTAGAGAAGGAGGAATTTTTCAGTGGCTGGATGTATAATCAATAAATTACAAGATTTAAGTTGATAAAACATTTTATATGCTAAAGCTCAGTGTGCCCACTTGTGCTCAATAGTTTATCATGGCTTGAGCTTCTCATACATTTTCAAAGGAAAATGGATCCTATTATGCTGCATCTACAGGCAAATTTCACCTAAATATAATCTCCTGGATCAAGAAAACAATCCAGACTGGGACTGAGCTATCAGTAACAATTCTCACTGAAAGAACCTAACGATTTTGAATGGCTTTTGTAAATATATAATATCTCATCATATTCAAGTATGTTTAAAGCTGCGTTATAATGCAGGTTTAACTTGGAAAGTTAAATATTATATATAATCCTGGAAGCCAAATTTTCTTCTCAGCACTTTTCAACTACTTTGAAATATTAAAATGCCTTACAATTTCATGCCTTAAAAGTTTAGAGGTTTTTTTTTTTTACTTTTTATTTTTTATGTTTTTATTATTTATTTCTTTACTGGACATAGAGAGAGACAGCAAGAGAAGGAACACAAGCAGGGGGAGTGGGAGAGGGAGAAGCAGGCCTCCTGCTGAACAGGGAACCCAATACGGGGCTGGATCCCAGGACCCTGAGATCATGACCTGAGCCAAAGGCAGACGCTTAACGACTGAGCAACCCAGGAGCCCCAGGTTTTGTTTTGTTTTTTGTTTAAAAAACATTATCTAATTTAAGCCTCGTGGCAACCTTGTATAGGGCTATGTTTATCTGCAATAATTTGATTGAAAGAAAAGAAAATTTCATATAACCTACTGATTTATTATAGTGAATTACAGAATCTAATTTCAAGAATGTCCATCAAATTGCTGGTCATCTGGTATTTCCATGCTTTTGAGTACACATCATAGCTGTACTCCTGTTTCATTCCCCTTTCTGTTACTTTATAGACAGGTTTCCTTTGTAAGCATTTAGTTCCTGCTTCACTGTATTAGCAATGCTATTGTAATGTTGTGTTTTGGAGGAATTAATTCTGACCCAAAGTCTAGTGTCAACTAGGATCAGTTCTGGTGTCATAAATCCTGTTCCCAGGAGATAGAATCTGATTAGCTCAGCTTTGAGCAATTATTTTCAGTTTATATTCCTCTTTGGAATTACAGTCTTACATATCCAACTACCTATTGCATACCTGGCTTCAATGTCTAATAGGCTTTAAAATGTAAAATGCCCAAACTTAAATGCCTGATTTTCCTTAGAGTCATATTTGATTTATCTCCTTCCAGTGTGCCCATATCCAATCTGATAACAAATCCCTTTAGCTTTACTTCCCAATAACATCCAGAATGTTATGGCTGCTGAGTCCTTCAATCACTACCATCCAGGTCAAACTGCCATGTCCTCTTGCCTGGATTATTCAGCCCTCTGCATCTACCTATCTGTCTGCAGTCTATTCTCAGTCGAAAAAGTAGAATCATCTTTTAAATATTTAAGTCAGATCATGTCACTTCTCTGGTCAGGTTTTCTATTTCACTTGCAGTGAACTCAGATTTCTTTACAACATTCTACAAGGTTCTGTATTACCTATACGCCACCCATTTCTGATCAAATAACCTTTTACTCTTTATCTTGTTCAGTTGGCTGCAGCCACATTAACTTTTTACTGTTCTCATACATGTCGGACACATACTCAACTGGTGGTTCTTCCTCCTGACTTAAATGTGTTTATCTGAGATGTCTGTGTGGTTTACTTTCTCATTTCCTTCAAGTGTTTGCCATCTTCTTTTGTCCTCTCAGTGACACCTTTCCTGACCATCAGATTTAAAATTGCAATTTCTTTCAGTATTCCGTAAGCTTGCGCATGGTTTAAATTTCTCCAAAGCACTTATCTTCACCAAGCATTCTATATACATTTGTCTATTTTTTTATTTTATCTCTATCCTCTTGATACCTCACTAGAATGGAAGTTCCATGAACACATGAGTTTTGTTGGTTTTGTCCTAAAATATTTCCTGGTAAATAAATAATTGTTGGAATATTATATTGTCCACCTCAGAGCCTATGAAGTGGGAGGCAGAGAGAAAAGCTGGTTTATGAAGAAGGGGGTGTCGGGGGTGAGGCATATAATTAGTGTTTTTCATAGAGGGATATATTGTTACCTATTTCCAAAAGTAGCAATACTCAATACTACTCGGTGACTTGTCCAAGGTTAACTAACTAATTAGTGATAGAACTAATATAACTATATATAACTAATTAGTGATATAACTAATTAGTGATAGAAAGGGAATTGAATTTAAAGTACCGCATGACTCAGTTCACATCCCTTCCACTGGTCACATAGTCATGGTTTTGTATGCCCTCGGGTATGTTTGTAAAGAAATTCCAAGTTAATTGATTCCATATAGTTCTGAAACTGACTTATTTCTTGGAAAATTACTGGAGTCTCATTTAATTATATCTTTGTGACTTACCTTCTAGCAGACTACTTAAGGTCACAGACATTGTCTGTCCCCTAATGACACTATTACACAAATTTGGGCAAAATTGAGCCGTATTATCTCTTCATGACCTCAGGGCCAAGAGATTTCCTCTTTAACTTTAAAATTTGAAAGTATACACTCTAAGAGTCTCTCAATTTAAATTTTCCCAAAGTTACTCATACACTTGTGAATGGATTAATCCCAAAAGAATTTTTTTTTAAAGACTATTTATTTGAGAGAGAGAAAGCATGAACAGAGGGAGTGGTGGAGGGAGAAGCAGATTCCCTGCTGAGCAGGGAGCCTGATGCAAGCTGGATCCCAGGACTTCCGGGATTATAACCTGAGCTGAAGGCAAACATTTAACCGACTAAGCCACCCAGGTGCCCCCCCCAAAACAAATTTCAAAGGATAAATGGCTATAGTACAGAAAGCAGACTGCCACTTTAAGGAATCTGATAAGATAAAGGGAAACTAATTGAACCAGTACCAAATAAGTTTCAGAAGAATCTATCCAAATTGCTAAAGTTTAGGGAAAATAAGGTTAACTGAAACTTAGATTGAATATTGGAATTGCATCCTAAAAATACATTGCCATGCTCAACTTTTTTTTCCAGTTCAGTGATTCACTGTTGCTCTGCCAAACTCCTCTCTCCTAGGAAAACATCACTAATTAGAAATAAGACATATTTCATGCAGAAAATACTATTTTTCTATTCTTAACAACTTTTTTTTTATTAATGGCTCTCTCAAAGGCTTAGAAGGAAAAATGTATTGCCTAAAAATTAAGGCATAATCTTTATATATGTATAGTTAAATAGACTATTTAGAGCCATTGATTTTCTTTATGTATTCAAGAAAATACTTATAAAATGAATCCAGTGGATTTCCTTTATCAAATTTCAAAATCAGAGTTAAGAGAGGCTTGTCAATTTATATTACAGTGAAAAAAATATAACTTTTTTTTTCTCATTGTAGGCACCTAATACGTCTTCAAAACAGAATTTTATAGAGCCTATTAGAACTATAGTAGATTGAAAGCTACTGGGTCTTTCTCCTCCTAAGAAATTAGGAATTCAGATTTAATTTCTCAGTTTCTTTCATCTGCATTTTCCTTCTCTTCTCCACCTCTGACCCAAAGAAGGAAGGAAGGAAAGGCAGAAAAGGCAGTTAGGCGGGAAGAAAGGAAAGAAAGAACAAAGGAAAATAAATAAATTCAAGAAAAGCAGAGGCCATGTTTATAATAGATTTTAAACTTTGAGCAGTTGGGGACTGATGATAAAATATGGAGCTACCATGTTAGTATCTTACTTAAAAGCCACAACTAAACTATTATCATACTTTGACTTATATAAAATTGGCCTTATTAGATTTTCTCTAGGATTTTTTTTTAAATAAAAGTTTTGTTTTGCAATAATTGCATATTTACATGTAACACAGTGTACTCTTCACCCAATTTTCTTAATAGAAGCATCTTATATAACAGCAGTGTAATACTACAACTAGAAAATTGACATTAATACAAACTACTAGCCTTTTTTGGATTTCCTCTGTTTTATATGCTTTCACTTGTATGTTTAAGTGTCTTTATTTAGTTCAGTGCAATTTTATCACATGTATTGATGCATATAACCACCATGGTAGTCAAGAGAGAACAGTTCCGTCAAGAGGATCCTTTGTGCCACCTTATCCCAGACCATTCCCTCCCACACACTGCTCTAATTTCTGGCAACGACTAATTTGATCTCTTGCTCTGTAATTTTGTCATTCCATAAATATCATATAAATGGAATTATATAGTACATAATCTTTGGGATTAACTTATTTCTTTTTCTAAATTTAGCATAATACTCTGAAGACCATTTAAGTTGTTCTTTGGCTGAGTGGAATCCATAGTGCTATGCACTGAATTGTGTCCTCCCCAAATTCGTATGTCGAAGCTCTAACCCCCAATGTGACTATGACAGGAGATAATTAAGTTAAATTAGATTGTTAGGATGGGGCCCTAATCCAATAGGACTGTGGCCTTATAAGAAGAAGGAGAGAAAGATTTCTCTCTCTGCCGTGTGAGGACACCGTAAGAAGAGAGCTCTCACCAAAACATAAATATGCTGGCACACTGATCTCAGATGTTCAGCCTCCAGAAATACAAAAAAAATAAATTTCTCTTCTTCAAACCATCCACTCTATGGTATTTTGTTAGGGCAGTGCCAGATGACTAATACACATGGCACAGATATACCAGTTTATTTATTTAATAAGTATATATTAATATATATTTTTTAATAAATTTATTTAATATGTTTGTTTAACCCAGAGCCTTTTGGTTGCTTCCATTTTGGGCTATCACAAATAAAGCTGCTATTAACATTCACGTATAGGCTTTTATGTGACATAGTTTTTATTTCTCTGGGGTAAATGCCCGATAGTGCAAATGCTATGTTGTTTGCTAAGTACCTACTTAGTTTTCTAAGAAACTGCTTTATGGTTTTTCTAGCATGGCTGTGACACTTTATGATCTAACTATTGATATATGAGTAATCCAATGTCTTGCCATTCTCACTAGCATTCAATATTATCACTATTTTTTTTTTATTTAGACATTCTGACAGGTATATAGTGATATCTCATTGTGGTTCTAATTTACATTTCCCTGATAGCTAATGATATTGAACATCTTTTCATGTTGGCCTTACTAGATTTTTAAAACTATATTGAACTATATTTAAAAAGCCCTATGGATTTTTTTCAAAATTTCAAAAAAATTTTTTTCAACAGTAGAAATTTTGGCCAAGGAGTTTATGTCATAAGGCAAAACATTTTTATTCTTGAAGCTCAATAATTATCCATAAAGCTCCATAAAAAATTAAATCTAGATTTTTTTTAATACTTGTAGAAAGTAAAATGGCTACTTGACATTATAAATGTCATTTATTAGTTTTATTTGGTTTTGGAGTCACTCTTTATGTTTCTGGAAATGTGTTAACAATGTGACAATTTAGTTCCAGCATTAGTCATTCGGTAAAGTCTTATCCTTTGGGAGATGGGAAGCTGCCCCAGTAGCCCCTTCAATCCTGCAAAACATTCTGGGAGAATAAATAGTTTTTAGACTAACCCAGCATCTATATTAGGGGTGGACCTCTTTCTAAGACAGTACCCAGAAATCTTGAGATACGGCTTTGGACTTCGTCCTCCTAGGCACCTGCAAACTCAGAGCCAATAGCAGTCATAATAATGAATTGCACAGAAGTAAGCTGTCATTAATTATTAAATAATCAACAATTAATAGGCAAATGAGTATTTAAGTAGAATATGTGCTGCCAGTAAAGAACCACAACCTTAATTAAAGAGAACAATCTAAACACTGTCAGTTAGCCTGAAAGAAATATTTTTCAAATAAGCTGCAAATTGGATAATTACAAGTTGATAATGATAAGAGATTTCCACTCAATAATCTCATTTGGTTTACCTCCTTTTATGTGTTAAGCCTAAAGTAAAACAATGTCCTAAAGCACAAATTAAAAAGAAAAAAACGCAGTCCTTTATTTAGTTCTTTGAGAAATGCTAGTTCATTCCGACTCACTGGCAAAAGAAACCTTATCAAATTAAAACATAAAATACAAATTTAAGATCTACCATCTCATATTTCTTTTTTTTTTTTTAAGATTTTATTTATTTATTTGACAGAGAGAGATCACAAGTAGACAGAGAGGCAGGCAGAGAGAGAGAGAGAGAGAGGGAAGCAGGCTCCCCGCTGAGCAGAGAGCCCGATGCGGGCCTCGATCCCAGGACCCTGAGATCATGACCTGAGCTGAAGGCAGCGGCTTAACCCACTGAGCCACCCAGGCGGCGCCCCTACCATCTCATATTTCTGATGACAATGTGGAGCAATGGTGTATAGACTACCGGCATAGACTCCCAGAAGCGGAATTAGGGTAGAAAGTCCATTAATAATCCTTCTGATACATTTAGGATAGAACCATAATATATGTAACAAAATCACTAATATTCTGATGGTAACATTTTTCATAGAACAATTCAGACGTTTTTTGAACATTGATTTTAGTCTCTGAGGGGCAGTAGTACATGTTTTAGAGGGATCACTGTCCCTTTCTTTATTGTAGTTAGTAGATTCTCCTGGAAGAAGCCCCATCTAACTCAGAATTCTCAGTCCCATTTTAATTTTACCTCTATGTTTATGTTATCTTTGAATTAGAAATATCTCATTTATATGTGAAATAAGTAAACAACAACAACAACAACAACAACAAAAGTGACTAATACTTATTGATTGTCCAACATGGGCCTGGGTCTGCTTTCCCTCCTTTTCATGTGATGTATTAATCCTTTGATCCTCACGACCACCTTTAAGAAACATTCTGTCACTATCCTCATTGTTTGGATGAAGGAGTTGAGGCTCAGAGTCATTCCTGAAAGTCATAGTATAAAGAAGTCAACATTTAAACCCCGCGTTTATCTAATTCTAGAGCAAAGGTGTTCCCCATTTTGTCATATGAAAGTTTTTCATAGTACTTCAGAAACAAAACTTTAAATTTAATATTAATGGAAAAGCATTCATTGAATACTGTAGATTCAGCATATAAATAATCTCAGGGAAAATTAATTCCAAAGCATATTTCATCACCAACCAGCAAGTACATACAATCTGTCAAATTGAAACTAGGTGGTCAAATTGGTTTTCTTTTGAAGTTTTATCATGTTAGCAATTTAAAATTGCCTTTGGTACTTACCTCTTCATTGGCTCCTTTCAGTCTAGAGATACACTAGGTTTTAGGTTACTTAAAAAAAAAAAGAAATATATATATATATATATATATATAGAGAGAGAGAGAGAGAGAGAGAGATAAAGTTATATCCTTCCAAAGCTTCTATCTAGCTCCCTCCTAATCATCCTTAGAGAGAAGAGGTCTCTGTCCTCCTTGTGACTCCCCATTTTACACACACACACACACACACACACACACACACACACACATCCCTCCCCCGCCCCAGGCAACCTTAACAGAATCAGGTTCAGTGGATGGTTTAAGTCCTCATCTTACCTAAAGTTCTCTGATCATTTTATCTATTCAATACGTTGTTTTTCTTTAAAAATATTCAAGATGACATGTGGTGTGTATGTGTGTGCATGTATTTGGGGTCATTTTTTAAAAAAGATTTTTAAAAATCTTTTTCATGTTATTAACTAGTAAGCACTACCTGTCTAGGGCTTTATGATATCATTTTTGATTCTTGAGTTCTTATTTCTATAAAATGGCCATGAGGGCTTATGGGAGTAACCCAAAGTAATATTCTGTTTACTTATTTAAAGAGGACTGAATACCATTTGATGTAAAGGTCAAGATTCCTGGACCTTTTGTTAGAATCTATGGCAATAGTTTCACTCTTCAGGTATATGGAACTGAATGGAGAGGACACTTCATAAAAGAGAATGGGGAAAAAAACTTAATGTGTTTAGTAAAACTTAGCACTTTAACAAGGGCTTAGGAAGAGTTCAACCTGAGCTAGCCTTCTTATTGAAGCAAAGAGTAAAGATGAAACAAATCTTTTGTTCAATTTTAAGTTGTTGGGTTTGTAACAATTTTTTCCCCACATAAATCAATTTGATATCTAATTCACAGACACTGTTGGACAGCACAACAATTGAAGCCAGGGTAGATGGAAGTTAAATCTAGTATTACTGTTTTTCTTTAGAGTAACTGTATCTTTCCTACAAAGGTCAGTAATAACAATTTCATTTTAGAACTATAATTCAGAAGGTAAAAAAATCAAATGAAATCTACAAATGTCACTTTTCTTGTTCATGTTTTTCCTCAAAGACTTGGAGAGTAAGTAAATAGTATGGCTTTTGAAAATCATTTGGATGATTGTGGACTATTAGTGTCCAATATATTTAAGTATCCACTGGTGAAATATTTACCTCAAAGAAAATCATGTATAGAACTCTAGTGTGTGAAATAAATATAACTAAGTTTCATTAAGTGCTTATAACCAGCCAGGCACAGTGCTAAGTACTTTGTACATATCTCACTTAATCACCATATCAACCCAATAGTGTAACGAGTATTATAATGTCTAACTGATTAGGAATTTGTAACTTAAAGTAATTAAGTAGTAATTTAACTAAGGTGCTACAGATGGTAAGTAGTAGATTTAGGTTTAATTTTAAACACTATTAATGTAAGCAGATAAATGTGCTGATCTCTCCAGTAATGAAGGAACAGAATCATGACTTTGGAGTACCACTGGCTAGGTCTGCCTTTTGACCCTGGCAGTATCGCCTAAAGAAAACCCAAGGACCTCATCCTAGTGTGTTAAAAAAAAATCTGAATTTTCCATTCCAAGTAGAATGACTAAGTGTGGTTGGAACTCCTCTCCCTACTGAGCATCAATTAAAATGACTTTAAAAGACAAACTGCATGAAAATACCACAACCATCATTCCCCAGTTTCTTAGTCCATGATCCTAAGAGCATCTTTGATGTCACATCTAATCCATCCACTAGTTCAACTAGTTCAGTGTTTTTCTATCATTAAATATATGCTGAGTATTATCACTACTTACGATACTCCCTGCTGCCACCTTGGTCTATACCACCAGACTCTTCCCCCAGACAATTTCAAAGGGTCTCTAAATGGTATTCCTGCCTTCTCTCTTGCCTCCTCCAGTTAATTCTCCAAACCTAGAGTGACCTACAAATATAAGTTTATCGTTTCTTTATCCTCTCAAAACAGTCCGGTGGTTTATCACTACATTGAGAGTAAAATTTTTCGATTTCTATATGGTCTGACACCAACTTCACACCAGCTCCTTCCCTCTCCCACTAATTTATTCTACTCCAAGTACCCAGGCCTCTCTACTCCTCAAAGAACCCAAAGCCGTCCCTTCCTCAGGGCATTTGCCCTTGACACTCCATCTTACTGGAGCAAGGGCAAGGCTCACTTCCTCACTAATTTCAGGCCTCTGCTCAGTTATTGTCTCCTAAGAGAGGTTTTTCTTTGTTGGTTAATCTAACATAACTCCGTTCCCTTCTCAATCCCTCATTCTCTCTCTCTCTCTTTTTTACTGAGACTTTTGTGCAGATAATTTTCCTTCTTATTTCCTCCCTTGAATCCATTCTCTGATCTCTTTCTACAACTCTGAGTGACTCTTTTAAGACTGGCTTTTGTAGACTGCCTCCTCCAGTCTTCATTGTTCCTTGGATACTGGTCAGGATTGGTCAGTGGGAACACTGGCAAGAGATCAGAATGGAAAGACAGACAGATCAGGGTTTTTATTACGTCCTTGCTTCCTTTATGTCTTGAGTCTCTTTCAGCAATGGTGGCTTTCCTTTCGGGCCACAGCTCCCATCTGATGTTATTATTCCTGTGGCCCTAGTTCCTGACTCCTTCTATTAACACAGTTCTCTTTACTTGCCCATTAGGCTTAGAATGGTTATAGCTCCCCACTCTTGCTGGTCCCTGAGTGCTTTATCAGCCTTTGTTATTTCTTTAACCCTGTCTATATCTCTGTATAAGAATTCCTTTATTAGCTCTATTCAGTTAAAGCCATTACCATTTGTATCCTGTCTGAAATCAAGATGATTCAACTTTACTTCCCATTACTTGAAATTTTACATTTGTTTCTTTTTTATCATCTAACTTTGCCACCAGGATATAAGTTTTCTGAGGTATGGTGACCTGAATAACACCTCCTGCCTGCTATCGAGACTCACATGTCCTAATTCCCTGTCGGGGTGAATATGTTACCTTACAGGGGAGGACAAACTTTGCAGGTGTGATTAAGGACACAGACAATGAGATAGGGAGATTATCCTGGATTGTAGGGGTAGGCCCAATCTGATCATATGAGGCCTTATAGCAGAGAAATTTCCCTGACTAGGGGAGAGAGATGAGACAGAAAGATAGGAGAGATGGAAAGCAGGAAGGAAACTCAATTTGCTGTTGCTGACTTGAAAATGGGAGAAGGGAGATACAGACCAAAGAGTGTAATCTGCCTGGGAAAACTGGGAATGGCACTCACCTGAAGGAAATTAATTTCCTAAAACCACAAAGAACTGAATTTTACCAATAATCTTAAGAAGGAAACTGATCCTCCCTAGGGCCAAAACAAGTTCTTGATTTTAACCTTGTGAGAAGTGTATTGGATTTCTGACTTATAGAATTGTAAGATTTTTGTGGTTTAAGCCACTAAATTTGTGGTAATTTATTAGAACAGCAGTGGAAAACTAATGCATGAAGTTCGGATTTGTCTAAACCTTTGTTGTGTATGCACTGCCTAGAACTATGTCTGTTTATGTTAGGATGCTCATGTGTATCTGGTGAGTTAATGAATTGACTTGATCATCTGTTTTAAGAAACCCTGGCCCATCTTAACAATAAGCCTGTGAAAGAACATAGTTATTTCTAGAATTTACAAAATATGATAGTCTATGAAATTATCAAGAGGTAAGCTTACTAAAACGGTTTAGTAGATTTCCCTACAGGTATTTCTGACGCCTCATACAAAAATAAACTTCATATTCTACCTGTTATTTTAGAATTTAAGTGGAAAATCAATTCTCATTCAAATTTAAGTGGGCTTTACATTTCCACTATTTAAGATGTAGTGTACCTGATATATAAAATAAGGTCTTTAAAAAAAATGTGGATTCTTTAAATTACCTCAAGCAGGCTTATTTGGGTTCCTCTTAAATTGTCAAAATCTATTTTTTTAATTGAACTTGCGTAAATCACTTTAACAGCTTTTTTTCTGAAGATATCTAATGATGTTGTGCCTCTGTAGCACATACCATGAACTTAAAAAAATGCTAATTTAAAACTCCAAATGTGTGATTTTTATGTGTGAAAAGACTCTTACTTAGGAAAACTATATTCCATTATCCTTAAAATAGACTGTATTATCAATTCAAATGTATAACTGATCAAATTAGAAGAGGGCATTAAAAATAGTCACCTAGGTAACTATTAACTTTAAATTCACTTCCTCTGTACTCCACTTATGTAGAAAGAGACAAGATTTTAAAGGTAATGTTACATTATCCGAAGTCAAAACACTGTTTAAAATATACCTGAAGGAGTATTTTCCAAGTTTACCTTAAGTCTGAATATTCTGAGATGATGGTAACTCAAGTCTGGATCTTTAAGTATTTGAATTATCAGAAACTCCAAATTTCTCCTCCTAGACATCACTGTCCTTAAGAACAGTTTTCCACTTTGGAATTATTGCCAGAACATAATAAAAATCTAACACCCTCTAAGCAAGAGGGTTGATTTCATTTTTATTTTTTATTATCGTGGTTCTCAGTGTGGTCCCTGGATCAACAGTGTGTGAGCATCAACTGGAAAAGTGGTAGAATTGCAAATTCCTGGACCCCACCTCAGCTCTACTGAATCAGAAACTGAGGGGGTAGAGCCCTACACCACTGCTGCCCCCCGATTCTGATTTGTGCTCAAGTTGGAGCACCACCACACTAGCCCTGTGAATCAGTTTTATTTCATAGGTTCTTCTACTAACCAACTGAGCAGAATTCTACCTAAATGAGAAATCAGGAAAATAAGGTAAACTGGGTGCCTTATACAAACAACCATGAATTTCTGAAAGTTAGTTGCCTCATATAGCTGTATATCTACTATATAATATCTCGATTTCCACAGATTTTCAATTTACCAATATGGAAAGTGGATAATGAAGAACTCCACTTGGGGATTATTAAAATAAAGGAGAATCTCTGCCCTTGCAAAACGTTGGCACATTTTGGCTACGGTTTTGATTTTCCTTTTGATCTGTGTCTGTCAAGTTTATAAACTGAACATAATACCAAACAATGTACCATGAGGTCAAAATAATGATTATATTGCCCCCTTTTAAAAACATAAACATGTTTTCCTCCATACTGAAAAATGATAGTACTGACCTTCAGTCAATAGGTGTTTCCCTTGTGATGGGTTTGTTCTAATACATCTAAAGAGTCCCTGTAGTTGCTGAGAGCACTCAATAGAGAGCCCATTAGGGATTCCTCACGGCACCCAGCTGATATATTCATTCAAACAAGTACTTAGTAAGTGTCTGCATGGTACTTAATTACTGTCAGACACTAACAGGGTACAAAGTAATGCAAAAATCCTCCAGGATTTTATAATTGAGCCAGGAATTGAAAGGAAAGGGACCAAACATTTGTCTCATACTATCATTGCAGACACTGAGTGAGGCAGGAGCCTTAAATTGTATCAGTTAATCCATGTAACCACTCAGAAAAGTTGGCATTATTCCCAATTTGTAAATAAGGAGACATTAGCCTTAGAGATGCTGAGAATTTGTTCAAAGTCATCATATAAGGAGGTGATGGGGGTGAAATTTAAAATCAGAACTGTTTTTTAAGTCCAGGGAGTTTCCACTCTACCACTTCTATAAAACATTCCTAGATGCCTATAATAAGCACCTAAATGAATGGTGCACATTACTCACCTGGGAAGATTTTTTTAAAGGGATAGCAACTGTGAACTGTGAAGAAAAGACTTTGCAGTACAAGTTCAACACAGACATTTATTGGAAGAAAAAGGGGTCACGTCTTGGGGAGGAGAAAAAGGCTTAAAAGTATTCCAGATGGGAGACACTATTAAACAGAAACGTTTAGTCAGGAATGAAAAAGGCAAGTTCTGGTAGAGTGATGAAATCAGCCCAGCACATATGAGGTGCCCAATAAATGACCTGGAACGGCTCTGCTTGGCTCTGGCTCTTCATGAAGGCAAGCACTTTAACAATTAAGGAATGGTGGTGAACAGTACCACTTAACTTCACTTAAGTGGTACATTTACTTGCTGTGTCCTTGTACATTCAGCCAAGTGTTTGAAGTCCCTACTTCTTTTGGTTTCGACTTTGGGTATGCATTACCTTTCCTTATGTAAGTGATAATTCTGTTCCTTTCTTCCACAGTCAGCAGGATTCAATCACTTTAGCCTTATTATTTCTCAAAGAAAACCTCACAGGTAAATCTTCATAAAATCTCTCAAGTCCCTGGAGTTGAACAAATTCTTAGGAATATCAAATCTCCCAGGTACTTGTTGGAGATACTGCAGTATGTCAGGGAAAAACAAACAAACAAACAAAAAAACCAAACAAACCAAAAAACACAATTTCACCTTAAGTAATACAGTTTCATTCAACTTAGTATTAAAGAAATATTAGTAGGTAATAGGTAAATAAATGGTCTAAAGAAAAGGTGCACCTGATTGGCCTATCCTATTTGACTTCAGTGGACTTTCATATGGTTCTGTATTTATTTTGAATCAAAGTCCCCATATAGAGGTACAAGGAGATTTCAAGGGGAAATTTCAAAAGTGCCTTTGTTTTGCTTTCTTGTTAAAGCCCTCTCTGTGGTAAGAAATATTTCTGTCATTTGGTTGCTGTGAATTTCAAAAGGATCTCCTGTGATAGAATAGTCTTTCCCCAAAGATCTTTTATCTACTATGGGGAATGTCATTGTTCCCAAAGAAGATAATAAAAGCAGCAAGAAAATAATAAACATTCGCTATAGGATATCACCGTTTTAATTGACTACCGACACTCAAATCAATTTTTTTAATCTACGGAGACATGGCAAGGTCAGCAACAGTGGAACTGATAATGCTTTACTTTTATAATATGAGGGATATATTTAAGATTTGTACTATAAACATGAAGTGTGGGACTTTGAAAAGATAACAGGCTTCAAAACTATAGATATTAATTACACTTTTATGTGATTTTTGAGGATATTTTAACAAAAATTAATTAGAAAACACTTTAAGTAATTTTCATATAGATCATTTTAAAAATCAGTTCCCTTTTTTAATGGTGTGGTCAAAGAATATATGCCCACTTTTTAAAAATAAATTTCATTTTTATCAAAATTTTACATACACTCAATAAACATTTTTTGAAGGTATTTATAAAATAGATAACAAAAAATAGGAATAGCTTCCCCAATCCTCTCTACTCTTTCTCTTTACTCTGTGGAGACAACCCTTAACTTTTGTTTTGTGTTAGCTACTTCTGTTTTCCAGATATTTTTAAATAACATTTTTACATAACTTTCCCTGATTTTTCAGATATTATCTGTTAATGGGCTAATAAAAAAAGTAAGGATTTAGCTTATATACAATTATCTCACATAAAGTTACCCTTTCCTCCCTAAACAGTTTTAACACAGTTATAATTAAATACTTATTTGGTATCATTAATATGGTCATGTAAACATTTTTTTCCTGTCTCCAGAGAGGCTCTATTTATTAATTATATGTATTTCCACCAAATCACCTTACTTTTTTGTTCAGTACCTCACCAAACCACCAAACCACATGTATATCCATTGGCCATATATTTTTTTTCTTTAAGATATATGTATATCATGTATTTGTGTGTGTGTATGCATAGAAATCTTAAAGAAAAAATTTAGATTAAGATCTTGTTGCTTCTGCTTCAAATGTTATTTTTTTTCCAGTTTAGTTACAGAAAGTAAAATATATAGCTAGCACACAGAGCATTACCATCATGTTTAGATTTGAAACTTATTTGGAATTTTTCAATATCACCATTTATTGACAATCTTTAAATCCTATATAAATATCTCTATTACTGGCTGCTGAAAAGCAGTAGCTTTTGAAAATGGTTAATGGGTTAGAAAGCCTGCAATATAGCAAATTTTTTGCCTCCTCATGTAGTGATATATTTTTCACCTTAAACTCTTGAGAATGACACAAGTCTTAGTATTGATTTTATTGCCTTCTTTGGAAGAACGTAGTTACAATTATTAAATTTCAAACTTGTCTAATTGATTTCTGTATCTATTTTTTTGTATAATATTGTAAACTTGAATAGTTTAAGGAGTTCAGTGCTTTCATTCTCTCTCTTTTTTTAATGTTGTACTTCATTTCCCAGATAAAATGTCTTAAGAAAGGAAATAGTCTTGGGGCGCCTGGGTGGCTCAGTGGGTAAAAGCCTCTGCCTTGGGCTCACAAGCCCCACATCAGACTCTCTGCTCAGCAGGGAGCCTGCTTCCCCTCCTCTCTCTCTGCCTGCCAGTCTGCCTACTTGTGATCTCTGTCTGTCAAATAAGTCAATAAAAATCTTAAAAAAAAAAAAAAAGGAAATAGTCTAACATTTTTTTCACTTTTACTAAAACAACAACAAACCCTAGTGTCTTTACACTTTTTGTTTTTTGTTTATATCCTTGATATATTTAGAACTTAATATAGATCCCTATAGTTTATTAAACTCAAAAATCCACTATTGATTTCTATAAATTGGAATAGTCACTGATTTAATAAAGAGGATTTAATTCAGCTTTCAAGGAGATGCTTATTCTTTATTCAAGATTTATTGTCTCCTCAGCTCCATTCAACAATTTGGCATATTGGATAACCCTTGATACTTTGGTGAACCATCTGATAATTTCAATCATAATTAAAATTTCAAACAACAAATAATTGGGATGTTCCAGGTTTCAAATAATATCCATCTCTAAACCCTAAAAATGGCCTTTATTTGGGTCTCAAGAACCTTTTTTTAAAATTTGAAGTGCTTTATTTTAGCTTTCTTAAAGTCATATTCAAAGCTAAAATGGATTTTCCCAGTACTGTGAACTTTTACAAATAAAATTAGAACAGAGAAAAAAGTCATTATTTAGAAGAATGACATACTTTCCTAACTATAAAGTTAGATCATTCTTTGACATATTTTTTTCTCTTTCTGTTATTGTTTAATCATAATTCTCATTGGATGTTTTGAGGCTTTGATCTTATTATTTCCTTTGAATTTGCAGAGACCTCTTATCACAAAGTAAGTTTAAGTAAAAGCAAGTAAAAGTGTAATTTTAAAATACATATATAAAATTATTCAGAATTTTTTGCAAATTAATGACTTTTATTAAGTGATTTTTATTAAGCACATCAGAAAAATTGCAAACAATTTATCAGGAAATTAATCCTAGTGAGATTCTATTAGTTCTGGGAATGCTATGGTATACCTACAAGTATCAGAAATTTCAAATAAAGTTAGTTAACTGTTTTTAACTATAATATATATGTGTGTGTAGATATATATATATACACACACATGCATATTATATATATATATATGCTAGATAAAAAAATTTTTTTAAAGATTTTATTTATTTATTTGACAGACAGAGATCACAAGTGGGCAGAGAGGCAGGCAGAGGCGGGGGCGGGGGAGCAGGCTCCCTGCTGAGCAGAGAGCCCGATGCAGGGCTCGATCCCAGGACCCCGGGATCATGACCTGAGCCGAAGGCAGAGGCTTTAACCCACTGAGCCACCCAGGCACCCCATATATGCTAGATAAAATTTAAAAAAATTAGGAAGATAAAAGAGTTCATACTTTATTTTTAAATTGAACTTTTTAATTCTTTTTCTAAGAATAAATGTTTCAACAAAACAGAGTCTTTACAATAATTTAGTGGCATTATTCTGTGACGAAAACATACAAGAGAGAATTCAACCCTGTTAAAGAATCAGTTGATAAGAAATACTGCTTATCTGCTTCTTCCCACTCTCTGCGCCAGAATCTTAGCTGTAATAGCAAGCACTATTCCTCTGAAACAGCATACCTACTTCTAGAATGTTGAGACAGATCCTTTTACTATGATCTTTATAATTAGAAACATTAATTCATCTAATATGTCTGAGCCCATGTGATGATTTTTAAATGATATTTAATTTTTAATTTTAACAAATTTTATTTAAATAGAATTAGAAGTGTTACAAATCATAAATTACACACAGCAGTTATTATAAATCTTCAGTCTTCATCACTAAATATTATTTTAAAAATAACTGTAAAAACATTATTTAGATTTTTCTTTTTGTCACCTCCAGATTTGGCTATCTTCTGTATGTCCCAAACAGTTGTCTAAACCCAATCTACTCTGGTATGTCAATTCTTTGTCTCAAAATATATGGAAGAATTTGCATAAAAACATCAATCTCAGCTTTCCATTTATTCAAAGTTCATTTTAAGTATATCTCATCAATAATGTTTCAAAAAAACATTTCTCTCTCCACTATGTTCTGCAAAATGTCACCCAGAAATTGTTCATTATACTCAGAATGTCTTCCATCCATTTCTGTATGACCATTCAGTATTCTTTTCCTACTTTTGCGATATCTCTCTATAACATCAAATTTCTGCTTTTTACATTCTGCATTTGAAAACTCAATTGTGGGGCAGCTCAGTGGGTTAAACATTTGACTCTTGATCTCAACTCAGGTCTTGATATTGGTATCATGAGTTCAAGCCACATTTTGGGCTCCACAAGAAAAAAAAAAATGAAACAAACAAACTCAATGATGATAGGATAATATTCAGTTCTTTTTGGGGGGACTAGTATCTTCTGGATAAAACCATAATTTTGGAAGAAAGGAATAGTAATTTACTTAACACAGGGAGTTGAATTCATAACCATATAAGCATTTTGTTCTTTTTAAACAAAATGAAACAACCAGCCACTGAAAAAGGAGGCATTTGAAAAATGCTGAGTGAAATAAGTCAAGCAGAGAGAGTCAATTATCATATGGTTTCACTTATTTGTGGAGCATAACAAATAACATGGAAGACATGGGGAGATGGAGAGGAGAAGGGAGCTGAGGGAAATTGGAAGGGGAGGTGAACCATGAGAGACTATGGACTCTGAAAAACAACCTGAGGGTTTTGAAGGGGCGGGTGTGTGGGAGGTTGGGGGAACCAGGTGGTGGGTATTGGGGAGGACACGTATTTCATGGAGCACTGGGTATGGTGCAAAAACAATGAATACTGTTACGCTGAAAAGAAATAAAAAAAAAAAGAAAATAATTTCATTACCCACTTAAAGAACTTAAAAGCTAAAATAATCTTATTATAGGTCCAAATTTTATCTTTAGGAATGAAGATGGCCTTCTCTAATAAATACATTATCTTTTAAATTATTAAATTAGAAACTTGAATGACAAACATTCCAGTAAACTGATTAGAACATACAAGGTAAGATGCAAGTCAATGTATCTTTTTGATTTTCTCAATTTTGTACCTTAAAGACAAGGGATGAGTACATCCAAAGAAAGAACTTTTCTATGGATGTGAAAACTATTCAGAGCTAACCTCACTGTGAATCATAATGCAAGTCAGAATGAAATGTGTCTAAAAGAGCAAACATACTGAACTACGCTACACCTGCCCTTACTCCATGAGGCCATAATGACCTTGTAGTAGGTTGTGCCACAGTGTTATACCAGTAAGTCTGGGTCATACCAGTAAATCTGCAAAAGAAAAGAAACAAAACAAAGCAGTTGGAGAAAAAAGACTCCATTTCAAGGACTGTGATCAGATCAGAGAATGAAATTTATTTCAACTATGTCTCTGTCTTTAATTCTCACAGAAGTACTACCGGAATATTCTTTTTTTTTTTTTTTTAGATTTTATTTATTTATTTGACAGAGAGATCACAAGCAGGCAGAGAGGCAGGCAGAGAGAGGAGGAAGCAGGCTCCCTGCTGAGCAGAGAGCCGGATGCGGGGCTTGATCCCAGGACTCTGAGATCATGACCTGAGCCGAAGGCAGCGGCTCAACCCACTGAGCCACCCAGGCGTCCTGTACCAGAATATTCTTAAAGAAAGCCTTCTCATACTTCTGTCGTCTGGGAAGAAAGGCTTTTGAAGCTTGTCAGCCAGCTTGATTTATGATTGTTTTCAAATTTCTCTAGGGAGGAAAACAGGTGGCCTTCAGAACTGCAGCTGTTAGTGCATGTCTTTGGGTCTGAGGGAGTCCAAGGGATTATTTTCTAATAGATCCATTTTTGCTGTCTTCCTTTCATATTCTGACCTGAGTAGACTGTGAAATTATGCTAAATATGAATGAATGCTGCGAAACAGTGCTAAGTACTTCAGTAAACTGTGAAATATATGGGAGATTCGAAATCGGTGTGTAATTCTTTATAACAGACCAAGAAAGGCCTGACACGTATCTCCAGGCCACCTTTTGAATTATGAACCACAAATATTCCACACAGCATTTACAGCCTCAATGCTAGTGACAGTACCACACCTTAGTCCCATTTTATAATTCCTAACAAAAATTCAACTCTCAAAAGAAAATCTGACTAAAGTGGCTCAGTGGGTTAAAGCCTCTGCCTTCGGCTCAGGTCATGATCCCAGGGTCCTGGGATTGAGCACCGCATCAGGCTCTCTGCTCAGCAGGGAGCCTGCTTCCTTCTCTCTCTCTGCCTGCCTCTTTGCCTACTTTGCCTACTTGTGATCTGTCAAATAAATAAATAAATAAATAAAATCTTTAAAAAAAAAGAAAAGAAAATCTGACTGAAGAGTGAAATACCTACAGTAATCTTTAGAATATATATATATATGTATGTACACACACACACACACACACACACACACACATTTTTTTTCTTTTTTTTTTATCTGACTAGAGTTAGTTAAAGCAAACCTTAACACATAATTTATTTAACAACATGCCAGAACTGATTCCTACTATTGAACTTGGAATGGCATATAAGAAATAATGAACAGGCAAATTCAACAATATATTTCAGGATATAATTGCCAGCCTTTATTCAAGGCTGACTTTGTCACTTGCAGATGGAAAAACAAACAAAAATGGATATAAAAGCAAAATAATGTTTATGGTTACTAATCCCAGAAATTCAATCTTTATAAATAAAAATTCATCATTCCAAACAGAAAATATGTGTGATTTGAAATAATTTGTGTATGATTTATGACCAAGGTATAAATCGCAACCCTTTAATGTATGGAAAGAAGTTTGCTTCAAATTAGAAGCAATTTTTAAACAATAAGCTTAAAATGACTATATTCTTTCTGAAACAAGTATTTTGTCTTTTCTCCTGGGGAAAGGTGCGTGTTCTTGGTTATTTGTGAAGCAATATCACCTAGAGACTGTTACACTTTTCAGATTCCTCACAGTCTCTGTTGGAGCTGAAAGCTCACTTAGAACAAAGACCAAGTCTGCCTTGCTCAATGAATCGACTCCCATCCTAGCGCTGTGTCTAGTATGTTTCAGGTGTTCAAAAAGCTTGAATGGTTTTGTCAAAGTAATTGAATGAATATAGACTTAACGTCAAATCATCACACTCAGAACCTGACCAGGGCTCTTTTGTAAAGCAGTGGATCTCAGAATGATTCACTAAACCTGCAGCACAGGCACCAACTGGGACCTTGTTAGAAATGCAAATTCTCAGACTCCATGCCAGAACTTCTAAATCAGAAAAGACTGGAGTGGGCCCAGCACTATGTTTAAAACTTCCTCCAGGTGATTCTGATGCACATGAAGAATTGAGAATCACCTATGTGAAGAATTCCCAAATACACTGTACACAGTGACATCAAAGCTTTTTAGGATTATGAGAGTTCTCAGCAGTCTATTATGGGAAGACGACTCCTATAGACAGATTGTGAATAATTTTAATGTCTCAAGCATTTTTCTACTTCTCAAGAATTTCTTCAGTTAACTATAGCAACTATTCTCAATTCATGTGTAGTAAATTGTGTGTTTTATGTAGGAAGACTGACTAAGTTTGAGTTACTGGTATAGATCCTGAGACAAGAACTTGGGTGCAGATGATTTATCAAGGAGTTTGTCCCAAAAAGCACAAGTGAGGGAATGGTAAACATAAGGGAGAGAGAGTAAAGAGAAAAGTCAGTCAAGATTGTGTTACCAGGAATGAATTACAAAGGTGGGCAAATGGAACTCAATCCTGTGGGGAGCCTTCTGAGAAACTGAGTTTGGAATATACCTCTGAGTCATTCCCACAGGAGGGTGAGGAGACAGGAGCGTTTATCCACTTCTTCCCATCACTGTTGGTTGAGAGCTGATCTCCAGAGATGCTAACATACCCTCACTTCTAGGTTATGTTTGTGTGTGCCCAAATGTGCTGGATAAAAGTTCTCAGGGAGAGAAGAGAAGGGATACAAGTTCTAGAGGTGGCACAGGTCAATATGCTGGAAACTCATTTCCCCTGAATGAGTTTCAGTTCAGTTCAGTTTCAGTTCACCTGGGCAGGGGGGAGGGGCAAAGTAACCTCCTAACATCTACAGTCACATTATGGGGCAAAGTAACGTTATAACAGGATAGTTCAAGTCCAGTTCACAATACTTATTGTCTGAGTCAGGTCCAGAGTTAGTTTTTGGAAATATAAAATAGATAAAACACCATCCCTGCCTCAAGAAGCTTTTAGTAGGGCAGAGAATGTAGTCAAATTAAAAAATAAATAAATAAATATATATATATATGTGTATATATATATATAATTAAACATGTTCAGAGATGGTGGTTCATATCCACATTTATAAGACAAGTTTATGGTGGGAGGGGTTTAGTGATCATGGAAGACCTCTTAGAAATGATGAGGATAATTAGGCCTAAAAGATACCTAGAGGCCAGACAAATAAAGAAGAGTGGGGGAGTTGGGAACAGAAGCCAGAATGATCACTATATAAATGTGAGAAGTGAAAAAGGAGAAAGCAATCACAGGCAGTATTTGACAAGACTGTCTGCGAAATTCATTTGAAAGCTCATGTGTTAGGTGGATGGAAATCTGTTGTCACATAGATGGTAAATGGAGAGATGTGGAAAGCAGAGTATGTAAGTAACTATTGTTGCAGATTCCCTAAGAAAAAAAAAGAAAGGGACTCAAAGCTCTACTGAAATTAGTCTTCTTTAGAGGAAACTCTTCCTGTTCTAACATCAGAAGGGAGCAGTGAAGTTAAGACTGTGTTAATTCATTTGTAAAATGGAAAAGGTAATAGCAACTACCTTCAAAGGGTTGATATAAGACCAAAATGATGAAAGGCATTAAAATGTTTTAATACACATCCCCAAAATGGTAGCTTTTGTTATTCAGATATTTTTTTGCTTTGTTTCTGATTTTTTTTTTATTTTTTAATTTTTTAAAAGATTTTATTTATTTATTTGACAGAGAGAAAGATCACAAGTAGGCAGAGAGGCAGGCAGAGAGAGAGGGGAAGCAGGCTCCCTGCCGAGCAGAGAGCCCGATGTAGGGCTCTATCCCAGGATCCTGAGATCATGACCTGAGCTGAAGGCAGAGGCTTAACCCACTGAGCCACACAGGCACCCATGTTTCTGATTTTAGAGTGGCTGGAACTTGAGAGCTTAAAACCATTTCTACCTGTTGAATGCTAACCCACACATTTGTGTGATCCATTTCTGGGAAAGGTGGAACGATGTAAATGGGATTCAGGGTAACTCTAGTAATTTTGTAGAAGTTGTGCTATTATAAATACTGACAGGCAGATAAGCATCCATGTAAACAAAGTTTAAAAATAATTCACAAAATAATTTAATGAGAGGTCTAAGATCAATGAAAATTCTAAAACGTGCCAGATGATTTTTGAATACTCTTGATTCTGTGATCATAGCATAGGTTCCTTTGTCAAATTCTGTAATTCTGTTCTACAAATGACATTTTGTTTGAGCAGTTAACAGTTGGTGCCTCAGTTTCAACTGACATTTTGTTACTAAACACAGTTCTAACACCATAAGGTGATTTGTCAGTGGTAAGAAAAAGATGGTTTATATTTCACCATAGTGAAATAGCACAGACGGGAGAGTCAATTGCTTGAAATTTTGGAAATTGTCCATGCTGTCAAGTCCAACACCATTGAAAACATTTTTTATGGTAGGCCACAAGGTATACTTTTTATGAAAGAACTATGAAAGAAATTTAGAAACCTGAAAAAGCTTGAAGGTCTTGTTTTGATTTACAAAATATTCAAGGATCTTACCTCCAATGAGTTTAAACATCTTGAGAATGACCAAAACAGTTTATTTAGGAATATGGCCATGGAAATTCACATTTTGCATTTCTTTATTTTTCTTTTGGGTACTTTATGTATCAAAACTAATAAGACCTTTCAAATACGTTTCCCCCTCCAAAGTCTTTTGAGTCTAGAATCATCAATATTGTATACCATTCTTGATATTCTAAAGGGAGAGTCCCTGTGAAATATTAGAAGAGCCCAAAGATAAGAGAAACACTAAACTAGGAATGTCTTTTAATGAGTAATAATCAGCATCCATATTGGCTTCATCAGTAATGAGCTATTGATAACCCAGAATACAGCCAAGTCACACAAAGAAGAGTAGTAAAGTGTTTAACTAACTACAGAAATTAGAGGCCTGATGTCCTTACTGCCTTACGGCCACAATAAGAATCATTATACATTTTCTCTTCTAGACGCTTTTGACCCTTCATCCTGTGGGGTTAATCAAAAGTTCTGTTATGAAAAGAGAGCAGGAACAGAGAATATATGTGTGTGTATACACACACACACACACACACACACACGTATATATATGTATATGTATGTATATATAGTATATATATATATATATAGTTGCTATTGCTTAATCAGAGAAATAGTTCTCTATAGATCCTTATATATAATGTTATATATATATATAATATATATAATGTTGATCAGTTAATCCTTATAACAAGTTACATTCTAAAAAGAAGATGGGAATTAAGACTCACTAAAAGAAAAACAAATTTTCTTTACCACTTCAAGGTAAAGGTCATGGAGCAGAATGGAAGATAAGACTGCCTTCATTTCTCAAATTTTTCTATGGTTCATAATCTTTCAAAAGTGCAAAGTAGATAAAAATAAGTTATACACTGGAGTTTAAATATATAAAACAACAGTTTGTATCATATAATGTTATACAATATTCAGTTTAACTGTAGTTATTTTAATTCTGAAAAAAGCGAAACAATTTCTGAAACCTGAATGGAGAAGGCTGTGAAAACATTATGTAGAAAATTGTTTACTAGTTATTGATTCTGGATTCCACACCCAGATTAATGATTTGGGTGAGTTGCTTCAGTTTTTTCTCATGTAAGGTGGACAATGAATGTGGTGCTTACATCATAAGGATATAGTAAACATTAAATAAGTTACTGTATATGTATAAGCACTTGGTGCCCAGCACTTAATATGCACTGAATAAATATTAGCTTTTATTATTATAAATATACTATAAACAGCATTTAATAAACATTTACTGAATTGAATAAATATACTCATAGTCATTTATGAGTAGTGTTGAAAATACTGCAGTAACCTGAGTAAAGGGAAAGAAAATTAACAAAGGAAAGAGGTTAGCATTTTTGAGTTCTGACAATGTTCCAAGTGTTTTAGATACATTCATCTATGTAAGCCTTACTACCTATGAAAAAAGCAATATTCCTATAATCAGGAAAGTGAGACTCAGAGTAAGTAATATATCGACTATCAATAAGAAGATCTGGCATTTGAACTCAAGTCCAGTTTTTCAAATTTTATGTTTTTTTCTAATATCACAAAACCTCCAAACTCTGAGGCTTTTGACTTTGGAAATTTTGAATATGATAATTCTATACTTCATTACCACATAAGTAATCAAGAGCTCTTCATTGGCGAAAATGTGAGTTGAGCCATTTTCTTGTTATTTATTTATTTATTTATTTATTTATTTTATTTATTTTTTTTTTTTTTAGCAGGCTCCCTGAGCCTGATGCGGGGCTTGATCCCAGGACCCTAGGATCATGACCTGAGCCGAAGGCAGAGGCTTTAATCCACTGAGCCACCCAGGCGCCCCAATTTATTTATTTTTTAACAATGAAATCCCATCCAGTGACTTCCTTTCAAACAAGTTTATCAAATGGTTTAGTCAAAGGTGGGGTAGGGATATCCACAGATACATAAACATGAGTTAGGACTATATAGTTGTCTTTTTTTCCACAAACAGCATTTAGTGAAAATTTGCCTTGTGCCTGACAACAAATTTTATTGAAACCCTACTATATATCATTTATTTTTCTGAGGGTATAGACCAGTGATCAAAATGAAATTCTTAGGGTTGTGAAGTTTATGTCCCTAGTGCACGGAAAGAGGCAGTAAATCGTGTGTGTGTGTGTGTGTGTGTGTGTGTGTGTGTGTGTGTGTCTGCTTCATGTGGGATAATGCATGGGGGGATTATCAGAAGTGGGTGATTACAGAAGTCATGACTGATGAGGTGATGTTTATGCCGAGTCCCACATGCAATGCCCAGGGCTGTGTGGCTGTGTGCATCTGTCCTTCTGGTGAAGAGCAGTTCAGGAAGCAAGGTAAGGGCCAAAGCAGGACTGTCCTGGAGTACCAGCAAGAAAGCCAGTCAGGCTAATGAAGAGGGAGTAAGGGGAATATAAAACACAACACAGCTCTCACAGTCAGTTACATAACTCAACATGATTTAATTAAATTAACCAACCTGGGTACAGGTTTGCTCAAAGTGCTAGATGAGCACGACCTTGGGGATAATACTTCTTGGGGTTAGGGAGATGAGGGTTGGGAAAGGATTTGACATTTATTTCAGTCTGAGTTTTGAGAAACACTTGTCAAGGAGAGAAGATAGAGAACAGATCAAAAGGAATGAAGAAAAAAAAAGAACAAAGCAAAGCATGAAGTTCACGGTGGTGAAAAGCTTGTATGTTGTATTTTGATGTGATCAATAGACTTCTCTATAAGAAGCATTTTCCCCTTTTATTTGCTTCAAGATAACAAGAAAGTCTTATTTCATAAATCCCAGCAATTAAGAGCCAATGTGCCCCGAAATCATCATTTTAAATGGAGATCAAATCCAAGTAAGAACTTGCATTTATCTGTTTGCCAGTTATACTTAGGAAGTAATTTACTCTGTCAAGAATCACTTAGCTATTAAAAAATGAAGAAAATCCAAAAAATATTTTAATGTAACATTAATTCCCTCGTTGTACTAAAGGTTAACCTTTTAGAACATGGCATGAAAAAGGACTAACGGTTTCTGAACAACCACTACTTTCCTAATTGTTTTGGGGAAAGTACTCTTCAATCACCACAGCAGAACATCTAAATGAAGCCCAATGCAACCAAAACTTCAGAAAGAATTAAAGCAGTTAAACCGTGGTCCCCTGCCCTGGAAATGATTGTCAGATCCTTATTTGTATCCTCATTGGTCAAAGTATTGAAATCATGAATTCACTTTTGGTAGTTGTTCAATCTCTCTTCAGTAATTTAGGACACAGGAAGATGGGTCTATGTGATAGGATGAACACAGATTCTCTATTGTGGTGTGTGTGTGTTAGTGCCCATCTTTCCACATTAAGAAGCAGAGCAGGTAGTATACTTTTGGCCAAATCTCAGCGGTGGCATATTTCCATCTCCCAGGGGGTGTGGGAAGACCCAACTGCACAGCAGTAACAATAATTCTAGCATATCCGTTTATGAAATAACGTTGGCAGTAATGGCAAGAGGATTTGGATGAAAGTGTATTTGTGGTCTTCCAGCTGGAAGATCAGAGCAGAGATTCTAAAGCGAAAGGCACAGAGTGGGATGGCAGATAGTAGCTGCTTGGATAAGAACAGAAGAGAGTTGCGGACCCATGCTGAGCTCAAGGGGAAATGCAAACAAGACAGTCATTTCAGAATATCCCTGTGTTGCCCAGTATCAGCTCTCGAGGGCTTACTCATGCCATCTGCTGGATATATTTGGGATTTTAAAATGGAATCTGCACAATACTCCAGGGTCTCCCTGGACTGTGGCTTTGGTGATCCTAGTGAAAAGAAAAATGAAAAACAACACATCTTTAAAAAAAAAAAAAAAAAGGCAATGGAAATGAACTCCAGGTTGACTGTACCTTAAGAAGTTTTGTATTTTCACTTCACATTTTGAAGCACTGGAGAACCTAATGGAATTTCTATTAGGAGAACTTTGTAGTTGTGCAGTTTTGTCATATACGATATTTGGGACACTGGAGGGAGGGTTTGGACTGTAAATCTACTGACTGATCTTCTAAGAATCTACTATATGCTATAAGCTTTATACATGATATATTTCCTTTTTATACTTTATTGGAGAGTATAATGATTGTGTTTCTTTTGTTTAATTACAAAGGGGGTAAAAAAGTTAAAAAGAGAAAAGAACAAGTATCATTATTTGGCCAAAACTATTACATATGCATTTGAATTTTACATAAAATATGGTAATTCAAGTTTTGTTCCTGTATTTCTCATTGTTTTATGGAAAATGTCCTCTGTTAGTCACTCTTTCTGGAGGATTATTTTAAGGCCATGATTTTAAAATTAGAAAATTCCTTGTGGGGTTTCAATAAAATTTTAGAACTTTTAGGAATGCGTGACTAAATTAACATTTCCCCAAAGTACTGATCCCATAGGATTTATAATGGAGAAAACTGGTCTCCCCACGAGTCAGATCAATTTGGAATATGCCAATTCCAAATATCTCCTCCTGGAATTCCATAAAGCATATTCATTAAAATGGAAGAGTTGGTGTTTATTGAGAGTCTACTATTGTTGCATTTGAGCTTCACTATGATTTTATTACGTAGGCAATGGTGTTAATCCTACTTACAAATGAGGAAACTGAGGTTTATAGGGTTGGTAATTTCCTCAAAGTCACACTGAAAGAAAACGGAGGCATTGACTCTTACTTTAGAGCTCACACTCATAGGTCTGAAGCCATATGTCCCCCAATATTATTCATATTAATATGAATTTTATGTTAATTACTTTCAATATTGATATTAACCTGCTTAATTCTTTGGGGAGTGATGCAGTAGTGACATCTATTTATTTGGTTAACCTAGCATTTCTAAATCTACTTGCTACCAAATGTTTATGAATTTTAGTGGAGGTAGTGTCCCACAGAATATAGTTCTAGAAATACAGATATAAGCTATAGTCTTACTATAGATGAGGAGCCAGGAGGGGAAGAGCTCTTTAATATTTCTCTGGCTGCTTGTTCCAGCATAACTGTTGGGGTCCTTCCCAAGCATGTTTCCACCTGGCGATTTGGAATCGACAGGAATAGGAAGTAAACACCTGAAATCCTCGCTGCTGCAGGTGTACAGAGCTCTGGAACACTTTGCATAAACGTGTAATATTTAGTGCCTCCTGCAAAGGGAACAAGTTTAATTTAGTTAAGCCACAAGGTTGAGTGAAAAACAGCATGTTGCTGTTATTGTTTAGTCAATTAAATTGTCCTCTGTGCTCGTAGGAACTGTTCCACATTTATTACCAGTGAGATACATGCTCTGGCAATTTCTTTGCTTCCGATTGTTTTATATTTAGCACATCTGAAGATTTAAGGACAAATGATGGAAGACATGGTGATAAATTGTCAGGCTTTTCTAAAGATTCAGAAGTTCTAAAGTTCCTGCCAGTGACAGATGGTCTGTCCTTACTCATCGCTTGTCTTCCTGACAGGGCTTGATTTTTTTCCCCCCCTTTTTTGCTCAATTCCTTTAAAATAAGCTCAACTTCTTGGGGGGCAGGGTAGTCTCATTTGTTATAACTATGTGCTTTGTATCAGAGTCGAAGCAACTCTATACGAACATGCCCCATGCTCCTTTACATGACTAATATACACATGTCTAGTGATAAGAGAGAAGCGTGGGGTAAGAAGGAGAGGAGGAGCAGATTATGAAGGAAAATCCATATTTCCTTTCTGTTATTTTGAATACCAAACATACAGGAGTCCCCATTGGATGGTTTTTTTCTTGCTGACTTGCCCAAGTATAATGCTGACTGAATAGCTCCAGCATAATATGATCTTTCAAGGAGTGTTTCTTATCATTATGGCAATAAAAATTTTATTATTTTTTAGGATCTTCAATATTTCATAGCAATCTAAAATTTCTTGAAATTTTGTATTAAGAAATACAATTAGTGTTTACTAACTTGCTAGACACTTATAAGAATCCGCGGAATGAGAACACGCAACTATAACAATAAATGAGCTCAGATATAAAATAGGGTCCTGGTGAAAAAAGGGGAAAAAAAAAACAATCAATTGCTTAATCTATTTCATTGGCTTCAGATATGTTTACTGCTGAAAAAGGAGATGAGATACTTAGGTAAGGAAGATGGGGAAAGGAAACAATTTTCCCTCTTTGTGTTCTAATGTAACTGTGAAAATAAATCTAAAGGTTTAAAAAATTCTAGGATATCTTACAATCTCTTCTTAATATTTCATCCAGAAGTAATTCAGTCCCTCACATTAGTATTGCTGCTAGTCTGATACAGTGTTACTGAGACTGAGGTATATCAGGTGAAAAGGGACTAATATTACTAAAAAAATAGAAAAATTATCAGATGATTTGATTTGGCTTTACAATATCTAGGTGCCTTTTGTTATCCACACAAATTGCTGTGAATTTCTTTTTCATTTAAATATTTTTCTCCTAAGAATATTCAATATGTGTTAGCTCAATGTGATAATATGTGGAAAGCATAAACCACGTTATCGCCCCATCTTTTCTTTTAACTTGGTTGTAATTTTACTTTTCTGAAGGAGATGCATATATATACAAACTCACATGCTATATGCTAGTATAGGTATAGTAATACATTTTATTTTTATCTGTACAATATATCTGTTCTAGTCATTTAAGTGAAAGAACTCAAAGCCTACCGGGTTTCCAAAGTCTAGGTTATTGAAGTGCCTGTCATCTTTTATGCCCCCTTGTAAATGCTCCTTCCATTTCCAGATATCAGTTACCATTTTAATTGGTAGCTTTTTCATATCACTTACTTTTAGTGACACTCAATTATTAAAAAATCAGATAACTCATGCCAGCTCATTGTTAATGCATAAAAATGTTAACATAAACCTAAGGAAAGTATATTCCTCCTCAGATGACGAATGGGAGCATTAGCATTTTTTGTACAACATACCAAAAAAAAGGCTTCAGAGTTTCTTTATAACAGGGTGCCACCTTACTACATGGATTTGAGTTGCGTACACCTATTTTGGTATGTAATACAAGGGACAGACATATCCACCTTTTCCTTCTTAAGTACCTTTCTGGCATAATTTGTTTTCCTTCCCCAAAGAATACTGGGCTCGTGAAAAAAGGCCTGAATATTCGACATTTGTGAAAAGGCCAACAAATATGGCATGGTTTGGAGACCATGCCTTTATAAAATCACAGGATTTAAAATTACTCTAATGAGCTATTTATTAAAATTTATTAAGGTTAGAAAAAGGTGCATAGCTAAGATTAATAAAAATGCATTACATTAGATAAAATAGGCTGAATTACTCTAACAAGGAGACCCATAATGTAATGTGTCAAGAGGTTTATTTCTGGGTTAGCACTGTACCACATCAGGTAGTAGGAGAGGAATCGGGTCTGTTCCAAGAATTTAAGCTGTTGTAGTAAATGATTTATTTCCTTATCTGCAGTAATATGCTAATCATCTCTTTCCTTGTTTCAAATTGATACTACGAAATGGCTTATGTATCCATACTCATGAGTGAAATTAAAGACAGGAATGAAAGAAGATAATCTCCCTGCTGACCCTAAGCAAAGGAGGGTGGTAGAATTAATAGAACCATGGCCTTAGACGAGATACTCACCTTTCTCCTCTATGGAAACACAAGACTGAGCCTATACTTCTACGCTGTGCCATGCTTTTGCCTGAAAGTTTGTTTCAGGTCAGAGTGTGAAAAATGAATAGGAAAATGGCCCAGACAAATTATCAGTAAGTTACCACTGCAACCTTTACCTTCTACCTCTTTCATAAGAGCTGTTGTACAAGACAGCTTTTCATTTAAAAAGGTCCACAGGTTAATGAAGAGTTCTAAGAGCCCAGATGTTGCCTAATCTGTCCAAATGGTACAGATTATCGACATGAAGACAATTTAAGTTAAACTGAGCCATCTCCTCACTCTACTGCTGATGTTGTTTCTGTAGGTTCTTTCAATCTATATTTTGGCTTTCATTTTTTTCATTTTTTTAAGTCATGGGCATTTTAAAAAAATACATTTCACTCTGTTTAACTGGAGAACTATTTTCTTCATATCAGAATCTCTGGTTTGTATTTCTTTAAATTCTTAGAGTCCCTTCTTATTTTCTAGCACTTTTTATTGCTAATAAATTAGTGATTGATTTGTCTAAGATGATTAAAGAAATATAATCACAAAATTAGAAGTGCTGACCTTAATGGTATAAAGTGATTTCTAAAACTGAAAACTGCCAAAGTCATATTTTCTACATTATTTTGCATATAAATGGAAAATATATATATTTCAAGAAATGATGATAATAATGATATTAATTAAAAATAAATAACATCTTCACTTATATGATAATGTATTATCTATATACTTCAATAAATTCATAGGGATGATGTGATACATATTGAAATAGTACAAAATTTATACCAAAATTAAAAGAAAAAAAACAAAAATACTGAAAGTAACTACATCCTTTCAGAAAACATTGAATCATACAAGAAATATATTTCCAGTTGGAATTCTCATGATTCAGTGCATCTTTCAACAGTCATTTCTCAGTTGGAAAAAGAATAACCAGCAAAACAATCACCGTATTATAACAACTCCTTGATAGTTATTAGAAAGCATCTTCATTTAAAACCCAATCTGTGGGCATTATTGCTGAAAATATGAGAATAATATTTTATAAAACCGTGTCACCTGTTATATGCCTGTATGCCCCATGGCATGAATCATAAAAACATACCTTAAAATACGTATAAGATTGGATAGAATGGAAAGTAATACAAAAGCTACCTCTACCATACTGTGCCCCCCCACACACGCCCACACACACTCCATACACACACACGTGTGTGTGACCAAGCTTACATTTGGTAAGATGTAGCCAAGATGTAAGCCAAGAATCATTTAGAATCAATTTATTCAAAGTTAGTCAGTCAATATTGCGACCTATATATTGTTTGTTTTTCCTTTTGCATAAATTGGGTTTATGTAATTAGCAAGCTAAAAGCTACTGAAGTTATCCACCCACAACCTAATGTTAATATAATCTTTATTGCTTTTAGTTTTTATATTCAGACAGTTTTACAATTGGATCTCCTTAGAGAACACAGCACAAAGTGTTTCAGAACACAGAGCAGTTTGCTTTAAGAAAATAGCAAGCATTTACATAGGGAAATAGCAGAAGATAAGGATGTTAGAGCCAGACTGTAGAAATAGAATAGAAAGCCATCAAACTTTACTTGAAATAGGAAATGTGATTTGAACTACCAGTTAAATCACTATGTGGTATTATTTATTTTTTTTAGTTGAAACCTATTTTTCTAGGCTTGTGATGAATTTTATTTTCAAACTTAATTAGCAAGTCTACAGTGCATCCGCATGTTGAACACAAAAGCTTCTGTGGTGTTCGGCTAACAGTTTTACATCTCTAATTTAATAACAAAGATCTTTCTAACATGTGATATGGATTTTGTTTTTGTTTTTCTCTGCCATTTGCAAGTATATTCATTTGGTTTGGTTTGGTTTTCACTATTAATGCTGACTGATAGCTGGTTTGTTTTCTGTTCTAGGTTGTGGAGACTAATTTGGTTGCTTTTGACTGTCACTGGATCATTATAAATGAGGTAACACCAACTAAACCTTATTGTCAACTCTGGGTCCTGTTTTCATACAGTGAGTCACAGCATTTCCTATGGCCTTGGAATCCTAAGAGGAAATAGAACACAAAGTAAACTTTGAGCTTCCTGACTGGATGCTAACTAAAAATAGAATAAGGAGTTTTAAAAAATTATAAATGGCTTTGTATGAATAAGATAAATGGAGATCATCTTCCCACTGAGTATCTTTTAGTCTTTTCCGCTGGCATACACTGATTGCTTAGGGAAATCATCTTTATACAAAGTACAGTTCTTCTTTGTAAGCAAAGTGAATTCCTCCCAGTGGAGTACTTGTGTTCCATTTATATTTTAATGTTGTTTCTAGAACTTTTATATCCACCCCCCTTACACGAGGATTAAATAGTTCAGCATATGAATATGAATAAAAAATAGATATTTTTTTCTTTTCATGATGAAATACAACTATTTTAAAATCAACCAAGTTGTCAAATGCCTTATGAAAGTTTATTGATTTTTGTAAAAAAAAAATACAAAGATTAAAAATACATTACAACATAAGAACTCAGTGAGATAAATCGTTCCATTGGCACCTACCAATAGGAATTGGAAAGGATAATGAGCAGATCAGTCATGGACAAATAATGAGATGACATGAATTTGTCCTCAACAAGACCTGGTATTCATGTCATATCTATTACTTATGAATAAAAAGAATGCACTATTTATCTGTTAGCTGTGTTACTATGGATATGTAATATAATCACCCTGTGTCATTTGTACAGTAAGTATAATAACATTTACTTTATAAGCTCATTATAAAAATTAAGTGAGATTTTATCTTATACTCTTAACATATGCTGACAAATGGCACTCAAAAATGGTAATACAGTAATGATTATATTACACTAAAGTCCACAGATCGGCTTCCCACATGTTAATGTGTTGAATACTAAACATTATTTTATGAAACAATAAGGGAATGAGGTTCATGGAGGGTATATGATTTTACACAGAAAAAAAAAATAATTCAAAGTTTCAAGTTGTGTCTTTTACACATTGGTAGAATTTTGGCACCATTCTTTTTTTTTTTAACAATAATTAACATATTATATCATATTAGTTTTAGGTATATAACACAAAGATTATATAAATGTGAATTTAGATATATATAAATTTATATATATAAATGTATACACATATATATGCATATACTTAAAATGACTACCACAATTAGTTACTATATATAACCATACAAAGCTAATCTTTTTTTCTTATGAAGAGAACTTTTAAGATATGCTCTCATAGCAGCTTTCAAATATGCAATATGATTTTTACTGACTATAGTCACCATGCTATATATTATGTCTCCATGAATTATTTATTTTATAACTAGAAGTTTGTATTTCTTTTCCTTTTTAAAAAAAAATATTTATTTGAGATAGAGATAGAAATAGAAACAGGGAGAATGAGTGGGGAGGAGAGGGAGAAGCAGGTTCCCCACTGAGCAGGGAACCTGACACAGGGCTTGATCCCAGGACCCTGGGATCATGACCTGAACTACAGGCAGACGCTAACCAACTGAACCAGCCAGGCACCCCTGAAGTTTGTATTTCTTAATCCCCATTACCCATTCCCCCATCCTAATCCTCCTCTCCTCTGGCTCCCACCAATATGTTCTCTGTGTCTATTAGTTTTACTCAGTTTTGTTTTTTCATTTTTTTTTTATTTTTAAGATTTCACATGTAAGTGAAGTCATAAGGTATTTGTCTTTCTCTGAGTTATTTCATTTAAGTGTAATACCCTTATAGTTTATTCATGTTGTTGAGAATGCGAGATTTCATTCTCTTTTAAAGCTGAGTAGAATTCCATTCTGTATGTGTGTGTCTCTGTGTGTGTATGTGTCCATTTATCCATTGATGGACACTTAGTTTGCTTCTATATTATGATTACTGTAAGTAATGTTGTAATAAAATGGGGGGTGCTTATATCTTTTCAAATTAGTGTTTTTGTTTTCTTTTAATAAATATCCAAAAATGGAATTGCTGGATCATATGTTTTTTTTTTTTTAAATTTTTTGAGGAAACAACATACTGTTTTTTATAGGGGCTGTACCAATATATATTCCTACCAACAATGTACAAAAGTTCCCTTTTCTCCATATCCTCCCAATTCTTATTATTTCTTATCTTTTTGATAATATCCATTCTAAGAGGTATGAGGTCGCAGAGGTGATTTTGATTTGCCTTTCATTGATGATTAGTGATATGGAGCATCTTTTTGTGTGCTTGTTTGCCATCTTTATGTCTACTGTGGAAAAAAGTTTGTTTAGATCCTCTGCCATTTTCAGATTGGTTTTTTGGAATTGAGATGTTCAAGTTCTATATATATATATATATATATATGACTCATGTATTTACTTTGGTGGGGGAGCATGAGTAGGGGGAGGAGTAGAGGGAGAGTATCTTCAAGCAGACTCCCCACTGAGTGCAGAGACTGGCAATAGGGTTCCATCTCATGACCCATGAGATCATGACCTGAGCTGAAAACAAGAGTCCAACACTTAACTGACTGAGCCACACAGGTGTCCCTCTTTACATATTTTGGATATTAACCCCTTATTAGATATATGATTTGCAAATACCTCCTCCCATTCAAAAGGTTGCTTTTTCATTTTGTTGATGGTTTCCTTCACTGTGCAGAAGTTTTGTTTGTTTTGTTTTGTTTTTGTTTTTAGTTCGAAGTAGTCTTAACTTCTTAATTTTTTTATTTTGTTGCCCTAGCCTTGGAGTCAAATCCAAAGTCATGGCCAAGACTTATATCTGAAAGCTTTCCATCCTTTCTTCCCTCCCTCCCCGCCACGAGCCCCAGCCCTGCCTCTCAAATTCCTCATATCAGAGAGATCATATGGTAATTGCCTTCTCTGATTGACTTATTTCACTTAACACAATACCCTCTAATTCCATCCACATCATTGTAAATGGCAAAATTTCAGTTTTTTGATGGCTGCATAGTATTCCTTTGTATATATAAATGAAACAAGATGGGACTAGGGAGGGAGAAAAACCATAAGAGACTCAATCTCAGAAAACAAACTGACAGCTGCTGGGAGGTTTGGGGGGAGGGATAGGGGGGTTGGGTTGTGGACATTGGAGAGGGTATGTGCTATGGTGAGTGCTGTGAATGGTGTAAGACTGATGATTCACAGACCTGTTGGGGCAAATAATACATTATATGCTAATAAAATAAAATTAAAACAAAAACATAAAAACAAAAAAGAATATAAGTTGTTTCTAAGCTGAAAGATAGATGTATGGGGCTCATTATTTCCCTCTACTTTTATATATTTTCAAAATTTTATAATAAACATTTTTTCTTAAGTAGTTTAAAAAAATTGAAAAAAAAAAAGAGCTTTCCAACTTATTTTCTTAGAGGAGCTTAATGGTTTTAGGTCTTACATTCAAATCTTTAACCCATTTTAAGTTAATTCTTGTGCATGGTATAAGACTCTAATTTCATTCTTTTGTATGGCTATCCGATTTTCCCAACACCTTTTATTTGGGACTGTCTTATCTGTTGTATAGTCTTGGCTCTTTGTTCTAAATTAACTGACTGACCTTAAATGCCTGGGTTTCTTTCTGGGCTATCTAATGTGTTCCACTGATCTATGTGTCTGTTTTTATGCAAGTACCACATTGTTTTGACTACTGTTGCTTTGGAATATAGTTTGAAATCGGAAAGTATGATGTCTCCAAGTTTGTTCTTCTTTTTCAAGGTTGTTTTGGCTATTCAGGATCCTTTGTGTTTCCATACAAATTTTAGGACTGTTTGTTCTATTTATGTGAAAATGCCATTGGGATTTTGATAGGGATTGCAAGGATTTTATAGATTGCCTTGGGTAATATGGACATTTTAACAATATTAATTCTTCCAGTACATCAGCATGAAATACATTTTCATTTAGTTGTGCTTCTTCAATTTATGTTTTCCATATCTTATAGTTTGGAGTATACAGGTCTTTCACTTCCACAGTTAAATTTGTTTCTCGATATTTCATTCTTTTTAAGCAGTCATGAGTGGGATTGTTTTCTTAATTTCTCTTTCTGTTTTTGCAGCAACTCATAGATTTTGGTATGTTACAGTTCCATTTTCATTTGTTCATTCCCGCATATGTAACAAGTTCTTTTTCTCTGTTTTTTTAAGATTCTCTTATTAGCTTTATGTTTTGAAATTTAATTATAAGTTGTCGTGGTGTGGCTGTCTTTGGGTTCCTCTTCTTTTTTGACTTCCTGGACTAATTGGATCTGAATGTCTATTTCCTGCCCCAGGTTAGGGAAGTATTCAGCCATTATTTCTTCAAATAAGTTTTTTTTTCCCTTTCTTACTCCTTCTCCTTTTGGGCCTTCTCTGATGCAAATTTGTTCAGTTTGATTTTGTTTTATAGGTTTCTTAAGTTATCTTTGGTTTTTGATTAGTTTTCTTTTTGCTGCTCTGACTGCATGAGTTCTACTGCCTTATCTTCAGGATAACTGATCCTTTCTTCTGCTTCATCTAGTGTGCTGTTGAAGCTTTCCAGTGTATTCTTCAGTTGAATTATTGTGTTCTTCAGCTCTATGACTTCTGTTGGTATTTTCTTATATTTTTTATCTCTCTTTGAAGTTCTCAGTTTTTATTTATCTTCTTCTGCGTTTGGTGAGCATCTTTATGACCATCACTTTGAACTCTTTATCAAGTAAATTAAAAATCTCTGTTTCATTAAGGTTTTTTTTTTCTGGGGTTTTGTGATATTCTTTTGTTTGGAATATTTTCCTCTGTTTCTTCATTTTGCTTGACTATGCTTGTTACTATGTATAGTATAGCTTTCTCTCCCAGTCTTGCATGAATGGATTTGTGTAGAAGATGGACCTTCATTCAACCCTGCTCTAGCTCTTAGTTGCCTGTGAAACCTTTGTGATTGTCTAAGCAACCTGATTCATTCTTCATCAGTCCCAGTTGTTGAAGTTGTGCCAAACCCTGCCACTGTTCCAAAGGGAGGGATCCCAATTAGCACCTAGTTTCATACTTATTCGAAGCCAGATGCTCAGGCACCAATTTTTAAAGGATGAAAATACATACAGTTCTGCAGGACCACAATTGTAAGCCCTGCTGGCATCCAGACCAGTCCATGTAGAGGGGCTCCCTTGCTGACAGTTGTAAAATTTGGGGTTTCAGACAAATGTATAAGCTCCTTTCTTGAAGGTACTGACAAGCTATAGTGAAGCAAGGGAGAGCACAAAGATGGCAACAACTGGCCCACGTAGCCTCTGGGTATGTGGCAATCCTGAAACCTGCCTTTCTGACTGAAGTTCCAGGACAAGTAAAATAGGTTTCTTCAAAGGAAGATGTAGGCATTTCAGTCTATTCTCTGTGTTATGAGCTGGGGATGGTAACTTGCCAAGAACTGTCTTTCTGATTGTTTCAATCCCATGGGGCCCAGGAATGCAACGCCCCCTGGACCTCAGAGCCAACTGCTCAGAGGGTGTCTCGTGTGTGGACTATGTGTGTTTGCTGATTTTAACAGGGCCACAGGTTAATGTGAGGCTAGGGCATGCCTGCGGCTTTAGTGGGACCACAAGAGAGTGTAGGGCTGAGACACACCTGACAGCACTAGCAAGGAAAAGTGACAGTGCAAAAATGGTGGCCACCAGCACCTTCATCTCCAGAGAGAGGCCAACAGGTCCCTGCCCTTCTGGCAGATGCATTAAGATTAGCAAATTAATTTCTTTCAAATATACTCTAGGTGATTTTCAAACTGCTGCTTTTGCACTTGGACCTGAAGTGAATGAGTCTGTGTGTACACCCTTTAAAAATGGAAACTCAGTTCCCTACAGCCCTTTGGGGCTCCTAGATGTAAGCCCCATTGGTTTCCAAAGCCAGACACTTTGGGGGCTTATCTCTCCATTGTAGGTCCTAACGTTTGGGATGCCTGTGGTGGGTCATAGACCCCTTGCTTCTCAGAGACAAGCTCTGTATTTGTGAGATCCCTCTCAACTGTGTGTCACTATGCTGGGGGTGGGCTTTTTGGCAAGAACACATCTCTGCCTCTCCTACCCATATTGATATAGCTCTTTAATTTTTTGTTGTGGGGTAACTGCTCAGCTGATTTCCAGTAATTTTTCAGAAGGGATTGTTCCATATGCAGCTGTTGATTCAATGTGTCCAAGTGAGAAGGTGAATTCAGAATATTCCTATACTACCTATTAATTAATTAATTTATCTATTTATGTATTCATTTAAACTTAGTTGATGCACAATATTGCATTAGTTTCAGGTGTATGATATAGTGATTCAACAAATATGTTACGCTCACCACAAGTTTAGCTATCTTTTGTTATCTTACAGCACTGTTATAATATCATTGACTATATTTCTTATAATGTCCCTTTTAATCTCATAACTTATCCATTTCATAACTAGAAATCTGTACCTCCCTCTCCCCTTCACCCATTTTGTCCATCTCCCTAACCCCCATCCCTCTGGCAACCATTAGTTTCTTCTCTATAGGTCTGATACTGCCTGCCTTTTATTTGTTTGCTTATTTATTTGATGTTTGTTTTGTTTTGTTTTGTTTTTAGATGCCAAATTTGAGTGAAATTATATGGTCTTTATCAGTCTGACATATTTCACTTAGCATAATACCCTCTAGGTTCATCTATGTTGTTGCAGATAGCATAATCCTATTTTTTAAATTATTTTTATTAAAATATAATATATTATTTGCCCCAGGGGTACAGGTCTGTGAATGATCAGGCTTACATATTTCACAGTACTCACCATAGCATATACCCTCCCCAATGTCCATAACCCAACAACCCTATCCCAACCCCCACGCCCCAGGAACCCTTAGTTGTTTTGTGAGATTAAGAGTCTATTTTGGTTTGTCTCCCTCCAGATCCCATCTTGTTTCATTTTTTCCTTCCCTCTGCCCCACAATCCCCCTCCCTGCCTCTCAAATTCCTCATATCAGAGAGATTATATGATAGTTGTCTTTCTCTGATTGATTTATTTCTCTCAGTATAATACCCTCTAGTTCCATCCACATCATTGCAAATGGCAAAGTTTCATTTCTTTGGATGGCCACATAGTATTCCATTGTATATATATACCACATCTTCTTTATCCATTCATCTGTTGATGGACATCTAGGTTCTTTCCATAGTTTGGCTGTTGTGGACATTGCTGCTATAACATTTGGGTGCATGTGCCCCTTTGGATCCCTACATTTGTATCTTTAGGATAAGTACCCAGTAGTGCGACTGGTGGGTCATAGGGTAGCTCTATTTTCAACTTTTTGAGGAACTTCCATGCTGTTTTCCAGAGTGGCTGCACCAGTTTGCATTCCCACTAACAGTGCAGGAGGGTTCCCCTTTTCCGCATCCTCGCCAACATCTGTCATTTGCTGACTTGTTAATTTTAGCCATTCTGACTGGTGTGAGGTGGTATCTCATTGTATTTTTGAATTGTATTTCCCTGATGCCAAGTGATGTGGAGCATTTTTTCATGTGTCTATTGGCCATCTGGATGTCTTCTTTGCAGAAATGTCTGTCCATGTCCTCTGCCCATTTCTTGATTTGATTATTTGTTCTTTGGGTATTAAGTTTGATAAGTTCTTTATAGACTTTGGATACTAGCCCTTTATCTGATATGTCATTTTTGAATATCTTCTCCCATTCTGTAAGTTGTCTTTTGATTTTGTTGACTGTTCCCTTTGCTGTGCAAAAAGCTTTTGATCTTGATGAAGTCCCAATAGTTCATATTTGCCTTTGCTTCCCTTGCCTCCCTTGCCTCCCTTGCCTTTGGTGATGATTCTAGGAGAAGTTGCTGTGGCTGAGGTCGAAGAGGTTGCTTCCTGGGTTCTCCTCAAGGATTTTGAGAGGTTTCTGTCACATGCTGAGGTCTTTCATCCATGTTAGTCTACCTTTGTGTGTGGTATAAGGAAATGGTCCAGTTTCATCCTTCTGCATGTGGCTCTCCAAGTTTCCCAACATCATTTGTTGAAGATGCTATCTTTTTTCCATTGGAAATTCCTTCCTGCTTTGTGAAAGACTAGTTGACCATGGAATTGAGGGTCCATTTCTGGGCTCTCTCTTTTGTTTCATTGATCTATGTGTCTGTTTTTGTACCAGTACCATATGTCTTCATGATTACAGCTTTGTAATAGAGCTTAAAGCCTGGAATTGTGAGGCCACCAATACTGACTTTCTTTTTCAACATTCCTCTGGCTATTCGGGGTCTTTTTGGGTTCCATATAAATTTTAGAATTATTTGTTCCATTTCTTTGAAAAAATTGATGGTATTTTGATAGGAATTGCATGAAATGTGTAGATTGCTTTAGGGAGTATAGACATTTTCATAATATTTGTTCTTCCAATCCATGAGCATGGAATGTTTTTCCATTTCTTTGTGCCTTCCTCAATTTCTTTCATGAGTACTTTATAGTTTTCTGAGTACAGATTCTTTGTATCTTTGATTAGGTTTATTCTTAGGTATCTTATGGTTTTGGATGCATTTGTAAATGGGATCAACTCCTTAATTTCTCTTTCTTCTGTCTTGATGTTGGTGTATAGAAATGCAACTGATTTCTGTGAATTGATTTTATATCCTGACTACCGAATTCCGGTATGAGTTCTGGCAGTTTTGGAGTGGAGTCTTTTGGGTTTTCCACATAAAGTATCATATTATCTGGAAAGAGTGAGAGTTTGTCTTTTTCTTTGCTGATTCAGATGCCTTTTATTTCTTTTTGTTATTTGATTGCTGAGGCTAGGACTTCTAGTAATATGTTGAATAGCAGGGGTGATAGTGGGCATCCCTGCCATGTTCCTGACCTTAGGGGAAAACTTCTCAGTTTTTCTCCATTAAGAATGATATTTGCTGTGGGTTTTTCATAGATGGCTTTGATGATTTTGAAGTATGTACCCCCTATGCCTATACTGTAAAGAGTTTTGATCAAGAAATGATGCTGTTCTTTGTCAAGTGCTTTTTCAGCATCTATTGAGAATTTCATATGGTTTTTATTCTTTCTTTTATTAATGTACTGTATCACATTGATTTATTTGTGGATGTTGAACCAACCTTGCAGCCCAGGAATAAATCTCACTTGGTTGTGGTGAATAATCCTTTTAATGTACTGTTTGATCCTATTGGCTAGTATTTTGGTGGGAATTTTCGCATCCGTGTTCATCAAGGATATTGGTCTGTAATTCTCCTCTTTGGTGGGGTCTTTGTCTGATTTTGTGAGGAAGGTAATGCTGGCCTCATGAAATGAGTTTGGAAGTTCTCCTTCCATATCTATTTTTTGGAGCAGTTTCGGGAGAATAGGTATTAATTCTTCTTTAAATGTTTGGTAGAATTCCCCTGGGAAGATGTCTGACCCTGGGCTCTTCTTTGTTGGGAGATTTTTTGATGAGTGCTTCAATCTCCTCAGTAGTTATGATTCTGTTCAGGTTTTCTATTTTTTTCTCGTTCAGTTGTGGTATTTTATATGTCTCCAGGAATGCATCCATTTCTTCCAGATTGTCAAATTTGCTGGCATATAGTTGCTCATAATATGTTCTTATAATTGTTTGTATTTGGTGTTAGTTGTGATCTCTCCTCTTTCATTCATGATTTTATTTATTTAGGCCCTTTCTCCTTTCTTTCTGATAAGTCTGGCTAGGGATTTATCAATCTTATTAATTCTTTCAAAGAACCAGCTCCTAGTTTCATTGATTTGTTCTACTGTTCTTTTGGTTTCTATTTCATTAATTTATCCTCTGATCTTTATGATTTCTCTTCTCCTGCTGGATTTAGGCTTTCTTTGCTGTTCTATCTCCAGCTCCTTTAGGTGTAGGGTTAGGTTGTGTACTTGAGACCTTTCTTGTTTCTTGAGAAAGGCTTGTATCGCTATATACTTTCTTCTCAGGACTGCCTTTGCTGTGTCCCAAATATTTTGAACCTTTGTGTTTTCATTTTCATTTGTTTCCATGAGTTTTTTCAATTCTTCTTTAATTGCCTAGTTGACCCATTCATTCTTTAGTAAGATGCTCTTTAGCCTCCATGTATTTGAGTTTTTCCCAACTTTCCTCTTGTGATTGAGTTCTAGCTTCAGAGCACTGTGGTCTGAAAATATGCAGAGAATAATCCCAATCTTTTGGTACTGGTTGATTAAGGATTAATTAAACCAATTAATACTTAGAATCATTAAACAAAAATGTCCATTTCCTTCTCTTCTTTGATAATATTACATAGGGGACCCATTAATTACTTTTTTTTTCCATATCCAATTAAACTTCTAACAACATGCCTGAATCTTAAAAGTGTGGACCCACATAGAGCTCCTGGAATGACAGGAGTCATCTGTCTACTGCTTCTGTGTCTCTTTGTGCTATGGGAGAAATCATTCTTTCATATCATACAGAGGAAGTCTGAGGAGACTAGAGTGTATTTCATTAGTGACAAATATTAAGGAAATAATAACAATTTCTATTTTAGTATAGATTTCATAAACATTAGGAGTCTTTTTAAACTTACATTTAAGTTAATTTCATAAAATATTAGAAGGAAAATGTCTTTAAATGTATATTCGGCAAGTTGGGCCACTATTTTGCAAATAAAACATCCACACAAACAAAGCAATTTAACCAGCAAATAAATCACTAAATGTTAGGAGTATAGAAGACCACAATTCTTTTTTTCCTCCTTCACACTTGGATTTTCTACTGTAAGCTGTCATAACTTTATAACTTCACCTTTACCATTACTGAAACCCTTGTGTCCTTTTTACATGCAGCCCTTCTTACTAGTCCTTGAACAGAGCTATCATTTCTTTGGGGCAGGTCAATACCACCTGGCTTCTGAAAAATCTGATGTTCACAGCCCACAGTTTATATTTGTTATTATTTTTAACTAAACTAGGTTCAAACATGTTTTCTGTATTTTCATTCCTAGGAAAAATCATCATTATCCATATTCCTGCAGTCAACCTTCTTCTAAGTGATTCCATTTAGTTACTTCGTTTTCTCTGAGATACAAAATATGCTTTTGGAAACTTAACTCTCAGTACCTTTACTTTGTTTATGAGTTGCTTATTCAAATTTATAATGAATGAATTAAATTTGTCCTAGTTTCCATAAAAAAGAAACATCTATTTCTCAAATTTGCTAAGAAGTTAACAAACTCTAGAAGTAGTAACAACAACAGCAAAACTCTAACTATGCAAATGCCCATTTGACTGAACGTGGAAAACATGAATCTATCTAGTTTGGTTTGCATAGCTACTATTTTGTTGCTAATTTTAAAATGGGTTGCAAACATTTATTTAATCTATTGCACCAATAGTTTCTTAAAGAGGTACTATAAATCAAAGTTGGCACTGTGCATCATGATACAAATGGATGTATGAACTTGAAAACAGTATATTTTTTTCATTTGCAATAAGTGTGCTATAATAACGAGAGGCTGTGTTACCTCATATGGTATAATCAATCATATGTTAGTAGTTGGTAATGGTATTTATCTTCTCCCTGCAATCAGTGACTCTAGCTCAAACAGCCTTTCCATATAAGTATTGTCATCCCCCTAGGGTCATGAAACAGATGGCCTCACACTTATTTAAGTTTTACAAAAGTTAGAAATTCAGATAGAAAGATATGCATTGTCTAGAGATGTAGGAAACATCATGCTATAAGCACCCTCTATCCTTTGATAACACTGAACCTGACCTTTGGTGCCCTGACTTCTTGTTTAAGTAATTTAAGGTAATTGCTGCAATTCAGTATTGCAGTTAAAAAGAAGTTGTTGTTTAGATTTTAAAAGCCTATATGTGTAAAGGAGGTTGTTCATTTTTCCTAGTTTAGTGATTAATTGAACTGCACACTACTAATCTCTCAAGCAGAAAGTTACCATTCTGCTGCATTTCCTGCTGGTATATAGCCTACAGTTGGTTTTGTTCCATATTTCAACATTATGTTTGTGTAATTATTTCACATTAATGTTAAACTTTGTGGAAGCATGAAAGGATCATCTTTGCTAAAGCATGAAGAATATAAACATTAGCAAAAGCAACAACAAAAAATATAATATTTTCAAACTACGCCACATAGTACACTGCTTAATGGCATTACTAAAATCTGGCTTATTTGATGATGTTGAAGTCATGAAAGCATCCGTTTCTACACTTAAAATTTCAGGTATCTATCTTTAGGAGATAGTTTGGTGAAGTCCTGCCATTACTTCATTTGTTAATTCATTTTTAAATTTATCAACATTTAGCAAATACCTATGATGAGACAGAAACTTTGTTAGATGCTGAGATTTAAAAAAAGAAAGAAAAAAAAAAGGGAAAAGAAGGAAGTCTCTTCCAAAATAGTTTATACAGTATAGATGGTCATCTGATCTAATGGATTTTGAGAGTCTTTCCTTCCCTGGAATTCATTATTTTAAACCTATGCTGATATACCACAAAGATTTGGGAGTGATTGAATTCTGGGAAGTGGCTATTTCTGGATGGTGTTGTAACAAAGTTTTAGCTTTCCTCTTCTTCTCTCTTACACAGTTCAGGGTTCACCTTGTACTAAACTATTACAGCAAAGGGAATAGGAATATTTTTACTTGAATATTAATAATTTTTTATTATCTGTGTAAGTTATTTTTTGGGAAAAGAAAGACTGTATGCCTTATTCCTAAAGAAGTGTGTGTGTGTGTGTGTGTGTGTGTGTGTATCTATATATATAGATGTAGATATATATATATCTGTGTATATATATGTTAGATATAATAAAACATCTTTTTTTCACTTTTATTAATTATTAATTAATTCAGAAATATACTCATTCATATAGAGAATACAGAAAGAACAAACAATTTTGTTATTCAACCTCTTTAAATTCTTTAAAACTCAGTAAATTTCTGTATATCTTTATAGAGATTAGCATAATTTGTTGGTACTGGAGGCTTGGGAGAATGAGTGTTTGAACTGGTTCTAGATTTTTTAAAAATCTGATGGTTTGCACATTTTTTAAAGTTCAGATTCTTAGAACAGTGTAGATTCTAATAGATTATACAATAGTTTCATATTTTATTATAGTAGTTTACTTATATTTTTTTTCATTTAAAAGAGTATCTTTAAAATAGAGTAAATATTCATTTGACTTTCAGTGTTTACATAGCATTACATCTGCCTCTCTTGAAATGCACCTTTTGAAATGTAGAAGTAAAGTTCTGTAAATATAAAATAGCTGCCTAATCAAGTTTTCATATCGCTATCAAACTATTTTTGAGATCAGGTGTCAAAACTAAAACTGCAAGTGATTTTTTTGAGACAGACTGTCTGTTAACTTCATTCAGAATGGCAGATTCTTTCCTCCCAGAAAATTACTTCCTTTTCCCTTTCCCAAAAAATAATAGGCAAAATATATTCAATTTAAATTGACATTTCCCCAGATATAGCTTAGTTGCTTAGACACCTGAGAACTTCAGCTTTCAAAATCATCCCTTTTTGTGGGCTTGAAAATAGTCCACTTAAAGACTTTGGCTCATGATAGATTACTTTATTATTCCTTATAGAATCATCAATGTGTTTAAAGCAGAATAATATATATTTATAGTTTTAATTTCTATCATTCATGAATATTAATCTAAATATTTCCCATAAGGAAATGTGGATATCTTGTATAATTACTTTAGAGAGTGTTTCTGTTGATGACATTTATAAATTCATACCATGAATAAAGAATATTTTGAATGAAGAACTTGGAATTTCTCTGGTTCTTTATTTATAAAGTAAGAATCACAGTATCTGATTCAGAATGCAGTTTTTAGTAGAAAATGAGACAATAGGTGAAGTGCTTAATGTTTGTCAAATATAAAGCAGAGACTTAATATAAGTTTTTATACTAACATGCTGATTTATAGTTCATCATATGTGAGGCAGGTAGAAATGGTGCTGTTTGACAAAATGTTCCTGTATCTTAGTTTTACTAAAGAACAAAAGATCACATATATAACAAAACTTAGTTAACATTATGAAAAAGTTGGTAGAATCTCTCACTGTCTTTTAAATGAAAATTCCTGTCTGCACAACACGGAATTAAAATAAAGACACTGAAAAGCAATATTAGTTACTTTTTAAAGGTTTCTGGTTAAATTTCAGACTTAAAATGAAAGTTGATGAGAGACTGTTTAATTCTGCTTTGTGAATAGATAATAGAGAATTAAAAAGTGACTGCTTTTTGCCAGATAGTGTTTCTGGTGGGTTAGTGAAAGGACATAGAATAAAGGAAAAAGACAACATTTTACATGAGAAAAATCATTTTTTATGGTACATTAGGGATCAATTGACCAGAAATCCAGAATATTATACTGCATACAGCTGACAGGTATTATTTTATTTCCAGAAAATCTCTATTTTGTGAAGATAAAAAATAATGAATTTTAAAACTAATATATGCTTTAAATAAGAATAATATGTAATTAAACTAGAAAGGAAAAGAAGACAACATACACTTGTAAATAGTCTTTTTCTTTTTCATTATTCTTTAATAATTCTTCAGATCAAAACCAAGAAACGCTCACCACAGTCCAAAATTTATCTTGTGTCAAATCTTTTATTTCTGCTGCCGTAAGAATCTATTGAAACCGATAATATGTTAATTGCAAAGGTTTTGTTGGTTTAAAACACTCCAAATGGACACTATGAAGCACAAACTGCTTTAGTAAAGACTGCCTTAAAACTAAAATTTATTCTCATCATTTCTATTCTAATTCCAGTTAGAATAGATGTTATAATATAAAAATATTATTTCATTTTTATTATTTCTACATCCACGATTGAGCCAAGTCTTAAAATTTAAGTCTGAAGTTGGGAGGTGGGAGGGGTGAAGGAAGTAGAAAATACATTCCTTGACTTTGACAAATACTCATGTGCAAGATAACATCAATTTGGATAAAGAATATTGGGTTTTTTTCATTCATCTATTCTGGTTCACATTGTATAATAAAAAATGTTCCAATTTTATGAACACTTTGTTTAATCTGTTCTTTACCAAGAGAAATGTATAAATTAATACCAGTTCTAAGAAATAATTGGGAAACATTTTTTTTTTAAATGTCCTCTTTGTTTCTCTACTTGCTTTATTTAAAAACCCCATTTTTCATTGCTAAGAACAATATATATTCCTCTTACATAGCAACTATCTTCTGGGTACTCAAAGTACCTTGAAAACCACTGATTTTATGACCTTTTTCAATGTTTAGACAAATATTTTTCCAATGTTCAACATAGTATATTAGAAAATTACTACAGATAAGGTGGATTTAAGGTAGTTGCTCCATTTAGAATTATTTAGGCATTAATGTATATAATATAAAGCACAAACAACACCTATAAATGAGCTGATCATTTTAATTAACATGTATTATTGTTTTCGTTTGGATGTGTCCTAAGCACTGAGCAAATGCAGTATAGTCACGAATTCCTTAACATTTACAAATAACAACTCATTAATAGTTTTCTGTTTCTGTTACCATATTAAAGCATTTCTAATAATTCCATTTCTTATCTTATAGGAAATAAATGATGTGGATGTTCAGGAACTTGTAAGAAGGTCAATTGGAAGGTTAACAATCATCCGGCAGACATTTCCAGTCCCCCAGAACATAAGTCAGCGATGTTTCCGTGGCAACCATCGAATATCTTCAACGTTGTGTGATCCAAAGGATCCATTTGCTCAGAATATGGAGGTATATTATAAATGCTACAGTATTTCTCTTGAGGTGCTTCATTGGCCAATTATACAGAGAGCTCTTTGAGTTGTAATAGATTCAGAATGATACATGTTTGCATTTTCTGAGCTATTCTCTTCCTCTAGAAATTTAGTAGGTCTGATGCAGGAGTGCTAAGAATTTCTGTCTGATCTTGACCTCATTATAGCAAAATATATACTCATTTAGTAACAATAAAATGAGTAGATGTTATTTCCTTCTCAGCAAGTAGATACATAGCATTTGCCACGGTGGAATTTGTGATTGACATTCCTTAATGCCAAATTCCAAATTATTAAATTTGTTTGACTTCTCTGGCATAACAAGGACATAGACATTTATTCTCTTTTTAAAGATTAGTCTCCAGTTTGAAGATATTCATCAAAAAATACTTAGAAATGCAAAAAATACTATAGTGCTATATAGTCCTATCCAAATCAGATGGGATGTAACTGAAAGCTTTGCTATTCAGAATACAACAAAGAATTTCAAAGTAAATAAATAAAATCTCTGAGCAGCAAAATAGAGAACAAGAAGTCCCTGCAGTTTACTCCTAAGGATGTCCTTTAAATACTCACCCAGAGCCTATTTTCTTTTTCTTAAGGAAATTGCTATCAGATTTTGTTTTATTTAGTTTTATTTCCTTTGCACTGGAAATCTCAATATGTCAGTTTGAATGGGTTGTTACCAAGGCAGGCACATCGACAACAGTCCGAAGCAATAAGGAGCATTTTCTAGCAGGCAAGAGGCAGAAAAAAATAATCAGATATACTAATTCAAATATCCTATCAGTGTAGGGCTTTTCCAATAAAAACAACTCTGTGTCATAAAACAGCTCCTAAGGGTATAATCATGCTATGCTGCTAACATATTAGTATTTAAACAATAACTCTGAGATAGCAACAAAGATTAAAGGCATGGTCAATTTCAGAAGTCAGAATAATATATATTTTAGAAAACTATTCTTTCAAAATGTTTAATATCAAAAATGTTTTAGTACTTAGAGATGCTCAATCCCCAGTAATACCAGATAAATAAGGTCATTTTGTAAAATGACTTCTTTTGAAAGACATCTCCACAATTTTCCTATCTTTAGTCAGTTTTGGATTTTTTAAAGATTAATTACTATTTATCCAACCACTTCGTCATACTTATCACCATTGTAAGGAGCAGCATGTATTTACCAGGACCATTGACCACGGAACTTTGTGTTCCTTAGTAGATTTAGGCTCTTTGAGACTAGGTCTCCTCCAAGATCTGGTATCATAAAATCCCATGAGGTACTCATCTATCTTTGTTTCCTCCATCACACCTACCACACTGCTTTGCTTCTTCATAAATATTTGTTGATTTGAAATGTAATTAAGGAGAAGACAATGATTAAAGTAAGCCACTCTGAAGCCTAAACAAGGCCTGTTTAAATTTTAATACCAGTCTTACACATATGCTTATAATGACCCATTTTTTCATATTAATTGGTCATGAACATGATTGATATGAAAATGATAGAATTCTAAATGAAGAAAGTGGAATAATTTTGATTAAGAAAATTTTGAATTATTAAAGTTCATCTCTGTCAAAGGAAGTAATAAGAAATATACAAATTGGGAAAGCAGAAAGTAGCTACATAATATTTTAAGGCACATTCATCTAAAAGTATAATCCTACTGATTTATTAATGAGTATCTTGAAATCTTGGAACAAATATTTCCTTCTTTTCTCTTTCTTTCTTTCTTTCTTTCTTTCTTTCTTTCTTTCTTTCTTTCTTTCTCTTCATAGCCCCAGACCTCTATACTGAGTTAAGGAAGCACCATGCCTCTTATCCCACACCTTTGTCTTCCACCTGTAAAACCCACAGATGGAAGGAAATAAAAAAATTACTTTTGTTTGAGGATTTATTACATAATAACTTCCCTATTATACATAATAGGTTTTGAGAAAATATCTAGTATATATCTAGTATATAAAAGAAAAATTGACAGAAAATTTGATATGTGGATATATATATACACATACATATATACATACATACATATATACATATTATACATATATATACATTTATATATATATATATATAAATTAAGAATCTAAATGCAGGGCTATTAATTTAAGATGTTCCACTAAAAACACAACATATGTTATAGAGGCTTCTCTTGGTAAAAATTTTATCTCACCAAAATTAGAGGAAGCAACAAAAATAATGTGTTTTAAAAAGTTTGAAGTAAGGGATTCCTTCAGAGACGTAACCCTCCCAACTTGGAGCCTATAAAAAACTGCAGGTAAACAGGATCACAGATTTTTATCTTATCAGCAGGGTACTATTAAAAATAACTCAGAAAAAGTAAAAGTATGAAAATATGACTCAAGTGAGCTCTAAAAATAGAGACCCAACTATTAAATAGAAACCCAAACTATAAAATCACAATAGTCAGTACAACAGGGGAGAAGAGAGTACATGTGGGTCTCTGGGCTGTTACTTAATTTAATATACAGAGAAAGAAGATTCAGATTTGTTTTGTTATAAACAAAAAACAAGCTTTCCAAACTTTTAAATTCATGCCAGAAAGACTAAAATCAAGGATGAGTTGAAGTTGCAAAATAAAGTTGAAGAAAACTTTTAGCTCTAGAGACAAAGTTTGTACAATATATGAAGCAAGAAAAAAGTGAGGCATTCACTGCTTGGTGAAACTAATGTTAGGTTGGCTACTAATGGAGAGAAAATAGAAAATTTCAATTTTGTTTGCTTTTGTTATCTCCATCTAAGCAAAATTGTCTTCAAATTGGAAAAATTAGAGTTAAAGTGATTTTTAAAAAATAAACCACTGGTTTATAAGGAGCAGGGTTTGGAGATGGTAAGCATATGCCTTACTGCTTTAAAATGAGGTCTAGGGACGCCTGGGTGGCTCAGTTGGTTAAGTGGCTGCCTTCGGCTCAGGTCATGATCCCAGCGTCCTGGGATCGAGTCCCACATCCGGCTCCTTGCTGGGCAGGGAACCTGGTTCTCCCTCTGCCTCTGCCTGCCTCTCTGTCTGCCTGTGCTCGCTCGCTCTCTCTCCCTCTGTCCCTGACAAATAAATAAATAAAATCTTAAAAAAAAATAAAATGAGGTCTAAATAATAATTGTTTTAGAATAGTAAATAAAACAGTAGATATGATCACAATATTATAATTTAGAAATACCAGAAAAATACTTGGCTAGAAGACCCAAGTATATGAGACTGGTATATTGTTCCAAGTTTCAAAAGGAAGGAAAATGATTCTGACAGAATTTAATACACTAAAAGTTGATATTTGGATAAACTATAATATAAATACATGGTTTGGGATACTTCAAATATGACAATAGGACTTCCTTAAGGGTAAGCACTACCAAACTAAATCCTATTTACTAATTTTTTTATAAAGATAGAATGTTATAAATCTATTTATTGTATATTGACTTTTAGGTGGAATTTACCAATTTTCTTATGAAATCTTTATAGAAAGGCATTAAAAAGTCTAGATAGGTTAATGTCACACAAATATTTCAATAAAGAACTTAGAAGATCGTAGTAAACATTATTTTTAGATTTAAAAAAGAAGAAAAAAATAAAAGTTAGAAATATGTGAAATAGAAATATGTGGAAGTCTCATCTTAAAATTTATAACTTATGAGTTTCTTTAAAATTAAACGTAATATTCCAAATAATTTACCAGTTAACTTTGTTTATTCCTCAAATCTTTAAGCAAATTTGATATGCCTGGAACATAGCTCAGATATATTTTGTAGCTCTGAGTACTTCTAATATCCATAACTTCTTTTAACTTCAATTTGGGAAGTATGGAACTAAGAGGTTGCTCAACCATAATGATAAATATTCTACTCTTGAAGTGCAAGGAACTCTCTATGGTCATCTGAAAATAATATTCTTGGAACTTACATTTTTAATTATTTACCATTACACAAATAAAAGTGAATAATAATGCCTAACACATTTGTAAATGACATAAAGCTAGGAAAGAAAGCTTATGCTGTGTTATATAATCAAGATCTAAATTATTCATATTTGCTGACTAAAAATGAATGTGAAATTTGACATTTCAAGGAGATAAAGGATAGGTTCAAAATCATTACAAGAAGTCTGGATGGATATGACCTGGTTTGATAGCTGTTTAAGGTTATTAAGATGAAGGCAAATTTTGTTTAAACATAACACAAGTCCTTTTGGCTCTAAGCCATTTTAATGTGATCTTGGTCTCTTTAGTGGAGCATTTTGCTGAGATCAAGAGAGATAACCCCTTAGACTACTCTGTCCTAGACAGATCACATCTGCAATAATGTGTTGGCTATGAGTTCTAAACTCTGAACAGAAACATCAAAAACTAAGAGGACAGAAGAAAAATGCTGAGATGGTGAGCAGCCTAGAAGTTACACCAAATGATGAACAACTGAAGGAAAGAGGATGTTTCAGGGCAAGTCATGGCTGCTGTCAAATATTAGAAGATTGTCTTATAAAGGAGGTGGGTGCTGGGGGCTCAGTTAAGTCAGAAAATGAGTGTGGTGGCAGTAAGAGAGAGAGAAATGATTGGTCAGATGGTGGAAAAATGGAGTTTGAGATGTTAGAGGAGGTATGTGTTTGGATCCAGCAAATAGTCACTCTTGTTGGATGTGGCCAGAACAAAAGTCAAAATCATCTCTGTAGGAATTGCAGTGACTTTTTTAATGGAGGGAGATAGTTTAGAATCACTGTGAGAGAGGAGTCAAAGACCTCATGAATACAGAGTGACCAACAGACCAATAGGTGATAGCAGAATAGGACCTCAGCATAGGAAAGAGCATGAACCTCAAAACAGAATAGGCACTTCCCTGAGAAACAACTACCAGAAGGGGTAATGGAAATCTCAGAGAATGTCATCACCTCCTTTCAATTCCATAGTTCAGAAGGTGGGAATGAGAGGCAGCCATTTGTCAAAAACACCTGTCATATCAAAGACAAGGCATTCACCTTTAGGAGCAGCATGGATGATTAAGGCACATGCCTCAGAGTTTGCAAGAGACCCTGTGCCATGGCAATGTCAAGATTAGGATGGAACACAAGTTGCCAGGTTTCTCACATCTTGACTTCTGTCAGATGTACCTGACGTTAAACCTGACTTTCTTTTCTTTGTCTTCTCTTATTTGACAACTATTTATCAAAAGCCAAATGTGTGCTAGGCTCCAGGCTAAGCCAGGAGGAAATAAAGAAGAAGGGAAACCAAATTACAGAGGGGAAACATTTGGACACTATGAGCCCTATCTGGAAGGAACTCATATTCTAGTGTGAAAACCAGATTAAAAAAAAAAAAAAATCTTACCATTATATGTTACAAATAGAAGCATGCAACATGAGCATCATGGGAGATAAAGAAGACTGCCCAATTAGCCTGGAAACAAGTAGAGTCCTGAGAAATAGCCAGGGTAGGATTCATCTCACCTGTGACCTGCAAATTGAATATTAGAAGTTAGGTAGTTGGAGAAAGGTAAAGAGACATCAAAGAGTGCTACTCCTACCATTTCATGTATATATTTAAATCAGTCAGTCAGAGGGAGAAGCCAAGGAGAGCTAGAGAATTAAGAGCAAGCAAGTTTGAGTCAGCGAAGCAAGGAAAGGTTAAAAGAGGCCAGAGTATTGCAGACTATTGAGAAAATGTCCAAAGGTTTTCCTTTCAGGTCTTCTAAGTCTAATTCAAACTGAATTTTGACTCATCATCTACTTTTATCTTCAAGTCCTCATTCATTGCAGATTTCATCCACGCCCCCTACTCTCTCTAGTAATTATCAGACAGGGGAGGTTCAGGGAGGTGAAGGTGAGAGTAGCCTGTCCTAATATTTCCTTATAAAGAACAAATTGTATTTCACATAGTGCATGAGAATATGCAGTATCTATTTTGCTTTCAAGTCACATCATTTAACTTATTTATTTTATTTAATTTCAATTAATTAACATATAACATATTATTGGTTTCAGAGGTAGAGGTCAGTGACTCATCAGTCTTATATAATATCTAATGTTCGTTACATCACAAGCCTCCCTTAATGTCCATTTCTCTTTAAAGAAAGGCCTGCCTTCCCTAAGTACTATGCATATAAAATGATGCTTAACAAACACAAATGATTAAGATTCACCTAGTAATGAAAGAAAACTCACAAGGCACTGTTAGGAAGTGCTTATTAACAGTTTTTCATAATATTAAACTGTCATCCCAATAGTTGAAATTTAGTGCCATTCTGTGATCGTTGCAGACAATTTCACAAGATTCCTTAGTAATTAATTATAATTAATTATAAACAAAGGGCAATCAACATATTGTCACCTTTGTTTTCAGGAAAAAACTGTGATAACAAGATATGTTTAAAACTCTGAGGAGATTTAAATGCTTTAAGATGGATTTAACTTCCATAGCTACAGTGATTTCTCATTTTTTTTTTTACTTTGTGTTTTATTTTTCCTTCAGAGAAGTAGTAATAAACCATTTAAAATCTTTTACTGAATTTGGATGTATCTTGGTGTTTATATTTCCTAAATAATTTCTAATATCTTCAGAAAATAAACACCTTCTGCAATTGACAGTATGGATAGTACTTCTGGCAAGAGTTAATTGTAAGAGTGCAATAGGTCAGAGCAAAAATTTTCAGTTCATTTTTTAAATTTATATAGAAGGGAGATAATGACATGATTACTCTGGAAAAAGGAAGCATTAATATATATAACACATATTCACCCACAGTTCATAGTTTATGGTATTTGTCATGCTATTGAATTGCAATTCCTGTGTATACCTAGATAAGTTTGTATAGATCCTTGATAATTATAATGTTTATGAATGGCACTGTGTTCTCTCATTTTCTCATCACCGAATCCCCATAGACAGACACATACACACAGATGGCCACTTCCTTTTTCTTGCACCTATGACACTCATTTTATATGTAAGATCAAGTTGATATTTCTCCATCTGAATAATCAGAATGCAAAAACTTGACATATTCAGAAAATGTATTATTCAGTTTGCCCTTCCAATCTGAAACCCTTAGATCCTTACCTCTTCAGAAAGAAATAAGGGCCAGTGATTTTCAAAGGTCTGACACTAACAGCCTCGCCTCTGTCGAAAGTTCTTTTTTATCTTCCCTTTCATACCTAAATAAGCCGAGAGAGCAATTGAGGCATACAATCAGACAAGACTTCATTGTCAATGGCGAAATTGCCCAGGAAATGAAAAAAAGAAACCTTTTGCTTAATAAATAACCCAGTAAACCAGCCATCTATGACATGAAGGGAAGCGGCCAAGCTGATGATTTCCCCCTTATTCTCAATGGTAGGCATCAATGATTCTAATGATTACCGTCTAATGTCTTTTCAGATTTCAAACCTTTACATATATGACACGGTGCTTTTGCTTGCTAATGCTTTTCATAAGAAACTGGAGGACCGAAAATGGCACAGCATGGCCAGTTTGTCGTGTATCAGAAAGAACTCCAAGCCTTGGCAGGGAGGGCGTTCCATGCTGGAGACCATCAAGAAGGTAACTTTTGGCTAACGTTTCACTCTCCCTAATTTTCATGGAAAGGGGATACATTAAGTTGTCTTTTGTTGAGATATCTTTTAAAAGGATGTTTCTCATCACCAATACTGTTGTCAATGTAAAACGCAAGACAGTGTAATAGAGAAATGAAATATTAAAAGAAACAACATCAGAAAGTCACATACATGCATAAAACAAGGAGCCCTTCCTTACACATCAGGGAATTATATGCAGGTATAAAGTTAATGGTTGAAGTATTTTCAACTGCCTTTGTTATACCTTTAGGATTAGGGATACTCCAATTATTTTGGTGCCTGTCACAAGTACAAATAGCTGGGGTTTTCTTTTTCTTTAAAATGCACCATCAACTGAAAAAAAATAAGCGTAAGACTTCACTGTCTTTGGAATACACGATACATGGTAAGACATTAGAGGAGATGATCCTTAATTTATCGTATGATAAAGATACAATTCATAAACAGTTAATATTTTTCAGCCTTCATGAACTATTTGAGATATTTGCTGCATTCTTCTTCCTCACTGTCAGCGTGGTGTTTAGCCGGGCTGTGACCCGCTTTGGCTGAGCTACGTGCTCTGTTCCCAGGAGGCAGTTTATGGTGCTTAACTCCTCTCCACGGCATATGCGTTCTGCAGTTTATTAGCCTCTTTGTCATGTCATCCTCGCTGGCATTTTCCGTTTGTCTCACACAGCTTCTTGGATTTAAAATGAAATGATTAATAAAACAAACAAATTTCTCTTGTACCCTTTACACAAAGAAGACAGACATTTGGAAGTTGATGTTCCTTATTTTACCCATCTTTTTTCTCTCTGATGTGTTTGCCTTTCTCTCCTGAAACAAAAAGAGAAACAGCTAGTTGAATGAAATATGAACGTATTTAGAAAAGCCAGAGAGAAATTTAAAAGTTTATCATTAGAAGTGAGCGAGCTGTACAAGAAACCAGGAAGTGGAAGAAGGAAATGTTGCAAATGGAGACTAGCCTGGAGCTTTCTCTTGGTGTGTTTCCTCTTTGTGAAAAGAATAGCTTTAATGAGAATTTAGGCTCTTATCAACAGAAGTGCTTGAGAATTCAATGAATTGACTATATTGGCAGAATAAGATATTTCAACTAAAAAATGAGTAAGTCAAATCTAAACTCAAAGTGTCACCACGATCTCCCTATCTGTGTGTGTAGAGATTTGGCAGGTATGAATCCAAGGGAAGTTGTTGAACATGATTCTGATCCTGCCAATTTATTAATTCATGGTTTGGCTGGGATGCAGGAACCCGAATATATTCATTCTTCTGAAGGTTTCTCACAAAGGCAGGATAATAGTTTGGGAGGTTGCTTAGGAGATACTTATTTAGTGGAAGTATTAGTGGGAGGGAAAAGAGAGACACCATAATATGTAGGTGGTTCTCATGGAGCAATTCATTATACAAAATGATGCTGTTGAAAAATGTATAATCAAAACAATAATTTAGATATAATAATTATGACATTTATTTTTGGGGGGAATATTTGTGTATTTGTCCCAGTAAGCTTTCAGCCCAGTGACACTTTTAAAGGAATATATCCATTCTATGTATTTAGAGATGAATTTTGAATGATATATATCACTGCAGATATATTCAGTTTCCTTATTTTTTTAAGTAAACTCAGCCCAGTGGGGCTTGAACATATAACCCTGAGGTCAAGAATCACATGCTCAGTTTCATTATTTGTTTTCCCATATTTCAAACTGATTTCAACAAAAATGGAGTAATTTTTTTCCAATCATATTACTTTGCCTTTTCATATGAGTGTTTTTGTCATCTCATTCAGATGTCATTGATAATACTGCGTGTATCAAGAAAATTTGAAAGAACATTACTACTCATATAGGAACTCCCAGTAGAACAGAATGGCCTCAGGGATGTCCTGGCTGACTCAACCCAAGCAGCAAGGGTGGGCCAGGTCTTGCTAGTGGCCAGTAGGTGAGACTGGGAAAATTTCCCATTTACTTGGGCTAGAGATTTTTAAGACTTACATTTCCTACTGGGTTCAGTGAAGCAGGTGCAGGATGAGCTTTCTTGATCAGCATGTCCAGATGTGGAGCCAAAGGGGAAAGGGAGACCAAAGCTTAGAAAGAAATCAGCAGCCAAACATCACAAATGAGGTCAGGCTCTTTATTACAATGGGGACATTCTAGTAATAAAATATTTAATTACATTCAAGAAACCACTGCATGTCTATATTAAGTACATGCTATATATACTTTACAAAGCCTCTGAGTCGCTGTGAGGAGACAAGTGAAAGAATGAGGATCTGTCCCTTAATTAATTTATATTCTTTGGGGGGGTAAGACAAAAAAAAATTAAGAAGCAATGTAGTTGATGTAAATACTGTAAATGTCCAGTACATTTATAAGGGGGGAAGTGGTAGTTTCCAGGAAACTGGTGTATGGAAGCTTTACAATGTATTTTATTAGCTGTAAAATAGGTACTTCCACATTCTCTTCTTTTTAAAAAAAATAGTGGTCAATTCTCAAGTGTTTATTTCTCCCAGATATTATCAGTTACCCCCAAGCCATTGCTATTTATATGACTTCTAGAGATCCACTTTGAGATTTATAGTTTTTAAAATACTGAGTCTTGGGGCGCCTGGGTGGCTCAGTAGGTTAAGCCTCTGCCTTCGGCTCAGGTCGTGATCCCGGGGTCCTGGGATCGAGCCCCACATCGGGCTCTCTGCTCAGCAGGGAGCCCGCTTCCTCCTCTCTCTCTGCCTGCCTCTCTGCTTACTTGTGATCTCTGTCTGTCAGATAAATAAATAAAATCTTTAAAAAAAAAAATATGAGTCTTCCCATCTGTGGACATGGTATCTATCCACATAGTCACCTTTTTATAGCCCTCAGTAAAGATTAGTGTCCTTCATACTTATTTGCATTATATTTTATTCCTAAAATTTTATAAAGTTTTGAATATGTATGTCTCTGTGTATGTGCATATTTGCACACACTATCATGAATCGAATTTATTTCCATTATGTTTTCCAACTAGATATTGTAAGTATGTAAAGCAATTGTTGATGTTGATGTTTGACATATTTTGTGATCGAGCTGACCAACCCTTGAAACTTGACTCCTGATTCTCACTTCTTCCTTCATTGTTTATTTGCTTGTCTTTTTCAAGTAGCCATTGATATCGTCCTCAAGTAAAATTAATGTTATCATCTAATTCTAATACTTTGTATCTTTCTAAAACTTTCAAAAACTTTAAAAAAACATGTTCTTGAGGCTGTCTGGGAAATGACCTGTCAGGTACACCCCAGAGTTTATGAATCTCAGAGATGGTCATCTTTTCCTGCTCCAGGTGAGGATGCCAGGTCATCTACATCTCAAAGATGTAGATATAAGGATTCTACCTCTAAGGAGAGCTGTTGTTGATGCCAACCTGGCTTAGAACTGTCCTACACAACCCTGACACATGGGACACACTATTTTCCGGTTCTCCTCTGATGCATCCTTCAACTATTTATCTTGATTTTAATGCTAATTCACCACTGACATGGGACACTTCCAGCTCATGGGTGGAAGGAACCCCAAGCTGTGGTGTTAGCAGCACACCCATGAGATAGAAGCCTGATGTGGGGTCTACATGGAAGGGTCTGTAGGGGAACTTGCAGGATAGGCCAGTTACAGAGGATACAGTGGCTAGTGAGCAGCGTCTAGGCCACAAACTTGTGATTTGAGCAACATATGTAAATATGGCAACATGTAAAGAAAACTTGGGGGGTTCCTTCCAACATTTTATTGACCCTGTGTCTAAAGAAGACAGTGTTGTCATAAATATTGCTGGATGTTTGTACATGCAATGATGGGGTGATTAATGTTATTGGGGAACCATGTTAAAGTGTAAACTGTGAATAAAGTCATTTGACAAAAATCTGTACAAACAGCTCATCCACCACCCACAAGAAGTTATCCCAGTTTTTAACATGGCTGTCAATGAGATCTTCTTTGACAGTTACCAGATTCAATCAGACAACATCAGATTTAAGTAGGACCATTCAATGTGTTGAAGATTAATTACATGAGAAACCTGAATTCAGAAGACATTGACCAGTCTATCACCATAAATGGCATGTTGATTAGGATGTCTCACCTGCTTCCCGAGATGCAGAAGTCCTTTTGCAATGCCAGGTATGCATCCACACTGCCTTGGTGGAGATAGACCATGGCTGAATCTCTGAGCTCTATGTGGGTGAATGCTGACCCACAATCACTCTGTGTTCTCAGACAAGCAGATGGATCAAACATTAGCAGTCTTCTAAAAAATAAGCCTGCAAGGCAGATGCTTCATGCTGTCATCCTTTTTACTCACAATGATCTTGTTGACAAGGTTCAACCTGGGGACAGAGTAAACAGTACAGACATCGATTGAGTTGTTCTTACTGAGTCAATTCAAGAGTGAGTAATGTGAAGTCTGTCTACAAAACCCACATTGACAGCAATTATTATCAGAAAATGGATGCACAACATCTGCATGAAGAAGCAGATGAAGATACAGAATGGAAACTTGTTTTCAGAGAAGCATGTGGTATTGCTGAAGGAGCTCTATGGAAAACGAGGCGTTTATGAAATGATTGCTTCAGTCTCCACTTAAAGCATGTAAGAACATCAAGATTTAAAAAAGGGACTCTTGCTTCAGCTCTTCCTTAGAAAAAAGAAAGATTTTAGTCGTATGGCAAAGGATAGACTTTGTGCTGAAAACAAATCCTGATGTGTGGTGACCCTGGGACCAGTAAGTCCCAGCCTCTGCAGTATGTGTATGACCCAGTCTCCTGGGACTGACTTCACAGTGTAAGTAGCAAAAGACCCTGAGATGAGGCAGGTGGTTCTGAAGACTGATGCCTTTGACCTAAGTGACAATAGTATCTGCTGTATTATAAGTTTGAGAAGATGAATGAAAATATGAGACCAGCATTGCACACTGTCATGGGACAGCTGGCTCTCTCCATTTTGAAGGCTGGGATTATTTGTCAGCTCAATGCATGCACCTGTATCCTGGCAGCAGCAAACTCTATTGAGTCTCAATAGAAAACAGCTATGGTAATAATCCAGCTACCTCACATGTTATTATCAAGGCTCGATTTGATCTTCCTCATGCTGGACTCTCACGATGAAGCCTTTGACAGGCATCTGGTTCACCACCTTGTGGCTCTGTACTACAGAGCAAGGAGCAAGTGGAGAAGGGGTTCACAAATGTGACAGTATTGAAGAACTCCATTGCTTATGCTCACAGCACAGTCATGTCTTGGCTCACCCAGCAAGCCAGCCAGGCTCTCATCCAGGTTTATGTAGACTTGAGGAAGATCAGAAGCTCAGTAGTAGTTGAGGAATGGTTTCTGCATACTCTTGACAGCTGGAATCCTTAAGTCACTAAGCAGAACCACTGGATTGAACTATGGACGTATCTATTCTTACTACAAAAATGAATTCCAACTCTCCGAAATGGAGAGAAGGGTTAGTTAACTTAGTTTATGTAAGGGCAAACACCAAGTCTAAAATACAACTTTTTGAAGATATTCAGGGACAGTCTGACATAGCAATGACCAAAGATATGTTTGAAGAAGGGCTGCATGCTTTAGCTGATGATGGCATCTTGACAGTGACAGGAAAAAGTGTTTGCTTGCTCTGAATCTTTTGTGAGTAGTGCTGTGTGTTCTTCTTGTCTGTACTCGGCATTGCACTTGTTCCATATATGTTTGGCATACAGGCCAATTGGCTGCCATGCTGCCATCAGCAGAAATAGATTCTTTAAATAATTATCTGACTCCATAAAAATTTTTTAACTTGGGTTCAATTTTCTTAGGAGGGGGCATGTTTTCAGGCATGTTTTCATAAAGTGTGTGTTTTCATTTATCCCCCTCCATTTTGAGTAAAAACATAGTGCCAATTGACAACATATATGGCATATATAATAGAAATTATTTTCTTGCAGTACCTTTTTTTTTTTTCTTTTAAACACCAGAGCTTTTAATCTGTGGGTATATACAGATAGCAGAATGCCAGTGTTTTTTGAAGGTGGCAGTCTGGGTCATGTTTTTTGTGCTAGACTTTCTAATAGCAAGCATCCATATACTTGGAGTTTTTGTGATATGAGATAAGACTTAATCAGAGCCTTTCTCCCTGTTATAGCACTCAACACAATTCCTCCTAGAGGCTGGTTCTCATGGCTAAAACATAATTCCTCCTAGAGGCTGGTTCTCATGGCTACTATAAGATCAGGAATTAATGGTTGGAAATGATTGGATTCTAGGCTAATGTCTGCCACTTTATCCTACTGTAGAAAACTTTTTTCCTAAATAAATGATAGGGAGAAGTTTAAAAATAATAAAATAAGAGCTGTTCTTGACTAACTGCTTTAACTTCTACTTCTAAATTTGTATAATTTTGATGACAAATAACATCTTGGTTTAATAAATATGCCACGAGTGTTTTGCTATAAGTATTTCAAAGGAATTATTTGAAAAGAGATTTTTAAACTAGGTAAAGAATATATCTCTATTTTTGTTTTATTATTTTTGTACTTTTTTTTTATTTAACTCATGCAGTTTTATAGTAGCAAGGTAAAATAAAATAATGCTTCCCCAGTTTTAAGGTGGAGAAAGCTGAGTCTCTAGAAAAATTAACAACTTATTAAGGGTTGGTTACGATGCAAATTTGTTTTATTACCAAGTTGTTTGGCTTCTAACTCTGTGTTCTGTATACCATACTATTTACCCTTTTCCTTGTTCATTGTGATAATTTTATTCACCACTGCCAAAACCCTTTGGCTAAAGAGAATGCCACACACCAAGAAATCAAGGGTGTAACTGCTATATGTAAATATTACGTAAATAATATCTTAGTTTCAAGGTGCCTTTTTCAGATGCCTTGAATTTGGAGTGTGCGTTGATGAGTCTGCAAGGGTAGGATTCTAAAGGCATGGACTGCATTTTTAAAAGCTCTTGTGGCAGAAATTTATCAGCACACATATGCAATCTTTACGGTTTTATGAAAACCTATATTTAATTGTAGTATATATTTTGGTAAGGAGTTTTCATGTTGTATAATTTAAATTTGTTGAGGTTACATGCCTTAGAGAAAGCTTTCAAGCCTTTTAAACTAAATAAGTAAAACAAAAGCTGATCTGTTCTGGAAGAAAGTGAGGGAGGGTCTCCATAGATGGACTCCCACTACAACTGGTTCTTGGAACCACAGTTTGAAAACCACGTCCCTGGAACATTTAGAAATCAGTTTAATCCATACAGATCTACCGCCATTCTTAGGTTGTGGAATAATATTACATTCAAGCAATGTGGGCAAAGTATTTTTATTTACAGACTTGTTCTAAAATTAAATGGCAATCATTTCCTATTTTTTCTTACTATCAATGTTGAGACAGCTTCCAAGAGTACGCTGTGCTCATTCATGTATTTATCATTCTTTTAACAGATATTTATCACTTGTCTGTAGTGTGGAATGTATTATTCAAGCACTTCTAGGTGATTACCCAAAAAAGAATTTAGAGCCTAGTAGTGAATATTGGCATTATTATACTGCAAGCTATTCTCTAAGTTGAGAGACAACAAGAGGCCCCCAAAGTGGTGAAAATAGGGTACTCTGGAATCTTAGAAAGATATGGTTTCACTTATTTGTGGAGCATAACAAATAGCATGGAGGACAAGGGGAGATGGAGAGGAGAAGGGAGTTGAGGGAAATTGGAAGGGGAGGTGAACCATGAAAGACTATGGACTCTGAAAAACGATCTGAGAATTTTGAAGGGGTGGGGGGTGGGAGGTTGGGGGCACCAGGTGGTGGGTATTGTAGAGGGCATGGATTGCATGGAGCACTGGGTGTGGTGCAAAAATAATGAATATTGTTATGCTGAAAAAATAAAAAAAATTAAAAAAAAAAAAAGGAATGTACCATGCAGTGGTACACACTCAGATTCCCATTTCTCAGCTGAGATACTCTTTTCCAGGAAGGCACAGAGCTGAGCCTCTGTATAGGAAATGCCCTGTGCAGCAGAGAGACATTCCACTCTCTTACTGGAATTGCATACACCCAGCGACCTCTCATTGCAGAGTGGTCTGAGTCCCTTCACTCAAAAGGCCGAAACTCCAGAGTTATTTTACTCCTCCGCAGGGACTGGCCCTAGGCATCACCCAAGCCATTGCTGTATTTCCATCACTGTTTAACCTCTCCCTTTCCAACCCCTTTTCTTGCACTCCCTTGAAAGTGTTTTTCTTAGGAGCACTTGAGGTAACCCTCCTGCACACAAGCAAGTCCCCTTTTCAGAACTATTTCCTGGGGAACTTGACCCAAAACAGAGAAAGCACATTAGCAACATTTGTATGAAACTGATAGCATACTAATGGAAACCTGAAAACGAACAGGTTTAAGATAGGTAAAGCTATGGAGAGGAGGATATTTTTCAGTGGTGAGAGCACTCTAGCTGCCATATCTGTTGGAATAAATCATGTGGATAATGACAACAATTGATTAATTTACCGAGTGTATAAAATACATGGAGGGAATAGTCTAGACTGGAAAGAGATTGAGGAATTTATTTTGTAGGTAAATAAAAGATCCTAAAGAGTTTTTGAGCATGGAGATAACAAAATGAGAGCCGAGTTTTTTTTAAAAAAAAAGTATGCTTTATCTTTTAGTTTAATTTTAAAAAAAAACTAAGAAAAATGTTACACTCAAAATATGTGATTGATTACATATAAACACTGACATTTTGTATGTATTCTACGTAAGTAAGCCAATCAAGATTTGATAGATCCTTAAATCAAATACTTCAACATTGACTTAATTGATCAGTTTCTGATAAATATTTTATGGTGATTATTTTCAATATTAAATGTGGTAAAATCGAATATACCAACATTTATGTTAGTATCTCAAATCATTTAGTAATAATACACTTTCTTGTATCAATACCTATCCTATCTAAAAGAGATCTAACTCCATGTTCATATCTAAAGAAATGTTCTTTGAAATGTCAAAAATAGTGAAATTACTTTAATTCTTATATGGTAATGTATTCATTCAACAAATATTTACTGAGTACTACCATATGCTGTACTGTGTGAGCACAGAATAAGGAAGGAAAATAGAAATATCAAAAATAATTCCAAGTGTGGTTAGTTCTACAAAAGGGGAAACACCAACTGTTCTGGAAATATATGTCTGGGAGACCTCCTTAGGTATAAGAATGACAGATAGGTGAAAATGTTCAAGGTGAGTAATTATTAGCCAGGAAAAGAAAGGGAAGAGTGCTCCAGGAATGGGGAAGGAAGGATGCTTCATGCAAGAGCAACAGAATATTCTCAGGCTTGGAGGAAAAAGTGCTTGGCACATGTAGGCATCTGAAATAAGATGGGGGTGGCTAGAAGAGAGGTAGAATAGGGAATTGGTGACTTGGTTCCTTATTAGCTAAAATAAGACAGACAGAGAAAGACCATGAAAACCTTTGTAAACCATGTTTAAGTTCCTAAACTTTATCCAAGGGGTAAGGTTAAGCTACTGAGGTATTTTAAATGCAGGGCCAGGGAGGGTAGGGGTGACAAAATTGGATTATTCAGTGGCTGCCAAGTGGAGAATTCATTCTGCAGCTGCCATTGGACCAAGACAGACTGGATGAGAGAATGACACTTAAGAGGCTGGTGTTCCAACTCAAAGGGAACCAAGGCAACGGTGTTGGTCGTAGGGATGGATAGAAGTAGATGTTTTTGAGAGATATTTCGGTGATTAAAACAAGATTTGACATTTAACATAAATGTGCAGGGGAGAAGAGAAGATTCCAGGCTTCTGGCTTAGAGAAAAATAACTCTAATAAGTTGGGGCTATTGTTGTTGTTTCTATTTAATTTGTATACTTAGAGGAATGGAAACATATTACTTTGTTTTTGGGGTTAAGTACCACGTACCATTTATAATTTATAAACCTGAAGGACAGAGAGATCATTTAGGAAAATATCATCTGACTTACCAGTAACAGTACTGACTTTGAATATAATATAGTGTTTTGCAATAATATATGCAAATAAACTTTTTTGTTACTAGAGCTTTTAAAATGCCATCTATGCCCTTAGAATAGGGACTCTTGTGGACATGTCAACGTATACTCCAGCTTCAGGGCTTTTGAATCACCAAGTGGGTAAAATGGTATAAATTTTAATTTATTTCAGTTCAACATACATTTTTGAGCAATCCACTGTGATATACATATATTATATTGGGCACACATTTTATATAGTCTAGAGGAAGAAGTATGAAGCACAGGATAGAGATGTCAGTTCAGGTTCCTCAAATAACTTGTCATCTGTACCTCAGTTTCTTTTTCTCTAAGATATAGATAACATGATCAAAATACTAGCAATATCCCATTTACTTCTTGGTTTGCTGAAAGCATCTATTATGAATGAATATTTTAATGTATATGTGTAGAGGCAAATACACATATGCACATGTGTATGCATATATATACACATATAAATGTCATATGGCAATTTTAGTTTTTCCTAAACATTTCACACAAATGAAGGTTCTTTTGTTTTTATTTTTTGTGGTTTTCTTCACATTATAATGTAGTAGATAGTTGCCATTATATTTTTTTCTGGATAAAAATGTAATATTTCCTCTGTCAGGGATTTTTCTCTCTGAAATTAACTTATGAAACATGAGGCCACCAGGGTACACCACTGAGTCTGGCATCTTTCAGTGTGTTTTCTGCCTTTCTGGGCTCATGTTTATTTAACAGGTTGTTCTTGATTACCAAGCATGTCTGCAAGCTGCAAGGAACCTAGAAGTATGTATAAGGAAATTAGACAAGTGTCATAAATATTTGATGTTCCATATGATCCTCCAAAAGTATCTCTAAGTTACTGTGCAGTTCAAGCATAGGGAAAAGTCCTTCAGCCTCATAAAAGAGAGGAATAAATCTCAGTAAATATTTTCTCTTCTTCATTTCTTTTCCCCAACTTATCCTATCTGTAGGGGAACAGCAAACTTTTGCCTTTTGAGAAACTGATTATCTAGTGGTAAATTATTCCCAACCTTTGATTCTCCTCATTTTATTTTTCTCTCTTTCTCCATTCTATATTTGATACCCATTGGCATTTCTACATAGATTAGGTGGGATGAAATCAAGACCAATTTTACTTGGTATTTTAAAAAAGGTTTACTCCAGCAGCAATTTTTACTGTCAATTTAAAGTACGTTTAGAAATTACTTGTATGTGTCATTCATACTATCAATGTCCCATTAGCTTGTTTTGTTAAGAATCTGCTGCATCACCAAGAGATAAAAAAATGCAACTGTGCATGTACAAAGATAATGACTGCTCATTACCACCTGGCCAGCACATATTTTTATCAAGGCTCAGTTTTCGAAGTTGATATGAGGATAGATGAAAAAAAGAAAACAAAATAAAAAGCTCAAAAACATGGGAATAGTCCTGGGCAATCAAAAATCAGAGAGGTTAAGTTGGGGGCAAATAACAAGAGGCTCGAGATAAAGAGTTTATTTGCTTGAAATACCAACCTCTCAAGCATCCCTTATATCTTCATGAGGGAAGGCTTTACTGATTACCAATGCTAACAGCTCATTAAGAATATCACACAAAGAAGACAAATTACAGAGTCAAAAAGGTGAACAAGTTAAGTAGAGGCCACAGTTAACCAAGTGCAGGTTCCCTGATTTATGTTTTTTTTGTTTTGTTTTGTTTTGTTTTGTTCTGTTTGTTTTTTTTGGTACCGTGTATACAGTGTAAGTAGACTGAGTTACCAGATACAAGCTATGGATCAAAACTTTGGTTTGGAGCAGCCATATGAGTATTGACTGGGAATAATAATAATTTAGTGCCAAACAATCTAGTGTTCAAACATTTAAAAGTTTCAGAGTATAGCATTTTTGCACTGTAGCGATCATATTGATATATAATATCTTGTTTTTTCCCTAAGTACTAAGACAGAAATTTAAACTCTGATATAATTAAGAGATATTATTAGGGTAGATGGGTGGATGTATGAATGAGGACAAGAAAATCTCTGATAGAAGATTTTGGTATACTGATAGTTTGAACTTAGGTTTAGAAATATAAGCTGTATTTGGGAGTGCCTGGGTGGCTGAGTCATTAGGCATCTGCCTTGGGCTCCCCTCATGATCCCAGGGTCCTGGGATAGAGCCCCGCTTTGGGCTCCCTGCTTGGTGGAAAGCCTGCTTCTCCCTCTCCCACTCCCCCTGCTTGTGTTCCCTCTCTCACTGTCAAATAAATAAAATCTTTAAAAAATATATAAGCTATATTTGTGAGTCAAACTCCTACAGTATTTGCTATTTGGAGATACTAATGATAATAAGATCCACTGTACTTAACCCCAGACTTTACATTCTAGAGGGATAACTGGATTTTTTGAGATGTTAACACTGAATGAACATATAGGATCAAATTGACATGCAATAATAGGTTCATTTACCCGTATCAAAGATACAGGAAATCAAGAGGCACAGAGGAGAGAGATTGTAGGGCATTTTGCATGACTCTCTGAATCCTTTGTTTGCACATTGGATACATGCATTCTGTCTCCAAGGAAGGTTCTATCAGTTTACCTCATACAACAGAGAGCATTTACATTATGAAATGTCTCCAATTTTACTCTAGAAAGTGTAAAGCTTCAAGACATTTTCTGATGTGCCATAAGCCATTAATCTACAGATTCTGCTTATTTACTACAATAAGTCTTTAGCAGAGTACATCCTGCTAAGGGCTTTTATAGATAAGGACTCTTCTTCCTATTAAATATTACTAGTCTCTACCCGGAGTTCTAGTTGACATAGTTGACATTAGACTGACTTACCTTCTTTCTTTTTTTCTCCTCCGACCCACACCCACTCTTCTCACAACACACATAACAGTAAAACAAGTGAATGAATCTTAGACCAGCTGCTTTAACACTTTCTTCCCCAAATACTAATCAATGAAATGTAACTGAATCAAAATTTGCAAAAACATTTCCCAAAGCCATGTAAATATTCAACCATATGCTACAATTTTGCAACCCTAATAAACTAGTTGAAAAAGACCAAGAGCATGTCTATAATTTGTGGCAAAACTAGAAAGTCTTTGAAATTAAAGAATGAAATAATCATGTAGATAATGGTGGTGATGATGATGATAGTAATTAAGGTCTCACCACTCTTCAAGCTCTTTTCTATATGCTTTATGGGTATGGTATTCTAAGACACATAATAGTGTTCTGGGGTAGGCACTATTATTTTGCTATTTAATAGATGTAGAATTGGGGTATAGAGAAATTCAGTGACTTAGCCAGGTTTACCAGCAAGTAGATTCTGATACCATTAACAAATACAGGTAGTCTGACTCCAAAATCCATGCTATTGACTGCTAGCTCATGTATGAGGAAAATATGGACATATCAAATTCAGCATATTTTTACTAATAAAACCATATAATAAATGAGAAGCTGGCTTCTTAAGAAATAGTGGTGGAGGTTAGTTTTTGTTGATTATTGCTATTGCAAAGATGAAATAAATATTGAAATTAATGATTAAGCAGTGGTTTTATTGAATATCTGTTATGAATGTAGAGTCACATGATGGGCTAGAAGCAAAGAGGAAGTAGAAGACTTAGCAAACAACATGAAACCTGCCAAAAAAGACTAGAAGTTGAATTACAGGATATGGCAAAATGAGATGTAGCTGGGTATCAATGTCAGAGAGGTGATAATTGAAGCAAATTACAGAGATAACTTTTCCAAATAAGTGTGATTATCAAGCTGAAACTCTTAAAATGCTTTAGTATAGAAGTGATTCAAAATATGGTTTTAATTTGTAAAATCCTAAATAAGGCGAACGCTGATAAACTAAGCTGAGAGAAGAGTGGTAAACAAGAAAGAGAGAAGTATGACCTACATTGCCATCTGTTGGGGAAATGAACATCTGTCATGTTGAACGAAAGATGAAGTTTGGAAATTCCCAATGAATCTCAACAGCCAGCATTACTATTAAGAGCAAAAACAGATTTCAAGCCTAATTTAGATTTTTTAACTTTTTTTTTTTTAATTCGGAAAAGATATTTAAAGAAGAAAGAAAAAAATAAATCTCCAATAAGTTAGAAACCATGGCTCTTAAGATTCCTAGATATATTTTTAGATCAAATTAGAATAGAATTGTGCTACAGAAAGAATATTGTCAAAACTTGTCTCCAGAGTAGGTTTTATGCTCTCCAGGAGCATCTTGTTTTCTGACTAATGGAGCTCTGCATTTCACAGGATATGGTAGCAAAATTCCTAGCCTGCAATTATGTCTCAGCTCTACCATGGTGCTATTTCAGTAGTCATTTGAATCTTTGAGTATAAATTCCCTTGTTCGTAAAGTGGATGAGATAGGATTAAGTTATTCTCAAGGTCAACTTTCAATTGCTGTCCTATTTATTATGTGTACCTATTCAAAAATTATCCTGTTAATAATTGTCCTCTTGATAAAATATTTATTTTGTTGGTGCAAATAGTATTTTTCCCTCCTTCTCCTTTCTCCATCTCTCCTTTTTCTCCTTCTTCTTCTCTTCATTATTATTGTTATCATTGGTATTGTTATTGTTATTTTATTTCTGAAATCTTACATCAATATCTTTCCACTGTTTTAGGGTGGAGTCAGTGGGTTGACTGGAGAATTAGAATTTGGAGAGAATGGAGGAAATCCCAATGTCCATTTTGAAATCCTTGGAACCAACTATGGAGAGGAGCTTGGCCGAGGTATTCGCAAGGTAAGACCAGACATATTGGTACCTGTTTTTTCCTAAAGTAACTATAGGTTTGTTTGATTTTTCTCCTTGTCATATGATCATAGTATGCATTAAAGCCTGTATTGTAGTTTGAAAGAGAATGGGGTGGGGAGAATTAGGCATTTAAATGACCTTAAGTACTTATCAGAAGTATTAAGCAATAAATTCTATTATGCCTTAGAATAATTTAAAGGGAAAAAAGTAACCCAATGGTTTCCTAGGGAACTAGCATCATCTTCCATTCATTATAATGGTAATTTGTATAAAGCAGTGAATTCAATATTTATATAATGAATAACTGCTTGGTTTTTAACTTGTAACAGCCACAAAATCAGAATAGGAGCTTTGATACATTTCATATAGAAAGAGGAAAAGTCTACTCTAAACTGTGACATTACAGTAGTTCAAATGCTATGTGTCATGTAATAAGTAGAAAATGGTTTGCAGGAAATGAGCTCTTACTCTATACTACAAATCACATGTAAAAGTAGGAGTGCCAATAAAGGATATTTTATGAACTACTGGTTCACTAACTTTCTCAAGGAGAAAATAAAAGCCCCTGCAGAAATGACTTTTCTATAGTTTTATTTGCCGTGTTTATACATTTTTGGTAGGAAAAAAAAAAGATAATTGAATGTACATCCAGAGCTCACAGCTGTAAATTGGTAGCTATATAAAGGTAACTACATTGAGAATAAGAGTTTCTTCAGTAGGTGTTTCTCTCCAGTGCTGAGAGTAGAATGCAGAAAAACTTAGATATGACAAAGTTAGGAGTTATTCTAATCTGCAGTAAAAACTTCCTGGTAAATTTATGCTAGAGAGGAGTGGAAACTACCTTAATGTGTTTTTAATTATTGTTTTAGAACAAAACAAAGGAGATATATAAAAATTCCATAAAACACAAGGATAGCTTAGTGAATTATTTTAAAGGAAACAACCACTACTACAGTCAAGAAATAGAACATATCAAGCATCCTAGCCACCCCACATACTTCTGCCTGATACATCCCCAACTTCCTTTCTCAGTAGCATAACCATTAGTTTGAATTTTATGGTACTCATTTCTTTAGATTTTAAGTATAATTTTATCACTATGTGTATCCTTAAATAACATAGATGAGTTTTGCCAATACTTCAGTTTATGAGTAGGCTCAATATTGCATGTATTCTTTTTTCTTGCTTCTTATATCCAACATTCTGTTTGTGTTATTCGTTCTTGTCATTACACGTAGTTGTAGTTTATCTCTATATATTTCTGTATTGTTTTTACCTAATGAATATCTGACAATCCATTGTGGTCTCTTTCCATTTTTAGACCATTATGAGCAAAACTGTTATGAACATTCATGGACGTATCTTGGATATATACTCTTATACTTGTTAATATATTTCTGTGGATTTGGTGTTCAGGAGTAGAATTGTTTGATATAAGAAAGCATATCTTGAAACTTTGCTCTGTGACCTCAAACCCATTTTCATAGAGATTTACTAATTATCATACCACCAACAGTGCAACGAGTTCTTATTGCCTGAGTCCAATTCCATTAGACTTAAAAATTTTTATTAAGTTATTGGGTATATAATGATATATCTTCATGGTTTCAATTTTTATTTTCCTGATTATAACACAGTTCTGCATATTTTCTCATACTTTCTGGCACTTCAGACTTCTTTTGGAATTAATTGCCCATTCGAGTCCTTTGGACATGTTCTTTTGGGTTCTTTTGTTTTCATAATTGATTCTAGGAGATATATATATATATATATACATATATGTAATATATGTATATATATATATATATACACACACACATACATGTATATACATATATGCATATATGTATATACATGTATATATATATTTACATTTTATTTAAATTCCTTTTAGTTTCACAGACTCTTAACTGTAGATGACAAACTTAGAGTCACTGGAAGGGAGGGCAAATGGATTAAGTAGGTGATGGTGATTAAGGAGGGCATTTGTTGTGATGAGCTCTAGGTTTTGTATGTAAGTAATGAATCACTAAATTCTACACCTGAAACCAATACTGTAAACTAACTGGAATTAAAATAAAAACTTGAGAAAAAATAGCTCTCTGAAGACCTTGGGGTAAGTGAGTTCTGCTGTGGTAAAGAGGACTCTTTTTCCCAGCACCTAGAAAAAAAAAATTCTACTTGCCCATCAACACCAGTGCCATCATTCCTCACCAATGCACTCTACCAAAAAGTGACTTAAACTTTCCCACTGGCAGCTGGAGTTCTGCTTTCAGTTACCAAAGCCATCTCTCCTGATGATGATGAAGTCTCCTTATAAAGTCACACCTCAAATGGATTTGGAATTTATTTATTTCATCACCCCTTACTTTGAACAATAGTATAATTAATCTATCATTGATACAGAGTATTTAACAATTCTTTGTTTCAAGTTTTTATTTAAATTCTAGGTAACATATAGTGTAATATTGGTTTTAGAAGGAGAATTTAGTGATTCATCATTTATCATTTATATATAACATTTATATATAACATTATATATATATATCACTTATATATAACACCCAGTGATCAATTTATTTTTGTGTATGGTGTAAGAAAGTGATCCAGTTTCATTCTTTTGCCTGTTGCCATCTAGTTTTCCCATCTTTTGTTGAGGAGATTGTCTTTTTCCCATTGGATATTGTTTCCTGAAGATTAATTGAGTAATAGTTGTGGGTTCTTTTCTGAGTTTTCTTTTCTGTTTCATTGATCAATATGTTTATTTTATGCCAATACTATACTGTTTTGATCACTACAGCTTTGTAATATAACTTGAAGTCTGGAATTGTGATGTATCCAGCTTTGTTTTTCTTTTTCAAAACTGCTTGACTATTCATGGTCTTTTGTGATTCCATACAAACTTCAGGATTGTTTGTTCTAACTCTGTGAAAAATGCTGTTGGTATTTTGTTAGGGATTGCATTAAATGTGTAGATTGTTCTGGGTAGTATAGACATTTCATTCTTCCAATCCATGAGCGTGGAATTTTTTTCTATTTCTTTGTGTCCTCTTCAATTTCTTTCATCAGTGTTTATAGTTTTCAGAGTACAGGTCTTTCACCTCTTTGGTTAGGTTTATTTCTGGGTGTCTTACTGTTTTTGGTGCAGTTATAAATGGGATTGATTCCTGAATTTCTCTTTCTGCTGCTTCATTATTGGTGTATAGAAATGCAAGAGATTTCTGTACATTGATTTTGTATCCTGAGACTTTACTGAATCCATGTATCAGTTCTAGCAGTTTTTTTTTGGTGGACTCTTTTAGGTTTCTATATAGAGTATATGTCATCTAAAAATAGTTAAAATTTTACTTCTTCTTTACTGATTTGGAGGATTTTTATTTATTTTCATTGTCCAATTGCTATGGACATAGGACTTCCAGTACTATGTTAAATAACAGTAGTTGAGAGTGCACATGCTTGTTTTATTCCTGACCATAGAGGAAAAGCTCTCAGTTTTAGTATTAGCTGTGGGTTTTCGATATATGACCTTTACTATGTTGAGATATGTTCCCTCTAAGCCTACTTTATTGAGAGTTTTTATCATAAACAGGTGTTGTATTTTGTCAAATGTTTTCTCTGCATTGAAATGATCATACAGTTTTTTTTAAAGGATTTATTTATTTATTTATTTATTAAAGATTTTATTTATTTGACAGACAGAGATCACAAGCAGGCAGAGAGGCAGGCAGAGAGAGAGGACGAAGCAGGCTCCCCGCTGAGCAGAAAGCCCGATGCGGGGCTCGATCCCAGGACCCCGGGATCATGACCAGAGCCAAAGGCAGAGGCTTTAACCCACTGAGCCACCCAGGTGCCCCGATCATACAGTTTTTATCCTTTCTCTTACTAATGTGATGTATCACATGGATTTTGATACTAAGCTTATATTGCCCTCATAAAATGGGGTGGAGAGGGTTTTCTCTCTATGAGTTATATAAACTCTATTCTCTATGAGTCAGAAGTGGGTAGGGGGCGCCTGGGTGGCTCAGTGGTTAAGCCTCTGCATTCAGCTCAGGTCATGGTCTCAGGGTCCTGGGATCAAGCGGGGATCCTGCTTCCTTCTCTCTCTCTGCCTGCCTCTCTGCCTGCTTGTGATCTCTGTCTGTCAAATAAATAAATAAAATCTTTTTTAAAAAAGAAAAAAAAAAAAGAAGTAGGGGATGATCAGAGATGCAGCAGAAAAGCAGTAGTATAAAGGCTAAAGAGAATCCATTGAAATTAGGAACTCAGGGTTCATTAGTAACTAAGAAGAGGCAATAAAACAAATGGGTTAGAAAGGCTGCTGATGTCAGGCTGTTCAAATTTTTATGTTATTTAATACCAAGTGACCTCAGGAGTGTCACTAGACTCATAAGTAGTTACAACCTAAATGAGTTAATGATATGACACACCCAAAACTTGCCTGATACCTCAAAAAAATGTTGCAGTTAACTGTCACTTATGAAGTAAATGTCAATAGGGTTGTAATGCCTTATGTTGAAAAACCAACAAATCAGAAAGTAAAAAGGAAGGTTACGAGTAAGAAGCAAGCATAAGCATTTATAAGCATAAATATTGTATTATGTAATCTTGTATTATAAGCATAAATATTGTACTAGCCCAATATTTGGCTATAAGAGTGGCCATTAAATGGCTTCATGAAATTAAGGGGGCAAACATTCAGAATTTAAAGAAAATGAGTATGTTCAAATGTTCGGATTAAGGAAGATAGGACGAGAAATAAGATAAAGGAAAGAAGGGTGGTTATTGAAAGAGGTCTGGGAGAAAGAGAGGGGATCGTATCCCTTTGGATGGAATGCTTTATCTTAGACATGGAGGACATCGTTTTCCAGAATTATGGAGGGAGGGAGTAAAAAAAGAATGGTGTGAATGTAAGCAAGTCTTCATGGGTAGTGTCAAAGAGTTAAGGCTATTCTTAAGAAATATATTAACTTTTCTTGGAAAAGTGGGAGATGAGATTATATGCTGAGAAGGAAAATGTAGCAGAAAACATCAGAGATAATGAGGTTGAAAGTTTAAAGGTGATTAAGTTTTAAAATAGCTGCTGTAACAAACAAGAGAGGGCTAGTTAGGAAATATAGAATTGCCAGGCGGTGTTGTTGGTTCTTAGGGGTTTCAAATTTCATTGCAGCATTAATATACATGGTTATATATTTTTGTCCAACAGCATTTGGTGGATATAATGCATTTGAATTAATGGAAGATTGAGATTTCAAATGAGGTGATGGCAGTAAAGATATTTATTGACAGGGTGATGGCTGAGGCGGCAAGTCATAAAATCTAACTTGGACATGAATGGTAATGAGGACAGGAGGAATCTCAACAATAGGCAGAAAGTGTGACTTGAGAGAATAGAGCCCTCTGTAAGTCTGAAGAGCCGATTTTTGGTTTGCATTAAATGAAAGACCTTCGGAGCCAGGAAGTTGTGTATGAGGAGAGAGACATCTAAATTCATGATTCAAAGGGTTCACTGGGTTTCAGATGCTCAAAAAGTCATGTTTGAGGGTGACAGAGTGGGCTTCATTTTGCCTTCCACCATCATTGTAGTTCCAAGATCAATGTAGTTCCTTCACCCTGCTCTGAATTCAAAGTCCATATACTGTGTCGTTTATGCCATTCAGTTAACAATGAATCATATACTTCAAATTATGTATGCTTCATTCTTAAGTAATAATAGAACACTTCTGTAATTATTTATGTTTCATTGCTCTAACTCCCAAATTGGATGGAAACATTCCAGTGCACTGGGATTACATAGACTTTATGTGAAAAGGACCATAATTTTACAGCACCTTTTACATTGTGGCTTAAAAAATTATGTATTATTTTAATTTTTTATTTGTTGTTACACTACAAATCCTTTTTTACCAAACTACAATTTTAACCAAATACTGAATTTATAAAACTCCAAATCTCGGGGCGCCTGGGTGGCTCAGTGGGTTAAAGCCTCTGCCTTCGGCTCAGGTCATGATCCCAGGGTGCTGGGATCGAGCCCCGCATCGGGCTCTCTGCTCAGCGGGGAGCCTGCTTCCTCCTCCCTCTCTGCCTGTCTCTCTACCTACTTGTGATCTCTATCTGTCAAATGAATAAATAAAAAAATCTTAAAACTCCAAATCTCCCTCTTAAGTAATTTTAAGAGTACCGTGAATAAGTTAATGGATTGCTAGCTCCATTTATAAATGGGATGGTTCTTTCATATGGACATTAACACATATATACAATGTCCTCAGAGATACTATCAAGGGAAAACATTACCACGCAAATAATTACAATACAGATTCACTTAGATATGTCTAAAATTAAGGCTCTAGGGGCGCCTGGGTGGCTCAGTGGGTTAAGCCGCTGCCTTCGGCTCAGGTCATGATCCCAGGTCCTGGGTTCAAGCGCCACATCCGGCTTTCTGCTCAGCAGGGAGCCTGCTTCCTCCTCTCTCTCTGCCTGCCTCTCTGCTTACTTGTGATTTCTCTCTGTCAAATAAATAAATAAAATCTTTAAAAAAATAAATAAATAAATAAAATAAAATTAAGGCTCTAGTCCCAGTATCTCCACATATCATAAAGACTGAATGGCTTTCCAATTGATGAACTGTCAAGTTCTCAGGGTTTATTTTAAAGCCAATGGCTAAGTGTGCACAATGCCAGCAGCCTTATCACCTACAGCGGGGTACTGTCAGTGCTCATAAGCCAGCAGGATTGTGTCTGTTTGGATTTGAATGTGAGATTGACCCAAGTCCCAAATTTTGGACTAGTCTCAGCTCTTTTGGCATTGTGTAAGTGGAGGTTTCATTTTTTCTGAATTGGGGAGAATGTGAAAAGGATTATCTAAGTTTCACTGATGTTGATCAAAACAAAAAGCTCTTCTGCTTTGATATTTTGTACATGTTCTTTTACTTTGATGTAAGGTGATGTTTCATTCAGTAGATGGTGCATTCAAGGTGTTAGATACTTTACCCTTGAAGATAAACTTAGGTAAACCTCAAAGCCAAATTTTTCAAGGTATTCTATATTCTTAAACTTTCCCCAAGAATGTTTGTTCTTTTTCCTGTTCATCAAAATACAGTATTTCCAAGAAGAAAAATAATTTAATAACATCATATCCAATCTCCTAAAACTAAACTTAATTAGAATACAGAAAAAAGTAAAGATGAAATATATAACATAAAAGATTAATCTGTGGGTTTTTTTTTCCTTAGAAGAGAAATTCTCCACAATAGTTTTGTTTGTTTATTTGTTTCCTTCTTCCTTTGTTTTTGCTTGTGTGTCTGAAGTGTCCTTTGTTTTGCTTGGTTTTGCCAATGCTACTCACTTTTTATCACAAAGATGGAGTTCCAGCATTAAAATTTAATACTCTAGACCTATGAACTTAATCACAAACAGGAAAATAAGCCCAGGAAAAAAATAGATTGAAACTGGTTTCACAACCAATCTTAATTGCATAATAATGCTTAGTATCTTCATAAAATTGTTTTCTCAAGTAAGCTGATGAAATAAAATGGTACAGCAGAGATATTTTAGCTCCTAGGTATAATTGTTTCTCAGACAGGTTTAGAATCTTTACTCAGGTTCTCCAACATTAAATTCACAAAATAAAACCTATAGTTTTTCATCTTTGGAAAACTTAATGTACTGTTTTTGAAAAGGATATTATTTTTGTCATTGGTCCATTTTTAATAAACTAAAATATTTTATTGCCTTATACTTAGAAGAGGAAAGAACAGTTTTACCTTCAAATAGCCAATGATTAAATATTGTTACCGGTGCTGGTGTTCTTCAACATGGTATTTGTATACTGGTTCTGCAATATTTAAAATAGCATTTACATTTTCTATTACCTTGCTTTATGTTTCCTTATAGCACTTTTTGTTCATTGAAATTATATGCATATACATAAGTACATACACAATATGTGTATATAGAATATATATATGCACACACATGAATGTAATGCATTTACTTGTTTGCAGTAAGTTTTTCTCATTCCAATGTAAGTCATTGAGACAAGAATATCTATTTCTTGCTCTATCTTTTAATGAATGCATATAGTAGATGATCATTAAGTATTTAATGAATGAAATAATGAATATATGTGTGTACTAAGATGATAATCTGTAAGATTCTTTTCTGCATCTAAAAATATAGCAGCCATATTTTTATTTTAATGAAAATTAATAAGTATATGCACAAAAATTAATTGCTGACATGCCACATTAGAAAATGAATTGAGTATCCTCAATGCCTAGCAGAGTTGGCCACTTGGCCACCAAAAATAGAATCAATTATTTTAGGGGTTAAGTAAGATTATATACAATTTATTTTCAGAAATTCATAGAGAATAGGGAAATACTAGATTGATTATTCCAAGCAAATAGATTAATTTTTCTAATCAAAAGGGAAAGACCCACAAAAGTGTGAACTGCTTAGGAATTATTGTTTTTTTGTGAATCAAGATTTTTGTAACAACTAGGCTAGTTTTAATATGTTGTAATGTGGAAAATTGGATAGCCATGGCTAGAAGACACACTTGGTCTGAAATTCTGTGTGATTTTAGGACAACTAACCCTAGTGAGTCTCATCATCTTTGTTTGTAAAAGGTGACTAATAATATCTATCTCTTAAGAAGGTAAGGAATAAGTGAAATTATTTTGTCGGTTACATATCAAGGAATAATTAAAATTATGTCAATTTGCAAGTGGGCAGTAATCTAAGGCCAATAGAAGAAATGCAGTCTAGTTACTATTCTGACAAGAAATTGCCATATGAGGTGGGGAAGGCAATTTCATTTTAGGTGTGATTGACAGAGCATTATCTATGACAATCACAGTGATAGCATGAAACATTACCCTTTTTGTTTCATTTAATGTCCTTTCTGAATCTAAAATTCTAAAAATCTGTTAATCAAGACTTGGGAGCATATACAGTTTGATGGGAAGCTAATAGTAGAGAATCTGTTAGCTAACATAACCATCCATCCCAGTCTTTATAATTAAGCCCATATTGGAACATCTGCCATCCTTATTTACTATCATATTTCTAACAATGAATTTTTATCCTGGAAGGTTTATGTAATGGAGAGGATCTAGAAAATGCTGTGAATTAACAATATGTTGTGAATACAAAAACTTTTTTCCTCCTACCCTCCTTTATATATAAAATACACAATCACAATAAATTTAGCTCCGTCAGCTTTATTTTGATGTGTCTTCAAGAAAATATTTTGCACCACAAATTAATGTGATCTTCTACCTAGCACCTTATAAAATTTCTAATGTGTTAGAGTCTCAAAATTATTGACCTCCCCAGTTTCCTGAAGGGTAGGAGAATGCTGCGCTCTTGAAAAATAAATACTGTGGACTAGATCATTTCTGCTTTAAGGGAGCTCATCTACTATTATTACATACAAGAGAAAATGATAATTGTATCCAATGACGTTTAGAGTTACTCTGACTTTTCTGGAGGAGTTAGCTGTTGCCTGGGTTGAGAGGACTTCTGACAGAGGCTTGCTTCAGGCCACCAACTTTTACTGTCTTTTGGAAAGAACAGGAGCTATCCTTTCTGGTGGACTAGATGATGCAGACTTTTTCCAGCATGGGGCAAAGATTCCTGATAGGGTACAATTCCGTTCTCAAGTTTTGGTGGAAATAAAATCAATAAATTTTCTGGAAGGACTCCTTAATCTGGATTGTTTGGTTGGTATGAATTACTCTTCTACTTTTGAGGAAAGGACTTATTTTGAAAAAAGTAGCTGCTTTTGGCATGCAGACCCATAGGAAATGTCTAAATATGTATGTGCTCTGAGAGACTCAGAATCTGTGGTTCATCTCTAGTCCACATCCTGAGTTTAGAGTTCGAAACCATTCCTGATTTGGAGGAGGCAAGGTTCAGTTTCCTTCCTACTCTACTGGACAGTACCCACAGTGAGACAAACTGGAATCTGCCCTATCCACCCATACATGCAAACACACACAATATGAAACTAATCCAGCTCAAATTCAAACACACAGTGTGGTGGTATATACTATCCACTGAACAATCTTATTTCTAGATTCAGTCACAAATAATGATTAATATCCAAGACCCACTATCCAAACAATAATAATTAATGCAATTTAAATGAAAAATACATAGAACTGAGAAACATTTGTTCATACGTGTACTCCTTTTGCAAGGTCTCATTGCTGTGATTAAGCTACAAGTGACAGATATCAAAGAATTATTTCGAAGAGGTTGCATAAATGGGCCAACAGTGGCATGATGAGATCACACAGCATGAGTCATTTGTCCACCTATATCGGAAATTCACAACAGACTAATTTGTAGTAGAGTGACTGATGATATGACAGGTTCAGTCAAGCTATAATCCCACAGGTTTGTCATTGAACCTCAAATTATTTGCTTTCTCTTACCTCTGAATTTCTCTGTAGTCTGTTAAAATATTTGATTAAATATCTCAGGTCTGTCTTGACTTTAGGGATTATAAATTCTCCTTCAACAGGAACTGGGTTTTATATATTGGAATGATGATAAAAGTTTAAAGAGTCTGAGCACATAATCTCCCCAAATTTGCTAATAGAGCTTTCATAACTCATTTGTTTGGGGGCCTTCATTCAAACTAACGAATATTATATTGATATCTGTGATGAATAATTGAAATTGTAATCATGGCTTTTGGTGCCTGTTGATTGCATTGCCTCCTTCCTGTCTTCCTTCCCCATCTCCTTCCCCAGCAATCTTATTTTCCTTCATGGCCAGGACACCTGATACATAAAAGCTAGTCAGATACCATTAAGAATTTAGTCCAAATTAATGTGTTCTATAGAGATTGGAAAATGGCAATTGATATTTATTCATTTCTTTGAAATCAAAACTACATTATTAAGAAAAACTTTTTTGAGACTTTGGGTTGACAGGATGTATAAACTATTGTCCCTTTTTAAGTCTCTGCTATCAATTTAAGTATGTTTCCTCCCAGGTTTCCTTTTCGACAAAAAGATAATACATTGCAATAAAAATAAGTAATACAATTTGTTGCATTTCCTAAGAGCAGAAAGCAATGATATGTGTGCTAAAAGCAATGTATATACTGACTGTGCTAAAGACAGGCATATGGTATTTGGCAATTGATTGTCATCCTCAACAGCGTGGAGACTATTAACATATGGCTGTGAATGGACACCATGTTTCTCATTATACTCCTGATTTTTGAGAGGAGGATATTCAAAGGTATTTTTACTGAGACCTTAAGCCCATACCAACCATTAATGTAAATGTGTCCTTATTTACCTGATGGTAAGTATTTCTGAAAATCAAGATTTTTCTTCCTTTCATAGTGCCTTTTTAAAAAAATGTGTGCAACTCTATGATGATGCATGCAATAAGCATTTATTTCTAGCTATGAAAAATGAAATATAATATTTATCCTCTCTAATTTAGTTGTAAAGTTCAGTATTTAAATATTTCATATTTCATATTTTCTTTGTAGCTATTAAGATTGATAATCTTTTTAAAAAATTTCATTGTTATGTTAGTCACCATACAATACATCATTAGTTTTTGATGGAGTGTTTCAAGATTAATTGTTTGCGTATAACACCCAGTGCTCCATGCAGTACGTGTCCTCCTTAATACCCACCCTCCTTCTCTCTAAAACCCTCTGTCTCTCGGAGTCCATAGTCTCTCATGGTTCATCTCCTCCTCCAATTCCTCCCCTTCACTTTTCCTTTCCTTCTCCTATGTCCTCCATGTTATTCCTTATAGGCCACAAGTGAGTGAAACCATATGATAACTGACTTTCTCTGCTTGATTTATTTACTCAGCATAATCTTAAAATAGTGGCATTATAGGCTATTGTTATTATTACTTTTTTTCTATGTTCTCCTTTATTTTCTGGATTTTCTGTAAAAGGCATGTGATACTATCATCAGAAAAAATAAGTTTAGTTTTAGAAGTTTTAATTTTTTTCAAATTCTCTTTATACTTAGAGAAGAAAAATAATTTCTGAAACTTTGTCAGAAGTATACAAGTAATTTAGACTTTGAGAATGAAAGTTTTCTTGTTTCTGATTTGAAATAGAGTCTGTCCTCTAGACCTAGCATTTCATGATTCATTCCTATACCATCTTGCATTCATAAAGCATTCCGAAGAACTGTTTTTTTGAAAAGAACAAAACAATTCATTATTTCCAGATACTATCTATGACACTAGAATATACAATTTATATCTTACATTATTTGAAGTAAGACTATACCATGTTGAATTAATCTGTAACCTTGTTTATTAAACATTCTAATATTAGATTAGAAAAAATATCTAAAATAATTTTGCAGTATGGCAATTTTACATATATAATAAACCTCAAAATTCTTGCCATAACAAAAATTATTTTTAATATATGAAATGTGTCTTTAGATGATTTACTTTGGTGAAAGTTTGAGAGTAAGAACTCTGAAAAACAATTCCTGAAAATGATAAAATTTATTTGTTCTAATTCTAAAGATTAATATATTTTTTAAATTTTCCCCAGAAGATTTAGTTGCTTAAAATGTGTGAATAAGTAATTAATGTAAACTAATTTACAGTTAAAGACTCTCCTATTATCAATAAGATCTTATTGAAATACAAATCCCTGTATTGTTTTATTTATATTTTGAGATTAATAGTCATGATGAATCCCAAATGTTTACTAACCATTAAAAAAGTACACAAATGATTGAAGAAGTAATAAAGATTTTTAAAAACTAACAGAAATAAGCCATGTCTTCTTTTTACTCTAGTCTGTAGTTTCCATAGGAACTTAAATCATCAAATATATATAATCTGAAATGTGATACTCAAATGAATTCAGATGGACAGTTTTTCAAAGTGATAGTTAAATATTTTTTTATTCAAAAACAAAGCCTTATTATTTAGATGCATATAGTATTATTATTATCAATTAATATGCTCATGCAATTTAGATGTTGCTGATACATGTTCCTTGAGTTATACTATTTACCCTGCTTACCTCCACTACTTGATGAGGCTGCAAATGTTAATTTGAAGAACAACTGGTTTTGTTTTTGTTTTACTTTTTTGCTTTAAATTGTCAGCATTTTCACCAGGACCATAAATATCTTTCTAATAAATTCTTTTTGGATTTAATAAATAATCTATCAAAGTTGTGTAGAAATCTAAGTTTGTATAGAGTATTTTTTTTTTCCAAAATGGGAAATAAATGTTTGGAAATGGAGGTGTTCTTAGATAAGTGGAATTACTTTTATTAATCACAGTAATTTAAGTGCAGTAAGGGGCTTTTACACTTACTGGCAATGAACTTTGATTTTAAAATATTCAAAAAATATATTTTATCAGGGTTATTAAATTTCACTGTAACAGTAAAATAGAATATCTGCAAATTTTTTAAATAATCAAATGTGAGAAATGAATCTCACTTTAGACAATAATTCTAAAAATATCTTGGGTTAATGTAGGTTATGCCTTGATATGTTTAATTAATAAAATGAATGCATCTAGCTGAATTTTATAATCATCCTGAGAAATTCACTTAATGCTCCTGAGGAAAGAAGTACTTATCTACTGAAAATGTTTTCAAGTAATTCTTAATCAGAAGCTATGGAAAGTTCTATTGCCTTGGAGTACCTGAATAAAAGTAGTTTTGTGGGTTTAAATGGAAAATGTATTTGAAATGCTTTGCTTGAGAATTTCTTCCACAGATTCATTCAAGTTTGATACGAATCTATATCCCAAACTGAGATGGAAATCTTTCAGTACCAGGCTAATGCATTTCAGAATATCTGATTGTGCCATTTAGAATAATAATAAGATTTGAGTAAGTGTGCCTTCATTAAATAGGAGACAATATCTTTTAAAATTGTGGGAGAAATTATTATATTTCTATCTCCCATACAGAGAGTGTTATATTAATAGATATTTTCTCTTTTCAAAGAAAACTGGAAACTGGGATATTATTCTTGGGACAAGCAAAACAATTACAATTTAAGAACTGGATGCTTATCCAATCGATTTTTATTTGTGAAAATCACATATTTCTATTTCATCTTTCTTTTTCTGTGATTCTAGCATCTTTGGTCCCTTACAAACAAGCAAAAAGATTCTGGTTCTTAGACCTTATTTCTTCACTAGCTGTTCTATTGGTGTTAAATAAATTGATTATTGACTCTTCTATATATTCTCTTTAATGTACATACAGATAATTGTGATATCTGTATCTACATTAAAAATAGATATACATGAATAATTATTCATTCTTAAACATACTCAAGTTTTTCTAAGAAGGTGCATTTTTTTTCATCCATCCCAAACATTTCTGAGGAAAGATAAAATCAGGGAAAAATCAACAGTCACTTGGTGATATCTACCTAATATCTGTGTTTTGTAGATTGAATGGCTTCCCTAAAAAGTCTTTAGTTTGCTTGAAAAACCAAGACTCGACTTCTAGTTCAATGTTTTGTTTTGTCTTTCTACTGCATTGTAAATTCTTTCCACAATTCCAAAACCTTTACCTGTTTGAGATAAATGGGAAAGATAAGCTTTTTTCTGTTTTTTTTCTTATGTTGTAAATATGCTATCAATCCCTATATTTATAGTTATTTTGTAGTTTTTTAAATTCCAATGAAACACTATTTATAATCTTACTAATAAAAATTTCTCATGTTTTTTGTAAAATAATATTAATTCTTATGTTTTATTTTTAAAAAATTAATTGTTAAAATACAGAAATTGTTAGCTACTCTCTGTCCTACTCTTCTAACTTACTTCTATAAGTTTTATATAATATTTAATTTCTAGTCTTTTTTTTGCCCTCTCCAAATTTTACCCTTGATGGTAGAGTGAATATTCCCAATTGTTTCTTTAAGGCCTTTCCTTTCTCCTTTTGAACTATAGCCACATTGTCTCACTATGAACTTGAAAGTTTTATCTTATTATTAATAGAAGCACTTTTTGATGAAAAATAAACAGGTACACATGTGGATGATTTAAATTTCTGATAAAATATTTTTATGAATTATTTTTAGTTCTATATTTTATAATTCTAAGTAGAATTTTGCACCCAAAATTTTTTTTGTTTGTTTGGTTGGTTGGTTTTTGTCACAAGATAGATAAAAATATATTGGGATTCTATGTTGACTGGCTGATTGTCTTTTTTCAAGATGAGATTTGGGCGAATTATGGCAAAGGGTGTATAGCTCTATATTGAAGGCTATAAATCATCATTCTCTTTAAGATCCTATGACATTAGCAAACAGTTATGAGTACTTACTATTGATAGAGCTACCTTTTTTAGAGAGAGATGATAGATAGATGATAGACAGATAATAGAAAGATGGTAGATAGATAATAGAAAGATGGTAGATGATATGAATATAGACATCATAGAGAGAAGGAAGATAAATAAACATAAAAAGCAATATGGACCAAAGGCATATCTCTCTATATAAATGTCTTGTGATCATCTTATGCTATATGTTGTAGCTTTATGACATACACACAAATAATTCTCATTCTGCTTTAGACCTTATGCTTAAGTAGTGTGATAGCATAAGATATAGAGATCTAAGTCATTCAGAACACTGGAAGACTGTACCTGCTTATACATTGACTGTATAAGTTTATTAAAGCAACTAATTTGAAAACAATTTGCTCATTTTCTATTGGGGGAGAGCATGTGGGACAAAAATGAAATAGTACTAGCAGCACAAGATCTGCAAGTAATTTACCTTAATATTGTAGTCCATAATAAGAGAAAAATGCAATTTATTCTGGATAACTTGAAATATAGAAAATGGAATTATACATACAGTGCCTAGCATTCCAATGTCATTAACTTGATTTATTTAATATCAACAATGGAAATTACCTCCAAATATAAGAAGTATCAAGACATTAAAAAAAGCTTTGATTGTCTGAGGTCCTAACTTGGTTAAAATAATTTAGAGATTATTCAACAAAATGAAGTATGTAGTCTTACTACATTTTAATGAGTGGTACATTTCAATATACTATAATGACATTGTATTTAAAGATAATACCTAGTAGGAAAAGAAAAGCAATAATTTATTGATTAGTCTATTGATAGTAAATTTTTTCAGCATTATAATTCAGGAAGTATTCAAATTATTATTTATAGAATACCAATTTTATAAATTTTAAAATTATTTCATGGATAGGATGAATTTAAACCTTTGAGAAATAAACTAAGAAATATTTTTGTTTTTACCTTTGATGAAGGTAATTACCAAATTACCTTCATGATGATGAAGGTTATTACCTTCATCATCAAAATGATGAAGTTTATTACCAAATTACCTTTGATGAAGCTTTGAGTTCTGTTAATATTAGCTACTTAAAAAAAAGTGCTATAAAGTATTTTAAAGCATTTTGTATTTTTAATGTTAAAGCCTGTCTTGAATTCTGCTAGTATCTTACGAATCGTTCCTTTATCTTTCCGGCATTACATAATAACAATATATTTCTTGAATGATAACAACATGTGTAAGTGCCTCTACCTGGTAATATCTACTCATTATTTTCCATTTCTCATTTTGTTCTTACTTTAACAAGGCATAGGAAAAAACATAATCTTACTCAAATTTATTGCTGAGAAAAGGATTAACAATATAATAATATTTTAATTTTATTGAATTGTAAAATATACATTGTGTGTATATATAACACAGTTATAGTGATAGCTATACTTATGAGAAAATATTGTTCTTATAGAAGCCTGTAATCCTTGATTGAAAAGGTTAATTTTTGAGTAGTGAAGTCTCTACTATTAATGAAAAGACAACTAACAAAAAGCAATTGGACAGAGAGAAAGGCCAAACTTGTTACTTGCAATAAGAAAAAAAAAGTTGATGTTAAAAATTGGCAAAGATTTTTTTAATAGAAATTTGGATGAAAATTAATCAAAGATTTTGGTTGACCACAAGGTCAAATGAAGCAATAATATTATGAGTATGCCAAAAACTAATGAAATATATTGATGTCACTGAGAAAGCCATGTTGCAGCAAAAACCAATGAAGGGATTAAATATCTTTAATATAAAAAACAAGGCACATTAATTCTATTTTCCTGTATTAATGGCAGCAACATGCAAAAAGAAATGATGGTGTTCTATATTATTTCAGGGTCATGTTTTGAATCAAAAGCTCAAAGTTATAGGGAGACTAGTATGGCTTTATGCATGGTTCCTTTATTCATGCTAAGATTTGAAAAGCAGCAGGATGATGCTCATCTTCACCCAAAATATCTTTAATTATCCACTAAGGTCCCTGATATTTTGCTACTAATTATGCAGTGCCACATGTAGACTCCACCTTTTAAAATCATCTGAATAGGAAGTATTACCTCTTTAAGCTGTATATAACATGCAACTAGACCATAGATTTATTTATCATCCTCTCTCTTCTAGAAACAGATAGTAAGTGTTTAGAAATGGTGTAGGAAGGAAGAATTAGATAGTAGGACTCTACTAGAAGAAGTAGGCCCAAATTAGGAATATTATAAGAGCTGCTGTACTAACTGGAGTAACATTAAGGCAATGGAGCCAGGGAAGATAACTTTTCAGAGAAAGAGGGAAAGGATTAAATGGAGAAGAATACAATAGGTAAATTTCACCTATTTGACCGTTTTATTTCAAGTTGAGCTTGGTTACATTTTCAGATTGTAAGTATTTGCTCTATTAATGTTGTATGAATAAATGAAAAAAATGGGTGAAGGTAGGGACAGATACCTGGAAGACAAGTTAGTTGGCTTTGTAGAACTTAACATTTGAAGAATTAAGGTTCAGAACTGTGGATATGAGGCTAAAAGGTGGTCCTTTGATTTTTACATGTATTCATCCAGTTTTCCCATCACTATTTAAGAGATTGGCTTTTCTCCATTTCTCCATTGTATATCCTTGCCTCCTTTGTCATAGATTAGTTGACCTTATAACTGTGGGTTTACTTCTGGGTTCTGTATTCTGTTCCATTAATCTTCTACTTTTTGTGCCAGTACCATATTGTTTTGATTACTACAGCTTTGTACTATATCTTGAAATCTGAAACTACGATACCTCCAGCTTTCTTCTTTCCTAAGATGGCTTTGGTTATTTAGGGTCTTTTGTAGGTCCACACAAAATTTAGTATTATTTGTTCTAGTGTTGTGAAAAATGTTGTTGGTATTTTGATAGGGATTGAATTGAATCTGTAGATTGCTATGTGTATTCTGGACATTTTAGTAACATTTTTACAATTCATGAGCATGGAATATCTTTCCATTTGTTTGTATCATCCTCCATTTATTTCATCAATGTTTTATAGTTTTCAGGGTCAGGATTTTTACCTCATTGGTTAAGTTTAATACTAGGCATTTTATTCTTTTTAGTGCAATTGAAATTGTGTTGTTATTTAATTTCCCTTTAAAGAGAAATTAAACAACTACATTGTTTCTAGTGTATAAAGATTCTACTGATTATTGAGCATTAATTTTGTATCCTGAAAATTTACTCAATTCATTTATTACTTCTAGTAGTTTTTTGGTGGAGTCTAGGATATTCTATATATAGTATTATGTTTTCTACAAATAATGACAGTTTAATTTCTTTCCAATATTAATGCCTCTTTTTTTTTTTCTTATCTGATTGCTGTGGCTAAACATCCAGTACTATGTTGAATAAAAGTGGGGAAAGTGGACATCCTTTTCTTGTTCTAGATCTTAGAGGAAAAACCCTGTTTTTCATATGGGATATGATGTTAGCTGTGAGTTTTTTATTTATGGCCTGTATTATATTGAGATATGTTCCTTCTAACCTCACTTTGTTGAGAGTTTTTAATCACGAATGGATACTAAATTTTTTCAAGTGCTTTTTTTGTATCTATTGGGATTGTCATATGATTTTGTGCTTTGTTTTGTTAATGTGGTGTACCATGTTGATTGATTTGTGAATATTGAAACATCCTTGCATCCCTGAAATAAATTCCACTTGATCATGGCAAATGATCTTTTTAATGTATTGTGTTATTGTATTTGGTTCGCTAATATTTTTTTGAGGAATTTTTGCATCTATTTTTATCAGGGATATTGGCCTGTAGTTTAGTTTTGTTTTGTTTTTGTGGTGCCTTTGGTTTTGGTATCAGGGTAATGTCAGCCTCTTTGAATGTATTTGGAAGCTTTCCTTTCTTTTTTATTTTTTGGAATAGTTTGAGAACATGTATTGATTCTTCTTTAAGTGTTGGGAGAATTTGCCTGTGAATCCATCTGGTTGCGGATTTTTATTTTTTGATAGTTTTAATTTTGTTTTCTCTTATTACTGATTGAATTTTGTTCCTTGTAAACAGTCTGCTCAGATTTTTTATTTCTTCTTGGCACAGTTTTGAAAGATTGTATATTTCTAGGATTTTTATCCATTTCTTTTATGTTTTCCAATTCATTGGCATATAATTTTTTGTGGCAGTCTTTTATAATTCTTTGCATTTCTGTGATGTCAGTTGTTAATTTTCCTCTCTCATTTCTAATTTTTATTTATTTAGGTATTTTCCTGTTTTTTTCCTTGATGAGTCTGGCTAAGGGCTTATCAATTTTATTTACCTTTTCAAAGAACCAACTCTTGGTTTTATTGACATTTTCCTTTTACTAGTATCTATGTCATTTATTTCTGCTCTGATTTTTTTATTATTTCATTCCTTTTACTCATGTAGAGGGTATTATGCAAAGTGAAATTAGACAGAGAAAGAAGAATTCTATATGATTTCACTCTCAAGTTGATTCTAAAAATAAAAACAAAAACAAACAAATAAATAGCGGAATCAGACTGAAAAATATAGAGAGCAAACTGATGGTTGCCAGACAGGAGGGGGTAGGCAATGGGCAAAATGGGTGAAAGGGAGTGGGAGATATAGGCTTTCAGTTATGGAATGAATAAGTCATGGGAATAAATGGCATAGTATAGTGAATATATTTGATATAGTAGCAATATATGGGATCAGATTGTAGCTACACTTGTGATGATCATAGCATAATGTATAATCTTGTTGAATCACTATGTTGTATACCTGAAATTAATGTAGCATTGTGTGTCATCTATACCCAAAAAAAGGTTAAAAAAAAACTGTGAACAAAATTTGTCAGTAGGTTGTCAATTAATATTTCTATAAGTACATAGATAGCTCTGTATTAATCATAATCAGCCACTAATCTCCCAGCGTATTTGACCTCTCACCATCTAGTTTTCTAGTCCCCTAAAGAGGATATCAATATTCCTTTTTTTTGTCTTTTATTTTATTTCTTTTCAGCATAACAGAATTCATTGTTTATGCACCACACCCAGTGCTCCATGCAATATGTGCCCTCCTTAATACCCACCACTGGCTCCCCCAACCTCCCACCCCCAACCCCTTCAAAATCCTCAGGTTGTTTTTCAGAGTCCACAGTCTCTCATGGTTCATCTCCCCTTCCAATTTCCCTCAACTCCCTTCTCCTCTCCATCTCCCCTTGTCCTCCATGCTATTTGTTATGCTTCACAAATAAGTGAAACCATATGATAATTGACTCTCTCTGCTTGACTTATTTCACTCAGCATAATCTCTTCCAGTCCCGTCCATGTTGATACAAAAGTTGGGTATTCATCCTTTCTGATGGAGGCATAATGCTCCATAGTGTATATGGGCCACATCTTCCTTATCCATTTATCTGTTGAAGGGCATCTTGGTTCTTTCCACAGTTTGGTGCCTGTGACCATTGCTGCTATAAACATTGGGCTACAGATGGCCCTTCTTTTCACTACATCTGTATCTTTGGGGTAAATACCCAGTAGTGCAATGGCAGGGTCATAGGGAAGCTCTATTTTTAATTTCTTAAGGAATCTCCACACTGTTCTCCAAAGTGGCTGCACCAACTTGCATTCCCACCAACAGTGTAAGAGGGTTCCCTTTTCCTTTTTAAAATAGCTTTGGGGGGGCACCTGGGTGGCTCAGTGGTTAAAGCCTCTGCCTTCAGCTCGGGTCATGATCTCAGGGTCCTGGGATCGAGCCCCACATTCGGGCTCTCTGCTCACAGCAGGGAGCCTGCCTCCTCCTCCTCTCTCTCTCTGCCTGCCTCTCTGCCTACTCATGATCTGTCTGTCAAAAATAAATAAATAAATAAATAAATAAATAAATAAATAAATAAAATAGCTTTGGGGCACTTGCGTGCCTCAATGGGTTGAAGCCTCTGCCTTCAGCTCAGGTCACGGTCTCAGGGTCCTGGGATTGAGCCCCACATCGGGCTCTCTGCTCAGTGGGGAACCTGCTTCCTCCTCTCTCTCTGCCTACCTCTCTGCCTACTTGTAATCTCTGTCTATCAAATAAATAAATAAAATCTTTATAAAATAGCTTTAAATATGTTCATTATCTTTATTTTTGAGGTAGTTTCATTAATGCATACATATGCAAAAATTTATCAATGAATACACTCTAAAAATATGCACTTTATACTGCATCAATAATATGCACTTTATACTGCATCAATTAGAAAAATTTGTTTAATTGAAGACCTAAATAAATGAATTAATTAATTAAATATCTTTGATCATCAAAACATATTTTTAATTTTTATGCAAAGTCTTTGATTATCCAGGTGTATATAAACATATGAAGAAAATAACTAAGACATCCAGTTACAGATTTTACCTTGTAATTTACCAAAGAATGTGAATGTAATGATCATATGTTTTCCTAATTAATTTTATACTGGAAATTAGACTAAATAGCTCTTTTATACTTACGTATCTTCACTTTTCTGGGATTCTATTATTTTCTTAATTTTCTGAAATGGCCATATTTAGTATTAAGTAAGTAATTTAAGGTGTGCATTAAAAATATCTACATTTCTGCTGCCATTATCACTAATAAAGCACAGTTGAATGAATGAGAAGGGTGATAGATTGTTTTTTTCCAAACATAACACGTTACCCATGAGATATTAAAGTTTGTAGTTTTCTTTATTGGTTTATGTGAGAAGACTTAGGTTAATTAATTTCTTATGTAGGATGTGTTTGTACAAACTGAAGTTAGCTTTTAAATTATTCTCACTTTGTCATTTTATCTATAATGCATGATTACTTTAGAATTATGTTATAAAAGTTTTGGTACTTTGTGATACTTGAGAGGGTGACTCTCCCTAGTATGTCTTATCAACTGTAAGTCCATGGGGTTTATAGAAAATCAATACTACTCTACTATATTTTGAAAATAAAATTTTCTTTATAGTTTCAATTGCTTTTTTATTCTCTATATTATCTGTATAAGAAGAACTGATGAATTCTGTTATGTGATATCAAATTTTAATAATCAGAACACATCTTTTAGGCATATTGCCTATAATATTTTTTAAAAGCCAAAAAACCCCTATAATGAGTAGAAATAATAGAAATTAAAATGACATAAGAGAAAATTATCTAAATGTTTCCTTATTCATTAGAAATTTGCAACTTAAAGGATTACTGTCTTTTTACACCACCACATTAGATGAGTAAAATTACACACCACTACATTAAATGAGTAAATTTAAGTAAAGCAAAAGGGAAGAGAATTGGAGCATTGACTGTTACTCATACTCAAAATGTTATAGTTTTATGTTGTGACATTTGTTTCTTACAAATACTGAAAATATAAATCATTGTTTTGTAAACTAATAGTATTATAATATGGTGGTCATGAATACTGGTTTGTACTTGAGGGCAGAAATCCTACTGCTCTAATAGGTTGATTACAGGATTATTATGGGGTTTCTGGTTCACTTGTGGTAGATTTGGGTGAATTGGATTATAAACTGTGTTTCCTGAAATCCTGTCAGTATAAATATAGAAATATAGGGTACACAAGGTAACAAGAATTGCACTGACACTTAACTAAACTCAGTGGTTGACATCCTGGACTTGTCTTAACTGAAATGTTGGCTTGTAGAAGCAAAAAGACCACCACCAAGACCTGACCAGCACACAGTTCTGTGATCTAAGCATAGGTATTTGTGCTTGAGAATAATGAATGATCAGTGACAGATTGAGCATCTTGTTTATCACAGATTCCTGGGATTGGGACTAGTTATGCACTGACAGAGTATACATATAGTGAATCAACAAATATTTATCTTTCTCAAATTTTAGTTAAGGAATCACCAGTGATACTTTTAAAAAACTTCAGTTCTCAGGCCCCAAGTCAGTACTTCCAAGAGGAGCTCAAAATCTGGGGGCATCTGGGTGGCTCAGTTGGTTAAGCGTCTGCCTTAGGCTCAGATCATGATCCTAGGGTCCTGGGAATGGGCTCCACATGAAGAGGAAGCCTGCTTCTTCCTCTCCTGCTCACCCTGCTTGTGCTCTCTCTCTGTCAAACAAACAAATCTTTAACAAAAATTTAAAAAGAGGAGCTCAAAATTTGTATTTCTAACAAGCTAGTGTCTACAGACCTGCCACTAAGAAACACTGATTTATAGAAAGCTCCAAAGTATTTGGATAAAAAAAAAAAAATGTGATCACTACAACCAAGTGTTTTTCAGCCTCTTTGTGGGACTAGACATGTCAATATTAGTAAGAGGGTCTTGTAAATGTCATATTACAGGGGCAAATTCTATATGAGATTCCATAGTTTAGTGATCACTAAGTCTGGAATTGCTAGGTGTATCAGGGAATGATAGAGGAAAAGGTGAAGGAAAGTTCCGAATGGAATAAACTACATACAGAGAGTAAAAAGTAAGAGTGGGCATGACATGTTTAAGGAACCAAGTCTTGAATATAAGCTTGTATATATATTAATTATAGCATATTGAACAAATGCTTATATTAAAAGAGAAACTTGAAGAAGAGTATGTATTCCTATTGTGGAGAATTTTCAGAGACACTCTAAAGATGTAGCTGACTATCCACTAGCTGTCTATCTAATCCAGAGGTTTGCAGACTTTCTCTATAAATATTTTACGCCTTATGAGCCATTTATGGTCTCTGTTTTGTGAACTTTTCTTATGATATATGTATGTATTTTTTAAATAATTCTTTAAAAATGTAAAACATTCTTAGCTCAAGACTGCATACAAAATAAGCAAAGAACCAAACCATAGTTTTCTGATGATATTTATACAGCTTATGGCTTCTTCCACAAAGGGCTCAAGATGAAGTGGAAGAATAAAATATGTATTAAAATATAGAATGAATAATAAAGAATTAGCAAAAAATGTATCAGAACTAAGTGTATTTAATAAAGGAAGACTAAGAAACAAAAATATCAAAGTACACTAAGTCAAGTAATATCACTAAGATACTTGAGCTTAAGAATTTAATTCCAGTCTTAGAAGACCAAAAAAACATGGCCGGTTACACAGGTCTTATTATTATTGGGGTAATAAAACAGGTTAGTCCCCCTTCTTAGCATTTCCTTTTAAAAGCATGTCTTACAGAGGACTTTATCCTCCTCAGTATCTATATTTGTAAACCAAATAAAAGTATGGCTGTTTTGAAATAATCTTTTGATAAAAGCTGATAACATAACTATGAATGCCCAAAAAGGCAATTCTGGAGAGTATTAGGGATTGTAACCCAAATACATAGTCTTTTAAGGTCCCAAGCTGATTCAAGAAGGAAACATAAAATACCTTGAACGTGAACGTTCTTCAAATAATTATACATATATACACCCCACTTCAATTTACAGGGAATTTTAAATCATTTGTTTTTGTCCAATTATATAAGAATTACCTATTCTTTGTAGAAAACGTAGGAAATAAGGAAGATCATCCATTATCTTACTCTGAAAAATATCCCTGTTAATATTTTGGTGGGTTTCCCTTATTATATTTTATAAACTTTTATGGATGTATATTATAGTCATAACTTAAATTATGCAAATATCCCTATGTTTTTAATGTTTAGGTTTTTTACCATTTTCACCTTTTAGTGTTGTAATGAATAGATTTCCAAAAATGAAATTGCTATACTAAGTGTATAGCACTTTTTTAAAAAGCTTTTACATATTATTTCCAGTTTTTTCTTTTTTTCAAAATGTTTCCCATACCACCAACAATTATATGAGGGTGGCTATGGAACTGTGCCTCTTTAGTCCACCTGTCAGTACTAAGGAGTCACATTGGTGTAAACTCTTGATAACTATAGGAAAAAATGAGATCAATTTGCATTTCTGTTATTATTAGTGTCAAATAAGCATTCATTTACTTCTTTTTATAGTTATGCATATTCCTCTCTCATTTATATTTTGTAAGCATAGTATTTTTATCAGTTTTTGTTAGAACTTTCCACGCTAAGGCTTATTACCCTTGTCAATTTTTTTATAATATTTCTCTAATGGATGATTTGCTTTTTAATTTATTTTGTTTTGACTTGCAGAAAGTTGTAATTTTAATACAGTCAAACTCCTTTCCTTATGCTTTCATATCCTAATGTTTAAACGTGAAAGCCTTTCCCAGCAAGAAATCAGACTTACACTGTCTTGGTTCCTCCACAGCCCCTTTTATAAGGTTTGAGTATTTACAATTATCTTTTCGATCCATCTGAAATTTTTTGTATGTATTCTATGAAACTAAATTAATATTTTGTTCAAAGGAGTTGTGCAATTTTCTATATAGTCGAAAATTCACCCCTTCCCATTGATTTGTGATGCCTTAAAAATTGTGTATTACATTTTAAATATGCTTAAATCCTAATATATCTTATTAGGATTAAAGAGATAATTTGACCTGCCTTTATGTGTATGTTCTTCAATCCAATTTCGTTTGCCTTATAATTAGTGGATTGCCTTCCCAGAGTCCAGCTGACTGGTGGTTCTGGTTTTTAAATCTTACAGATTTCCATTTCTATATCCTTTTTAGGTGTTGGAGTCAGTAATTTGAAAAGGCAATGTCAGAAACAACTATTCAGATAAAAACCTTTGTAATAAGCCAACCGTTCTGTCCTTGTGACAATGACTCTACATCATTACAGAGAAACACACTTACCGCCTTAATGGCTATGGAATGGGAACATAAAAGTCAGCTAAAAGTGGTTTCAATTCATTAAAATGAATTTGTTTGTTCTTAAGCAGTTGAGAAGAGAGAGTTCTGTTTTGTGTCGCTTGAAATTATTATCTGATCTGTGATGGTGATTCTTGCTGAACTTGTCTTTTGCAATGCTATTAAAATTCAGGTTATATTCAGGCAGCTAATAATAGCCATGCTACATAAAACTCAAATTTAGTGCAGAAAGGATTTTTGTGCATAGATTCAAAGACCCAGGAGTAGTCGTTGAAATGTGTAAATAAAATGTTGTTTTTGGCTTATTTATAATTTTTACCACATGCAATATTGAATGCAATACATCCAATTATTATTCATTAAATATGGTGCTAAGAACCCAGTAGTTTAAATAATTTATATACTTAGTAATGCTTCTGTCATTTTTAGGAATCTTCTTTATTTGACATAGATTATAATGTGATTTTATCTGGGTAAGGTCATAGCAAAATTATGGTTAACAAGATGAGTTTAGATCCCTTGAGCCTTTAAACAGTGGTAAAAATAATCTAAATTTTTATTTGAAGTTAAGCTTTCTAATGAAACAAGCTGTATGAGGAGATACTTTTAAGCCTAAAATTGAAAACTCTCTTGAGGATATCAAACCTAAAGCATTTATCCTAAGCATGAAAAACCCTAAAGAAAAAAGCTTCACACTTGACCTCTGGTTTTGGTGTTCCACAATTTTTTCTCCCAGAGACATGCTTTTAGTGACTATATTTATTCTGATTATTGCCTCTAAGTCCCATGCAAGGAGCTGTGTTTAAATTTGATTATGATTTTAAAAGTTCAATAAAATTGGGGCGCCTGGGTGGCTCAGTGGGTTAAATCCTCTGCCTTCGGCTCAGGTCATGATCCCAGGGTCCTGGGATCGAGCCCCACATCCGGCTCTCCGCTTGGTGGGGAGTCTGCTTCCCCCTCTCTCTCTCTGCCTGCCTCTCTGCCTACTTGTGATCTCTCTCTCTGTCAAATAAATAATAAAATCTTTTAAAAAAAATTCAATAAAATTAAAATTACAAAAATTCCTGGTAGTCTTTTCAGGATTCCATTTTGCCTGTTCCCTCATGAAAGTGTTCAAAGCTCTTTCAGGCTTTAGGTATCACTGTTGAATCAGGAACTAGAAAGATAAAGTATGTATTTGTCTACAGTTGAAACATGTAAAAACTTGTCTCAATTTGCTGAAAAATCCATTTATAACAGTTGGAGGACAGGTGCTATCTTATACATGCAAGATTTAAGAAATTGTTCATTTAATTTTACTTAACTCCCTAATCTCATCTTTTCAACTATGTTGGGAATGCTCTGAAGAGCCACTTTATCAAATGAGTGGGAAGTGATGAATTTAGAAACTCTATGAGATACTCATTCTATAGATGGCTAACTAAAATGTAGTCTATAACACTGTTATAGGAGAGAGAAAAACAATATCATCTCTAGGCATAGCACATAGCCACCTGTGTTGTTTTATATATCCAGAACATGCCATCCATTATCTATCTTTCTCTCTCTCTCTCTCTCTGTCTCTTTATCTCAAAAGACACACACACAGAGATACACATACACACAGAGTAAAGATTTGGGCTTATGACCTAAATTGGACCAATTGTGGCATCCCTCATACCAACCTCATAGATCCCACCGTCCAGTAATAAACATGTCAGCCAAGGTGTATCAACCAGAATCCTTTCCCAGCGTTTTTATAAGGGAAACCTGTGAGAAGATCCCCTTCCCTTTGATACTAAGCTTTAAGAATAAAAGCTGAGGTGACTACAGTCCTATTTCTCAGAGATAACCAGACTAACAGAATAAAGTTAACACTCAGAGAGAAGGAGAGAGGCATAAAGAGATTGCAAATGGTGTTTTATTCCTAAATGATCCAATACATTTGGCAGGAAGTTTGTAATTTATGGATAAAAGGAGACTTCCCTTCTAAATCTATTTCAGGAATAACTCTTGAAATCCTACCATCATTCCCGCTGTTTAGATCATGTTCATTCCATCAATAAATTATAATAATAATAATATTAGGGAAGTTTATTAAGCTCTAATTAGATATTCTTAACTTTTCTAATTCTCATTTTATGAGAGATGGCTTCTATTTACATACATTTCACATATGTGAGATAGAGAGATTGGGTGGCTTAAAAAACAGAAATTTATTTTCTCACAGTTTTGGAAGCTGAGAGGTCCAAGATCAATATGCCAGAAGAGTTGGTGTCTGGTAAGAGTTCTTCTTTTGGGGAGCAGACAGCTGCCTTCTCACTGTGTACCCACATGACTTCCTCATTGGGAGCAAGGGATTGAGTAAGAGAAAGAGAGAAAGCATGTTTTTGTGTTTCCTGTTATAAGGACACCAATCCTAACAGATCAGAACCTCACCCTTATGACCTCATCTAACATTTAGCACCTCCTCATAGGCCTTATCTCCCAATATAGGCACATTCGGCTTCCCCATACTGAATATAAGTATTCAGCTCATAGAAACAAAGAACAAACAAATAAAAACTATAGGATAAGATATATTCAGCTGTAAGACAATACAGGGCTATATCATTAGCTGAAATAAGCTCTCCCACAATTTTGGTGATATAAAAATAGGTTTTAGGGCACCTGGGTGGCTCAGTGGGTTGGGCCGCTGCCTTCGGCTCAGGTCATGGTCTCAGGGTCCTGGGATCGAGTCCCGCATCAGGCACTCTGCTCGGCAGGGAGCCTGCTTCCTCCTCTCTCTCTGCCTGCCTCTCCATCTACTTGTGATCTCTCTCTGTCAAATAAATAAATAAAATCTTTAAAAAAAAATAGATTTTAATGAAATACGGGTTTCATAAAGTAGTTCCTTCACCTCTTACACATTACATTTTACCTAACTTAAGCTGGGGGAATCACAGAAGATATAATTATGCAAATTAATACATAGGATAAAGAAAGGCCAACAACTTACTAAATTACAGCCAGATATCTAAACTGGCAGCTGGTATCTTGGTGAGAAAAATATAAAAGCACTGAGCCAAAACACATCCATCTTCTCAGAGAGCTGAATTAAAAAAAGAAGAAAGGGCTTGTTTCATGATCTTCAGAGCCCATCATCTGTTAGATTGATGGAGAACTGAGTGAAGGTTCTCCCTTTCCTGTTCCTATTTTCAACTGATGAGGAGAAATACAAGTTTTATGACTGAACATCATAAAATTATGATAATGATGGAATCTATTTCCTGAAACCATATTTCTACAGATATATAATTTTGAAATCAAGAAGAAAAATTAGCATGTCAGTATCTTTTAATTCAGGGTCACATCCAGACATAATGCAGGATAATTTTAGTCAACTCTGGGAAGATGCTAGAATTTTCATGTCTAGAATAAAATTGTGGTCAGCCCAGTGCAGTGGTTCTTAAGTTTGTTTTACCTTATAATCACTTGGGAGCTGTTAAAAAAATACCCAGTGCCTGCTTACCAACCCAAATCAATTAAATCAGAGTCTCTGAGGATGAGACCTGACCTTTTTTTTCTATTTTTTTTAAGATTTTATTTATTTATTTGACGGAGAGAGATATCACAAGTAGGTGGAGAGGCAGGCAGAGAGAGAGAGGAGGAAGCAGGTTCCTCGCTGAGCAGAGAGCCCGATGTGAGGCTTGATCCCAGGACCCCGGGATCATGACCCGAGCCGAAGGCAGAGGCTTTAACCCACTGAGCCACCCAGGTGCCCCAGAGACCTGACTTTTTAAAAAGATTTCTGGGGGCACCTGGGTGGCTCAGTGGGTTAAAGCCTCTACCTTTGGCTCAGGTCATGATCCCAGGGTCCTGGGATCGAGCCCCACATCGAGCTCTCTGCTCATCGGGGAGCCTGCTTCCTCCTCTCTCTCTGCCTGCTTCTCCGCCTATTTGTGATCTCATCTGTCAAATAAATAAATAAAATCTTAAAAAAAAATTCATTCATCTGACATTGGAAGACCTAGTCTGTATTGACTAAGCTATTCTTTTTTAAAAAAAATTTTTTAAAGATGTTGTTTATTGGGGCACCTGGGTAGCTTATTCAGTTAAGCATCTGCCTTTGGCTCAGGTCATGATCCCAGGGTCCTGGGATTCAGCTCCATTATGGGCTCCCTGCTAGGTGGGGAGCCTGCTTTTCCCTCTCCTTTTGCCCTTCCCCCTGCTTATGTGCTCTCTCTCTCAAGTAAATAAATAAAATCCTTTTAAAAAATTATTTATTTATTTATCTATTTATTTATGAGAGAGAGAGAGAGAGCATAGAGGGAAAGTGCCAATATTTGGGTGCAGAAATTTCACGTAAAGATGGACAAAGCTCACTGAAGAATCATCAAGACCTAAATAACAAGTTAAAGAAAATCAAGTATTACTGAGTGGCAACTGAAGATCTAAACCTACAGTTGGGAAGGGGTTTAAGGATGTACAAATTTCTGGGACTAAATGAAGATTATGGACATCCAATGTTGTTTTTTATTTGTAAATTCTACTAAGGCAATAGGTCTTACTAAGTACTCCTTGAAAAACTATCTGAGGGATGTAGTCATAAGCAGCACTAAAGCAGGGAATTCAATACAGCTTAGATCTCAAATTTCAATCAAGTATCCCTTCAGGAACTCAAGTATATAGATAAAAAAGATCTGTTCTCTCTTGGGCAGATTGGCAATGATGAGGAGGATCCCATCCTGGGCTGCTTCTCAGCACACTGTCGGATAGGGAGGAAAAAGTTGTTGCCATCCAAAGTGAAAGCCTCCTTTTCCTGTTTCCCAGGCATTCTGAGATTTGCATATGATTTCTATAATCCTTTAGGGATGATGCCTTTACCGTAATCAACTTCTGTTTCACCCTCGAAGAAGGTAGGCACAGCAGGATGCTGAAGCATTCAGATTTTCTTTTCCCAAGTAAGCAAGTGAAGCTATTAAAATCCTCAAGCAAGTGTTTTTGCATAGAGTAGTATTTAAGGAACTTGACTTTCTAACAAAATGTAGTTGAGGAAGAAAAAACAATAGGCAAAAAGATGAGCTAGAAAACCACGGTAATAACTATTCCAAAGCAGTGAGGACTTAAACTATCCATCTACACACACACACACACACACACACACACACACACACACACACACACACACCAGAGGCTGTAGGGATTATTTAATAAAAATATAACGGGATGGTGAGTTGTAAAGCTTTTTTGTGGCATCTAGATACAATACAGATGACATTCCAAAATGGATACAATGTCAAAACAAAAATTGCTAAAAGAGGGGACAATAACTTAAATTCTTAAATGCCCTACTTACATATGGGCTATAAGTGTGTTGGAAGTTGAGTTTTGAAGAAGATTTGTGGGGAGAGAGCTGTTAGGTTGCTATGAGTCCTTCTACTGCAGTACCCCATCCACCCAACTTCCACCACAGAGAGCTGGAAAAGGTTTCAACCTCCACCTCGGTCAAGAGAGAGGGTAGAAGGAAGTCTCACTGGAAAATGGGAATATGTAATTCTTGCAGGTTGAAGGACAGAGGCCTAATGACTGATTCATGCCCCTTAATCATGAGTAACTAATTTGGTAGTACTTTGATAGCTGATTGAGGGAGAGACTGATGCTACATTATGTAATTTGAATGCTCTGTGTTCATAAGGCAAATTATGCATGTGTCCTGTGGACTAGATATCAGCCATACAAGGTAGAGTATCTCTTCTCTGGGTTATCTCAGGTCCCATTCTAAAGGTCATATATAGTAACAAATAGATCTCACTAGAGAGAATTTGCTAGAGAATCTGGAGGTACCATCAGATTCCTAGGGATCGGTAGCAATCAGTGAGAACAGTTATGAATTTTGTGTGATAGGAACATCCACGAAAATATGTGTGTTGGAAAGAGAAAAGGTAAGTGTTGTGGTTTCCAGAGAACCGACAGTAGTTATATATCCAGGACCAGGAACAATAAGAAATAACTTTCTTCTCTTTCTTTTTCCACTTCTGCCTTCCTGTGCTTCAACTGTGAAGGAGCCAGAAACACCAGTTAGGAAACCAAGGGAGCAGAAGTCATAAAATAGATGGTCAGGGAATGAGAAGAAAAAAAAAACAAGTCAACTAAATGTCCTCAGCTACAGATATCTTACCTGCAAGTTGGAGGAAGGGAGAAGCCTCAATATCTAATCAGTATTAGAGTTTGAATTTTCACTAAGGCTAGAGATTTTTAAATTACTGAATTAAGAATGTGACCACAAGTCAGTTTATTGCTTAAGAATAAACAGATAAGTCATGGGTCCTGTATGAATTTTATCTGAGAATAAGGGAACATTAGCTCTGCAGAATGAGTTTAAAAGGATTGTGAGACAGAAAAAAAAAAAATAAGGTTTTTCAATTGTGCTCTGTGAGCATTGCCTATGCAATCTAAGTTTACAAAACTCAACATCAATAATTATCTCTAATTTTTATAATCTGACCAAGGAAGGCACAAACTAATAATTACATTTTATCTCTTTGTAGTATTTTATAATTTCACATATTCATTTATTTGAATATGTATCCTGAAAATAAAGTAGAAATAAGTTTCTCTATTTTACAGGAGAATAACCTGAAGATCAAGTTAATAAGTGACATATCCAAGATATTACACATGTTGGAGTAGGTTCTTAAGTTAGGACAAGAAGCTAGATACACTGTCTCTAAATTTTACTTACCAGCATAGCTCCTTATGTAAGAAGTAGCCTTTGAAATTTCCCTAAAAGCTGTTTCCATTAATTCATTCAGTAAAAATTATTGATCTTCCACATATCAGGCATTATTGGGGATTCATTATGGAAAAAATCAGAGAATTTCATTACTCTCATGAAACTTCCATTCTAAAACAGAGGAGCAAGCAAGGAATAAATAGAACAAACAAATTTAATGATCCATCAGGTGGCAAATTTTGTTAAAATATAAAGTAGGATATGAGGATGAGGACAGATAAGAGTGAGAGTTGCTGTATGTTGCATAGGTTATAGGACCTGAGAGGAGAGATGCTTACTGGCAGAGGCCACTGTGGCTGGAACAGAATAAGCGTAGACCTTTTAAGACCAGGTAAGGAATTTGACTTCGCTATGAATACAACAGGAAGCCATTTAAATGGTTTCAGCAGAGGAGTGATTTTGCCTAGCTCACCTTTCTTTTTTTTTTTTTTTTCCTGTTTTTCTTTCTTTTAACAGACATTCTGGCTAATATGTAAGGATAGACTCTAGCAGGCCATGGTTGGAGTGGGAAGACAAGTATGGAAGCTATTGCAATACCCAGGCAAGAGCTAGGGTGGTTGTGGAGATAGAGACAAGGGTTGATGATTGTCTTTCAATTTTGGTTCCATAGATAGTCCTTAGCCAGCTCCAAGCTTCACTTCCCTAGGTCATATTTGTGCAGTTTATAACAGAATACCTTTTTGGAAAAAAAAAAGTTTGCTCTTTATGTCCAAGGATATTCTTTATTTCCTATGTTGTGAAATATGAAATCCTTTACCTCATTACCACCACAAGTAATCCTTGACCACCCTTGTAACTCACTCTACCTTTTCACCCTCTTAGCAACTTTCACTGAATACTACATATTTTGTCTGTAGCACTTATTGGAAATTGTGATTATACATTTATTTATGTGTTTATGTGGTCATTGGTTGTGTGGTTATTTCCTTCACTAAACGTTAAGTTTTTCTTTAAATTTGAGTTAATTAACATACAGCGTAGTATTAGTTTCAGGTATACAATTTAGTGATTCAACACTTCCATACAACACCTGGTCCTCTCACTAAACTTTAAGCCTTTAAAAAACATGGTCTATTACTGGTTTGTTCACTTTTGTATACAGAGTGCTTGACATACAAGTTGGCACAAAGTAACATTTTCAGTTCTGCAATTATTACTCAGAATTAAGAGACTGAATTTGAGGAAATGGGAAAGATTGAAAGGCAACTTGAATGTATTTATTACTGTAACTTCTCAGAAGGATAACTAGCAGAATTACTAGAAAAGAAATAAACAGTCTTGACAAAAGTGAGAGTTTGGATAATCCATGAATTTCATTTCACATCACTTTCCAATTTTATAAGGTTTTAGCTCCACTGTGGAATTTCAGGAATGGTCACAGAAAGGTAAAATTCTCATGAGTGAGAGAAATGAGTACCTTCTTTGCTCTGGCTTCCATGTACAAGAAGGAACTAGAAAACTTTGAAGCTATTCTAAGAATATACTTCTTTGGTAGGAAGGCTGACTGTGCATAAAGGCTGGCTCCTGCTGCAGGGCTAGAATATTGAGAATAATTTAGCTTTTCAGAAAAAAAATATATTGTGTATGTGCCACAAAGTCTAGTCTGAGATTTTATTTTGTTTGTTATTTTTCTGAAAAAGAAACTATTCTATTTTCTGAATCAACTTCAGATTTTTAAAAATATAACAGCTTTATTGAGTTAAAATGATATTCACCCTCTGAAAGTATAAAATTCAGTGGCATTAGTGTATTCACAGAGTTGTCCAACTCTGGCCATTATCTATTTTAAGAATATTTTTATCACCCCCTGCAAAGAAACTGTACCCAATAGCAGTCACTCCCCATTTCCCCCTTCCCTCAATCTCTGGCAACTGCTAATCTACTTTCTCTCCATGTGGATTTGCCTATTCTGTACATTTCACATAAATGGAAACTTACAATATATGGACTTTCATGATGGACTTCTTTCATTTAGCATTATGCTTTCAAGACTCATTCTTGTTGCAGCATAGATCACTATTTCATTCCTTTTAAGTAGTAAAAAATAGCCCACTGTCTGGATATACCACATTTGCTTATCCATTTTTTTAAATTATTTTATTTATTTTTTGACAGCCAGAGATCACAAGTAGGCAGAGAAGCAGGAAGAAAGAGAGGAGGAAGCAGGCTTCCTGCTGAGCAGAGAGCCCGATGTGGGGCTCTATCCCAGGATCCTGGGATCATGACCTGAGCTGAAGGCAGAGGCTTTAACCCACTGAGCCACCCAGGCACCCCACATTCGCTTAGCCATTAATCAGCTGATGGACATTTGATTTGTTTCCACTTTTCGGCTATTATAATAATGCTGCAATGAACATTTTTATTTATTTTTTTTTTTTTGCTGCTATGAACTTTTGTGTACTAGTTTCATGTGACCATATTTTTTCATTTCTCTTGGATACAGAACTAGGAGTAGAATTGGTTCATATAACAACTCTTATGTTTAACATCTTGAGGACTACCCAACTATTTTTCAAAGTGACTGTACTGTTTTAACATCCCCATCAGCAATGTATAAGGGCTCTAATTTCTTCACATCCTCACCAAGACTAGTTATTGTCTGTATTATTATCATTATTATTATTACAATCCTAATGGGTGCAAAGATGATATCTCATTGTGTTCTTTTTTTAATTAATTATTTATTTTTATAAACATATAATATATTTTTATCCCCAGGGGTAAGGTCTGTGAATCACCAGGTTTACACACCTCACAGCACTCACCATAGCACATACCCTCCCCAATGTCTATAACCCCACCACCCTCTCCCAACACCCCTCCCCCCATCAACCCTCAGTTTGTTTTGTGAGATTAAGAGTCACTTATGGTTTGTCTCCCTCCCAATCCCATCTTGTTTCATTTACTCTTCTCCTACCCCCTTAACCCCCCATGTTGCATCTCCTCTCCCTCATATCAGGGAGATCATATGATCGTTGTCTTTCTCTGATTGACTTATTTCACTAAGCATGATGCCCATAGTTCCATCCACATCGTCGCAAATGGCAAGATTTCATTTCTTTTGATGGCTGCATAGTATTCCATTGTGTATATATACCACATCTTCTTTATCCATTCGTCCATTGATGGACATCTAGGTTCTTTCCATAGTTTGGCTATTGTAGACATTGCTGCTATAAACATTCAGGTGCACGTGCCCCTTCGGATCACTACGTTTGTATCTTTAGGGTAAATACCCAGTAGTGCAATTGCTGGGTCATAGGGTAGTTCTATTTTCAACATTTTGAGGAACCTCCACGCTGTTTTCCAGAATGGTTGCACCAGCTTGCATTCCCACCGACAGTGTAAGAGGGTTCCCCTTTCTCCACCTCCTTGCCAGCATCTGTCATGTCCCGACTTGTTAATTTTAGCCATTCTGACTGGTGTGAGGTGATATCTCATGGTGGTTTTTATTTGTATTTCCCTGATGCCGAGTGATATGGAGCACTTTTTCATGTGTCTGTTGGCCATCTGGATGTCTTCTTTGCAGAAATGTCTGTTCATGTCTTCTGCCCATTTCTTGATTGGATTATTTGTTCTTTGGGTGTTGAGTTTACTAAGTTCTTTATAGATTTTGGACACTAGCCCTTTATCTGATTTGTCATTTGCAAATATCTTCTCCCATTCTGTCAGTTGTCCTTTGGTTTTGTTAACTATTTCCTTTGCTGGGCAAAAGCTTTTGATCTTGATAAAATCCCAATAGTTCATTTTTGCCCTTGTTTCCCTTGCCTTTGGTGATGTTCCTAGGAAGATGTTGCTGCGGCTGAGGTCGAAGAGATTGCTGCCTGTGCTCTCCTAAAGGATTTTGATGGATTCCTTTCTCACATTGAGGTCCTTCATCCATTTTGAGTCTATTTTTGTGTGTGGAGTAAGGAAATGATCCAATTTCATTTTCCTGCATGTGGCTGTCCAATTTTCCCAACACCATTTATTGAGGAGGCTGTCTTTTTTCCATTGGACATTCTTTCCTGCTTTGTCGAAGATTAGTTGACCATAGAGTTGAGGGTCTATTTCTGGGCTCTCTATTCTGTTCCATTGATCTACGTGTCTGTTTTTGTGCCAGTACCATGCTGTCTTGATGATGACAGCTTTGTACTAGAGCTTGAAGTCCGGAATTGTGATGCCACCAACTTTGGCTTTCTTTTTCAATATTCCTTTGGCTATTCGAGGTCTTTTCTGGTTCCATATAAATTTTAGGATTATTTGTTCCATTTCTTTGAAAAAAATAGATGGTACTTTGATAGGAATTGCATTAAATGTGTAGATTGCTTTAGGTAGCATAGACATTTTCACATATTTATTCTTCCAATCCAGGAGCATGGAACATTTTTCCATTTCTTTGTGTCTTCCTCAATTTCTTTCATGAGTACTTTATAGTTTTCTGTGTATAGATTCTCAGCCTCTTTGGTTAGGTTTATTCCTAGGTATCTCATAGTTTTGGGTGCAATTGTAAATGGGATGGACTCCTTCATTTCTTTTTCTTCTGTCTTGTTGGTGTAGAGAAATGCAACTGATTTCTGTGCATTGATTTTATATCCTGACACTTTACTGAATTCCTGTACAAGTTCTAGCAGTTTTGGAGTGGAGTCTTTTGGGTTTTCCACATATGGTATCATATCATCTGCGAAGAGTGATAGTTGGACTTCTTCTTTGCCGATTTGGATGCCTTTAATTTCTTTTTGTTGTCTGATTGCTGAGGCTAGGACTTCTAGTACTATGTTGAATAGCAGTGGTGATAATGGACATCCGTGCCGTGTTCCTGACCTTAGTGGAAAAGCTTTCAGTTTTTCTCCATTGAGAATGATATTTGCCGTGGGTTTTTCATAGATGGCTTTGATAATATTGAGATATGTGCCCTCTATCCCTACACTTTGAAGAGTTTTGATCAGGAAGGGATGCTGTACTTTGTCAAATGCTTTTTCAGCATCTATGGAGAGTATCATATGGTTCTTGTTCTTTCTTTTATTAATGTGTTGTATCACATTGATTGATTTGCAGATGTTGAACCAACCTTGCAGCCCTGGAATAAATCCCACTTGGTCGTGGTGAATAATCCTTTTAATGTACTGTTGAATCCCATTGGCTAGTATTTTGGTGAGAATTTTTGCATCTGTGTTCATCAAAGATATTGGTCTGTAGTTCTCTTTTTTGATGGGATCCTTGTCTGGTTTGGGGATCAAGGTGATGCTGGCCTCATAAAATGAGTTTGGAAGTTTTCCTTCCATTTCTATTTTTTGGAACAGTTTCAGGAGAATAGGAATTAGTTCTTCTTTAAATGTTTGGTAGAATTCCCCCGGGAAGTTGTCTGGTCCTGGGCTTTTGTTTGTTTGGAGATTTTTGATGACTGTTTCAATCTCCTTACTGGTTATGGGTCTGTTCAGGTTTTCTGTTTCTTCCTGGTTCAGTTGTGGTAGTTTATATGTCTCTAGGAATGCATCCATTTCTTCCAGATTGTCAAATTTGTTGGTGTAGAGTTGCTCATAGTATGTTCTTATAATTGTCTGTATTTCTTTGGTGTTCATTGTGATCTCTCCTCTTTCATTCATGATTTTATTTTTTTGGGTCCTTTCTCTTTTCTTTTTGATAAGTCTGGCCAGGGGTTTATCAATCTTATTAATTCTTTCAAAGAACCAGCTCCTAGTTTCGTTGATTTGTTCTATTGTTTTTTTGGTTTCTATTTCATTGATTTCTGCTCTGATCTTTATGATTTCTCTTCTCCTGCTGGGTTTAGGGTTTCTTTCTTGTTCTTTCTCCAGCTCCTTTAGGTGTAGGGTTAGGGTGTGTACCTGAGACCTTTCTTGTTTCTTGAGAAAGGCTTGTACCGCTATATATTTTCCTCTCAGGACTGCCTTTGTTGTGTCCCACAGGTTTTGCACCACTGTGTTTTCATTATTATTTGTTTCCATGAATTATTTCAATTCTTCTTTAATTTCCTGGTTGACCCATTCATTCTTTAGAAGGATGCAGTTTAGTCTCCATGTATTTGGGTTCTTTCCAAATTTCCTCTTGTGTTTGAGTTCTAGCTTCAGAGCACTGTGGTCTAAAAATATGTGGGGAATGATCCCAATCTTTTTTTTTTTTTTTTTTTTGATCCCAATCTTTTGATACCAGTTGAGACTTGATTTAGGACTAAGGATGTGATCTATTCTGGAGAATGTTCCATGTGCACTAGAGAAGAATGTGTATTCTGTTGCTTTGGGATGAAATGTTCTGAATATATCTGTGATGTCCATCTGGTCCAGTGTGTCATTTAAGGCCTTTATTTCCTTGTTGATCTTTTGCTTGGATGATCTGTCCATTTCAGTGAGGGGAGTGTTAAAGTACCCTTGTATTATTGTCGATGTGTTTCTTTGATTTTGTTATTAATTGGTTTATATAGTTGGCTGCTCCCACGTTAGGGGCATAGATATTTAAAATTGTTAGATCTTCTTGTTGGACAGATCCTTTGAGTATGATATAGTGTCCTTCCTCATCTCTTATTATAGTCTTTGGCTTAAAATCTAATTGATCTGATATAAGGATTGCCACTCCTGCTTTCTTCTGACGTCCATTAGCATGGTAAATTCTTTTCCACCCCCTCACTTTAAATCTGGAGGTGTCTTCGGGTTTAAAATGAGTTTCTTGTAGGCAACATATAGATGGGTTTTGTTTTTTTATCCATTCTGATACCCTGTGTCTTTTGATTGGTGCATTTAGCCCATTAACATTCAGGGTAAGTATTGAGAGATATGAATTTAGTGCCATTGTATTGCCTGTAAGGTGACTGTTACTGTATATTGACTCTGTTCCTTTCTGATCTACTACTTTTAGGATCTCTCTTTGCTTAGAGGGCACCTTTCAATATTTCCTGTACAGTTGTTTTGGTGTTTGTAAATTCTTTCATTTTTTGTTTATCCTGGAAGCTTTTATTTATTTATTTATTTATTTATTTTTATTTTTTTTTTTTTTAGAGATTTTATTTATTTATTTGACAGAGAGATCACAAGCAGGCAGAGAGGCAGGCAGAGAGAGGAGGAAGCAGGCTCCCTGCTGAGCAGAGAGCCCGATGCGGGGCTCGATCCCAGGACTCTGAGATCATGACCTGAGCCGAAAGCAGCGGCTTAACCCGCTGAGCCACCCAGGCGCCCCTATCCTGGAAGCTTTTAATCTCTCCTTATATTTTCAATGATAGCCTAGCTGGATATAGTATTCTTGGCTGCATGTTTTTCTCGTTTAGTGCTCTGAATATATCATGCCAGCTCTTTCTGGCCTGCCAGGTCTCTGTGGATAAGTCTGCTGCCAATCTAATATTTTTACCATTTATGTTACAGACTTCTTTTCCTCGGGTGCTTTCAGGATTTTCTCTTTGTCACTAAGACTTGTAAATTTTACTATTAGGTGGCAGGGTGTGGACCTATTCTTATTGATTTTGAGGGGGGTTCTCTGAACCTCCTGGATTTTGATGCTTGTTCCCTTTGCCATATTGGGGAAATTCTCTCCAATAATTCTCTCCAATATACCTTCTGCTCCCCTCTCTCTTTCTTCTTCTTCTGGAATCCCAATTATTCTAATGTTGTTTCGTCTTATGGTGTCACTTATCTCTCGAATTCTCCCCTCGTGGTCCAGTAGCTGTTTGTCCCTCTTTTGCTCAGTTTCTTTATTCTCTGTCATTTGGTCTTCTATATAGCTAATTCTTTCTTCTGCCTCATTTATCCTAGCAGTGAGAGCCTCCATTTTTTGATTGTACCTCATTAATAGCTTTTTTGATTTCTAACTTGGTTAGATTTTAGTTCTTTTATTTCTCCAGAAAGGGCTTTTATATCTCCCGAGAGGGTTTCTCTAATATCTTCCATGCCTTTTTGGACCCGGCTAGAACCTTGAGAATTGTCATTCTGAACTCTAGATCTGACATATTACCAATGTCTGTATTGATTAGGTCCCTAGCCTTTGGTACTGCCTCTTGTTCTTTTTTTGTGGTGATTTTTTCCGCCTTGTCATTTTGTCCAGATAAGAGTATATGAAGGAGCACGTAAAATACTAAAAGGGTGGCAACAAACCCAGGAAAATATGCTTTAACCAAATCAGAATAGATCCCATATCGTGAGCGGGGGGGGAAAGGGGATAAAAAGAGGTTCAGAAAAAAAAAAAGAAACATTAAAAGAAGAAAACGAATAAAGAAAAAAATATAAAAAAGAAAAAAATATATATATATTAGATAAACTACTTAAAAAACGTTAAAAAAGAAAAGGGTAAAAGTTAAAAAAATTAGCAGAAGAAGAGAAAAAAAATTGAAAAAGAAAAAAAAATTAAATTAACTGCAAGGCTAAAGAATCATGGGGAGAAAGCCATGAGTTCCGTGCTTTGCTTTCTCCTCCTCTGGAATTCCGCTGCTCTCCTTGGTATTGAAACTGCACTCCTTGGTAGGTGAACTTGGTCCTGGCTGGGTTTCCCGTTGATCTTCTGGGGGAGGGGCCTGTTGTAGTGATTCTCAAGTGTCTTTGCCCCAGGCAGAATTGCACCGCCCTTACCAGGGGCCAGGCTGAGTAATCCGCTCGGGTTTGCTTTCAGGAGCTTTTGTTCCCTGTGCACTTTCCATAGAGTTCTGGAGGGCGAGAATGAAGATGGAGGCCTCCCAGTCTCCGGCCCGGAGAAGCCGAGAGCTTGGGGCCCCACTCCTCAGTGCGCCCTCAGAGAACAGTGTCCAATTGCCCCCATCACCCTGGCCTCCGGCCATGCTCCTAGCTGATGGAGCCTGCGACCGGTTCAAGGTAACCCCGAGCTTAGATCTCACTCCTCAGCTCTGTCTCTGTAGCCGGCTTCCCCGTTCTAATACCTGTAAGCTCTGCAACACTCAGACACCCCTGATCCTTCTGTGACCCTGCGGGACCAGAGGCCACGCTGAGCCTGTGTGGGCTTCACCACGGTTAAGCCTCTGGAGCGAAGTCCCTCAGTGGAACAGACTTTTAAAAGTCCTGATTTTGTGCTCTGTTGCTCTGCTGCTTGCCGGGAGCCAGCCCCTCCCCCCGCGGTCTGTCTTCCCGTCGCTTTGGATTCACTTCTCCGCCAGTCTTACCTTTCAGAAAGTGGTGGATTTTCTGTTTCTAGAATTGCTGTTCTTCTTCTCTTCGATCTCCCATTGGATTTGTAGGTGTTTGCAATCTTTAGATAAGCTATCTAGCTGATCTCCTGCTACCTGAAGTAGTCTCAGCCTGCTACTTCTTCACCATCTTGACTCCTCCTCCTCTCATTGTATTTTGATTTGCATTTTTAGTGACCATTATCTAGCCCAGTATCACTAAGATTTACTCATAAGTTTTCTTACAGTTTTAGCTTCTTACCTTTAGGTCTATGATCCATTTGCAGTTAATGTTTGTATGTTATGTGAAGGTTTGGACCAAACTTATTCTTGTGCATGTGGACATCCAGCTGTCACAGGGTCATTTGTTGGAAAAAAACTGTTCTTTACCCATTGAATTTCCATGACTCCTTTTCAAAATACAAATGACTATAAATGTGAATCAGTTTTCCTGGACCCTCAACCCTATTCTATTATATATCTGGCCTTATACCACACTATCCTGACTACTGTAAGTTTATAATTGGAACATGTAAGCCCTTCAACTTTGCCCTTTATCAAGATTGTTTTGCATTTTCCAGTGAAAGTTAAGTTTAACTTGTCAATTTCTGCAAAAGAGGCAGCTAGGATTCTGAGAGACATTATTTTGACTCTCTACCCTAAATTGGGGAGTATTTATCAGAAAAGCGTTGTCTTCTAATCCATGAACATGTGCTGTTTTTCCATGTATTTAGATCTTTAACTTCCTTCAACAATGTTTTGTAGTTTTCAGCATACAAGTCTTGCACCTTATAAATAATTTTTGATATTATTATAAGTGGTCTTGTTTTATTAATTTTATTTTGGATTATTTATTGATAACATGCAGAAATATAATTGATTTTTGTCTGTAATCTTGTATCCTGTGGCCTTGTTAAAGCATATGTAGTTTCTTATATGTACTGCATGTCCTTGTTAATTTTAAATAAAATATAGAATAATTAGCAAAACTTCTACTGTTATGCTTTTTAAAAAATTAGACCTTAAACAGTGAACAAAACCAAAAGACAACTGACAGAATGGGAGAAGATATTTGCAAATGACAAATCAGATAAAGGGCTAGTGTCCAAAATCTATAAAGAACTTAGCAAACTCAACACCCAAAGAACAAATAATCCAATCAAGAAATGGGCAGAGGACATGAACAGACATTTCTGCAAAGAAGACATCCAGATGGCCAACAGACACATGAAAAAATGCTCCGTATCACTCGGCATCAGGGAAATACAAATCAAAACCACAATGAGATATCACCTCACACCAGTCAGAATGGCTAAAATTAACAAGTTGGGAAATGACAGATGCTGGCAAGGAGGTGGAGAAAGGGGAACCCTCCTACACTGTCAGTGGGAATGCAAGCTGGTGCAACCACTCTAGAAAACAGTGTGGACTTTCCTCAAAAAGTTGAAAATTGAGCTACCCTATGACCCAGCAATTGCACTGCTGGGTATTTACCCTAAAGATACAAACGTAGTGATCCGAAGGGGCACGTGCACCCGAATGTTTATAGCAGCAATGTCTACAATAGCCAAACTATGGAAAGAACCTAGATGTCCATCAACAGATGAATGGATAAAGAAGATGTGGTGTATATCTACAATGGAATACTATGCTGCCATCAAAAGAAATGAAATCTTGCCATTTGCGACAACATGGATGGAACTAGAGGGTATCATGCTTAGCGAAATAAGCCAATCAGAGAAAGACAACTATCATATGATCTCCCTGATATGAGGAAGTGGAAATTCAACATGGGGGTTTGAGTGTAGGAAAAGAATAAATGAAACAAGATGGGATTGGGAGGGAGACAAACCATAAAGACTCTTGATCTCACAAAACAAACTGAGGGTTGCTGGGGGGAGGGGGTTTGGGAGAGGGTGGTGGGGTTATGGACATTGGGGAAGGTATGTGCTATGGTGAGTGCTGTGAAGTGTGTAAACCTGGTGATTCACAGACCTGTACCCCTGGGGCTAAAAATACATTATATGTTTATAAAAAAATTTAAAAATTAAGAAAAAAGTCAGACCGTATAATAATTTAAATAATGTATTTCTCAAATACCTTTGGCTTCTGTAACCATTAGCAAATATTTTCAATAAGATGTTCTAAAAAGCAAAATGGATACCAGAGCATACCCCATGTGATCCTTGCTCCCTATAAGCACATGATCTATTGGAAAAGATGATGGACACCCATAAATGTATTTATGCTCTGTTACAGGCCCCATATTTAATGTATATATAACAGTGATTTATTTATTTTTTTAAAGACTTATTTACTTATTTGAGAGAGAGAGAGAGAGGGCATGGTGAGAGCAAAGGGGGAGAAAGAATCTTGAGTAGGCTCCCCACTTTACAGGGAGCCTGACACAGCGTTGGATCCCACAACCCTGAGATCATGACGTGAACCAAAATCAAGAGTGAACGCTTAACTGACTGAGCCACACAGGCACCCCTTACTTTCTTTTTAAGGTACAGCTACCTCCCTTTCTATGCTTTGAAATAAACATTTTGTTTTATCTGGCTTCAATTTAGAATTGCTATTAAAGGGGCGCCTGGGTGGCTCAGTGGGTTAAGCCTCTGCTTTCTGCTCAGGTCATGATCTCAGGGTCCTGGGATCAAGCCCCGCATTGGGCTCTCTGCTCAGCAGGGAGCCTGTTTACCCCTCTCTCTCTCTACCTGCCTCTCTGCCTACTTGTGATCTCTGTCAAATAAATAAAAAATTAAAAAAAAGAAAGAATTGCTATTAAACAAGTTTTAAGTATTTACTTTGTCCAGCAATATTAATTGCAAAATAGCAGCATGGTGCCACAGTGAGACATAAGTAGACACATGGCACTCACAAAGTTAGCATACTTGCAAAGTGAGGATTAACAGTGGATGTACTTTATCTTATCTTCCTTTTACAATATATATGTAGTTTGTTGTTATTTATAATATTGTTATAAGAAACCAATAGACATTTGGATTTTAAACTTTCAGCTGACAAAAAAAATACTATCACTTATGCTTAGTTAATATTTCAAGTGCCTATTAGTTATTTGTTATAAAAACTTTACAATAACTATAATGTTTAAATATTAAGTATTTTAAAATATATAATGCAGTTATTCTTTACCATTGCTCTCTAAATTTAGGTATATGTAGACTATATTAGCCAAGTATAAATGTGCTATTCATATTTCCATCATATCTATTAAATAAAGTGAAGCTACTTTAACTTACCACTCCTTTCACCTCCTCCTCCACTCCATTCCCACGCGACTTAGTCCTACAGGGTCTGCTCATCTTTGGAGCATTAGTTTCTGTAATAGTGTCTGGCATGTGAGCAGTAAGTGTTTCTTAAATTAATGAAAAAACTAAGAGAGGGAATATCTTCTGAAGTTTTGAGGAAAAATAAAATTGAGTATTAAGAGAAGTTTCCAAAGAGAATACTAGGCAAAAGGAGATGCGTGAGATCTCCATATCAGAAGAGAAAAGGTGGGGGGCATTTGAGATGTGAACAAGTCTATGGAAGTGAGAAGGCAATTGAATCTGGTGAAAGGGAGAAGATAAGTTTGATTGGATTAGAGACAGGTATGGGCTTTTTCTGGTCTCCTGCCAAATCAGTATGCCCACCGATTGCTGTTGGGTTTGTTTCTTTTTTTTTTTTTTTTTAATTAAGTTTTATTGGAACATAGCCATATCCAAGTGTTTATGTATTATCCATGACTGCTTTTGTGCTCTAGTGGTTGGTACTGAATAGTCAGGACAGAGACCATACACTGTATGACCCGCAAAGCCTAAAATGTTTACTCTCTGGCCTTTTATAAGAAAAGTGTTCCAGCTCCTGGATTCCAGCTTCCACAAAAGCAAATAGTGGAGAATAAGATTAGAGAGTTATCATGATGTTGGAATGCAGAACATTTGAACTTATGGCTAACGAGTTTGGACTCTTTGTGTTTAAGACTGATCAGAACAATGTGTATCAAATCGATAGATCACCCTGGCAGCAACATGTAAGGCAGACTACAACAGTGAAATAAAACACTCAGGAAGAACAATTAGCTAACTGCTAAATGTGGAAGATGGTCAGGACCTGAGTTATGTTGGCAGAAGCCGGCGAGGGGAGAAGGGATGTTGACGGTAAAGAGAATGACAGAAAAGGACAGATACACAGATTCATAAGTGCTCAAGAAGATTCACTGAGAATGTGGGGAAATGGATGGAAAGAGATGCCAATAACGATTCCAAGTTCTCAATAGTAAATTACTGGAGGAATAACTGCTCCTGCTAGAAACTGAGAGAACCACAGAATACGTTGGCTTCAAAGAAATGATTTTGACTTTTTATTATAAGCCACGTTACTTGATGATCTAGAAATGTCTCGATAGAAATGTCCGTCAGGTAATCAGAAATGTGGCGCTGGAGCTCAAAGGTGAGGATTGAACAGCGGTATTGATTTGAGAGGCAGTAGTTAAAACTGAGAGAGTAAATGAGATCTCTGAGGGAGAGCTGGCAATGGCACAACAGGGGTTGGGGTGGAGGAGTGGAGGAAGGAAACGTCATAGTGCTAGGAAGTGCTCACTCCTAATGGGTACAAGGAAGAAATGGTGCCACCGCAAAGGTAGCAAGAATTTTATGGACAAAGCACAGCATCACATTATCCAGAAAACAGTTTCAGGATCCAGTTAAATTTTACTTGAGTATCTAATCAAAATACAAAGGAGTTTATGAGCAACTCATAATCTACTGAAGAAAACAGTTGTAAATAGAAAAAAAAGGAAGAATTTTTACAGATATAGGAAAAATTTTATTATAAAATCATGGGGAAAAGAAATAACTTTATATTAGGAAGTTAAAGAATGTTTCATAATGACTCTTTGGTCCCTTTAAGGGAGATTTTTGTGAACAGAAAAGATGATCTAGGAATTGCTTTGGTTTTAAAATTAGTGTATAATTTATTAAAGTTTCAAATCAAAATATCTACTTTCTTATTAAGGTTTTAACTTTATAAGCCTTTAGTCATCAGTCTCTTTTTCTCTCAGTCTTACTGTCCCCCTTCTGTTTTAATAATCATTTTTAAAACTTTGAATAATATTTGGTTTCATTTAAAGAGTTAATTAAACATCTTCAAATATTATAAACTGCAGTTGTAAGTTAAGTTTATATGATCACCTTTGTATGATTAACAAAATGTCCTAAGTATTCTAATTCATAAATATATGGTTTCTTAAGTTTGAGCATAAGCTCCAATACAATAAATAAACTTAATAAAGTTTCTACTTTAAAATAGCATCTAAATTATTCAGTCATATATTACTCAAATTAGGCATATTATGAGTAAGATATTTTACTTTACTAGTACATAAAATAGTAATATCCCTAAAATCAAGATATTAATATGTCTGGTTTCATTCTCTTAAAAATTTCTGTTATTAATTTGAAATCCCTCTAGATTTGAAAGAATCTTTTCAATTAAAGTAATAATAAGGTAATCCTCAGCAATTTGGGGGATACTGAGCCAAGATATTAACAGGCTTTTGTTCAGGATTATACTGGAATATCCTGAGGTCTAGAAATCATCTTTAACATAACTTTATAAATTGGAAGGACTTATGTGATATGGGTCTCTGATCTAATTATGTTATGTCTGTAACCTTCCCACATTTGTACAGGACTTGATTGAATTTTACATATTTTTTGACTCCTTAAGATATATAAATGCTTTTTTTTTCTACTTCAAAGACCTTTAAACTTGATGGAATCTTTTACTTTTTTACATCCTCTAAATCCACACAATTATTATGTATTAAAACTGACAGCCAAGTTAATTCTCATATATCTCATTGAACTGATATGCTCAGAAAATATGAAGTCACACGAAATCCAGGGTTTTGTGATACTTTCTGTATCAGCACCTTCGTGCAAGTAAAGCAAAAGTATTTTATGTGACTGGGGAAAGTGGCTCACATTTTGAAGACATTGTACACCAAACTGCAGAGTTTGGATTTTATCCCAGGTTACAAGGTTTTGGGGTGTGTGTGTGCATGTATAGAGTTTTTAAAACATGTATTTTATAAAATATGTATGTCAAACATATACTTCTGAAATTGTTCCTTGCATAGGAATCTAGTCTCTATGTTATCTTATGTCACATAGGCTTTATTGAATTGTAAAACTGATAGGTTGCAAAAGAATGAACTTAATATTGAATAAATTTCCCCTGGAAAATTTCTTTATCTCTTCTTTATGATTCTGTATTCTCTTGGTTTTAATAAATCTAGGTTTATGATTCTGTATTCTCTTGCTTCTTAGATTTATACCCCTCCTGTTTGAGAAACTGCTTTGTATTTTATGGCTTAAATGGGGAGCAGGATTTTTATTATCTGATTAACCCTGACTATGGGATATATAGATTATGTACCAGTCAGCACTCCTAGTCATCTCCTAAAGATCTTGCAGAAATATCTGATTTTAAAAAATATGAATAGTTATTCAAATGTAATAATATTATGATTTAAACTGCTTTGAATGAGGCTGAATTCCTTTAAGAAATTACTTGGAAGAAATTGGCTTATCTCTTTCTTTTGTTGTGGTTTGGTCCGAGGAAAGTGAAGTATGAAATTCAGTAATCAGCAAATACTTGACTGCCTGTTACATGCCAAACACTGTTTCAGGCACAAAGGACATAGCAGTGTACAGAATACAGAAAAATAAACAGTCCCTACCCTGGGCGGTTGGGTAGGGTTTCATTCTGGTATATATATATTGTATGTATGTGTGTATACTCTGTATGTGTGTGTGTATATATATCCACACACATTCTATGTATATCAGATAAGTTTCATACATCCCATGAATGTATATGATGATTAGTGTTTTAAAGAAAAATAAGGCAGGGAAGGAAAACAGTAAATATGGAGGATGTGGTGGGGTGTTGGAGTGGTGGGTCACATACTATTAGGGTACCAGAGAAGACCTCAGAGAGAAGATATTAATATGTGGGGAGACTGCAGTTGGTGAAGGAAGGAATCAGAGGAAAACACCTTACAGGCAGAGGAAACAGCAAAAGACAAATTCAGAGGTGTGATGGGCCAAGCATCCTGTCCTCAAGGAACCAAGGGGAAGAGGCTTTATCTAGCTACATCAGAAAAGAGTAGCAAAAGATAAAGGAAGAGAGGTAGCTGGGATAGAGCAGACCTTGCAGGATTTACATGTGAGGATTTGTTTACTCTGAGATGGTAGGTAAGCCATTGGACAGTTTTGAAGGATATTTGGCAATGATATTATCTGGCTTTTTAACAGGATCAAGGCAATAAAATGAGTGGGAAAAGCTGGGATATACAACCAAGCAATCTCTCTTCACACTTTGCCAATGCAATCAGCATAATTCAGTGAAGTAATCATAGAGAACTGGAAGTTTGGGAAATCTGGGTTTTAGCCTCTTACTGGCACCAGGTCGTGTAGTTATGAGTGAGTATATATTGTTCTGGCCAAAGTAAATAGGTAATATGTACGTTTTTCCTAGTTTCAAATTCTTCATTCTACATCCTCAAAATGTTGAACCACATAAAAACAGATTTGGAATCATATGAACCTTTTTCCTATATGAAATACACTTACGTGATTCACTTTTTTATAATGTTATAAAATAACAATAAATAACAAAGCCATAGGAAATTATCAAAATGGAATCTATAAAGTGTAAGTGTTGAAAAGCAATCAAACAAAATTAAGCTCATTTTGTTAGTCTTACCATAAGGTTTAAAGTTCATGTATACAATTAGAGTAGAAGAGTGCAATAAAATATATTCTTGCATTTTCATCTCCTATTGATGGGTAAAATGGAGAAAAAGGAGAAAAATGAGTTAAGTGTTCATTTTCTTTAGAAGTACCAAATTATTCTTTAATATGCGATCTTGAGATTGATTCTACTCCTTAGGCTAGGCTACAAAGTTTGAACTGCTTTAGAAGGGAGAAAATTGGTGTTTCCTTTAAGAATCTTTTTGCCTTAAAGAATTTGGCAGGAAAATGGCAGCTTTTGCACAGGTCTGCCCTCAGCTAATACATAGACAACTGCAGAGACCCAAAGCAGTAATACTCCTGAACAATCTCACAGTTCTGTCTACAGCCTCTTGCCCTCACAAATCTCACAAAACATTTCTGAAATTTGTGCCCACCATATATAGGAAGGGAAAGGATGTTATATTAAATGTTATGTGTATTTTATTAATATAACCATATATGCTCTGATGGTTATAGACATTGATGTGGACAAAAAAGTTCCTTTCTGATCAATGGTACTTTGTTTATATTAAATGATACTCTTTCTCTAGAGATAGACACAGTTTATATATTATTTTAGCTCCCAGAATTTGCTCGAAGTTTCTGCTCAAAATGGGTTACCAATGCCTGCCATGAAATAATCACCTGCAGATTTTGTGAAAATTATAAAACTGTGAAGAGACAACCAAGACAATGGTGTCAAATTCTCTGAGAACATGTATCTATCGGGATATATATTTTAATAATGTCAGTTTGGAGGATGTGGAGGGGCAGTTCATTCTCATTGCCTTGCGAATTGACATACTGACGGTGGGTGCTCAGTGCACACCCTAGGATGGTTCAATGTGGGCCATGAAATGGGAAGAATTTATATACCACATTCTGACTTTCCTAACCTGTTGCCTCCTTTTTCAAAGCAAGTGAAGCCCTGTAAGTAGCTACACAAGCAACTTCAGCTTATTTGGGAAACACTGAACTGAGAATTTGGTTACCTGTGAACTTCGCAACACTTTCAGAAAACAGATGAACTCCAGTGGTTTCACAGAATTCATGAACATTTCAAAACCCAGTTTCAGGTAGCACTTTATACACTGTAAGGACCTAGCTCAATCACCTATAATATTTCATGTCAGAGAAGTATATTAATGGATGCACTATGTAGTCCCAAGCATTAAACATTTTATAGTTAGGTTTCACTGTTCATTACTTTTGCCCTAACAGTCATTTTTTTCATATCTAGCTTGATTTTTCTTTCCTTAGAAGATGACAAATTTTCTACTTTTTCATACTTTTTTACTGACAGTTTCTTGTCTCCTTTTATTAATGTTTAAGTTTTCAATTTTCTGCCCTAAAGTGCCCATATAAGAGTAGCTTGATTCATTAACATCAGAGGGAGAAAATGAAAACACAGTAAAATTTTTGCCAACTTTACTTCCTATTTCTTTAAATGTAAATTGAAAATATTAGCAATCATAGACTCAGCCACTAAAGTTTTCATCACAGTTTAATATAAGTGAACACAATAGATGGGGTTACATTTTCTTTTCTTTTTTTTTTTTAAGATTTAATTTATTTATTTGATAGACATAGATCACAAGTAGGCAGACAGGCAGGCAGAGAGAGAGAGGAGGAAGCAGGCTCTCTGCCAAGCAGAGAGCCTGATGCGGGGCTCAATCCCAGGACCTGGGATCATGACCTGAGCCTAAGGCTAAGGCTTTAACCCACTGAGCCATCCAGGTGCCCCTGGGGTTACATTTTCAATCCCCCCACTATTCTCTTTTTGAAAACGGGTCAAAATCTTAGGATATATTCATATATACTGACTCATTTTGTAAACTTCAGTTAAACTTATATGCATAATTGCATAGTTATATGCATTATATAAATTAAATCATATAATTATGTATTTTATGAATACTGTGAATAAAAATACAGTTATGATATAAAGGATATTTTTGTGTTTTTAAGATCTTGTTCCTTGAAAATAAAGATGAATCAGTCATTTGATTTACAACACCTGGTGCGCATAGTAGATGCTAAATAAGTATTGGGTGACTGAGGGGAGAATGGAATAGGTGGGTGGTCAAATGAATAGATGTTATACACATTATCTTTTCTAACCTAACTGCAGACCAGGAGAAAAGGATAAGTCAGTAATACTTGGGTCTTTTTTGAAAAAAAAAAAAAAAAAAAAACACAAAAACTTTTCAATCTCTTAATATGTAGCTTACTTTTCTATACCAGCAATCACAAAGTGTTATAATTAAAAGTACTCTATGAAATTTTGTGCCCAGTTTGTACTACTTCCTCAGAAAGAAACTGGTAATACAAATACTGTCCAAGTAATTTTATGGGACTGGACCATCAGAATGGTATTTTCATGAATTTCCTAAGTCTGTGCATTTCAAATGCCTTGAAAGTTCTGCTGTGCTATGGAATATTAGAATTCCTCATGGCTGAAAAATTCTATCTATCCTGATGTTTCTCCTTTGGCCAAAGATGTCTAGATGATTCTTCTTACTTTCTATTTCTATATAAGATAGATAGTGAATCTTCTATATTTAAACCTGTGTTATGAAAAGGAGGAAAATAAAATGTGCATTATAAAAGAAGAAATATCAGGAACTATAGGTTTAAGTCTTAAGTCTTAACACAAAGTTGCCTTTCTTACTGGACATATTAAACACTACTAAATAGATAACATTACAAGATTCTAGTTACATTTAAAACATGAATGATTGTGTATTTTTTCTGTATTTATTATTTTCATTAAAAAATTATATAAGGGAATTAAGTATAAACTCCTGATATATCTAAGAGCAAATATGTAAATTAATGGCAAATGCAGGTTTTAAAAACTTGTTTAAATTTAGCAAAATTATAATATTAAAATACAGATTAAAATTTAGCCTTTTAAATAAGCATTTGGAGTCTTATGAAAGTCAAGAGTTGACAGTGATGGTGTAATTCTCCCTACTGATTCAGGAATAAGATTGCATAATTGGTAATCAAGGCAATTTGTGCTTTTCTGAAATAAAATCCTGCACACTGAACTGGATCTATGAAGATTAAACATTTTTTTCTAAATCCAGGAAAAATTATTTTTAGTCCATCTAAATTATTTTATGCTAAGATTTTAGTAGTCCTTAGATACAATAAACTGTATAGCTTCTTTGGAAAAAAAAAAGAAAAGCTGTAATTTCTGCCTAAATGTATCTAACTTTCAGACAGCAATAAATGTCAGAAGAAAAACCATATTTTTTGCATATTGTGAATATGTCCTTGAATTTACATAAAATACTGCAGTAAGTTGTGACTGATGTGAAAAACAAAACAGGACTAAAAGGTCTTGAGTATACTATAAAAATAAACTTCGAACACCATACCAGTCGCAAACTAAAGCCCCCACTTGTAAGTCAAAGTCACTGGAATGTTGGCTTGATGATAATAATGAATTGCAGCAACTAATACCACCTGTTGGGAGGATGGATTAATCAAAAATTTAGATTATACCATAGAACCAATACCAAGGATTGGATCCCAAAGTTACCAATTTAATGTGCTACCATGTCCAAACTGAGTACTATTTGCAACTTCATTTTCCTCCATTTTATAGCCTAAATCTACAGTCCAGTTTCAAGAACTACATGTTCCTCCCAGAATTCATACTGTTCTTCCTCACCTCCTTATCTGTGCTTGTTACCATTAATGTCACCTGAGAGCTTCCTCAGCATCCCTTCCCCCGACCCCACCCCCCACATTTACCTTACAAAAATCTCTCTATCACTCAAGACCTAGAGCAAAGACCATCTCCTCATTTGAACCTCTTTTGATCCCTTCCAGCAGAAAAAGCTATCCTGTTTTTGTTTTGTTTTGTCTTTGTTTTTTTGACTTGCAAAGGACTTTGCATATTGGTCATGGAATTCATCTTAATCCAGCCAGCTATATATATATATATATATATATATATATATAGTCATTAGATCAGCCCTCTCATGAGATTAAGATTTGCCTTCTGAAACAAATTATTTTCCAAATTATAATTCTTTTGTATGAAGTTCATCATCCCTCTAAAATTAACAATTAAAGAAATACATTCCTTGTGGAGTAAAAGTTGATGTAATAGAAAGTCAATGTCTCCCTAAGGCTTAGCAAACAGAAGTTTCTTTATTCTTAAAGTGAGCAAATAATGATGGGATATTGTGAAGCTACAATAAGAAAAAATAAATAAGATAAAATAAAATACCCAACACAAGATGCTTAATATTTTTTTCTCTGTTATTCCTCATGACCTCAGTGAAAGAAGAGTAAAAAGAGATTAACTGATATTGTAGCTTACCTACCCATATAATCAGCCATCTTATTCAGAGAAAAAATATTATCATGGAGTTGAATTTGTTTTATGAAGAATTTTAGTAAACACTTTTTATTTTTTCTGCATTGTTACTGCTCCATGTGTGAGGGGAAAGAGTCTGGAATGGAAGTCTAGTAAGAAAGAAGTATCAGGCTTTACCTAAATTACCTAATTATCCAGTAATGAACTGCAGGTTGAACACCAAGGTGATGGTGACAGAAGAAGAATCCAGATGCCTCACTTGAAGTAGAAATGTACAAAAGAGAAAGTCTCCATGGTGCTGTCCTAAGGCAAGGCAGCTAGAACCTCAAAAGCCAGTTTCAAAAACTACTCTGTAATTTCCAATAGTGTCATAGCCTCAGAGGAGAACATATACCCTAGGAGCATTTCTCATGGCAAGGAGGCATTCAGAGAAGTTATATTGAATTCAGAAGAGATTAAGCATTTAACCTAACTAAAAACAATTTGTTTCTTTTTATTTTGTTTCAGATGACATTTTAAAATATTTTACTAATACCTAAACATATGATATCAACATGTTAGCCAAATGGCTATGTTGATACTCTGTTGTTGAACTAAAAGAGGCAAAATTCACGTAGACAAGTGACTATATTCATTATAATCATGGTCTGATATTATATTACCAATTCTGGAAAAAAAAAACCTAGTTGAAATTTCTCTATTGCTTAAATTTCTCTATTTTTCTATTACATAAAATTCTCTATTACATAAATTTCATCAATAGCAATCTATCAGAATTACAGGTATAAAAGCTTATAATGTGTTTTGAGTTAATGAATGGATAAATTAGAAAATGCTATTCTCTTTTCCCCAACTTTACCCTTTCTAATAATTGAACATAAGCAGCTGCTAACTAAAGCTATCGAACTCTGATAAATTGTCTCCACATAATTTATCTCCCCAAATTTATCTTAAGATAGGTGTTTTCTATCAAGAAATACATTTTTTTCGTATAGATTTGATATCTTTACCTGTCATACTTTATTGGCAGTATCTTCAAATGATGTTAGACTTCTCTTCATTGAATGCCTTTCACATTAGAGACAGGGATACAGGGATAATGAATGTATTCAATGGCGTGGTCTTTGCATTGTTCTCAGAATGATATTGAGATGATATAGCAGTTGCATTTATATATACATCACAGTTTCAAAATAATAATAGTGCTGTCAAAATTACTTAGGGATCTACTGTGTACTGAAGCCACCTCCAAATGGAGCACTTGTATTCACACCAAGTATGAGCTGGGTGTCTGCTGCTTAGGGTCTAAGACGTCAGAGCTTGTGCTAAATGCATGCACTGCCTGGGGCATTCCTGATGCTCTCAGTGATGGACAGGTGGTATCTGGCCCCTTGTGCCGCACCAGCGTTGCCCTGAGAGGGCCACCCTCTTGCAAGAGAAATGGAGTCTAACTGCCTCAGGGGCTCCATCTGTCCAAAGAGAATTGGCTAGCATGTAACTCTGAGCTTCCTTACCTACATCTTTTTTATTATGAACATTAAAAATGAGATTATCCTTTCATATATTGTTTTCACTGAACCATTAATCATACATTGATAATTTATGTCAAAGTAAGAGTTTGTATCTATAATACAACTTATTCTGACTTATTTTTGTAAAAGTTTGAAGAGGTCTCTCCACATGAGTTTCCCAAACTTATTTTTCTTGAATTTCCCCTGGTAGTTGTGTTTCCTGTGCTTAATTTTTATGTTTTTCTCCATGTGATGTGAATAGCGGACCTTGTTAAAATGAGAAGTTTTGCTCTTTTGAAGTATTAGATTGATTTTCTATTGCTTGACTGCATCTTTCTCAATGATCTAAATTCTTTTCTATAATTTTCTTTCAAGACAGATATAATATTTATTTTATTAAGTGTGAAACAGTGTGCATACTTTTGTGAAGAGCTTTAATGTAACAAGACACCTTTTAGGAAGTTGAGTAAATCTATTTTTAAGATAATAAGCTCATTATATGTATATGTCAGTTATAAATGGTCACTTATGATCCTTCAGTGTTTTATACAAAACTATGATAAATTTAGTGCAGAGGAAAGCAGCTTCACGGTTAGATGATTAACTGTTAGCCATTTTGTTTGAATGAGAGCATAATGAACCTCTTTGGCTTCTATTATCATGTTGACACAATCAAATAAACTTATGGAAGAAAAATGTTAGGTGAAGCAAAGAAAATAGAGTTAATTCCTTTGTACTTTTTTTTTTTTTTGAAGAGGCTGGATTCAGTACAACTCAAAGAAACTGGCTACATCTGTTGCTCTATAAAATAGATTATTGAATGCATTGGGATATGTGACAAAACCAGACATTGTTAGATTTCCATAGAGAGAATTCTTTTTTTTTCCCATTTTATCTCCTCTATTGAAATATTATCTATATCTCCTTAAACATTTTTTAGCAATTACCCTAGAGTTTACCATATATATCTCTAATTAATAAAAGTCTACCTTTAAAGTATTTTTACGTACTCTGTTATGTTGTGTAAGGGCCTTGCAACAGTATATTTTCAATTCTTTCTTCCCATTCTTTGTGGGGTTTTTTTGCTACATTTTATTTCATTTTTTAAAACATATTATGTGGTATTTATTTGTGTGTGTGTGTGTGTGTGTGTGTGTGTGTGTGTGTTTTAATTCCAGTGTAGTTAACATACAGTGTGATATTAGTATCAGGTATACAATTTAGTGATTCAGCAATTCCATACATCACCCAAAGCTCATTATAACAAGTGCACTCTTTAATCTTCATCACCTGTTTCACCCATCCTCCCACCCACCTCACCTATGGAAACCATCAGTTTGTTCTCTATAGTTAGGAGTCTGTTGTTGGGACACCTGTCTGGCTCTGTTGGTAGCACAGGCAACTGTTGATCTTGGGACTGTAAGTTCAAGACCCACATGGAAGTAGAGTTTAATTTAAAAAAATTAAAAAATAAGTTGTAAATTTTAAAAAGTTTTTTAAAAATGTGTTTCTTGGTCTGTCTCTTTTTTTTTCCTTTGCTCATTTGTTTTGTTTCTTAAACTCCACATATGAGTGAAATCATACAGTATTTGTCTGTGTCTGACTGACTTAGTTCACTTAATAATAAACTCTCTAGCTCCATCCATGTCTTTGCAAATGATAAGATTTCATTCTTTTTTATGGCTGAGTAATATTCCATGGTGTATATCTACACCTCATCCTCTTTATCCATTCATCTATCAGTGGACACTTGGGCTGCTTCCATAATTTGGCTTTTATAAAAAAATGCTGCTTTAAACAAAGGGATACCTGTATCCCTTTGAATTAGTATTCTTGTATTTTGGGGGTATATACCCAGGAGTGTGATTGCTAGATCATAGGGTAGTTCTATTTTTAGCTTTTTGAGGAAGCTCCTTACTGTTTTCCATAGTGGCTGCACAAGTTTGCATTCCCATTAACAGTGTAAAAGTGTTCCTTTTTCCGGGGATACAGGTTACCTAATTTTGTCCACTCTGTAATACTCAATTCAGCATCCTCTAGATTAGGTATCCTCAAGTATTAGTACCTATAAAGGTTTTTTTTATTCTGAGCACTTAGTAACACAAGAATTGGATTTGTTTCTATAACAAGAACATACAGATACATTTATTTCCTTTTATATAAAAATATACAGCTAAGGGGGTGCCTGGGTGGCTCAATGGGTTAAAACCTCTCCCTTCAGCTCAAGTCATGATTCCAGGGTCCTGGGATCAAGCCCCACATCAGGCTCTCTGCTCAGCGGGGAGCCTGTTTCCCTCTTTCTCTTTGCCTGCCTCTCTGCCTACTTGTGATCTCTCTCTGTCAAATAAATAAATAAATAAATAAAATCTTTAAACATATATATACAGCTAAAACAATATGGGTTATGATATCAATTTACTATTCCTCCTGATTAAGGAACAGTAATCACCTTTAGTCTGTGTGGCTAAGACCTATTTTCTTCTGTACACACCAGAGGTCAGTGTTGGGATATCCACTCCTTGTTCCGGAACTCTTATTGTTATTTGTAATATGGATGTACAACCTGCATTGACCCTGAAATATTTAAGGTGGCTTAAAAAATATTCCTATGTTAAAACAACTAAAGACAAGTGAGAAAATTGGAGTAAAGGGTCAACAAGGTACTAAAAGTATGTGAGGCGAGAGTCAGGTTTGACACCACTCTTCTAACAGCCAAGATAATAAGTCTGGATCAGTTATGTGGTTTCCAATGTGTATTAAAGTGCTTAGGGATACAATTATTCTTGGTACTGAGAGAAATGTGGGGTTTTTTTTCTTCATACAGAACATAAGATGAAAAGCATTGACTCACTTAAAGGTTTAAAATCTTACAAAACTGCCCAATAGTTTATAAAATAACAACATCTTTATAGTATGTTAAATTTCATGTTAAAATTATTAGTCTTCACTTATACATGTGTTCATATCTAATCTTCACTGACAGGTATCAACATCAACTCATTTACCTTTCATTTTTCTTTTCTTGTATTATTGGATTTGCCCTCATATTTCTTTACCATTTTAGTAACAGTAACATCTGTGCATGCATTTTTATATTCTTTTTTCTGTCTCACAAAAACTTACAAATTTACATAAATGAGACCAAATAATACTTGTATTTATCATGGAGATTTTTTTGTTCTTTCTCTTTCTTCCAACCCATCAATATCTGCATTTCATTTTTGCCTTCCCACTTAATATATTAAAAGCCTAGTGTTATTAACTTCCTATTTTCCTCTATATCCATATAATCATATACATATGCTACATATATTCTCTTGTGTATGCACATAAACACCTATACACACATATACTTAGAAATATTTTCTTATTTTACTAGAAAGAGGATATTATTATACCTTTTTTGGTATCTTTTCTCACTCAGATTACCTCATGAAAATCTCCTTAAGACTGTAAGTCATCCAGCATGGCTCTAATTTACTCTTTGAAATGACTGTATAATAAACTCATAGAAATAATTTATCACAATCGATTCACTTATTCCCCTATGAATAGGTAATGATTTTGTCTACAATTCTTGGTTGCTTCAAAAAATGTTTCAGTATATATCATTTACCTTTAATATTGGAATAAGTTGGAGTAGATTCCCCAAAATGGAGTTCCTCAGTCAGATGTATATATGCTTTTAATTTTAGTAGATGGTGATAGATCACATGCCTAAAAGGCTATAACACTTTACATTTCCACTAAAAATGTATAATAATAGTACCTTTTATTCCTACAAACCCTCCAGCAAAAATATAATGTGCCTTAGTAGATGTGCTTATTTAATGGGTGTAAAGAGGTATTTTTAGTCTAAGTTTTTCCTACTCCTTAACTGGAGAAACTTGTCATAAATTTTGACCTTTTTTTGTGAACTACCCATTATTATGCTTTGTCTGTTGGCTTATCTTTTTCTTTTAGTTTGAAAGGGTCTTTTGTGTATAGAAATTTATTCCTTATGTGTTGTCTGAATTACAAATAATTTTTCTAGATGTATGTTTCTTTTTTATTTTATAGATTTATTTATTTATTTAAGAGAAAGAGAGAGAGACAGTGAGTGAGTAAGGGGAGAGGCAGAGGGAGAGGGAGAAGGGAAGCACACTCCCCACAGAGCATGGGGCCCCTAGGGTGTTCAGTCTCACTACCCTGAGATCATGACCTGAGCCAAAATCAAGAGTTAGAAGCTTTACCAACTGAGCCACCCAGGTGCCTCAAACCTCTTGTATTTCTAATGAATTTTTTAAAATCAAGTTTTCAAAAGTGTTTATATAGATAAATAGTTTCTATATCTTGTTTTATAACTTTGGGTTCCCAGAGTTACTTAGATAAGGCTTTCCATACCACAGATTGTACATCTCCTAGAATTTCCCGAGAGAGATTTTCTTCTATACTTAAGACTTTACTTCACCTTTAATTTTATTTTATATCTGAGAAAATAAGAGTTTCATTTTAATTTCCTTTCAGATGTTTAATCAATTTATTAAATAAATGAATATAATTACCCATTGAATTTAACAACTATTATCTTTGTCAAATACTGACTTCTTATAGCTACTGAAAAAACTTTTACTTTTTTCCTTTTTTTTATGATTTTATTTATTTGTTTGACACAGAGAGAGAGATCACAAGTAGGCAGAGCAGCAGGCAGAGAGAGAAGAGGAAGCAGGCTTCCTGCTGAGCAGGACCCTGAGACCATGACCTGAGCTGAAGTCAGAGGCTTAAACCACTGAGCCACCCAGGCGCCCCTATTACTTTTTTCTTTAAAAGATGTATGTATTTGAGAGAGAGAGAGTAGTGTGAGTGGGAGGGGCAGAGGGAGAGGGAGAGAGAATCTCAAACAGATTCTGCACAGAGCTCAGAGCCCAGCGCAGAGCTATATCTCACAACCCTGAGATCAGGACCTGAGCTGTCTGTCGTTCAATGGACTGTGCCATCCGGGTGCCTCCAAACTCAAACTGTCCTACTTCTCTGTTTGATCTATTTGCTTTTCTTCTACCAACACCATGCTGTTGTTATATATATAGAATATATATATAGGTGTGTGTGTGTGTGTATGTATGTATGTGTGTGTGTGTGTATGTATATATGTATGTATTATGTATGTATGTGTATATATATACTAATGTATATACAATGTATATACCAACGATATATCAAGGATATGTATATATCAATGTATACATAGAACACTCTATTTCTCACAATTCTCTCAGTCATAGTTGAACCTATTTTTCTATGTACAATTTAAGATCATTCTCTCCAATTCCTGCTAAAACACTACTGTGATTTTAATTGAAATTACATTAAATTTGTATATTAATTTTAAGAGATACAATTTGATCTCACCAAAGATTTACAAGTTCCTGACTATGACACAGTGGGATAGAGGCAATTTGGTGAATAATTTATTAAATGGCATAAATGATAACTTAACATAGCAATCTAGTTAGAAACAAATATCTCAAGCCACACTTGCACTTTCCCCCTACTCTATCAGTTAATTATGGAGCAGTGTAGAGAGTACTTTACTTTGTATGCACTTTTAAGTTTTGTTTTTTACTCCTAAATTTTGGGTAAGGTTATTTTCTTTTCCTTTATAATTTATCATTAGTTTATTTTTGCTGATTCTCCCAGCTTTGTATATTTACAAGAAGTTGAAATAATAGATTTCATAACAGGTGGTTAGTGTATGTTTATTTGACAAAGAGTATTTTCCCATTAAGTTGTAAAGTCCACTGAGGCAAGAGTCAAGTCAGATTTTCTTGTTATTGTTCCCCTCAGATCACAGTGTTGTGCCTGTAACATAGAAAATGTTGTCTAAGTGCTGAATGTATGAATGAATTAAATGCTTGACATGAGGACTGCAACAAAAATTTAAAATGCCCTTTTTCACAGACATAAGACTGCCATACTTCCTGTATGATAATACTAAAACAGTGTGTTTTTTTAAATGTTTTTGACCATGATTGTCATTTAGAAATATACTTTAGATACAACTGCTAACATATATATGTATTTGTCCCATAAAATAATATTTCCTGTCCTTAGTGGATTGAATCATAGTGTTATTTATTCGATTTTACATGATTATATTTCACTTTTATATAAATCAAGAGGAGTGAAACTAGTTTCATGATATACTAAAGGGATAAAATAGTTTTAAGAATTACCTTAGATATTGGGGCGCCTGGGTGGCTCAGTGGGTTAAGCCGCTGCCTTCGGCTCAGGTCATGATCTCAGAGTCCTGGGATCGAGCCCCACATCGGGCTTTCTGCTCAGCAGGGAGCCTGCTTCCTCCTCTCTCTCTGCCTGCCTCTCTGCCTGCTTGTGATCTCTCTCTGTCAAATAAATAAATAAATAAAATCTTTAAAAAAAAAAATTACCTTAGATATTATCTTTTTCAGATCTGAGAAGTGATATTAATAATATAACAATAACAACACTCATATATAAGGCAACTATATACTAGATGCTTTTAAGTGTTTTGTAACATTGACTTTATTTTTATGACAAAGTATGGAGTTGTTGCAGGGAAACATTGAGAGGTAAAATAATTTGCCCAACAAAACAGCAAGCAGCAAGGGTGGGATTTGAACAGGATAGTGTCCCTCTAGGGGCACATGGGTGGCTCAGTGGGTTAAAGCCTCTGCCTTCAGCTCAGGTCACGATCTCAGGGTCCTGGGATCGAGCCCCACATCGGGCTCTCTGTTCAGCGGGGAGCCTGCTTCCCCCTCTCTCTCTGCCTGCCTCTCTGCCTACTTGGGATCTCTCTCTCTCTCTCTGTCAAATAAATAAATAAAATCTTAAAAAAAAAAAAAAAAAGATAGTGTCCCTCTAGAGTCAATGCAGTAAACAGTCTACCATCTCTCCAGTAGCAAAAGATTGGCCTTCCAATATCATTCTGCTGGCTTCAATGGCCAGGAGGGCGTAGGTAGGTTATGATGATGAGAAATGTGTGTGGTGCAAAGAAACTGGAGTTCTGATGTAACTGTTTCTTACTAATTCTCATTCAGATACATGTTCTAACACCAAGTGCCCATACTTAGGAGACTTCAAGTTAAAAGTTGGTTATGCTGGGGCGCCTGGGTGGCTCAGCGGGTTAAAGCCTCTGCCTTTGGCTCAGGTCATGATTCCAGAATCCTGGGATCAAGCCCTGCATTGGACTCTCTGCTCAGCAGGGAGTATGCTTCCTCCTCTCTCTCTCTGCCTGCCTCTCTGCCTACTTGTGATCCCTGCCTGTCAAATAAATAAATAAAATATTAAAAAAAAAAAGTTGGTTATGCTTTACTAATCATTTCTGTTCTCTCCAGCCTTGATTTCAGGCTTGTCAAATTCACAGCAGTGTCCTGGAGATTAGTGATGTTTAACTGGAACAAATAGCAGCTCCAGGCCTCAGAAGATATCAGGAACTCTGTCACACTGGGTATTTTTGGTATCGTGATAGGAGTGATTTTTTTATAGTGGCTTCAGAATGAGTGCACGCCCACATCTATAGAGAGCTATAGTATTGATGAAAGTGGGTTGTATGATGTAGAGAAACTCAACCAAAAGGAGCCATCAGTAAAACTGATGCTCTGCTAGTTTACAGTCATTTTTGTTCATGGTAGCATTTTAAAATGGTACCCTGATTATGCTTTTGCAGTTCTATATACTCTGAACACAAACTAAGATTCTTCATTTACATTTTACCATAAAAGAAATCAAGAGTATACAAGTCACTCTTTATTACTTTATACATATGCAGCTAAAATCTCTAAGTCTTTGGATTGTTTTGTCTTTCTCATTCCCCATTTATGGGAAATGGTGGTGTCCAAAAGCATTGGTTAAGAGTGGTTAAGAGCACAGGCTTTAAAGTCAAAGGGCCATGGCTACAATTTTGGTTCTGCACATTAGTTTGGGCAAATTATTTAGCTTCACACTCCCTAATGTGTAAAATGAGGAAAATGATAGGACTTCCTATTGGACTTTCTTTAAGTGATCTTCATAGTGTCCAGCCTACCATAAACACTAGATGAAAGATTAATTTTGTTATAATTTTCAAAAACCAGATTCAAAAAGTGACCTAAACAGCAAGAATGTAATCTTGTAGTAACTGAGACAAGCTTCTGGTGGGCTTTTCCAACATTAATAAAAGTCTTGAATTTTCAGATTCATTTAGAGATGTTAAGACTGAAAAAGATGTGAAACATTGACGGTTATTATTTGTTCGTCTAATTTTTTCTAAAGATTATGCTTCTTTTGTTAGTATGACAAATGCTTAGATGTTGCCCATTCTCTCCTTTATCAAGGTTAGCTTTGTCAATTTTAATGATTACTTATAGACTGGTTGAAGTGGAGCATGGTCTGACATGACAGGGTCTTCCACAAGGTGGTGCTCATAAATTTATTTGCTTTAGTAATTAACAACTTGTAATTTTACATACTAAGAGGAGAATAAGAGTAGGAGTTGTCCAGTTTTTTTCCTGTAGTGTAGATTTCTAGAGAAACAGCCACATTCCTTCTCCCCATATCTTTGAGACACAAACAGAAGGAGCAGGGCCGTGGTCATCCTGCAACACTTACCCTGGCATCCTCACCCTACCCATGGTTTAGTTTTCATTCACCAGGTGCTGACTAAGGATGTATTGTACACTTAGCATGGTGCTTGACACTGTGGACAATTCCCAAAAGCTGGTGGAAAAATAAAAACATGTTAATGGAAGAAGATATCAGCTATAAACAGACCTAGGAAGTAATGGGTCACAGAAAGGAAACCATTACTATTGTTACCAAAAAGAACAGTGTTCTTTCAGACTCTTTTCTTTCCCAAGTAGAAATCTGAGATTACAATAAAGTTGGAGACAATTTTTGAACCAGATAAATTTAAGCCAGCAGCTAAGGGAGTTTAGACATCCAAACAGAAAATGTCAGTCCCTCCATCCTTGCCACAAAATTTCACTTAGTGGAGACTCTAAAGACTTAGGTTACAAATTTGTTAAATAATGGTTTTTATCCTAGCAGATTTTTGTCTTTTCTGAGGTTCAAAACTGCCATATTGTTAGGAAAGAGGCCATTACTAAAACATAGTTTCTCTTGCAAGTTCACAAGTGCCTTCCCTGCTCCCTTCCTTCTCAGTATAGGTCCCCTGAGCTACATTGTAAGGCGGAATCTTCTCTCTTAGAACTGTCTAAATACAGTAAGCCTCAGTAAAAACAGACGGTCGGTGTGATCATTTTTAACGGCCCTGGAGATGTCCATATGCTATTCAGTAATGTGGCATCTGCATGGCCCTTTAGCTGTGGCGTGTACTTTAAACATAAGCAACTTTTAAGCAACAAGGTGTCAAACTATTCATCCATGTGAGGAAAATCAGTGCTTCTGCACCCTTGAGTATAATCAGTGAAAACCTTCAGAGTGCTTTTAACCACCCATCCTCCCCAGGCACAGGACATGTTCTTCTAATACAGTTATTTTATTGTGCCTCCAAGTTAAAAAAATTTGTGAGGTAAAATACTCATTCAATTAACATTGGAGTCACTAAGTCACTGCTATACTGGCATTTTCTACCCAATGAAACATGGGAACATTCATCTGGCTGTGGGCAGTGCTTCTATTTCCTACCCTTCTTTAGCTATATATTGCCAAGTCTAATTTGGGCACATTCTACACAAATAAGTAGGTAGAATAGGATAGGTTTAACTAAATGAATTCTGAGACAACTAGAGTAGCCCATTTCTTCTGTCTTGAATCTCTAACTAAAACCAATTATTGAATCATTGTTCTAAGCTCTGTGCCCTCTCTTCTTTGATCTTTTACTCTTTGGTCTCTAACATCAAAGCAGATTAAAAAGAGATCTAAGTGGTAGTGATTTCATAGTGGTAGACATATTATAGAAAACAATACATAAAAATAATTATCACTGAAATAATTTGTAGACCAACCAATATAATAAGCAAGATTACAAAAAAAAACATAGAAAAGGCTGAGCCTGGTAAAGATTTTATGGCTCTCCTGTTAAATCTTGTAATCTCCTCCTCCTCATTATCTTTTCTAATTTAATTTAATCCCAATATAGTTAAGATACAGTTGTTAAATATTATTTTATTTGCTCACATTGGTTTATGGATCTCTCCATAGAAGATCCACATTCGTTCACTTATTCACTCATGCAATATTTATTGAATTCCTTCTATGTTCCAGGCACTGTATTAGATCCAAAGGATATGGCAAAGAACAAAACAAAGAAGCTTGACTTTCAGAGCTTATATTCTAGTAGTAGGAGATGGAAACCAAATAAACATGTAAAATATATTGTATACCAGATGCTGATCAGTGCTATAGAGGAAAATAAACCAGGGGCAAGGGATAGAATATGGATGAAGGGAAAGAGGTTTTAATTTTGACTGGAATGAACATGGTGGCATTGCTGATGAAGTGACATTTGGGCAGATGACTGAGATGGAAGTAAAGGAGTAAACCATGTAGACATAGGGCGAGGGTAAATAAAGCATAAGAGTCAACAAATTCAGAATCCTTCAAGCAGAAGCTTTCCTTATTTGTTCAAGGTAAAGAAAAAGACTTAGTGTGGCTTTCTCTCAGGTAGAAAGAAAATAGTTAAAGGAATTGAGGTCAGAGATAGTGGTGGTTCATATTAAGCCTGACAAGCCACTGAAGGAACTTTGGCTTTTACTCCGAATCAGGAAGCCAGCAGAGTGATGTGATCTGGTTCATATTTTAGAAGAGTTTAGATTGCTAGCTAATCTATGGACGTAGAGTGGGGAGAGGTAGGTGGGAAGAGAAAGTGCAAGGAGAGAAGAAAAGAGGTCATTTAGGAACAATAATATATTTAAAATGTTGTGATATTTTGGAGCAAGGCAGGAGAAAGTGGTGCTATTTGGGCTACATTTCAAAGGTAGATTCCACTGTGTTCATTCATATGTTGGGCAGGAGTGTGAAAGAAAGGGAGAAGTTAAGTATGACTGCAAGTCTCTGGCCTGAGCAACAGGAAAGATTGATGCTATTTACTGAGAAAGAAAGAAGACAGGAAAAGCAAGTTTTCTGGAGGAGATAAAAAATTCAGAGTGACACACGTTACTTCCAAATGGCTGTTAGAGAACTGAGGTGAAGTAAGTAATTGCATGTTTAAATTAGAGTTTAGGGAAGAAGTCCAGGCTGTAGATTAAGAATAAATGCAAGGGATCAGCACATAGATGGTATTTAAGTCATTCACTGAGTGAGTAAATTTTTTTTTTTTTAAAGGAGTCCAAATACTGAGCTGCGGGCTTTCCAGCATGAGGCAATAAGAAATATGAGAAGGAGAGTGGAAAGGAGAATGAAAAAAGCAGCTGGTGAAATAGAACTGAAAGCAAGAGAGAGTTATCCTTGAAGCCAAGTGTATCGGTCAGAGTTGAACCAGTAGGAAATATGTATCATATTTATTTCAAGAAATTGGTGTATGCAGTAGGAGGGCTGACTTGGCAAGTCTGAAATCTGTAGGGCAGGCTGTCAGGAAGGCCAGGCAGGAGCTCAAAACGTAATCCACAGATGGAATGATTTCTCTCTCCTGTCCCTCCTCTCTTCCTTCCTTCTTGTTTTCTTCCTCCTCTTCCTCCTCCTTATTTCCCTTTTTCAAAAAAAAACAAAAACAAAAACAAAAACAAAAAACCTCAGTGTTGGTTTTAAGGCATTCCAACTAATTTAATCTGGCCCACCCTGATGATTAGAATTGTCTTCCTCAGGTAATGTTAATTTATTTCAGACTTTCACTGCATATTCACAAATACACCTTGATTAGGGTTTGATTGAGTAGGTGAGACTATGTCCTACCAAATGGACACATGAAACTGACCATCACACTAACTAAAGAATAAAAAGGAGAGTGATCTAGGGGGTCAAATAGTACGGAAAGCTTGAGTATATTGATTGTTGGATTTAGTTACTAGGAGGTCAGTTGTGATTTTCACTGTAGCAGATTTTCTTTCTTTCTTTTTTTTTTTTTTTTTCAATGGAACTGAATTTGTTTCCTATGGTTTTATAACAAATGACCACAAACCAGGGGGCTTAAAATAACAGAAATGTATTCTTTCAGAGTTCTGGAGGTCAGAAGTTCAACATTGGTTTCATTAGGCTGAAATGAGGGCGACAACAAACCATGCTCCCTCAGGATCTCTAAATTGCCTCTTCTAGCTTCTGGTGGCTGCTGGCTTGCATTTGCTAGTGGCGGCACTACTGTAATCCCTGCTGTCTTCACATTGCCTTCTCTTCTGTGTATATCAGATCGCCCTTTGCCTCATTCTGATTTGGATTTAGTGCTCTCCTTCTAAGATAGTCCAGCATAACCTCCCCATCTCTAGATCCTTGATTTAATGGCATCTGCAAAGACCCTTCTTCTACACAAGGCAACATTTACAGGTTCCATCTGATAGTTTGGGTGGCTATTATCCAGCCTGCTACAGAGGCAAAGCCTGATTGAAGCCAATCCAGCAAAGTGACTTCTTTCAGAATGTTTCTATAAAGGAGAACAAAGAAATGGGCAATGGCTAAGGAGAAGGTAGAAATTGCCCCCCTATGCCCCGCTGCCCCAGTAGTACTCACAGGGCTTGCCTTCTTCACACACACACACATCCTCCAAACAAGCATACATGATTCCAACGTTATTTATTTCACTCTTTGTCACGCAGATCCATTCATTCCTCTGACATGTTTGAACAAAGCATCTAGGGCAGTTTAATATTGTTACTTATTGTGCATTTTAAAAAAAAAAACAAAAACCTGAATGCATCTGATAGACAAGATATAGTTTTCATGATTCTAAATAACATTTGACAGTCTTTTTACTTATTTTATTTATTTTTGCCTTAAATGTGTAAGTCTTTGTTATCGAAATTTGCAGTCAGTACATTTTGAAACTGTTGCATACATTGTCCTATTTGGCTTATAAGTGAGATTTCTTATCATACCTGTCTGTGATTCCTTCTCTATTGTATTCCAGAACTTTGAATTACATTACTTTTACATTCTTAATAGGTATATTAGATTTGCCAATTAATAAACTCCCATGTGCTTATCTCTTTATTTGCTTTCCAAAAGAGTTGAGCCCTGTTCTACCTGTGGCATATAGTATGAAAGATATCTGGAGGAAAAGGAGCTGTTATGAAAAGAATGTCTTACTTTTTTTTTCCATAATTCACAACAAAGTCTAGGAAACAAATTTATTCTCAATGCCTGTTTGAATTATGCATGGACTGTCTGGCATATAGCACTCAGGAACAGTACCTGACACATAAGTAGGTTCACAATAAATATTTTGAATGAATTAGTGAATGAACAGCAAAATAATAAATAAGATCCTTTATGCTAATTTTATTATTAGCTATTAAAGGCATTTATAGAGTAACAAATTTTAACTGGTATGTATATATTAGGAAAATATGTTTTTATGTGTGAAAAGATCTGAAAGAGTAATTACTTACACAATGATAGAGTGTAGCAACTTAAAAATATATTTCTTTTGAAGAAAGCATATGATCAAAGATCATGCCTGGCAGCATTTGGCTGTGTGATGTTATATTCAAGAACAGTACAATAAAATGGACAGACTTGCTCATTTTAAGTATCCATGATATATGTTTCAGATTTGTGACCTTGAGCTAATTATTTTAAGTGTTCATTTTCTCATCTGGAAAACTAGGGTATCTACCTCATATGATAATTAGGATAATGCATATAAAGGGGCTAATATTGTGCCAGACATATAGTATTGCTTAATATTTTTCATCATTGTCAATCATGATCATCATCATGGACAGCTGTCTTTTTTTGCACAGGTTTCAGAGCACAGCTAGTCTTTTCAAACTATTTTATACTATTAATCTAATTCTTCTTGATCTGACCAGCACATAATTTATTTGAAAGCCCCTTAAAATTCTGTTATGAAATCATACAGAGTGTAAATAATAACTAAGTGAATATAATATGATCAGATTCTGTTAACATCTTTGGCTCTTTTCTAAACTGCTCTATACCTAGATGATTCATAGATTGCTGGACTTTGCCTCTGAAACCCAGATCTCCACATTTAATTGCCTTCTTGGCTTTAGCTCTTGGATACTTCAAAAGCAGCATGTTTAATAACAAATTGGTGATCTTCTACTCTATCTTTGTCCAGATCTGGTCTTCCTTAGTCTTCTCTTTTCAGTAAATACCCCATTGTCCATCCATTTGGGCAAACCACAAATCTAGCCATTAACTTAGTATCTCCTTCTCCATCATTCTCCATATCCAACCTCTCACAAAAGACCTTTGATATTCCAACTAACCCATCCTCAAATTTTACTTCAACCCCTCCTTAAACCTCAACTTAATTACCATTTCTTTTTTTTTTAAATATTTATTTATTTATTGGAGAGAGAGAGAGAGAGAGAGAGAAAGGGAGAGAGCATGAGAGGGGTAAGGGTCAGAGGGAGAAGCAGACTCCCTGCTGAGCAGGGAGCCCGATGTGGGACTCGATCCCTGGATGCCAGGATCATGACCTGAGCTGAAGGCAGATGCTCAACCAACTGAGCCACCCAGGTGCCTCTTAATTACCACTTCTTGAGGAAATCTCTCCTTACTGTCTGCCCTTCCATTCCCCATACCAGTTCAGATCTTCCTGGCACATAACTTTCTTCCTTCCAGGAACCTTTGGAGGAATCACAGTGATTAAGTTTTACACTGGTTTTTAAAAAATTATTTGATTTAGGTTTATTTAAGATCCCTCAAAGAAACGTGGTGTCTATTTTAGATCATCATTTTAACTTCAGAATCTAGTGTTTTTTTTTTAATGTTATTTGGAAGCCATTAATAAGTAATGAAATCAGATTAATAGGCATTGTGAAGTATCTTTTCTTAAGGAAATAGTGAAGACTAAAAGAAAGCTTGCAAATAAAATGTAGTAAACATATGTATTGTATGCTGAAACTTTTTTTAGTTTTGAGCATATCTGTGTATTTGTACATTTATATATTTGTGTGTGGGTCTTGATGTAAAGTATATTTCCTACTGTAGGTCTCAGACAAAAATTATAAAACCCTGGTTATAGGGACATGACTGATACCTAGTAGATATTGAATAAATATTTGTTCAATCAATCAGTTTATGCTTTTTCCCCCTCCTCTTATTATTCAGTTCAGTCATTTTAGGCTATAGACTTTGTCAGTAGAGTTTGTGAATAAAGTGACATATTTCTGTGTTCATTTTTCAAAAAAATATTGGTAATTCACAAGATTCTATAGCAAAGTTTTCTACCTTCATTTAATGTTAGTCTCGTCAGTGAACATACATATGATTATTAGGTAGCTAAATAGTTCAACTTTCTTATTAATAAGTTTTATAATGTATTAGATTTAAGTTTTACTCAGTTCCCACTGTCTTGGTCAGTAGTAATGTATTCTTTATTTGTAGTCAGAGTGGCCATTTTTTTAAAGCAGTATTGGCAAGTTTACATATGCACTTATTTCACAAACATTAATTGGTTGCATAATTTATCCCAGGCATTCTGCCAAGACCTGGTGTACTGAAATGAATATGATAACTTCAAGGAACGCTTTCTCTTCGAGGACTAATCAGTTAATTCTACAAATATCTGTTGAGTACTTAATACAGTGATGAAAATATAAGTAGTCTTTGTGTTTCTGACCTTGAGACAAAGATTCAAATTCAAATAGTTTATCAGAGTGGTGGTCCCAGAAAACACTGACAGGAAGTGCAGAAGTAAGATAGAGAAGAAAAGGCACCCAATAAGGAATCTGTTATCAAGCAAGTGACCACTATAGGTGACTGGAACTTAATCCTGCTGAGAAATCAACTCACTTCTGCCACCTGATAACTGTGGACTGTTCCCCAGGGACTTTAATTCTCAGGTACTTGTGGTGTGCCCTGTAAGCACTTCAGGTCCTGGCATAGACCTGCAGATACTGGCGATAACTGCATTTAAGTGCATTAGAAAGACAGTCGCAGAAGATGTGCATGTCTAAACGTATCTTGGGCTTCAGTAGATCAATTCAACTTGAAAGAGTGTGTGAGTACCTTCTGCTATTGTTTGAAACTGAAAAAGATAATTTTCTTAGTTGACTGATGATTTCCTTTTAACTGTCTTTCTCCAATATGGGAATTAAATGACTGCTTTTTTTAGTCTCCTGAAATCTCTATTTTCAAGTTATTGAATTACTTGCAACTTATTTCTTTTCATGGCTTTGTATTGTACCTTCTCTAAGAATTGGATATTTGAGGCATAAGAATTCAAGAATATGAACAAGTATAACTAATGTTTATTGAGTGTCTTATGATGTACCAATAAATGTTAATAGATATACATAAATAGCATTACTTAATCCCAACACTCTGAGGCCCTCTCTCTCTCTCTCTGACAAATAAATAAATAAAATCTTTAAAAAAATAAAAAATAACTAAAAACATGAAAGTGGAACAAATGAGAAGTTAACTGAATTGTTTAATTTGGAAATTTAACCATATATAATAAGCTTGTTACTCCTCCCTCAATAGTTTCAGGTTAAAAATATAAGTTCACTTAAATAGTTGGGATAAATGGTACATCCAAAGTGATTATTTGGGAAGTATGGTCAAATTAGGATTAAACATCCAAAGTCTTCTAGAAGGATAACTTACTTGTTTCCTATGCAGAAATATTTCAGAATTTATGTTTAGGAATTTTTTGCATTATGGGCAAGCAGATGTCTAAGTATGATCCCAGGAGCTTTTGGAGAGTTCTTCAAGGCCAAAAATATTTTCAAAATAATACAAAGATATATTTACCTTTTTTGCTATGTCATCATTTGCATCAATGGAGTGAAAACAGTGGTGGGCGAAAGTGTAGCACTTTCACATAGGCCAGGCACCAACTCTACTGGTGGGTTTACATTTCTTTCTTTTTAAAGATTTTATTTATTTATTTATTTTTATTTATTTATTTATTTGACACACAGAGAGAGAGATCACAAGTAGGCAGAGAGGCAGGCAGAGAGTGGGGAAGCAGGCCCCCCGCTGAGCAGAGAGCCCAATGCTGGGGCTCAATCCCAGGACCCTGAGATCATGACCTGAGCTGAAGGCAGACGCTTAACTTTGAAATCAGACCTGGGTTTGAGTCCTGACCTCATTATTTATTAGCTCTGAAATTTTCTGCAATTTCCTTCATTTTTTTAATCCTCACTTTATCTGTAAAATGAGGACAATGATTGTAAGGACCTTAGAGTAATCTGTTTTTAATTCTTAGTTATATAATCTGATATATCAAGTGAGTGCTTATAATATCACAATTATTTGGTTATGTTTACTATATCTCACATTATGTGGCTACTTATTATTGAATTAGAGTGATTATAGCACTCTCTTTGTTTTATTATGTTATTATTGTCATTGTGAAATGCTTTCTATGACAAGACAGCTTCACCTGAATCACCAGTTATCAGTCAGAAAACAAAGGGTGGTAAAATAAAGATAAAACTCATTAATTCAACAAATCTTCAGAGCCACCTACGTAAGGTTGTTTGCTAGAAGCTATGAAGTAAATAAACTTGTCACCATGTAACCTAGAATCTAGGAAAGATAACTCCAAATAAAATAGACGAGAGGGGCCATGAAACACACTGATAAAATCTAGAATTCAGATGAGGGAAAATTACTTGCAAATGGGAAAATTTATTTTACCCTGAAATAATAAAATGTGTTATGTATTTCAGTTTTCAATGATGCTTTAACTGTTAGACTTCTTCAATTCTCACATCTTGCATTATTAAAATTAAACATTTTCTACATGCTGTTCAAAGTATTATAAAGTTATCAAGTACAGTGCAGACTTCCAAATATATGCTAAAATAGGGCTTAAGCAGTGAAACAGTTGTAATGCTGTCTTCTCTGTAGGAAATAAATGTAGGCAGTTAAGTGATTAAAGCCTGAATTTTATACCATTTACTTGGAACAGACTGTAGCTAAGAGTTCCATTGGCCTCAGGTATACAGCACCCAGGGGCCTCCAAAGATCCCGTGTTCCGGTTCTGTCCTATCACTAATTTGCAGAGTAACTTTAATGGAGTGACTCAAATACAATGTACTTTTTTTCCCATTTACAATGTTTCATTTTTACCGCACACAGAGAACTCAAAAAATTTATACTTACAGGTAAACTTTATTTTCAAGTAACTTGACTATTTGTATATATTCATCTATAAATTTATGAACATAAGTATAAAAACAAGATTTTCAGTGGTGGTTTAATAAACCACTTTATTGAACTTATGCCTATTGCCAGATAAAACCAACAATATACCCAACTACACAGTATATTAAAGAGAAACTAATTTTCATGATAAATATTGTTGAGAGACAGTTCTACATGAATATTTCATGGTACTGCACAATCTGGGTTTTCTGAGCAAAAAGCTGGCAAAACTTGAGTGAAGGATGATTGAATAGCAAACATGTCCTAAAAGTTAGAGATTGTATATTGCTCCACAGAGATTTATAAACTTTTCTTACTGAGAGCCATTCATTTGCTCTCTGATGGGGTGAAGGCAGGGGGCTTCTCCACCCACCGGAAAAGATTCCTTTGCATTCCAGCGTAATGGTCTTTCAGTCTAGTGGTAGGATGGGCCCATGTGCCAGCCACCTTTTTAAAGTTCTGAGTCTCATAAACCACCTGTGGTTCAATGCCACTGCATGAACAGACCAGATAGCATCAGGCTCTCTTCATATCAGTTCATGAGGGACCAGTGCTAAGGTGCTATGTGAGAAGCCAATGGTCTGTTCTCTGATCTGCAGACTGGTGCTTCCTGTAAGAATATCTGTCTGTCTATGTCTATCTATCCATCCAACCATCTGTCTAAACTTACCAATTATCACTTATATCACTTGTTTAGATTATTCAGAAATCTTGTGACCTTCTTTTCCTTCTTACTCGCTTTATAGGAGAAAATTTAAGTAAGCCTTGCCAACTGAAAAAGTGTTATGTTTTCATAATACAAATATTGTTCTTTAAGTTTTGCTAATTTTATTTGAAGGTTTTAAAAATAATACTTCAGGGGCGCCTGTGTGGCTCAGTGGGTTAAGCCTTTGCCTTCCACTCGGGTCATGATCTCAGGGTTTTGGGATCAAGTCCCGAATCCGGCTCTCTGCTCGGCAGGGAGCCTGTTTCCTCCTCTCTCTCTCTCTCTCTCTGCTTGCCTCTCTGCCTACTTGTGATCTCTGTCTGTCAAATAAATAAATAAAATCTTTAAAAAAAAATAGTTCAAGTTATGTACACTCATGGTTGAGTTATATTCTTTCCTTAGAGTTTATATAGCATTCACACTCAGTGACCTCTAAATGATTGTTAAATTTTGTAGAACAACTTTTATAAAGTATGCTTTAAAAAGAAAAAAATTTAAAATATTATTGATACATATATTATCTACTTAAAAGCAAATGTGTATACTTATTTCATTGCACATAAGTTTTTTTCTTTATTAGTTTCTTTATTAATAAAAGTTAGTTTCTTTATTAATAAAAATCAAATTTAGTTTATTAATAAAATTTATTTTCTTTATTTCTTAAATTTCTTTATTTATAGAAAATTTAGTTTCTTTATTAATAAAAAAATCAAATTTAGAAATCCTTTCTGAATCAAGACTTCCTTGAAAAAAATGCTTTAAAATGTGGTGTAAGAAAGAAACCTGTCATCTGTCTTATATCTACTGAGAATTTAATATATTAGGAAAATTGTAGAAATAAGAATCATGCATAAGATTTAAAACACTAATAAAACAGAAAAAATAGTACCACACATACAGGATCTTTGTTAGAAGTAGTTTTTGTGGGTTTTTGTTTGTTTTGGGTTTTTTTTCCCCCCTTAGGAAAAGTATAGCTTCTCTTTGGCAAAATTGAGATTTGGTCACACTTCAGAGCCTTTGATAAGTGCTTTGATGTTCAATAAGAAAGAAAAAAAGGATGTTGCTTTTGCAAAGAGAATCAAGAAAATAATACCAGTTTCAGCAAAAGGGCATTGTTTTATGTACTGTATCACACACTACCCAGAATATAAAGAGGCCCTTTTCATTAAACTAGAGTAAATATATGTTGTTTGAAAAAAAAAATGGCACACAGATATGAAAACAATAACTAAACAATACAACATACTAATAGCTTTGTATATAGCAGGTTGTCAATATTCTTTTCTTAGGTTGAGCAGAAGGAGTGCAGTAAATGAGCTACCCAGACGGTGTCATGTACAGCCAAATGTCTGTTCTTAGAGTAGAAATGTATCACTCCAGCAAACAGGGAGAGAACGGGGTTGGTGTGTATGTAAACAACAATTTTGCAAAAAGAATGTTTGCTCAATTTAAACAATGACTTCCAAGAAGGTGGTTCTGCAGGGTTCTAATGAACTTTTCTTTGAATGCAGTATTTGACAGCTTTAGTAAAATGGTCATATTCATAATATGATGGACCTTTGTGGATACAGAAATAATTTTTAGTAGATTTACTTAAGGGCTTTAATGCAATTGACTAATTTGGAAGTAATAGAGTTCTGATAGTTCCAAAATATAGGACATCTGCCTCTTGATGTAAGGGAGGGAAGTCTTGGGGCAAAACCTATAGAATGACAACTGTAATAGGAGCTTCTTTCTCTCCAAAGGTGACTGCAGAAATAGCTGTAGAGTTTATGGGCCAGGACAGAACTGTGTTATCATGTGAAAGTGAATTTAAATGATTTCAAAAGGAGACAATATCCAGAGGATCTACATGAATTTTTAAAATTTGTTAATATGCTAATTTGTATGGGTTGAAGGGAAGGTGATCTGAATTTAGCAGGGAGAGGATAAGAACGTCAGGGTGAGGGGACAGACTTAGCTGATGATTCTGGGATTGGAGTGGAGAAATTTTTATGAGGCTCTTGCCAATGCTAAGAGAGGTTTTGTAGAAAGTACTAAACCTAACAGTGGGGGGTTGAGAAAAATTTCTTAGAAATAGTGCAATTATTTGGATAGAGAAAATACTGGATAGAGAAAAATGTAGAAGGAGAATAATTGTTGCAGGGATTGTTGAAATGGAGAAAGTAAATAAAAAGGAACTTTCAATCTGTGGACCAAGTAAGGACTGATCAAACCAAGCTGATGGAACAGGAGTGGCCAACACGATTTCTTATTTAATACTGTATTGTAGCAGGACTTTATTGCCTCTTGCCTGTATTATTTTAATAATTTTCTCATGGAATCATCCACCTTTGATATAATATATATCTAATCCATCCATAAGATTACTTCTAGAGTCAAAAGTCTAAATCACAAATTAGTAGTCTACTCATGATTCAAGGCTCAGATGATCCAAGGAACACGTCTTAATCCCCACCCTGCAACTGGAATCAATCCTTCTTTTACTTTCCCCTAGAATTCACTTTGGATTTCTATTTCCATAATTATCTGAAGCCCACATCAATCTGTTACTTGCTTATGTATATGTCACTAGCATGTGGTTGAAAACATCAAAGTTAGGATTTTTCTTACCGATATTCTACTCTTAATTAAAAACTCAACAAAACAAAACAAAAATGCTCTTTGAGAGATGCCCAGACTAAGCCAGAGATAAATAAATGGGTTATGACTACCAAACAAATAGTGCTTTCTGGGGATTGGGTTTAGAGAAAGGCCTTTCTGATTAAGCAGAGACAAGATGGTTATCTAACAAAGAAATGTTGAGTTTACTAAACATTTTTCAAATTCAATATTGCTCATTTTATTCATTTCAACAGTTTGTATGATAACCCCCCCCCCAATACTGTAATGAAGATCGATTTTCAGTTCTCAAGTGCAGGGAACTGGAAGGTTCAAGGATATGTCACTGGAGACAAAGAGAAAGTTGGAGGAAAATTATAATTTGTGGTTCAAACTCTTCAGAGCCTACCAGCTACATGTTTCCCTAAACCTATTAGGAGGGAGAACTTAACCAAACAAAAAATGTGATCAAATAAAACCTCTCTGAAGAAGCTACCTTGCATCAGTGGTAGAGATGCTAAGATTTAAAAAGATATGAATGCCTTTAGCTGACTGATAATTTTATGTACTTCCAACTCGATATTTTTAAAACATTTGCTACATTTTTAGTGGTAGGGGGAATGTTAGACTACTGTTAAAATAATAGGGAGAAGCAAATTAATGTAATATTTCATGTTCCCTGGTCTAAATGGTATCAACATTCTGAAAACAAACTGGCAAGACTTTTCCCTTTTTTTTTTTTGTTTCTTACATTTTCTTGTTTTCCTTCCAGAGTTTTCCCAAACCAGTAACTAACCTTAGTTAGTGTAATAAAGGCTTAAATTTGCATAATATATTAAAATTTAAATTTAAATATTATTTATTAAAAATTGTCTGTTTTGTGGTATGTTCTGGGCTCAGAATTTCAGCAACTGTGACTATCCCTCTGACCTACAGTCAGATAGCTCAGGATAAAGATCTCCATATCCCATTTTTCAAGTAGTTTTCATTTTGGAATAATAGCATCTTGTATGTTGGATTCAGTGTAGGTTTCATACATACCCAAAGCAAAGAACTGATGAAACATTTTTTTTTAAGATTTTATTTTTTTATTTGAAAGAGTGAGAGAGAGAGAGAGAGAGCTTGAATGAGGTGGGGGGGAGAAGGAGAAGCAGACTTGCTGTGGAGCAGGGATTCCCAATGTGGGTCTTGATCCCAGGACTCTGGGATCATGACCTCAGCTGAAAGCAAACACTTAGCTGACTGAGCCCCTGATGAAACTTTTTAATCACATTTACTTCGTGTCTCTTTAGTACCCTTTGAGTGATCAAGTAAGCATGTACAGAGAGTAGAGGTACAAAGAATTATTCCTTTTTTTTTTTTTTTAAAGAGGATCAGTATCATATTTTTATAGGAAAGGGAATAACAATAACAATAAGCAAAATTAAGTACCCTATTTTTATCTGGAAGATATTCTACAAAATGCTTTAGCTTCTTAATTTTTTTTGTCATTTTCCTCCTTTTTTATTAATTTCACCTAAACTATCTTAGAATTTATATTAGCTCACTGCATTCACAAATAATTTAAACAATCCCTTTCTGATCTGGTCTTTACCTCACATTGCCTATGATTCTCCTTAGATCCCTTCTATTCAATTTCTGGTCTGGAAAGCCATGATGCAAATTGCTCAGTTAGCAGCTCCAGATTTTAATCTAAGAATGTAAACTATTGGCAACTAATGGCAACTAATAGCCTTGATTCTCAAAAAAGAACAAAAAAAGAAAAAAAAAGAAAGAGAAAAAAAGAAAGAATACACTTTACCTTTTGAATACAGTAATTAATCTTCCACACTGCCAATAATTCCATTCCAGATAGTTCACATTTTGTGATTAGCTGAAACCACTTGATGTATTTCTTTATTTTTTTCTAAAATATACATAAAAAAAAAACATATATATGGAAAGGAGATAAGATCTGACTCGACCATCACTTTTACTTCCAACTCTATTTTAATATTTTTTAAACTAGTTTTACAAACACCAGTACACACCCCACTGTATTAATTACTTTCTGGTTTTTTAACTTTTTTGGTCCAAAGTCTGTTCATATTACACATGCAAATCTTTCTGGCAATTCAACATAGTGATCTGATTGACTTTTGCCAAAGAATAATGGTTCCATCAAGAGGCAAAACCTTGAACATTTTTTTTCTAAATTTCACATTCAACTTATTACATAATATAATGTAAATAACTAAAACACCCAAAATGGATTCTTCATCGTTGGTGCTGCCACTGATCTGAAGGACCAGTTAGCTGTTCCAGAAGTCCCTTGCCCTCTTTTCAGAATAGGGTCTGACTCTAACTGGTGGTTAGATTTTAAGTCCTTTCACAAAGCCCATCTTCAGCCCACCTTATTGTTTCACCTCAGCTGTGATTTGTGGTTACCAGAAGTGGCTGGCATGACTTGTAAACCAATTATAGCTCTAAATCAATTCTTTTCTTGTTTCCCTAGTTCACATTCAATTCCATTAAGAATTCATGGCTTGACGGGACAAAAATTTTTTTTTTTTTCCAAGTGTTGATCCTTGCTGATTGAAATATACCCACTGTTCCTTATTACACAAATTGTAAACTCAGTAGAAGTAGACTTTGGGGAATGTTTCAACACTCCTTATTGAATGAAAACAAGGAAGGCTCTCTGTTTCCATACATCACTAAAAGGTTTCTAAAGACCAAAAATAGGTTTGAATACATTTACATAATGGAGAAAGGCAGTTATAAGAAAAGAAAAGAAGAAAAATAGAATTAAGTTCTTTGTGAATACTTTGCAGAATCCATTGAAAACCACTTTCATACACAGTACTCAAAATGGCTGTCACCAATGAAATAAAACTTTGCCAAAATTGTTTTCAGAACTACAAGCAACTGAAGTGTGGCTTTCCTGACTGCATCGTGTAATGAAAATAGCTCAGTACAAAATATTCCTTGTTCCAGGAAATTTGGTCTTGTAACAACTTTAAAAAATTTTCTGAGGGTGGGTGAGAGTTAATACCTAAAATAAATAAGTGGTTACTTAGCTACATACAGATTTTTAACAAACAACTTCCCTATAAAAATGTCCAAATTCCCCTCCACATATCCACCTCCTCTCCCCCTTCTCTAAATTATTTTCATTTTAGCATATTATGTATTTTATGTGTGCTGTGCAGGTATATGTTAAGTGTGTGTGTATGCACACACAGGTATTATTTACCATGTTTCTTATCTGAAACTCCCTCAGGATTGTAAGCTCCTAGAAGGCAGGGATGTTGTCCTTTGTGTACTATTGTTTCCTCAGCTTCTACACCAGGGCCAGCCATTGTGTTCAATCAACAGTTGTTGAATGGTTGACTGAAACTTGAAAGGCTGCTGCAAAGAGAAGCCTACAGTGGTTCTATTTCTCTTCTAAATAATGAAAGCTGCTTATCACTTCTAGAGTGAAGCGCTAACTTTGGAAAATGAGGCAAGTGATCAGTACACTCTAGTGCTGCTTGGTGGCAGCTTTCCTAATAGTGAGTGTGTAGTTATTAGGGTTTAGTAAACAAACTCCTTGAGGTAAAATTACATAATGGCACAATGAGTATGAGAAGGGGAAATGGACTATCCCCCTCCCTGACAAGAGCATTTATTACTGAAGTTGTATACAGTTCTTATGGTACATTGATAGTACAACTGACAAACTTTGGGCTTTTTTTATTAATTGTTCATAAATACCCTGTGGAGAAGATATATTGTGACTACCTGCACAGGGCACACAGCTCCCCACTGACAACCCCCACCACCCCGACTCCTCCAGACCTGTCCTCTACTGGAAGGAGAAGACTGAGATACTGCATGTATTACCATTTTTGTCTTATTTACTTATTCAAGTAATATTTATTGGAGAGATAAAACAACATAATTTGGTAGATCCAACGATGAGTGAATAAAAGAAGTGACCTATAACATTTTGGTTTAATGGGTTTATTAAACTAGAGAACACTGAATGATGAGCAGGTGTGTGTGGAAAGTCCTCAAGTTTATTCTTGGACACATAAAGTTGGAGATGTTGAATTCCCCCAAATAATTACCGTACAGTCTGTTAGTAAAGCAAAACTAAATGTATTGGAACTTACTGCTGTAAGAAACTAGTCTGTGAAAGACTCTAAATGTCTCAAAAGGGGGAAGTCAGAGGTGACATATTATTAAATTTTGAGGTCTGGCATCAAGAAGTTTAAAGTAGATTGTCAAGACAGAGAACTAGTTGGAGTTGGGCAATATTCCTGACATACTAGTTTAGGATTTTTGGATACAGAAAAATTCATGAAGTCAGTATTGACAAGCAAACTTTTCCAGCAGACTGCTGTCTCTAAAATGATCTGCAAGAATTTCCTGAAGTGAACAATGGAATTATAGGATTACAGTCTTATCTCTTCTGTGTTAAGTTTTACTGAAACAAAAAACTAAGATGGTCTGATGTATTTGGTCTCAATTCTCAGAGGTAGCCTTTGAGGCATCCAAAGGCACATGCTGAATAAACAGTTGGAATTAAGAAGTATAGTATAAAATTTAAAAGTAATTATTCTATAAATTATAATAAAGATCTGGAGATGGTTCTGTTCAAGATTACCCAGAAAGAGAAAAGAAGTAGCCTAGGATAGAGTATTAAGAAACATCAATATTTAACAGCAAGTTATGGGAAGATGAGCATTCAAAGGACATTGAGAAGTGGTCAGCAATGTAGGAAGATAAATAAGAGAGTGTAAGGAGGGTCCTTCAAGAAGGAAAGAGTGATCAGCAAGGCCAGTGCTACAGAGTGTTCAGGTAATATGAGGACACCAAAATGTCCACTTAGTAACTTGAAGTCATTGTTAATCTTAGTGTGAACTGTTTGGTGAATTTATAGAGGCAAAGAACAGATTAGAAAAGTGTAAAAAGAGAATGAGTAGATAGAGAATTGACAGTACTTCAAGAATTTTGGCTGAGCAAGAGAAAGATAAGTTGATAACTGTAGGAATGTGACAAGTTGATTTTTTCAAGTGAGTGAGATTTGAATATATTTAAATATGCATAGTCTCTGCCACTATTCTCCATAATCTTATTAAAAAAAAGTAAATGCATCATTTCTTTATTCCTTCTTTCCTTCCATGTATGTATTCATCATGCATTTTGTCTAGCAAAGAACAGACACAGACCTTGGCCCTAAGGAACTTACGGTCTCATAGAAGACCATCATGTTGAGGGTTAATGCCAGTAGGTGTGTAAACATCCTGTCCCTGTTATTGCATCATTAGTATAAATGCAATTTAAGTTTTTATGTTTTATCCCAAAGTGACGACTTTACATTGCTTTACAATGCAAGCATTAGACTAAAGATTGAATTGTGTTTGAAGCCCCAGCCAAATTTCCTCCAGACACAGCTGGCTCCACACAGGGATGAAACCTGCAACTTAGAGCTCATTAACATGAAGAAACAATCAAGAGAACTAGCAGGTACAAACCTAAGACAAAAAAAAAATAACGTCATTTAAAAAAAAAATTGTAAAAACCCAAGTTGAGAATGCAGAAATAAAATTTCAATCTGTTGAGGCAAGATACTTCTTAACATTCACCTGAATTTACTATTAAACTAAGCCTTCTCTCATTTGAATGCTAAAAATATTTTCCCAAAACTCCTTAAACTAAAGATGCTGTAAATGAACTAGAATACACATAGGAAGTCATGCTGCATCCTCATGCTGCTAATTGGAATTTTGATGAATATAATACAGAAGCAAGACAAGACAAGAACAAAGTATTTCCATTGGTTTCACTTACCCATGTTTCTGCATCTTAATCAGAGCCTTGTTAATATTTAAATATGCATTTAAAACCCCAAGTGTATAGGCAGTCACGGAAGTTTCATTAATAACTATAATTTGTATAAGAAGATATATGCCAAAGACAAATGCTTAACTATGAGTTTTAATTGGAGTTATAAAAGCTTATTTTGTAGTTTAAGAATGTTAAAAAAAATTGCAGCAGGAAATGAACTTATGTTTTGGTACTACGATGCACTATGGTTTATCATTTATTGAGAAAAAGTAAGATTTTTATCTTAAAATCTTATTTCTCCATCAGCTATACATCACTGTTTTTTCACGTAGGGTTATTTGGGAAACAGGCAAATGGGGAAAGGATCTTCAGGGAAAAGAGATACTGGCATTATTTGAAATGCCTTATATTCTGCAGATCCTGAGCTATGGAGCCTTCAAAAAGGACATAATGGAGCAGAGAAAGCTGTCACTCCAGAGCTATGACTCTTTTCTCCTTTAGCAGTCATGCTTCAAATGGGTCCTTCTGCTGAAGAATGGCTTGAAGTAATAATCACCATTCCCTCCTCACAGCAGTCTGCCACAGAACAAAACTCCCTGGAATAATGCCAGTTGAAACGATGTAGTATATCTTTTCTATACATCCACAAGGATACTTACCTACTGTCTTCTAGGTTCTAAAGGTGAGGATATAGTTCACTGTTAGCAACTGCTCTAAATCTTCCTTACAATGTGCTGCTTAATCCTTTATTAACAAAAGGAAAGATACAAGGGACTTTCTAACACATAACAAACATTCAGATTTCTATTCTTAGGAAGAGGTCTGACTCAAATATTGTTTTACATTAAGTATTAGCATTGAGTAGGCATTGAACATTAAATTTACAGAGAAGAAGCATATTTTTAGAGTGATATGATAATCACTTATGAGATGTTACTAAATATCCCCAAAGCTTTTATGCAAAGACAGAAGGAATCTTTAAACCAAAACAGATTGAGTTACTTGAAATTTTAGCAAGTGGGTTGGTTTAGAATTCCCATCAAAAGCAGTTGATTAAGCTGTGAAGGTAGAAGTCATTTGACTTCATGCACACACGAAGCAAAGTTCAGTCCTACACATGAACACCTATTGTGTGGAAAAGGATACCTGCCTCAAAACGTGATCCTCATTAGCCTACCACCCAGTAATTGGTCTTGGATTTACTGTGTAAGAATAAAAGCTGAAGTTCTCCTAGTGCCCTATAAAATCCAACATCTTCAAACTCCCTTCTGCCTCCTTACCCCTCACATTTGATCTCCTGTTTTCCTCTTTCTCTGGGTCATTCCACTGCAGGCTTAGGCTACCTTGCTGTTTATTGGAACACTCCATTAGCAATCTCATCTAAAGGCCTTTGCCTGAATTGTTCTTCCTCTACAAAACTGCTTGGCTAACTCTGTTACCTCTTTTAGTAAAGTGTCCTGAAAGTTTCCCTTCTTAGATAGTCTCCTCTGTCTTACTGAATACTGAAACTGATCCCTACCTCATTCCCCATTCCCTGCTTTCAATATTTTTTCATACCACTATCTGGCATAAAATAGAATTTCTGTATTTTAATGCTTATTGTTCATTGTCTCATTTCTTGCATGAAACACCCCCCATCCTATTTATCTCTAGGAGTAAGAATCTTTGGCTACTATGTTCATCGTTGTATCCCAAATGCTAAGAACTGGGCCTAACACATTAAAGGTACTTAATAAATACTTATTGAATGAATGAAATAATGAAACCATGAACAATCTCCTTTTCTCATTATCCTGAAAGGCACTAGATTCAACTCTCCTATATAAAATTTTAGAAATAATTAATTAGTAACTTAATATCCTATTAGTAGAGCCCCTTCTTTAGATTCAGGTGCTGACACCAAGAGGCCCTTAAAGGAATTCATTTTGCTAATTGTAATGAAATAACATGTCCACATACTCACTAATAAGTATTTGCATATTGAGTTTATCAGATTACTTACCTCATATTTAAGTGAGCAGAGATCTGACAGAATCAAACTAAAAAACCTAGTTTTTGATGAGGAGACTTGAAAACCAAATTTGCTTCTGGAGTGTGGTGGACCAAAGGAAAGACCAAAGGCTGGTTGTTTCAAGATGCAGTCAGAAAAAAAGAGAACAGGACTAGAGGTGGACCTTAGTTTGTGAAGGTGGTCTGAACATGATAAGGGGGACTCTCTAACAAAGGAGAGGAAACAGAAAAAAGAAAAAAGTCACTCTCTTTTTATGGTTTTTAACCATAAAACCTAGCTTGTTGCCTTCTAGAAGTCTTTGGAAAAAGCCTTTGGTTTTCCTCATTTAATTAGGAAGTTTGGAAGTACATAGATCCACAAATGGGAAAAAATTCACACAAATGGGAGGTGTATTTACTCTGCTCTTTTCTGTAAAAGAAGAAAGAATTAAGAAAAAGGAGGCCTTAGTAGGCATCAAGATTAGAACCCTGATGGAGAAAACCTTAAAAGGCAGAGTTCGTATTTCTCAAGAGGCCAGATACAGGTCTTTTTCCCTCCATTCACCAAGGTCCTTTGAATCATAGCTGATACTTTATTCTATGAAGCTGATTCCTTGGACCATCTTAACGACCTAAAAGAGAGTACCAAAGGTTTTGATAAGCATATGCATGTTTTCGCATCATGCCTATCCTGGTGACAGATGGCTCTTATTTCAAGAGTTAAATAGCTCCCTTAAAAATATTTGTGAATACTTTTAAAGTCTTATATTTATTCTAAATCAGTTTATTAATTCTATCTCAAGATAGCCAAAGTCATGATCCAATTCTTCAGATTAACCTATATATTCCTTATTAAGAAAATAAATCATAATTAAGAAGGGATTTAGGTAATGAGAATCTAAAATCTATGAACTTAATTTCCTTTTTTTATGAGTTAAACACTTCAAGATTATTTTTGAGATTCTAGTATTTGATGTGATATTTTATAATACCAAGAGAATGTGGGCTTTTGATATCTGAAGTAGTTTTTTTTTTCCTTTTAAATCAATGTATCCATTAAGGAATGTATTATTGTACACCAGATGGAATTAAATGAACCATTGTGTGAACTTGGCATTTTCAGATCAGGTTACCTGAATGTAATTACCTGCAGACAGTTTCTAAATATGCTGTTCATAAGGGATTAACTTTTATATAGAGATTCTCTTTTATTCTCAACAATTTTTTTCTTACACTGCGTTTAGTCATTTTGGCTTATTGTCCCATCATGTTCTGCCACTGATAATGGTGAGAATTAATCCTGAAGTACCAGAATTGATGAGACAGAACAAGTCGACAGCTGTTTAAAAAACAAACAAAGAGACAAGGGACAGCTTACAGAAGAGAATGTTATGATTTTATGCCATATACAATTTGAATTGTCTGCCCCAATTCTAATAATAATGAAATTTGGAGAATTGATCTCTGTATTAAACAGATTTTCTTACAGGAATTAATTCCCAAACTGCAATGCTGTATTTCATTTCCTCTTGTCATTCTTAAATCGTATCAGTTGGAGAATATAAATTCCTACATGTTTTGTATCACATTCTATTTTGTTTTCTTTGTGAGTGAACAGAATTATGCTTTCTGTGAGTCATCTTCTAATTGAAGGAGTCCACCCTCTGCAAGACATTTACTTTTAGTGTAACAGTCAACTTCTTACTCTCTCTCAAGTAATGAGTAGAAGTTACATGTCTATTTTCCACATGGATGTCAAGTGCACAATTTTCTTCTACTAAATAAGTATATGTATTTAGACTACTGGGAGAATGGGATCTCAAAACTCTTTTAAATTTTCAGCACTAGATCAATTTCTTTTCTTTTTAAAAATGAGTTCTCTATATCATTTCTCAAGCTGTTACTACTTTCTTAGAGCAGTTGGCAAAGAACATCTAATCTGAGTCTGGGCAACATCAAGTTTAATGTATAAAATGTGATTTTATAATATCACATAATTTCATACACTATGTGCTTATTTTTTTCTAAACTTGGTAAACATCCCAATGACTCTAATGAGCCAAATAGCAAAAGTGTGTGGCTTTTCTTTCTTTCTTTCCTTTTTTTCCGTTCTTTCCTCTCTCCCTTCCTCCCTTCCTTCCTTCCTTCTAAGCAAGGGAATGAGTATGCTATGTCACCATCAGGAATTAGCTTTCAGAGAACTCAGCTAGTATCATGTTGTAAAATACCTGGTGATGTAGAGGGGCCACCTGGGGGGCTCAGTTGGTTAAGTTTCCAACTCTTGATTTCTGCTCAGGTCATGATATCAGGGTCATGAGATGGAGCCCCTTGTGGGACTCCAAACTCAGCAGGGAGTGCTTGAGATTCTCTCTCTCCCCCTGCCACTCCCCTGCTTCTGTTCGCTCATGCTGCCTCTCAAATAAATAAATAAATCTTCAAAAATACCTGATGATGTGGGAAAAAACATAATGAGAACAACCTTGCAAAAATAAATTATTGGAAGAACTGCAGGTAATTAAATATATGCTGCCAGTTTGCGAATTAATGTTAGACTATGTTGAAAATAAGTCACTTCCAAATAAGCAAACTTTTTACAATTTTATGAATATAGACTTGAAATTAATCTTACATGTGCAGTAGTTTATAACTTGCAAGTCAGAAGAAAAAAGGCTTTTGCAAAAAAGACTTTTGCTACTTTAAGCAAAAAGTAATTTGCTGAATTTATTCCAAGCTCATTAAGGGGAGTCTCAAGAATTGAGCTTTGAGGTAGAAAGGAGCATAACTGTTCTTGAAGGCTTGGAAGCAAGGATGAGAGGAATAATCATGTAGACTCTTTGTTTAACAGTTTTACTGAGATATAATTCACTTAGCCTATAATTCACCTATTTAAAATGAGCATATAGAATGTTTCAATCATTCTTTCTATCTTTGTATTTCTCACCTAAGGGTCCAAGTCCTAGGGAAGCATCCAGTTGGCCAGGCTAAGCCACAAGTTTGTTTTGTTTTGTTTTGTTTCTGCTGATGAAAGTAAGGAGTGGTTTGGGTCATAGTATAAGAAGATGCCATATACAGAGGCAGCCACCTGAATTTAAGCTTCCAACAAGTGAGATATAAAAGATGGGGCAAAGGTTATTTGCAGTGATGTGCTGATAAATTTTCAACAATTGGCTGTCTAGAAAGAAAAAAGTCCTCTTTTATTTTCTTCTTGGATTTACAGATTTCCATGCTATAAATACTCCAACAATAAGAAATAATTTGAAACAACCAATTTGAGAGCATAGAGAGTTGGGTAGAGATGCTAATAATATATCCTTGTAGGGACGCCTGGGTGGCTCAGTTGGTTAAGCAGCTGCCTTCGGCTCAGGTCATGATCCCAGCGTCCTGGGATCGAGTCCCGCATCGGGCTCCTTGCTCGTCAGGGAACCTGCCTCTCCCTCTGCCTCTGCCTGCCATTCTGTCTGCCTGTGCTCACTCTCTCTCCCTCGCTCTCTCTGACAAATAAATAAATAAAATCTTTAAAAAAATATATATATATATATATCCTTGTAGACTGAAATGAGTCCGCTCCAGCACACCACTAGATTTCTCCCCAAAAGAACATAGAGGCTCTCAGGGAAGAAGAATGGATGGAGGGAATCCTCCCTGAGAGAAAAGTAAAAATACATAATTAGATATTCAGCACAGATGTTGTTGACCCTGAAAACTCAATATGCTTTTTTTAAAATAAATTAATAAGTAACTCAGCAGGTAAGAATTTGTATGTGGGCATGTTAGAAATTACTACAGTATTTTATTTCAGTGAGGAGATCTTTGTTCTTTGTCAGTGATTTCTTAATTTAATTGGGGAACTCAGTTGGGCACATTTGAAATATTAAAAGAAATATTAAAAACTGCTGTGAGGGCGCCTAGGTGGCTCAGTGGGTTAAGCAGCTGCCTTCAGCTCAGGTCATGATCTCAGGGTCCTGGGATTGAGTCCCACATCAGGCTCTCTGCTTGGCGGGGAGCCTGCTTCCCCTTCTTTCTCTCTGCTTGCTTGTGATCTCTCTCTCTCTGTCAAATAAATAAATAAAATATTGAAAAAAAAACCAACAAACAAACAAAAAAAACTGCTGTGATAGGGAGAATTCTAACATGGCCCCTGGGATATTCACCCCTGGTTTTATTCCCATGAATATGTTACATACATGGCAAAAGTGATTTTGCAGATGCAATTAAGGTTAATAATCAAATGACCTTAAGATAGGAAGATTATCCAGATGAACTTGAGCTCTTTTAATGCAGAGAGTTTTCCCTGACTAGTAGCAGAAGAGGAAGTCACGTAGTCTTGCAGCCATAAGAAGGACTCAGTGCAAGAGACAACTTGTGTTGTACAGAGATAAGAGCTGGAAACAGCCTCTAGAGAGTCAGACCCACCCTTAGCTGATAGCCATCAAGGAAAACGTGATTTTGATCCTACAACTACAAATAACAGAATTCTGTCAATCTCCTGAATGAGTTTAGAAATTATTTCTTAGAACCCTAAATAAGAATCCAGACTGTCCAGTACCTTAAATTTGGTTTTGCAAGACCCTAAGCAGAGAAATCAATCAAGACTATCTTGATTTTTGGCCTACAGAGTTGTGAGATAACAAACAGTGACTGTTGTAAGCTTCTAAATACGTAGGAATTTGTTATACAGCAATAGAAACTAATGTAACTGCCTATAAGTATAATAAATGAACTTCTGTGTTACAAGCTTCTGAAGAAATGATTTGTATGAAATAAAGTGAAGGAAAGGCTTTTAGAGAGCACTAAGACTAGAACCAGATGTTAAAAAAAGACAATTGGAATAAGGAATGTGAAATAATAAGTGGAGGATAATGGGTATAAAGGTCATCATGGCATTGAGGACTACAAGCAAGAGAAAAGAGCTGTTAGCAATGGAATATAAGAAGACAGACAAGACTGTGTTAGAGATCCTGAGTTAACATCAGAGAGTTGATTTTGGTAAATTGATGAAGATCTAAAATACTGTGTCAGTAAATGATTCTCAGCTCTTTGGGGAATTTTAGTCCATGTGGACTTAAAAAAAAAAAAAATGAACACCAGCACCACACTTCAGGATAACTAAATTAGAAATTCCGGAATATGTTATGTCTGTGGTTTTTTTAACTCCACAGACAATATTGGGGTGCAGCCAGGGTTGAGATTCACTAGTGAGGATTTTGGAATTCATGAAAATCTAACAACTATATATTGTATGTATTGTTGTATGTATAACTATACAACTCCAGCTTAAGTTCATGTATCATTCTAGAATCAGTCCTATCTTTGAAAAGATTGCCAATAATGAGATTTTTTTTAAACTCATCTATTCTCTTCTCAACTGCACTGTTGCCATTTTTTTTTCTTTGATTACTTTAACTTCTGGGATGCTGCAGAGTCCAAAGCTTCATTTCCTTCATTCCAAATTTCTTCCTTCCAGTGGCTTTTTGGAAGTGACTGATTCCTTCTATGCTTTTAGAAGTTAGTGTAGAAATTTCACTTATGTTTCATTTGGTTCTTTAGTAAACATCCCTACCTTCTTCTCAAATAATACCGGGACCTTAGGTTATTTTAATTTCCACTGTCTCTTCATTATTTTTAAGCTACTTTTATACAGTGGTTTAATTTTATATTAATTTGTACTCTACAAATTAAATATTAATTTATTTTTATATAATCAATACTTTTCTTAGATTTCTCTATCAGATAATAGTTTAAGTTAAATAATCTTTCTTCCTGCATTTTCTGGATCATATATATATATTTTTTATTCCTGAAATATTTAAGAGTATCTAGTATTTAGTGGTATTTAGAAGTTCCTTTGGAGAGGATCTATATTAATAAGCCTTCTCAACTGTTAATATACTTTATATTAACATATTATTAATATTTATATTAATAATATTATTATATGTATTATTATATAATAATTATATATGTAATATTATTATATAATATTATATTATATTATTATATGTTAATATTTATATTAACATATATTAATATAAAGTACTTACTTTATATTCTTGAAAGATACCTTAACGTTCCATGGAACTCTTTAATTTAATAATATGTTGTTTGCAAATTGAAGATATTGTTCTACTATTTCTGGCTTCAACTGTAGCTTTTTTAATCTTCTCTTTGTCTCTGTTGCTTTGAAATTTGACCATTTTTTTTTAAATTTTATTTTTTATAAACATATATTTTTATCCCCAGGGGTACAGGTCTGCAAATCGCCAGGTTTACACACTTCACAGCACTCACCATAGCACATACCCTCCCCAATATCCATAACCCCACCCGACCATGATATTTCTAAGTGTGGATTATTTTATCCTACGGGGAATTTATTGGAATTTCTTATTCTGGAGATTTTTGTCTTTCATTAATTCTAAAATTTCACAACCATTTGGTATTGCTTCGAGCTCAATCTATTCTGTCATTCTGGAAATCCAATTATTCTGTTAGACTATCCATTCTATCCAATATATCTCTTAAAATCTCTTTCATATTTTTAATTTCTTCTCTCTCTGTTGTCTTCTAGGTAATTTCTTTAGTTTTAAAATGTAGTTGATGAACTTTCTATTCTATGCAAAATGCTATGGAAACTCTGGTTTCTAATTATAACATTTTTCCTTCCTAAAAGTTCTTTTTTTCAAAACTGTGTTAAATTTTGATAATATCCTGTTCTTTAGTTATACTTCAATTCCTTTGTGTTTTTCTTTAAATATATTAAATATGCTCATTAGATGGTTTGTATCTGATAATGCCAATATTAACATTCTTTCCCATTTTGATAGTGTAATCTTTTATTTTGTTTACTTTCATTTTTGCTGGCTCTCACTTATAGTCACTTCTTTCCTTTTTTTTGATTGTGATCTCTTTGGATACTTTTGTGAGTTTATTTAAGGGCTGAAGTTAAAGTGGATTCCCAAGGATTAATTTTGTTTGCTTCCATTAGTAACTTGAGGGGGTCACTATCAACTGTGACATATTTAAACGGTTTTGGATTTTTTTTTTTAATGCATAGAGATATTGTAAAATCCACCTTCAGGGTAGAGGGTATATGGACTTCTAGATAGGAATTTCTAAGGAAAATTTTTAAAAGGTAGGATTTAGTGGAGGAAACAGGAAATATTCTGTGTATTTCAATGAGCAAAGAGTATGCTACATGGAATCACGTGCCTAGAATACATGATCGGAAGAGTCAGAGCTGTGGAAATCAGGAGACATGCTTAGGTGTGAATTTCAAAATCACACTATCATAGCTACCACACAGGAATCATGAATATTTTGTTATTGCTACCAGCATTGTAGCTGCCGCAACTGCCTTGTCCTAAAGAAGCTGATTCCTACTTAAACAGGGACCCCAGCTGCTGCAAATTCTTGAGTCTCCTAGAATTTGTGTGATAGTTTTGTCTGCCCAGGAAAAGGCTTTCGCTTAATTTCTGCCTCTACACTTGAATGAATTGACACTTAGACATGGCTGCAACGGAGTCCTAAAATATAGATACTAGCTTTCCAACCTCTCCAATACAAAGAGGATGAGCTGAAAGTTGAGAAAGCCAATCCAGCAATTTATCATTTTTCTTTCTTACTTTTCCTTCTGTGTAAAGCCAAGACAGACAGACAGACAGACAGACACAAGTACCTACTATGCCCTTCTTTACAATGAGATGCAATTTTTGTACTTGATCTACTGTTGGTATTACACTTCATGGTTATTTTCATACTTTTATTTATTTATTTATTTATTTATTTATTTATTTTGAGGGACAGAAAAGCCTTGTGTGTGGGTGAGAGCACAAACTAGGGATAGGGCAGGGGATAGAGGGAAAGGGAGAGTGAGAATCCCAAGCAGGTTCCATACCCAGGGTTTTGCCAGACTCCATAGGACTCAATCTCATAAGCCTGAGATCATGAACTGAGCCAAAATCAAGCATCTGATACTGAACTGACCAAGCCACCCAGGCACCCCTCTTTTCATACTTTTGATCCCAGCTGTTTTCTCCTGTCCTTTCCCAAGCAGTTAAAAATATTAGGTTGACATATACACTGAAGGCAGTTACTGGCTTCAGCATTCATCTGTCCTTGTGAATTTAACTTTGCTTATCAAATCTAGATTTCTTGAAATTCTTTTATGTTTCTGTAAGTTCAATTATGTATTAAAATAAATTTTTAAATATTTTATTTGTTAATTTTACTTATGATGCATAGGAGAGGCTTCTGTAACATCTATGTATTAAATACGGAAATATTGGGGTGCCTGGGTGGCTCAGTGGGTTAAGCCGCTGCCTTCGGCTCAGGTCATGATCCCAGGTCCTGGGTTCGAGCCCCACATTGGGCTTTCTGCTCAGCAGGGAGCGTGCTTCCTCCTCTCTCTCTGCCTGCCTCTCTGCTTACTTGTGATTTCTCTCTGTCAAATAAATAAATAAAATCTTTAAAATAAATAAATAAATAAATAAATACGGAAATATGCCCTGGATTTTGTTTTTTTGTCCTTTTAAAATGTTTTTAATACCATATTGGCATCTCCTTCTTAGTCTCCTTTGCTGGTTCCTTTTCACCTTCACAACCTCTAAAAGTTGGCATTCTCTAAGAATCAGTATTCAGGCCCCTTCCCTTCTATATTTATATTTTTTCCTAGGTGATCTTATCCAACACTGTCTTTTAAATGTCATCTATATACTGATGGCTTCTGAATTAATATATTCATATTAGACCTTTCCTTTCTGCTCTAGATTCATTTATCCAATCTCCTACATGATATTCCTATCCAGAAGTGTTGAAGACATCTCAGACATAGAGGTCTAAAATATAAATCTGAATCTTCCCTACTTACTCTGAAATCTGTTTGTCCCTCACTTCACCTCATTAAACCATACAACAATTCATTTGGTTACTCTTGACAAAATCAAGAAGTTATCTTGATTCTTCTCTTTTCACAGCCCTTGATTTCTAACCCATGAGCAAGTCCTGTCAGTTCGATCCTAAGACTACTTTCAAGGCTCTCCCTTATCACAGCAGTCTACATCATCATCATCATCTCTTAGCTGTGCTTCAATAACGAGTCAAAGAGTTCAGATAGGTGACTGAAGACGCCTAATTATTTCCTCTTCTACTCTGACCTTTTAAAATGCACTCTTTAGCCACCAGTATACTTTTTAGAAATGTAAATTAAATAACATCTACTCTGGGCTAAAACCTCCAGTGTCTTTCCATCTTATTAGAATGAAATGCAAATTCTTGTATATATGGCATGACCCCTGCTTACCTCCGTGATATTTGCTCTGTGATATATCTTCTAACTTTCCTCTTAGCACATTCCATTGTGGCAGCACTGACATTCTTTCCATTGTTTGAAAAAGAAAGCCCATTTGATCTGGAACACTCTTTTCTTAGTCTTTTGATTTTACCATTCCAGTACTTCATTCTAGTCTAAACTAAATGCCATCTTTTAGGAGTCTTTTCTTATCACACTATGTACAATTACTACCCTTTCTCAATTCTTTAATATCTTATACCTATTGTTTCTTTGAGGCATTTACCACAGTCTAAACCTGCTACTAATTTATTTCCTTTGTTGTTGCCTGTATCTTCACAATTATTCCAAATATTATGAGGCAAGCTCTTTGTCTCATTTTGGTTAGCATTAGCACCTGAAAGTAGATGCTGTATATATACATGTTGAATGGATGGATGAATGGACAGATGGACAGAAAAGACAAGGGATACTCAGGCAAAGCTTCTCAGAGCCAGTGGATTATGAGGGAATAACTATATGTCAGGAGAAACACCTGGGGTGAATTTACAGTTTCGAAAGGCATGGATTCATTAATCATTCATTGGACTGTATAACACTACCCAGGGATCCTATGGACAGGATAAAACCCTGGAGAAGACCAATAATTTGCTTTACACTATGCTCCCTGAAGATAACAACCATGGTTGTTTTTCCTTCTTTACTCCAGTCCCAGTACCAAGTTAGTATTTCATGTAGATTTTCAACAAATTTAACTGACTTAATGAGTGGGTTAATTAATTAAACATTGGGAAGAAAATCCCACAAAAAGAAATGTGATACAGTAGTCAGAGGTTTAAGAGGGGAGGGCCAAGGAAGTATAAGTTGGTTGAGGTCAGAAGAGACAGGAGTTTCAAGAAAAAAGATGTAGTCGGGAATCTTAAAAACTAAAGAAGAGTCAACTAAGATCTCAGAATAATTCTTTAGATTCACTGAGAAAAGTGGTAATAGGTGACACTGACATCAATAACAACTGGAAAAGATGTGTCTATTTATTAATATATTGCATTTGTATCAGTAAATAACCTTAGTATATAGTATAGTATTTCCTTCATTTCATGCTAGAATTTCCTTTTTTAAAAGAATCCAAAGATTCTCCTTTGGATTCATACTCTGAGTCATGTTATGAATTCTTTGATGCCATGCTATAATAAAGGAAAACTAATAATAATTTATCAAGATCCTAATTAGACTTTTGGAAAGGCAGTCTGAAATAACTATTTGGAAATTAATGAAGAGATGACCTTGTTATCACTGAATGTCAAAGAATGCAAAATTTGTGAATAAGTCCCCAAATGTCTCTGCAACAATCACAGCACAAATGCAGAACTACAGGAGAGTTAGGGAGTCTCAGGAGGAGATGAGTTACATCTTACTGTTACATATTTGTTCAAGGACACAAAACCAAACAGAAATGAGATGGCTATTTAGAGCTGACTCCAATGCAAGTGTCTTGGCAAGATTTTCTCTGGGTATCTGGGTCACTTCCAGAATGTAGCTGCTGCAGTCTTTACAAAAGAAAGATTCTGCTGGGGATAGGAAAAAAGCCGAATATTAGCTATGCCACTGCCCCTTTTGACCTGGTCTTACAACACAATTCTAAAAAATGTACATTAGTAACTCCTGTGATTCTTTTTAAGGGAGTCTTAAAAAAACCCTGCCCCTCCTAGTTCTGAAGTCAAACTCAGCAATGTAAAGTCCTATATCCCTCTAGGGATGACAGTGCAACCAAAGGCTCTATATCAGCTTCAGAACTGTCCATCCTTTTGCTGGGGCTGTTACTGGGAGAAGTGCCTTGGTATCCTCAGATTACAGATAGCAATCTGCATTGAGTCTGTCTTTAGCCAACTGCTACATACACATATTGAAACAAATATTTTTATTTCTTCATTGAACTATTATGTTTTAGTTACCATCTGTTTTAATTTACATATTAATTATAAAAATAATGTTTATTATAAAAATCAAATAAAATGAACACTTATAAAATAAAAGCTAAGAATACTATCTGAGTCCTGCCCCTCTGTTCAATATCACTCTCCCTGGATTGCTATGGCTTTGGCTTTATCTTCCATACATCTGTTTATATGTGTCTATGTACACCCAATCACATACACACTTCTGTGAAGGCCATTTACTCTGCATAGGCCACTCTCTTAGAAGTGTGTTTTGGAAATACCAGAGGGTTCTATCAACATCATGGTGGCAAGAGTTGATCCTCCTTACTCTCCCCTTTGATTTACAACTCACTGGGCATCCATAACTGAAAAAAGAAGTATCTCTGCACAGCATACCAAAACATTGGAGAGATCCATCCATCTATGTAGCCGAAGTGGGTGGAAAGGACCTACATTCAATGGGTGAGGGGAAGGGATAGCAAGTGGCAGGGCCAGCATCAGCAGAGGTGGTAATGGCAGAAAAGGCGTGGCTGTCTACAAGGGAGCCAGCACAACATTTCTGGCAGAGGAGGTAGAGGGTGAAAACAGTGAGTGAGGGTGTGCTTGGCCATATACTATGTGCTGCAACCTAGAGGAACCAGTTCCTCTCTCTTTGAAGAAAGAGTGACTGGGACGTTAGGATGGGAAGTGACCGGGTAAGGAAAGGGAAATAAGCAAAAGAGCTCTGAAGGAAAAAGAGTCTTCTGCTGTCTGCCAGGAGAGGCAAGAGAGTAGCTCATTGACCTCTGGACACTATCCCTCTCCCCTTGAGGATACCTTATTGGCTATGGGCATATCTGAAGCCCTGAGTACTAAGTATACTGCCCCACCCCCAACTTGTGTGTGTTGGGTGGGTGAGGGGTGTTCCCAATCCTGGTGTGTGTGTGTGTGTGTGTATCCACACTAGTAAGAGGAAATGAAAACCTGTGCTATAGCAACACCCAAATCAAAGTGAAACAAACATATATAAGAAAGATGTTTGCTATTTCAAATGCCAAACCAGAGGCATTTCTCATCAGACAATGTGAAAAGTCATGGTAATATGGATATCACAAAAAAAATGACAAATTTTCAGCACCCAAACCCAAAGACATGGAATACTGAAATCTAACTGATAAAGAATTTAAAATAGCTGTTAAGAAGAAATTCAGTAAGCTACAAGAAAACTCAGAAAGGCAATACAGTAATCCAGGTATAAAATTAATGAACAGAAAGAGTACTTTACTAAAGAAATTGGAATTTTAAAAAGGAACCAAGGAGAAATTTGGGAACTGAAAGACTCAATAAACAAGATGAAGAATGCACTAGGATACATTGGAAATAGAGTAAATCATATAGAAGAAAGAATTAGTGAGCCAGAGCATAGAAATGTAGCAATGGTTTAGGTGGAAGAGAAGACAGAACTAGGATTTTTTAAAAGTGAAGAAACGCTATGAGAATTATCTCATTCCACTAAAAAAGCCAACATAAGTATAATGGGTACCCCAGAAAGAGAAGAGAGGGAGAAGGGAGCAGAGAGCATATTTAAAGACATAATAGCTAAGAACTTTCCAAACCTGGGACAGAACTGGATAACAAGTCCATGAAACTAATACTTTATTACCTAAACACAAAAAGACCTCTTCAAGACACATTATATTAAAACCGTCAAAAGTCAAAAATAAAGAAAGAATGTTAAAGGCACACAGGGGTAAAAAAAAAGACAGTAGCCTGCAAAGGTTAGCCCCTCCGTTAGGCTATCATTTCTCAGCAGAATCTCTACAGGTCAGGAGAGAATGGAATGACATATTTAAAATATTGAAAGATGCCATCCAGGAATACTCTACCTGGCAGAGTTATCCTTCAGATATGAAGGAGAAATTTCCCCTCCCAGACAGACTAAAACTGAAGGAGTTTACCACCACTAGACTCACCTTACCAAAGATCTTGAAAGGTACTCTTTAGGCTGAAAAAAAGAGTCTAAAGTATATAAAAACCTGATGAAATTGATAAATAGAACAAAATATCATAACGTTTTTAAAGAATAGTATATTAAACTCTTAACTATATCATAAAGGTTAAAGGAAAATTCACAAGATAGCTTCAGTGCCAGTTGTGACCTGACCCCCATTCTCCATCTCCTCTCCCCACCTCTCTAACATTATATTCTACTTTCCCTCCTTGAACACGTCACTGAAGAGACTCCAGAGACACTGTGTTCCTTGAATACACCAGGCAAAACCAAGCCTCTGGCTTCCTACCTTACTGAGAAAATTAATGCAATCACAAAAGAATTGCACTGGCTATTGTCTCTTCTTGGGAAGCTCTCTCCTAGCTATCCCTGTGGCTCATTCCTTGACCTTTGTCAACTATAACATTCTTGTTGAGCCTATCTTAACTACCCTACTTAAAACAGTAGTCTTGACCTTGACTTTCCTGATCCCGTAGCCTAGTTCTTCTTTTTTCACCCTGTAGCATTGACTATATGCAAGATCATGTATATCATATACATGTTGTCTGGCTTTCCCCACCAGAATGGAAGCTCGGCAAAGAGAAGACTTTAGTCAGTTTCATCCTGAAACCTCGAAAATGCCTAGTAATAGTAGCCATTCAATGAACATTGGAAGACTATATAGATGGATGAGGGAATAGACATACATATTTAAGAATTTGTATAGCAAAATGCATTAGCATGCAGGGACGAGTCAGACTGGTAGGCTCCATCAATTATCTGCTCTAAGTAGGGATAATAATTAGACCACAATCATAAGGAGTACCTAAAACCTACTTCACAGGGTTGTTATGAGTGTTCAGTAAGCAACTAGGAAATAATGGTAAAGAGTGCAGAACAGTGCTTGAAAATAGTAAGTGATTAATCAATGTTCCATACTACTACTATTATTCTTATTATATAGAAATACTTTTTAATAAAACTGGAATCAGGCCATATATACATTATTCATACAGCTTGATATTTGCACTCAATGTAATAATGGTTTTTTTTTTTTTTAGTTTTTTATTTTAAAGATTTTATTTATTTATTTGAGAGAGAGAGAGAAAGAGAGAACAAGTAGGGGGTTGCAGATTCTCTGCAGAGCAGAAAACCCAACATGGGGCTCTAACCCAGGACCTAGGGATCATGACCTGAGCCAAAGGAAGACACTAAATGAATTGAGCCACCCAGGCACCCCATTTTTTTCTTTCTAAATAGTACATACAGATCTCATTCACTCATTCATAGATCAATTCATATGCACTATAATATGTGAATACATATATTCATATAAATATTTTGAAGTGCTTACTCTGTGCCTTTGTAGCATCTACAGCCTAACAGCTCTTTCTTTGTATGACTGAATAATACTCTATAGCATTTACATGCATTTACTTAATCATTCTTTTAATAATAAATATTTGAATGATTTTTAGTTTATGTTATTCTATATGCTTCCCTTGCAACATAACCTAACAAAAATTAAAATTAAATATTAAACATTAAAAATTAAACATTGTAATAATATTGTTTGCTTTTCCATACACTGTAGATAGAAAAGTATATAGGAAATGCCCTTTATATTATTATTATTATTATCTTAATTCCATTATGATCACGGTACAGTGTTTTATTAGTTTCAGGTGTACAATATAGTGATTCAATACTTTTATACATTGCTCAGTGTTTACTATGATAAATATATTCTTTTTTAAAATTTTTTATTTAAATTTATTTAGCCAACATATAGTACATCATTAGCTTCAGATACAGTGTTCGATAATTTATCAGTTGTGTATAACACCCAGTGTTCATCACATCATGTGCCCTACTTAATGCCCATTACTGAATTACCCTAACCCCTTCCCCACCTTCCCTCCAGCAACCTTCAGTTTATTTCCCATAGTTAAGAGTCTTTCATGGTTTCTCTCCCTCTCTGATGACTTCCCATTCTGGTTTCCCTCCCTTACCATATGATCCTCTTTGCTAAGTATACTCTTACATTCTGCCACCCACTTCTCCTCCATTAACTACCTGTTTGTTCTTTACAGTTAAGAGTCTGGGTTTTTTTTTTCCCTGTTTTTTTCTTTTATAATTTGTTTTGGTTGTTAAATTCCACATATGAGTGAAATTATATGATATTTCTTTCTCTGACTTATTTCACTTAGCATAATACTCTCAAGCTCCATCCATGTTGCTGCAAATGGCAAGATTACATTCTTTTTCATGGCTGAGTAATAATCCCGTGTGTGTGTGTGTGCACACTACATCTTTTATATCCCTTCATCTACTGAGGGACACGTGGGTGGGTTGCTTCCATAATTCCACTATTATTAATAATGCTGAAGTAAACATGGGAATGCATGTATCTTTTTGAATTAGTTTTGTTATGTTTTGTTTTGTTTGTTTGTTTGTTTGTATTCTTTGGGTAAATACCCAGTAGTAGAATTACTGGATCAAATGATAATTATATTTTAATTTTTTGATAAAACTCCATACTGTTTTCCACAGTAACTGTACCAGTTCGCTTTCCCACCAACAGTGAACAAGGGTTCCTTTTTCTTTACATCCTCAAAAATACTTGTTGTATCTTGTGTTTTTGGTTTTAGTCATTCTGACAGGTGTGAGGTGACATCTTATTGTGATTTTGATTTACATGTCCCTGATGATGAGTGATGCTGAGCATCTTTTCATGTATCTGTTGGCCATCTGGATGTCTTCTTTAGAGAAATGTCTGTTCATGTCTTCTACCCATGATTAATTAGACTATTTGGGGTTTTGGTACCAAGTTGTGTGAGTTCTTTATATATTTTGGATACTAACCTCTTATCTGATATATCATTGGCAAACATCTTCCCCTATTCATGAGGTTGTTTGTTTTTGTTTTATTGGTTGTTTCCTTCACTATGTAGAAGTTTTTATTTTGATGTAGTCCCTGTAGTTAATTTTTGCTTTGGTTTCCCTTGCTTCAGGAGAAATATCTAGAAAAATATTGCTATAGCCGAAGTCAGGAAAATTATTGCCAGTACTGTCATCTAAGATTTTATGGTTTCAGGTCTCTTATTTAGGTCTTTAATCCATTTTGAGTTTATTTTTGTGTATGGTGTCAGAAAGTGGTCCAGTTTCATTCTTTTGCATGTGGCTGTCTGATTTTCCCAGCATCACTTGTTGAAGAGACTTTTCCCCATTGCATATTCTTGCCACCTCTCTCATAGCTTAAGTGACAATCTCATCATAGGTTAATTCTAGGCTCTCTATTCTGTTCCACTTAACTATGTGTTTACTTTTGTGCCAGTACCATACTGTTTTGATTACTATACCTTTGCAGTATATCTTGAAATCTGGAATTGTGATACCTCCAGCTTTGTCTTCTTTCTCAAGACTATGTGGTTATTAGGGATCTTCTATGGTTCCATTACATTTCAGGATTATTTGATTTAGTTCTGTGAAAAATGCTGTTGGTATTTTCATAGGAATTACATTAAATCTGTATATTGCTTTTGATAATATGGACATTTAACAATGTTGGTTCTCTCTATCCATGGCATGGATTATCTTTCCATTTGTATTATCTTCAGTTTCTTTCATCAGTGTTTTATAGTTTTCAGAGTGCAAGTCTTTGTCTCCTTGGTTAATTTTATTTCTAGGTATTTTATTATTTTTGGTGTAATTGTAAATAGGATTTTTAAAAATTTCTCTTTCTGCTACTTCATTGTTGGTGTGTAGAAATGCAACAGATTTTCATATATTGATTTTGTAATGTGACCCTATTGAATTCATTTATCAGTTCTAGTTTTTGGGGGTTTTTTGGTGGAGTCTTTAGGATATCCTACATATAGTTTCATGTCATCTGCAAATAGTGAAAATTTTACTTCTTCCTTACCAATTTGGATGCTATTTATGAAATTCCCTTTAAAGCCACAGCTTACAGTATCTCAAAGATAACATTTATCTGTCCCTATGAAGAAGTAATTATGTGTGATATCTGTCTTAAAAGTCACTACATGTATATATTCTGTAGACACAAGTTATTTTGTTTGATCCAGCTGTCCTTTCTACAGAACTGTTCTTCTTTTCCCTCTGACCTATTATTACCTACAGAATTGTCACATTCTTACTCTCCAATAGCTTCTCATTTCAGTCAAAGTAAAAACCCTATCCTAACAAGGACCCCTGCAGTGTGACAGCTGATTGATCCTCCAAGAGCATCTGACTCAAACAGGAAAACCCAAATCTTACCTGAAATTTCGAATTTAGGATTGTAAAAGGTACAGTCAACCCCGTTTCAATGATAGTCATAGAAATAAGTGTTCAGAGGAATCAACTGTCTTATTTCTGAACCCATAGACAAAACTTGTTTTAGGTTAAAAATAAATAAAATAAAAATAACATAACATAACATAACCTCTCACCCAAAGTCAAAGAAGGTAAAAGCCAAAGAAAGTCCTGGAAATGTTTTGAGTTCCTACTTCCAGTTGGTTTTAAATTCTACCTGCATCCTCCCAAACTTGTGTATTTGCTTAAGCCCTTTCTTGTATTCTCTCAGTTAATAAATTGTTCTTTTTTTCCTAAAGAATTTCAAGTTTGGTTTCAGTAACGTACAACCAGAGTCATCTAAGGTATACTACGTGTTTTGCCCTAATTCAGGATATTAAGATTAAGGCAGAAATAGGAATTTATATATTCCTTACAGTATCTGTAAGATAATTGTTCATAAAGAAATTCATTGTAGTGTTATATTAATTGAAGACACTCCAATGACATGACACATTGTTAAGGAAAAATGTTAGGAGGTATAAATTAGTTAAGAAGCACAAGAATGAATGGTAGGGTATAGATTCTGTCTATACTAGAATGTTTCTTTGGGAACTGCCTCTCTAATCAGGCAGGTTATAGCTTTCCTGTTCTCTTGGACATGCTGGGTAGGACTGGAACTCCAAAGAGAAGTCTTTTCTTCATGGGTCTTTTCTCCCCAGGTAATTAATCATATGCCTTTTGGAAGTCTGCCTAAAACAGTCTCATGTGTTGCTATCACCACCAATCATAACTAATTGTAATAGAAATTTCTCCAACAAAACCGATGTTGATAAAAGACGCTTTCTTCCTGGAAGAGTAGGCAGTTCAGTCACCCAGGTATTTGGTGATAATGATGATCTGTTCACTGTGAGCAGCTGGATGCTCTAAGCCTTTCAGTTTCTGACACAAATTTTAGGTAGGCCTCTCCGCCATCTGTCCCTCTAGGAGAGTGAACAACTCTCTAGAAAATCTTCTGAAATTTGCTTTAACTCTTTCTAGAGCGGTGCTTTTTAAGCTTTAATGTACAGATGAAGTCCTCTGTGTTCTTGTAAAAGGTACACCCTGCTTCAGAAGGTGCAAAACTGACCTTGGAGCCTGCCAGGTGATGTTGATCCTGTGGTCTACAGACTGCACTTGAATTAGCAAGTTCAAGACAATTTCTTACTTCCCAGCCCTGTTCAGGGCTTGAATTGAATGACAGAATGCCACAGATCTTTCAGCATCTCCCTCCTTTACAGGACAGTAGCTCCCTGCTATACACATATATATTTTTTTTAAATAATATCATATAGTATCAAATTTAAAACCTTTTTTCTGATCCTCCCCTTGTGAGAATTGAAACATAAATTAATTTCTATGATGTCTGCATGGTTCTTATACCACTAACGGTGACCTTTGTGAAGATTATACATCGGATAATCAGTAGGATGAGCCAAGAAAACCAAGTCCTTATGTTTAGCTCTAAGTGCATAGAAAAGTGTGCTTCTGTTGTGCATTATTTTCTGGGTTTAACTTAAGTCTCACCATGAACCTGGAAAATGGGAAATAATCGCAAAGAAACATTCCTAACTTGTGTGTTTTTGCACTTTCACATTTTATTTCTCACAGTATGAAATTTTACATATAAGCTAGCAAAGTTCTTCCTTTTTTTCTTTTTTTTTTTTTCCAGAGACAGTTAAAGTCTTACACAAGCAAGGCGCCAAAACTCCACTGACCCTATGACTATAATAATAATGGCAACATCTCTTATAGGGCAAAATGTATCCTTTTCTGTTTGGAAGTGCTATCCCCAGATAACATTAACCAGAACATTAGATGCAGCCCTATTGTTAGTCACAGACTCTGCCAGAAGTCTGTACACAGAAGGGGTAATCAAAGGACATGCTTTCCATTGATGTGGATGTGTTAGCACATAATGCCTTTGCCCCAGGGAATTGATAACAGGAAGTACAATGCAGGTCTTCTAGGTCACTTTGAATCCAGCCCAAGTTGGTTGTGATTAACACTGCTAACATCAAAAGCTGTTCTAAGACTAATGTGAAATATAGAATGGTCTCAGTCTAGTTCACTTGCGACAAGTGCCCACATCGTGAAAATCATCACCATCATTACAGCCTTTGTAGGCAGCACTGGGAGTCTGAATGGTTTTGAAACTGAATGCCAGAGTTCCCTAGAGATGAGCCCTGGGACAATAAGTCAGGTTCATGAGAGGCTTGTTACGAGGAAAACTGTTTCACTTCCTTTGCGGCATCTGTTCTCTAAATAACATAATTAGATCTCCAGGGCAATTTATGTGGTCCACTAAACTGGCCATAAAATATCATAAAATCATGACATATTATTAGTTCTCCCCCTTTACACATATAAACATCTATTACAGGTAGACTCTGATCCCACCATTAACAGCATTAGGTCTTAGGAAGAACAAATGAAAGGGCTTGCCCTTGAAGTAGGTAGTGTCTTTTCATCCGGAATCCTGATCTGTGAATAATCTCTGGTCTTTAATTTATGGCTTTTACAATCAGTCATGTTATATTTTTCTTCTAGAGCTCTGTACTAATTTAATTAGAAACTGCAAAATACTTTGATTATTTTCATCTATAATGTCTATTGTTCACATTTACAAGCAATCTAGTTTATCCAATTCGGTAGCTAAAAACACATCAGGCCATATAAATAATAAAGAATGCTTTATTAGCCCTCACTGTAATTTAAAAATCTAGTTTAATAATCACGTACCTCAGTGGAAAGGAGTCTCTCTGATACCTTAAACATCTCAGCAGAAATGTGAATTTTCTAACATCAGGAAGACAGATTTTCCCCCAGGCTGTAGAGAAAGGTAGTGGTGTTTTCTCCAGGTTCTCCATACCTTGGGAATGGGGTGGAAAAAAACAGCCATACACTTGTCTAGACACTCTCAGTTCCACACCAATCAAGTAAAAGAACCAGATTGGGGTGCCTGGGTGGCTCAGTGGGTTAAAGCCTCTGCCTTCAGCTCTGCATGATCTCAGGGTCCTGGGATCAAGCCCCACATCGGGCTCTGTGCTCAGCAGGGGACCTGCTTCCCCCTCTCTCTCTGCCTGCCTCTCTGCCTACTTGTGATCTCTCTCTGTCAAATAAATAAAATCTTTTTTAAAATTAAATAAATAAATAAATGAACCAGATTATCGTAGTTGAAGTGGTAGATTCTGTCATTTGGCAATTCTATGATCCAACAACAAGTTTTCTGTTGTCATAAGCATGCTTATTTGAAGATAGGCACTAAAAATCTAGCAGAAAAGTGCCATAAGGCAAGCGACAACAGCAATAGCAAAACTACAAAACTTTTGTGTCCACCCCCAAAGAAGTAGAAACTAGTATAAATATTTATGAAAGGTCATTCTCTAGCTTTAAGCTTTTAAAAATTAGAGGCATGCATTGTGCCTCTTTACCTCTTATTCTCAGAAAGCCACTTTTACTCTAAAATAATTCAAACATATAGAAAATAGTAAAACACCCATCTATTTGCCAGCAAGATAAAACAGATATTACCATTTGTGATATTTGCCTTAAATGAAAATAAATTTGCCTATATATGAAAGCCTACTTTCTTTTTCCTCTGCTCATCTCTCTTCACAGAGAGAATTGATATAAAGCACTTACATACAATCTTTTGAACTTTTACTCCATTTGTATATACCAAAAAATCTATAGCATCGTAGTCTATATTTCAAGAATTCACAACAGTGATATCCTATGTCTTAAGTGTTTCTTTTTTCTCCGTCAACATTATATTTTTGAGATTCATTCATGTTGATTCATGACGATGATGATGAATGTTTATTTTCACTGTGATGTAATGTTCCATTGGATGAATAAAAGACATGCATCACATTATACTAATGTGATCTATCAGAAGAATAATCAGGTTTTAGGTTTTGTTTGTTTGTTTTGGTAAAGCAAGTAACGCTTCAGTGAACACCATCAAATATGTCTCCTCAAACATATGGTGGGATTTTCTCTAGTAGAGACCTGTAAGGGAAGCCCTTGATTATAAATTATGAGCATCTTCAAATTTACTAGGTGTTGCCATGTTATTCCCTAGTATTTGTATCAGTTAACACCAACAACAGCACTTTCAATGTTGTCTCAAACCAACTCTTGGTATTATAAAAACAAAAAAAATTAAAATTTGATATTATGCTTATAAAATTGCATCTCATTGGTTTTAATTTCTTTCTCTGAAATATCAGTGAAGACTCTGAACATCACTCCATATTTTCATTAGCCATTTCAGGATGACTTTCCATATTCAAGTCTTTTTTATTTATGTTTGGCTCTTTCATTTTTACTTGCTATAGTTTCTATATTTCAGTATCAATTATTTTGAGTCAACTGCATTGGTAACTCTTGATGTGAAGCTTTTCTAAAAGATGTAGCATCCAAGAACTTATTAAGCAATTTTAAATCTTTACTTATTACCTGGGAGTGAGGGGTCAGGGGTGCAGGGGACAAACTTTAAATCCTAATGAGCAAAGCTTTAAATTTCTGTTCATCTTCTCTTTCCCCTCAAAAGCCCTCTTATTAGAGCATAGCTGGTTGCTATCTCTTTTTCTCCCTAACCACCCTCCGTCCTTTTCACTTTCACCAGTCTTTCTCTTTCTAAACCTTCTGTATTTCCCACTCAAAACCAATTATTGATGGCTTTTGTCTTCTCAACACAAGTCCACATCTTCCCTTTTTCCTCCAGAAACATTTGGCCCCTTCCAACATTAAGGAGTCCTCTCTATTAACTACCCCACCCATTTGCTGGAGACTGAGAGGCCCTGACACCCAGGTGGGAGCTGAGCAGGCAGTGAATGGAGGCCTCTGGGAATTCTCATGTTAATGGTTTTCCCTGTCATATTCTAATTACAAATTTTCTCATCCTTTTTCTAAATTTACTGCGTCCACCTTTGTTTTACCTCTGCTTGGAATTGTTGTCCTCCTCACTCTATCTTTATAAACTCTGCCTTGTAATACTGTTAATGGTAGTATTAATAATAACCAGGAAGGTTTCAGCTTTAGCTATCACATGTATCCATACTAGCAAACTGTACTGTATGCATTTTGATTCCAACCGTCTTTTGGGGTGCCTGGGTGGCTCAGTGGGTTAAGCCTCTGCCTTCACCTCAGGTCATGATCTCAGGGTCCTGGAATCGAGCCCCAAATCAGGCTCCCTGCTTAGCAGGGAGCCTGCTTCCCCACTTTCTCTCTCTGCCTGCCTCTCTGGCTACTTGTGATTTCTGTCTGTCAAATAAATAAATAAATAAATAAATAAAATCTTAAAAAAAAAAATAAGCCTCCTTTTATGTGCACTTACCTATAATATGCCTGTTTTATTGACAATTATCTTAATAGTTTACAAAAAGTAAATTTCTCCATCTGTCACTCTTTCATAGGTGTCCTAGGAAACATTTCCATTTTGGGGGACCTTGTTGCTTTCTCCATGAAATTCATAATTCTTCAATTCCACATGCAAATTATTAAACTATTGATTATTTTAAAAGATCACTTTAAATATTTTACCAAGTTAATAAATCCATATCATATTAAAGACTAGGGTACCGATTAATATCCAGCGTTACCTTTTTACCCAATTCTTTCTAAATTTATAAATGCATAAAGTTACTTATGTTAGACATAGTCATTTATATTTTTTGTTACTATGGCAAAATACAGTGGAACAATTTTTAAAATATTTTCTCCACATTAAAGAAACAGTATGGTGGTACATATCATTTGTTTGCTTATTTCAAGTGAAAATGTGCCATTTTGCTCAATGTCCATCTGTGACTATTTTCAGGATCATATTATTTTTGTAATTTGCAACCATTATAAGAGTTTGTCTCAATTTTGGTACTGCCTATGCAAACGATATTGCTAATCAAATTGAGGACTAAACCAGTTTTATAGACACATTCCTTTAAATGTATTAAGAATTGTAAATTCTCACTATGACCATTTCCTGCTTAAAGCTTTGATGTCTGTAGGCACCTGCTAAGTAAAGTTCTAGTTCCCTAAAGTAACACACAATGCATGGCATTACTAACCTCCACCACCTTCCCTTTCTTATTTTCTACCATCCCCTTGCTCACAGTTTATTTAATGACAGAAATAAATGTGATGTAATTGCTCACACAAATACCATAATTTCTTGCCTTGCTAACTGATCATACTCTTACTTCTGTCAGGAATGACATGACATATTTTATTTGTTGGTCTCACCCATAGGTATCTGATAGATTCAATTTACATATCAATTCACAACTTGAAGAAGCCTTCTCTGCCCAGTGATTGTAAACCTGATTTAGGTTTCCAGGTTGATTTTGTTCCCTTATGCCAGATGTACTTCTTTCTTAATATCTTCATTATTCTGGACACATATATATGTATTTTGCTAATTCAGACTATAAGACCTTTAATTTTAGAGGCTGAATGTAATTATTTTCATATCCCAAGTACTTACCACAGTGTTTGGTGTTATATGCTCAGTATGCTTGGTACAATGAGCTGAATTATTCTGTGACTACTTATATATGGTTGATGTATAAAGCACTAGTAACTTCTTTTCCCTCTCTTTAAGGAAATCCACATAAAATTTCAACTAAACAGAAATCTCATGTACTTTACTAAAGGTCATAATGTATTCAGATATAATTGAAAGCATGTATATTCTTTTAAAATATTCTATAAAGAAACCATATTACTTTTTCAAATGAGCAGTTCTCCAATTTAACTGGAGTGAAAGCATTTTTTTAACATTAACTTCAGACCAGGTGTATGTACAAAACATTTACCTTGGGGAACAATTAGTAATTACTAGCATAAGTAAACCTTCTTTCCCTATATTTATTCCCTACTTCATAGAATATTATAAAAATTAGAAGAATTATGGTTTAAAACATAATACTGAGATGCTCTGAAAGTGTTAGTAATGTCAACTACAATTGTAACATAAGAAAATTGCTTCTTTCTATTGAAAAAATTCTTTAAAGCTCTGCTAATGTGGTTAGAGGTTATTGAATAGCACATAAAATACATCCTGTAAAGTACACATGTCAGGTTGATGTTTCTGCCCTAAATGGACTGCCTAGAATTCTTTCTGTTTCCACTCTATAATAACTTATCTATAGATTTTGGGGGGCCTATTTCCACACTTTTATTGCCTCTGAAGACTTTCCAAAAGGAAAATTATTGATTATTTTTAGGAGCATACAAAATAAGTGAAACACAGAATAAACTTTTTCTCTATACAAATATTAAAATACATATGAAAACATGACTATTTTATGTCACCTGTTTATTTTCTTTAGTATCAATTTTATAGCTTCTTTTAAATTTTTTGATAAATAAGGCATTTTTTCCATTACATCAAGTTCTTGTAAAAGGTAATTATGTTTTAATATTAACCAACTCCTAATTTTCAGAGCATTTTACAAGATAAAGTGCTTTATATGTTCAGTAATGGATAGTATTTCCATTTTACACATGACAAAACCAAAGATGAGTAGGGACATAAAGGTCACTGAAACTGTATCTCTTCTCAAAAACTCATTTGATTCTTTTTACATAATTGGACAGCAGGTGAAGTTCAACAATTAGCTAGTGACTAATAACTAGCTACTAGTGAGAGATCAGTTCATAAGAGCCAAACATCTATGGCTTATTATAAAACACTGTTTTATTTAAAATAAAGATATCTATTTATTTAAACAATGTACATGAGATGAAAGAAAAATACTCAGCTGTGTTTCAAGAGAGCAGGTAAATAACTTAAGTATCCCATTATATTATGATATAATATACACTTGTATCTTATATTGAAATGGTGTAGAAGGCAATGATGTTCCTGGATTCTGGACAAATTATGATATATAGGATATTAGTAACATGAAAGCTTTAGAGATTTTATTGGTTCATATATGTGTATCTAAATCACTCTATAAAACACCATTTATTACAAGACATTGTGTAGCAAAGACCAGAATCATATTTTTTTGTTGTTTTGTTTTATTTGAGAAATATAGATGTGTACAAATACTTATAAATCAATGTTATTTTAATAGAAATTTTTAAAAAATTAAATCCAAGTAATCTTATGCAGACCTTACCAGAATATTTATTCCCTAGTATATTTAAGGTTTTTACTGAAATACCAAATATATCAGTATTGAGGAAGCTTAATTCCCATATAATAACTTATAAAAATTTTAATTCTTGTATAACCCTGACTGTCCTTATGATTATTATTTTCTTTATACTTTGTAAACAACTTATTCACCTCATCCACTTTGGTTTTTTGCACAACTTTTGTAATTATCCCATAGTTCAACCAACTGATGTGTAACTATGTGTTATTAGCTCTGTAAAAAACTACAAAGCTCTGGTAAAGCAGTTGACTTAATCACCGTGTTTAGCTATAGCTCCCATGATCTATATTATACTGTATTTTCAATAGAAAAGTGTAGACAATAATTACTTCAACCATAATTTTTTATACCCACAAGGTTCATATACCAGGAACTCATAAATGGATCAAGGTTTTGTCAACTTGATGCTTAATAAATTTGGGGGTTCCCTTTATGAAGAAGGATTAAATATTATTAATCCAAATTAGGTATGGAGATCTTTGAAGGAGCCAACACAAATGAGAGGCCCTGAACCTTATGCTTCATTAAATTTCTTGGTAAATCTCTCTCTACCCAAATGCTAAGGAAAGGAACTAAATATTTTATTCTTAAACGTTTGATATATTTTGGAGGCTTATTGCTAAGGACTGTGAAGCGTTGAGTTTCACCCTACTTGAAAGCTAGAAAGTTAATTTTCCACTATTCCATGAATACTGGCAAGAGACATGAAATTCCTGGATCAGAGACAAAAGAATGTATTGCTTTTAATGTAAAGCACAAGATTTATGTATACATCAGTAACCCTGCCTCCCTCCCACCCTTACCAGATTCTGTGGAGGTGACACTAAGGGGTCCAGGTGAATACTGAAAAAGCAACAGCAGATTTACATTATAGCTGAAGAATCCCAAGTAGTAATCAGGCTCCTCTTTGTCCTGTAGGGAGACATCTTGATTATACTACAAGCAAACTTGCCATTTGCTCTGGAGTGAAACACACTATCTTCAAGTCTATCCCACAGAGAAACATCCTTGAAAATATAGTCTAGAACAATAAGATAGTTTTTACCTCTACTTATGGGTAATACTCTACTTGTGGTAATCTCCCCAAATTATCGCTAAACAAATCAAATTATTATTTCATGAGTAAATTTAAGTTTGCTTCAAGTTGATTTTGTAAATTACTTGTACTCTTTTAGAGAAAGTTTTCAAAAAAGGCACATAGAACAGTGTTAAAAGCAATACCCATGCTTCTACCATTCCCACTCCTCAGAAATAAATACTTTCAGCTATTTAGTTTTTAGTTTTTTGGTTGGTTATCTTCAATGATGTAAATATTTAATAGCTAGTCCTCCAGGTTTAGTTCTAATAGGAGTCTTTGTTGATATTTACATTTACATAAATGAGTGAAGTGAAAGTGAAACAAGGAAGGGTGCTGGATGGCTCAGTCATCAGCCTCTGGATTTTGGCTCAGGTCATGATCTCAGTGTTCTGAGATGGAGCCCCCCACTAGGCTCTGTTCTCAACGTGGAGTCGAGGTTTGCTCTCTCCCTCTGTCCCTCTCCCACTCTCACACATGCTCCTGCTCTTTCTCTAAATAAATAAATAAAATCTTTAAAAAAAATAAAAGTGAGACTCCTGGGTGACTCAGTCATTTAATTCTCTGCCTTCAGCTCAGGTCATGATCTCAGGGTCCTGGGATCAAACCCACCCCCAATGTTGGGTTCCCTGCTTACCAGGGAGTCTGCTTGTCCCTCTGTGCACCTCCTCCGTACCCCCCTCCCCATTTGTGTGCTCTCTCTCTCTCTCCAGTAAATACAAATAAAAAAAAATTTTTTAAGTGAAACAATGAGATGGATGTTTGAATTTTATTGTTCATTTATAATGTAAGTGATTTTTTTTTTGCTAAAATGGATACCATTTTTTGAACACTGGAAGAATATTTTCTCTGTTATTTGTGTTATTTGCAATTTAATGGCTATACTAATGACAAATTTTAAAATTAATCTACTTCATTAACACTTTTTCCTTTATTTTCTTAAGTCTAGAAAACCAATATAACAATAGGACAAACCTTGATATATAGCACTAGTTGATTTCTGTGTTGTAAATATTCTTGTCAGGCAGATTTCAAGATACCAACATGGTTGTCACTGAACAGAATTGTGAGGGTATGTGCAGTAACACACTGTTGTATAGTATCCTGCATCTAGATACTATATGTAAATAATCTCAAGAGCATAGATGAAAATACAGTGCAGTAAAATAATTTGGAAATGACAAGATTTGAGTATTAATACCTTTGTGTATAATGATTTTCTATATATATAGCTTTAATATTTTTGTTTTTAATAATGCCTGTGTTTCACAACAATTCACAAAATCCCTGAAAATTTAACCACAGACTTCTTGCAAATTGGTGTAAGCTGGATTCATCCCAACACCTGTTAACTTCTTTATCTCTAACCAATGTAATATTCACTACTTTTTGATTGATTAATTTAGCCATTATCTACTGATTCCCATGATAATAGCTGAGGATTTTAGCTCACTTATGTTATTTTCTCTCTGCCTTTGGCAGCTAGCTTTCAGTACGGTCCCAAAAGAGACTTTCTGCCTGCTATTCAGCTCTCTCTGTGAGCTCTTCCCACAGTGAATAAGGCTGATCTGTGTAATAGATTTTGAGAAAATGATGGCATGTGACTTTCAAAATTAAGCCAAAAAAGCCATTGTAGCTTCTGACTTACTTTCTTGCATCACTTTTTATGGGGAAAGCTAGCCCTCTATGTTGTGACAATACTCAAGCAGTCCTATAGGGAGAGAGATCCTGATGGTAAAGGGTAAAGAACCGAGAACTTCTGCCAACAAGGCAGCAAGAATTCCAGCCATGTAAATAACGGTTTTGCAAGCAGATCCTCCAGTAGCTGGCATACATTTCAATGACTATAGCCCCAGCCTAAGAGACACCAGAATTAGAACTACCAAGATGAACCGCTCCTGAATTTCTGACTCACAAAAATTATCAGATAGTAAATGCTTCTTTTGTTTCAAGTCACTAAGTTTTGGGGTAATTTGTTTCTCAGTAGTAGATAATTAATATATCCCATTCCCATTTCCTTCCATTTCAATGATATCAATATTCCCACTTCCTCCACGGGTTGTTCCTTCATTTATTCCACAAACACGTACATTTTGCTCACTTACTATATGCCAGACAATAATCTGTGAGAAACAGAACAATGACAAAGTACTGACCTCACAGAGCTCCACTAGGAGAGGGAGACTATAAATAAACATACACTGTAATATTCAGTGTTTATAAACACCATGAGAAAGAACAAAGCATTGTTACACAACAGAGATGAAAACGTCTCTGTCAAACATCTCTGAGAAGCAAACGTTTGGACGGAAACCTGAATGTGCTGTGGGAGAGGAAAAGCCCCGTGGATATCTGGAGTAAGACATTTCCAGATAGAGAGAACAGCAAGTGGGAAAACAGGAGGTAGGATTGTACTTGTCATATTGAAAGAACCACAGGGTTCCTTTGGTCATCTCTGCACTTTAAGCAGCCTATTTTTAAGTCCAGATTTTATTCACGCCCCATTTTTTAAGAGACTTTGGTTTCAGTTTGTGTGAATGGAAATTTTAAAACTCCAAACTTTGCCTTCACTCTGCCTTCCAAGTCCCATGACCCAACCTTTACTTATTTTTTTACTTTGTATTTTCACAGTTGATGTTTGCATTCTTCTGTAATCGTAGTTCATTAGTTTATGATTTGTCCTGGGTTGTTTCTTTTTTTTAAAAAAAGATTTTGTTTTGTTTTTTTTTACTTGACACAGAGAGAGAACAAGCAAGGGGAGCTGCAGGCAGAGGGAGAAGCAGGCTCCCCACTGGGCAGGAAGCCTGATAGGGGGCTTGATCCCAGGATGCTGGGATCTTGACCTGAGCCAAAGGCAGATGCTTAACCTAGTGAGTCACCCAGGTTGCCCCATCTCCATGGGTTGATTCTAAACACAGAACATAAATATGTCTGTGTAATGATGATTATACAAATGTGGCTTAAGGTAGGTAGTGCTCTGTGATTAAATGTCCTTCTTACCAGATTGCATTGCCAGGCCTCTGAACAATGCTCTAAAGCTAGAACTCAATAACAAGAGGAAATTTGGAAAGAACCCAAATACATGGAGACTAAACAGCATCCTTCTAAAGAATGAATGGGTCAACCAGGAAATCAAAGAAGAATTGAAAAAATTTATGGAAACAAATGATAATGAAAACACAACAGTTCAGAATCTGTGGGACACAACAAAGGCAGTCCTGAGAGGAAAATATATAGCGGTACAAGCCTTTCTCAAGAAACAAGAAAGGTCTCAGGTACACAACCTAACCCTACACCTAAAGGAGCTGGAGAAAGAACAAGAAAGAAACCCTAAACCCAGCAGGAGAAGAGAAATCATAAAGATCAGAGCAGAAATCAATGAAATAGAAACCAAAAAAACAATAGAACAAATCAACGAAACTAGGAGCTGGTTCTTTGAAAGAATTAATAAGATTGATAAACCCCTGGCCAGACTTATCAAAAAGAAAAGAGAGAGGACCCAAATAAATAAAATCATGAATGAAAGAGGAGAGATCACAACGAACACCAAAGAAATACAGACAATTATAAGAACATACTATGAGCAACTCTACACCAACAAATTTGACAATCTGGAAGAAATGGATGAATTCCTAGAGACATATAAACTACCACAACTGAACCAGGAAGAAATAGAAAGCCTGAACAGACCCATAACCAGTAAGGAGATTGAAACAGTCATCAAAAATCTCCAAACAAACAAAAGCCCAGGGCCAGACGGCTTCCCGGGGGAATTCTACCAAACATTTAAAGAAGAACTAATTCCTATTCTCCTGAAACTGTTCCAAAAAATAGCAATAGAAGGAAAACTTCCAAACTCATTTTATGAGGCCAGCATCACCTTGATCCCAAAACCAGACAAGGATCCCAACAAAAAAGAGAACTACAGACCATATCCTTGATGAACACAGATGCAAAAATTCTCGCCAAAATACTAGCCAATAGGATTCAACAGTACGTTAAAAGGAACAACCAATGGTAGTGTTTTTAAAGCTATATTTGAATGAATATCCCTCTTTTCACTTCTATCTACAGACACTAGTATATTCCAAAATCATGTATTGATTTTGTGGATTTCCCTCATTTCTTTTATAACTTTCTTCTGAAGCCCTCTACTCAGGATCATTTTTGTACACCAATCCCGTTTTTGTTGTGGAGAGGTGATAGCACTCTCCTAGGTTTGAGACATTATTTCTTTATCCCAGACTTACTGGTTTGGGTTTTTTTTTTTTGTTGTTTTTTAATTTTATTTTTTATAAACATAAAATATATTTTTATGCCCAGGGGTACAGGTCTGTGAATCGCCAGGTTTACACACTTCACAGCAATCATCCCAGCACATACCCTCCCCAACGTCCATAACCCAACCCCCCTTCTCCCAACCCCCCTCCCCCCAGTAACCCTCAGTTTGTTTGTGAGATTAAGAGTCATTTATGGTTTGTCTCCCTCCCAATCCCATCTTGTTTCATTTATTCTTCTCCTACCCCCTTAACCCCCCATGTTGCATCTCCTCTCCCTCATATCAGGGAGATCATATGATCGTTATCTTTCTCCGATTGACTTATTTCGCTAAGCATGATACCCTCTAGTTCCATCCACGTCGTCGCAAATGGCAAGATTTCATTTCTTCTGATGGCTGCATAGTATTCCATTGTGTATATATACCACATCTTCTTTATCCATTCGACTGTTGATGGACATCTAGGTTCTTTCCATAGTTTCGCTATTGTAGACATTGCTGCTATAAACATTGGGGTGCACATGCCCCTTCGATCACTACGTTCGTATCTTTAGGGTAAATACCCAGTAGTGCAATTGCTGGGTCATAGGGTAGTTATATTTTCAACATTTTGAGGAACCTCCATGCTGTTTTCCAGAGTGGTTGCACCAGCTTGCATTCCCACCAACAGTGTAGGAGGGTTCCCCTTTCTCCGCATCCTCGCCAGCATCTGTCATTTCCTGACTTGTTAATTTTAGCCATTCTGACTGGTGTGAGGTGATATCTCATTGTGGTTTTGATTTGTATTTCCCTGATGCCGAGTGATATGGAGCACTTTTTCATGTGTCTGTTGGCCATCTGGATGTCTTCTTTGCAGAAATGTCTGTTCATGTCCTCTGCCCATTTCTTGATTGGATTATTTGTTCTTTGGGTGTTGAGTTTGCTAAGTTCTTTATAGGTTTTGGACACTAGCCCTTTATCTGATATGTCATTTGCAAATATCTTCTCCCATTCTGTCAGTTGTCTTTTGATTTTGTTAACTGTTTCCTTTGCTGTGCAAAAGCTTTTGATCTTGATAAAATCCCAATAGTTCATTTTTGCCCTTGCTTCCCTTGCCTTTGGCGATGTTCCTAGGAAGATGTTGCTGCGGCTGAGGTCGAAGAGATTGCTGCCTGTGTTCTCCTCAAGGATTTTGATGGATTCCTTTCTCACATTGAGGTCCTTCATCCATTTTGAGTCTATTTTCGTGTGTAGTGTAAGGAAATGATCCAGTTTCATTTTTCTGCATGTGGCTGTCCAATTTTCCCCAACACCATTTATTGAAGAGGCTGTCTTTTTTCCATTGGACATTCTTTCCTGCTTTGTCGAAGATTAGTTGACCATAGAGTTGAGGGTCTATTTCTGGGTTCTCTAGTCTGTTCCATTGATCTATGTGTCTGTTTTTGTGCCAGTACCATGCTGTCTTGATGATGACAGCTTTGTAATAGAGCTTGAAGTCCGGAATTGTGATGCCACCAACTTTGGCTCTCTTTTTCAATATTCCTTTGGCTATTTGAGGTTTTTTCTGGTTCCATATAAATTTTAGGATTATTTGTTCCATTTCGTTGAAAAAAAATGGATGGTACTTTGATAGGAATTGCATTAAAAGTGTAGATTGCTTTAGGTAGCATAGACATTTTCACAATATTTATTCTTCCAATCCAGGAGCATGGAACATTTTTCCATTTCTTTGTGTCTTCGTCAATTTCTTTCATGAGTACTTTATAGTTTTCTGTGATTAGATTCTTAGTCTCTTTGGTTAGGTTTATTCCTAGGTATCTTATAGTTTTGGGTGCAATTGTAAATGGGATGGACTCCTTAATTTCTCTTTCTTCTATCTTGTTGTTGGTGTAGAGAAATGCAACTGATTTCTGTGCATGGATTTTATATCCTGACACTTTACTGAATTCCTGTATAAGTTCTAGCAGTTTTGGAGTGGAGTCTTTTGGGTTTTCCACATATAGTATCCTATCATCTGCGAAGAGTGAGAGTTTGACTTCTTCTTTGCCGATATGGATGCTTTTAATTTCCTTTTGTTGTCTGATTGCTGAGGCTAGGACTTCTAGTACTATGTTGAATAGCAGTGGTGATAACGGACATCCCTGCCGTGTTCCTGACCTTAGTGGAAAAGCTTTCAGTTTTTCTCCATTGAGAATGATATTTGCGATGGGTTTTTCATAGATGGCTTTGATAATATTGAGGTATGTGCCCTCTATCCCTACATTTTGAAGAGTTTTGGTCAGGAAGGGATGCTGTACTTTGTCAAATGCTTTTTCAGCATCTATGGAAAGTATCATATGGTTCTTGTTCTTTCTTTTATTAATGTGTTGTATCACATTGATTGCTTTGTGGATGTTGATCCAACCTTGCAACCCTGGAATAAATCCCACTTGGTCGTGGTGAATAATCCTTTTAATGTACTGTTGAATCCTATTGGCTAGTATTTTGGTGAGAATTTTTGCATCTGTGTTCATCAAGGATATTGGTCTGTAGTTCTCTTTTTTGATGGGATCCTTGTCTGGTTTTGGGATCAAGGTGATGCTGGCCTCATAAAATGAGTTTGGAAGTTTTCCTTCCATTTCTATTTTTTGGAACAGTTTCAGGAGAATAGGAATTATTTCTTCTTTAAATGTTTGGTAGAATTCCCCCGGAAAGCCGTCTGGCCCTGGGCTTTTGTTTCTTTGGATATTTTTGATGACTGTTTCAACCTCCTTACTGGTTATGGGTCTGTTCAGGCTTTCTATTTCTTCCTGGTTCAGTTGTGGTAGTTTATATGTCTGTAGAAGTGCATCCATTTCTTCCAGATTGTCCAATTTGTTGGTGTAGAGTTGCTCATAGTATGTTCTTATAATTGTCTGTATTTCTTTGGTGTTCGTTGTGATCTCTCCTCTTTCATTCATGATTTTATTTATTTGGGTCCTTTCTCTTTTTTTTTTTTTTTGATAAGTCTGGCCAGGGGTTTATCAATCTTATTAATTCTTTCAAAGAACCAGCTCCTAGTTTCATTGATTTGTTCTATTGTTTTTTTGGTTTCTATTTCATTGATTTCTGCTCTGATCTTTATTATTTCTCTTCTCCTGCTAGGTTTAGGGTTTCTTTCTTGTTCTTTCTCCAGCTCCCTTAGGTGTAGGGTTAAGTTGTGTACCTGAGACCTTTCTTGTTTCTTGAGAAAGTCTTGTACCACTATATATTTTCCTCTCAGGACTGCCTTTGTTGTGTCCCACAGATTCTGAACTGTTGTGTTTTCATTATCATTTGTTTCCATGAATTTTTTCAATTCTTCTTTAATGTCCTGGTTGACCCATTCATTCTTTAGAAGGATGCTGTTTAGTCTCCATGTATTTGGGTTCTTTCCAAATTTTCTCTTGTGATTGAGTTCTAGCTTCAGAGCATTGTGGTCTGAAAATATGCAGGGAATGATCCCAATCTTTTGATACCGGTTGAGACCTGATTTAGGACCCAGGATGTGATCTATTCTGGAGAATGTTCCATGTGCACCAGAGAAGAATGTGTATTCTGTTGCTTTGGGATGAAATGTTCTGAATATATCTGTGATGTCCATCTGGCCCAGTGTGTCATAAGGCCTTTATTTCCTTGTTGATCTTTTGCTTGGATGATCTGTCCATTTCAGTGAGGGGAGTGTTAAAGTCCCCTACTATTATTGTATTATTGTTGATGTGTTTCTTTGATTTTGTTATTAATTGGTTTATATAGTTGGCTGCTCCCATGTTAGGGGCATAGATATTTAAAATTGTTAGATCTTCTTGTTGGACAGTTCCTTTGAGTATGATATAGTGTCCTTCCTCATCTCTTATTATAGTCTTTGGCTTAAAATCCAATTGACCTGATATAAGGATTGCCACTCCTGCATTTTTCTGATGTCCATTAGCATGGTAAATTCTTTTCCACCCTCTCACTTTAAATTTGGAGGTGTCTTCGGGTTTAAGATGAGTTTCTTGCAGGCAACATATAGATGGGTTTTGTTTTTTTATCCATTCTGATACCCTGTGTCTTTTGATTGGGGCATTTAGCCCATTAACATTCAGGATAAGTATTGAGAGATATGAATTTAGTGCCATTGTATTGCCTGTAAGGTGACTGTTATTGTATATTGTCTCTGTTCCTTTCTGATCTACTACTTTTAGGGTCTCTCTTTGCTTAGAGGACCCCTTTCAATATTTCCTGTAGAGCTGGTTTGGTGTTTGCAAATTCTTTCAGTTTTTGTTTGTCCTAGAAAGTTTTAATCTCTCCTTCTATTTTCAATGATAGCCTAGCTGGATATAGTATTCTTGGCTGCATGTTTTTCTCGTTTAGTACTCTGAATATATCATGCCAGCTCTTTCTGGCCTGCCAGGTCTCTGTGGATAAGTCTGCTGCCAATCTAATATTTTTACCATTTATGTTACAGACTTCTTTTCCCAGGCTGCTTTCATGATCTTCTCTTTGTCACTAAGACTTGTACATTTTACTATTAGGTGACGGGGAGTGGACCTATTCTTATTGATTTTGAGGGGGGTTCTCTGAACCTCCTGGATTTTGATGCTTGTTCCCTTTGCCATATTGGGGAAATTCTCTCCAATAATTCTCTCCAATATACCTTCTGCTCCCCTCTCTGTTTCCTTTTCTTCTGGAATCCCAATTATTCTAATGTTGTTTCGTCTTACGGTGTCACTTATCTCTCGAATTCTGCCCGCTTGGTCCAGTAGCTCTTTGTCCCTCTTTTGCTCAGTTTCTTTATTCTCTGTCATTTGGTCTTCTATATCGCTAATTCTTTCTTCTGCCTCATTTATCCTAGCAGTGAGAGCCTCCATTTTTTATTGCACCTCATTAATAGCTTTTTTAATTTCAACTTGGTTAGATTTTAGTTCTTTTATTTCTCCAGAAAGGGCTTTTATATCTCCCGACAGGGTTTCTCTAATATCTTCCATGCCTTTTTTGAGCCCGGCTAGAACCTTGAGAATCGTCATTCTGAACTCTAGATCTGACATATTACCAATGTCTGTATTGATAAGGTCCCTAGCCTTTGGTACTGCCTCTTGATCTTTTTTTTGTTGTGAATTTTTCCACCTTGTCATTTTGTCCAGATAAGAGTATATGAAGGAGCAAATAAAATACTAAAAGGGTGGCAACAACCCCAGGAAAATATGCTTTAGCCAAATAAGAAGAGATCCTAAATCGTGAGGGGGGAGAAAGGGGATACAAAGAGGTTCAGAAAGAAAAAAAAAAAGAAACAATTAAAAAAAGAAAACCAATAAAGAAAAAATATAATAAGGAAAAAAAATATATATATATATATTAAATAAACTAGTTAAAAAACGTTAAAAAAGAAAAGAGTAAAATTTTAAAAAATTTAGCAGAAGAAGAAAAAAAATTGAAAAAAAAAATTAAATTAACTGCAAGGCTAAAGAATCATGGGGAGAAAGCCATGAGTTCCATGCTTTGCTTTCTCCTCCTCTAGAATTCTGCTGCTCTCCTTGGTATTGAAACTGCACTCCTTGGTAGGTGAACTTGGTCCTGGCTGGGTTTCTTGTTGATCTTCTGGGGGAGGGGCCTGTTGTAGTGATTCTCATGTTCTTTGCCCCAGGCGGAGTTGCACTGCCCTTACCCGGCCAGTCTGAGTAATCCGCTCGGGTTTGCTTCCGGGAGCTTTTGTTCCCTGAGCACTTTCCGTAGAGTTCTGGAAGACGGGAATGAAGATGGCGGCCTCCCCGTCTCTGGCCCAGAGGAGCCGAGAGCCCGGGGCCCCACTTCTCAGTGCTCCCTCAGAGAACAGCGCCCACTACTCCCGTCACCCTGGCCTCTAGCCACGCTCCTAGCTGACGGAGCCTGCGACCGGTTCAAGGTAACTCCGAGCTTAGAGCTCACTCCTCGGCTCTCTGTAGCCGGCTTCCCCGTTCTAATACCTGTAAGCTCTGCGACACTCAGACACCCCCGATCCTTCTGTGACCCTGCGGGACCTGAGGCCACGCTGACCCTGCGTGGGCTTCACACCGGTTAAGCCTCTGGAGCGATGTCCCTCAGTGGAACAGACTTTTTAAAAGTCCTGATTTTGTGCTCCGTTGCTCCGCCGCTTGCCGGGATCCGGCCCCTCCCCCCGCAGTCTATCTTCCCGTCGCTTTGGATTCACTTCTCCGCCAGTCCTACCTTTCAGAAAGTGGTTGATTTTCTGTTTCTAGAGTTGCTGTTCTTCTTCTCTTCGATCTCCCATTGGATTTGTAGGTGTTTGCCATCTTTAGATAAGCTATCTAGCTGATCTCCCACTACCTGAAATAGTCTCAGCTTGCTACTTTTCTGCCATCTTGACTCTGGTTTGTTTTGTTTTGTTTTCAGAGAAGATCTTCATATTTCTTCCTTAGAAAGGATGTATTGGAGAAAAACCTTTCAATTCCTGTAGAATATCTTTACTCATTCTTGATTGATAGTTGAACTAGGCATACACTTCTAAGGTAATAATCATTTTTCCCACTGACTCTGAAGGCATTACTTCATGTCATTAACATTTATTGTTGCTGACAAGAACTCTATTGCCCATTTCTTATTTCTGTGTCAGTGTCAGTGACTGTGATAGGTTGAATTGTGCCCCCACCCCAAAATGCTATTTGGAAGTCTTAACCCCCCAAGTACATCAGAACGTGACTTTATTTAGAAATAAGATCATTGTAGATGTAATTAGTTACATGAAGATAAGGTCCTACTGGCAAGGGTGGGTCACTAATCCAATATGGCTGGTGTCCTTCTAAGAAGTCAGTCAGGTGAAGACAGAGGCACAGGGAGAATGCCACATGATGACAACGGCAGAGACTGGAGCTGTCATTCAGGGTTTGAGAGATATTGCCAGCCAGGAGCCAGGAATAAGCAAAAAAGGGATACTCTTACAGGTTTCAGAGGGATCATGGGCGGGCCAAAACCTTGATTTCAGACTTCTGGCGTCCAGGACTATGAGCAGATAAATTTCTGTTGTTTTAATAATTTGTCTAACTGTAGCTTTGTCTTTCAAAAAAAAAAAGTTTTGCTTTAATTTCTCGTGCCTTGTGCTTTGTAATTGGAAGTTTCTATCACACAGAAACACGTCAAATTTAGGAAATTCTCTGACAGAGTTGATAACTTCAACCCATTATTTTCTCCCTTTTCTTCTTTCCTTCCTTTCTGTTTCTGTCTCTCTCTCTCTCTTTCTTTTTAATTTCCTATTAGAAAATTATTGGAACTCCTAGATTGACCCACTCTGACTCTTTTCTATTTCTTTGTTTGTTTGTTTTATTTTCTGACAGTTCTTTTTAGTCCTCCCAGTCTATTTAGTATATATAATATGTAATACATATAATTCATTTTAAATCTGATTGGTTCCTATTGTTTCATTTTATAAAAACTTTCAGATATTAAGTTTAACTTTTTTCTTAGGAAACCACGTATTGTTCAATCTCTCTGCATTACTAATTAGAGGGTTTTTGCTGTCTTTGTGATTGGTTCTTTGTTCATTTTTCAATTTTATTTTATTTAAATTCCAGGATAGTTAACATGCTATGTTCTATTAGTTTCAGGTATACAATACAGTGATTCGATTGGCTGTTTAAGTACATTCTGGTGTCAGAATTATTTTTTAGTTTTTTTTAAGAGTGTTTTTTTTTTAATTTTAAGTTGTTTTCCTCAAGTATCTAATAATACTAGGAGTATTTAAGTATTACACACTGTTCTCTAGTATGTCTGTGGGGCTTATTGCCTGGTGGGAAGGTGAGAGAACTACAATCAAATTGACATCACCTAGTCTTGATGGTGGAGAGTTTAAGAGAAGTAACTCATACCTGGAGCTCTCAGAGGGCTTTCTCTTTGGAGAAAAAACGATGGGTAAATACCTGGCAGCAACCTGGGGAAAGAGGTGGAAAGATTAACTGTGCCTGTATTGATTTTCACTCGATATTCTAGTTGTTAGTCCCATCTCTAACTGTTTCCTTTTTTCGTGCCTACCTTTTCCAAGAAGATCCAAACCTCTCCCTTGGATTTTCAGAGCAGATTGTGGGTCTGTACAATTTGTCTTTTTGTATGTGTTAGCAATACTGTTAATAGAGTCTCAGCAGGAAAAAGAGATAAATAGCAGTTTAAAATCTTGAACCAGAAATCTATAAACCGGTTTTAAAAAAGTACCCTTCAATTCAGTTCATTTGGAAGATGAAAGGCGGCGTGCAGAAAGGCAAAATTTACATAATTTAATTCCGATAATAAAGAAGATTAAAAGGGTCCACAAAATTCAGTGGATATTGCACATAGCCACACATTTAAAAGTATTCTCTTCTAGTCTGCTCATTCTCAGAATTGTTTGCTATGTAAACAACTGTCATCAATAGCCTCTTGGTTCCTCTAGTAATGGTTTCTGTGTGTAGATTTTCTCACTGGAGATTTCCTCCTGAAACTTAACATGACATGGTGTAAAGTGCACCAGACCTGCACGGATAGCCTTAATACTGGGGACTAGTCTTATATTTGCCTAGTAGCTGTGGGATGATGGGCACAGTGCTTTGCCTTTCAGAATCTCAGCTTCTTCCATCATGAAGCGAGAGGTTAGACTGAGTGAACTCTGTTCCCTTCAAGCTCTGTGATTCTGTGGATGAAATAGAAATGTAGCTTTACAAAATTTTCAAATGTTATTATTTCCTGCCGCTGAATAGAATAAATGATTTTATCAGCAATCTATTCTTTTGCTACACCGCTGTTATGTCCCAGCCACTGACGACTTCCTGCCCCTACAGCACCCGGAGAGAACTTGAACTGCAAATCAAATCGTATCACTCCGCTGCTGAAAATTTTTTACAGTACAAGTAAAGTCTTGTACAAGTAAAGTACAAGTCTTTACCAAAGCCTGTTAAGTCCATGATCTAGACCCTAATTTTCTATTCTTACCTTAGTCATTCTGCACTTAGTTAAGTTTGCTGAAAACATAGTGGTCATTTTTCCCCCCTCAGATATGCCAAATTCTTTCCTGATTCTGCTGTTCTTTCTGCCAAGACTGCTTTCTTTCCCTCATTTCCCAGGGCTATCTCCCCCAGGACTCAGCCTGAAAGCCATTTTCTCATAAAAGACCTTCTTATCATTTCTTCTCCCCTCCATTGTCTCCTTGATCACACTCTTCACAATTAGTAATGATTTATTTGTATGGTGAGGGTAGGAAACAAGTCTCTCACATTGATCACCAGTTTCTGTGTGCTTAGTGTCATGTCTGGACTACAAAAAGTGCGTGATAAATATTTGATGAAAGAAGAATGGACACTAAAATAAATGATTTTATGTAAAATGTGCTATTGGAATGAATTTTATTTTAGAATAGTGGTAACTGGTTAAACAGAGTAAAATCAACTATGGTGTAAAGAAATAAAGAAAAACAAGTTAAAAAATTGTTTTCCTTTCTTAACTTGTGTATTTTTATAATTAAACTGCATCAGATCAAGCCTGACTATGTTCAGATTTTCCAGGCTGACCTTGCTTAGAATTGGAAGAATTTCTAGAATAATTTATGTATCAAGAAAAGAGTACAATGCTCTAGTGATACAAAGTCCCTGGGGGCAGAGTATCATGTAAAATATTCATGAAGCTTAAGTGCAAGAGACATCAGATCTTCTGTGGTATTTTAACACTATATTTCTGTACAAGGGAGTCGTAAAATGAATATGAGAGAAAAATATTTAGGACAATAAAGAGCACCTACAAAGTGAATTCTTGCCTATCTAGTTTTGTAACTATTGCCCTCCCAAATGTGAGTGTGTGTGTATGAGTTCCCCTATTCATTAATATTAGAAGTTCCCTTATAATCATCATAAAAATTAGTATTAGGAATCAGTAGATCCTCTTCATACCTCTTCAAAGGGGTCAAAAGTGAAAAGAAAAACAAATTAATTGAAAGAGAGAGAGATAAGATGTGTACTGGTTAATAAAATCCAAAATTTGGGGACCACACCTTGACATATCAAGTGATGGATTTGCCAAATAGCATCTTGTAAGCTTTGGCCACACTTGTTTGTAGTTGCTAAACACCTGAGATTAAATTTTACTGATGTGATTTTCATCTTGAGGTATCTGTTGTTGAAGTCTCCTGTCCTCTATATGGAAAGAGAGGAGGTCTGTAGGTATGGGTTTTTTGAGTCCTTCTTTCCTTCTCACCCCAACATCTCACTAAACAGGCTGTGGATATTCTGTGAAACCTGTGCCATTCAAATGCTTTCTAAAGGATTTTGAAGATGCTTTTATTTCAGGCATCGATCTAATGTTGATGTCAACAAAATTTAAAAGTAGATCTTTAAATACATCTTGATTCACAGTGGTGGAATGTTGGAAGCAAATGGCAGTTATCAAGAGGTTATAATTTTCATGAATTAATTAAAAATTACTGAAATCTTTCCTGGGGGAAAAGGACTCAAAAGGAACTCGAGAGGGACTTCAAGAGGGACTCAATTTTTAATTCATAGCAACATAGACATATCTTTAAAAAAAAAAAGAAAGTGTTAGCCTCTGGTTTTCATTCATATTTGACCATTTGAAATTTAGATGTTTATTTCATTTATTTTATATGAAAAAGAAAAGATAGAATGTAATGTCTTATTAATTGCATTTGTTTTTGTAAGGAATTTGGAGTTCCTCTGAATGAAAGATAGCCTTTCTTTGCTCAACTTCTCATCCACATTCAACCATATGTTTTATAAGACACTCATTTTCTGAGATGTTCAAGGAAGATATATGATGAAAAGCATATTGGGAAAGATTTAAGATGCAATCATCTTTCAGAGTCCTTCGGGTTGAAAACAGTCTCTGAAAGTTAAATGGCTAATAATATAATAAGAAAACTTTCCATGTAAATTTGTCTACTAATGTATCTTTATTTGTCTCATGTCATTGCTCTATTCTAATTCTTCACCTAAATGGTAAAAAAAAAATGTTTGGTAGGTTTTTGACATACAATATTATGATAAACACATGAAGCTCTCTTGTCTCAAAGCCTCTGCACAGAATGTTATTCCCCCTTCCAACCTGTGGAACTGTAGAAAGTGAAGCCACTGACAAGGGGGTAGGGGGACTACTGTAATTAAACTTTCCTAAGTGAATCTCATCTCAACAGATTTTTAGCATAATGTCAATGTCAGAGAGATGTGAATAGACTGGATAAGCCTTAGATAAATGTGAGAATTTTACAAACCTGTCAAACCTCTTCCCTGTTCTGTTTAAAAATTCACAAGTAGGAGTCACTAGGTTTTGATAAAGAACTCCTCCATGGTGAGCTTATGGAATTGACCTCGTTGATGTGTTCGCCTACCCATTTGCCTAACTGGCACCTCTCAGGGGTTCCTCTTCTTAATTACTGGTGAAATCACCACCATGGCTATTTCTGAGCTGTCTGTGGAGTTTGACCTTAAACGCCTTCATCGTTTCTGTGCGGTTTTCACGCCAGCTTTCTGCCAGCTTTCACCTCACCTACATCCACCTTTGCTTATGGCCTCAGGAGTAAAATCTGACTTCCACACTATGGTGTGAAGCTAGATTTTTTTTATGTCCTCTTAGAATATGCCCCAAGTTTTCTGTTGTTGTTTTGTTTTGTTTTTTTTTTTTTTTAATAATCACTTTGTAGTACTTAAATATTTAAAACATTTTTACTCATTTTTCTTGGTAGTCTACAGTAAGCCATCGGGTTAATATTTTGATAGTTTTTTTCCCTACACATTTATTTCATAAGGACATTGAAACATGATTTTATTACAGTTATAAAAGGCCCATGTTATTATTTGTGGGGATGAAATATAGTTATTGCACACCAAAAAAACTATGGTAACAAATGATAGGTCAACACTTTATATTTTGTTAGATTTTCAGAAAAAGCAAGGCCATTGTACCCCCCATTTGTGGTGTTTATGAAACAAGTTATTCCTTTCATAGCCAGTTTTCATCATGGTGCTTGGCATTTACCTTGAGCACTATACTAATATAGCAATAATAATTATTATAATAACAAGTATTTCTATTGATCTCCTTGTATGCCAGGTATTTATATAAGCACTTTCCTTATATGTATTGATTTGTTACTAATTAACAACCTTGGATTATTCTCATTTTGCATATGAGCAAACAGTTATGATAGATTTTGTGACTTGCTCAAGGTCACTAAGTCAGTAAAAGGGCTGGATTGTCAAGCAGTCTGGTTCCAGATCCTGCCACTTAATCACCACTGTATACTGCTTCTCTATTTAAAAATTAAAGTTGGTTTCTACTTTGGACAGTATGAAAAATTTATGATTTGAAGGCATTTCCTAGTTTTTGTGCTAAAACATAGGTCAATCACAATCTTGGGGAGCAGAGTTGTTGAAGATTTAACATGCCATGATAATTGGAGTCTTTGTAGAGTTGAGAACTGTTTAAATCCATAAACCAGAAAATTACATGCTTAGTTTGATTAAAATTTCTATGAAAGCAGAAAGACTTGCTAAGAAAGCATCCTCAAGAGCTAGCATTTTGGTTTGTATTGATGCATGAAATTTTCTCCTCATGTATCTGCTATATTGTTTGTCTTTTTCAGGTAGGACTATTCTAAACATTATTTGATATCACGCAGTGTTAAAATATGCTGACAAAAAAAATAATTACTGTGTACACATAGCTAATTAAGAATGCTATGTGGTTAAATCTATTCTGTACCCTAAATGTTGAACAAAATAAATAGCAACACGTGTTTGAACTGGAACCAAAAGTGAAACATGTATCTATTTGTAAAATGAGCTTCTTAAATTTGAATTCAAATTTGTAGGTCATGATTACATATTAGAAGCGCAATGAAGTGCAAATAAAGTGAATAATTTATAGTTAGGGTCATTACAGTTAATGAAAATGGCTAAAACAAAGTGTTTAAATCATAACTAATCCCACTAGACTCATGGCCTCTACCTGTGCTTTGGAAAGTGGATAAACACCATCTCCTGGAATGGCCTTCCCAAATTATTCTGCTAAAGCTAAAACCCTGACTGTGTTGGCAGCAGCTCTGAAGTTCTGAGACATTGGTTCTCATGGACAGTTCCACAGTGGCACCAAGCAGTGGTCATTCCACCAGTCCTCTACTCAGAATGTTTTGGGTATTCACCAGTATGGCAAGACCAGGTACATCAAGGGGGAAAAAAATCCAAGAAAACATAGAAAGGTGGTTGGTTTGTTAAAACAATAAGTTTAATCTTTTATTTCTTATATAATATGCTCAGACATACATGTACACACACACATACATACACACATAAATTATAAAGGACGAATTCTACATGGAAAGCTATACAGAGTGAACAATAATGGTTAATTGTCAGACTCAGACTCTGAGTGAATGCTTATATATGGGTGTATGTATATGTGTGTGTATGTATATATTATTAGTGTGGATACTCTTCTTTATTGCAACTGAAACTCTCTCTAAAAGCAAATTTCACTCACACTTTGACTTGACAAATGTAGTCAGTATGACAGAAGAGAAATAATTGTCAGAACTCAATGAGAATAGTAATGTTCTTTATATATATAGGTACATTTTCACAAATGCAGTTCATTATCATGTAAAAATTATAGGAGGATGTCATGAATTATATGTAATCATTTTCACATGAAAATGAAATACACCCTGTCTCCAACGCAGTGCCTTTGAAAGTCTAATGAATTGTTACAGTTTTCTGTCTACTCCATTAGTTGTAGCTTTCTATAAAATGGGCTCTCCAAGCCTGTTTTCAATTGAATAATCTTGAGGGAACAGGAAACTGCATTTTTTTTTTCTTTTTCATGAGTGCTAATGCTTGGGTAAAATAATTGACTACTCATTTTGCCATATTTCTTAATATTTTCTCTATTTTTCCTCTCCATTTATGAAAATTATATGGATCATATTCTCAAATAAAGAGAGCATGACGCAAAAAATATATGTATAAGTTACCTCCTTCTATCCCCATAGAATTTAACAGTTTTGCACATACCAGAAAAATAGAATGTTAAAGATTGAGGAGTCGTAAATGATATCCTAATTGTACTCCTTTTACACAGAAGAAAAATGAAACTCAAGGTTAGTGTTTAGTTTGCCAAGGGCCACTGAATGTGAAATTACAGATTAGAATGAGCATCCAGCTTGCCGGTTGCAAACCAGAGTTATTTCATATGCAGTGCTTTGCTTGAAAACATAAAACAAATAAGCTAAAAATCTTAATGCAACAAGTACAAAAAGGTCTTACCTATGGCTTAAACACAGCTAAGTCAACTAATGCTGTACCTTGACTATAATGGAATAAATAAATGTAAGAAAATAATATGAGCAGGAGAGGGAGTATTAAAACGATTTATGATTCTTTAATGAAAAAATGTTTAAAGATGAGTTGAAGGGGGCATTTTTCTAATATGATGTGTGTTTTCTTGAGGAAAACCAGGTATTGGTGGCACATTACACACACATAGTGCTCAAAACATTTATATCTCATGCAGAGCCAGGAGATCAATTCCTCTTATAGGAAAATCAAGGTGATTTTAGGAAATTACTAAAGACTGGCATATATAGCATACTGAGACACCAGCAGAAATTTAAGTTTTCTAAGAAAAGTCTGTTACTGTCCTGTAAAAACACCCAAGAGACTACCCACAACCTCCAAGATAAAGCATGGACTTACTAGCATTGTGTTTGTGGCCTTCCTTAACTGTTCCCTTCAACATGTCCGACTGCCCCCTCCCTAATCACCTCAATAAAACCCAAGCTTCAGTAGTCCCAAAGAACTTTCTGTTCCCAGAAGCTACCAATACACATGGTATTTCTTCCAATGACTTTCTTACAATGTCCCTCTAAGACATTTTCAGGGAAGATGAGAAAGAGAATATAAAATATTGGTAACTTGCAAGAGTGAAAAGTCAGTCAACTATAGTCAGAGGGTAAGAAACAGATTTGGATTAAAAGCTTCACAAGTGGGGCACCTGTGTGGCTCAGTGGGTTAAAGCCTCTGCCCTTGGCTCAGGTCATGATCCCAGGGTGCTGGGATCCAGCCCCACATTGAGCCCCGCATCGGGCTCTCTGCTCAGCAGGGAGCCTGCTTCCCTCTCTCTCTCTGCCTGCCTCTCTGCCTACTTGTGATCTCACTCTAATAAATAAGTAAAGAATCTTTAAAAAAAAAAAAAAAGCTTCGCAAGTTATTTTGTAGAGTAATCAGCAAACAGTTTGAGTGGTAGATAGTATAAGGCAGAGAGGGATGAAAAAATGGATTGGAAATAAATATCATTTGAGTATCCACTAGGTAACAAGTATAGTCTAGTTGCATTCACGTACTTTATATTTTAATTTTCATAATAGTTCTGAAATGTAGGGGCTAATGCACCATTTTTGAAGACCAGGGAGTTCAGTATTAAGTCTTACTAGTTGACAGAACCAGAAATCAAATCCTAGTCCTTATTGAAATAACTGTAACCATAATAATCTGTTAATATTCATCACCTATTAAAATTTTTGGAAACACAGTTATGTTCATACATACAAGTACTTCACTCATCACTGATATAGACATTTGGTTGTGATGGAGTTTGCTGGGAAATCCAGCTCTCTACCAAATAGAGCCTCACAGAATGATAGCACACACTTTTGTCACAAAACCTCAGCATCTGGGGGTGCCTGGGTGGATCATACAGTTAAGTGTCTGCCTTCAGCTCAGGTCATGATCTGGGTCCTGGGATTTAGGCCCCCATTGGGTTCTGTGCTCAGTGGGAAGTCTGCTTCTCCCTCTCCCTGTGCCCCAGCCCCTCATGGTGCTGTCTCTCTCTCTCTTTCTATCAAATAAATAAACAAAATCTTAAAAAACAAAACACCAAAAAACCCAGCATCTGATCCACATCTTTGCAGGTTCTATGATTGAAACTTCTCATAAAACAAAGTGGATCTGCCTTTTAGATTGTTGGTGCCTACTGACATTCACATAAACTGATATGTACTGTAAAATTCTGAATTATTCATTTATACTTAGAAATGTAACTATCAAACCAACCAGAAATTTGATGTCCATTATTTAGTGTATTTTATCCTTGTAGGCAAATTTATAAGTTTTAGTCAGAAATTGGTTTCATGACAATGGAGACAAGTCCATGATAATAGGGAGAGCGACTGTGATGCTCCAGGCATTGTGCTAAAGTTTCTGTTTAGATTATTTCACTTAATTCTCACAATTCAAGTGAATATCCATTTTATAGGTAAGGAATAAGAATGAGAAAAAAATGAGTTTCCATAACTTTCCCAAATGTTCATAGCTGGTAAAGAGTTGAAACCTAATCTATGGGGTGCTTGGGTGGCTCACTTGGTTAAGTGTCTGCCTTCAGCTCAGGTCATGATTCCAGAGTCCTGGGCTCAAGCCCCATGTGAGGTTCCCTGTCAGTGGGGAGACCACTTCTCCCCACTGCAGCATCCCCTGTTTGTGCTCTCACGCTTTCTCTCTCATAAATAAATAAAATCTTTTAAAAAAGGAAAACAACACTGTAGAAAAAAGAACTTAAAAAAAAGAAGCCAAAATCTATCTAACTTCAGAGCAAAACTTAATCACAACCCAGGGCTGCCTTCCAAACATGATAAAAAACCCCTTGAGGGCAGGGAGAGTCTTAAAAACACTCCCAAAGGAAGAGTGTCTATCCTGTGTCCTACATCTTCTCTGCCACACCCACATCGATGCTCACATCAATCCTGTGATATACTTTCATCCTCATTTTACAGGGAAGACAACAAGCTAAAAAATGAAGTCATTCCCTAAGGCCATATAGTTAATAAGTAGCAAGATCAAGGAGGACTTAATACTCAACTCTGAAGCTTGCATTCATTCTATCACTGCATGCTGCCATTCTAAGCCAGGCATACTTATCAGATAGAAATGATAGCCTACATCATATGTAGGCATGTTCTAGCACTTTATGTATATTAACTTATTTAATCCTACGAATGTGAGTCTATAATTATCCTCATTGGATGAATAAGCAAGCTAACTCAGAAGTTAAGTAATCTACCAGAGTTATTCTACTAGTTAGTGGTGCATCTAGGATATAAATCAGACAGTCTGGCTCCAGAGCCCTACGCTCTATTGTCTGTTGTGTTGTCTTACTAATAAATGACAAACAGCTTTACGACCTGATGCCTTCAATTTCATTCTAGAAATATTTTGTTCATGGGCAGCCACATGGTTTTCCTATATAGAAATGCAGAAAATGGAGCAAAAGAAAATGTATTTCCATATAACAAGACCATTCTTATTGTTACTGTTATTTAAAATATTAGTAGTTAGTCCATGGGACTCTTGGGTGGTACAGTCAGTTAAGTGCCTGACTCTTGGCAGTCAACTCAGGTAGTGATCTCAGGGTTGTGAGATCAAGCCCTGCGTCGCACTGCATGGAGTCTACTTAAGACTCTCTCCTTTCCCCTCTGCCCCCCACTGCCTTAAATAAAGAAAATAATCTTTAAAAATAAAATAAGTGTTAGTCTAGACAATGTATAATGAAGATGTTTGAATTAAAGCTTCACTAGCTATCCTAATTTCAGTCTCGCCTACCTGACTCTCTACCCCATCAATTTGTCAGAACTTAAGTAGTGAGGAAGCACACAAGAAGGGCAGAATTGTGAAGAGCTTCCTGTAAAAATCATGAAAACATGATGGTGTCTGGGTGAGGTTCAAAGGAGAGTAGAGCAGAAATGTTGCCATGATTGGATATACTTCAGGGAGCCAGATGAGCCAGAAAACAAAAGTCAATATAGTTTTGTTATCAAACTTGTTTGAAGTAAAACAATACTTATTGGGGACTTCCATTATTCATCCATGAGAACATTCTATGGAAACCAGATATGTGGGTCAATTCTACACTTAAGAGGGGGACCTGTCCCTAGACCTAATTCCTACCAACAGAGAAGAGCTTATTAAGGAAGAAAAAATATCAGGAATCCTGGAAAAAAGTAATTGTTCAATTCAGAAGAAAAAAAAAAAGGCAGTACACAGAGTTGGAAACTTCTGGATGTTAAAAATCCATATTTCAGAAAGCTTAGAGAAAGAATGGCTTGAAGTCTGTATATTAATAAAATGAAGGTACCACAAAAGGAAAGAAAGACTATCACAAATGGTCTTCAGACCATACAATCCCAGATGGTTTTGATGAAGAAAAAAATGTTGGGATACCTAAAGAGATTGATGCAGCTGCCTGGGGAGCTTGCTGATGAATGTGAGAACATGTAAGATGATGGAAGTAGTGATATAAGCAGAATGATGACAGCATAATAATTCATACACCTAAGAAAATTGCCAGTTATTTTAAAGCAAAAATGGAATTGAGAAAAATTCCAAAGGAAACAAAAAGGAATCCTAAAAATCATGTTTAAATCAAGAAGGATAGTAAAAAGAAGAAGGTCTGCTGCTTAGGGCTGAAGGTGAAATATTAAAAGATGACGAAGGAAAAGCCATGCTACTCTACTTCATTTAGCTTCTTTTCTTTAGACGGGAAAGAGGATAACTTTCTCTGTAGAAGGAAAATGAATCCTATGTATAAGAAAATGTACCTACCCACTTTGATTACACCCTGTATTATTGTGAGGACTTGAAATTGACATTGCTGAATTAGGACTGGTTTGTTCCAGTTCCTGAATAAACACATATATATGCCAAACACTGTACAAGTTATCAACTCAGGTCCTCCTGGAAGCAATTCTGCAAGTTTGGTGATCTTTCCACAATTACAGAGAGAAGAAGACACACATTCAACATAAGGGGTATCTTTAGTCCCAAAATTTACCTGTCAACTGATACCATGTGCTTTTAGGCAAGGCTTTTTGGTATTACCTGTTCATGTTGAATTCATACTGTCCTGTCGATCCCTAACTAGTGTTTAGAATTTGTTCATAATTCAATTTTCAGTAATCAGTTGAAGAATCTTATACTATTTAAGACATTAAAGTAATTATTGAAACACAGATTGTGTCATGCTGACCAAATATTTAGTTGATATGAAGTTGGGAATGACAGAATCTTCAAGCTGCAGAAAGGACTGAATATAAGATGAAATAATAGGAAAAAAGGGGGAAAAAAGTCTTTTTTTTTTTAAGGAAAAAGTTTGCATTATGGATTAATATGGATCAGAGAAAGCGAGTGTCCCTGAGGATGAAGATTATACCTTGCCAAATTGGTTTCACAAATGTTTTATATAGTTACAATGATGATTTATAATTCAAAAGTCAGGGATTCCAAAAGTTTAATGTGATCTTCAACTACCCTAAAATCACTATACAATCCAGATTAAATACACTCCTAGAGTAGTTTATCAACATATACATCTTTAATAAAAGCCTATAGAGTGACACTAGACTTCCCATGTGTAAGATCCATATGCCTCTGGACATCTTTACTTGGTTGTCCCCTTGGTATAAAAATAAGCTTATTTTTAAATTTCCAAGAAAACTTGTTACTTCCACAGTATGGCATATTCTGTGTTTATCATTCAGGTTAGTCTAGGTTATTTTATCCTAAAAAACACCTGAAAATCTCAAGGGCTTAACACAAAAAAGGCTTATTTCTTCCTTATGCTTTGTAAGAATAGTCTGGGGAGAGTGGTCTCTGTTCCCTGTCATCAACATTCTTATTCCAGAATCCAGATTGTCTCAGTTATTCTTTCTGTGTAACAAACCACCCAACATTTAGTGACTTAACACAACAATCATGTTATTACCTTTCATGGTTCCGTGGGTTGAATGGACTCATTGGGAATCTTCCACTCCACATGATATCTGTTGGGTCTATAGTCATCTGACGCACTGATTGGGCTGGTCACTCATATGGCTAGCAACAGATGCTTACAATTGGCTGGAAGCTCCAATGAAACTATCTGCTGGAAGACTTACATGTAGTCTGTTTAGGTGGCTTGTGCTTCTCATAGCATGGCATCAGGGTTCCTACAGGTCATGTCCCAAGAGCGAATGTTCCAAGAGGGAGGATGTGGAGTTGTCAATTCCCTTTAAGACTAGATCTGATATTGGCACAGCATCATTTCTGCTACCTTCTCTTAGTTAAGCAGTCAATCCTATAATTCAGAATGGAAAACTAAGCTCCACCCCTTAATTAGGAGAGTTAAAAAAAGAACTATGGTTGTCTTTAGTCCATAGGCTGACAGAACAATCACTGCCTAGAATTAGTTTGTAATCGTAACGATTTAATGAAGAGAGCGCTACAGGCCCTTGCGTTAACAAAGAAATTCTCATTCTGAAAGTGACACATTTTACTTCATTGCACAATTCCTTGGCCAAAATTTTTCTAAATGGCTCTACTCAACCAATCAGATACAAGAAAAAATGATCCTACAATGAAACTTGAAGAAGACAGGAACACAATAGTTTTTGGTAAACAGCACTAATGACAAGTATATCACTTCTTAATAAATGGACTCATTATCTGTAAGTAAACTCAAGATATTAAACCCAAATTTGTTACACTTGATAATTGCCCACAACCAAGAAATCACCACTACCTAGTGATTCTTTCACCTATAACTCCAGTTTATTCCCTCCTCTCAAATTCCACTCCTGCCCCTATTAACCATTAGCTAGAATATCATGACTTACTGGTCTCCCTTCTTTTAGGTAAGCACCCCTCTATTTTTAAAACTATACCCAGAAAGAGCTTGGAAACATAATTTATAATAACATAAAATCATTAACATTTAAAATATTTCATTAAATATTGGGACACCTGGGTGACTCAGTGGGTTAAGCTTCTGCCTTCAGCTCTGGTCATGATCTCAAGGTCCTGGAATCGAGCCCTGCATTGGGCTCTCTGCTCAGTGGGAAGCCTGTTTCCCCCCTCTCTCTGCCTGCCTTTATGTCTACTTGTGATCTCTCTCTGTCAAATAAATAAATAAAATCTTTGGGAAAAACATTAAAAAATAATAAAATATTTCATTAAATATGAACTCATTTGTTTATCATCTTTCATTAATTTAACACATATTTATTGAACATTCTATGGGTGAGGTACTTGCCACTTTCTGCCAATACAAGTGCTACAATTTCAATGTCTTCCTTCTACCACATTTATCAACTTAGAAATCTTAAATATGACTCAAAATGTACTTAAAAACAACAGCACTAGCCCAATTCTCCAACTTCATTAAAATCTATTTTATTTCTTCATGTTCTTATTTTGGGTTATATTAATGTGCATTTTTTTCCTCTACATTTTTATGTGAATTATTAATTCTACTTTAAGAAATTCTAATATGTTGGTTTCTGCTTTTATTATTGTTTGCTTCCTTTAGGGAAATTGGTTTTATGATGCTTTTTCTAAACTATTGAATTGAACACTTAGTTCATTATTTTCATTTTTACTCCCCTAATCATAACAGTGTTTAAAGGAATGAATTTACCAGTTGCCAAAACTTTAGCTGCTTCTCATCTTTTTTATATGCTGTATAATTTAATTTAATTTAATTTAAATAGTCTATAATTGGTATTTTTGTCAGATTTTGATGTCTAGTTTATACTGATCATATTGAACAAATAGAAAGATTATTAGCTATTACTGTAATAAGGTTGTATAAGAAATCATCTCTAAATTAGTGGTTAAACAGCATTTATTATTTTCCATGAGTATATGGATTGGCAGGTTGTTTCTACTTATGTGGATATGGCTTGGCTTATCTCAGTGAGGCTTGTGCATCATTTGGGTCAGCTGGGAGGACACAATGAGAGAGGGCTGATATAAGAAATGCACATCTGGGATAATTCATCTTTCCTTCATGTGTCTCACACATCCCTCCAGCAATCTAGTTCCTCCAGGCAGGGGTCTAAGAAAGTTCAACCCTGCATGTGCCTTTGAAAGTTTCTGCTGGCATTAGGTTTGCTACTGTTCCATTGGATAAACAGATGACAGCCGTGCCAAGAGTGAGCGTGAGGAGGTGTGAACAGAGGACACAAATATGAAGACATATGAAAAATTAGGGCCTGTAATGCAATCAAACTATCACAGAAAAAATTACTTCTTCCCTTTTCTTTACAATTTTTTAGACGGTGTAGAGATTATCTGCTCCAAAGTCTATCTGTGATCTGTTCTCAATTCTTCTTAAAACAGTGTTCATTATGTAAACCATCTTTAATAATAGAATTCTTTCATGAAGATTTTTAAATTCATTAACAGAGCTTTGTTCCTACCTAACGAAAAAACTTCTTTATGGCTGTGATGATATTTAATTTTTAAAGTTGTTTATTTTTTTATTCCTTCTGCATTTTTAACTGATCTTATAAAAACATGTACATTTTATTAATAATTTAAAGGAACCTGTTTTCAGATTTATTCATATTAGTTTTACTGTGTTCCTTTTCCTAAGTATTAGTTTTTTTATTCTTTCTTTTATATATTCTGTTCTTTCTACCTTTCAAAGAATTTATTTTGCTACCCTTTCTGGGTTCTTAAGTGGGATTCTTAATCCATTTATTTTAATTTTGCTGTACTTAAAAATTTTACTTGAATATTCATCTGAGATCATTTTGGCTTTCCCCTGTAAGTTTTGATTTATAGTGCCAATATTTCTATTTTCTAAATATGTGAGTTACACATTTATACCAATTTTTTTGGTAGAGATCTTTTAAATTTAAATAATTATTTAAAAATTTAAATAAATTTTCTGTTAGTAATTTTAGAAGAAAATATCTGTTATTAATGTCTATTGTTATTACATTTTGTCAGACAATGTAAATTATCCCACTTATCTATTTCGTAACATGCTCAGAATTTCAGAATATACACAGTTGTTTTGGTTGACTAACATAAAGTTAATTATTTCATGGATACATAAAAATATGCTATATCCTCTATGGATATATAATTTATTTTATAACTAGTAATTCAATTATATGAATTATAATATTCAAGTTTTATATAATTATTTTTGTGTCATCAGTTATAGATGACTAAGTTTTTCTCTCTCATATTCATTTCTGTCTGTATCTCTTTGTGTATATCTCTCATTACACATATTTCTGTTTCTCTTTGTATTTCTGAGATGTTACTTTGTGTATTTGTGCTTTTTAGAGTATAAAGTTTTATCAGATGTATTCTTGTGACATTTTACCATATTTAATGATAAAATGATTTTAATTTTGTCTAGTGTGTTTTTTTATTGTTCAGTAATAGTACCAGTTAACAATTATTGGAACTTGCTGTGGGGACATGTATACTTATTAAATGTTTACACACAGTGATTCATCTAGTCCTCACAAGAACCTTATAAAGTATGACTGCAATCTCAGTTATTGAGGTATTAAGCTGAAGCATAGGAAATTTATGTAAGTTGTTCAAAGTTGCAAAGCTATTAAATAGCAGAGTTGAAATTTGAACTCGAGATATTTGCCTCCAAACTGAGGTTTGAGAAATTACTCTGTTCCTTCCATTTTTATATGCTGTTTGGTTTCTTAAGATTTGAGTGATTTTTTTCTTTAAGTTCACTCTCTTTTCATGGCTGCTCAAATTTACTAATAACCCATCAAGGGCATTTTTCACTTCAATTACTATGGTTTTTATTATTATCTTTTTTCATTTCTACAATTTCCATTTGATTCTTTCTAATATAGTCCATCTGTCTGCAAAAATTTCCCATCTGTTTATGCACATTGTCCACTTTTTCCATTAAAGCCTCATTATATTAATCATGGTTATTTTATATATCTTGTTTTTTAGTTCCAACTAGGTCATATCTGTATCTGGTTCCATGACTGGTTATTTCCTAACAGTGACACATTTTTCCCTGCTTGCTTTTTTTTAATGTGTTTTATAATATTTGAATAGAAGTTGGGCATTATTTAAACAGTGAAGATTGAAGTAATGGTATTTATGCCTGGAAATGTGTATACCTATTCTTCCACTAGGCTTTTATTGTGGGATGTTAAATCAATCAATTCTAGAGCCAGTCTGGAGTTAGACTTTGTTGTTTCTTATTGTATTCAATGCATCACAGATTTCAGATCCTTTCAGGATGTCTTGTGCTGAGGTTGGGGGTTCGGTCACTAGAGAGAATTTCTCACCACTCTGCATCATTAGGTTTCCCTGCGAACCTATGCCCCTAAGAGTGTATTTTTTAATATTTTTGCCCCTTCCTGGGTGGTAGAGAGCTGTTACATGTTATTCAACTCTTGTCAGTCTGGTAGTGGCGGGTGGGGAAGCCATTTTTAGGCTTAAGCAGGCTCTGTGTCTCTGGATTGAGCATGTGGCTTTCTCAGTGATCCTGCCCATCCTCCTTGTGACAGCCCAAACTTTGCCTTGAATATTTGGCAGACTTTATGCTAGTGAGAGATTTTACTCCTCTGAAATGATTGGAATTTTTTTTTTTCTTTTACCATTTCCTCAGTTTTCGCCCACACCCTGGACAACAGGGTCCGGCTCCCTTCTCCCAGTGGCTTAAGGTTTTCATTCCATAAAATGTATGGGAGAGAAAGATCTGGATGAGGCTTTGTCTGTTTCCCACAACAGATGCTATTCCCCTCCATAGGATTTCATCCTGACAGAAGTCTCCTCTGGTCTCTCACTCCGTCCTCAGTCTTTCTTGTAAACCCATGGTAAAGTCCACGGAGAAGAGCCTGCAAAGTGGGAACAAACAGTCACTGAGTCTGGCTGCCAGCTGTAGTCCTCTACTCTCCAAAGTATATACTCTTATGCTGTCCTTTCGTCCAAGCTATGCCTGCTCTGCAAGTCCACAGTTGGTTTCTGCAATTTATTTTAAAAATTACCAGAAATCTCATCCCCTTCTACAGTGACTTCATCTTACTTCTGTGCCCTGCCCAGCTAAGCCAGTGCTCATGTTCCTCTCTGTCACTGGAGGAGACTATTATTCCTGGCATTTCAGGCTAGGCGTTGACCTGAGATCTCAGCTCTCTGGTGGGCTTGAGAGGAGTTATGATTTTGTGGATTACGCTGACTTTTTTTTTTTTTTAAGATTTTATTTATTTACTTGACAGAGAGAGAGAGACCACAAGTAGGCAGAGAGTCAGGCAGAGAGAGAGGGGGAAGCAGGCTCCCTGCTCAGCAGAGAGCCTGATGGGGGACTCAATCCCAGAACCCTGAGATCATGACCTGAGCCTAAGGCAGCAGCTTAACCCACTGAGCCACCCAGGTGCACCCTACCCTGGTTTTTTCTTGTTAGGAAGGGAGTAATGCTCTTTGCAACTTTTTACATCCTAAGTAGGGGCTGGGAGACAAATTCATATAAATCAGAATACCCCTGCAATTGTATATGTGTTCTGTTCTTTCTTAATTCTTATCTTGTTACTCTTTTGTGTGTCCCTACATGCTCATATTTTCTTTTTTGCAGTGTATGCATTGTCTTCTTCTGTGCTTTAGGATGTATAAATCCTGTTTTTAATTTATCTGGGGCATGTATTTAAGTTTACTTACAAATTACTTAAATTTGGGGCATTTGAGTGGCTCAGTTAAGTATCTGATTCTTGATTTTGGCTCAAGTCACCTCAGGGTCCTGGGATGGAGCCCTGCCTCAAGTTCCACCCACACTCAGCAGGGAGTCTGCTTGTTTTTCTCCATTTCCCTCTGCCCCTTCCCCCCCTGCCCCGCCCCCCGACTTTCACATGCTCGCTTTCAAATAAATAAGTAAATCTTTAACATATACTTAAATTAATATACCTTAATTATAATATCTAGTACCAAAACAAGTATTTTTGTCTCTCTTTAGGTATAAAAATTAAGGCGCTCTTCACTTCTTCTTCATTACCTCACTTCCAAATGTATTTTTGGAAGACAACATTTGTTGATAGATAATAATTCCATATATGTCATATTCATCCATCCAAAAATATTTTTCATTCAAAAATGTTTTTCAAGAATTTTTCCATTGCATCCAGTTTTGCAAAGATACTGATAACTTTTTCTTAGACCTGGCTTCATATATGTATTTGCTTCTCAGCTTCTCTTCCAATCTCTTTTTATATTTTCCATTCTTTAGTTCTGGATTTTGATTCATCCTGCATTCATCTCTGCTGATTTTTCTTGCCAAAAGAAAAGTAGAAAAAAGAAGCATATATATTTTTTATTCATTGCAATTTGAAAACCCTTTCTTGTTGCCTTTTCTCATGAATAACAATTTGGCATTCTTGAGGGGTTTTTCTAAAAATCTGAAGACATATTTGCATTTTCATCTGACATTTGCCTTAGAGAAGAAACTGAAGCTAACTTTATTTAAATCTGAAACTGTTTTATTTTTGTTTCTTTGCAAATAATCTGTTTTTGTGCTTACATGGATATAGAAAAATTTTTATAACTTGAAAATTAAAAATAATCACAATTAAGCCTTAAAAAGGACTTTTTAAAATTCAATTTCCCAGTAACTTGGTGAAAACCTTTATATAAACTATCTTTCTTGGCTTAGCAAAAATTTTTTTCCATTATTTCTTGAGATATTAAACCTATTTTCATTAACCTAGTTTCTTCCTGAAAATCTAAAAGCCCTAGACTGCATTTTTGTCTCTACAGGTCATATTTCTCATTATTTTCTTCTTTTTTTTCCCCTTCCTTCCTTCTGTCCTTCCTTCTTTCTTTCATGTCTGTCTTTCTTTCTTTCCTTTTTTGGTTTTAGCTTTGTATTCCCAGAGAGTTTTTAAAATTCATTCTTCATGTGACTGATTTATAATCCTAATATGCCAATTATACTCTAACAATTTTTACTTTTGTTCTGCAGTTCAAGTTCTTTTTTGCGGGTGCGGGGGGTGTCCTTCTTTTTCTTTTTCTTTCTTTCTTTTTTTTTTTAATACCATCTCATCTTTTGTATCTTTTCCTTTCTTGTAGCCTGTCCTCTCTTTTGGTTCACTACTGATGTTTCTCCAAGGCTTGCACTATTTGAAAGACATCAACCAGATTATTACAATGTTTTTATCTAATGCAGTCAGAATATTTATGTGAGGTATATGCTACCTCTGAGACTTCATAGTGATATTCCCATCTCTCTTGGGTGAAATGATTTGTTTGTTTGCATCTATATACAAATTAATCTTTGTTTTTGTCAACAGATGAAAATGAAGCATCCTTAACTTCCCCTACAGTCTATTTGGCCAACTTTTCTTTATTAGATCTAGTTTAAGATCAAACTGGTATGCTCAACATTTAAGTCTACCATATTGAGTAGGCATTCCACTTGTATGGGTGTTTTTGGACTAAGATTTACTAAACTTAGTTGGTCTACTTATGCTGGATCATTTATTCTAGGCACCACCTCATTTACACTGCTTGTCACTCAACAGTTAAGTCCTTTAGAGTGAAAAACCATTGTCATCTAACACCTTCTACTTCCTTAACCTTGCTATGGCTCCTGATTTGAATAGTTGTCTTTGTATATTTGTAGAAAAAGAGAAACTGATAAGGTAGGGGCAGAAAAAGGGCTTCATGTTATTAATGAAGATAGCTATATAGCTCAAGAGTGGGGAATGCTTTTTTGTTTCAGATTGCTTTTGCAGCCTAAAATTAGTCATAAGCAAAGGGGATATATTATGTAGGGAGAATAAAAGTATATTTCTATTTCTCTTGGGCTAACTGAAAAAGAATATGCATGACTCATAAAGACAAATATTTAGAATAATTTTTATGTCCTAATGCTAGGCATAATCAAGGGGATTATATAATATAATCAAACTATATTTATGGTTTCCCTGCCCTATTTCATAAGAAATATATGTGGATAAAATATGTGCTTTTAAATCCATTTCCAGTATCAATTTAGTCAACAGAAATTCTATAAGAATTTAGTATATATCCTTTTTCTAACTTGAGTTATGGGGACTGTAGCATTTTTTCTGTTAAAACTTCCATGAGAACTTCTAAAACAAATACTTGCATGTTGTATCAGAGGCAGCTAGCGCTAAATTAAGTCTCAGACCCAGTTACCATAAATTAAGTCCACCAATTAATGCCATCTTAAAAGTTAAGTCATCTCTTGCTTTACATTAAGTTGGATACTTTTTTTAATCTAAAAAACTCTTTATGTTTTGAACAAAAATGACTAATTGCTTTCTTAAATGTAGTTAATCTTATTGATTAAATAAGAAAGTACAAAAATAGAAAATTGCTCTGAAAATGCTACCACATGCTTGGTTTAAAATAATCTGAGAAAGAAAAGCACAGCCATGAGAAATAAATAGAATAAATAAGTTAATACAGAACAAATTGTGCCAGACAAAGCTGGTTGCTTTTTTGATAGCTTTACAGCCTTAGTAAATGAACAGACTGGAGTAGATGTAATGCATCTTGACTTCTAGTAAAGTACTCGAGACAATGCCATGTGAAATTTTGATTGCAAAATTAATTTGAGTTGGCTTGAAAAGCCAACTTGAAAAGCACTATTAAATGAAATGTAAGCTGGTTGAAAAGACATACAAAGAAGAGTGTTGGTTATTGTTAGTGAACTAATGAATTGAGTAAGATCTTCAATTAAATGTCATAGGTGTGGATTTTAGGTTGAGTTACCACTAAATGTTTTATTATCTTTTGGAAAAAGAAGAACATGAAGTTGAGTGAATTAGAACAGATAATTTATCAGGAGACACCAGTGATTACAGAAAAATTGTATACATGTGTGAATTTACTTTAGTGAAAAACCACAAAAACAATATAATTTTTCTTAAAGGTTCTATCCTTTCATCACAAAAGACAATTCTATAAAGTGTTAATGCTTAAAGATCTTCCAACTACAGAATTTCTCAAAACCAGTTAGAACACAAAGTTAAATAAATGATGTCTCAGTAAGGCAAGAACATCATTTCAGTCCAGTTAGTAGATATAATTAACCCCAAATGAGATAGCAATGGTGAATTCCTAGCAAAAGAGGTGGTTAAAGTTGCAATTATTGCTTACCAGAAATGTGAAATGTAACTAGGGAACTGGCAATCTCTGGAAATAGTGGGCAGAACAGGAAAGGGAGAATTTTAAGGAAGGGGAGAGAATTATATTCTTAACTATGGGAACAATTTTATAAGACTATAGACTTTGGAAAGTTATTTTTGGCAATAAAATAAGAATAAAATCATCACAATCATCAAACTGGATTTTTTTTCTTGCTATATATAAATTAAGCCTGCAAAAGCATTAAGTTAATTTGGAAAAATCTAAGGTTTGCCCTTTCCCAGTGTCAGTGAGTTAGCAGCTAGAGGATAACTTAGAAGATAGGCTGGATTCCAATCTAAAAGAGTGAGAGGGAGAGAGAGAAGGTTTGTGTTGTATTAATTCAACACATTTACTGAATACCTTGTATGTGTGAAATTTCTGATTTTGTGGCAGTTCCTAAGCATGGCTTAAACAGAGTATATTAGTTTCCTGTGGCTGCCTTAACAAATTATCACAATTGATTGACCTAAAACAGAATTTTCAGATCAAGGTGTCAGTAGGGCTGTATCCCACCAAAAGGCCAGAGACATGAATCCATTTTTTGGTCTCACCCTTAGTGATTGCCTCTATTCTTTGTTATGGCAGCATCACCCCAATCTCTGCCTCAGTGGCTTCATTGCCTCCTCCTTTTCTTCTGTCAAATCTCCTTCAGCCTCACCCTTCCTTTTAAGGATAGTTGTCATTGGATTTATGGTCCACTCATGAAACCCAGGATAAAGACCTCATCTCAAGATCTTTAATTATATCTGCAAAGACTTTTTTTTTTTCCCAAATAAAGAAATGTTCATAAATTCCAGGGATTTGAATTTGATATCTTTGGGTAACTGCCATTCTACCTACTATAAGAGCATTTTCTATTAAGCATTTAAAAATTAGTTTTATATCCCTGAATTAATATATGCACAAGACCATCTCTTTCCCTTTTAATAAATATTTTACAAACACAAACAGCATTGGTAGCAGAATCAAGTTGTCTTCCTCTTTAGGAGGAGAGGGTTATGAAAATGTAATCCATCTGTTTGTTCCATATTAGGAACCAGATAGCCATCTCCAGCGCACATTCTCTTCATGCTGCTCTGCAATCTGGCATAGAAACCGATTTATTCTCTTTCTGAAATGGATCTTAAATGCTTCTCCTTTCTGCTAATCCTCACTGAAATTCTTTTAGGTTAAGCCCAAATAATTTACAGTAGGACTGTTATTTTCTAATAGATGTTCTCTTCTTAATCCTTGACCCTATGATTCACCTTTTGCAGAAACAGCGGATACATATATTTGTCAAACACGAACAATTTCTCCAGCTTTCAGGTACATAAATGTAAACCAGTCTTCTTTTAAATAACATGCAAGGCTTCTTGTAAATTTCTAATCTCTATCCTTATCTTAGCTTTTCCACTTAACATTCTTCTTACTCCTTAATGCTACAGACACACACACACACACACACACACTTCCTTGATATTCTAGTCACATGGAATTGTTCACTGTCTCTTGACCCCTTCATATACTGCATTTGCACATGTCATTCTCTGAAACCAGAGTGCTCTTCCATTTTCCACTTCAAGATTTTCTGCATAGCTATTAAGGCTCAAATATTACATTTCTGCATAGCTATTAAGTCAAATATTACATTTTCTTTGTAGTTTTCCCTGATCCTTACTCTTTATCCTTGTATTTCTTTATATGTAACTCTATGACTGCATTTATCACATATAAAATTATTATGTTTAATTATTTGCTCTACATGATTTATCTTTTGTCTGTGTATGACTCCTTAAGGGCAGGACCGGGACTTATTTATCTTTATATTCCCAGTTACTTGCAGGATTCCTGGTAGATGCTCCTAAACCTCTAACGACTAAATTAATTTAAATTGAAGATTTTGTTACATTTAAATGACGCGCTTTACCTGTATTTGTTTAATAATCATATATCATTAAAGAATTGAGCCAAATGCCCCAGAACTAGGAAAACAATATGCATTATCTCCTACGATAATATAGGAGGATGCTTTTAATTGTTGATCCATAAAGTATTGAGTCATTATACGTACTACAAAAAGACTGATAATTCCAAGATTAAATTTTGAAGAATATCTCTTTTAATATGAAAAGTAAAAAGCATCATACTTGTTAAGACTATTAGGGTTGTTTGACATAAATTAATTCAAACTTGAAGCAGAAAAAGAGCCATACCGGATAATGTAATGGGGAAACCCAGGAGAATAGCAGGCACCAAGTTCAGTTGAATTTGGGTTCTCAAGTATTATCATTAAGAAACTGTCTACCTTTCTTCATTACTGAGCTCTGTTTTTCGTCTTTTTTGTTCCTTCTTAGGCAGATTCTCCTCATGTGGTGACAAAATGACAACTCTAGACACTGCCTTCATATTTAATAATCCCTGAAAAGAGGGAATGTCTCTTATCCAGTTATCCCAGAAAATATCTAATGTGTGAATGGAAGATTCTGATTGGCTTTATTTGTATCACTTCCCCATCTTCAAGCCAATCACTCTGGTCAGAGGCTTCTGATCTGTCAGGACTAGATTCACAAGCCAAATACCAAGGCTTAGATTAAATAACACAACAAATAAAAATGGAAGTGGGTTTGTTTGTACCCCCAAAGAGATGATATAAGAACAAAACAACAGCTAACTTATATTAATTCATTTAATCTTCATAACAATACTTTGAAGCAGGTGGCACTACATTTCCCATTTCATAATTACAAAGGCTGAGTTAGAGAGGACAAGAGAGTACTCAGAATCTTATTCAGGTTTAAGTGACCAAGCTAGGATTTGGACTCTACTTAGTCTAATTCCAGAGTTTGGACCTATAACAACCAGGCTGTATATTAATACATATATATATGTAATTATATATATATTATACACACACACATATATATAATAGATAGGATATATATTTAAAATATATGAAATTCCAACTAAGAAAAATAAATTCTACATTGAGAAAGCCTGGAAGAGGGTATCTGGGTGGCTCAGTCGTTTAAGCGTTTGCCTTCAGCTCAGGTCATGATGTCAGAGTCCTGGGACCGAACCCCAGGTCAGTCTCCCTACTCAGTAGGGAGCCTGCTTCTCCCTCTGCTTCTCCTCTCCCCCTGCTCCTCCTCTTTCTTTCAAGTAAATAAATAAAATCTTTAAAAAAATAAAAGGCTGGAAGTAAAAACACATCACCCATGCTTTCCTTTCTATTTTCCTGTGTATTTATATTTACATAATTATTTTGTATTTATTTTATAATTAAAAAGTAAATATACACTTTATATTTTGATATAAATGTAAGATATGGCCCCAGTCTTGAAAGCTCTCATTGTATAGTATTAAGGAAACACAAGTAAACCAAAGTAACTGTATAAGGTAACATGGAAAAAGACTAACATATAAATGCTAAGGATCTCAAAAGTGATTTGTCTTTCCATGGCAAAGAATTTTTTTTATCAGGAGGTTAATTTTGAATTGGATCTTCAAGAAATTTGACAACTAGAAGAGACAGAGGAGGACTTTTCAGGAAAATGGAACTGTAAATATACACCTGATAGTGGGAATTATAATAATAATATTTTATTTTTATTATTCTGACCTCTTTACCATATTCCACTGCTCTGATTATAAATTCTTGTTGGTATGTCCTCTCTTGGATTGCATGACATTGTATCCTACTTTTCATTTTTCCATAAATTTTAATTCTTTCATTAATTGCTTCCTCTTTCTTTTACTGTTTCCTTTGGGACTTCATCATTTATGGAAGGTCTTGTTTAATTGCCTCCTAAATAGTTTTTGTGCCTCTAGTGTCTTCTCCCTTCATTGCATTTTCCACTCTGCTTCCAAACTAATCTTGCATAAATATTGCTTTCATCACAGATGCCATGAGCTTTAGTAGCACTGTAATTGGACAGACCTTTTTGCAATATAATAGTAGGTATATCACATACCAATTTATGACCAGAGGATGGCAGTAATTACTAAGAGCTTCAATAGTAATGCCCAATTTAAAAGATCATTATGAAAATATGTATAGACTATGTATAATCCTAAACCAGTGTTAATCATTGGATAGAAGCATAAGATGTAAGTAGATAGTATTCTTTGTAGATAGTCTTATTACTCTACTGCCCAAGGTCCTATAGCAAGCCATCCTATTCCTTATCAGGATTGGTGGTGGACACATGAGTGTTCACTTTAAAAGATTTACTTTTTCTAATCTCAAGTCTTAAATCCATTTCCTAAACTCTGAGTCCTGTATAATCTTTTCCCACTTTCTGTACCCACACCCATTTTCATTTCCCCACAGGAAACATTTGCGGTCCCTTTAATCTCTTTCTCATCTCAGAACTTGCTAATATTTATCATAGTTAAACCTGGGTTTTTGCTTCTGCTATCCTTCAAGCTATATAATTTTCTGCCATTTTTTGTTTTTTCAATCCCTACTCAGAGTTCAAGTGTCATTGCTTTCCTAATTTTTTTTTTTCCAAAACAACCTTAAAAAAACCTTTTTTTTCCTTTAACTTCTTTTCTGCACTGGCAGATGACAACATGATTTGTCAATTTAATCACTTCATATTATAATGTAGTAACCATTCATATCGGTATATAGTGTAGTTTTGTAGGATGTTGTCTTCTTGACTGATTATCTTATGCTCATTTATTTTTTTTTAAGGTTTTATTTATTTATTTGACAGAGAGTAAGAGAGAGGGAACACCAGCAGGGGGAGTAGGAGTGGGAGAAGCAGGCTCCCGCCAGGCAGGGAACCTGATGCAGGATTCGACCCCAGGACCCTGGGACAATTACCTGAGCTGAAGGCAGACCCTCTTATGCTCATTTATTATCGCTCCAACAAGATACATCAGTTATGGACAGAAACTATGTCTTACACATCTATGTACTCCAAAGTCCCTTTGTCTTGATTAATGAATCTTATTTATTTCACAAAATTTGAATTGACATGGAAAGTATGAATTCTTCTGTAACTGGAATCTTTGTTGTAGTAGTTAACCCTAGAATCATTGCTCACAAAGAGAATTAAGCCTTGATTTCTAAATTATCCATTGTCTATAATTAATTAACTTATATTATATGCATCTCGACTGGTAGTAGGTATAAACCAGCCTTGGGAAAATTGAGAAAATGGTCACTGTCATTTAGTTGTTCTGTAGTTCAAATGAAGTATGCCAGCTGGGAAAGGCTGCTACAGTATGTAGCAAACTTCTTTTGTTTAAATACTCAAAGTATTTGCAAGGAAATAGATTTAGAAATGCTTGAAACAAAACCAAAACTTGGTTTTGAAAAATTTATCTATACTATAGAAAGCTTATTAGGTAGTTTCATACTATCATGCGTTGTCTTTAAGTGGCAAATTGTCTCCATGCCAATTCTTGGTTTAAAATCCATCACGTATCTGTTATATGTCACTTTCCACTTAAATACTTAGGACAGGTAGATTGAACTGTCAAGTTGGGTCATTATAACTCCAACAGATGTTGTCATGTAGATGAAGAAAATTTATTTTAACTGGGATCATTTTTTTAAGAATGTGTTTTTCTTTGTGCCTAAGGAAACCAATGGTATGTCATATTAGCTTTTCAGATTCAGTTTCCAGTCAGAGCAGCATGTTTTGATTAAATCACTTCACCATTTCAGAATTCATGCAGGATAACAATAGGACACATATGAGGAAACAGTAATAGCAGCAGTGTGCACAGTGTCCTTGTGGTTTCGTGCTTAATAACACACCATGTTATCAATAACTTATAAAGGAATAATTGGTGGATAAGCTGAGGAAATAGTACAGGAAGGAATTGTACTTATACTAAAATACAGGGGTGCAAATACAGCTGGATCAACATCTATTTGGTTACCATGGTTTGGATTTTGCCAGAAAGTATCTTGTTTTTGTTTAACTTTTTAAAAATTCAGTACTGTATAATTTTCCCTTTCTTTGACAATAAGAATCAGTTGAAATATTCCATAAAGTCCTCCCTAAATGCATCTCTAGAAATCACACTATTCAGAAATAGGTGGTTTTCATTCTGTATAATGAATAAATTCCTAGAAGATAAAAACATAGTGTAGATATTTATGACTACACCTTCTTCACAACCATATGAAAAAGAGGAAGATGGTGTGTGAGTAGGAGTTAACACTCCTTTAAAATGTATTAATTTTACACTTTGTAAAATATTTATTTCCCAGTGAATCTGATTAGTTTCTTTCTCATCAAGCCTTACTAATAAGTATGTTATTGAACATACAATTGAGTAGCATGTGTTCTTATGCAAGCATGTTTAGAAATTTCCTCAAAGTTCCAAAATGTATTATTTGTAGAAGTAAAAAGAGAATTCCATAATCGACACCTGAATGTAGAGAGTATCTTTAAAGAAAACATATATTCTAATTAAAAGTTTCATAAATAATTATGCTCTCAATATGAAACCACAAAATATTCCAGTTGACAATTTAGTTTGTAGTATATTTTTAAGCCTGGCTAAGGTTTAAGTCTTAAGTCCTAAGTAGCCCACATTAGGCAGGGTACATAGAATAGAAGAAATAGAAAGGAATAGAAAGGAATAGAAAGAAAAAAAAATGGAAGCACATATATAAATACTATGCTTTATATCACCATGTCTACTTTTTAAAAAGTTTTATTGTTGTTTTATATAGGTAATAGTTTCCTTATCTCTGAAAATATTTTTATGAATTTTGAGTCACCTTTTTCTTCTACTTAAAGCTTTATATTTTATATATGTTGGGAGACAACTTTTCATGGGTGTCTTGTGTTTTTGTACCTTTTATGAACTGAGGCACTTATTGCTTTTATTTTAAACTACCCTTTCAAAGATATTTGTATAGTAAACAACCTTGGCATATAAAACTAGTGTCTTTCTCCATAGGAAAGGGAAGGTTTATTTACTGTCCAGGATATTAAAGATGATGTTTCCAATAGGAGTGAAGGGTGGGCATGCTTATTGCCTGTTATAAAAGATCTAGGTTTCCTAAATTCAGGGTTTCTCTACTGCAGTGCAACCCACTACTTAATGCAGGTATTATCTGGCCCTCTTTGTATCATCTTGTGGAAACCAGGGTTTGAGGAACTGATGCCAATTCAGATACTTCTGTTGCTATAAGAAATAAAGTAATTTGTCTCTGATCCAGGAGTCTGATGTCTTCTGCTAACATCAAATTTTGGCAAGAAAATGTGTCAGCTTGTAACTAGGGTAGAATCTGAGACCCTTTGTGTCCAGATTGTTATAGTTTGTTTTTTTTTTAATCTCCAGATGTATAATTATTTTGACCTGTGGGCTCATATTCATCTGGGAATATACTTTTTTCATAACGTGTAAGGGTTCATCACTTTAGTCTCTGTTGTTCTTGGTAGGATCAAGTCTAGAGTGAGGGATGAGCTCTAGAAAGAGAACTCCACATACCACAAAACCACAGTTAGTCACTTCTTTGTCACCACACTGAAAACAAATTGTTAAAATCTTTAAGGAATTAGCAGCCATTGGAATACGCCACTGAGTTGCAATCCTCTAGTCCTAGAGGTCTAGAGTGGGAAAGAGTGGAGAAGTGAAAGTACAAAGCAGGTTAACTTTTATCTGCTCTTTCTTCAATTCCATATCCCAGCAGAATTTTTATCCTACTCTGCTGTTCTTTGCACTGATTCACCCCTATAAATTAATCAGTGCTATGGGTGACTACATCAGATTTCAGCAGGGAAGGGTCAGGCAATGATCGTCCAAGTCAACACGTGGAAGAGGCAATAGCTGAATTTGAAATGCTCTAATCTCTCTGTTCATTGTTATGTCCAGCTGCCCTCTCCCCAGCCTGCAACTGCATATTCTCCAAACACACCACTTCATTGTACCCTCTCCCTTTCCTGGAATTTCCCACAGGGATGCTGTATAAATTTCAGTGATCTATGTTTCACTCTGTAGTTTTTCCAGGGTTAATTTGAGAAGAGGAACCCAGAGCACTTTCTATTTTGCCACCAAATATGCTTGAATCATGAATTATCATGATATAACCTTCTTTAGAGGCTGCTGATGAATCCATGTATATTTTTTGTGAAGACAAACTCCACCTCAGGTTAACCAAATAATTAATAAAGAAAAACTTTTCCTTTATTTAAATATTCCTCAAATGAAGAAGAAATGATAAAATTGAAGCATTGGCATTTTGCCATCACTAATTATATTCATTTGCTAGGGCTGCTATAGCAAACTGCCACATGCCGGGTGGCTTGAACAATCAAAATTTATTTTCTCACAGTTCTAAAAGCTGGGAGTCCAAAATCAAGGTGTCAGCAGGTTTCCTCTGAGGACTGTCCCTTTGCAGGTGGCCACCTTCTCTTTGTGTCCTCACATGGTCTTTCCTCCAGAGATTCAAATCTCTGATCTCTGTTTGTATAGCCTGATCTCCTCTTTCTAGGAGTATGCTGATCTGATTCAATTAGGGCAATTCAGATGAACTCATTTAATCTTAATTACCTCTTTAAAGGCCCTATCTTCAAATGTAGTCACATTGTGATATACTGGGGGTTTGGGCTTCAACCTATAAATTTTAGGGAAACACAATTCAGCACATAACACTAATGAAAGTAATAAGTGAACGCTAATAGCTGATTATATTGCTAAGAGTGGAGACAGACACTATGTGCCTTCTGTTTAAAGGACACAATACAAATCCTTGCCAAATATTAGACTGAATTAGATCAATCGTCTAGATTTACTAACGAACAGATAATACAAGAGACAAAAGACATGTTAAGTGACACAGAAGGATTCAGTCAGCAAAATCTAGACCTTGGGAAATAACAGAAAATATAACTAATTTTTTTTGACACATAGATTGAAAAAACAAGATAGATGAATGGAGAATCCATAAATAAAAAGACTTGAGATGTGTCAGTTATTGTAAAATATGGATCCTAATTTGTATAAATAAGGGCAATTTGTTAGTATGAGAAATTATAAATTTTAGGGAACATGGTAATGGTACCGTGATTGTGTTTAAAAAGATCCCTTAATTTTCAGAGATATATAGAAAATAGTTAATAGATAAATTTGTGTAGTGTCTGAAATTTTTAAAAAGATTTTATTTCTATTTGAGAGAGAGAGAGAGAACACAAGCTTGGGTGGGGTGGTGTTGTGGAGGGAGAGGGAGAAGCAGATTCCCTGCTGAGCAGGAAGCCCAACTCCAGGCTCAATCCCAGGACTCCAGGATCATGACCAGAGCCTAAGGTAGATGCTTAACCTACTGAACCACCTAGGTGCCCAATATCTGGCATTTATTTCAAAATAAATCTGATAGGGATGGTGCCAAAAAAGGGTTTGGGGTATAAATAAACAAGATTGAAAATGAGTTGACAATTGCTTAAGCAGGATGATGAGTACTTTGGTTCATGATTCAATTCTTTGTATATGTACTTGAAAACTTCCATAATAAAAAGTTGAAAATATATTAGTATTTTGAATTTCATAAATGATCGCAAAGTTGGTAGTTTGTACATGTTTTAGTTGTTTTCCCGTGGTAATGAGGAGTTCTGATGGGTCAGTTTATGTCTCTTGAGTTTTCCTTGTAAGGTTAATTACGTGCATTGGAGTGCTGACTGAGGTTAGGAGAGCAGGTCCTGGTGGAAAGAAAAGTGTTTCAGCTCTCTGAACTACTTTATGCGAGTATTAAACTTTGATGCTACCCTTGTTAGCACAATATTCTTGTCACCTGTGCTAACCTGTCCAGGTGGTTCTCTGACAGTGTTCAATTCAATAAATTTAGACTTCACAAAATAGCGCTTACCATTTTATGTTCTCCTGTCCCAAATATGTTTCAAAATATGTTCAATCCAGCTGTTAGACTGCATAAAATATTATAATAACACTCTTGAGGATTGAGATGATGTTTGAAGTGTTTCAAGAGTCTTTTCCCTCTGGATTAGAAAACACCTTTGCCAGAAACAAAATAAATCTAAAAATCCACAGTTTCTATTTTACTTTCTACAATAATCTTGCATTTAAAAATCGTTTTGGAAAAAAGGATAATCTTCTGATTTCCTATGTATTAAATGAACAAGAATAGAACCTGAGACAAAATTCCTCTTCATCTATATTCTCACATATGTAATTTCAATTTTCAGGTCAAAAAATGTAAATTTCAGTAATTTTATAAACCTAACAATGGTTTATAACTCAGAGGGCTTGGTGATTAGGATTAATTGACATAATGAATGTAAATACTCAGCACAGTAAGCTTTCCATAAATGGTAGATACAATAATTATTATAAACAGTTTTTTTCTCAAAAAATGCATATCTTGGACAAAATATTAAATCTAAATACTTTCTATATATGTGCATTTTGAAAATAATTTAATTTGTTTAAATTCATAGAGTAATTCTTAGTATATCCAAATTATTACTTCTTGAAATAGAATTTAGATTGTAATAAATTTTCAAAATGGTTTTTATATAAAGAAAAGCACCTGACATTTCCAGTGCTAACAGAGGATTATACAGAAAGGTCCAGTATAATGATTGAGTTAATATTCCTGAGAAATAAATTTTGTTAAAGCTGTATCATGTACGAGAAGATTAGTAACAATTTTCCTGCTATGGATACCATAATTATTATTATAACTCTGGATTTTATTAATTTAGTAAAGGGAATCATTAATGAATTAAGCCACAATTACAATGAAATCCCATATATTTTACTATATGGATCACAAAATTTACAAACATATGATGGAATTCTGGTATTGATTTTTTTTTTAAGGCTTATCTCAACAATGTATTTTTTTTAAATTAACATATAATGTATTATTTGCCCCAGGGTACAGGTCTGTGAATCATTAGCCTTACATTTCTTAGCACTCGCCATAGCATATACCCTCCCCAATGTCCATAACCCAGCCACCCTATCCCTACCCACTCACCCCCCAGCAACCCTCAGTTTATTTTGTGAGACTAAGAGCCTCTTATGGTTTCTCTACCTCCTGATCCCATCTTGTTTCATTTTTTCCCTCCCTACCGCATGACCTCCTGCCCTGCCTCTCAAATTCCTCATATCAGAAAGATCATATGATAATTGTCTTTATCTGACTGACTTATTTCACTTAACATGATACCCTTTAGTTCTATCCATGTCATTGCAAGTGGCAAGATTTCATTTCTTTTGATAGCTGCATAGTATTCCATTGTGTGTGTATATATATATATATACATATATACCACTTCTTCTTTATCCATTCATCTGTTGTTGGACATCTTGGTTCTTTCCATAGTTTAGCTATTGTAGATATTGCTGATATAAACATTCAGGTGCACATGCCCCTTCAGATCACTACATTTGTAACTTTAGGGTAAATACCTTGTAGTGCAATTGCTGGGTTGTACGGTAGCTCTATTTTCAACTTTTTGAGGAACCTCCATACTATATTCCAGAGTGACTGCACCAGCGTCCATTTCCACCAACAGTGTAGGAGGGTTCTCCTTTCTCTGAATCATCACCAGCATCTGTCTTTCCCTGACTTGTTAATTTTAGCCTTTATGACTGGTGTGAGGTGGTATCTCATTATGGTTTTGATTTGTATTTCCCTGGTGCCGAGTGATGTGGAGCACTTTTTCATGTGTCTGTTGGCCATCTGTCTTCTTTGCAGAAATGTCTGTTCATGTCCTCTGCCCATTTCTTGATTGGATTATTTGTTTTTTGGGTGTTGAGTTTGATAAGTTCTTTATAGATTTTGGATGCTAGCCCTTTATCTGATATGTCATTTGCAAATATCTTCTCCCATTCTGTCAGTTGTCTTTTGTTTTTGTTGACTGTGTCCTTTGCTGTGCAAAGGTTTGATCTTGATGAAGTCCCAATAGTTTGTTTTGCCCTTCCTTCCCTTGCCTTTGACGATGTTTCTAGGGAGAAGTTGCTGTGCTGAGGTACAAGAGGTTGCTGTCTGTGTTCTCCTCAAGGATTTTGATGGATTCCTGTCTGACATTGAGGCCTTTCATCCATTTTGAGTCTATTTTTGTGTGTGGTGTAAGGAAATGGTACAGTTTCATCCTTCTGCATGTGGCTGTCCAATTTTCCCAGAACAATTTATTGAAGAGACTGTTTTCCATTGGACATTCTTTCCTGCTTTGTCGAAGATTAGTTGACCATAGAGTTCAGGGTGCATTTCTGGGCTCTCTGTTCTGTTCCACTGATCTATGTGTCTGTTTTTGTGCCAGTACCATACTGTCTTGATGATGAGAGCTTTGTAATAGAGCTTAATGTCTGGAAATGTGATGCCACCACCTTTGACTTTCTTTTTCAACATTCCTTTGAATATTCGGGGTCTTTTCTGGTTCCATATAAATTTTAGGATTATTTGTTCTGTTTCTTTGAAAAAAATTGATGGTATTTTGATAAGGATTGCATTAAATGTGTAGATTGCTTTAGGTAGCATAGACATTTTCTAAATATTTGTTCTTCTAATCCATGAGCATGGATTGTTTTTCCATTTCTTTGTATCTTCCTCAATTTCTTTCATGAGTACTTTATAGTTTTCTGAGTACAGATTCTTTGCCTTTTTGGTTACGTTTATTCCTAGGCATCTTATGGTTTTAGGTGCAGTTGTAAATGGGATCAACTCCTTAATTTCTCTTTCTTCTGTCTTGCTGTTGGTGTATAGAAATGCAACTGATTTCTGTAAATTGATTTTATATCCTGACACTTTATTGAATTCCTGTACAAGTTCTAGCAGTTTTGGAGTGGAGTCTTTTGGGTTTTCCACATAAAGTATCATATCATCAGCAAAGAGTGAGAGTTTGATTCTTCTTTGTCAGTTCAGATGCCTTTAATTTTTTTTGTTGTCTGATTGCTGAGGCTAGGACTTCTAGTACTATGTTGAATAGCAGTGGTGATAGTGGACATCCCTGCCATGTTCCTGACCTTAGTGGAAAAACTCACAGTTTTTTCCCATTGAGAATGATATTCACTGTGGGTTTTTCATAGATGGCTTTGATGATATTGAGTTATGTACCCTCTATGCCTACACTGTGAAGAGTTTTGATCAAGGAAAGATGCTGTACTTTGTCAAATGCTCTTTCAGCATCTATTGAGAATATCATATGGTTCTTGTTCTTTCTTTTATTAATGTATTGCATCACAATGATTAATTTGTGGATGTCAAACCAATCTTGCAGCCCAGGAATAAAACCCACTTGGTCGTGGTGAATAATCGTCTTAATGTACTGTTGCATCCTATTGGCTAGTATTTTGATGAGAATTTTGCATCCATGTTCATCGAGGATATTGGACTGTAATTCTCTTTTTTGATGGGGTCTTTGATTTGGGGATCAAGTTGATACTGGCCTCATAAGATGAGTTTGGAAGTTTTCCTTCCATTTCTATTTTTTGAAACAGTTTCAGGAGAATAGGTATTAATTCTTCTTTTAATGTTTGGTAAACTTCCCCTGGGAAGCTGTCTGGCCCTGGGCTCTTATTTGCTGGGGGATTTTTGATGACTGCTTCAATCTCCTTAGTAGTTATGGATATGTTCGGATTTTCTGTTTCTTTCTAGTTCAGTTTTGGTAGTATGTCCCTAGGAATGCATCCATTTCTTCCAGATTGTCAAATTTGCTGGCATATAATTGCTCATAACATGTTCTTATAATTGTTTGTATTTCTTTGGTGTTGGTTGTGATCTCTCCTCTTTCATTCATGATTTTATTAATTTGGGTCCTTTCCCTTTTCTTTTTGATACGTCTGGCCAGGGGTTTATCAATCTTATTAATTCTTTCAAAGAACCAGCTCCTAGTTTCGTTGATTTGTTCTATTGTTTTTTTGGTTTCTATTTCATTGATTTCTACTCTGATCTTTATGATTTCTCTTCTCCTGCTGGGTTTAGGCTTTCTTTGCTGTTCTTTCTGCAGCTCCTTTAGGTGTAGGGTTAGGTTGTATACTAGAGACCTTTCTTGTTTCTTGAGAAAGGCTTGTATTGCTGTATACTTTACTCTCAGGACTGCCTTTGCTGTGTCCCAAAGATTTTGAACCTTTGTGTTTTCATTTTCATTTGTTTGCATGAATTTTTTTAAATTCTTCTTTAATTTCCTGGTTGACACATTCATTCTTTAATAGGATGCTTGAATTCTAGTTTTAGAGCATTATGGTCTGAAAATATGCGGGGAATGATCCCAGTCTTTTGGTACCAGTTGAGATATGATTTGTGACTAGGAAGTGCTCTACTCTGGAGAGTGTTCCATGTGCACTAGAGAAGAATGCGTATTCTGTTGCTTTGTGGTGGAATGTTCTAAATATATCTGTGATGTCCATCTGGTTCAGTGTGTTTTTTAAAGCCTTTATTTCCTTGTCGATCTTTTGCTTGGATGATCTGTCCATTTCAGTAAGGTGGTGTGTGTGTAAGTCCCCTACTATTATTGTATTATTGTTGATGTGTTTCTTTGATTTTGCTATTAATTGTTTTATATAATTGGCTGCTCCCATGTTAGAGCCATAGATATTTAAAATTGTTAGATCTTCTTGTTGGACAGACCCTTTAAGTATGGTATAATGTCCTTCCTCATCTCTTATTATAGTCTTTGGCTTAAAATCCAATTGATCTTATATAAGGATTGCCACTCTGCTTTCTTCTGATGTCCATTAGCATGGTAAATTCTTTTCCACCCTCTCACTTTAAATCTGGAGGTGTCTTCGGATTTAAGATGAGTTTCTTGTAGGCAACATATAGATGGGTTTTGTTTTTTTATCCATTCTGATGCCCTGTGTCTTTTGATTGGGGCATTTAGCCCATTTACATTGAGGGTAACTATTGGAAGATATGAATTTAGTGCCCTTGGACTGCCTATAAAGTGACTGTTACTGTATATTGTCTGTGTTCCTTTCTGGTATATTACTTATAGGCTCTCTCTTTGCTTAAAGGACCCATTTCAATATTTCCTGTAGGGCTGGTTTGGTGTTGGCAAATTCTTCTAGTTTTGTTGTCCTGGAAACTTTTTATTTCTGCTTCTATTTTCAGTGACAGCCTAGCTGGATATAGTGTTCTTGGCTGCATATTTCTCATTAGTGCTCTGAATATATCATGTCAGTCCTTTCTGGCCTGCCAGATCTCTGTGGATAGGTCTGCTGCCAATCTAATATTTCTACCATTGTATGTTACAGACCTCATTTTCTCTTTGTCACTGATACTTGTAGGTTTTACTATGAGGTGACAGGGTGTAGACTTATTTTTATTGATCTGAGATGGGTTCTCTGTGCCTTCTGGATTTTGATGCTTGTTCCCTTCGCCAAATTAGGGAAATTCTCTGCTATAATTTGCTCCAATATACTTTCTGTCCCTTTCTCTCTTTCTTCTCCTGGGACCCCAATTATTCTAATATTGTTTCATATTATTGTATCACTTATCTCTTAAATTCTCCCCTCTTGGTCCAGGAGTTGTTTGTCTTTCTTTTGCTCAGCTTCTTTATTCTTTATCATTTAGTCTTCTATATCACTAATTCTCTCTTCTGTCTCATTTATCCTAGTAGCAAGAACCTCCATTTTTTATTGTTCCTCATTAATAACTTTTTTTATTTCATCTTGTTTAGATTTCAGTTCTTTTATTTCTCCAGAAAAGGATTTTATATATCCAGAAGGGGATTCTCTAATATCTTCCATGCTTTTTTTGAGCCCAGCTAGCACCTTGATAATCATCATTCTGAACTCTAGTTCTGACATATTGCTAATGTCCATATTCATTAGGTCCCTAGCCATCAGTGCTGCCTCTTGTTCATTTTTTCTGTGGTGAGTTTTTCTGCCTTGTCATTTTATCCAAGTAAGAATAGATGAATGAGAGAACAAAATACTAAAATGGTAGCAACAACCCCAAAAAATTATACACTAGCCAAATCAGAAGAGACCCAAAACTGGGGGGAAAAAGAAAAAAAAAGATATATATATATATATATATATATATATATATATATATACACACACACACACATATATACACATACACATATATATATTAGACTGGTGAATAGAGTAGAGCTTGATTTTGGGTGTATTTTGGTCTGTTAGAAGAAACTACCTCAAAAATTTTAAAGAAAGAAAAACTTATAAATATACAAAAATAAGGGTAAACATGATGAAGGGACTGTAAAGATGAAAATTTTAAAAGATTCTAAAAAAGGAATTGATACAGTAAGATGTTGGCTGAAAAAAAGAAAAGAAAAAGAGGAAAGAATGTGATCAGGTAGGAGACTAGAACAATGCTATGCACTAGATTTAGGGTAAATTTGATCTGTTAGAAGAAATTGTATCCCAAAATTTTAAAGAAAAAAGATAACCTATATGTATACAAGAAATAAGGTTAAATACAATGAAGGCATAAAATATGACTATAACAATGAAAATGTAAAAAGATTTTTGAAAAGGTATTGATAAAATAAAATAGTTAAAAACATTAAAATAGGAAAGAGGAAAAATTTTTTCAAGTAGAATAAGAAAAAATAAAATTAAAAATATTTAACTTTGGAAGACTAAAGGATCATGGGGAAGAAACTATGAATTCTATGTGTTGCTTTCCCCTAGCTCTGGAGTTCTGTAGTTCTCATTGACTAGTGAACTTGGTCTTGGCTGGATGTTCTTGCTGATCTTCTGGGAGAAGGGCATGATGTAGTGACTCTCAAATATCTTTGCCTGAGGTAGAACTGCACCATCCTTTCCAGAGACCAGGCTAAGTAATCTGCTCAGGTTCACCTAGGTAGCTTTTGTTTCCTGAATGCTTTCTGTTCAGCTTTGGAGGAGGAGAATGAAGATGGCGGCCTCCCAATCTCTGGCCCAGAGAAGCTGAGACCATGGGGCCCCACTCCTCAATGTGCTGTCAGAGAAAAGCAGTCAATCCCTTCTGTCTCCCTGGTCTCTGGCTGCACTCTGAGCTCACCCAGCCTGTGACCCAGCATTTGGTTCTATCTTGGTACATGGCCCTGTTTGGTGTCTCCAAACCCAGCAGATTCCTGCAGTATGCTCCCCTGCTGCTCTTCCCAGAAGAGGAAGGAGGGGGTCTCCCCGGATCTGCTGCTTATTGGGTACCTGCTTGAAGAGCAGTGGCCCGACTGTGCCTTGGATCATGGTTTAAGGTTATTCTGAGATAGATCCCCTCCTTGGCTCCATCTCTGCAGCCAGCTTCCCTGCTCCAATTCCTGGGAGGTCTGTCACACTCAGACACCCCTGGTCTTTTTGTGTCCCCGTGGGTCCTGAGACCACACTGTCCCCTCAAGGGCTCCATCCCCCACTTAGCCTCTGGTGTGATGTCCTTCAGTGGAGCAGACTTCTAAAAGTTCTAATTTTGTGCTCTGCTGCTCTCTCAGTTGCTGGGAGCCAGCCCAGTGGTCTATCTTCCCATTGCTTTGGATTCACTTCTCCATACGTCCTACCTTCTGGAAGGTGGTGGATTTTCTGTCCCTAGAATTGCTGCTCTTCTCTTCTATCTCCTGTTGAGTTTGTAGGTGTTCAGAATGGTTTGGTAACTATCTAGCTGAACTCCTGGGACCTGATGATATCTCGGTCTCCTACTCCTCTGCCATCTTACTCCTTCCTCCTGGTATTGATTTTTAACAGATTTTTATTAAGGAACTAGAAATACTTCTCAGAAATATATGGCTAAGAGAGTGGTTTAAGGTTTTGTCTATATTATGAATTTTTATTTAAAATTTTCTGATACAATCCAAGTGTCTATTTTGAATTTGTTTCTTTATTCTTTGGCATGAAGCCTTTGTGCATCTGGTGCTCTATTCTGCTGTGACTTTGGAGAAAGGTTACCATTTATTAAGATAACTTCTTGGGAAAATTCCCAGCTGAAAATTATATCCTCAGTTGGACAGAACATCCCTTTACAAGACTTCCTCTGTTACCCACTGAATAATTCCTACTATATATGGAAAGTCAAGACTGATTAATGATTTCATTTTCGGTAACCAATGATCTAGATTATTATTGGCAAGACAAGAATGATGCCTGGTTATTGATTCTTTATATTAAGGAAAGATATCTTAAGAAATCCATATGCTTTTCATAGTGGATATGGTAGGCAAAACAATGGAAAATATGTTTTGGTAGTAAGATTTTACTATATACAACAGATGACCAACTTTCATTAAAAGTTTATTCTTTTTACTTGCAATTATAAATAAGGCAAATTATATATTTAAATATAAAAGAATTAAGTAATCAACCAAAATGTTGACTAAATTAAAATACTGATAAAAATACAGATTGTAGTAGTGCCTGAGTGGCTCAGTTGTTAAGCATCTGCCTTCAGCTCAGGTCATGATCCCAGGATCCTGGGATTGAGCCCCACAACAATGGGCTTTAGGCTCCATGCGCAGCAGGAAGCTTTCTTCTCCCTCGCCCACTTCCCCTGCTTGTGTTCCTTCTCTCACTATCTCTCTCTCGCATGTTTTCTCTCCCTCTATCAGATAAATAAATAAAATCCTTAAAAAAAAAACAAAAAAATACAGATTGTAGAAGTTATTTGAAAATATTTGAAGTGGGCACACTTTTACTCATTCTGATTTTAGGATCTGTGTCTGACTGGTAATCACACACAGTCTCTAATTTCTACAGTTGGCTTTAGAAAGTCAAACATAGATCGGAGTAAAGAAGTGAGAGTTCTCTTCTTACTGCTTTTCTTCATAGCAAATAAAAAGGTATACTTGAAATGCATCCAGATATATCTGAGGGATAATATAAGTGCACTCATACATCCACTAAACCAAGGACGGTGTATTGAGAATTAAAAAAGACAGATATTTTAGATCACAACCATTTATTGCTTATCTACTATATGTTAGTGATAAAAATGTGCTAGAGATATTATAATGAATAAAAAGATGATTCTAGCCATCAAGGAGCTCAAAATTCTACTGGGGGAATTAGGCAAGTGAGTGACTAAAACCTAGAATAATGCCCCAGATCGTAAGTACCACAGATTAAACTGAGAGATGCAGCAAGAGCAAGCTCATTACTGTGTGGCAAGTGCTTTTTCAGTTCTAATTTGAGGAAATTTAAATCAATCAATATATACAGAAAAATCAATTGTCCCCAGTGGATATGGATCTCATAAAACTACTTCTTTTTCTCAAAGAGATTGTGTTTTAACTAAAATGGCTTGATAAAATGTTTTATCCTAAAATGATAATTTATGCACTGTGATCTGTAATGATTTGAATTCAACCGCCCTCCTCACCCCACCCAAATGAAATAAAACAAAAAACAAATTTATTCACAGATTAATCCCTGGGACCTGTCAATGTGTATTATTTGGGAAAAAGGTCTTTGCAAATATAATTAAAATAAGGATTTTGAGATGATATTGTCATGGATTACCCAGGTCAGTCATAAGTCCAGTGATAAATATTCTTATGGAGGAAGGTAAAGATTTGATAGAATGGAGAAGAGGAGATGGACATGTGAGGACAGAGGCAGAGCTCAAAGTTAACCACAAGCCAAGGAATGCATGGAGCCACAAGAAGCTGGAAGAAGCAAGGAAATTTTCTCCCCTAGAGCCTTTCAAGAGAGCATGGCCCTGCCAACACTTTGATTTCAGATCTGTCCTCTGAAACCGTGAGAAAACAAATTTCTGTTCTTTTAATCTATTGAGTTTTTGGTTGTTACAGCAGCCATAGAAAACAAATCATGATCTAGTATGCCTTATTTTCCAAGGTACAGATAATTTTGAAAGTATTTCAATCAGGTCCAAAAAAGATGAAAGTGCGTACAGAAATGCCTATCTGAATTACAATAGAAAAACTTTTTTTTTTTTAAAGCTTTAAGATAAAAAGGAAAGTATTGGAAAAAGGAAAGCATATCTCTCATATATGTACAACTTCCTACTGAATTCTAGAAGCCTTAGGTTTCTAGTTAATTTCAGAAGGAAAGATGACCATTAACTATCCCTAAGCCATGTGTTTCAATTATTTATTACTGCATAACAAAACACCCTGAAATTTACTGGCTTAAAACAAAAACTTTTATTTTTAGAGATTCAATAGGTCTGGTATTCTGGCAAGACTCAGTAGAGATGGATCACCCCTGCTCTACTTGGTGTTGACCAGGATAACTCATTTGGGATCAAAAGGATTCAAGATGGTATCGCTCACATGTCTTGGGAATTGGTGCTGGCTCTTGGTTAAGGTCCTATAGTTTTCTTTCATATGACTCCTTTTTCTTTCCACATAGTCTCTCATTATTCAGTCTTCTAGCCTATTTTTTTTTTTTTTAGCCTACTTTTCTTTACTTGATTGTTGGCTTCCAAAAATGAGCAAACGAAAGCTACAGGATCTTTTAAGTCCCAAGCCCAGAAATCATGTATCTTTCCCTCTGCCTAATTCTATTGATAAAAGTAAGTTACAGAGCTAACCCAGATTCAAGGAAAGGGGGAATAGACTCTCCCTCTTGATGAATGATTGGTATGCATTCACAGGAGAGGAGGAAATATCTGTGGCCATTTTGAAGACCGACTACTACACAATGGTCCACTTTTTCTATCATTTTCTTTGATGAGATTTGATCCTTTCTCATGGATATCTCCATTCTTTAAATATTGAGTACTTACTATTTATTTATGCCAGTCTTTTAGGAATTAGTAACATACTGCCTAGGGGAATGTGTTGTATTTTTTTCTTTATAAAATTTTTCTGCTTTGTCACTTCAAAAAGATAAATTCTTGGAGGTGAAAGATGATGTTCTATGCATCCTTGTATCCCATAACACTAGGACAGCAGGTATTTAATAAATGTCTTCTTGATTATAAAAGCTGAGTGATGGAGCAATAATGTATTTAAACTATGCACACTATTGCATCAATGTCCACTAGATTATTTATTGCTAAATCTCTTGCAGGTTATGGTGATCAGTTAGTCCTAATCTCTTCCAAATCCTCTGCTATTCTTCATGCTTATCATGTGTGTGTGATTATAGTGAATATTTGCCAGTGGAAGTATATATGGGGAAAGTATTTAGGATCATTAATTTTAAAAGGGTAATTAGAAAAACATGTAAAGACATAAAGAACTCATTTTTGAAGTATGCTAGCATTTCTAAACATGCCTGATTTATGGGAGCCTCAATTACATAAATGTTTGCAATATTTTGCAATGAAATAAAACTTATTTTCAAAGCTGGCAAGAATGCTCAGAGGCATAGTCAATCATTTGATGATTCACAGTTATCCATGAAACCCCAGCACTCCATCCTCATTTTGAGCCTAAGCACAGGCATCTGATAAAGAAGGAGACAGAAAGGAAGAATTACACAGTGACCTAGACAATAGTATCATGTCAGCCTTAGCATCGGATCAACTGATTGCAATGGCTGATTGTACTGTTTATGGCAAGAGTTATTTGGAAAATTTGAATGAGTAATCCTCTCTGGATCATCACAGGAATGACTCTTGGTATGAATCCAGTCATATTAAATAATCATAGAATCACAAATCTAGACAGGATTTGATGAGAATTAGCTGACTTATTTCTTACCTTGAGTTGAAACCCACATGCCACAAAGTACTCTAGGCAACTGAAATTTGATTTACTTTTTGAGAAAAATAAGACCCATTCATTCATTCAACAAATATTTATTATTTGTGAACTGTATAGATGCTTGGCATCCATTAGTAAACAAAATAGGCAAAAACCCCCATCTCTGTGGAACTTGTAGTTGAATAGGGCAATAATAAGGATTCCATGAATTTCCATTTATCAATATTAGTAATCCTTGTTGGCTTTATATGCATTGGAGGTTGCTCATATGCATTGGATTTGCTCATATTATAAGAAACTATACATAAAATAGACCTAATCACTAATAGTGGTAAGAAAAGAATTTAGAATTTATTTGCATCAGTCCCTTAGTTGAAATAAAACTAGGCCTTCAAATGCCCAGTCCAACATTCTTTACTTTTTGCCCACTTCTTCAAAAATGTCTTCTTTTTCTAACATTGATATAGTTATAGAATGCATTCACAAAATCTAGCACAACTTCCATCTAATTAGCTATAAATCTTTTGGTTCCATGTGACAGAAACCCAACCTGAATAGTTGAGGCAAAAAAAAAAAAAAGAAGGGGGGTGGGTTATGCAAATAAATTTTAGTTTTTCAAGGACCCCAAAACACAATAGAACTATTCCTAGGAAATGAGCACTCAAACACTATTGGAACTGTCCATGTGCTCCTTGCTCCATTCTCCTCTGGAAAATTATCCTATTGATTGAGGTCAGAATCACCTAATGGTTTCTGGTGTTAAACTGCCTGGGTTCAAATCCTGATGATTTCACTTTTGTGCTAAGTAATCTGGAACAGGCCAATAAGTTTTCTAATCCTCAATTTCCTCATGTGTTAAAATTAGGATAATTAATAGTATCCACCTAATAGGATTATAGCAAAAAAAAAGTAAATTACATAATATCCAGGGCTTAGGTACAATACCTGCCTCATAGGAAGTCTTCAATATATGTGAACTGTCATTACAGAGTAAGAACCATCAGGGCTGAGCAGGAGAGAGCTGAGCTGCTGTGTATGGGAGTAGTCAATTAATACAACAAGCCAAAATGAATGTCAGGTAAGCCTTTAATCGCTTAGGAGAAACAAGTTAGAAAGACGTTCCTGGCTCCCTCGGTGTCCCTTCTTTTCATACAGAATGACACCAGGTGAGAGTCAGGTGTATCAGCATACATGGGGGAATTGTCTCACTGTTGGAGTGGACCCTGAGGCTCTTCCAGTTTTTGGACCAGTGTAGGGGTGAGGAGAAGGAACAGAAGAAGGGGAGGGCTAGGAAAGGAAAAGTATTAAGTCAGAACACAAGAAAGTGTCTTCAATGCTCTCCCCTCCTTCAACCAGTATGTTCTCAGCAGAGACTCCTGGGGAAAGGCTTCAGGCCAAGGTGCAGATAGAGAGGCCTCTCAAGGGAGGCTCCTGGGCTAAGCAGGCAAATACTGCCTAAAAATGTGGCCAGCCAGAGGGATCCGAGTTCTTAACTACAACTCCCTTCAAGAGGCCTGTCAGGTGAAGCCATCCTAATTGCTATATTCAGGCCTAAAACATCATTCATAGATATTTGGCCAGGAGCTGTACTCTTCAAGAGGATTTTGCATTGTTGAGGGAGATTTCCCCTCCTAGATGGGTAATGTATATTTTTTTCCTCTGAAGTTTCAACACTTCATATTTCATGGATAATTTTTGATTCTCCTTTTAGTGAGATAGTATAGGTATATGTCCTAAAATGAGTCTTCAAATATAAGAAATACCCATCATAGGTTATGCTTTACTCTTATTGTTATATATTTTTCAAATGACAGGACGAATATAACAACTTATTTTATTCCCTACAGGGTTAGGTAATGTCATCATTCCTCATATGAAAGGCTTCTGAAAAACATTCCTTGATCTTATTATGTAGAGCTTATCCTTTCTTTACCCAGGAAGAATGAGAGTTACAAATCTACATTTCCAAAAAAAACAAACAAAAATTCAGTAGTTGCCAGCATAACATCTTGGCTATCTACTGAGATCCTCATTTAAGGCATTGTTTTAAAAATAATCAACAATCACTGCAAGATGTATGAAGCTTCCTATTTAAAAATCATCTAAATTTGTTTTAGTAGTCAATAAGAATGGAAGTCCCACTTTGTGCCAGGAATTATGTATTTAAGAAGGTAGTGGGGAGACAAAAACAGTAATTTTTCCTGACTTAATGGGAACTTACAGATAATTAGTACAATAAATGTTAATCTTTGAAGGAGAGGAACATGATACTACATTGGAGGGACCAGAGCTAACCTGGGAGGTGGAGACAGGTAGTCAGGGAAGATTTACACTAACCTATAGATGTTTACATTGAGATCTAAAAGATGAGTAAGATTGAATTCAATAAGTCGTTGAAGAATGTCAGGTGTCTAGATTTTTCCAATCAAAGAAAGCTATATTATCAAAACCATTGTTTCTCAAATTTGGTTACACTTCACAATCACCTTGGAAACTTTTTTTAAGATCTATTTACTTATTTGAGAGAGAGAGAGAGAGCACATGCACCCATGTGGAAGTGGGGGATACAGAATGAGAGGGAAAGAGAGCATCCCCAAGCAGACTTGCCAGTGAGTGCCTCAATATCCCAACCCTGAGATCCTGACTTGAGCTGAAACCAAAAGTCAGTCACCCACCTAACCAACTGAGACACCCAGGTGCCCCATCTTGGAAACTTTAAAAAATACAGATGCCTGGATTTCATGCCCAGAAATTCTGATTTAATTTTCATGGCATATAGCTGTGGCATTGTTTATATTTGTTTTGGTTTTCACTCCCAAGTAGTTCTGATATACTTTAATATTTGAGAAATAATGTTTAAATCCTTAAGGCAGGAGGATTATGTCTAACTCAAGAAACTGAAAGAAAACAAATATAGCGGGGCCACCTGGGTGGCTCAGTGGGTTAAGCCTCTGCCTTTAGCTCAGGTCATGATCCCAAGGTCCTGAGATCGAGCCCTGCATCAGGTTTCTGCTAAGCAGGGAACCTGCCTCCCCCACCTCTCTGCCTGCCTCTCTGCCTACCTCTCTGCCTACTTGTGATCTCTGTCTGTCAAATAAATAAATAAAATCTTTAAAAAAAATGAATATGGCTGGCTTTCAAACACTGAGAGAGAATGTGGTGTGACCTGAGATTGTGAATGTAAAAATGTGACATATCACACAGACCTTGGTTGACCACATTAGAAGTTTGGTTTTTCTTGATAATGATGGAAGACTATGGAAAGATTTTAGACAGAGGACATCATATCCAAATTTATATTTATGTTACAACACAGAGGGAGGATTGTAAAAGAGAAGCAATGGAGTTACCTTGGACTAGGATGGTGGCAAGGAGATGGAGTTAGATGGATTCAGGAGTGTGTTTTTGGAAGGGAAATTGGCATATTGGCAATGGATTAGATATGTGTGGTTGTAAAACAGATTTGTTAGTTTTTAGCTAGTGGAAGGATGGATGGTGGGGTTAGATTATGAGTTTAATCTTTTATTAATATTATTTTTTAAGATTTTATTTATTCATTTGACAAAGAGAGAGAGAGAGCAACAAGCACAAGCAGGGGAGCAGCAGGAGAGGGAGAAGCAGAAGCAGGCTTTCCCCTGAGCAGGGAACTCAATGTGCGGCTCTATCCCAGGACACTGGGATCATCACCTGAGCTGAAGGCAGACATTTAACAGACTGAAACACCCAGGTGCCCTGAGTTTAATTTCTAGATATTTGAGGTGACTTTGAGTTATCTAAGCATAAATATTGGAGAGATAGTAAAATATATAAAGATGTCCAGACTTCAGATTTTAGATTGTTTGGCAATAAAGATCTACAATACAATAGAAACACTTTACATTAAACTTAAGTGTACCTTAACTTTGTAATTAAAAAAAAAAAATAAATGTTTTACTTATGTAAAACACTGTACTAGGCACTGGGCACAAAAAGATTTTAAAGATGGTACCCCTGACTTTAAGTGGTTAATTATGTAATGGACAAGAAAAGAAAGAGAATTCTAATGTGGTTTTAAAACATTGAGAGATAGCAAAGAATGAAAGAGAAGAAAATCCAGCAAGTTTTATCAGGTTGTAATGCTAAAATATTATCAGGAAAAAAAATCTGATCAGAAAAAAAAGGAAAGCTAGTAAAATTTGAGTGAAGAGAATCACCCAGAAGAATTTTAAAAAATTAGCAATGGCATGGTATGATACCAGGGTACGATCTCAGGGGATGTTTTGGTTTTTCATTCAGTTTGAACTAGAGAGACAGAAAAATGAAAAAAAAAACAAAAACAAAAACAAAAAACAAAAAAAAGAAGTAAGAGAAAAAGAAGGGAAGAAAGAGGATAACAGGAGTTTTAATGAATGCATTTATTTATCAGATGTTTATTGGGACCTACCATGTTCTAATATATCAATACTATGATAAGGACTAGGAGTACAAGAGTAGACAAGGTAGGCATCATTCTGACTTCACAGAGTTTATAACCTCCTAACCTATTTAGAACAAGAAAAATAAAATTGCTGTTTTTTTGAGAAAGTGTCCTTAGTTAGCTTGTGTAAAAGAAGCCAGTAAAAATGATGCCTTCAGTCAATGAGCTAAGTAGGTCTTCTATGAGACTTCATTCCCTGGGTATAAGGCAAGTTTTAGTGCAGGATTTCTCAGTCTTGGCTAGAGGTTGAAATCACCTGGAGAGCCATAAATAATACTGATGCCTGGATCCCATCCCTGGAGATTTGGACTTAATTGTTCTGGGTTTGTGCTGATACATCTGAAGTTTTTAAAATCTTCAGGTGATTCTAATATGCAGCCAAAGTTGAGAACCACAGCTTTAGAGGTATGCTTCCTCACTGAAAGTAGTAAGGAACTCCAAACAATGAGGCTGAGCTAGAAAAATGAGGGCTGATTTTACAGGGATGATAATTAACACTTCTTTAGTCTTTATGTGCCAGGAACACTTCTAAACACTTGACATATATGAAGTCAGTTAATAATCCCACTAGCCCTGTGAGGAAGTCCCTTTTATTATGCCCATTTGAGAGGTGAGAAAACTGAGGCCCAATGACAGATGCCCAGCAAGTGTCAGAGTAGAGTAGGTGCTTGAACGTAAGCAGTCTGGTTCTAGAGTTTCTGGTTTTAGCCACTATACTGCCTCTAAATATAGTGTAACAGTAATTTTACACCAAAAAGAATTATGAAAGAAGGGAAAACTTATAACAATGATAAAATATTAATCAATTAAATGCCAGGTGATTCTGTGAGTAGTTATTATAGCTACATAAAACATCTTTAAGCTATTTTTTCATATCTATAGCTTCTCATGTTTATATTCTTCATTTGCAGAAATCAGCTAAGTTCTTATTTTATATGTACATCATTACATGGTGCAGAAATTTTGTTTTCAGCAGCAATACAGGGAAATGTAAGCAGTGGAATCAGGGGATATTTCTTTCTGATTTTTTTTTCCCCAAAGATATATTCTCCTAAAGGAAACTCAAGTGCTAAGGCTATTTCACATAATCTAAAGAACGTCTACTACTTCGTGGTAATGACCAAGCTGTAGGAATAGAATCTTAGGAGGCAATAATCATCCCCTAGAGAGAAAGTCTTACAAATTGAACCTGTTTTACAGGTGGAACTATCACCAACAAAATTATTATTGGAGCTATAATTGACACACTACATTCCTGTACATATCAAAGAAAAGAAACATCCTAATTTAACTCTATAAAACATGTATCTGAGCCAACCTGCCATATGTATTTCTTTTTACACTTTTCTATTCCATTATAGAAGTAATACCTACAAAATAAATGCTGTGCATTTTAAATGGGTAGCTTCCAGCTACTTTGCCTATGCTTATTGTTCCCTTTTTTCCTTTAAAGGCTGGGAAAGCAAGTAAAGGCAATGCAGGGGTGGGCAGCACACAGCCTGGTATGTTGTGTCCTGCAGCTGGAGCTTCCGTACTGGAGCCAGGCTTCGTTTGTTCCATATGAATACAAGCTAATAAATGTAGGGAATTCCATTTGGTATTCAATTAAGAGCTCTCTTGACTCCTGTAATTAAGGCCTGTAACTATTAAGCGTAAAATTAAAGTCGAACAGTCCAGCTCTTTTTTGACATTGTAACACTGCCGGAAAAATAGGGATGCAAAACCTAGTCAAACGTCATCCTTTAAAGCCCATGAACAAATGAAAAAAGGAAATATTGAGAAGAAAAGAGTAAATATCTAAAACTTGGTCATTTGCTCACAGCATGATGCACCGTGTCAGGAACCTATTACTGTCCTCTTGCAAATACATCAACCGTTTTGTTGAACACAAGATGCTACATTGATTTTAACAGAGAGAGACAAGATTATGGTCGCTAAAGCTCCAATGAAGGGGATAATTAAAGCATTAAGCATTTTTAAGGTTTTAAAGTGACTTTCAGCAATAACCAGATAATGTTACAGGAAATTGATATACTGTAATTGAAAGGAAATTGAATTGGTCTTTATTTTTTTAATCCCTTCTAAATTTTCTCTAGACTATCAGACCATGGGAGACACTGAATCTTGTTTTGACATCAGCGGTATGACTTTCTGTAAATCTCATGTGCTGCAGGGGCTACTTTTATTATTTTTTACTTAGAAAGTGCTCTGCTGAATACATAGTGTTATAAATAAGAGTGTGTGTGCATTATCTTTATTAGTCCCTGGCCTCATTGTTTAAAAAAAAGGGAGTGGGGACAAAAATAAAAACATAGTCGTACAAAAACAACCTTCTCCACATACCCAGAGAAATCAAGTTAATAGAATTTCTAACAATGAAACCAGAGAAGTTGTTAGATAAGCTTCACACTTGAACTTAAATGAAATTCTTCCAGACTTTTTTTTTTTAAATCACTGTGTCAATCTTGCTACACTGCAAGGAATATGACCCATTGTAGATACAAATTCACTTTGAATTTGTGTGAACCTAACTCATTTGTATTGCTTATTATTGGAAGGAGCTATTACAATCAAACAGAAAAACTTGAAGGGAACCTCAAGGAGATAAATGGCTATGAAGAGAAATTAAGGAATCTTAAAACTTGAAAAATAATCAGCATTTTCTCTATTTATTATTATTATTTCCTCATTTATCTCTGGTGTACATTTTGAGAAGCATCAACAGAACTTTCGGTAAATGAAATGTGTTCCACACTTATTTTTAGTAATTTGGTGGTGCAACATAGAGATTTCCAGAAATGTTTTTGAGAATCTCTTGTCCATTTCATTTTTCTACTGCTTTCCTTATTCTACTCAATATCTTATGACTGATTAAGTGGATAAAAGATAACACAGTGGAAGGAGCACAACCTCTCAATCTTCAGTTTTCCCTTCTGTTGAATGGAGATAATAATGTTGCCTTTCTCATTACATTGTTTTGAGAAGTAAATTAATTAATATAAGTAAAGACCTCAGAAGATTAACATATACTATGTATTAAGTACATGTTATAATTTCTTTGATAAAAATGATGATGATGATGATATGCCTTTTCAGTTATATTGCCAGAATGTGAATTCATCAGCTGTTATATTGAGGAAGCCAGTTAACAATTCTAAGCCTTAATTTTTTGACTAAAATATAAGAATAATATTTTCTCTATCTACCTTAAATAGATCATATTTATAAAAAAAATTCATAAGCTATAAAACAGCACTGCAATTGAAACCACTGAATCTAAACTTTTATTTTTTTATTTTTTTAAAGATTTTATTTATTTACCTGAGAGAGAGAGAGCACTCAAGCAGGGAAGGGGCAGAGAGAGAGGGAGAAGCAGACTCCCTGCTAAGCAAGGAACCCAATGAGGGGCTAGATCCCAGGACCTGGAGGTCATGACCTGAGCTGAAGGCTGAACCATCCAGGCATCCCAAATCTGGACTTTTTAAAAGCACTAGTTTAAATCCTAGGTTCATCTCTTAGTAGTTATATGACTTTAGATAAGCCCTTAGTTTCTATGTTTATAATATAAAAATTATAATAACAGCTTCTCATAAAGTTATTTTGAGGTCTAAATGAGATCAGGTATAAAGAGCTCAGTATCATGGCTAACACTTAGAAATTATTCCAAAAAATGCAAAAAAAATAGTTCTATTCAATATAGGAAATAAACATTATTTTAATTTCTGAATAATTTCTTTGTTTTGTCCCATTTTGATATGTGACAAGTAGATATATTTTATTTCTAGTTTTCCAGATAATCTGTATTCTAAACTTTACTCTAACTCAAAATTCAGTCTCTGAAATTCCTAGCTCTTGGCATCTGTATCTAATATTCAACTACCTTTAAGTGTTAGAGTTTGTACATATGAAGAACTGAATTAAGTAAAAGGTGTTACCAATCCTAAAATCCCAACTGCTGTTATGATGAAGAGAAACAATTAAAAGACACGTGAGTCAAATCGCAAGCAAAGGGGGAGAAGAGAGAGAGAAAATAGAAATGGAAAAAAATCATCTGGCAGAGGAGAAAACGATGTCTTGTAATATATATGAGAAAGAACTTGGTCAAATATTTTTTTTAAGTGAGAAGAGACATTATATATATATATATATACACATTATATATGTATACAAATGTGTAAGTTATTGCCCAGGTCTGAAGACAAATGTTTTTATTGTTATTTCAAAATCTCAAATGTTTGGGTGCCTTAAAATTTTTAAACCACTGACTATATTTAGTTATGATTAAAGGAAGATGTAATTAAGAAGCCAGAAATTACATATTTTTAAATGTTTGTCCAGAGCATTGTTCAGACAGACTGCTCAGCAAGCCTTATTGTTATTCCACTAGTATATATTTTGACTGGTCAATACACCCAAATCCTGTGGCCAAGTTGGCATAAATAAGATGTCATTTATTTAGTCAAACTAGCAGTAGGTTCACCAAGGAAGACAAAAAAAAGAAAACCTTGTATTTACTTTGGTAACTTAGCCATTTTTACCTTGAACAACATGATGTCCTATAAGCTATTCAGTAAGCTTGGAATTAAGGAATAGAACTATAAAAGGTGGATAGCATAGCAGTCCTTCACTTAATGTTGTAAACCGCTTTTCTCACCAGTATTTAGTCTAAGAAAATAAAATCTTCTTGAAAAAATTACTAGAAAGAGCACACATCAAGGAATGTAAGTGAGCATAGACTTTGGTTGACCTGAGAAGAGAACAAAAGATCGAAAGAAATTTCGTAAGGTTCTAAATTGGGCAAGAGGACTACAATATCTCTGATAATTAGACTTTCAGCACATTTGGATCTGCTAATTAGATCTAAGTTCTAATTAGACTTTTTAGGTAACTAAGAATAACATATCATTGCATGAATTTAATGTGTTTTTCTAGTTGAAACCTACAATTATCAGCCCTTTCCAAATTATTTTAATACAGAAAAAGCTGGCTTTTTGTTTATATTGTGACATCCCTTCTCTTAAGATATATTGTGTACATTTTAGGTTTCTTAATTAAACACCTCTTGGGTACTCAAAGAGAAGCTTGAGTTTTAATAGGAAGCACCTAAATCTTTTATTTATGAAGGAGACTTGCCATCGTGCTGCCAACTTTGGAAGCCACAAACAAAATGCAATGCGAGGAAATAAATCAGTCTTCAGGAGGAAGCAGCACGAATAGCCAGGTGCCCCTATAAACCATTCAGTCAATCAGAGCAGTCTCCAAATATGACTAAAGGATTGTTATATTTTTAAAGCAATGCAAATGGAATAGGTTCCTCAAAGTGAAAGCTCCTGATCTAGTATCAGAATTAATAGCATGACATTTCTTCCCAAGATGCGCATTATGGGATTCTCTTTGCAGCTTTGCTTTTTGAGTTATCTGCTAATTCAAGTCACAATCTCTCTTTCTTTTCCCTCCTTATTTTTGAATTGAGAGTTACCAGTTTTTATGTGTTGTGACTTATAGGCAGTGATTTTAAAACTGTTAGCTCTCAGATTTGGATATTACAAGAGCTGAGAACTACATGACGATGTAAAATTAAACCAGTATTTGGAGTGTAAAGAGCAGTGAATCGCTGCAAGACTTTAAGGAAAAGGCAGCTTCCAAAATAGTCTAAGGAAATCGATAGCACTGACCAAACAGGCAAATTATATTGTTGTATGTATTGTGAATACTTGAAAACAGCAAAGCCATATACATGATTTTGCCCCTCAAATAAAAACAGTAAACCTTCTAACTTTATTAAAAATCTTATTTTTTCCAATAAAAGCAGTGTAATACCTAATTAAAACCATTGAAACTATAAGAATCTAACTTGTACAATAATTGATATATTAAGAACAGATATTATACTAGAATTATATGCACTATTATTTTTCCAATTAGTGCATTACTGGGACTGAGTTACTGGTGTATTATCACTCCTTATTATTATCACTCCACGTCCTTAGTGAGTCTCCTGAAACATATTGGATACTGTAGTATGCCATATAATGATATTTAAGAGTGGGAAATGGAATTTCTGATTGCTTCGTTTGCTATTAAAAAAGAAAACCTGTGCAGGACCTTTCCTATACCAGTTATTTCAAGAGATATCACACAGTTTTCTGCAAGACTTTTGCATAGGTGATTGGACTGTTCTTCAGGCAGGAAAGTGACCAAGCTATTTTACCTTTCAGCTTGGGTGCTGGAATCCTATCACAGGGCTGAATGGGTCACTGACTGACAAGAAACTAGAGAATAACATGCGTGGAGTGGTTCTACGTGTGGTGACCGTTCTGGTAAGTGTGATCTGAGCCGTGTGGTTCTGGCTTCTAGAAGTTACTTTATCCTTCATTTCTTTATGTTTTAGGTGATGCCATAATCGTTAAAGAACTTTGAACAAATCCCGACTGTGCTTTCAAAGATATGTTTAATGGTCATATTTTCCGACCTTTAATTTATGTGGATCAGAATCAGATTTTTGTAGGCTTTGCTTTTAATTACAGTGTTTTTGTAATTTTCTTTCTGAGACATTTTAGGCCCAGTTTGCTGTACAAGATAAAGATCTCCCTCAGGCATTTTGTCACTGTAAATCTGCATAGATAAGATTAATCACGCCAAGCAAGGGTAGAGTTGACAAAATGTAGTACACTCAGTAATACTCAAACATTGGCAGACTAAAACGTAGCAAGAACCTACTTCAAGGAAAAGATCATACAATTGTTTAGTAAATATTCCTTGAGAGTCAACTCTATTTAAGCTCATTGCTGATTACTGGGTTTCACTGATGAATAAAGAAATGGATAGATATGATTTTGTCTTTATGAAGCTTACCATCTAGTGATTAAATGGAATTATACATGTAAAATATTTATACAATTACATTTACTTAGAATCAAACGGCAACTATTATCATCATTCTGTATATTATTATTTTCCCTTTTAATAAGCATATAAAATTACATGTAAAAAATATTTTAAACAGTAAAATACTTGAATGGATACTGTCTAAATACCCATAAAGCAGGAAAATATGTATTCTCCCTTGTTATTTCTGTGAGTTTAGGCTTATGCTACTCTATAGTCAGTTTCAAAATGTCCATGGTTATTAACTTTATTTTTCCTTAGAAAAGCCTCCTTGTTTTTAAATTTGAAAACGTCTTTTCTATAGGCTGAATAAATGGCAGAATTTGTAGATGGAAGAAACATGGTCTCTTTTTTTAAATTGCTGCCTATTGAGTATCTAACAAAGTTTATAACAGCAAGGTCTGCCCCTTATACATTGTTCAATATAAATTAAGTGGACTCAACATAATTTCATTGTTTAAAAAGAGATCTGTATTATTCTCTGTAAGAGCATATTCAAATGAGTAGTCTATCCCCCCTTTTTGGTGCCTATAATTTATTCTTAGCTATTATTTTGATAAGATTTTTACTTTTTTGGCAAATATTATGAATACTTGACAACTTGAATGCGATGGTGATTCTGAATGCACCCAAGGCTGTGGATATGCAATGGTATCGATGTGCTATTATTTAAAAAAAAAAAAAAAGACATTTAAAGTGCACTGAACTATTAATAGTCTCTTTTCTAGTGATTAACATAGAATGTCAGGAGAAAACTTCAAGAAAGACAATATATCTACATTGTTTTTGTCTTTGAGATTCAGATTTCTAAGGCTAGCTAACCTCATTTAGTCACTAAGCAAATATTTATTTAATACTTTACTGTCTGATAGACTTAGTAATGGCTATAAAATGAATAATACATGTACCTAATACATTACATATCTTTTATGTAGGTATATGTATTCACCTTATAGGTATATTCATACCTCAGGGTACACAACAAATCTTGTTGGGAGATGCACATACAAAAAGAAAACCAGGCGAGAACTGTTAGGTATTTACTATATGCCAAGTATTTTATGAAGTTATTAGCCTGTGTTGTTTTATTTAGTCCTTACAGTATTTCCAAGAAATAGGTACTTCTCTGAGTCCAAGGATGAGGAAGAGGAAACTGGGACATGCAGAGGTTGGTTGGAAAAAAAAAATGTTGAGTATATACTGAGTTAGTATATAGAGAGAGTTAGGATTCAAATCCAGGAAGTCAAACTGACTCCAGACCTCTTAACTTCTTCCCTCTTAACATTATATTATATCCTCTCTACTCCTACTGTGATAAGTATGAGAATTGAGGTATCTATAGGACTTTATATGGCTTGAGGGTTAAAAATTCTTAACTCTGAATAAGATGACAGTGAGTTTTATTGGGAAAACTTCATATGGCAAATTATTGTAAATTTATGTCCAGACTGAACAAAATTATTGTCATGCATGAAATTGCCATGCATGTATTGCTTCATACAATGATAATGTGTTCATGCCTCAGTCTCACCTTCATGACTCATAAGGGCCTCCATGTCCTGTAAGCTCAGCCCTGCACAGATCCCAGACATGTTAGTTAGTGGAGACATGGAAACAATGTTTTCCCAGGTCTTCTGTGAGGCAATGTGGAGTGATGTAAATGAGGCAGTGTGTAAAAGGTCCTTACTCTTATTACACTCCCACAATATGTAGCCATTATACTCAATTATTTTATAGGCTTACTGTTTCCTCTCGTAATTCTGTTTGAATGGAACCAGCCATGACCTTATTTATTTTCCACAATCACTCTTCCAGGTCTAGCTCTTACTTATGTGGCTTTGCAGGCTTCTGCTAAGAATGCTAATGACTCTCCCCTCAATCCACCCAGCAACTCCAAAATCTTGATGCCTACTAAACCCTAGAACTTAGATTTGGTTTATACTGAACTTGATTTGGCCACGTAAACACCACTTTCTTGTATTCCATGAACTTGCCTCCAACACTATCAAGAAGGGAGAAGGAAAAGGAGGTTTCATGTGTAAAGCCCCTGAGGGGAGGTCTCTCAATCTTTATTCCATCCTAACTACAATCTAGTCCCAGTTCTACACATGCCTCCTTTAGTGCTGAGGACATTTATGCTATAATGACACACAGGTTAATAAAATTGATTTTCTCTACCTACGTTTTGAAACCGCCATTCCTATCACCGTTAATGATATTTCATTGACTTGAAAGAAATACTGATACTTATTTTAAACCAAATAATTCAACTCCATACCATTTATTATACTGTTGGAAATAAATGGTATACACAAATGCTTAACTAAAGAGAGTTATGCCTCTATCAGAAAGGATGAATACCTAACTTTTGTAGCAACATGGGCGGGACTGGAAGAGATTATGCTGAGTGAAATAAGTCAAGCAGAGAGAGTCAATTATCATATGGTTTCACTTATTTGTGGAGCATAACAAATAACATGGAGGACATGGGGAGATGGAGAGGAGAAGGGAGTTGAGGGAAATTGGAAGGGGAGGTGAACCATGAGAGACTATGGACACTGAAAAACAACCTGAGGGGTTTGAAGCGGCAGGGGGTGGGAGGTTGCGGGAACAAGGTGGTGGGTGTTAGGGAGGGCACGTATTGCATGGAGCACTGGGTATGGTGCAAAAACAATGAATACTGTTATGCTGAAAAGAAATTAAAAAAATAATAAAATGACTATTAAAAGTTATAAAAAAAGAAAGTAGGAGTTATAATAATTTTATTGGTAATAAGTAAATATCTTCACTTTTGAACTGCTAATCTTGATCATTTGATAATAAAGAATGAAGTAATAAAAAAAATAAAGGTATTTGACCAGTACAAATAAAGGTATCATTAACAAGGATATAAATAGGGTTAAAGGATTCAACAAGGGGTGTTGATGCATCAGGGCCTAGCTGCACAGCAAGTCTTGACTACCCTGAAATCTGATGGGGCATGGGGAGGTGATAGTACTAAGATTTGGCAATAGCTAGAACCATGGGAGGCCATTCAGTAGTAGCTGTGACTTTCCATACAGAAAGAGGATAGAGAAAGTCACTCTCAAACCACAATCAAGCAGTGAGGAAGTGGGGAGAGGGGTTATGTCAATTTCCCTTCTTCTGTCTTTCCATCCCTTCATTGTCTCCAGGTGAAAACCTAACCAGAAGTCAGGGAGCAAGGGAACCCAAGTAAGGAAGACTATGAAGGTCAGCCAGGCTGCCAGGACACAAAGCAGGGCAGTGAAGGGCAGAGTGGATCCAGAGGGGAAATAGGGAAGAACCAACATTAGCATCTACTATTTGAAAGAACCTGTTAAAAACTTTATATGTGTTATTTAGTCCTTATAAAAGCCCTACAAGAGATGTATCAATGACATTAGAAGGTTGAAAATAGGGCATAAAAATGCAAACTAAAGTTCTATGACCGTATAACTAATAAGAGCTAGAGATAAGTTTCAAGCCCAGAGATTTGGGCTCCAGAGGCCACATTCTTAGCCCCTCTGATATCTCCCTTAAGAATCTGAATGAACTTATGTTAGGCTTAAATTAAATATAATTATTGAGATGGGAAGGTTCCAAATTTATGGGATTGATAACTTAGGAGCATTTTTCTAAATAGCATCACATATGGATAACTTTATACTCAGCCATCTCCAAAGCTACGTAAATGTCTTATGGAATGAGAATAAAATTCAGACCCATCAAACTTAGTCCTTTTTCTACAATTTATGTTTATATTGGCCCACTAATCTCTCCTTTTCCTGAGTACCAAGTGTATTAGTACAAGACATTTATTAAGATTTGTGTTTTCCTTTTAACTTCTAAAGTAGTGGATCTATGGATAGCCATAAATAACCCATTATGTCATTCAGTTTTTTTCATGGTAAGTCACAAAAAGTTGTCGCAAACATGACTGAGTTGTAAATATCATTATAATACTCACAAAAATATAATGGAAAGAAGTTGGCAACAAGTGCAAAGTAAGGCTTGAGAAGGAAGCTATGCTGTACAAGATCTCTGAAAATATAAACTGGCATTTAGAAGGAACTCACTGATTAATAATTCTTAAAAACAGACACATGGCATCTCTAATGAAACATGAATTTACTCAAATTCATTTGAGAAATATTTATTGAGTGCCTTCTTCTAGGTGCTTGGGGTACATACAAAACAAAGAAACTGACTTTGGGAGTTGCATTCCAGTAGGCATCTTCTAAAGCTCTCAGAATATTTTTGAAAAAAAATGCAATACCATTGTCCTATAGTAAGTGTGCAACACAGTATTTCTTTTGCCATTACCATAGAAATAATTTTAAAACTTTGTATATATGTATGATTGGAAATTTATGGTAAAGCTGTGAGAGTGATATTTCTGTATTTTATTAATTTGAAACCATACAATTTTTAACATTTTAATATCTGAAATCAAGATGTGTTTTTCAGTTAATTAATGGTTCCTTACAATTATATTTGGCAGCATATTTTATCTTAGTGATAGGAAAAACAATTGTGCATTTTATAATTAAAAATTTTTAGATTAAATAATATATGGAGGGTATTTTTATAAAATTAATTAAGTTAATGGATATTCCTGGAAAGCTGAATTCAACAAATCTGGGCAAGAAGCCATCATAAAGAGAGAGACTATTTTAAGGAATACTTCCAAAAGAAAAGAAATAACATTAGGAAATGAAGCCAATTTTTTTTTAAAAAAGGACTGTAATAGCAATTTAAATATTACTATCTAAACTAAAACTATCATTAGAATCATAGAAAGATAAAAGTAGAAAATAAACAAAGGCAGCTTATCTTAAACCAATACCACATAAAGCAAAGTGCAAACTATGTGTTGAGAGAAGGTAAGTTTCCGCAAGCAGCTCACCATAAGAAAGGTATAGCAGGTAGCTGTGGGTTGCCTGGGTGGCTCAGTCCTTAAGTGTCTGCCTTCTGCTCAGGTCATGATCCCAGGTATGGAGGCCTGCATCAGGCTCCCTGCTCAGCAGGAAGCCTGCTTCTTCCTCTTTCTCTCCCCTGGCTTGTGTTGCATCCCTCACTGTCTTGATCTCTCTCTCTCTCTCTCAAATAAATAAATAGTAATTTCCTTTTCCTAAAATATTTCCTTACTATTAGTCTCACTTCTTGGAATTTAATTTTCAGCAGACCTTATTTCACTGTGAAAATTCACATGTTATCTGAGATCAGAGAAAGGTAAAATGACCTAAACCATTAGCCTTGACTCAACTATTTATTGAACATATATTATAAGCTTGAGACATTATCCTGAATTCCAGAAAGGCAAAATTAATAAGATACAGTCCTTGCTTTCCAGGAGCTCTACATAAACCATTTTGTCAAAATTATTAAGCTATCAGAAAATAGAACCTGTGTGTGAAGGACTCAGAATTAAATACATTTTGTAAAGGCTGAAAAAGAATGATAAAGTTGAGAGAAATACATAGAGAGAAATAGAGGACAGACATCACACTCTTTATGATCTAATCTCAGCAATGACATCTAGGACTGACTTCATGGCTTTACAGGACAATTTAATTCCTTATTTCATTATGTTCTTTCATTTAGAACTCTGTAACTCTGTTATTTTTTTTGTAATAATTTCATTAATGTTATATTCTCCCTCTAAACTGTAACAATAAGACACAAAGTTGGTTTCACTTATAATGCCTGGATTACAAAAGCAATCAGTAAGTATTTGTTGAATGAACAAATCAAAATATTCAGATAGCCAGAAGGGGTGTGTTTGGTGGGGCAGGGGAGGGAGGAGTAGAAGCAAAGGAAAGAAAAAGGAAAAAAGGAAGGAAAAAGGAAACAAAAAACCACACCTCTATAGATAATTACAAAAAATAAGAACAGTTTGGACACAAGACTATGTTAATAGGCCACACTATAAATTGGTGGTCTTAAGATTCTTCATTATTTGGTTTCCATTCACTAAATCCAGATTTCCAAGACAGACGGCAAAGGATAACCTAGAGTGATAGGTATTCATTTCCAGCATGGGATTTTATCCCTGAATCTTTTTCCCTTTATTACACCTTGCTGAATCAGACAAATCTGTTGGCATGCTGGAGACCCCTTTATCTGTTTTATTTACATCTTGAACAAGTCACTAAGCTCCCTGCTTTTCACTGTTCCCTTCTGAAGAACACCTGGGTTTCTCAAATTTTCCAGAGCTCTGAAATCACCATGGCTAGGTCCGTTACTCTCCCCAGTCAAAGCCTAAATGACTGAAAAAGCACAGCATTCAGTTTTTGTAGATTTCTTGCTATTTATTCCTTTTCCCTAGCTATTTGTTCCTTGCTGTTTATTCCTTCCCTCCCTCTACACACCTTAGTGAGGAAGGCAGGAGTGGATATCTGCTACCTCTCTGCCTCCTCAAATAGCTATGTCCTAGTGCTCACGTCATTCAGTGTTTCAAATGTGTCTCCTTAGCCATTCCAACCATTCCTTTTATATTAACCCAACATTATTGATTCAGCATCCTCTCTTTCCTATACATTGTGCTAGGTGCTAGGGATGCAGAGGTAACAAAATAGCATGATCATCACATAGAACATGACATCTACTGGTAATATTGACAACATCTAAAAAGAGACAATAATAATTAGGTAAACTGGGGATATAAGGAAATGCTTCTCTGACAGAGAACTACCTGAAGTATAGCTCTCAAAATGTGAAGGACTGTTATATATGTCCTAGATGTCTCGCAGAAATAACTTGAAGGGTGGAAGATGGAGACAGGATGTAGGCAACAAGATAGTTTACACATAAATAAAACCCATGTTATATTATTAGACTATTAAAGTCCGAAATCAGTAGGAATATAGTCATATAATCTATATACTATTTGACAAACTGTTGTCCCATAAACTCTATAGGTTTGATCTGACACTTAAAATTTTACATTTAGACTCAGTATTAAAAGTACAAAGAACATAAAGATTTATTTTCAAAAAGCAAAAGACTCAAAGCTATTAAATCTTTTGACAGAATTGACACGAGGAAATGACTTAACCCACTTACATTGTGATCAGATAACTATATGCTTTTAAGGTAAAGAAGTAAAAATCTTTAACTCAAAACATCAAGGATCACTCTCATTATGAAATAGCAAGATCATATATGACAAGAAGTTACAAATAATATTGAATCATATAATAGTCTGGATCTTGGAGACAGTCATCATTAGCCCTTTTCCCACAATGTTTTCATTTCTAATTCATTGATATTTCATAATTCATTTTCTCAGTCTGTGGAAAGTATAGGATTAGACATAATCAGGATAATGGATAAGAGAAAAAAAAGGAAAATATGGTATGACTGTACAGTTCATAATCTTCTATTGAAAGAGCAATCCAAATAGAAGAAAAAAAAAAACTTACCTCTTTTTTTTCTCTTGGATTGTGCCTCTTTGGAAATTTATTCAATATTATTATATTAAATACAAATAAATAAAACTTGGATTTTTTTTAATGTTAAGGGTCATTATGGCTAATATGTAACTAACAAAATCTCAATTTTTATAATATATGAGAAGGTATGAAGTTTAGAAATAGTAATTGATATATGTCAGTATAAGATCGAGGAACACATTTATTTCTTCTGGAGATACATTATAACTAAGCAGTAAATAACATGTGATTAATTTTCTTACTGGAAGCACTTTAGCCTATTTCATACCTTTTCTCCACCTAATCTTCTCTCCTGAAACACATGCAAAGCATTTGGCATGTACTGAAGAGAGTTCTGGCCTTACCAATCAAAATATGTCCGTTCAAGTTCCAGCTTTTCCACTTAGTAGATCATTGAACTTATAGAAACAAAAGAACTATTTTTGAAACTTAGTCTTCCTGCTGTAAAAGGGAAATAATGGAACTGGCCTTTAATGTGACCAAATGGGTTTTTATGGGTAAATATGTTAAACTATGTGAAAGCAGTTAGCAAAGTACACAGCGTCTTTAAATATAAGATGTATTGTCCCTGCAGTAGAACAGTGATATGCAAATTGAAGAAAAGAAAAAATGAGCATGACTGATCACAAAAGTATAATTCATCATTGTCACCAATCTTCAGATTTTTGTGGGAAATTATTTATAGGACATAAGGCAGACAAAGACACATGAATTGTAGACTCATGACTTTTAGGCCTAGTTACTATTACCTTAATTTGAAAATCTGCTAATGAGAGCCACCACAACTCTTATTGCTAGTGAAGCTGGTGCTTTTGAGAGGAAAAATGAGGAGCAACAACAAAAAAATACCCAAGGATTAAAAAAAAAAAGCCCCTAATTATAAACTTAAAAAATTTCTGAAAGTCTGTGTATCTAATTATATTGTCTCAGAAGAATTGTGTTTGATTCCAGGCTAGCTCTAAATAGATTATAGATTAATAAATAACTAAGAAAATGCTTCAGTAATAGCCCTGAAATTCATTGTCCTCATTTTTTTGCTACGGACATAGTCCCAGTTTTTGCTACTTGAAAACCTTCAGCATTTTGAACCTCCACAGAGGTTTAAGCTTTCATGAAGTCTTGGCCTCTCAGCCTCCTGAGACTAGAGACAAAGTTAGGCCCAGCGAGAATAAGCTTGACAGGAGGCTCCACTGGACAGGTACTCACAGTCGGGAGGTGCTAAGCTCTGGTAGCTTCCACAGCAATGTCTGAAAAGGGCTTCTTTGAAAGAGTTAATAAATAATATAGTTTGGTTTAGGGCTTCAGACAAAAATGGCAGCTTTGGCTGGTAAAGTCTCCAACTGATGTTATATAAAATAAATGGAAAGTTGCAATAGAATACAACAAGTACTATGTCATAAATACTGCATTGGAAGTATACAGCATAGCCCTGTGAAAAGCAGTCCCTGGAGGAGTTCCATCTCCAGATTGGCAGAGTGGGGAGTTCATGGACCTCCTTCCCAGCAAAACGCCCAAAAAATTAAGTAAGTAAATAAATAGATAAAGCCATTTAAAGTCTGGAAATTTTTCTAAGGGCATACAGAAAATGAAGTAACACTCAAGAAAATCTAAAACTCAGTCAGAACTACAAAAGTCTGTGGCATCTAAACTACCTCCTAATCCTTCCCTTTCCACCTCAACTCCTCCCCAACTCAGCTTGATGGAAGTTCCACTCCAAGCAGGTTTTCCCAAGAAGACAGGACTCCCTCACCCCCAAGTTCCCAGTGAAGAGTTATTTCATCTGGAGGAACTGGCAGCTAGCATTTCTTGTACCTTCCACCTCTAATCTGAAGAGGCTAAATTCCAGGTGAGAGAGGCTAACAGTTTGGGGGCTCCTTTTCTCCATTCAGCTTCCATCCACAGAATGCAGTTTCTACTTCAGGTGTGGCAGGCCTGGAATACTGGGGCCTTGATTCCTCCAGCTTGTTCCAAAGGTTCCAAGCCAACAAAGGTGAGTGGAGAAGACTGGAGGCTGCACCCAACCCAGTATTCAGAGTAGGGGCACTGAAATTTTGCTAAGGGAAGATACAGTCCATAAGAAAAGAGAGCACATAGGCATTCTCCAATTATTTGAAACAGTATAGGGAAGTTATGTCAAAGACTCCTCTAAAGTTAGAGCAACAAGCTAAATCATAAGCCAACTAGTTCGCCAGTGAAAACCAGGGAAAGAGATGGTCAGAGAGAGTCTTCCTGGGATCAAAAAAAATGTTAAAGGCTAGCCTCTAAAATAACACCTCCTGAAATTTATTTTGTTCAGACAGATGAACAATTTTTTATCCAGGGCTTTCCTGAAAACAATAAAGCAATCAGCCAGTAATTCATGGAGTGTAATGACTACAATGAATATGACACAATATCTATATGGACACAAACATCCTCAACAAAATGCTAGCAAACTGAATATAGGAGCATATGAAGAGGATAATTCACCATGACCAAGTGGAATTTATCCTAGGAATATAAGTTTGGTTCAATATATGAAAATCAATGTCCTATACCATATTAATAAAAAAGGAATGAAGTCACATGATCATCTCAACAGATGTAGAAAAAGAATTTAATAGAATCCAACACTATTTTATGATAAACACTCAACAATCTGGTAATAGAAGGGAATTTCCTCAACTTGAGAAAAAGATCTATAAAAAACTCAATAGCTAATCTCATATCTCTGGTGAAAAACTAGAAATCTCCCTGCCCTAAGGTCAGTAACAAGACGTTGGTTATCACTATTTCTAATCAACATTGTAGTGAGGATTTTAGCCAGCACCATTAGGCAAGGAAATTAAATTTTAAAAATGAGATTAAAAAGGAGGAAGTAAAATTGTCTCTATTTGTAAATGACATGATCTACATACAGAAAACCCTAAAGCATGTATAGATACATATACACACATGCTGTTAGAGTTAATAAATGAGTGCAATGATTTTGCAGGTTATAAGGTCAGTGTACAAAAAAATTGTATTTTTGTATACTAACAATGAAAAATCTAAAAAAGAAATTAACGAAATATTTCCATTTAAATATATCAAAAAATAAAATAATTAAAAATAAACAACAAAATAACTGTGATTTTTATACACTGAATGCTATGGAACATAGTTGAAAGAAATTAAAAAGTCCTAAATAAATGGAGAGATATTTTGTGGTTATGGATTGAAAGACTCAATATTTATTATGATGGGAATATTCTCAAAAAAAGAAAAAAACGATGGGAATATTCTCCAAATGGATCTACAGATTCAGTGAAATTCCTATCAAAATTCTAGCTCTTTTTTGCCATAATTAACCAGCTGATTCTAAAATTTGTGTGGAAATGTCATAGAACCAGTATGGGGGGGGGGAGGGGAGGCAACAACAAAGTCTTGAAAAAGAACAAAGTTGGAAGACTCACACCTCTCAATTTCTTAGCTTACTAAAAAGCTACAGTAATCAAGATAGCATCATATTGGTTAAAGACAGACATTCAGATCAGTGGAATAGAACTGAGAGACCAGAATTAAGCCAAAATTAATTGATTTTAAACAAGTGTGTCAAGACCATTCACTGGGGAAAGAATAGTCTTTTCTAAAATCATGCAGACACAACTAGGTACCCATATGCAAAAGAATGAATTCAGACCCCTACTTTAAGCCATATGTAGAAATTAACTGCAGGGTTGCCTGGGTGGCACAGTTGGGGTTAAGTGTCCAGCTCTTGATCTCAACTCAGGTCTTGATCTCAGGGATGTGAGTTCAAGCCCCACACTGGGCTCCACGCTAGTTGTAGAGCCTACTTAAAAACAAAACAAAACAAAACAAAAAAACTCCAAATGGATCATAGACTTAAAAGTAAAAGTTAAATCTATAAAACATTTAGAAGAAACATCGGTGTAAACTTTGTAACATTATTTGGGCAATAGATTCTTAAATGTGACACTCAAGGCACAAACAATAAAAAAATCAGAAGATTGGATTTCATCAAAATTAACATTATGCCTCAAAGGACAGAATCAAAGGAAGTGAAAAGTCAACCCATGGCTTGGTAGAAAATATTTGCAAATCATATTTCTGATAAGGGACTTGTTTTTAGTATATATAAATAATAAAGTTGGAATAACTCAATATGAAGAAGAAAAATAAACCAATTAAAAATGGACAAAAGATCCCAACGGATAGTTTTTCAAAGAAGGGATATAAATGGTCAATAAGCACGTGAAAAGATTACCAAAATTATTTGTTGTAATGGAAATGCAAATCAAACCTATAATGAACTACCACTTTGCACCTTCTAGGATGATTATAAGTCAAAAGGACAGATAATGGTGACTGTTGACAAAGTTGTAGAGAAATCAGAACCCTCATAAATTGCAGGTGGGAATGTAAAATAATGTAGTTGCTTTAGAAAACAGTTTGGCAATTTCTCAAATGGTTAAACACAGGGTTACTATATGACTCAGAAATCAGAAATTCTGATACTTAGATATATCAAATATATATATCTGATCTAAGTACTTAGATAATACTTAGATATATTCCAAGGAGAAATGAAAACGTATGTCTACACAAAAACTTGTACACAAATATTCATAGCTTTTTTGATAATAACAAAAAAATATTGAAATAACCCAAATGTCCATCAACTGATGAATGAATAAAGAAAAGGCAGTATACTGGTAAAATAGAATATTATTTTGCCATAAAATCAAATGAGCACTGATAACATTGTACACGGATCAAACTTGGAAACTTTATGCTAAATGAAAGATGTCAGTTACAATAGATAATATGTCATATGATTCCACTCATGTGACGCGTCAAGAATAGGCAAATGTATAGGCATAGGAAGTAGAGTAGTGACTATTTAAGGCTGGAGAAAATTAGGGGGTTGGGAAGTGATGGCTAATGGGAACTGGATTTCTTTGCAGAATAAAGTTCTAAAACTGACTGCAGTGATGGTAGCCCATCTGTGAATACACTGAAGCCAATGACTGTGAACATGTCAAATGAGTGAATTATATATCAGTGAAGTTATTAAAAGAGAAAAAAGAAAGAAGAACAGTGTGGAACTGGATTATATTGAAATTCCCAGTTCTCCAACTCTCTATGATTCTGTCTTCATCTGTAAAATGGAAATAATAATACCATCTACCACACGGAGCCACGATGGAAATTAAAGGAATTAATGCATACAAAGAACAAAGGACTTGTAACAGCCTGGTACATAGGAAGTGTGTGTGTGTGTATTAGTTCTCTTTATGCACAGGGTGTTTAGAGAAAACTTAAAAGAGACATCTAACTCATGGGTAGGGCAGTGGGAGAGGCTTAAAGGATGATGAAGGATGATGCAACATGGTTTTGAAAGATGAGCAAGGATTTTCAAAGCATAGATAAAAGGGAAGAGATATTCAACAATGTAAAGAGTATATGCAAAAGTATGCAGACATCAAAATTTAAAGTGTCCTATAACTAAATAGGAATATTACCTGAAATAAATGTACTTGAAATGCAGAAAATTCCAGCAGCCTGTGTGTAAGGTATTCTTTTTTTAAGAGCCCCTTTGGAGACAATTCAATTAAAAATTTGTTTGTGAAAGTGAGGTTAGCATGATACAATTTCAATAATATCCATCAACAAGTTGAAGATATCATCATTACAACTCTGACCCAGCCTCAAGTTTAGATAAAATGGTTCTCATTTTTGTTATGGAAACACTGTAATCAGTAAACGTAGCTCAGTATTGTATACATGTTTTGTTGTCTCCTCTGCTGATTGTACCCATCTTATGTGAGAGAAAAGGGAAAAGGGTTATTTTTATAAACAGACCCTTGAGAATTAGATACAAACGACGGCCTATACAAACGATGTAATTTATAGCAACACTGGAATACGTGTTCACTTCAATGCTTATTGAATGAAATCATCATGAGAATTGATGCATGACAATGGCTTGACAATGTCTTATTCTTTCTCATCACACCAATTCTTAAGTTGATAGTTGTCATGCAGACATGTGTGAGTATCACTACTGCACTGAGGTAACCATGCATGATCTGACATTTTTCCTTTTGGAAGTTGAAACCTGAATTCTTGGACTAAACAATAAATATTTCAGAGACATGTTATATAACTTACTTATGAAAAATAGATTTACTATTTGTCTCAAAATGTTTAGAAAGAAATTGACAGAGCATTTGCAAATTCAAAGATATAGGCATCATGGGTCTATATTAACTTCCATTACTTCTGCAGTATTCTAACCAAAATTATATGAGCTGTGTTATACTTTACTTTCTAAATTGCATTATTCCACTGTATCTGAAAGAAAGTAAATAAGTGACCTTGAAGTTTTCAGTTATCTTTTGCCACTGCAATAATCTTAGTATAGTTACAACAACACTAAACCAGTCCTATATACAGTTCCTCAGAAATGAACATGAGTATAAAAATTAAAAAATGAATAAAAATAAAAAGAATAAACAGAGACATGTCTCTGATATAGATTTTTCTCTTTGGAGTTACAAAGGATTCTATTAATGAATTAATAATCATTAAAGCTTATAGATAATGTTCCCAGCTAACACTTAGAGCATACTTACTAATAAATCTTATTCTTGGTATTTTAAAATCTCCTGTCTTCATGGAACCCTTAAGATTCTTATTTGCATTTTCGTGATATGACTGAGACTTAGAACTAATTAAATAACTTCTTCAAGTTGGCAAAAATAAGCACTGATAAAAATAAGCGTTGAATTTAGGTTTGTCTGACTCCCTAACCACCCATGATGGGGTAAGGATTACTAGACTAAATCTCTGTAATAAACAACTAGAAAACAGAGCGATGAATGGAAAAAAAAACTTTCAAACCTTGGTTAGTAGGTAAAAAAGGATTCTGATGGTTAAGAGGTAGAGACCACAAAATGATCCCAATAATCACTCCAGATTTCTGGCTGGTGGGAATTTCCATACTGGAGAAACAGGGATATAGATCCAAAACAGAGCTTATCAGCCTTACTGAGTTTAGAAATTAGAGATCTAAGTTTGGGAAGGCTGAGGTGGTTGGTAATTTAGGGACATGTTCTGGAAAAGAGAGAGCTGTCAAGGAGAATACTTGCAGAAATTTTAAGTCTTGGCTGAGTAATAAGTTGTAAGTGCGTGCAGAGAAACTATACAAAGCTGGGCAAAGAATGACAGGAGGCAGATCAAGTCCCAGAACTCACAGATGATGTAGAGACTTTTGAGAAAGATTTTGTTTTGTGTGTGTGTTGGGGTGGGGGAGGAGGAGGATCTTATTCTACCAAGACCTTAAAGGGGTATGAGAAAAGCATATGTTTATCTTTGAATTATGTAACAATTAATAGATATTTAAGTATATAACTTATATAGCTATTAAGTGGCATAGTCTCATGTTTCTTGCTATTTTGGTTTCTTAAATGTTGCCCTGATCTCTCAAAAGGTCCCTCTTTTTATTAGGAAGATGCATATTAATCTGCCACCTCTGAACTTCAATAGCACATTGATGTTGCTGTTTTTTGGGTTTTTTTTAAAGATTTTATCTATTCATTTGACAGACAGAGATCACAAGTAGGCAGAGAGGCAGACAGATAGAGAGGTGGAAGCAGGCTCCCTGCAGAGCAGACAGCCCAATGTGGGGCTCGATCCCAGGACACTGGGACCATGACCTGAGCCGAAGGCAGAGGCTTTAACCCACTGAGCCACCCAGGTGCCCCTGATGTTGCTGTTTTATTGCTGACCTAAATTAGCCTTGGGTAAACAGATGCAAAAAAAAGAAAAAGAAGAAGAAGAAGAAGAAAGGAAGAAGAAAAGAAAAAGAAAAAGTCACAGGATCTCTTTGCTTATGTATTAGAAATCCTCCCAATAAATAGGGAAAAATGGTTTTGAATTAAAATGAAGAATTATATTTATTATTATAAATTATATATAAAATATATAACAAATTATATATAAATCTAATTATAAATCATTATAAAATGAATAATTTGGTTTCTGTTTACAAAGGAAATAAATTTTGAGAAAACCTAGTGTGCTTTCCCAGTGTCTCTCAAAGAGCCATGGAGTTGGATGTCAGTAAGGAAGCTGGACCTCAAGTGAGATTCAGATTCTTTCACAGAAACAGGAACAGGTTTTACCAATAGGGGACCATTTATTAAATCACTATCCATTGCACTAAATGGGACTCTAGGGTAGACTGAAATGAGAAGAGATACCTCCAAAAAGCATTCAGCGTGGGACTAGCTTATTCAACTGTCAGCTTCTAGAACACAACAGCTACTAAAATTCAGCTCTCTCTAGGGAGGTAGGAGTCAGTCAAGGAGAGAATCACCATACTGCATGGAGGCCCCAGAAATGGAAAAGTTGGTCAAGGAAAGGAAGGCAAATGCATACTGGTTCAGAATACATCCCTTGGGTTTTTTAATGATCAGTTAAAATACAAAGAGGTTTGGGTTGTAAGGTGTCGTTTCACAGCATCTCCATGTAAACTGTGTACTAATTATTTTAACCTGGAAAAAAAAGGTGATCATGTTGGAAACTGAGCAGAATTTGTGATTCTTGCATGTTTAAAATCTTTTAGCAAGGAATTTCAGGTTCTCTGGGTGATGGACATTAGTGGGAAAAAACGAACATTATATTTTTAAGGATTTTTTTCTTGGGTAGATTTTAAGTTTTTTTTAATTTTTTTTCTCTATCTCTCTTTTATTTTAACCATTGCTAATACCATGATAATTTGAAATGGGAAAATGGACTGTTCAAACTATTTTTCCCCATTAATTCTTATGTATAGTAGTGTGCTCCACAGTTCAGTTAAAAATAACAAGCTGTATGTTGTTCTGAACTACATGTAATCTCCAAGACCATGGTCAATAAAGCACTCAAGAAAATGAAGATTTGAAGCAGAATGGTCTGAAGTCTCTGGGGGAATAAAGAAGCAACCAATTAGCATTTGAAGGCAAGGCCCTTTACTTTTTAAAAATCAGGAGAATAAATAAGTGATCACTCATCAAGAACAAAGAGTTTGAAGAATATCTCACTTTTGTTTTATTAGTCCTTTCAAATTTTAAGAATGACCTTTGGTTATCAACTCCAAGAACTAAGATGTATTTTAACACACATAGTATTACATTTGGGAACACAGAGTATCTCCTTGAGGAATGCAAGAATAAATAGGACCAATGTTATTTTTGACATTCTTAAGTGACTTTTGCTCCATCCAATGGAGGATCCCACAGAGAGGAGGTGTTAGGGCTGGTATAGGCTAAGTTTTCTGATTTATTATGCTATCAAATATAGCAATGAAAAAAAAAATTTTCTGCATCTTTACACATTCCAGTAAATTATCAGAACCTACCTCTAATTCCTTATTTGTATCCCCATAATTAATTCAAAACTGTAGTTCATATCCATAGTCCTGGTAAGAGGTGGCACAGAGGTCATTTTTATATGTCTTATTATTAATTTTAATAACATTTCAGGTAATCTTCTTTATATGCTTATTAATTTGTGAAACATAGAATATTGTCTTTGTAGCTAAAAGTTCAGACTTCTCTACATTTTGTAAATCCCCACAGATTTGCTTCTTGCTTTTGAATATCAGCACCTTTCTGCTTTCTACTGTTATGTTTCTGCCCTCTAAACAGGAGATCTTTTCCCACTGTGCTTCCTAATAAGATCAAAAGAAAAGGTACATCCTTCAGAAAGCATTCAGTTCACTAGAAATAGAGAACCTGTCACCTTATTCTTAAAACCTTAGATCGGGCAGGCCAGTGGCTGAAATAGTGAGTGCATTTTCCACAGAGGGTGTAGAGAGGGCTTAGTGAAATTATTAGGTGTCTTGCTCTCTCCAGATTTCCTTTTAAGGAAGAGACCATCTTTATTCAGAAAAAAAGCTTGGGACTGTTGGGAGAAAAACTTTTCCTCTACCCTCTTAGGTTCCAACGTTTGAGAGCTTGTGCATTAATGTGCAATAGGCAGAATAACAATGGGTTAGGGCTTCCAAAAGGAAAGTTTGGAAGGGTCTATTGTTTGTTTAATGCTACAGGGAATGAGAAGTCTCCTTTCTGGAATTTGCTGGAAACTCCCTTGGAGTAGGATAAGTGGCATTTACACTTTCAGAAGGCTCTGCTTTAGTCAGATAAGGAAAGTTCAAATAAGTTTTAAATGTTTTCACTTTAAAATAATCTTTGTGCTAAAACTGTGATCCCATCAATATGCTGACTAAAGTTAAAGTGTGAATCAGAAGAAGAACTTTTAAATTACTTTAGAAATAAAAAGGAATTTTAGAGTGCAGAAAGGGAATGAGAGAGACAGAGATTGATTGACTGATTGAGACACCACCATGTCGTTAAAAGACCAAGTTTTTGTTTTTTGTTTTTTTCTGGTATCTGCCACGCAGTTTATGCTCCTCATTCCCCACCCCCTAAGCATGTGAATGCACCCAAATACAGATAAGGCAGGCTAAATTAATAGTTAAAAATATAGACTTTAGTATCAGACAACACTGGATTCAAATTTCAATCTTTCTCACTAGTTTGTGAACACAGGCACATTATTTATTTATTCTATTCCAAATTTCAGTTCTCTTATTTATAAAATGGCAACAACAACACTGGAGCATTCCAAGAACTACATGAGGTGATGAATGTCAAGTGATAAGAATGAGCACAGGCCTCATTATTATTGTTGGTATTTTTTATTTGCTTCTTCCCTTCACCTGAAGTATGTTTTGAGTAAAAAAAACATTCTTTGACCTTGAACTCCCTTTATTCTACTAATTATTTCTCATGTCAGTGTCTGAGGCTAGTTTTGTGTCTATTTCCTTTTTTTTATTCTCCAACCACTGAAATTGGGTTTCTATCTTGACTTCTCCAAAGAAAGTGCTTTTCAAAATGTTGTCATGATCTCATACTTGACAAATGAGATGGACATTTTCAGGTTTTATTTTTCTGTACCTATTACCTATGTTAGAAACCACTGCCAACTTACTCTTTGAAGCTCTGTCCTCTCTTGAGTCCTCTAGCAGTGTCTTCTGCTGTTTCTCTTCTGACTTCTCTGTTCTACCTCTTTCACTGGAGTGTCTTCTTTAGGAATTCCATTTTTAGCTCTTTAAACCTAAATGACTTCATTTACTTTCTTGAAAACTACAAACAAATGTTTATTTCTAACCCTGGCCTCCCCCTCATACTTTAGACTGATGTATCAAACAAGTGTTGCAGTATTAAATATTCAGTACCAAAAACTTAGAAAATGTGAAAAAGGAAAAATAACAAATCATTTGTAATTCCTCCATCACAAACTTACTAAAATTTTGGTGTCTGTCACTTACTAACTAAACAAAACGAAATTACTTTACTCATAATGATGGAGATAATTATGATTCTAAACTCACAGGCCTATTGGGCATAAATATACAAAAAGCATTTGAAAAATGCCCAGCATGTAGTAATTTGTATACAGACCTTTGCTGCTATTATTACTATCATTATTTTTCAAATTTTAAAACCACACATTGCTATGGACTGAAAATTCATGTGAGCTTAATCCCCAACGTGATGGTATTTTTAGGTGAGGCCTTTGAGAGCAAGTAGGGCATGAGAAGAGACAGAAGAATGATGATCTCTCTGGTCTCTGCCCAATGAGGTGGGGCAACCAAACCCCTCATTATGCACTAAATCTACTGACATCTTGGTCTCAGACTTCCTAGCCCCCAGAACTGTGCAAAATAAGTATTGTTTAAGCCACTTAGTTCATGGTGACTTGTTATAACATGAATTAAGACACACTCACAAGTAGTTTTGTACATTTCCTTCCTATTTAGTAATATATGAATGAACATTCTTAATGTAAATAGTTTTTATACAGCAAATGTAATCAATATTTCCCCCATCTACTTGATGAATTATATTTATGCTTGCTTCAGACTTCCATTAATTTATCCACCCTTTTATATAATGCCCAACATGCCAACTGAAACTCACATTTTCTTTCCCATTCACTGAAATATATGGGAATGCAAAGGAAAACAACGCTTTTAAAGTGATATTTTTAATCTCCTAGAAGACTAATAAAAACAAACCAATCCCAAACGTAAAAAATGTTAATCTTGGGTTAAGAAAACAACTTGCAGCCCAACTCTGAGCAGAGGGCTAGGTGCCAGGGCACGGAGACTCTGAGGTTGATGACTGAATGTGCTGTGTAGTCATTGATCATGCAGATACTTTTTAAAAAAACATCTGTAATCGTTGAGCATTTCCTTTGTTTTCAAGTTCTCACTGTAGAAGTTGTAATGAACATTTTTTAGATATATACTTGTGCTTATGTATGATTACCCTCTTATGTAAAATTACCAGAAGAAATATATGAAAATTGAGACATTTGCTTTCCTACTGTGAATTTGTTTTCTTGAAAAGCTGTTGCAATTTTAGCTCACATAAGTGGTGTATAAGAAAGCCTGTTTCTTCACATGCTTGTTAGTAAACATTAACATTCTTTTTAATCTTTGCCAGTCTGATGAGCAATAAATAAAATAACTCATCTTATTTTAATTTTTGTATTTTCCAAAGGTGTGTTAAGAGAACAAAAATAAATAGTTCACTCTCAGTGTTTACTATTGAATTTTGTCCCTTTAAAATTTAATCTTAAAGATGATGATAGGGGTGCTTGGGTGGGTCAGTTGGTTGAGCAACTGCCTTTGGCTCAGGTCATGATCTTGGAGTCCCGGGATCAAGTCCTGCATTGGGCTCCCTGCTCCTCGGGGAGTCTGCTTCTCCCTCTGACCCTCCCTCTTCTCATGCTCTCTCTCTCATTCTTTCTCTCTCCTCAAATAAATAAATAAAATCTTAAAAAAAAGATGATAATTTTAATGATTGCAGTTGCTTCCAATAAATATAATTTCCCTTTTAACTGATTATATGAGTCACAAATATGCAGGGGAAAAAAAGAAAGTACACATTTTCATGCGTTCTTCTATTAAATTTGATGTGTATTAATTTGTATTCCAGTACTGTAGGTTTTTACAAAATACTACCTTTGATTCCATATTGAACATTCATCTTGAAGACTTTAGTCTATTGATTGAGAGTTTGAATTCCTGGGCACCTGGGTGACACAGTCAGTTAAGTGTCTGCCCTTGGCTCAGGTCATGAGTCCTGGGATCGAGTTCCATATCAGGCTCCCTGCTCAGTGGGGAGTCTGCTTCTCTGTCTGCCTCTGCTGCACCCCCCCACCTGCTTGTGCACTTCTGTTGCTCTCTCTCAAATAGAATAAATAAATATTTAAAGAAAAAGAAAATTTTAATTCCATTAATAGAAATTGTGATACATACCCCAAAGTAAAAAACCTTCAAGGAGAGTCTCAGAAGTCCATCTTCTTCTGAAGACTGGATGCCTCTACTGAGGTTCTCTAGGAGTATGCAGAGCATTACTCGCGTCTCACTAAAACTTTAAAACCTCACATTCAGTATATCCATGATCCCATTAGCTCTATCCTTCAAGAGCTACTGAGAATCCATTATTTCTCATCAATCCATTTTCCTACCAAGTTATGATCACCTCACTTCTGGTTTACTACAAAGGACTCGTAACTGATCTCCTAGCGTCTGTCTTATTCCTTCCAATCTTCATCAATAGTAGATGGCAACTGTCCAGTCAACTGTTAAATATATTAGATCATGTCCCTCCCCTGCCTGGAACCATCAGGCTGTCTGTCTCAGTGGAATTAACAGCTCAAGTCATTACAAGTTTAAGAGCTCTGTTTAGGCTCCATCTGGCACCCACCCATTACTTCTCAAACATTCTCTATCTAACTCTAGCTCCCTGGGTTCCTGCAATACCAGTGTCCCTCTTCTCTCCCACGTGGCAAAAGAAAACACCTGCCTGACAGCATTTGGCACTTACTCGCTTTTTTCAGTCTGGAATGCTCTTTCTACGAGGCTCTTCCTGATTGAAGGTACTGACTTTCTCACATCCTTTTGTTCTCATTATTTGGTTCATTTTCCCTACAGTACTTATCACCACCTGACATAACATATATAATACTTACTTTAGTTATTGTCTATTGCTCCTCTGAGGATGTAGGGCCTAGAAGGATAGAGATGTCTGTTCTTGTTTGCTTATTCACTAGCACATTCTTAAATAAAGCCAAGCATTAACACTCTTTTGAATGACTTAAAAAATATGAATTTCTGCTAGGTTCCTGCAAGTATATTATTTTGGTTAAAAATACCACTTGTCAGGGATGCCCGAATAGCTCAGTTAGTTAAGCATCTGCTCTTGATTTCAGCTCAGGTCATGATCTCAGGGTCATAAGATTGACCCCTCCAGCGGCTCCATGCTGGGTGTGCCTGATTAAGATTCTCTCTCTGCCCCTCTCCATAATCCTGCTCACTCTCATGCTTTCTCTCTCTTCCAAAAAAACAAAAAACAAACAAAAAAACACTAGTCATAAACATTCCAAGTTTAATTTATATGGCTTCATTAATTCTGGTATTTAATTAGGGTTAGTCTGCATTTATGAAATGCTTTTATATCCTGATGGAAAAAAGAGTCTTATAAGGTTCGGCTGACATTTATTAATATTACTGTTCTCGGCAATATTTTAATAGGAACATGATATTAATCAACGAGAGAGTTGTAAATATCATCATTCTGAAGTCAAATGTTACCAAGTCCTTCAGTTTAATATTTTTATAGATTTCTTATGTTTGGTATAGCCACTCACTTCTTGTGGTTGCAATATGCTAGATCTCCAAAAATGTTCTTGATACCTTTTTTTGGGATAACTGTGCTTATGAAGTACTCTGCACCTAGTAAACTTTTAACAATGCTTATAGAATAGAATCGACTCTTGCATGTGGGTATTCACGTAGGTGTTAAGCTGAGCAAAATAATGAAGACTTGGGCCAAAGAAACAAACAAAAAATATTATCTTGTGATCAGAAAGTAAATTGAGAGCCTGGTATTTCCAAGTTTGTATGATAATCATTTGGTCCATAAAATCTTAGTCTCCTAAAACGTATTTTCAAGTGCAGGCTAGGGAAAATCAATAAATGAGAATTAATGTACTTAGGATTTTTGTGATTGCATATTGTCCTTGGTAACCTTGTATTCCGTTACCACATTCTATATTTCTTTTAGATTCGCATGAAAACAAAATGAACACTTTTTGGTATCCTTTTGTCACTCTTCATTTAGCCTATAAGTCACTAAGATGTAACCATTTCAGGATTTGAAAGCAATGTATAAAATCAAATATATTATTTTTTAAATGAATTATTTGCATACTAATAGCCTTAACTTCATGTTAATTAAAGTATTTTTTGTCATTAATTATTTACAAAATAGGATCAGAAATATAAGATATGGTTTTAGGAAGTTAAGATGGCTTTTTTTATTTTAAAGATTTATTTATTTGACAGAGAGAGCACAAGCAGGTGGAGTGCAGGCAGAGTGAGAGGGAGAAGCAGACTCCCTGCTGAGCAGGGAGCCCTGATGTGAGGCTTGATCCCAGGATCCTAGGATCATGACTTGAGCAGAAGGCAAGCACTTAACTGACTGAGCCACCCAAGGATCCCTAGGATTGCTTTTTAAAGTTACTTCTATGATTTGTAACCTGAATGTTGCATGATAAAAATACTTTGCAAGGATTTTGAAAGATATGTTAGTGTGATATTTTCTAAATATTTGCTCCTCTATAAGTTTTTTTTTGCAATAGCTTTTTTCTTTTTATTTTGAATATATATTTTTTTAATTTTATTTTTTTTAACATATAATATATTTTTATCCCCAGGGGTACAGGTCTGTGAATCACCAGCTTTACACACTTCACAGCACTCACCATAGCACATACCCTCCCCAATGTCCATAACCCCACCCCCCTCTCCCAAGCCCCCTCCCCCCATCAACCCTCAGTTTGTTTTGTGAGATTAAGAGTCACTTATAGTTTGTCTCCCTTCCAATCCCATCTTGTTTCATTTACTTTTCTCCTACCCCCTCAACCCCCCCATGGTGCATCTCCTTTCCCTCAAATCAGGGAGATCATATGATAGTTGTCTTTCTCTGATTGATTTATTTCGCTAAGCATGATACCCTCTAGTTCCATCCACGTCGTCGCAAATGGCAAAATTTCATTTCTTTTGATGGCTGCATAGTATTCCATTGTGTATATATACCACATCTTCTTTATCCATTCGTCTGTTGATGGACATCTAGGTTCTTTCCATAGTTTGGCTATCGTAGACATTGCTGCTATAAACATTCGGGTGCATGTGCCCCTTTGGATCACTACGTTTGTATCTTTAGGGTAAATACCCAGTAGTGCAATTGCTGGGTCATAGGGTAGTTCTATTTTCAACATTTTGAGGAACCTCCATGCTGTTTTCCAGAGTGGTTGCACCAGCTTGCATTCCCACCAACAGTGTAGGAGGGTTCCCCTTTTTCCGCATCCTCGCCAGCATCTGTCATTTCCTGACTTGTTAATTTTAGCCATTCTGACTGGTGTGAGGTGATATCTCATGGTGGTTTTGATTTGTATTTCCCTGATGCCGAGTGATATGGAGCACTTTTTCATGTGTCTGTTGGCCATCTGGATGTCTTCTTTGTAGAAATGTCTGTTCATGTCCTCTGCCCATTTCTTGATTGGATTATTTGTTCTTTGGGTGTTGAGTTTGCTAAGTTCTTTATAGGTTTTGGACACTAGCCCTTTATCTGATATGTCATTTGCAAATATCTTCTCCCATTCTGTCAGTTGTCTTTTGGTTTTGTTAACTGTTTCCTTTGCTGTGCAAAAGCTTTTGATCTTGATAAAATCCCAATAGTTCATTTTTGCCCTTGCTTCCCTTGCCTTTGGCGATGTTCCTAGGAAGATGTTGCTGTGGCTGAGGTCGAAAAGATTGCTGCCTGTGTTCTCCTCAAGGATTTTTTTTTTTTAAAGATTTTATTTATTTATGTGTCAGAGAGAGAGGAGCGAGAGTGAGCACAGGCAGACAGAGGCAGAGGGAGAAGCAGGCTCCCTGCCAAGCAAGGAGCCCAATGTGGGACTCGATCCCCGGATACCGGGATCATGACCCGAGCTGAAGGCAGCTGCTTAACCAACTGAGCCACCCAGGTGTCCCTCTCCTCAAGGATTTTGATGGATTCCTTTCTCACATTGAGGTCCTTATTCCATTTTGAGTCTATTTTTGTGTGTGGTGTAAGGAAATGATCCAGTTTCATTTTTCTGTATGTGGCTGTCCAATTTTCCCAACACCATTTATTGAAGAGGCTGGCTTTGTTCCATTGGACATTCTTTCCTGCTTTGTCGAAGATTAGTTGACCATAGAGTTGAGGGTCTATTTCTGGGTTCTCTAGTCTGTTCCATTGATCTATGTGTCTGTTTTTGTGCCAGTACCATGCTGTCTTGATGATGACAGCTTTGTAATAGAGCTTGAAGTCCGGAATTGTGATGCCACCAACTTTGGCTCTCTTTTTCAATATTCCTTTGGCTATTTGAGGTTTTTTCTGGTTCCATATAAATTTTAGGATTATTTGTTCCATTTCTTTGAAAAAAATAGATGGTACTTTGATAGGAATTGCATTAAATGTGTAGATTGCTTTAGGTAGCATAGACGTTTTCACAATATTTATTCTTCCAATCCAGGAGCATGGAACATTTTTCCATTTCTTTGTGTCTTCCTCAAATTCTTTCATGAGTACTTTATAGTTTTCAGTGTATAGATTCTTAGTCTCTTTGGTTAGGTTTATTCCTAGGTATCTTATAGTTTTGGGTGCAATTGTAAATGGGATTGACTCCTTAATTTCTCTTTCTTCTGTCTTGTTGTTGGTGTAGAGAAATGCAACTGATTTCTGTGCATTGATTTTATATCCTGACACTTTACTGAATTCCTGTACAAGTTCTAGCAGTTTTGGAGTGGAGTCTTTTGGGTTTTCCACATATAGTATCATATCATCTGCGAAGAGTGATAGTTTGAATTCTTCTTTGCCGATTTGGATGCCTTTAATTTCCTTTTGTTGCCTGATTGCTGAGGCTAGGACTTCTAGTACTATGTTGAATAGCAGTGGTGATAACGGACATCCCTGCTGTGTTCCTGACCTTAGCGGAAAAGCTTTCAGTTTTTCTCCATTGAGAATGATATTTGCGGTGGGTTTTTCATAGATGGCTTTGATAATACTGAGGTATGTGCCCTCTATCCCTACACTTTGAAGAGTTTTGGTCAGGAAGGGATGCTGTACTTTGTCAAATGCTTTTTCAGCATCTATAGAGAGTATCATATGGTTCTTGTTCTTTCTTTTAGTAATGTGTTGTATCACATTGATTGATTTATGGATGTTGATCCAACCTTGCAGCCCTGGAATAAATCCCACTTGGTCGTGGTGAATAATCCTTTTAATGTACTGTTGAATCCTATTGGCTAGTATTTTGGCGAGAATTTTTGCATCTGTGTTCATCAAGGATATTGGTCTGTAGTTCTCTTTTTGACGGGATCCTTGTCTGGTTTGGGGATCAAGGTGATGCTGGCCTCATAAAATGAGTTTGGAAGTTTTCTTTCCATTTCTATTTTTTGGAACAGTTTCAGGAGAATAGGAATTAGTTCTTCTTTAAATGTTTGGTAGAATTCCCCCGGAAAGCCGTCTGGCCCTGGGCTTTTGTTAGTTTGGAGATTTTTGATGACTGTTTCAACCTCCTTACTGGTTATGGGTCTGTTCAGGCTTTCTATTTCTTCCTGGTTCAGTTGTGGTAGTTTATATGTCTGTAGAAGTGCATCCATTTCTTCCAGATTGTCCAATTTGTTGGCGTAGAGTTGCTCATAGTATGTTCTTATAATTGTCTGTATTTCTTTGGTGTTCGTTGTGATCTCTCCTCTTTCATTCATGATTTTATTTATTTGGGTCCTTTCTCTTTTCTTTTTGAGAAGTCTGGCCAGGGGTTTATCAATCTTATTAATTCTTTCAAAGAACCAGCTCCTAGTTTTGTTGATTTGTTCTATTGGTTTTTTGGTTTCTATTTCATTGATTTCTGCTCTGATCTTTATGATTTCTCTTCTCCTGCTGGGTTTAGGCTTTCTTTCTTGTTCTTTCTCCAGCTGCTTTAGGTGTAGGGTTAGGTTGTGTACCTGAGACCTTTCCTGTTTCTTGAGAAAGGCTTGTACCACTATATATTTTCTCTCAGGACTGCCTTTGTTTGTCCCATAGATTTTGAACCATTGTGTTTTCATTATCATTTGTCTCCATGAATTTTTTCAATTCTTCTTTAATTTCCTGGTTGACCCATTCATTCTTTAGAAGGATGCTGTTTAGTCTCCATGTATTTGGGTTCTTTCCAAATTTCCTCTTGTGATTGAGTTCTAGCTTCAGAGCATTGTGGTCTGAAAATATGCAAGGAATGATTCCAATCTTTTGATAATGGTTGAGACCTGATTTAGGACCAAGAATGTGATCTATTCTGGAGAATGTTCCATGAGCACTAGAGAAGAATGTGTATTCTGTTACTTTGGGATGAAATGTTCTGAATATATCTGTGATGTCCATCTGGTCCAGTGTGTCATTTAAGGCCTTTATATCCTTGTTGATCTTTTGCTTGGATGATCTGTCCATTTCAGTGAGGGGAGTGTTAAAGTACCCTTGTATTATTGTCAATGTGTTTCTTTGATTTTGTTATTAATTGGTTTATATAGTTGGCTGCTCCCACGTTAAAGGCATAGATATTTAAAATTGTTAGATCTTCTTGTTGGACAGTTCCTTTGAGTATAATATAGTGTCCTTCCTCATCTCTTATTATAGTCTTTGGCTTAAAATCTAATTGATCTGATATAAGGATTGCCACTCCTGCTTTCTTCTGATGTCCATTAGCATGGTAAATTCTTTTCTACCCCCTCACTTTAAATCTGGAGGTGTCTTTGGGTTTAAGATGAGTTTCTTGTAGGCAACATATAGATGGGTTTTGTTTTTTTATCCATTCTGATACCCTGTGTCTTTTGATTGGGGCATTTAGCCCATTAACATTCAGGGTAAGTAATGAGAGATAGGAATTTAGTGCCATTGTATTGCCTGTAAGGTGACTGATATTGTATATTGTCTCTGTTTCTTTCTGATCTACTACTTTTAGGATCTCTCTTTGCTTAGACGACCCCTTTCAATATTTCCTGTAGAGCTGGTTTGGTATTTGCAAATTCTTTCAGTTTTTGTTTGTCCTGGAAGCTTTTAATCTCTCCTTCTATTTTCAATGATAGCCTAGCTGGATATAGTATTCTTGGCTGCATGTTTTTCTCATTTTTTGCTCTGAATATATCATGCCAGCTCTTTCTGGCCTGCCAGGTCTCTGTGGATAAGTCTGCTGCCAATCGAATATTTTTACCATTGTACATTACAGACTTCTTTCCGGGCTGCTTTCAGGATCTTCTCTTTGTCACTAAGACTTGTCAATTTTAGTATTAGGTGACGGGGTGTGGACCTATTCTTATTGATTTTGAGGGGGGTTCTCTGAACCTCTTGGATTTTGATGCTTGTTCCCTTTGCCATATGGGGAAATTCTCTCCAATAATTCTCTCCAATATACCTTCTGCTCCCCTCTCTGTTTCCTCTTCTTCTGGAATCCCAATTATTCTAATGTTGTTTCGTCTTACGGTGTCACTTATCTCTCGAATTCTCCCCTCGTGGTCCAGTAGCTGTTTGTCCCTCTTTTGCTCAGCTTCTTTATTCTCTGTCATTTGGTCTTCTATATCGCTAATTCTTTCTTCTGCATCATTTATCCTAGCAGTGAGAGCCTCCATTTTTGATTGCACCTCATTAATAGCTTTTTTGATTTCAACTTGGTTAGATTTTAGTTCTTTTATTTCTCCAGAAAGGGCTTTTATATCTCCCGAGAGGGTTTCTTTAATATCTTCCATGCCTTTTTTGAGCCCAGCTAGAACCTTGAGAATCGTCATTCTGAACTCAAGATCTGACATATTACCAATGTCTGTATTGATTAGGTCCCTAGCCTTTGGTACTGCCTCTTGTTCTTTTTTTTGTGGTGAATTTTTCCGCCTTGTCATTTTGTCCAGATAAGAGTATATGAAGGAGCAAGTAAAATACTAAAAGGGTGTCAACAACCCCAGGAAAATATGCTTTAGCCAAATCAGAAGATATCCCAAATCGTGAGGGGGGAGAAAGGGGATAAAAAGAGGTTCAGAAAGAAAAAAAAATGAAACAATTAAAAAAAGAAAACGAATAAAGAAAAAATATAAAAAAGAAAAAATATATATATATTAGATAAACTAGTTAAAAACCATTAAAAAAGAAAAGGGTAAAAGTTAAAAAAATTTAGCAGAAGAAGAGAAAAAAAATTGAAAAAGAAAAAAAATTAAATTAACTGCAAGGCTAGAGAATCATGGGGAGAAAGCCATGAGTTCTGTGCTTTGCTTTCTTCTCCTCTGGAATTCTGCTGCTCTCCTTGGTATTGAAAGTGCACTTCTTGGTAGGTGAACTTGGTCCTGGCTGGGTTTCTTGTTGATCTTCTGGGGGAGGGGCCTGTTGTAGTGATTCTCAAGTGTCTTTGCCCCAGGCGGAGTTGCACTGTCCTTACCTGGGGCCGGGCTGAGTAATCCGCTCGGGTTTGCTTTAGGGAGCTTTTGTTCCCTGAGCGCTTTCCATAGAGTTCCGGAGGGCGGGAATGAAGATGGCGGCCTCCCGGTCTCCGGCCCCGAGGAGCCGATAGCCCAGGGCCCCACTCCTCAGTGCACCCTCAGAGAACAGCGCCCAATTACTCCCGTCACCCTGGCCTCTGGCCGCGCTACGAGCTGACCGAGCCTGCCACCGGTTCAAGGTAACCCCGAGCTGAGAGCTCACTCCTCGGCTCTGTCTCTGTAGCCAGCCGCCTTCCCCGTTCTAATACCTGTAAGCTCTGTGACACTCAGACGTCCCCGATCCTTCTGTGACCCTGCGGGACCTGTGGCCACGCTGACTCCGTGTGGGCTTCACCCCGGTTAAGCCTCTGGAGCGATGTCCCTCAGCAGAATAGACTTTTTTTTTTTTTTAAAGATTTATTTATTTATTTATTTGACAGAGAGAGATCACAAGTAGACGGAGAGGCAGGCAGAGAGAGAGAGGGAAGCAGGCTCCCCGCCGAGCAGAGAGCCCGTCACGGGACTCGATCCCAGGACCCTGAGACCACGACCCGAGCGGAAGGCAGCGGCCCAACCCACTGAGCCACCCAGGCACCCCAGAACCGACTTTTAAAAGTCCTGATTTGTGTTCCGTTGCTCCGCCGTTTGATGGGAGCCGGCCCCTCCCCCCGCGTCTATCTTCCTGTCACTTTGGATTTACTTCTCCGCCAGTCCTACCTTTCAGAAAGTGGTTGATTTTCTGTTTCTAGAATTGCTGTTCTTCTTCTCTTCCATCTCCTGTTGGATTTGTAGGTGTTTGCCATCTTTAGATAAGCTATCTAGCTGATCTCCCACTACCTGAAGTAGTCTCAGCCTGCTACGTCTCCACCATCTTGACTCCTCCCCCTTGCAAGAGCTTTTTTAAAGATTTTCATTGCATAGCCCTGTGACCGCTTTTCTTCTCTCCACACTACTCAAACATTCTTTTTCTTTATACTACCCAGATTATTTATTCCTCTGTAGAGGTTGTTCACGTTTGTTTTACTATTCTGGTATCTCTATATGTTTTTAATAACAAATTCCATACCATTAGCCTTTGCAACTTAGAGAAGTTTCAAATGTTCATATGTGGTCTATAAAAAATAATGATGCCTTTCCAAGGAAAACGGTGGTCATTAGTTTTGCCCATATCAAAGTGCAATGTGTCATCCCTAAGCAAAATATAAGCTCACACCGTGCATAAAGACAACTCTTGTTTGCTTTGGCCAGATGCATGTTTTATGAGGAAAAAAAATTTTTTTAAGCAGGCCATTAAGAAATGTTCTTGTTCCCTTTTTAATGTCTTTGAGCTGCACGTGTGAGCAGAATTGTAAGGAATTTGTAGTGACTCATTCCTAGTTTTGGCCATCCTCGTGTTCTGTGACGTTGTGCATATTAAAACTCCTAAACAGCTCTCAGAAAGCCTTGGCAATAGAGCTTGTCGCTTGAAACTATCAGCAATGTCAGATGCTTTTTTCCAACTCTATCACTAGCAAACAATATTGCATAGTTATTAAAATATGGGAATTAACTACAAAATCTGCAAGTGGCAAACAGTGTTGTAAATCAGCTAAGCAATTAGCATGAGATTTTTTAAGTGACTGAATACAAATTCAGAATTATGAAGTTATTATCTAATAACCCAACAAGTGATGTGAATAAATCCCTGCTAATATGAAAATTATCAAACCACTGAAATTCTCTTTTCTACAAGCAGGTCTATGGATCCTCATGCTAATGTGCTTAGATTGATAAACTACAGGCATTCTGTGAAAGCTTTGTTTATTCCAGTTGCTGTGAATTGTGCTTAGAGAATCTGTCATCCAAATGATCAGCAAATCGAAATCTGCAATTTATTTTCTCTTAATAGGTAGACAGGTTTTCACCGGCTTAAGCTCAGTTTTATTAATACTTTTTGAAACTAATTGCTGGAAAATGAATTTTAAAGGCAGGATTTTATCATTTCTATCCTCCTCCCCAACCTGCCATCACTATAATACGAGACTCAAAGCCACCTGTATATACTTTGGAAATATATGTTAAATAGGCACAGGCTATAATCTCCTGTCATTCATCTGCATTGTTGCAAAGGACCCCTAGACCTTGCTTCTGCCACAAGTCATTCTATATGTTGTTCTCAAAATTACTTTCTGATCAGGCTGTTTCCCTTCCACAAATTTCCAGCTCCTTTCCAAATAAAAGGCAAAAACTTCATATGGCTTCAATGCCCTCCGTTATCTGGTCTCACTTAACATACTTTTTCTTTATTTTTGTTTATATTGCAATATTACTTCCATACAGAAAAAAAGCTCAGACCATTAGTTAATAAAAAATAAAGTAACAACCAGGCAACCACTGTCCAGATAAATAATAGAAGGCTATCATTATCACAGAAGCCAACTTTCCTTGTGCATCTTCTGATGATATCCTCCCCAGCATCTCAGAGCTAATCACCCAGAGGTGATCACTTCGCTCATTTCTTTATTGTATCTCCACCTGCATGTAAATCCTTAAATACACAATTAAGTTTACCTGTTATGAACGTTAAAAAATGGAATCAGACTGTTTTTTTCAAGTATTGTTTTTTTTCTCCCAACATTATTCTTTTAAAGTCCATTTGTGCTACTGTGTATAGCTCCAGGTTCTTAAATTTTAAGCTGTTAGTATTACATTGGATCCATATACCACATTGGATTAATGTGGTTACATTGGATCCATATACATTGGATCCATATTGGATCTATATCCCACAGGAGATTTATCTTTTCCACATTGATGGACATTTGGATTTTTATTATTCCCAGATTTGGGCTATTATGTATAGTGTTGTTATAAACATTCTTGGGTATACATTTTGGTGCCCAGGATTCTCTTAAGTGTTCATACCCAAGGAGTAAAATTGTTGGAACATTGCTGTACATATCTTCATGCTGGATAAATATTATGTAACCTCAAAAACAGGCAAAACTAATTGCCTGTAAATATCTCCTTCTCTGCTGGATATGTCAAGACATTTTCTAAAGTATTGAACCGATTTAAACATCCAGCAATAGTGAATGACAACTCCTGTTTCTTCATATCCTTAGCATATTTGAGATTATCAGACTATTTCTCTTTCTGCTTCTCATCTCTTTACTTTGCTTTGAGATTTTCTAGTTGTTTATTCCATGCACTATGGGTATTAATTCTGAAGTATTACAAGTCACTAATCTCTCTTCATCTGTTTCTAAACCTTCTGCTTAACTCAGTTATTAAATTCTTAACTTCGGACATTCTCTTTACTGCTTCTTAAATTTCTGTTTAGTTCTTTTCAGATTGTGCAATGACACTTCATGTGCTTCCCAATTTCCTGTGAATTTGGTCTCTTGTCGATTGTTCTAGTAGGTACATAATTTTATAATACGGATCTGAAAATTTTAGTATCAGAGTTCTTGAAAGATCTATTTCTTTTTGTATATTATTTCCACATTTGTATATGTGAAATAGAATTTCCTGGTGTCTTTGACTTCTGTTTTGAACATTGTTTAAACAATTACTAAAGGAATAATGTAAGACCTAAAATGCAGATATTTTCTCCAGAGTACTATGGATTTATTTAGTTATTTATTTTCTGGCATGCATCTGGAATCTCTTCCAGTTCTACCACTTAAGTTGCATTAAAATTTGAGACAAATTATTAAGACCTAAGTTTTAATCCAAGGGTTTGAAAAATTTAAGGTCCAAAGAGATGGAGTTGAAGTAAATGATTTATGATGACTTCCTGTTCTGTACCTCTGTGTGATCTTGAGTTGAAATTTTTCTTCCTAATTTTCTATCTGTTAAAATAGTCCATCACCAGTAACTCCCAAAATGAAGGTTTCCTTTTCTTTTCTTTTCTTTCTTTCTTTTTTTTTTTTTTTGTAATACTTTCTGTTGTGTTTCCTCTGGTGTTTGTGTGTAATAGTTACAGTGTATGTTGCTTTTGTTGTATGTTATATTTTTTGAGTATGTGGCTTTTCCAAACTGTGATTATTTTGGAAGTGGTGGCCATGACTTTCTACAGTATCGAGTATAGTGGGTACTACCCCACTATACTGAGTGTAGTAACTTGATGCTGTAGATGCTCAATTAATGTTAAAGGTAAGTCAGTGAATGAATAAATTTTGGAAATAGGTTACATAGATAAAAGTGATTCAACCACGTTCAGTATTGCCATAGGGAAGGGAAAGTATTTTTTCTACTGTTAAGTCCTAGACCTTCAATCTATTTCTATTGGACTATCAGTCCAATGTATTGGCTGATTGTCCTCATAAAGCATAACTGCTCTGAGGTAGGATGTACAAATAGTGATCCTAATCTGTTAAAGAGCTTAAAAACAAAGTCTAAAAACTCTATTCAGAAGAGAAATGATAGGATGTAATAAAAGTTTATTTGGGTCATAAATTTGAAGACCATGTTCATTAATAATTCATCAATCCTCTGTAAAAGAACCATTAGGATAGCCATTTTTACTCTAGACCTTTAATGAATTCTAGCTGATTTTTCTGGAACCAGACTTTGGCAACAAACTTTGAAAGGATCCATTTGCCTGGGTATTTACTTTAATATTGGAATTAAAAAATAATTTTGAGAGGAAATTTAGCATATTAAGGAAATATAATTTAGCATATTCAACAACTGTTTTAATGAGATAGGAGTAAAAATTAAAAACAATATTTCATATCAAAGCATACATTGGGATAATATTTTGCAGATAGATCTTTTAGTTTTGCAATACATTTAATTAGTATTCTTATTGTTTACGTATCATCCTGAAGAGTAGTATTCAGCTTTCTGTTTATTAATTGCTGTTTAACTTTAAAGATTTATTAGATTTGAAGACCATGGGTAAATAGAGAATATATATGGTTCCAAAATTACTGGTAAAGGAATCAATCAAATAAATCTCTATGAATCATCTCTTACTTTGGTTTTGTCAATAAATAAATGTTTTAAAATGCAGACTAATTTCTAACTCTAAAATTCCAGAATTTCCTAATCTTATTGGCATGCTTCTGAATATGATCTTCTTTTTGGAGTTTATTTAATTCATTCTGATTCTAATGACCTCATGGCCTACTTCAGAGTATTTGTACATTGCATTGCATAGTTGTTGGCTAGGTCTGTGTTTTTGTCTGTATACTGAAGTTTGGTAACAAATTCTGACAATTATCTGAAAGATTACTATACCATTTTAAAATACATAAATATTTAGAATCATCAAGATGTTCTATATTTTACACATAATATAAAGGATTGATTGAATTTTTACTTTTCTCTCATTTGACATCATTTAGATTAAACAAAATCAGTATTACTTGAAATTTTTATCCAGTTCCCAAAACCTCTCTTCTACTGATCTATCAGTGTTCATTAGCATCAAATAGTGTTGTAATGGAAAAACATCAGGAGCTTGACAACAAAAAAACTGAAATTTCTTTTTTTCTTATGTTCTAGAATCCTAGAAAGTTAGAGTCTGGTATGGCATTTCACATCTCAAGGGCAAAGACTTCTTCTATCTTATTTTCCACTCTGTGTGCTTTAAAACAGTTACCAGAGCTCCAGAAATTATGTGCTCATTTCCAGCTGGAAAAAAAAGAGGAAAGATGAAAGAACAATTGCACAAAACACCTGCTTAACATTCCATGGTCAGAATTAGTCACATGGTCTCACCTTGCCTAAAAGGAGACTATAGATTGTCTTTTTTTCTCAGGTGCTATATAAAAGATAGATAGATAGATAATAGATAGATAGATAGATAGATAGATAGATATAGAAACTATACATATGCATATGCATATACGTATATATAATAGTGAGGAAGAGAACAACTACTGGGGAGCAAATAGCAGTCACCTCCTTTATCTACTTATTTACTGATTATTTTACTCTGAGGTAAGATAAAAACAGTTGACCAAGACCACATTTTTAAAAAGTAGAAAGTGTCATAGTTTAGAAAACCAAAAATTTTAAAATATTACAAATACCACAAAATCAACATAGTTGTAGATAAGTTTCAAACTTAGAACTGATTTTTCTGGGTGTCCAAAGTGAAAAGGGATACCAGGATAATTAGTTCTTATTTAATTATTTAGAAGTGGGCACAAAATGAAACCCTCTGGCTCTGAAAAATTCAAAAATCATCTCATGGTATTTTTTAGGGGAAACTGAATGTTATGGTGGGCAATATTTTTATAATAGATGCAGAGATTTTATAAGACACTTACTTTGGATCTTTGACTAAAAGCCAAAGTAAAGTATATTTTACATCTCAATGAGGTTCATCTGTGGAGTCTCTAAAGAAAAATGATCCAAGGATAAAGTCTTTGGGTTTTCTGACTTAAACCCAGAATAGATTTTAACCTGCCCGAGGCTAGATAGACATCTAGCCCTCCGGCAGGTTAAAAATCTCTGTGTGTGTATGTGGGTGTGTGTGTGTGTGTGTGTGTATTGGTTATCTGTAAATATTTACTGTTCTGAGAGGTTATTTGTAAATATTACGTTTCTAAAGGTTTCTGGGGACGCCTGGGTGGCTCAGTTGGTTGGCAGCTGCCTTCGGCTCAGGTCATGATCCAGCGTCCTGGGATCGAGTCCCACCATCGGGCTCCTTGCTCGTCAGGGAACCTGCTTCTCCCTCTGCCTTGTGCTCGCTCTCTCTCCTCTCTCTCTCTTGACAAATACAATAAAAATTAAAAAATAAAATAAATAATAAAAATAAAATAAAATAAAAGGTTTCTGAACAAAATTTAAGAAATTTAGGAGTAGATTATCTAATTTTCTGTAGTCTGCCAGCATGTTTCAAACCCAATTGAGCTTCCTTAATATCAGGTGTTCTAAAAGTGAAAGTAGCCTATTTGTTATTGGAAGAGGACAAAAAACCCAAAATGGTAAAAGATATAGAAACAGAAAACCCATTTGCTAAATTTACTAAATTACACGGTTGCCAAACAACTTAAGTGGATTTTTTCATAGCAATGATAGAGAAGGCTGTTTTTCAATGAATGTGTGGTTATATCACATTTCAAATTATTATCAAATAATTCCAGTAAATGTTATGTTATTAAATTTCAATTAAACTATACATTCTTAGAATTTTTGTTCTTTCAGAGAGTTATGTAGAGTTTATCTGTTAAAATATATTTTACATATTTTTGACATATAGTAACAAATGTTTCAGATACAAAAAATTTATGGTTTCTTAATATAATTTTATTATTGCTGAATTGTAAATTGGTCCTAGAGTGACAAGAAAAATGAATTCATGGTCCCTGAAGTTTTATAGTCACTTTCATCTGATTTTTGTTATAGTAGTAATTAAATGAGAAATGAAAAGAAATTAAGTGAATAAACATTTTCAACACTATGACACATCAATAACACATAAGTTATATTTCTAAGTTAATTCTTTCAAAGTTCAAAAGCAATGTTTAGGCTGTGTATAAGCAAACTCTTTGAAGAATTAATTTTTGGTTTCAGGGAGCACTGTAGATTGACATCAAGGATTTCTCTTATTTCCATGTAGGAAGAACCTTTTGTAATGGTCTCTGAAAATGTCTTGGGTAAGCCGAAGAAATACCAAGGCTTCTCCATTGATGTTTTGGATGCCTTATCTAACTACCTGGGTTTTAACTATGAAATTTATGTTGCACCGGATCACAAGTATGGACGCCCACAAGAAGATGGACATGGAATGGCTTGTAGGAGAACTAGTCTTTAAGGTAAGCCTTTATTATCTATCTACTATCTAACCATCACCAATGACTGAACTGTAACTCCTAGAAGCTTATTTCGTAAAAATAAGTGCAAGGCAGAGGATTAAGTGTAATATTGAGTACAAAACTTGCAGGCCAGTACTATTTTATGTACTCTGGTATGAGAAAACTGACGAGAAATAAAGCTACATTTTAAAATACTTATATAAAGTATCTACACAAAGGCTTTACTTTTGCCAAATTTACACTCGAAACATTTTGTCAGTATATGATACACAACTGAAGTCACAATGTAATTTACAAACACAATTCATATCATTGTTTTCTTTTAAAAATGCAATGTTATTTGCAAAAAAAAAACAATTAGGGGCTAATCATTTAGTTTCAGGATCTAAGTAAGGTAGATCTATCCTTACTGCTATATTTCTCCTGTTCTTCGATTTTTCAAAGAGTGCTTAAGCTTCTTTATTTTGTTTATCTCTATTTCTGTCAGATTTGCTTCATTTTTTTTTGAATCTGTTATTAGGTGCTCACACATTTATAATTATTATGTCTTCCTGATGAATTTTTTGAATAGTTGGGTTCAGGTTTGTAACTCACTATTTGATTTATGTATGTCCATTTGTCTCTCTGTTCTTCCTTTTTTTGCTTCTCTTTTGGCTAATGAATATTTTTCATATTTGACTTTATTTCCCTCTTCTGACTTTTTACTGTATCTCTTTGTATTTCTCTTTGTGTGGTTAGTATAGGATTACAATATGTATTTTTATCACATTCTATCTAGTGTAATATCATCCCACTTCACATTTTTAAAAATGTCTAAATTTGTAACAATATACTTTCATTTATACACCTATCCTTTATGCTATTGTGGTCGTAAATCATTATTTCAGAACCCAGAGTAAAATGTAATAGTTTTTTAACTTCAAATTTCAGTTCTCTTTATAAATATAAGAGAAAAAAAGTTTCTGGTATTTAACCATTTATCCACTGTTTCTAAGGTTTTTTTTTTCAGTTAGTTCTTACATTTCTGTTCACTCACCTGCCATCATTTACTTCAGAAGAACTTCCTTGGAATGTCTTGAAGTGTAGTCCTATAGTGTCTTTCACCCTTTTTTTTTAACCTTTAAAATGTCTATATTGCCCCTCAGTTCTGAATTATATTTTTAGTATGTATAAAACTCTGAGTTAACAGTTTTTCTCAATGTTAAACATTTTAAAGGTGTCTTCTATAGTCTTTTTGCCAATATATTGCCAGAAGTCAGATATCATTTGTACTTTTGTTCCTTTTTTTAGTGGTGGCTGGCTTTTTTACAAATTTTTTTTTCATTTTGATGTTTTGATGTGTAACTATGATCTGCCTACATGTGGTTTTCCTTGTATTTATACTCCTAGGGATTCACTGAGTTTCCGAAATAAGTTTCATATAATCTAGTAAATGTTGGCAATTTTTCTATAGTTATTTTTTCTATGCTTTTCCCTTCCTCCTCTCTCTTTAAAGCTTAGAGAATATTCATGTTGAACCTCTTAATATTGTCTCTAAGTTACTGAGGTGTTATTTAATTTCTTAAAATATTTTTACTCTTTTACTTAAATTGTTTATCTAGATCTGCTTTCAAGCTTACTGATTCTTTCTTCTGCAGTCTCCAATTTTCTGCTAAGTTCATGTGGTACCTTTTTATTTTAGGTAGCTTATTTTCCAGGCCTAGAATTTCAGTTTTTTAAAAAATGATTTCCATTTCTCTTCTGAGACTCCATATCTTTTATGATCATCTTTTCTTGTAAATCCTTCACCATACTGATAACAGGTGTTTCAAAGTCCTTATCTGCTACAGTTTCAACATCTTTACCATCTCCAGATAGACTTATGTTCACTGCTTTTTCTATTAACTGTAGATCACATTTTTTCTAATTCTTCTCATTTTCTGTTTTGGTCACATTTGATTGAATACTGACCATTGTGGTTGATACATTATGAACATTTGAGATTATGCCTCTGAGATTGCATACTATGAAGAGGACTGATTTTTGTTTTAGTAGTTAGTTATTATAGGTTTCCCCTGAACTTGTGGAGCTTTGGTTTTACATGTTGTTAAGTCAGGTCTTTTTTATTTCTTTAGTTTTGGGGGGAAAATCAATTGGTTTTAGCAATCCTTATGTTCTTAAGCATAGCCTTCTGGAGTTTCTATGAAAGCCTGTGGTTTTCATCAACCCTTGTGACTTAGAGGGACTCAAATTTTATCTCTATCTTCCCTGTCATAAGCAGTAATTATAATCTTTGTTCAGCTCTTTTAGTCTTCTGGTTGTTGCTTTCTGCTGATTTTTTTAAAAAGTTATCCTCATGCATGTGCAGTTTAGGAGTCAACCAAGGACTGAGGAAGCTTATTCACAAATTTTTGGCTCATTCTTCCATGACTCCCTCCTGTCTGTGATTTGTTTTTAATTTCTGGCCACCCTGGCTGCCTCAGACTCCATCTCCTGACACTTAAATCTTATAAGACACTGACTTTCTGTTTGAGTTCCGGTACCTCTTGTCATCTAAACTGATCTTCAATAAATAAACCATATAAAAGTGGATCTCACCTAATGCAATTACCATTTTTCAAGAGTCAGATACCCTTCCGTTTCTTCCTTCCTTTGGTTTATCTCCAGTCTTTTTAATTTATGTTTTAAATTTGATACAGAATTTATAATTGTTATTCTTTGTTGGGTTAGTTCAGTAAAACTATCTGTCATTGCCAGAACTGGAATATTTCTGAAATACTTAAATATATTCAGAGAGCTAAAAGGCCTGAATAAGTTGTTTCCAAGACATGGGAAAGAGAAAAAAAATAAAATGTTTTGAAGGTAGTGGTAAGAAAATGATAATGCGATTTTTATATCCTTTAAAATCTTCCTGAGTTTGTTTTATTATTAAATCAATTACACATGGAATCTTATTTGAAAAACATTAATATCAATATTTTCAGTAGGAAAGAGGGGATGATCAATTCTCATTCCTCTCTCACTAAAACTATGATAATTTATCTTATATTCCTCTTTTAAAAACCCACAACCTTTTGTATTCTGCCTTTGTATCTCTGAGAGGTCCTACCTGATCTGAACCCAGATAAGCAACAATGTTAAAACAAAGGATAAAGAAAAGCACAGGCATTATTAAAAAGCAATATAAAAATTGCTTTATAGAGAATGGATAAAATTCTAATGAGCTATTTTTCTAACTTCATTTGCTATGCAAATTGATAATAAAAAAGCATGAGAATTAGTCTAATATTGTCAATGTTTTTAGACTTGTGGGCTTATTCCAGTTAGTTACATTCTTAAGACTTGCTTTCTCATCTTTGAAGTGAGGAATACAAGAATGTTAATGTAAAATTACTTAAAAGTATAACTTTAGGGCGCCTGCTCAGTGGGTTAAAGCCTCTGCCTTCGGCTCAAGTCGTGGTCCCAGGGTCCTGGGATCGAGGCCCGCATCGGGCTCTCTGCTCAGCGGGGAGGCCTGCTTCCTCCTCTCTCTGACTGCCTCTCTGCCTACTTGTGATCTCTCTCTCTGTCAAATAAATAGATAAAATCTTTAGAAAAAAAAAAGTATAACTTTAAACACTTTAAGAATTATTATATAACAACCTCACATAAGCAATAGTAGATAGTCTTCATTAACATTCAATTTACTTGTCTTCTTTTTCATGTAAGGGCATGCATTACTGTAGATAACTTAAGTTCAGTGCAGTCCCTTTAGAAAGCAAAAATTAGACTTAAAGAAAGCAACTGACATATAATTTTTAGCCAGAAAAGTTATAACTCTGTTATTGCAAACTATATTTTTATTTTATTCACAGAGATATTTGGCCATTCTGACCAAACTCTGAGAATATTTAGAATTTCTCAGATTCTCGATGGAGAAGAATAAAGCCTACCTAAAAGTTTGTTGGGAAGGCAAAGATAGGAATAAAATGGAGAAAATGTGGTGTTATGAAAGCCAAGGGAAGACATTTTAAGGAGGAAAGAACAGTCAACATGATAGAATGACTGCCAAGATGTTGAGGGTACATAACATTTTGCTTAACTTTATTATATTACTAATAGAAATGTAAGCTCTAATTTTCAAAAATTAAAAATATGAATTTAATTATACAAATTATAATCAGTAAAATATCATAAGGAGATTTAGATTATCCAATAAGTTTCATCATATTGAAATTTTCTTCAGGGTTATTTACCCCTGTAAAGCAAAATAGCACTGATGAAATGGCATAATAATGTTATAACAGAGCTCCACAAAAATGAGTATATTACTGTTATAAATTTCTGCTAGTGTAGACATTTTTCATGAATCTAAGTATATTTCAAATAACAGTAAACATGGTTGACCCTTAAAGAACATAGGTTGAACTGCATGGGTCCTCTTAATGTCTATCTTCCTAAGAGAAACCAAAATTAAAAGAATGGTTCTTGGAGTCTGTCACGATGGACTATGGACAGACTATCACATTAAAAAAAGAGTCAAAGAAGAAACATGGAAAGTTTCTGAGGTATTTGATTTTTCCAGAGGTGGCACTCATGTTTCAGAGTTGGGTTGATCTCATGTTAAAGGGACTTTCCATTAAAACCAGAAGTCAGGGGTTCAGTACATAACATAGCTTTTAGAGAGGAACATACAGCCAGAGAGAGCACATAATCCCATAAATATATATTTGAAGTCTATTTTAAAAACTAAGAATGTTCCTCACATTGATGGCTGGTATCAAAAAGTGAAGATACAACAAACATTGGTGAGGATGTGGAAAAAAAAGAAACACTTGTATGCTGTGGTGGGAATGTAGATGGAGCAGCTGCTGTGGAAAACAGTATGGCAGTTCTTCGAAGAATAAAAATAGAAATATCATATGATCCAATAATTCCACCACTGGGTACTTACCTAAAGAAAATGAAAGCATTGAGTCAGCTGGGTGGTTCAGTCAGTTAAACGTCTGCCTTCAGCTCAGGTCATGATCTCAGAATCCTGGAATGGAGCCCTGTGTCAGGCTCCCTGCTCAGCAGGAAGTCTGTTTTTCCCTGTTCCTCTGTACCTCCCCTTACTCATGCACTCTCTCTCTCAAATAAATAAATAAATATTTTTTAAAGAGAAACTGAAAACATTAATTTAGAAAGATATATGCACCCCTATATTTATTGCAGCAATATTTACAATAGCCAAGACATGGAAACACCTAAGCGTCCATCAATAGATGTATGGATAAAGAAGATGTGGTATATATACACAATGGAATATTTTTCAGCCTTAAAAAAAAATGAGATATTACCATTTCTGATAACATGGATGGACCTAGAGGGTATTATGCTAAGTGAAATAAGTCAGAAAAAGACAAATACCGTGTGATTTCATTTATATGTAGAAACTTAAAAACAAAACAAATGAAGAAACAACAACAACAAAAACTAAGAATTGGCAAAGTCTTCTCTATTTCTCATCCGCCTTACTAGTTTTATAACTTCTATAATTAATATACTCTTAAAATTTATGAGAACACAGGTCTGGCCAAAAGATGTTTCAGTGTAAAATAGAAAATTGAGAGATATGTTCTTATCAGAACAGGAGGAATTGTTAAGGTGAGTTAATGTGATTGATAAGTTATTTTCTTCTGGCTTAAAAGTGAAGAACAAAATTACAAAAACTGGAGATAAAATTATATATGAAATAATAAGTATATAAAGTTTAAGATAGAAATAAAAAAAAATTAGGAAAACAGCTGGGTGTTCTATTATTTAGGTTCATACCTTACCTGTACTGTACTAGAAGACTTTTTAAGGGGCAAACTGATAGAGGTAGCATGGCAGGAAATAAATTTCCATATTCTCAATTTCTATAAGTAATCTTTCCTAAAAATCATCTACCTGAAAACATGACCTTGGTGTTTCTTATTTCCCTTATCCTTTATATAATCACCCCTCTCCTTCTTTATAAAATAAGGACATATCTTTCATGCATACAAAATCTTTTTATGACATGTGGCTCTAGGTATAAATATTCTCTTATGCACCAAACTAAGACACAATAGAAACTCTGGTGACACTACATCCCTTTATAAGCCAGATGATTTTATCTAAAAAAAAATTAAAAGCAATAGTAAAAGAGCAAAAAACTTAAGTTGTCAAATGCTAGATCATTAAAAAGAATTTTTTTTTTTATGAAGAGATCACAGTGATTTTTCCATGTATAACAAGGAAGAATTTCAAGGAATTGAATGGCATTGCTAAAAACAAAGCAAAACAAACAAAATACTCCTTCCATTTTCTTTTATTCATTCATTTGGACAAGGTTTCTATAAAATGAAAATATATAGCATAATGCTCACCCTTACTTCATCCGAACCATAATTAATATTGACTCATGGGATAGTCAAATTAATTTTTAAAAAAAGCTCTATCAATGTCATAAAGTTTCACTTTTATGGCCCATGAATCAATATATTGCATACAAATATAATGATGACTCAACTCAGAAGAAATGTTTTACACCTGAAATTTCTGGTCACAGGTTATTTGAGATTTTAAATTTAATTTGCATACATATTTTTGTTCCAAAAAATATAGTTTGGTGATCCAGAAAAGACTTTTAGACACGCATTTATATTATATTGGATAAAACTTTTGTGAAGGTAGAATGGAATATAGAGTTCAAAAATTCTTAAAAATGATGGAAATGTTTCTCCTATTAGAGAAAAGTGATGGTTAAATTGCTATGATAGTTGAATACATTTTTAGGAAGCACTTGACAATTTTATTTTAAATTTTTAATATTTAAAACAGAACACACTTAAGTCAGTGTCTGGTTAGGAAAACAAAAACCACTCTTGAAATTGCAAAGAGAAGAGATCGAATACAGGGATTGATCACAAAGACATTAGAAGGAATAGAAGAACAAAACAGAAGAATAATCAAGGTATCAGGAGTCACTAATGGTCCAGTTGACTGTATCTCCCAAAGAAGATACACAGGGCTTAACCGGGGCCACCACGAAGATGCTGCCTCTGCCTCAGATGCCAGAGTCAGGGATCATCTCCTGCCACTGCTGCTACAGCCACTGAAATAACCATTTAAAACAGAAGGCTCTGCTCTTTCTTCTTTTTGACATCCTCAGTGGCTTCACTCTGGTGGAAATTAAGAAGAGTCCAGATGGCAGAGAAGCCTGGAAAAAGTAGTGTACAGATTTCCATCCATGTAAGGCTCACAGTACATAGCAGAGTAAAAACGGAAGGGGTGGGGTTGAGAGAAACAGAGATATGACCAATTCTGTCTAGAAACTGCACACTTTGCAGTTGTCTAAACAAATGTAAATGTAATATGTCAATTATAAACATGGAGAGGTACAGAGTTTGAAAATTCCTTTGGAGGTTATATGAAGAAAAAATTTGATATTTCTTCACCCTAACTAATATCAAGTGTTATATTATATGGCTGGAATTTCACCCCCAAGGAAAATAGATATAACAATGGAATAAAGCCAGAACTCGGGAAACAGAACAGAAGGAAGAGCAAGTAGAGTAAATTATAGATCTGTAAAATTGGGATGAAATATTTATACTTAGCATGCAACTAATTACAGTAATGTTGCAAAGTTAAAATAGCCCTATTTAGAATCTTATTTCCCATTTCTAAATTTCCGGACCAATACTGGGCTTTTTTGTCCCTTTTCCACCTTTCATAGTTTCACAAGCATAAAGAAATTTTCAAAGGTAGATATAATATTGAAATTGATAGTAAGAGTAGACACTATTTAGTGATTACAGTGCCAATAATGTCATTTCCTGAGGAAGAAAGTGCCCCCAAGACTGAACAGAAGAAATAATCTGCACTGCACTATAGAGGTTTCCTCATTGTAAATGGTTGATGTGAAGTTTTGCAGTTCTTTAGTCTTAAAAGGTAACTACATTTCTATCACAGTTATTTTAATTCACCAATGCATTCAAAACATATATTTATATGGTTGCTTTATAAATATTTTTCAACATATGCCAATTAAAAATATTAATGCCTTAGTCAAGGTACAATGGAGGAATGCAAGTGTGAATAAGATAAAAGCATCTATAATAAACATGTTTCACTGGTGGTCTCCATATTCTATGTAGTAAGTTAGGCACTAGAGACATAAAGATACATAGAACATGGTTCTTGCCCTTACGGCCCTCTTAGCCTAATGGGAAACATAGACATTAAACATAACTACAATACAGTGCAGTTAAGCTCAACGTTAGAGGCATTCACGGAACACTATGGAAGCCATGACAATAAAGTAGAGGTAAACTTCCTAAAGGAAGAGATGTGTATACTCATGACAGGGCAATAAGTTGTATCATCCAGGTGAAAAAGCATGGGGTATCTACTGACAGATAGAGGAGCATAAGCAAAGACAGAAAGGTGAGAAATAGCACAGAGAGCAAGCCAAGATTAAGGAGGCCTTTATAGCACTCAAAGCAAGGATAGGATGAGTTGGATGTTTGTGGAATATTCACAGATAGAGAGGACTCTGAACCTCACCAAAATGGCCCAAAAAGAGGCATATATTTAGGAGTCCCTAAGCCTGAGTGGTAGCTGACAGCGTGAAAATGCATGAGATTGTAGAGAAGAAATCATGCAGTAAGATTACTAAACTGATTTTAGGATAAAACCCTGAAGAAGACCACCACTTAAGAACTGATGGAAAAAGAAGCATTAATGAAGGGGAAAAAAATAAATAAATAAATAATTCAGAGAAGAATGACCAAACCACAGGAGAAGAGGTCAGTTAGGCTAAGCAAGCTTAAAAAAATAATAAGCTATGACTAGCAATGTCAAAAATTTCTAAGCCATAAGGACTGTCAAATGTCTACTAGCTTGGCTCTTTGGAAGTCATTGATGACCTAAGCCACAACTCTTTTTGTAGCAGGAGTGGGGGTAGAAGCCAGACTGCCAAAGAAGATGGAAAAATTTGGAAGTGAAAAAGTGGAAGCAACATGCATATATAACACTCTTCTAGAATGTTTGGGTGGGGATAAAAAGAAAGAGATAATAGTTCAAAAGTCACTGGTTTAGGTGGGGTTTTTGCTGATTTGTTTTTGGATTAAGAGAAACCTGAATATAATTATAAACTGAGATAGAAAAATAAAGAATGAGAATTTAATATAAAAAAAGGAAGTTAATATGTGAAAGATCCCACAGAAAATATAATAAAAGCTTAGACTGAGAATTGCTTTTAATGGGGTAAAGATGTTTCTTTGATACTGAAAAACACATTTTAAGAATGTGTCTGGTAGTACTTAAATTTACAGACAAGAGGTTGGGAGCTTGAGAAAGATCATATCTCATCACTTCAAATGTCTTGATAACAATAGGAGATGAAGTCTGTTGACAGTAATGGGGACAGGTATTATGAAATAGTCTACAAGAAAGTGGGAGGCTTTGAAATAGGGAAGTGATAGTGACTGCTAAATCAAAATAGATAAAAGGATGGATCAGTGTTGCTGAGGATTGAGCAAATTTTTATGTAAGACTAACACTTTTCATTGCTGCTAAGACTAGCAGTGATGTGTGTCTAAACAATAGTGTGACTTCCTTTAGCTGAGATTAAATGCCCAAGTGTAAGAGCAATGTGGCTAATCAAGCATGACTTTCTTTAATGCAGAGAAGATTAAAATATCCATATCAAGGTTGAGAGATGGTGGATAAACTTAGCAAGGAGTGAGATGAAAGGAAAGCAAAATATTCAAGGAAGCATGGTCATGACTAGGGAGATAGACCGGGATGAAATTTTGGAAAAATTAAACAGAATGTCAAGATGAGGTTGAAAACCAGATAAAGTATAACTGAAAATATAAAAGAGTTAGTAGAATGGATATAGGTAACCAGAGAATGAAATCTAGTAGTTCTAGGGATAAAATGCAGAGCTGGCCTTGTAGATAATGGCAGAATATTAGAGGAGACAAAAGGAATTGCAGTTTAAAATGGGGCAAGAGAAAGGACAAAGGGATGAAGCACTGGGACTTTTAGAACTGTGAAACTGTTTTATATAATACTGTAGTCGTAGATCCATGACATTATTTGCCAAAACCCATAGAAAGAGTGCACCTCAGTGTAAACTATAGACTTCAGCTAATAATGCAATTGGAATTTTCCAATAATGGTATTGGATAAATCAGTTGTAACAAATGTACCACACTAAAGCAAGATGCTGATAACAGAACAAAAGAAAACAAAACAAAACAAATGAACAAACAAACAAATAAAAAAAAAACCCAAAAAACTGCTCAGGGAGAAGCATACCAGAGAAAGGGAGTGGTATATTAGAACTTTATGCTCAATTTTCCAGTAAACCTAAAACTTCCTTAAAGAGTAAAGTCTATTTTTAAGAAATGGCCCAAAATGATTGCTGTACAGGACATCTACATAGATACTGAAATCTGTTAGGAAGTTGGCAGGTTTAGGGGTAAAGGGGAATAACGAGACAGGTCTCAAGGTTTTCAATGCATGAGAAGAAAATATTGTGAAGTCTGTCTGGTGGAGGTGATAAGAAAAGGCTCCTTTAGAAAGCATGCATATGCAATTGACAAAACAAAACAAAACGGAAGTATGGCATGCATAGAGTCTCACCAATAAGAACAGAAATCAGGTTTCTTGAATATTTGATGAAACAGACAAACTTCATGGCCTCTAGTAAATCATGAAAGTGACAAGTAATTTCACTTTCTGGAAATTCTCACTCAAAATAAGGCTAAATTTTTGCCCAGGCCATCCTCAGGTTCTTGCTATTTTTCTATGCCTCCGTTGTTCATCTCCATTCCCATTTTCTGTGATCTTGCACATGGATAATAGGTTATTGTTATGGAAGTTCATGGCATCTGGCCAGCTGGTTCACTTCAATACCATAGGAGCTAATGTCATCAGTAGAGCCTTCACGGACTCTCTAACGTCCTTAATTCATTAGATATTGATTCTTTATTTTGATCTCCATTGTTGCAATTACAAGCATTGTTCATAATTTTCAAATTTTTATTCCTAGTTCAACTCTCCATTCTTGACACATCTTTAAATTTTCAGTATTAAAAGCTCATGGTTTGTTGCAAAGACTGAGAATCTACTGTTAGTCCCTACATTCCTTACTTTCTAGCCTCCAAATCCTTTTACTTACCCTCTGATCCTTAGTGGAAACACATGACCTTTGGATTGAAACAGACATTAGTTGTGGGTTCTGGCATCACATAGTTAGCCATGTGAGACTCCGAGAGTTTTTAATCTCTTTGAGTTTCAGTGTCCATATCTGTGGAATTCAGTTGTTGTGAAGATTAACTGAGAAAATGAATTAAGAATGTGTCCCAGGAAAGGCAAATGGGCCTCATCTTATCTGCTGATTTAGATTGTAAGATCTTTCTAAGGTACTATGTTAAAAATAATAATAATGAGTTCAGCATATATTTTGAAAGTAGGCTGGCAAGATTTGCTGATAGATTAGATGAGAAGAGCAAAAAGGACCAGGATTTGCTGGTAGATTAAATGAGAAAGAGCAAAGAGAAAGAGCAAAGCCAAAGATATCTTCTCACTCAATCAAGCTTTATGTGTTATTTTCTTCAGGCCCCTGCAGCAGAAAAAGACTTCCTTTGTTCCCATGTTTCCCCATTTCTGACGCTATTCACTACCTCACTTCTAGCCATCATCCTTTCTTCCTTGGATTATAGCCATAGAGTTCCCATAATTTGGCCATTTCCCATTCTGGACTGTCTTCAATATATTTTTATTTATGGGAGGGTTGCTTGTTTGTTTTTATCAGTGTCTCTCCTAAGATTTTTTTTTTCTTTTTAGTATATTTTTAACATAGCAGCCAGAGTGATCCAGTCACTCTTCTGCTGAGAGCCATTTGATAACCTTCCCATCCTACTCAGGATATAAACCATCCTTAAAATTATCTGTATCTTCTGCTTTCCTGACCACCCCCATATGAACTCATTTATCTCTCTCTCCCTTATCATGCTGCAAGCCACAGACTTTCTTGCTCCTCCTCACACTTGCTAAAGTAGGCCTTTTGTACCTCAGTCCCATCTTCCTACAATGCTCTTCCCTAGACATCTCTCTTTCTCCACCTCATTTTTTCCAATCTCTGTTGACAAGTTGAGAGAGGACTTCCACCGTCCCTCTATTTGAAACAACTCTTACCCTCTGCACTACCTAGTCCCTTATCCTGTTTCACTGTAATTTGTAACACCCATCACCATCTCTCTATGTACTTATTCTTTCATTTGTCTTCCCCTGATAAAAATGTAAGCTTAATTGAGGCAAAGATTTTATACATTTGGTTTAACACTGAGACCTCACTATCTAGAAAATATTTGTACTTAAAGAATGAAAAACAGTCCACGCCTGCTCTAAGACATTTCAGATGGTCATTACATAATAACACATCCTTAATTAAAATCTTTCAATGGCATCTAGTTGCTCTTTAATTCAATCAATCAACCCATCATATCCTTCTCAGTTTGGCCTTATTTGAAAGAAGTTTCCATCTTTATTGAGAGGCTTAACTTGGGCTTTTGCAACTATCATTTTAAGCTTTTAGTCCACGGATTATATAGCTCACTATATTCAGTCATTCCTACTTCACTATCATTGAATTGAGAATGGGACCATTTACTGGCATAGAGAAAACTAAGGAAAGAAATATTTGGGTAGAGAGTGTGGAGTGTGGAATCAAAACTAATATTTTGGAAATGAGTAAAAATAGTAATTAACATTTTAAAATAGCCCTGTGCTGTTCCAAAACTTTATAGGTAATGATTCCTTCAATCGTCATAACAAGTCTGTGAAATCGATACAATTATTAATCCCATTGCATAGATAAGAAAATACATGGACAGAGGGGCGTCTGGGTGGCTCAGTGGGTTAAGCTGCTGCCTTCGGCTCAGGTCATGATCTCAGGGTCCTGGGATCGAGCCCCGCATCAGGCTCTCTGCTCAGCAGGGAGCCTGCTTCCTCCTCTCTCTCTGCCTGCCTCTCTGCCTGCTTGTGATCTCTCTCTGTCAAATAAATAAATAAAATCTTTAAAAAAAAAAAAAAGAAAATACATGGACAGAGAGTTTAAGCAACGTGCTTAAGGTAAACACCTAATTAGTAGAAGAACTAGAATATGAGTGGAAATTGTTTGACTTCAGAGCCAATTCTCTTAACAACTGTTTGGAGTAGTCCAAACATAAAATAAAACAGGTAATTTGACATACAAGTCCAGAGTTCAGGTAAGGAATCTGGGGTGGACAGATATATCTGAGTCTAATCAGCGTGGAATGAAATTTAAATTGCTTCTCTACTTTCCTTTATTCTTATCTCTCTTACATTTTCAGTCTCTTTCACATCTTTGCTCCTTCCTCACTGCTTGAAAGCAGGATCAGGGATTCTCTACCTTAAAAATAACCTCCCTGTATTTTCCAAGCTAAATTAATTAGGTATCTTTGATTACAAATGACAACCCAGCTGGAGTGAAAAGAGCTGGAGGCACCTAGACTTTTCAGTCCATTAAGTGTCCAACTCTTGGTTTCAGCTAGGCCCTTATGATCTCAGGGTCATGAGATCAGCCCTCTCCACCTTTCAGGGTGACCTGCTTGAGATTCTCTCCCTCTGCTTTAGCCCCTCCATGGACCCCTCCACCGGCTGCCCCCCCCCATCCTCCACTGCTGTGTGCATGTGCTTTCTCTTTCTGTCTCTCTCAAAATAAGTAATTTTTTTTTTTTTTTTAAGAAGGAAAGGAGGGAAGGAGAAAAGGCAGTTGAGTGGCCTACCACTATCCAGGAAGGAGATCCAGGCTCATTTCCTCAGGCCTTGCTCTCTCTCTCCATCTCTTTTTTTTTTTTTTAAGATTTTATTTATTTATTTGACAGAGAGAAATCACAAGTAGGCAGAGAGGCAGGCAGAGAGAGAGGAGGAAGCAAGCTCCCTGCTGAGCAGAAAGCCCGATGTGGGGCTCGAACCCAGGACCTGGGATCATGACCTGAGCCGAAGGCAGCGGCTTAACCCACTGAGCCACCCAGGCGCCCCATCTCTCTCCATCTCTTAACACTGCTTTCCTTTGTGTTGTCTCAATTCTCAGACAGGCTTTCTTTTGTTGTTAGTGAAGTGACTTTTCGGCAGGTCCAGACTTAGATTTCATTCTTTTATCTATCCCCGTATGAACACAGATTCTCTTTTACCAACGGTTCTAACAAAGAACCTCAGTTGTACAAACATGTCAGTGCTGAGCCGGAGGCCAGGGAAGGCAGTGCCCTTGGTGCCAGGCCTGAACCATGTGGCGACCTTGAGCACTGAGGCTCAATGTAGTACATGAAGTAAGCATCAAGGAAGGCTGAGTCCCCAGGAACACTGGAATGCTGTAATCAGAAGAAGGGAAGAATGGGTGTCACACAGACAACACAAAAGATATCCTTCAGAGGTTTAAAATCATGGAATAAATTACATGGAAACTATCAGTAGTTACACATACACAAAAACTTAAGTCATCAATAAATCAAAAACCATAATAACTAAATTGAAAAACAAGTAACAGGCCAGAAAATATTTTCAAAAGTATGATGGATTGTTAACATCACTGCTTCACTGCTACATGGAAGTCAGAAAATCTGTAAGAAAATACTAAGACAGGGATGCCTGGTGGCTCAGTCTGTTAAGCATCTGCCTTCGACTCCGGAGTCGAAGGCAGATGCTTAAAAGTACTGCATCAGGCTCCCTGTTTATGCTTCTTCTGCCTGCTTCTCCCTCTTCCTTCTCCCCCTGCTTGTGCTCTCTCTCTCTCTCTCTCTGAGAAATAAAGAAATAAAATCTTTAAAAAGGCAAACAGGAAAGAAAATACTAAGATGCCAGTAGGTAAAGCTATTAAAGATATGAATTTAGAGTTTCAGGAAAGGAAATTGATAGGTAATATAAATCTAAAAGGAAATATAGTAGAATAAGGCAATTAAAAAAATTTAAAAAGATAAGTATATGAAATATGAATAATTTAGTGCTTTTGTAAGGAAAAAGCTACATCTCTGTGTTGTATAGCTTGACACCTTTTTATATGCCTGTTTCTCAATAAAAATAGAATGTCATTAGAATGAGAGGTACATATGGGGCACCTGGGTGGCTCAGTGGGTTAAGCTGCTGCCTTCAGCTCAGGTCATGATCTCAGGGTCCTGAGATTCAACCCCGCATTGGGCTCTCTGCTTGGTGGGGAGCCTGCTTCTCTTTCTCTCTGCCTGCCTCTCTGCCTACTTGTGATCTCTCTCTCTGTGTCAAATAAATAAATAAAATCTTTAAAGAAAAAAAAAGAATGAGAGGTACATATTTCAGCCAACAATATATTTGACATTAGCAATTAACACAGGGACCAAAGAGAATTTTAAAAAAGGAAAAAAAAGCTTGAAATTAACCAAATAATAATTATTAGCAATTATATAAAGTTTACTATTGCTGACACAATTCTATATACTTTGAATTTATTAGCTATCTGTACTTACAACAACTATATGAGGTAGATGTTACTAGTATCCTAGTATTTCAGTTGATGAAACAGAGTTACAGAAAGGTAAAGTAACTTGCATGTGGTCACTTAGCCACATTGAGGAAAATTCAGAATTCGAACCCAGGCAGTTTGCAATCCAATTTCTTAAAAGAATCCAATTTCTTAATTCCCTTACCAGTGTACAGAGGGAAAAGAGTTCTAGTGTAAGTTTGGCCATTAAAGCATTTTAATAAACCAAGCCACATAGCAGTGAGGAAAATAATACTCAGAAACAGTTCAACACAAGTTTTTAAGATCTGCATATTTAAAGAAGTTTCAGATGGAGTTTGGCTATGAGTAGAAGACAAAAAACAAGATTATATGGAGATGGATTTGGGGAGTGGCTAAAAACTTTTGTACTTCTAAACTTCTCAAAAGCTCTCACTTCTTTCTTGAAAACCTCTCTCTTCTTTCCCTTTCTAAATTTCTCTCTTTCTTTCCCTTAAAACTCCTGAGAAGCCACTACCATTTTCTGCAATCTGTGTCTCACCTCCTATGTGGAGTAGGTTTTATCATACTCCACATAGATCACATTAAGCCTCAATCTGCCTTGATTGTCCCTACTCAGTTCCTCTCCCTAAATTTTCAACCCAAAGTTATTCATAAGGCTTTCAAATCATTCCCATATCTTTGTAATCTTGTCTTCTGACTACATCTATTCCACTTCTTTTCCAACTGCCCTTTTGGAACATAGACACGCATACAGAGAGAAAGAGACAGAGACAGAAACAGAGAAACACAGAGAGATCTTTTCTTTGTATTTTTGGAAACCATAAGGCTGAGGTTGTATTTATTTTGTATGCCAAGCAGAATGCCCTATATTCATCTGCTCATCCCCATATGTTTTTGAATACGTGCTATATTCTGGGCACCATGCCTAGCATTATAGATACAAAGAAATGGAAGACATTGTTCCTGCCTTCATAGATATCATAATTTACACAGAAGTCACATGTATAAATAAATAGTTAAAACACGGTGTGATAAATACCATAAAGTAGTACATATAGGGTAACATGGCAACACAGGGGGGAAGTGGCAGTCCCTGCCTGGGGAGCTAAAAAAGTTTCACGGAAGAGAAGAAATTTGAGCTAAGTTTCAAAGATGAGTAGGAATGTGAGAGAGAACAATAGGGATAAATAAAAAAGCAGGTTTGTCATGCTAAAGAGTTTAGACTTTATCATTTAGCCAGTGAAAATTATGAAAGGTTTTTACATAAGAGAAAATGAGATTTTATTTACGTTTAAGAAAGATATCTGAGGTAAGGCCAAGGAAGCATGGAGTGAAGAAAGAAAAAGACTAAAATGGCTTTCCAACTGTCTAGAGAAGAATAAAGGAGTGTCTAAACTAAAACAGTAGCAATAGGAGATTAGTAAAAAGTATGAGTTTGAGAAAACAATCAATAAACCAAGATATAATTACTAGAAATTTATTGCTTGGAGAAGATAAGAGGAGACATTGAGATTTGGTGAGAAATTTGGCAGAGGAGAACAAGCAGACAGACACTTGATCACAGAAACAGCGTTTAGAAGGACAGCAGGCTAAGAAAGGACAACTGCAATACAGAGCTTGGCTATAGACATTCTGATCTGTGCTACCTGAAGAACATCCCAATGCAAATATCTAGGAGAAATTAATAAATATTCATCTGGAACCTATATGAATGATGTCTGTGGCCCCACAGTTTAGGAAATACAGATATTCCTCTCATCTCCATCATAAAAATGAAATTGCGAGTGTTGGATTAACATGAAGTTCACGCATGAAATGCTTATTTAAGGTCCTAAATTATTGCACTTGGGCATACATAAAGAGGGCTAGTGTTATTTTGCTACAAGGAGAATCCAAAAAGCTAGAGGGCAGAGAGAACTCACTTTGGGAGGACAGTTCAGAAGACCTGAGTATGTGGTGAGTTGCCCCCCTTTCCCATCCACACTGGAGAGATGAGTGCTAGGAGCAGTTGGGGAGACATCAGGCATAAAGAGAGACCCATAAAATTGGGCCTATCAGTGCCACCAGAACAAGTTTCAGGAGGCGTGGCAATTATCACCATTGTCATCTCATTCCCTAAGAAGTTAAGTTTGGAATGATTCCCTTGGTCTTAGACAAGGAGTAGTGAGCTGGGATGAAGGCTAGAGCTGCCTCTTGAACAAGCCACCTACAGGGATCAGAAGAAGGCAGTGTACAAAGAGCGATACTTATAGATGAAGAGGATTCTTAGTGGGGTGCCTGAAGACAGGCCACGTAATCACAAAAAATCCTTACATATTTCCATTATATCTTTCCATTATTGCAAACCGACCTTGAAAATATCTGTATCCACCAATGAAACTTCATTCACCAAAGAACTCTTCCTCACACTTATGCCTTACAGGGATAAATGCTTACAAGCCTTGTGAAATAAAAAGTTAGTTTTGCAAAGGGAGTCAGCGTTAAATACATACAGAGGAAAGAAATCCCCGATTTAAAGAGAATTTAAATTGGACAATGACTAAGATTTTAATTCTTAAATTTGACTAAATAGGTATTAATGGACTAACTGAGTTTCCTGAAGTTATCAGCTACAGTCAGGCAGGAAGTTCAAAAAATACATGTGGTTATAAGAATGCATGGTTATTTGTCTGAATGATGAGTGCTCAAAAATATTCCACTGTATATACATATAGGATGGAGCTAGGGCATAGATGTAAGAGACGTATAAGCTGTATGTGTGTAAGAAGAGAAGAAGAAAATGACCAACAGTATTTGTTGTTGATAAGAACGATTTTAACACTGATGGAGAAGGATAAAAAGAAATCTGTGAAAGGAAATAAATTATGTAGATGCAAATGACTTATTGAATGGTTGTAGGAGCAATTTTCTAAATTTGCAGGTGATATTTAATTGGCAGACATTACAAACAGTAAGGAGCAATTCAATCAGATAAAGTACTTGAATCATTAAGTACTTGGACTAATAGATGGCAAGCACAGATAACTAGTGAATAATAAGTCTTGACTCAAAGCTAAAGAATGGAGAGTATTTGCCAAAGGGAATGATATTGTCCAGGAGTACCTCTCAGGTTTCAAGAGCTCTTATGGGCAAGGACAAACCACAGTTCAGTAAAATATGTATAGAATTAAAAAGATGTGTTGGGTTATAGGATATAAATTAACAGACTACTTCATCAGTCCAAGCCAAGGTAATATAAAGACTGGGGTTATGATGAGAAAATCTCATAACTACAGGATACATCAATCCTGAAATTCACCATTGGCTTTCACTGCCATCTATTACCTGATGTTCATCTGTCTCTTGTCATGGTTTGGGGGTAAAATTAATAAGCAAGATAACTTCCAGGCATAAAAGAGAGTGCAGATTGGACTGAGGATATTCAAAGTAATTTTCAAAGAACATTTCAACCATGAAATTCTCTATGGTTCTATGAACATAATCTTAGGGCATTGTGTTTAGCTTGCGTGGCCATTTTTATTTAGGATGCTCATTACATTACGATGCTCATCCTGTGTTAATCTGAAAATTATAAACACAAAAATATGCACAAGCAAAAGAGTACAATAAAAATTTATTGTGGCCTAGGAAGGCAGTTGATGCAATAAAGAATGAACTTCTCTTTCTCTGTGTTTTGCAATGTTGAACAGTTTATCTACTAAATACAAAGAGCAACTTTAATGTTGAAGAGAAGAAACAAAAACATCCTTTATTACAACATCAAAACCATACTTAGATCTTTAAAAATTTGCTCACATCTAGAAGTGAATATACCAACCTCATGTGAGGAATTTACTTTAAATTCATATACTGAGTATATGAATTTATTCCAAATTCATATACTAAGAAAGAATATTTAGAAATAGAACCATACTTTGAGAGATAATTGCCTGCCATTTACATACTATAGATTTAACTTGTTTTCAGTACTAATCATTCTGAGTTTTATCTTTGGGTAATTTAATGATATTATAGTGATAGGCTTTAAAATAAATAAAGATTTCCCTCATTAGGAAACAAATCACTGAGGGCACCTTGTTGTCACAGTCGGTTGAGCACCTAACTCAGTTTCACTCAGGTCATGATCAAGTCAAGACTGATCCCCTGGGATCAATGCTCAGGACAGAGTCTACTTGAGATTCTCTCTCCCTCTCCCTCTGCCCTTCCCTCTACATTCTCTCTTTCCCTCAATAAACCTTACAAAACAACAACAAACAAACAAACAACTGAGCTTCCAATAAGACTCAATTATATCAGGATAGTAAAACATTAATACAGAAAAAAAAATAAGACTCAACTATATCAAGGGAGGAGGTGACCACAGAGACTCCTGATACCTGTATGAGGATATCTGAATGTATCTCTTAACCATCTCTTATTTTATTTAATATGGCACAGACTCACTAAGAGTATAGCAAGTATAGATTCAGTTCTCATAGACAGACTGTTTCGGGAGCTAGTTCTTTCTCATTTACAAAGAACTTATATTCTCCTGATCTGGATCTCTAAAAGCATCTATAATAGTGGCCTTAAGTGAATTCTAGAATGATTGAAAATTTTACTGTAATGAAAATAAAAATCCACTCAATTCTAGTCATTATCCTTGGTTTGCATTTCATTGATTTGTGGATTTGCAGCTTGGGCATTTCAGGCAGAGATTGCTTCGATATGCTCTATTCATGAGCAGCCTTAAGATGACATTTCAGAAAGTTGAAAAAGTCTCCACACTACTAAAAAACACTTTCAGATGATCCTTTTCTTTGAAGATGGCAGTACTCCCTCTTGGGAATTGCAGAAATGGTATTATTTTTAAATCCTTTTTAATGCTGCAGGATAAATGGCCTGAACCACTGCAATTTATAAATAACTTGTAGCTTGCTTCTCCCTCAGCATTCAGTAAGTACTTTGGGGGACCTAATGTATAGCTGGCATTGTGGGGAATACATAAAATATCAAAAATAGAGTTTTTGTTCTCCAAGAGCTAGATAGCTGGATGGGAGGCAAGGCAGGGACTAGATAGAGAGATCCACATATATCCAACACTTTCCTTTACTATCTACTCTTCAGTTTCTGGTGAACTTGTCCAGTCTCAAGAATTTTTTTTTTTTTTTACTTTATTTTACTTTTTTTAGAGGGGGGAGGGGCAGAGAGAGAAGGAGACAGAGAATCTTAAGCAGGCTGGATCTCATGACCCTGAGATCATGACCTGAGCTGAAACCAAGAGTCAGATGTTTGACCAACTGAGCCACCCAGGTGCCCCAAGAATTTAATCACCATATATAAGTATGGTATTTCCAAATTTGTTTCTTTAGCCCAGATCTCTCATTGGAACTGCAGACTTCTATTTCTTACCACCTACTCAGCATTTTCTCTTAGATGTTTAGTGGGTATCCCAAACATAATTTGTTCAAAACAGAATACCTGATTTCACCCTCCTCAACCTGTTCTACATACAGTGTTCCCTGTCATAGTGTGTGGCAACTCCAGTCTTCAGTTTACTCAGCCCAAAACCTGTCAATTATCCTGACTCCTTTTTTCTCTGCCATAGCTCATATACTATGCATCAATAGATTTTTCTGGCTATCAATCTGAAATATATCCTAAATACGATCATTTCTCACCACTCCACCACTACTCACTGGTGAAAGCCACCATTTTCTCTCTTTGTGACTGCTTCCATGGCCCCTTAACTACTCACCATGCTGTAGTTTTTTCCTACTATAATCTATTTGCAACTCAGTAGCCAAACAGATTATTTAATAATATAAGTCAGATCATATCACAGTCTCCCCAAAACCTTTCAATAGTCTCCAACTTATTCAGTATGAGAATGCATCAAATTCTTATAATTGCCTCTGATGCCATGAATGCTCATTCATACACATCCACATCCACTGCCAGGTCTTAATCTTTATCTCCTAATGACTTCCCCAGTATGAATATTGTTAAGGGGTAAATCAAAAGTCTGAAAAATAAGAGTAACAATTTAAAAGCACATAGATGCCAATTTTGTTTAATTTTTTTTTAAGATTTTTTATTTATTTACTTAACAGAGAGAGACACAGAGATAGAGGGAACACAAGCAGGGGGAGTGGGTGAGGGAGAAGCGGGCTTCCTGCCAAGCAGGGAGCCCAGTGTTGGCCTTGATCCCAGGACTCTGGGATCATGACCTGATCTAAAGGCAGATGCTTAACGAATGAGCCACCCAGGTGCCTCCAGTTTTGTTTAAATGAATCAATGAATAAATATTGCATAAGCAGTTAGGAGAAAGACATTATATAAAAACAATGATAGCAAAAAATTTTATCAAATTTAGCAAGCACACTATAGTGGGCATGGCTAACTCCACAATTTTTTCACCTATAACCTTGGGCAAGCTATTCATCTTCTCAGAGCCTCAAATTTGTCCTCAGTGTAATTAGGGTAGTGACACCTCTTGTACAAGGGTGCCCAGCTAGTATATGTAGAGGGGTGCCCCACTATGTGGACTGCAAACATTAAAACTCAAGTTGGAAGTCCTACCTAATGGCTTGATATGGAAAAAAACATAAAGACAATGGATTCTTCATAATGACAGAAACTTTCTCAGGCAATATATTGCCTGAAACCTATTCTTTTTCTGCCAAAATTTAGGGTTATAAAAAAACATATATTTCCCTTAACTCATAACATAGACTAAGTAAGTCAACACTTTTTTTTTTAATCTACTATGGGCTAAGTGGTGATAAAAATAGGGGGACAGAAAACTATGGTAATAAAGCTCCTGTCTCAAGAATTTAAAATTATGAATATAAAATGGATATTTATGGGATAAGTACTATACGAGAGATATAGAAAAACAGAGAAAGGAAGAATAATGGTAAGCTCCAGGAAAGAAAATGTCATGAACTCAGGTAAAAATTTAAAAAAAAGTCTATAAATAAAATATAAATATAAATAATGAAGCTGAAATATTTAAACTGAAAGAGAAAAGCTGGGGTTTGGGGACTAGTGAAAATTAAACTGTTCCTAGAAGGACTTTAAAATTAGATCACTGTGTGAATGGGCATGAGGGCTGGTGAAGAGAGAATATTGGGGAAGAGATAGCAGGTTTCTTGGAAGAGGCTTAGAGACAAGACTGACATACAAATTAAACTAATAATACTGCTTTTGTCACTATGGTGGGTGTCAGTGACAAAACATCATCTATTAAAATAATAAAACATACTCATTTCTAGAAATATCAGTGTGGGAAGCTCCAAGAAACATTTTTCAATTAAATGTATTCTAAGTTGTAAGATCAAATATCTATTGATTAAAATGGGCAGGAAAAAGGAAGCAGTCTAAAAATCTTTCAAAGGGAAATGATTAACTTCATCAGAATTCCCTCATAATCAATAAACATTTATTGTGTACCTACCATTTTCTATGTGCTGAAAATTTAAAGATGACAAAAATAGTTTTCGCTTAAAATTCTCTGCATCCTTTAGAAAGACTAATAGCAGCTATGTGAGTGTGCGTGTGTGTGTGTGTGTGTGTGTGTGTGTGTGTATTACTCAAACATTATATTGTATTTATTATATTAGTTTTGGGAAACAATATATACATTTATATGTAAAAATAGAAAAGAGACTAAAGGACTTGCCTCAATTTTGAAACAATGGTTACCTATGGGAAATGTGGAAAAGATTGCTATTGTCTTCTTTCTTAGTACTACAGCTCCTGAATTATAGCCAGACATAGGCTGGCCATAGTATACATTTCCTGGCTAGTCTCCTGAGCTAGTGTGATCATGTAACTAAGTTCTAATCAAAGAAAATTAATAGAAGTATAATGTGAAGCTTCTGGAAAATGTTAAAGGAAAAATTCTTATTATTTCTGACCCTCTTCATTCCTCCTCTGACTAAAATGTCAATAGAATGCTTGGAACTCAAACAACTGTCTTAAATCATGAGTTGAAAGCTATATACTGAGGAGAGCAGAACAACAAGAGAAAATGAGTTTAATTCCTAATATTGGAAGCTTTATCAGCCTGGGTCTGGTAACTATAGAACTTCTATGTTGGTGTTTCTCCCAGTGATATTGTGGGCATTTCTTCTACTTATAAGAAAATAATAGGCAGGTTTTACATATTTTGACCCTTTCAAAACTAGAATGTATTTGTAACATTACTTTTACAATTTCATGTTCAAATTTACTTTTCTTCTTAGTTTTGCTTTTTTATTTTTTGTTGATGGCAAACTTAATAGCCATTGCTGTAGTGTATACATTTTTCTGTTGTTTTGTTTTTACATTGGGCCATCTTCCATGTTAAGCTAAATGGACTCATATGGTTAACTTATTTGACAAACTCACATATTTCACTGGAAATCTAAGCTAGAAAATTCCTTTTCCCACATTTTTAATAACTAAAACTTGGAAAATGTTTAACTTTATAAGTAGTTTACAATAATACTTACTAACTTCTCATGTTTGAGACTTGCCAAGACATTCATCTTCTTATGTGTCTATCGAGTCTGGGAGACATTTTTACAAACTATGCTATTATAAAACTTTTGGGAATTTTCGAGACTTCTATTCACTTTTTCAGGCAAGCATAAGCATCTACCCTCCCTTTTTAAAGTTTCAGATGATATGACCAAATAAATATTACAACAGAGGAAAATTTAATACATCATTCTAAATTAAGAAAGTGTGTCTCCCATAAACCAGAAATTGACAGATTTCAGGAAAGCACAGTCCTAAGAAATTTTGGCTTTCCAAGGTACCCTGAAAAAAATTCTATTAATTGCCCTAATTTGGAAGAGTACACACTGCAGATAAGAGTAAACCATGAGCTCAACAGAAAGCATGACATCTGATTGTCCACTCGTTAAGACTTAGTAGCGCTACTGTTATCCCCTCATGGCTTCTTGGTCTCCAGCAGATAGGTAAGTTAGTACACGTTCACATTGTGGTCCAGGGTTCCAAGCACAGCAAGAAAAAGGACACTCTCCATTGTGTACACCTTCCAAGGTTCTATTTGTATCACAATGCTTCTTTCCCACTGAGTGAAACATCACTGACTAATCCCAGATTAAAAGGATAGGGAAGTAAACTTGACCACCTCAGGGGAAGAGCTGTATATAGTCACATTGCATGGGGGCTTGTATATGGAAATGAGAAGAATTTTGTAGTTGTTTTTTGTAGTCTACCATGCTGATCAGTTAGGCTAATAACAGCAAGAAAAAGTGGAGGATTATAAATAGAAATATCTAACAGAACAGGTAAAGATAAATGAGTAAAACTGGATATAAGTACATTTGCATAAACTGTGCTTGCATGCTGAGAGCTAAAGTAAATTAGAGATTTCCTGAGCTTTGTAAAGGGACAGCTGCCTCTCAGATCCATGAAAATATATTGCTACATATTCTAATTTTCATAAGAAACATAAGTTTAGATTCTGCTATAGAATCTGCTAATTTTTTAAAAAAGATTTTTATTTATTTGAGAGAGCCAGAGAGAGCACCTGAGTGGAGAGGAGGGGCAGAGGCAAAAACAGACTCCTCACTAAGTAGGCAGCCCAATGTGGGGCTCAATCCCAGGACCCTCAGATCATGACCTAAACCAAAGGCAGATGCTTATCGACTGAGCCACCCAGACACCCAAATCTGCTAATTTTGAATTGTAGCTGAATTATTTAAAAGTTCTTTTTATTCTGTAAAATTTATTTTATACACATGGCACAATTAATAAAGTTTACTTAGATAAATTTATTTCCTGTAAATAGTGAAAGCTTATAGGCAAATTATAAAATATGACAATATATTAGGTGCTCCCTAAAACTTTAAATTTCTATAGAAAATAAATAGTATCTGAAAAATTACCTGTTCAAAATAGAATGAAATTAAATGAATAACAGGATTTTAAACAACTACAAAGATAAAATTTGAAATCACTTGGAAATTAAAAACAGTGAACAAAAATAAAAAAGAACAAACTCTCCTAAACTATTTTTACAGCAAAGAAGAAATAAAAACTAAAAATATAATCTATTTAGAAAATAAAAATAAAGAACTACAAGTAATTGTTCTCAAAACTTTACTTAAATAAATGTTAGCTTTTAAACTCTATGTAATTATTATATTAAAATAAGGAACCATGCATCCAACTCAATAAATAAAATAATAAAATCTGATGAAAGCTATTCAAGTATAAATTAAAATAAAGTAAAAATTCATACCTTAAAACTCATAAATTCATAGAACTGATTAAAGGGAAAAATCTCAGTTCTTTGAAAAGACCTAAACAAAAATGAACTTCTGGAAGTCTGGCTTAATAGAGTGGGATACATGAATAGATAATATTAAGAAAAAGAATGTGTTTACACCACAAGTATGAAAATATTCACAAGTTTAAATAGATAATAAATATATCTCTATAATAATTAATTTGAAAAATCTTAGGAATCATTGTCAAAACATCCCATCATTAAAATGACTCAAAAAAAATAATTCTAATTGTATTTCAAATATGCCAAAATGTATATTGTTTTAAATAAATTACTAAAGGTTATTACCTATTTTCTTCATTCCTTTCAGGAAAGAATAGGACAAATGATTAAAACATCTTATAAAAGTTATTCAATTACTTTTATAAAACTAGAATATCCCCCAACAAAATCTAACAATGATACCACACACAAAAGAAAACAGTATCTGGGGTACCTGGGTGGCTCAGTTGGTTAAGTGCCAACTCTTGGTTTCAGCTCAGATCATGATCTCATGTGTCCTGAGGTCAAGCCCTGCACTGAGTTCCACACTCAGTGGGGAGTCTGTTTGAGGATTCTCTCCCTCTACCCCTCACCCCTGAGTGCATGCTATCTCTCTCACTCTCTCACCCTCAAATAAATAAATAAATATTTTTTAAAAATCCAATATTACTTATGAATATGGATATATCCCCAAATCCTAAAATATATCCTTTTAAATTTGACCCATCAGCATATTAAAATATAATCAAATGTTATAAAATAAGATTTATTTCAGAAATAGAATAATTATTTAACATAAGGAAACTGTATTACTCTTAAGTTTTAGATTATGAAGAAAAGGGTAAAATGCATATAATTATTATAAAAAAATGACTAAAAGTAAGTGTCATTTGATATCAAGTTGGGAAAGAGTACAGTAGCCACATGCAATTGAATCTTCCCATGCCTTACCTTCCAAATTATAAAATCACCTAGAGATACAAATAAAATCACATCTGACCACAGAAAATCTCACACAGAGATAATTACATTCTTCAAATTATCTATAAGTAGATGTATATATATTTGACATATATATATATATGTCTATATATAATATAGGTACAGATATATAGATATAATCCTGACAGAGATAACACTGGAGTCCCAGCTGAGGTTGCAAGTCTTTGGGTGAGATGAGAGGAGACGAAACATGTAAATGAGCTCATATGAAAGAAGAAAGCAGAAAACATGTCTACAAATTATCCAGAAATTGAAAAATAATTGGAGAAATTCCATTCAAAACTACTCTCAAAAGAAGAGGAAGTATGACTCATATATTTTGGTTTATCAAAGTTCTTCTCACATAGACAACTACAAGAAAAGATAAAATTGTGCATTAAACTCCAAATGAAATTAAATGTCTCAAACAATCATTTGAAGTTCGTTTTTAAAGAAAAATAAGCAGAATCAGAAATTCAAAATTTAACCATTCAGATGGCCAAAATGACAAAGAAATGCAACAACCTCAGAGTATATATTGAAAAACAATGTTAAAGGTGAAAATCAGAAGACATAAATTACAATTTGCTCAAAGGAGAATAGATTTTTTTTTTTTTTTATTTGACAGAGAGATCACAAGCAGGCAGAGAGGCAGGCAGAGAGAGAGGAGGAAGCAGGCTCCCCGAGGGAGCAGAGAGCCCGATGCGGGGCTCGATCCCAGGACTCCGAGATCATGACCTGAGCCGAAGGCAGCAGCTTTAACCCACTGAGCCATCCAGGTGCCCCTCAAAGGAGAATAGATTAAATGACATTGAAGTAAAACACATAAAAGAGATTGAAAATGAAATAAAGAACTAAGAAAGTTCAGAGTGACAGGATCAAAATAAAAAAAAAAAAAGGTAGGCAAAGAGGGTATATGTATATATTTGAAGTTTCTGAAGAAGAAAAACAACAAAATGAAAAAATATTTAAAGGAATATTCTAAGGAAATTTTCCAGGAAAAAAGAAAGAAAGAAAGAAAGAAAGAAAGAAAGAAAGAAAGAAAGAAAGAAAGAAAGAAAGAAAAGAAAAGAAAAGAAATAACGAACTTTTAAGTATACTTAGGGCTCCTAGAAAAGCTGATCCAGGACAGTAGACTCCGAGATATATCTTAGGAACATTATTAGATATAAAAGACAAAGAAAAAATTCTCAAGGCAAAAGGATCAAATTACTTTAAATGGCAAAGAAATTAAACTACTCTCAGATTTCTTGGGAGCAACACACAAAGCAGGCCAATACTGGGGAAGCACTTCCATGAACTCAAAAAAAGAAAGGGTAAACCAAGGATTTTATGTCCATCCAAGCTCCCCTTCATGGCTATGGGAAAACAACAACAACAGGACAGTCTTAAATATACAAGCACTAAGAGAAAAGTGGACACTTGAGCCTCTCCTGATGAAACTACTGGACTATAAGCTTCATTCAACCAAGAAATAGTAGAGGGACTTTTATGTTTAATTGTGGAATTAATACTAAGACAAGCTTAGAAAGATGGGTTATGGATGCACAGGTGGCTGAGTCAGTTAAGCATCCACCTTTGGCTCAGGTCATGATCCCAGGGTCCTGGGATCCAACTCCACTTCAGGCTCCTTGCTCACTGGGGAGCCCGCTTCTCCATCTGCCTGCTGCTCCCCCTGCTTGTGCTCGCTCTCTCTGACAAATAAATAAATAAAGTCTTTGAAAAAAAGAAAAAAAGGAAAAAAATGGGTTAAATAATAATATGAAATCATCAGGTTCTCAAAATGAAAGGATAGAATTAAATAATGGGAGGAAAGGGGGAAAGTAAGGGAGAAGTAGGATATTATTATTAATAATAATGATGGCAATAAGTGAAATTCACAGGTTCCATTAAAACTGAAAAATCAAAGAGTCAGAGGTTAAAGGGGAGAAAGTGAGAGTGAAGAAGCCATAAAATGTACAAATGTGAAGCTAACCATTACAATGAAAGTACAGACCTTTCTAAAACCAAATGAAGGAAAGTGACAAAGACACACCACATAGAAAAACACAGTAAATACAAAAAAATTCACACAATAATAAATAGCATGTATATAAATAAAAATATAATAAACAAACAGATTTGCATATATATCAAACACAACATTGTGATAATATATCTTCTCAAGAACATATGAACATTGGCAAAAATCAATCACACAAAAAAAATACCATAAAAAAAGAACAAAGAAAGAAAACACCATTAAGTTCCATTCAGGGAATAGATTACAAATAAATTTCTCTGATAAAAATACAACAAAACAAGAAAAAAGAAAAGGCTTTCCACCTGAAATAAAGGCTTCTATTAAATGACTCTTGGATGAAAGGAGAAATACAAACATGAATTACAGAACTTTCTTAGGAAAACATTACATATTCAAGTCTATAGAGAATATTTAAGAAGTGATCCATAGTCTTAAAATCCACATCAATAAAAATGAAAGACCTTAAATAAAAATATTTAATTCCACCTCCAAAAGCTAGAACAAGTACAACAACTTTTAACAAAAGAATATATAAGGAAGATAATAATGGAAATAAAAGCAGAAAGTGAATATGAACCACATCTTCCTTATCCATTCGTCCATTGAAGGGCATGTTGGTTCTTTCCACAGTTTGGCGACCATGGCCATTGCTGCTATATACATTGGGGTACAGATGGCCCTTCTTTTCACTACATCTGTATCTTTGGGGTAAATACCCAGTAGTGCAATGGCAGGGTCATAGGGAAGCTCTATTTTTAATTTCTTGAGGAATCTCCATACTGTTCTCCAAAGTGGCTGCACCAACTTGCATTCCCACCAACAGTGTAAGAGGGTTCCCCTTTCTCCACATCCCCTCCAACACATGTTGTTTCCTGTCTTGCTAATTTTGGCCATTCTAACTGGTATAAGGTGATATCTCAATGTGGTTTTAATTTGAATCTCCCTGATGGCTAGTGATGATGAACATTTTTTCATGTGTCTGTTAGCCATTTGTATGTCTTCATTGGAGAAGTGTCTGTTCATATCTTCTGGCCATTTTTTGATATGATTCTCTGTTTTGTGTGTGTTGAATTTGAGGACTTCTTTATAGATCCTGGATATCAACCTTTTGTCTGTACTGTCATTTGCAAATATCTTCTCCCATTCCGTGAGTTGCCTCTTTGTTTTCTTGACTGTTTCCTTTGCTGTGCAGAAGCTTTTGATTTTGATGAAGTCCCAAAAGTTTATTTTGGCTTTTGTTTCCTTTGCCTTTGGAGACATATCTTGAAAGATGTTGCTGTGGCTGATATTGAAGAGATTACTGCCTATGTTCTCCTCTAGGATTCTGATGGATTCTTGTCTCACGTTGAGGTCTTTTATCCATTTTGAGTTTATCTTTGTGTACAGTGTAATACACTATATAGTATTATGCCTCCATCAGAAAAGATGAATACCCAACTTTTGTAGCAACATGGACGGGACTGGAAGAGATTATGCTGAGTGAAATAAGTCAAGCAGAGAGAGTCAATTATCATATGGTTTCACTTATTTGGAAACACATAGCATGGAGGACAAGGGGAGTTAGAGAGGAGAAGGGAGTTGGGGGAAATTGGAAGGGGAGGTGAACCATGAGAGACTATGGATTCTGAAAAACAATCTGAGGGGTTTTAAGCGGTGGGGGGGTGGGAGGTTGGGGGAACCAGGTGGTGGGTATTACAGAGGGCACGGATTGCATGGAGCACTGGGTGTGGTGCAACAACAAGGAATACTGTTATGCTGAAAATTTAAAAAAAAATTAAAAAAGCAGAAAGTGATAAACTAAATAACAGAAAAAATAGTAGATTGAATTAAACAAATACCAAAATTACTCTTAAATATAGTCAACCATAAGTTTAGTATAAGGCAATATTGTAATTGCATCTTGTAAAGATGATTCAGGCTTCAATTTAACTTTCAAAAACTATATTATTCATATCAAATGAGGAAACTCTGATGGATTGGACTCTGTTTGAAAGAAGATGACCAGTTGTTTGAGGAATATGAAAATCATATCTTGAGAAGAGTGATTGCATAAGCAAATTATTTTTAGTCTTAAAATAATATTTCCAATTGTGAAATAAAATAGTATTCTTCAAGTATTTGAAAGATTAGGTAGATCTTTTCAGATTTTACAATGTGATGTATAGATGACAACACAAAGACACCTAATAATAGAAGATATACAGAAAAACAGGTATCTGTTCATATATACACAAAGCTTTATATTAATTAGAATATTTCAAATGTAAATTGTTCATCTTGAAAAGATGCAACTGGGCTTGTAATAACATTACACAAAATAATGTATGTGGAACATGTAACATGGCACTAAACATATATAACTATTAAATAAATGTGTGACTATTAGTATTATTAATATAATGTCCTTAGCATTATATTCAAGCATAAATTAAATAATTATTTGTGAGTTATGATCATTTATTTCAGATTAAATTTAGAACCATATTTTTTAACCTCAGTTTATGCTTCTAAGTAAGATTTAGTTATTGTATGGCTTATTAACATGCCCCCTTATAATATACATCCATCTCCTTTTCATGATTTGAAGGAATGCAAGTCTTTTACCTCCTTTCAAGGAATATGTTATGACTGTATAATTAGAATAATTTTGATAAAAGTTATTTATATTCCAGTTTTAGTTCTAGTTCTTCAAAATTTAAATAATCACTTCTTCATTAAACATTTGACATATATTAATATTTTGTAAAATATTGGCCTACTGTAGTAGACTCTTGATTACCTCAGCTAATGACAAATAGCATAAATATAAGCATACCAATAAACCAAGAAACTTATTTTAATTATTGAGGTAATTATTCATTAAGCGGTAAATCTTTTATCAGTGCTATAAGGCTCAGTAAATTTTAATATTACCATTTTCTCTTTATTCTGTAAAAATCTCTCTCTGTCAGGAATGCTGAAAAACATAGAAGAAGAATTTATAAGAACTGAATAATGAACATCCAGTGGGTGTTCCATCTTTATTTATTCATATATGAAGCAAATTCTTATTGATCATGAATCTATGCCAGGCTAATGTTGTGGATACCAGGAATATGTCCAATTAAAAAAAAAAAGTCATAATCTTTACCTTCATGGAGCTTGCAGTGTCTTAGAAAAATCGGACATTATTCAAAGAATCACACATATTTGTAAAATTACAACTGTCACAACTACTAGAGAAGTGAGGAATATAGGCCTCTGATAGTATACGTAACAATTATTATTCTAATCAGACGAGATTGGGTGCATTCAGGGTGGTATGGCCATAGACTTATTATTCTAATCAAAAGGGGTCATACATAGCTACCCTGAGGAAGTGTTAATTGAGTTGATTTACGAAAATGAACAAGAATTTACTTGAAGAACTTTCAGGAAGGCCAATCCATTTGGTGGGAATAGCATGTACAAAGACTATATGCATCAGGAAGAAGTGCTGGAAAGAAAAATGGTCCAGTGTGTATATGTTGAGGTAGGTTGAGGATAATCTATCTAAGTATGTATAGGCTATGTTATAGAGTTTAATCCTTTTCCTAAGAGCAGTACAATCCGTGGAAAACCTTTAACTGTGACAGGGGATAGTATTAGACTTGCTCTCCAGAAAGATTACTTTGACTGCACTAAGAAGATTAAGAGAAGAAAATGGTAGATTTCAGGTAGGCTCCTAATGAGCCCATAAAAGCAATGGTGAGAGCTGGAAATAGTAGAGAAGTGGATAGATATTAGGATTTCCACATGGTAGAATCAACAGTGACAGACATGATAGGAAGCACAAGATGGGAAAATATAATGAGACCACCAAGATTTAAGACTTCTGTGAAAGGATATTCATTGAAGGAGGAGACACTGGTGGAGGACTGGTTAGAGTCAAACACATGAATATGGTCTTGGCAATGTTAAATCTGAGGTATTTTTGAGACATATGATAGAAGTGTAGTTACATATATTAGTCTATATTCCAGAGCTCATATCTGTATCTAGAAATACAAATTTATAAATCTCATGTATGAATGGGGACAATGGAAGTAATGGATATAAATGGAATTGCTTAGGCAGAAGATCTCAAATGAGAGAAGTCTGTAAGGCCCAACTCCAGAGCATTGCCAATGTGAACTTGAAAAAAAGAACCGAAAAAGAAACTTATATCATGTCATGAAATCGAAGGAAAAGAGTGTTTTTGATGGAGATAATAGTCATCACTGTCAAATATCAAGAAACCTAAACAGATGAGCACTAAGTTGTGTCCTCTTGACTCAGCAATACAAAAATTACGAAGTACTGTGTCCATTGAATAATAAAGTACTTAACAATATGGGCACAAGAGAATCTTCCCGGACTTACCAGGAGGTTTGGAAATAGAGACAAATCTTTAGAGAAAGCTGTGAAAAGGGGAAGAGAAAAGGCAATCAGATTCAGAAGTTATGAAGAAGAGGACAGGCTTTTCTGTTTTCATTTTTGTTCTAATGCAAAGTAGTTACAGAATCTTTTCACAGGAAATTTACAGTTGACAGGATGATGTTTAATACATAAAAGACAGGAGATTAAATAATTGAAGGAGAGAATTTTATTGGTAAGTTTACTGATGGAGGGACAGTTTTGGGAAGGAAGACAGCTCATCCATTGTAAACAGAGGTTAAATAGATAGATTGGGTGTGGGATATAAGTTAGAGATAGAAATAAGCCTGAATTTTAATCTTATATCTTCCATGTTCCCTATAAAATAGCAGTGAAGGTCATCTTCCAAGAGTTGGGGCAGGGAGTGCTGAGAAGATTAAAGGTTTCATGAGGGTAAGGATTTGAGAAGCAGAAACTGGACAAGTAAATAGAAATGTATGCATAAATAGACAGATAAATAAATGATAAGGAAGGAAATGAAAGAAGGAAGGAAGGGAGGGAAGGGGGAGGGGAGGGTGAATGGATGGGGGGGGACAGAAGGAAAGAAGTATGGAAGGAAGGAAGGAAGGAAGGAAGGAAGGAAGGAAGGAAGGAAAGAAGAAAGGAAGAAAGGCAGTGGAAGGAGGGAGGGAGGGCAGGAATGATCATTTGTTTCTGATCATTTTGGTTCTGACCAAAATTGGTAATGTTCAAGAAGTTTTTGGGCTATCTTTATGAATCTGTAGTTCTTGGCTTTTTTTTTTTTTCCTGCTCCAGTAAAACTTCTTTCATACAAGTAAGGACTATCACATATTTATATCAATCCAAATGATCTACTGTATTACTGATTTTGGAGAAGAGGGTGAGGTACTTCCTTAAGAAGGTGTATCCAAATCTGAGAGATAGGAAAACATGTGCATATATGCTTATGCTGTGTCTGTACATAAAAGTATTTTACATTTACTTGTAATAAGTAATGTACATTTACATGTAATAAGGCCATTAAATAATTCCAATATACCCTCCACAAGGAGACAGAGAATTTCTCCTTAAAAACAGGATAGCCAAGTGTTAAAAGTGGACCAGAATTTAGGAAGCTCTCCATAGGAAAATGATAAGTAATTATTATGTTTAGTATATATTTTAGCAGATGTAATATAATCAGTTTCCTTTTCCAAAGAGAAAGCACACATTATTCCCTAGATATCTTTTTTCCATTATAGAAATTCATTCGTGATACTTTTAAGTTATCTATTAGTAGAATTAGTATATGAATATTCCAATTCACAATCATTTAAGTGTTAAACATTTAATTATTTATCAGCAAAATATTGACGAACATTTACAAGTATTCCATCAACTTGTCAGTAAGTCCTTCCTTAGAGGAAATTTTCTGATTTTAATTCAGTCATAAAATTCTTTAGGTCACTAGTGCATCAATTACTAAATTACTGATCCATAGTACTATAATGTCCTGAAAAGTAAACACAACTTCTGAAAGCCTAATTGAATCTTGCAGAGATATTTATTCACCACTGAATTAATTAAGATAAACGAGTCAACTCACAATAATCACACTAAACTTATGTACATTCATTTCACAAATGGATAAACTGAAGTTTAGAAAAGACAGAACTAGAGAGATAAGGATCCAAGGTGGATTTTCAACCTGAAAAGACCTAATTCCTAATATCTAGCTACAGAAAATAAATACATGAGTTTGAAAGCAATAACAATTATTTCTCTGAAAGTTCATTTTAATGTAATTTTATTGAGTTTAATACCTCTCTGTTAATAATTATAAACTCACAGTGTTTATACTAATATGACCTTGTTGCAATGTAAATAGTGTAATTTTAAAAACCCACAAAATTTTAGACTCTTTTAAGGTAAAGATGGTCCTAAAACTAGTTATCTTAACCACCTACTATATGGGTTACTTGGAAAACAAAGGAGTTTTTGCAGCGTGTCAGTGGTTACCAGCACAGGTTTGGGAGTAAGAAAAACCAAGCTTTAGTACTAGATTATGTGTTTATTAGCCTAACTAAATGAGTTACTTAATTCTTGTAGTTTCCCCATCTATGAAATGGAGGGGAAAACACATAATTCATGATTTATTGTAAGGATTAGATAAGAAAATTTATTTAACTACTTAGTGCTGGACCTCGCAGCAAATATATATGGGCTGGAAAATATGTATAAATGTAGATATATACACACATACAAACACACATGAAATTTAAATTTAGCTTAGAATAGTTTTGAGGCCATTATTACTTTAGAGACTAGATTTATTTGAAGTGGTTTAGCTTTCCATTAGGTATGTTACTTTCCATGTTTTTGTGTTTTTGTTTTTGCTTGTTTGTTTATTTGTTTTGGTCTCCAAAAAAACAAAACAAAAAAAAAAACAGTTTCTATACTCCTTCATAAAACAATGCAAAGGAAAGAAAAATACTAATAATTATGTTCAACAATTACTATTGTCTGTATTTATCTGGAAGGAGCTTCCCACAGCTTCAATCATAGCCATGGATCATTATTTCAAACCAAGTACGTCTTTTAGGTATTTAAATGTGTGTTCTCATATCAAGGAATTGAAATGTAATCCACTTGTTCTGTGATCTCACTGCAATTCTGCTAAATGTTTCAAATAAGTAAAACAGCATGTATTGTAGATTTGAGTGCTATCACCGAATCTAAAGAGATACACATTGAAAAGAAGGGTTGTTATGCCAAGAAAAATTAGGTCTACTTAATCTTTAATTTTTCATTAAAACATTTCTGAGGTTTATACAATAAAATCATGGTAGAGACTTCCAGCAAATGACATTATAGCTTAGAGCTATATGAAAGTTCTAACAAATTGTAATATATTTAGAGATTAATAATATAAATTCTGGGGGTGCCTTGGTGGCTCAGTTGGTTATGCATCTGCCTTCAACTCAGGTCATGACCCCAAGGTCCTGGATCGAGCCCCACATCGGGTTTCTTGCTCAGTGAACAGCCTGCTTGTCCCTCTCCCTCTGCCTGTTGTTCCCCCTGTTTGTGCTCTCTCTCTCTCTTTCTCTCTCTCTGTGTCAAATAAATAAATAAAGTCTTTAAAAAATATATGTACTTCTGATGCAGAGAACATATATATATATATAGAGAGAGAGAGAGAGAGAGAATATATATATAATATATGTATACTTCTGATGCAAAGAAATCTAAACCAAGAGTAAAATGCTATGTTGAGGGAGTTTTTTAATTTACCTGCTTAATAATTTACATGTTAAGAACATAATTATATATCTTGGGAGCATTTTCTCAGAAAGAATCCTTTAGAATAAGTTTTGCCTTTGCTACTGTGCTAATGATGGCTTTTACAAAATGACCCAAGGAAAAAAGACAATTTCCTTCAGGTATACTGGGTCTGAAATATTCTTCACTGATTTCACATGCACTGATAACATGAACAAGGTAATTTCTTCTGACTCTGGTAGGGCAAGATTTGCAGTGAGAAATGCAAAATTTACACAGAGTTTGCCTCTAAGAAATCTCTGCAGTGTTTTTCAGTTTATATAAAAAGACTAAAGACGTTGCCGGAGGCATCTGTTTTCTTTTCCTTAAGGCAGGCTGAAGCACCACAAATCAAATTGTTTTTCACATTGTTCATTTAATATTTTCTCTTTCAATTTCTCAGAGAGCCGACATAGGGATTTCTGCTTTAACCATCACCCCGGATCGTGAGAATGTGGTGGACTTTACAACACGCTATATGGACTACTCAGTGGGAGTACTACTTCAAAGGGCTGAAAAGACAGTGGATATGTTTGCCTGTCTTGCACCATTTGATCTGTCTCTATGGGCTTGCATCGCTGGCACTGTTCTTCTGGTGGGTCTTCTGGTCTATCTCCTGAATTGGCTTAATCCTCCACGGTTACAAATGGGATCAATGACTTCTACTACTCTCTACAATTCCATGTGGTTTGTGTATGGATCCTTTGTACAGCAAGGTAAGGAGAAAAAAATGCTTTTTAGTCTGAAAAAGGAATATGTTTCAAATGCCATGAATCAGTTAAGAATGTTCTGTATCTGACATCAATAAGTGTTCTAAAGGGTCTTCACAGAAATGCTCAGGAAAGAATATTTCCTACCCTTTCCTAGAGGATCTCAAGCACAGCAGGTTTTCCACAAAAATGGTTCATTATCTTTTGATGTAGGTTCAATTTCATCAACAAAGCCAAAAATGAATGTCAGAGGTAAGGTTAACAAGAAACTCAAGATCAGATTTCCCCTCCTCCTCCACTAATTTTTTTTTTCCTTTCTCTGACATTCTGAGAAATAGCCTTATTGGGATGAAATAGCTTACTACCAGAACAGACACTGTTTAATTATTTACATATGTAAGACATGTTGGGACTGGTTCTTTGTTCAGAGACATTATTTAATATATTAAAAATATTCAGTGACAGTGAAAAACTTTGATTAATTTAAGATTCTGATAACAAATATTGTCTTATCTTTCATCTTTTTTTTAAGATTTTATTTATTTATTTGACAGAGATCACAAGTAGGCAGAGAGAGAGGAGGGGAAGCAGGCTCCCTGATGAGCAGAGAGCCTGATGTGGGACTCGATCCAGACCCTGGGATCATGACCTGAGCCAAAGGCAGAGGCTTTAACCCACTGAGCCACCCAGATGCCCCTTATCTTTCATCTTAATAGTTAATTAATCTTTACCAATGATTTAACTTTTAACTTCATTATATTCTAAAGGATGTCTTTGTTTTGTTATTCAATATTTAATCTTCCCTATTCTTTAAAGTTGTCTAGTTAATTCTATTACTCTCACCATTTTAGAATAGAATAATACTTACTAAACTCCTTTTTTGAGACTATTGTCATTGCACAGAATGAAATAATAAAATACTTAGGGGATTGATAGTTTCTTACAAACCTATCACATATATTAAAGAGGAGAAATATGTGTCACAATGAAGATACATGACACTTTTGCCTTAATATTTATAAATTTCAATAGCATCTTCTTTTTTATTCACACTTGCTATTAGATCTTTCATTAAATTTGAGTAATTGTTCTCAACTGCAAACTCCTGATTGAATCCACTGGTCCAGAGACGGCCGAGGCCAGAGCTCTAAGAAAAGGAATGGGTTAGAGGAGCTTTCAGTGGCAACTGATAAGGAGTAATGAGAAAGACCCAAGTATCTTGTATAGCATGTAGTGGTATACATACCAAATAAAGACAATATTTAAAGATGGCAGGTTTGGCCAACTACATTAAACATTTCAAAAAATCAAGTAAAAGTAAGACTTGAAAGATACTTACTGTATTTAGCAATGAACTTGTTATTGGTAGTATTCCAGTGACTGTAGCTGCATCACCAGATCCTCCAAAACCTACCGATTCTGTGGGTCAGAAGTTTAGACAAGACATAGGAAGGATGGTTTGTCTTTACTCAGTGATGTCTGAGGACTCAACTAGACAACTCAGAAAATGAACTAATCTGAAGGCTTGTCCATTTCAGTTACATGTCTGGTAACTGATGCTGGCTGAGGGCTGGTAGCTTCAGTTTTCTTATATGGTCTCTCTTCATGGGATAGTGTGGCCCTTCTCACAGAATGGTAGTTAATTTCTCCATAAAGAGCATTCCAGAAGGAGAAAAAAAAGAGTCAATGAAACAAAAAAATGTTACAGTCCAGGTTGGGGATCACAAACTTGTATGATGGTGTGAGTTCCTCATAGGAACATCCTATGATGTAGGGAACATCCTGGTTGTGCCTGTCTCATGACTTTGTTATAAGAATTAAAACAGGTAAAATTATGAAGTTCTTAGATAAAATAACTCATATAAGGGTCACATAATTGCTTACCAGATAAGTAAAAAATGAAAACAAATCAGACTCAGCTATGGATAGTTAGGCACATAGAAAAAGGATAACAAAGCAAATGATTTTAGATTATTGGCAAGATAATGGTTAAAATGGCAGCTCGTAGGGTACATGAAGCAATAAAAAAATAGAAAGACCAATAATGACAATTCAAGAAGAGTAAGATGGGAGAGTAATAGAGTAGTAGTGGGAGAGAATAGAGTTCTTGATGAGGTCAAAGAACAAAAGTGGAAATATCAGTGTGAGGGAGTTTGAAGTTTGTATTTATGGATTCCTGAAGTTAAGTACTGGTGAGGGACTTCAAAGCTGATCAAGGAACTGAGAGCCCAGAGGATTAAATGAACCACCTGCAATGATAGTCAGCTCAGATTGGAGAGAAAGAAAATGAGCCAGGTGCCAAAGTCATCAATAAATGAGGAGAAAGAGCTAGGAGATGCTGATAGATATGAGCAGTCTAAAAATAAATGTTGGTATAGTTAGATGTAATTAACCTTTGTTTTCACCTTATTCTTCCCAATCCACCCAATTTTCTGTACATAGTTTTAATAACCACCAATATTCAGTTGACCACCAAACCTACATCACCCATTCTTTGATTTTTGTTTTATATATCCAGCTGCTCACTAGACCACTCTCTGGATATAGCAAAAGCACCATGATTTCCAACATGCCAAACATTGAACTTATTTTACACTTTAAAGCTTTGTAGCTTCTCATATTCTTTATTCCAGCTGATGCATTGCCAGCCACTCAGATACACAGGTTAGAATCTTTGAAAACAGTTTTGGTTTCGTCTTCCTTCTATCCTTTATATCCAACTGTTATCAAGCCCTATGAATTTTGCCTTCTAAATATTTCTAGAAGTGAAAAGCTTGTCTCACCTAGACAGATAAGCCTACACTGTTACCTAGATTAGACCTACTTCATTTCTCATCTCAACTATAGGAATCTTGTTAACATGTCTTTCTTTTTTGTTTTGTCCCCTGCAAACATATGTTCCACATACTTGCATATATATTCAAGTTATTTCTATCAGGGAGAGCTAAACACATAATTCCCATTCTTTAAATATTTTCTTGGCTCCTCAATGCTCACAGTTTAGAAGTCTGAGTTATTTGGAACAGGAACAGTATTCTACCATTGGGCTCCCGTCCCGGGCTCAATTCTCATCTCTTACCACCCATGCCTCACATTTAATTGTTCAGTTACACCAAATGGCTTTTGTCCTTGAACACAAGACTGTGTCATGACTCTTTGCCATTGCTTCTGTTCCTTTCAGTTCCTGAAATGCCTTTATTACTAACCTGCTTAATCTCTATTCTTACTCTTTGCTTTCATATGGTAATTTACTATGCATCCTCTATTTCTTCTTTTGAACTCACTTCTTTTAGGAAATATTTGCTGGGGTTAGGAACCATCTTCTAAACTTCTGAAGATATATTTATTATAACACTTATAAACTATTATGTAATTGCCTTTTCTTCATTTGTCTCCATCTGAGTCCTTTGAACATAAAACAGTGTCTTATCTTTATAGTCCCTTTGCCTATACCTCAGTGTCTTGTACATATTAAGTGCTTGATAAATACAAACTGATCAACTAAATGAATAAATACATGCTAAATACTTAACAAAGCATGGCATTAACTGCAATATTGTGCTTATTAGATTATAATGTGTTCCCCAATGATCTAAATTCACTAAACCTAACAGGAAATTACTCAGAATGTCTCTACTGGTGTATTTTATTAAGTAGCTAAGATGAGGAACTTATAAATAAGGTATTGAATTTGCTGAACCTTTATTTCTTAGGATGTTGACATGCTTTCTGAACTCTGCCTCCAGGTAGCCAAACTAATTTTGGGGGCACATCCAAGAGAAAAAGATAAGTAAAATTACCCATATGGTTAGCATGATTTTCTAGTTATGTAAACATGACACAGATATCAAAAGTTATAAATATGTTAAGCTTTTCCATCCCAACTGAGCCTTTAAATGAATTGTACAGCCTGTAGGTTGATTGTACATTAATACAAATTTCTAGTGATGGATAATGTGGAATTGCGTATGGTTAACTACTTCATCTCTGAAATGTTGCCATTCTTCCTAACAATGAAAAGGTCAATTCGCGAAAAGATACAGAAAGCAACTTTACATTTTGATTAAAAATAAATTAAGGAAAAGCTCCTAAACTCTATGAAAAAAAGAATCAGTCAATGACAGTGTCCATAGACAGGCAATGACGTTAAAATTAGTGATAATTTTCAACAAAAATATAGTCTTTTTAAGAAGTACAGCTGTTATTCAGATTACAGTCTTTACTGAGTCACTAGATCAGATTGAATAGGGATAAAAAGCATTTCATGTATTATCGGATGTATTTCTGAAAAAACAGTTTAGGGACAGCTAAAAGAAAAATGATAAATATATGCTAGTTGTTTACTAATTCTGATTTTTAAAAAAAAGTCTGTAACTTCAAAGCATTCTAGAAAAATAGCTCAGGGAATCCAACTGTGCAAAAGCAGTATGGCCCATTATAGAGATAAACTTAGTACATCTGTTTGGCTGAAACATTAAAGCTTGTGAATTAGATAGTTAAATGCATGAATGAGAGACCAATTTTATGCAAGTTTTGTTGTCATTTTATATCCTCCTTTATTTCCATGTCTACATGCATTTCTCTGCAATCAACATACTTAAACAACTAGGGTTTGATTTTTTGAAGATCCCTTATGTTTTGTTTATGTGAAGTGATTCTTAATATCATCTGGGCCTGGGGGTGGGAGGCCTCTATGACTTTTTCACACATATGGTTGAATACAATTTGTTTGCTGTTTACTTGCAAAAGGAAATTTCAGAGTTTGCCTCAGCTGCTTTTGTCTGATTGTAGAATGTACAAATATTTATAATCATGTAAAATATTTATAGTTATTACATATGTTTATTTACCAGCAAGCATTTATTAAGTACCAACTATATGGCAGGAATAGGAAGAAGAAAAGGAAAATAAGGAATAACTACATCTACTGGTTTACTTACTGTTTCTCGGGCATGCTGTATGTCATGCCCAACTTAGATGTTTTGAGTGTGGTCATAAATAAGAAAGATACAGTTCTAGCAGGCTTGGAACCATCAAAATGGGCCATAGCCAAATGGGACCAAAAAAACCCCTTCCGATGAGAAGAGCAGACAGAATTATATTGGAAAGAATAAAGAAAGATAATTCCTTTGAAGCTTTCTTAAAGATCAAATAGCTCCACTGATGCCAGTGATGAATAGAAAGGGGGCCTTTAGGAATAGTAGAAGATAACCTGATGGCTGCTGCTCAAGAGTTAATGGGAGAGGCATTGCTCAGTCTTTGAGATCCCAGGACAATTTTTGGAAGAAAATAAAGAGCTCTTTCCACTGCCAGATGGATTGCACTGCTACAAGAATCACAACTTTCTCATTTCCACACACACAAAAAGGAATCAGACATTCTTCTCTATCAAACTAGGCAACTAAAGAGATTGTTGATGAGAGAGCATCTCTTTAAAACTTTGCATAGGAGAATAACTCAAAAAGACATCCATTTTTATAGTGTAGATATCAAATATACGAAATTTATCAATGTCCTAGTCGCAAAACCCCAAAGGATTCAAACCTTGTAATGCAGTAGCTAAATCCATTCCTTTGTAATGTTATCTGATCGTTCACGTTCAATTTGAATATAACAAAAATGATATTGGCTAACTCTTGTTTACTGACCCTAATGAACGCAGGGAAAATGAGAGTAATTCCCGGTGACAGGCTAACCGGACTATAGAGACAAATTTCTTTCTACTTTCTGTTCTTACGGATATTAACTCAAAAAAGTTCTCTGTAATTGTTATTTAGGTTCAAAAAACATCTCTGTTGTTGCTAATTATGATTGGCAGTCCTTAACAAAGGGAGTGCCAAGCATCCTGAGAACTGTCACATCCACTTGAGAATTTCCCCATGCTGATTTAAAACATGACAAGGTGCTCATTTTCTTTCATTTTATCACCAGAATTCACCACCAAAGGAAAAAAAAAAAGTAGTTGAGCTATCATGTTCTCAGATACTATTCTAAGTCTATCCTTATGGGTGTGGGTAATGAGTAATTTGTATGATAGAAAACAATGCAGGGATGCTAAGATGGGAATCCATTGGTTTACATTTCCAATGAACTGTAATGAGCTGCTAAGCAATGATCCCATGAATTATAAGTATGTAATATGCCCCTGAATTTCATTTATTTTAATACCAGCTCTTCATGATTTGAGCCAGAAAATCCTTTCTCATGCTAAACTGGGCTTTTGAAGAGTTGAAAGTCATCAAGGCATATGAGGCAAAAAAAATCAGATTTCTGCTCATAAAATGCTTACCGAACAAGAACTGGTGAAAACATTTTCTCGACTACTTTGAACTCCTTAAGGATGCATACATAATTAGAAGCGTTATTTTAGTATTTAAGGAAACAAAGGAGTGGTTTCCTGAGAGCCATTTAAAAAAAAAAAAAAATCAACACTGAAAAGTGATTTTAAGATACTCTGAGTTAGGTTTTTATTCTTCCCCAAGTGCTATAAGAAAAAAAAAAAAGTTTTAAAAAATCTAAATTTAAAGGCGCCTGAGTGGCTCAGTCATTAACGTTTGCCTTTGGCTCAGGTCATGATCTCAGGATCCTGGGGTCGAGCCCCACATCGGGCTCCCTGTTCAGAGAGAAACCAGATTCTCCTCTCACTGCCCCTGCTTTTGTTCCCTCTCTCGCTGTGTCTCTCTCTGTCAAATAAATAAATAAAATCTTTTAAAAAAATCTAAATTTAAGTGATGGAAAAGGAGGTGTCATGGGTCCTTTAAAATAGCATTGATATCATGGTAGTACTCAGTACTTACTGTATCATTTTACAAAACCCCTCACCTTAAGTAACAGGAATAGGGTCAGACATCACCCAAGATAAATTTATTCTAAAGATCATTTAGGATTGATCAAAGTTAAACTATTGAGATCAAAAGACTATAGGTGTTAATAGAGACCATCAGTTTAGAATATAAATTTGGAAATTCAATTTTTGTTTGACCTGAATCCATATTTCTCCCTTCACCTATGAATACATATTTAAAAGTTTAACAATGACAGTTGACCTAGCACTAAGATGCATACTTATAACCCAACTATATTCTCTGGTTTACAAAATTGATTAGTAATAAAGTCCTGTGATACTTTTGTTAAATACCCTTGAATGTGGCATAGACTTTAATTTTTCACAATTTTAAGGCAGAGAAATTACAATGTATAATATAATATATAAATTCACATCACATATCTCATCATATATAATAGTGTCCCTTGTTTGTAAGCTACATTTCTTGATGACAATCGTTCGTCTTTATATTAAGATTTAACAAAACACCGATGCATGACCCATATTTCCATGCTTTGGACACATAAAATTGCTCTTTGATTTGTGGCCATGACTAAAATTTATAGAGTCTCTTTATATTTACAGCTCTGTCTCTTCGACTCTAAATTAGCAATCCATTTGGGGCAGCTATGTAGTTTATCCTGTCTGCTCCACTTGTTTCCTAGCACTTAATGTTTATATCCATGTATTTTATAGTACTTGAGCATGTACTTACAGTATTTCTTCTGCCTGTATGATTTCAAGTTTTTTTTTTCTCCAGCAAACATCTGTTTAGTTATTAAATAAGAATTATTTATCTAGTCACGAGGGTGAGGAGGACAGCATGGTGTCTGTCTTCATGGAGCTTTCAACGTTCAAGAGAAACAAACTGGTAAACACATAGCTCCATCACAGAATCATAATTATCATGTTGAGGAAACCACGAGTCATGATGAGCTTAGAGTTTACAGGTATGCTGCTATTTGGCGCACTGTAATTAGGTCAAATACATACAAAGTCATGACCTATCAAAATGAGGAACACAGACTTGGAACCTATTTTTTACCTAGTGACAACGGAAGAAATGAATTGTCCAATCAAGTCATTCTATCTTTGCTTTCTGATCTATAAAATAAAGTGCTAAATTTTAAAATTTTCTTTCAGCTCTAACATTGTAGGATTCTATCATCAATACCTAATTTAAGAACTATTTTCATATCTTTGTGTTTCTTTGAGATAGAGCTCAGTTTTAAATCCTGTATCTACCATTACTAACTATATGACACTGGACAAGTTGCTTAACCTCTAGGTGCCTCAGTTCTCTGAATAATAATTGCCTGCTTCATCAGGTGTTTGAAAAATTGATTGCTCATGGATATAAAACACTTAAAACTGTGTGCATGACAAAATAGGCACTCAACATTGTAATTACCTCAACATTTTTGCAGGCCACAGCAAGAGATAGAATCAACCATATTGTTTAAAACTTTATACACTCATAATTACCTCACAGAAGATAAGCTTTATTTCAAGGAAACATTTAATTAGGCATAAGGAAATATATTAGGAAAACTAGTCTAGCTGATGAAAATGCTTATAGTAAAAACCATATACTAAAAAATTCAGAATAACTTTGTCATTCAGCTAGATATGAAAAACTAAAAGCATTTTTTTCCCATGTAAGTACATCATCATCACATATATTGTGATAAACTGTAGCACAGCAGGGCCCAAGATGCAACAAATAATGAACTCAGACTGAATGGAATTAAGTTTTGATTCAGGATGCTTCTAATTTATATATTAAGTCCTTAAAAAGATTGAATAATTTTAGGAGATTAATCTGTAAGGACTATGTAAATGTGTTTTGTTTTTGGAATTATGTTTTAAAATCTGTAACTAAAATAGCACAAAATTGAGTATGAACATCATATAGAAGGCTAATTTTCCTAAACTAATCAATGCTCACAGACTGCCACTCATGGCAGCTTAGAACCATTTGGATCCATTCCAGAATTGAAATGATGATGATGATGATGGTACTTCAGTTTTTGCTTATTACACTCACAAGGCCAGTATTGAAACTTAGAATATTTAATAATTTTTGAAGCATAATTGGCATATATTACATTAGTTTCAAGTATACAACATAATGATTTGATATTTGTACACATCGTGAAATGATCACCACAATAAATCTAATAAGCACATGTAGTTACAGAATTTTTTATGATGAGAACTTTTAAGATTTACTCACAGCAACTTTCAAATACATAATGTGGTATTATTGACAATAGTCACTATGCTGTACATTACATCCCTGTGACTTATTTATTTTATAACTGGAAGTTTGTACCTTTTGCTTCCTTTCACCCATTTGGCCTGCACTGCCTCTGGCAATCACCAATCTGTCCTCTGTGTCTGTGTGCTCAGTTTTTTAATCTGTTTTGCTTTTTGGAGTCCACATGTAAGTGAGACCATATGGTATTTGCCTTTCTCTGTCTGACTTATCTCACTTAACATATGCCCTCAAGTGCTGTCCATGTTGTTGCAAATGGCAAGATTTCATTTTCTTCCATGACTGAATAATATTCCATGATATACACTGAAATATTATTCAGACATGGAAAAGAATGAAAAAATTTATATGCATATATAACATGTATGACTATATATAACATGTTTCTTTACGCATTCATCAATCATAATGGACACTCTGGTGGCTTTTGTTTCTTAGCTATTCTTTTCTTTTTGCTTTTGTTTTTAAATATTTTATTTATTTGACAGAGAGAGACACAGCAAGAGAGGGAACTCAAGCAGAGAGAATAGGACAGGGGAAGCAGGCTTCCTGCCAAGCAGGGAGCCTGATGTGGGGCTCCATCCCAGGATCTTAAGATCACGACCTGAGCAGAAGGCAGATGCTTAATGACTGAGCCACCCAGGCACCCCTTAGCTATTGTAAATAATGCTGTAAGGAGCAGGGGAATACAATACAATTTCTTTTGAAGTTGGTGTTTTCATTTTCTTTGGTTAAATACCCTGAAGTAGAATTGCTGGATGTATGGTAGTTTTGTTTTTAATTTTTTGAAGAAGGTCCATACTGTTTTCCAGGGCATCTGCCCCGGTTTGCATTCCTCCCAACAGTGCTCAAGGATTCCCTCCCTCCACATCCTTGCCAGCACTTATTAATTTTTGTCTTTTTGATAATAGCTGTTCTAATAGGTGTGAGGCTATAGTTCATTGTGGTTTTAATTTGCATCTCCCTGATGATTAGTGATATTGAACATCATGTGTCTTCTTTGGAAAAATGTCTATTTGGATCCTTTGCCCAACTTTTACACAGACTTTTTTTTTTTGCTATTGAGTTGTATGAGTTTTTTATATATTTTGGATATTAGCCCCTTAGCAGATATATGATTTGCAGCTATTTTCTCCCACTCGATACATTGCCTTTTCATTTTGTTGGTGTTTTCCTTTGCTGTGCAGAAGCTTTTTAGTTCAACATAGTCCCACTTGTTTACTTTTACTTTTGTTGCCCTTGTTTTTGGTGTCAAATCCAAAAAAAAAATCATTGCCAAGAGCAATGTCAAGAAATTTACCACCTATGTTTTCTTCCAGGAGTTTTATGGATTCAGGTCTTACATTCAAGTCTTTAATCCATTTTGAGTTCATTTTTGTCTATGGTATAAGGTAATAATCCAGTTTCATTCTTTTGCAATATCAATAACTATTTGGTTGTTTAATATATTGATAAAACTAAAAGCAATCTTATCGCTTATAAATAAATATAACCCATATTAAATATTATGCTAAAATTTTAAATTCATTGATGGAATTCTTTTAAATTTAAGAATTGCTAAACTGTAGTTTCATCATTAACATACATGCAATGCGGGGGGAGGAGTCAAGATGGCGGAGAAGTAGCAAGCTGAGACTACTTCAGGTAGTGGGAGATCAGCTAGATAGCTTATCTAAAGATTGCAAACACCTACAAATCCAAAGGGAGATTGAAGAGAAGAAGAACAGCAACTCTAGAAAAAGAAAATCAACCACTTTCTGAATAGGCTGGCGGAGAAGTGAATCCAAAGCGACAGGAAGATAGACTGCGGGGGGAGGGGCCGGCTCCCGGCAAGCGGCGGAACAACGGAGCACAAAATCAGGACTTTTAAAAGTCTGTTCTGCTGAGGGACATCGCTCCAGAGGCTTAACCGGGGTGAAGCCCATGCAGGGTCAGTGTGGCCTCAGGTCCCGCAGGGTCACAGAAGGATCGGGGACGTCTGAGTGTTGCAGAGCTTACAGGTATTAGAACGGGGAAGCCGGCCGGCTACAGAGACAGAGCCGAGGAGTGAGCTCTCAGCTCGGGGTTACCTTGAACCGGTGGCAGGCTCGGTCAGCTCTGAGGACGGCCAGAGGCCAGGGTGACGGGAGTAATTGGGCGCTGTTCTCTGAGGGCGCGCTGAGGAGTGGGGCCCCGGGCTCTCGGCTCCTCTGGGCCAGAGACGGGGAGGCCGACATCTTTATTCCCGCCCTCCGGAACTCTATGGAAAGCGCTCAGGGAACAAAAGCTCCCGAAAGCAAACCCAAGCAGATTACTCAGACCGCCCCGGGTAAGGGTGGTGCAACTCCGCCTGAGGCAAAGACACTTGAGAATCACTACAACAGGCCCCTCCCCCAGAAGATCAACAAGAAACCCAGCCAGGACCAAGTTCACCTACCAAGGAGTGCAGTTTCAATACCAAGGAGAGCAGCGGAATTCCAGAGGAAGAGAAAGCAAAGCACGGAACTCACGGCTTTCTCTCCATGATTCTTTAGCCTTGCAGTTAATTTAATTTTTTTTTCTTTTTCAATTTTTTTTTCTCTTCTTCTGCTAAATTTTTTTAACTTTTACCCTTATCTTTTTTAATGTTTTTTAACTAGTTTATCTAATATGTATGTATCTATATATTTTTTCCTTTTTATATTTTTTCTTCGTTGGTTTTCTTTTTTGTTTCTTATTTTTTTCTTTCTGAACCAGTTCTTATCCCCTTTCTCCCCCCTAACGATTTTGGATCTCTTCTGATTTGGCTAAAGCATATTTTCCTGGGGTTGATGCCACCCTTTTAGTATTTTACTTGCTCCTTCATATACTCTTATCTGGACAAAATGACAAGGCGGAAAAATTCACCATAGAAAAAAGAACAAGAGGCAGTACCAAAGGCTAGGGACCTACTCAATACAGACATTGGTAATATGTCAGATCTAGAGTTCAGAATGACATTCTCAAGGTTGTAGCCGGGCTCGAAAAAGGCATGGAAGATATTAGAGAAACCCTCTCAGGAGATATAAAAGCCCTTTCTGGAGAAATAAAAGAACTAAAATCTAACCAAGTTGAAATCAAAAAAGCTATTAATGAGGTACAATAAAAAATGGAGGCTCTCATTGCTAGGATAAATGAGGCAGAAGAAAGAATTAGCGATATAGAAGACCAAATGACAGAGAATAAAGAAGCTGAGCAAAAGAGGGACAAACAGCTACTGGACCACGAGGGGAGAATTCGAGAGATAAGTGACACCATAAGACGAAACAACATTAGAATAATTGGGATTTCAGAAGAAGAGGAAACAGAGAGGGGAGCAGAAGGTATATTGGAGAGAATTATTGGAGAGAATTTCCCCAATATGGCAAAGGGAACAAGCATCAAAATCCAAGAGGTTCAGAGAACCCCCCTCAAAATCAATAAGAATAGGTCCACTCCCCGTCACCTAATAGTAAAATTTACAAGTCTTAGTGACAAAGAGAAGATCCTGAAAGCAGCCCAGGAAAAGAAGTCTGTAACTTACAATGGTAAAAATATTAGATTGGCAGCAGACTTATCCACAGAGACCTGGCAGGCCAGAAAGAGCTGGCATGATATATTCAGAGCACTAAATGAGAAAAACATGCAGCCAAGAATATTATATCCAGCTAGGCTATCATTGAAAATAGAAGGAGAGATTAAAAGCTTCCAGGACAAACAAAAACTGAAAGAATTTGCAAATACCAAACCAGCTCTACAGGAAATATTGAAAGGGGTCCTCTAAGCAAAGAGAGACCCTAAAAGTTGTAGATCAGAAAGAAACAGAGACAATATACAATAACAGTCACCTTACAGGCAATACAATGGCACTAAATTCATATCTCTCAATACTTACCCTGAATGTTAATGGGCTAAATGCCCCAATCAAAAGACACAGGGTATCAAAATGGATAAAAAAACAAAACCCATCTATATGTTGCCTACAAGAAACTCATCTTAAACCCGAAGACACCTCCAGATTTAAAGTGAGGGGGTGGAAAAGAATTTACCATGCTAATGGACATCAGAAGAAAGCAGGGGTGGCAATACTTATATCAGATCAATTAGATTTTTTTTAATTTTATTTTTTATAAACATATAATATATTTTTATCCCCAAGGGTACAGGTCTGTGAATCGCCAGGTTTACACACTTCACAGCACTCACCATAGCACAGATCAATTAGATTTTAAGCCAAAGACTATAATAAGAGATGAGGAAGGACACTATATCATACTCAAAGGATCTGTCCAACAAGAAGATCTAACAATTTTAAATATCTATGCCCCTAACGTGGGAGCAGCCAACTATATACACCAATTAATAACAAAATCAAAGAAACACATCGACAATAATACAATAATAGTAGGGGACTTTAACACTCCCCTCACTGAAATGGACAGATCATCCAAGCAAAAGATCAACAAGGAAATAAAGGCCTTATGACACACTGGGCCAGATGGACATCACAGATATATTCAGAACATTTCATCCCAAAGCAACAGAATACACATTCTTCTCTGGTGCACATGGAACATTCTCCAGAATAGATCACATCCTGGGTCCTAAATCAGGTCTCAACCGGTATCAAAAGATTGGGATCATTCCCTGCATATTTTCAGACCACAATGCTCTGAAGCTAGAACTCAATCACAAGAGAAAATTTGGAAAGAACCCAAATACATGGAGACTAAACAGCATCCTTCTAAAGAATGAATGGGTCAACCAGGACATTAAAGAAGAATTGAAAAAATTCATGGAAACAAATGATAATGAAAACACAACGGTTCAAAATCTATGGGACACAACAAAGGCAGTCCTGAGAGGAAAATATATAGTGGTACAAGACTTTCTCAAGAAACAAGAAAGGTCTCAGGTACACAACTTAACCCTACACCTAAGGGAGCTGGAGAAAGAACAAGAAAGAAACCCTAAACCTAGCAGGAGAAGAGAAATAATAAAGATCAGAGCAGAAATCAATGAAATAGAAATCAAAAAAACAATAGAACAAATCAATGAAACTAGGAGCTGGTTCTTTGAAAGAATTAATAAGATTGATAAACCCCTGGCCAGACTTATCAAAAAAAAAAAAAAAAGAGAAAGGACCCAAATAAATAAAATCATGAATGAAAGAGGAGAGATCACAACTAACACCAAAGAAATACAGATAATTATAAGAACATACTATGAGCAACTCTACGCCAACAAATTTGACAATCTGGAAGAAATGGATGCATTCCTACAGACATATAAACTACCACAACTGAACCAGGAAGAAATAGAAAGCCTGAACAGACCCATAACCCATAAGGAGATTGAAACAGTCATCAAAAATCTCCAAACAAACAAAAGCCCAGGGCCAGATGGCTTCCCAGGGGAATTCTACCAAATATTTAAAGAAGAACTAATTCCTATTCTCCTGAAACTGTTCCAAAAAATAAAAATGGAAGGAAAACTTCCAAACTCATTTTATGAGGCCAGCATCACCTTGATCCCAAAACCAGACAAGGATCCCATCAAAAAAGAGAACTACAGACCAATATCCTTGATGAACACAGATGCAAAAATTCTCGCCAAAATACTAGCCAATAGGATTCAACAGTACATTAAAAGGATTATTCACCACGACCAAGTGGGATTTATTCCAGGGCTGCAAGGTTGGTTCAACATCCGCAAATCAATCAATGTGATACAACACATTACTAAAAGAAAGAACAAGAACCATATGATACTCTCCATAGATGCTGAAAAAGCATTTGACAAAGTACAGCATCCCTTCCTGATCAAAACTCTTCAAAGTGTAGGGATAGAGGGCACATACCTCAATATTATCAAAGCCATCTATGAAAAACCCACCGCAAATATCATTCTCAATGGAGAAAAACTGAAAGCTTTTCCACTAAGATCAGGAACACGGCAGGGATGTCCGTTATCACCACTGCTATTCAACATAGTACTAGAAGTCCTAGCCTCAGCAATCAGACAACAAAGGGAATTAAAGGCATCCAAATTGGCAAAGAAGAATTCAAACTATCACTATTCGCAGATGATATGATACTATATGTGGAAAACCCAAAAGACTCCACTCCAAAACTGCTAGAACTTATACAGGAATTCAGTAAAGTGTCAGGATATAAAATCCATGCACAGAAATCAGTTGCATTTCTCTACACCAACAACAAGACAGAAGAAAGAGAAATTAAGGAGTCAATCCCATTTACAATTGCACCCAAAACTATAAGATACCTAGGAATAAACCTAACCAAAGAGACTAAGAATCTATACACAGAAAACTATAAAGTACTCATGAAAGAATTTGAGGAAGACACAAAGAAATGGAAAAATGTTCCATGCTCCTGGATTGGAAGAATAAATATTGTGAAAATGTCTATGCTACCTAAAGCAATCTACACATTTAATGCAATTCCTATCAAAGTACCATCCATTTTTTTCAAAGAAATGGAACAAATAATCCTAAAATTTATATGGAACCAGAAAAGACCTCGAATAGCCAAAGGAATATTGAAAAAGAAAGCCAAAGTTGGTGGCATCACAATTCCGGACTTCAAGCTCTATTACAAAGCTGTCATCATCAAGACAGCATGGTACTGGCACAAAAACAGACACATAGATCAATGGAACAGACTAGAGAGCCCAGAAATAGACCCTCAACTCTATGGTCAACTCATCTTCGACAAAGCAGGAAAGAATGTCCAATGGAAAAAAGCCAGCCTCTTCAATAAATGGTGTTGGGAAAATTGGACAGCCACATGCAGAAATATGAAACTGGATCATTTCCTTACACCACACACGAAAATAGACTCAAAATGGATGAAGGACCTCAATGTGAGAAAGGAATCCATCAAAATCCTTGAGGAGAACACAGGCAGCAACCTCTTCGACCTCAGCCGCAGCAACATCTTCCTAGGAACATCGCCAAAGGCAAGGGAAGCAAGGGCAAAAATGAACTATTGGGATTTCATCAAGATCAAAAGCTTTTGCACAGCAAAGGAAACAGTTAACAAAACCAAAAGACAACAACAGAATGGGAGAAGATATTTGCAAATGACATATCAGATAATGGGCTAGTGTCCAAAACCTATAAAGAACTTAGCAAACTCAACACCCAAAGAACAAATAATCCAATCAAGAAATGGGCAGAGGACATGAACAGACATTTCTACAAAGAAGACATCCAGATGGCCAACAGACACATGAAAAAGTGCTCCACATCAGTCGGCATCAGGGAAATACAAATCAAAACCACAATGAGATATCACCTCACAGCAGTCAGAATGGCTAAAATTAACAAGTCAGGAAATGACAGATGCTGGCGAGGATGCAGAGAAAGGGGAACCCTCCTACACTGTTGGTGGGAATGCAAGCTGGTGCAACCACTCTGGAAAACAGCATGGAGGTTCCTCAAAATGTTGAAAATAGAACTACCCTATGACCCAGCAATTGCACTGCTGGGTATTTACCCTAAAGATACAAACGTAGTGATCTGAAGGGGCACCTGCACCAGAATGTTTATAGCAGCAATGTCTACAATAGCCAAACTATGGAAAGAACCTAGATGTCCATCAACAGACGAATGGATAAAGAAGATGTGGTATATATACACAATGGAATACTATGCAGCCATCAAAAGAAATGAAATCTTGCCATTTGCGGCGATGTGGATGGAACTAGAGGGTATCATGCTTAGCGAAATAAGTCAATCGGAGAAAGACAACTATCATATGATATCCCTGATATGAGGGAGAGGAGATGCAACATGGGGGGGTTAAGGGGTAGGAGAAGAGTAAATGAAACAGGATGGGATTGGGAGGGAGACAAACCATAAGTGACTCTTAATCTCACAAAACGAACTGAGGGTCGATGTGGGGGAGGGGGCTTGGGAGAGGGGGGTTGGGATTACGGACATTGGGGAGGGTATGTGCTATGGTGAGTGCTGTGAAGTTTGTAAACCTGGCAATTCCCAGACCTGTACCCTTGGGGATAAAAATATATTATATGTTTATAAAAAATAAAATTTAAAACAAAAAAAACATACATGCAATGCTTATAGATACTTTTGAAATACAATATAATGCATAGGAAAGTTATAAGTAATATAGTTAAATATATGTACCCTTTAGTTTATATTATTGCAGCACTGGAATATATAACATCAGATTTAAGGTTAATTTTAAGATGAAAACAATTTCTAAGTAACCAGTAAAATTTGTGACTTCCATCTGATAAAATCAAAGCACATAATGGTATTGTGAGTTAAATTTGTGGGTTAAAGCAAAGAATATGCCATGTCAGTATTCACAAGGTTAATTCTAAATTAAACTGTCTTTGATATTATTTGATCAATATTAATAATCTAAAAATAAATTATTGAAAAAGAATAAAAGATATTTTGAGACTTTTCCAAAAATTATTTTAATAGTTTCTGCTGAAAGAAGTTACTAAGTTCCTAAAGGAACAATCATTTGTGTCCTAAAATAGAATTTTTTGAGAAGTCTGTATTTTAAGCAGAGGTGATTGTAATATTTTTGGCTTTGAAATTTTGAGATAGTATGATTTCACATAATTATCTACAAAGTCATGAAGAATTGTTGACAGTTTTCTCTTCTACCTTAGATCCTTTCTAATATCTGATGGTCTCTCCTTTCCTTCTAAATATAAAGTAACTTTGCTATATCAGCAGGGCTGCAGCAAGCACTACATTTCTGTACTATTGCTATACAACTCTCAGAGTCAAGGCCACTTAGTCCTTAGTCCTCTGCCTTACATCACCACCCAAGGAGTACTATAATCCTCTAGAAATGCATTGCCTGGAGTGTGGCACTGCTTAATAAATCACTTCATATTATTTATCTTTCTCTTGACATATATCTAGCAGCAGGAACCATTATGCTGTGACAATGTTAAGTTCTATTGACATTTTCTCTTAATTAACTACACCACTGGCCACCAACTTAACACTGGGAATAAACTTCCTTTATTTAATGTTATCTTGAACAAAGGAAGTCTTAAGTTTGTCATGTATTCATTGTCTTAACAGATATCAAAATATCTTTATTTTTTCAGACCAGCCTATTCTGCTGAGAAAATAAAAAAAAAAATTGTATGTAAAATTCATGTTGCACTATTTCTGAATTAGACTAATGACCAATTAAATAAGTGCACTTTTCCATTAGCTATCTTAATGAATATATGAGAGCTCTATTATATAGGCCTGAATTCCTCTGTGATACCACTTCCTCAATCAATGGGCTGACTTTTATGCATGTTTTTCAAAGAAACATTTCTTTTGGGGTTAAAACATGTTTTACATACTTTAAATCTAAGAGTTTGGGGTCCAAATTATAAGTCACTTATTTATTCAACATTATTGAATGTCTACAATGTGACAGACACTCCTCAAGTTCCTGGAGATACCTTCCTGAGAAAAACAAAGATTCAGGCTTTTATGGAGCTGTTATTCTAGTGAAGAGAGGCGGGTAAAAAACAATAGGCTAGATACATACATACATACATACATACATACATACATACATAAGTAAATGACACAGTGTATCAGAACTCAAATATTATAGAAAAAGTAGCTCAGAAGGAAGGGAATTTGAAGTATATATGGAAGGGTCACAGTTTTCAATAGGTTCAGTAGGTTCATTTAAGTAAGCCTCTAAGCATTTGAGATTGGAGCAAGGACCTGGAGGATGGGAAGGAATGTGCTGTAGAGATATTGAAGCGGTGGGCAGGGGGGTCAGGTGTAGGGAATCACAAATACAATGACCTGCTTCAAGAGGCCAGAAGGACAACTTAGTAGGAGGAGAGGTCAGAGACATCCCTAAACTCAGATGAGATTAGGCTGTATAATTTTCGGCTTCTACTTTGTAGTAATGAAGAGTCACTGGAGTGTTTTAAGTAGAGGAGTGGCAGGACAAACATTTAGATAAACTTAAAAAAAAAAAGGTTTTAGAAGGCATTAACTGTTAAACTGTTCTCTGTTGTGTTTCCAAGTCCTCCAGCATAATTAGGGATTTAAGAAATGTTTCAAAAAATCATAGATTTGTATCTGAGTCATGACTATATTTCGTAGTTGCATGAATGTTTGTCTATTTAGGCTGATATATATTGCTTACAGCATTTGTCCATCCAGTGAATCTTCCAAAAACCTTAACTCCAAGAGCCAGTCACACTCTTTTTTACTCTCCAGATCAAGTAATTATGGTTATCCATTTCAGACAACATATCAACATTAAATGAAAAGGCACATATTACTGCCAGCTTTATTTATGGTAACAGCTCCTGAAGAAAACCATTCTCTTGTAAGTAATCTTACCCAGTGCTCTTGGTAAAAAAGGACTAGAGAGAGGAGCAAGAGTAATGGCATTCTCAGTTTATTTCTTCCTTCTCAATCAACTCCTATATCTTTCTGAAAACAATAATTGCTATTTTACATAAATTATTTTAGCCCTTTATTTGGACTACATATCTATATTAGATCGAAGTATGTATCTATCTATAGATAGATAAAGAAATTTAATATATAGAGGTAGTTGTAAATTTCTATCCATATATATCTATGCCCATATCTAGATATGGAGAGAGAATTTTTTCCCTATACCAAAGTAAACTGCTAGTAACAGTTTGCATTCAGAGTAGAGTTAAATAACTCCCCTGTTCCTAAATCAGTAGTAGTAAACCTCTCTATAGAAAATTTTTCCTGTAAAAGGATGTAATTGAAGATCTTTATTACTTTTATTTGCTTGAAATTTATATATACTTCTCCTTTATCCAAAAAGATTTTTTAAATCTGCTAACATTCATAATAGTACTGGATTCTTTTGCTTCTCTCTCAGAAAAATAAATCAATAACATTTTACTCTCAGTTTCCCTTATCAAGGATTAAAAATTTTGATTAAAAAATTTCTTGATTTTTAAATTTACAGTCATTTGGTCACAAAAGACCATCTGGAATATAAGATTAAATAGACACTAGTTTTAGCCACACTGGAAATCTATAAACTCAGCATCATCCCTCAGAAAACCTTCCTTTGAAAAATGATGTGCAGTTCATCCATCAAGGCTATACTTAATCTCTAAGCCATTGGACAAACAAGGTCAAATCTTATGTCGGTGCTGGGAAATAGTACAATTATAGTTGAATAGGTCCCCCTATAGTTGTTGCAGATAGTTGTATAGATAGTGACACTTCTGAAAATGGAATATTTCAAAGTGAATCTGTAATAGTCAATCCTCCAAATATAGAGCATGGTTTAGGTTAAAGAGTGAAAATTAAAATGTTTATATGATGTTCATTGACTTTTAAATTTTTTCTTCTGAACTAGTATTGACCCAATTGACGTTCTACAAATGCTGACTTGAATTGAGTTAAGCAAGTTAGAAATTATATTTGATGACCTGAACAATTCACTAAAAAGGATGAGCATTAAAACTTACTTTGTAACACAAACACATTTTTTATAATAATGTAAGATAATGAAGCTGGCCGCATGCAATGTCCAAGATGGACATTTATAAGTTGGAATGAATAACTTTCGCATTACTAAATTACATAGAATACATACCTAACTGATGAGCCAAAAGAGAGTCATTTGGCTGAGAAAAAGTCATTCCTGGCACCAAAAGGCAATTTAATATGCATTTACACCCAGGAAAGCTTAGAAAATGAACAGTAATTGCAGAGGTCAAACTTGTAAGCTATCAGATATGCTTCCTTGGTTTCACTCTAAGATTTGAGTGCAATGCAATTCAAACCTCAAATCTGACTATCTGAGACTATCATTTAATTTAGGTAGTTTATCAACTGAGAATATTATAAATAATGACATAAGTACATATCCAAAGTGTAGGTGATTCCTCATACCAAACAAATACTATCATGACAAAGTATTATAAGTTAATAAACATATTACATACATGTTATATATGTTCTATATATAATTATATATGTTTCTCCTTTACATGTTTTATATATATATATATATCCTTTAGAATACATCCTCCTGTCACTATATAACATATATATACATATAAACCAACATATTACATGCATGTTGTGTATGTTATATATGTTATAACTATATATATATATTTATCCTGTACATATGTCTTATATATATATATTTCTCCTTTAGAATACCTCCTTCTAGCTTTGCGCAGTGGCAGTATCGTAGCCAATGAGGTTTATCCGAGGCGCGATTATTGCTAATAGAATACCTCCTTCTGATATGTCACTATAGTTTAATATATTTCACAACACTAACTGATAAAGGTGAAAACAAGTATCGTGTAATGCAAAAGTGTCCAAAAGTAACCCAATGTATATGGTCTTCAAAAACAAGAGACAATGAGGTATATTGTTTAATTTCTCTCTTTGCTTTTAAGTAGTAGCTAAATAGTCTTACAAAATAAGAAGGATTTTCATTTAAAATTGCAGATTTTTGTTTTTTCTTTTCCTTTACAACATTGTAAAATGCAACTCTACTCTTTTAAATGATTTTAAAATAAACCAGCAAATACAGTGTTTATTAGATATGCATCTTCTGTGACTAATTTGCTTTACAACTCTTTGGGAAATAAAATTTAAAAATATCTGAAATCAGAGAATTCAAAGGAAGAATGAGAAAAGCCAAGTAGAAAAAAATTATCATTCTCCTTTTTAAAAATGGAAACCAAATTTTTAAATTGCAACATCTGGTATTAATGAAATGAAATAAGTTTCATAGAAAAAAATCTTTAAATCTTATTAAAACCCTTTTCCACCTTCATTTTGCTTCTGTACAGATGATATTTTGATAATCACTATGAAAGTCACAGTGGCTGTGCTGTCTTATAGATAACTTATAAGGGGGAAAAATGCCACTACTTCCAACTTTTAAGCTTTCTTCTCATAAGATAAGCATCTCCAACAACGCTGCATTTTATAACACTTGTTTTTTCCTGTTTTTAGTTTATTGTTGACTCACCTACAAAAAAACAGTGATGGTAAGAATCCTATAGTGGTTCTGAGAGGTTTGAAAACGGAGATGAAGCTTTCAGGGACCCTCCCAGGCTGATCTTAAAGTGCTTTGATCTGGTACTTTTGATCTTCAGTTTGACATGTTATTGCTAATCAAGATGCTTTAGCTGGAAAACTTCCCCTTAACACAAAAAAATGTGGAAATTGAAGCTTGAAACAATACTCAGGGTTATATTTTTCTTTTCTGGCTTAAAAATCATATACTTTCTTTTCATCAGTTTATGCATTGTCATTTCTTCTCCCAAATTTAATATTTTATTCATGCAGATTAAAGTTAGAATGTTATTGGCAAATGATCTGATAGAGTGTACCTATTAATCATAGTGAAAAAGTTATGTTATTATAAATTTAATAACAGCATTTAATCCAATAGCTATATGATCTGTGCTATTTAGAGACAGTATGAAGGATGGTATAGAGACTATAAGACTCTTTTTTCTGTTTTAACCTATTTAATTTTTTTATTATGATATGTTAGTCACCATACAGTATATCATTAGTTTTTGATGTAGTGTTCCATGATTCATTGTGTATAACACCCAGTGCTCCATGCAATGCCAAGTCAATCAGCTGACATGTTAGTCTGAAGAACATTAGCTACTGCCACCTCAAATACAAAAACAGCAGTAAAAATAGAAAAGAGAGAATATATTAGAAATATACATGACAGGATTTAGCACTGAGTATACTGAGTGTCAGTATACAGAAAATACATTCATATATAGATATAAAACAGTAGTTTCACACTGTATATGATGTTTTTGAAATTAAATTATCAGTACATTCTGAAAACCATTTATTCCTTTAGTTATTCTTATATAGCATTATTTATTATTGATATAAGAGCCTATATTATTGTGTGTGTGTCCATATATAATTTGTTTTCCTAAATTTCTTATTATTGCTTGCTTGTAAAATTGTAAAAAATCATTCTGGTGGTTTAATATTTGTACACACCCTTGGTTATTTTCTTAGGAAATTATCCTAAATATGCAACTTCTGAGTTAGATGATATGTATATGCACACTTCTAAGACTGTTGATACTTTCAACCAATCATTATACCATACTCCATATTTGCACATTTTCAATAATTAGAAGTATATAAATTTTAATAGAATTTTAAAGGATTTGTTAAAAAAAAATAGTAACTTAATGTAATGTAAAATTCAGCTTTACATCACTGCATCACTAGATACCTAGAAGACACTTAAACATACTCAAGCAGAGGCAATTCCTTGGGTATAACACATGGCAACATTAAAACACTGAAAAAATGTGAAATTAATCATTTAGACACAAAAGCTCAGAGTCTGTCACTGATAACTTAATGTTAAGGACATAGACAAAAAGCAGTCTGAAAGTTACCTCAACCATTTAAATGTGTATTACTGGTGTTTATAGATTATACCATGTAATTATACCATATAATGCAGCGGGCCTTTCCAATCACTTAAAAATACAACAGCAAAACCTTTATATACCTAACAATAAAGGAGAGTCATGTTCAAAATGATAATGGGAAGTAGGGGATGAGGGAGTCAGAATCCAAATCCAACAGCTCCATAAAGAGCAGAGAGGACAAAAGAAAAAATTAGCTGATTAAAATTTACCCAAAGTAGCTCATCCAATCCTTACAATTTTTTTTAATTTCATTTGTAAAGCACACACACAGACACACACAAAGCATCAAATAATCTCCAAGTTACTATTTCCAGAGCCACCAAAGATTTTTAGGCAGAGGAAGACTCTAAAAGTTGTTATGAAGAGTTCTATTAAGTGGTCCTTCGGTGGCTCAGTCAGTTAAGCATCTGTCTTCAGCTCAGGTCATGATCTCAGGGTCCTGGGATGGAGCACCAGGCATAGGGCTCCCTGCTCAAAGGGAGCCTGCTTCTCTCTCTCTCTGCAGCTCCCCCCCACACTCTGCTCTTTTGCTCATGCTCACTAACTCACTCACTCTCTCAAATAAATTAAATCTTTAAAGGAAACAACAACAAAGAGCTGTTTTAAGCCACAAAGATGACTATCATCCAGTGATTAGTTTGGATTTCATTATTTGTCTGCAAGGGTCAAATATTTTCTAAAGAATCTGTCCACTGAAAAGTTCATTATATGGTAGAGTTAGAATAGGTTTGTACCATGAGTAGCACAATAAAAGAAATAAAAAGGAAAGTTGCAGAAGACTGCACAAGAACTTAGCTCACATGACCATAATTAATATTAATAACAATTCTTTGGAGAATATCTTCACATAAAAACTGCCTACCATGTCTGTTTTTTGAATAGTAGCCTGCATTCTCAAACAATTGCAGGAGTCTCTTGTGTATTACCATATAGGCAGAGAAGAAATTTCTAAGTCTGTGAAACTTGGAATAAACAAAAAATACATATTTTTTCTATTTTCCATAGGCCTATTCAGAAAATCAAGGTGAATGAATGTCTCCAGGGAAAAGGGAAACAAAAAAATAACTTACTATTTTGTTTGCATGTAAAACTTATAAAGTGAAAGTTTTATCCCCCTGCAAATAACCTATTTAGTCTGAGGTTACTTGTTACAAAGTTATTTGTCAAAGTAATTTAAAAATATATATATAATAGCTATTTACAAATCCACTAATTTGGGCTTATAATTTTTTAATGATTCAATAAAAAGTTTATATTTCATTATTAAAATAGAGAAATGATGAATGTGCCAGTTGAATTATCCCAAGAATGAAGTTAAGGTATACAGAATTGTAGCCCACCTCCCAGAACAATTTAAAAAAAATTTTTCACCTACCTATTTTCTTTATTATTTATTCATCATTAAAAACCTCTTATTTTTGTAGTATCACCTTTCTCTTATCTTCTTTATATGTTACACCTCCCAAGATCACCAGTTCATTATAAGGATTGTGTTTTAAGTTGATTGTTCCATACAGTCATGCAAGAAAGTATTTTGGTCTTAGTAAGTTATTTCTGATACAAAATAATGAGGATTTTTCTCCAAGTTTTGTAGATATCTATACTATTATCATGTTTATTTTAGTATTGCTTGCACGAATCTATCCTAAACTTTTGGCCTGTCAGCCTACAATAATCCTATTTGTCCTTATCGTTGAGGAGAAGAGAGTGAGAAAATTAAGCAGCAATAATAAACCAGAAGACTTAACAGAAGAAATGTACTTGGGGGAGGAGACACGGTGAGGCTTCCTAGATTCTACAACATGTGTCACTCTCGACCTAGGCTTTTCACTTAGCTGTGAGCAAAAGTCATCTGTCCCTACTAGTCTCAGATCTTGACTTTGGCTGTGGAAACTCATAAGACTGTGACAAAGACTAAGAAATGTTTACTAAGCATTTAACACAATGCCTGGTACATTAATAAATACTCAACATATAGAAGCTTTGATTACTCTTTTCCCTAACCTTTGCTTTTAATTTCTTACCTCCTGATGTTGACTTGAATTTAATAGGTTTTTGTGTTTTGTTTTGTTTTCCCACTTCACCCTGATCCCTCTCTTCCCTGACCTCACTTCCTACTTCATTACATCTCTGGTTTGGATTTACCACTTCAGCCCAGCAATGTGAACTTGTTTTCTGACTTTTCCATTGCTCATTTATTCCACCCAAATCTTTGTTTGACTTGGTGACTCCTGAGGCTATAGATTGAAAATGCTTTGGAAATTCCTGAGAGAATCTACAAATCACACCCATATGGTATATTAAAGGAAGAAGACAAGAAGAGGAGGAGATATTCCTTAAGTAACATAGTTAAGCTTTATGTAAAATTCTAAAATGCATTCAGTTTTACATATTTGCATTCACACACAGAAACCCATGAGCTGTGGCTCATATACATTTTCTTATTCAATCAGCGGTATTGTGGGAATCGCTAGGATATGAATTATTTTACATCATTCAATTACAGGTCTGTCTGTATTACTTACTGAACTCTATCTGAATATATACAGCCCACATACTGAATAAAATGTCTATAGTCTATCTCATTAAATTTCTTGTAGCAACAGCATGCCCCAAATCTAACTCCTTTGGCCATTTTCCTACCTATTATTCAAAAGAATGTACTGATAGAAACCAGAGGGGTCCCTGGGTGGCTCAGTTGGCTAAGCAGCTGCCTTCAGCTCAGGTCAAGATCCTGGAGTCGTGGGGCACCTGGGTGGCTCAGCGGGTTAAGCCTCTGCTTCAGCTCAGGTCATGATCTCAGGGTCCTGAGATCGAGCCCCGCATCGGGCTCTCTGCTCAGCAGGGAGCCTACTTCCTCCTCCCTCTCTGTCTGCCTCTCTGCCTACTTGTGATCTCTGTCTGTCAAATAAATGAATAAAATCTTTAAAAAAAAAAAAAAAGATCCTGGAGTCGCAGGATCAAATCCCACATCGGGCTCCCTGCTGAGCAGGGAGTCTGCTTCTCCCTCTGACTCTACCCCTTCTCATGCTCTCTCTCTCTTTGTCTCTAACTCATTCTCTTTCTCAAATAAATAAAATCTTAAAAAAAAAGAAAAGAAAAGAAGAAAAAAACAGAGAGGAATCCATTTTTTCTTTCTGCTTTTTAAGATGTCCTCCTAAAAACTTAAACATAAGAGTTCTGGAAAACAGGAAAAAGAAAAAGTTCAAAACTGAAAAGGTTGATATTATTTTTGAAAAACTGAATTCACAATATAAATGATTCCCTTCTCTATCATATTATAAATCTTGCCATATACTCAATAAATGAGTAAAGATTTGAAACTAATCTTCAATGGTAGTTAACAGGTTACTGGATTTGAATGGCATTTTGGAGCTTTAAAAATATATGTTAGATTTACGCTTGGCTCTTAAATCATCATTAAAACTGATTGAGTATGTATCAGCATTTTCTGACCTTGTGAAAATAGTGATGCATTGATATAGAAGGCCTAGTTCAGGAATTAGTCTCAGAAATTCCAGAGGTAATGGAAAGTTGCACTTTGAGGTCCACTTCACTTTTGATTCCTATTGACAACTGCTTCCTACCCTTTGAACTTTGATGCTTCTGGGATTGGTAAAATGGGTGCACTTTTGCTCAGAACCACGGATTGATTGGGTCTCTGAAAAATGAGGTTAATAATGGCACTAGAATTTATATAGTGGTTTTATATGGTGGCTTAGGCCTTGCTATAATTATTTTAAAACATTAAAAACTAATACATCACTATCGAGTGGCAGGCCAGACTCAATGGCAGTCTTGCTTCATGCTGTTTGACAAATGACTAGTCATCCAGACATTTCCTCATTGAGTGCCTTTCCCAGTCCTCATTTTGTTGCAAGTCTCTGGTAAAATCAGCAGGTAGCAAGAAAAATAGTACAGAAAGAAAAAAGAATAATTTGGGGGCCTCCAGCAAATGGGACTTGGATGCTTTTTAAAAATCACAATATATTTGTTGTTCAAACCATGTACTGTTCCTTTTTTTTTCTTTGTTGGTAAACAGATAAGTAATTGATATATATCAGTGTATTAAAAACAGAAACAAAGCACCTAAAATATGAATCAAATAATCTAATAAATAAAAAATAAGCTAAAGAGAAATGAAGACAAATAGAGTAGACAGAGAAAACAAAAGGGTGACATACAGTGGCTTCAGAAATCTCAGTTCATCTCTGAACCAAACTACTTGAAAACTGTCTGAAGATTTTAGAGACTTTGTCTGAGTATCTTTCTCTCTTTGTAAATTGAGTTACTAAACTCTCAAATATTTTAATTGTGTAATATTAGATAGAAAAATTCTGTGTACTATACACATAAATATTTTATCAAAATCCTGGATTTATGCTCTTGAGTTTTACAAAGCAAGACATTTGCTAACAGAGCTAAAGATAAACCAAGAGGGAAAAGATGAAATTGTTTGGTTTCTCCTCTTTTTACTTATTTTTTTAACAAGACTTCTAAAATAGTACAATGGAATAGGTAAAATTATAGCAGGAATACAGAGGCTGAAGATATTTCTAGGGGCACTTCTTAAATGTGTATGCTTTTGGGAAAATCATAACTGTGGAAACAATACAAATGTTGGGAAATATTCTGGGTGTCAGTTAGGGCTTGAGATATATTCCACCATTGTTGTGAGATTTGGCTGTGACATCAATGTTCTTTAGATGCAAAATCTTATTTTTATTATTAAAATTTATAAGGGTCCTTTTGATAGATACTGGGAAAGGAAACAGAAAAAGAAGTAAACAAATGCATTTTTTGTTGCAAATAAAATTTCAAGGAAGATATGTGGCACTGTGCCCATTTTGCTTTGTGCTGAAGCTGCAATTTAACCATTAATACCATATAATGCAGATCCATGAGTTGGTGGAAATTTCAGCAAATAGCCGTATACACTATAAAGCTTTAGACTAGCTAGTCAATTTCAAACATACTGAAGCTGCTTTATGAAAAAAAAAGGCAACAAAACAAAAAACCTTAAAAAGTAGAAAAGAACTTCTAATTTCAGTGTAATTTCAAAATCTCTAAAAGGGTACATATCTTAATTCAGGATGGGTTAGCTAGTTCCATAAAAAAAAAGATTTTGCTAACTAGTATTCTAAAAGATTGGTCTTACCCAATAAAGTTCGTGTATAACAAGTTACTCTTAGTAGATTTAGTTCAATTCACTCCACCTGTGATCATGTTTCTTGTAGTATTGAATAAAAGCAATTAGTACAGGATGGGGGGAAAATCCTTGATTAAATAAGATCTAGAGAAGGGATTTATGACAAGGTTTTCTAAATACCATCACTGCCCCAATTCTTGTGGATATGAAAGTAAAGGTTGTGGTGGGGAATCATGGTAAACACAATATGTATTATTCGCCCATACATCCTTGATGTTGCATTTAGGGGAGCTTACCTTTCACGGTAGCATTTCACCTCAAGATTCTTGACTATTACTTTGGGTACAACTTGTGTTTAACTGCATTGTAGTCCACCTTACAAACTGGGAAACTGAAATCCCTTTTTCGATTAAATTACTAAAATCTCAAATGTTTTAATTTTGCAAGATCAGACAGGAAAACTGGCTCTTAATTTGCTGTTTTTAATTCTTTAGCTCATTAGAAACAGTAGGAATTTTATGTGGGCTGGAATAATGAAAACATTGTGAAAAGAAACTGACAAATGTTACTTGTGTGTAATGTAATTCAATTTAATTCTACTGTGAGTTACAGCAGTAGATACATGAAACTTAAGTTAAAATCAGCATATCTGGGTTATGTGGTATAGCTGGCAATTATTTAATTGGATTATGATTAATTTTTAGTTCATTTTTCAGATGTATTCATTAGAAATATCCCACGTTACTGAGTTCAGTAAAATTTACCTACTTCTGTTAATCCTGAAATTTCAAGAATTATAAAGATTATCTTCTTCTGTAGGAAGTTCTAATGTTGAAATAAAGTTTTGGAAATGTGTGTAGAAAATGTATTTATAATAGCCCAAAATTGGAAATGATACAAATGTCTAGTTACTATGTGAATGAATAAGCAAATTGTGATATATGCAATGGAATGCTTTTCAGCACTAACAAGGGATAAGCCACTAACACATGGAACAACATGAATGAATTTCAAACATTTATGCTAAGTAAAACGGAGCCAGACCTAAAAGACTACATTCCATTCATATGAAATTAAAAAGAACCTTATATAGAAAAAGAAAAATATTTCACAGTGACAGAAAGCAGATTTGTGTTGCCTAGTGCCAAGCATGGGGGATAGAGATTGACCAGAAAGAAGCACATAGGAACATTTTGGGTAAAGGTGATATTTTATATCTGCACTGTAGTGGTAATGATCTTTTATTTATTTGATCAGAAGAACATTCTTATCTCAGGGGAGTATGTATAGATGACATTTGTATGTGTAAAAGACTGTCATTAATTAAGAAAAAGTGAAATATGCCAAGATACATTATTCAACTGATAAAGAACTCATCAAAACAGAAGTGTATAAATAATGTTAAAGAGTGGGGAAGAAGGAACTGCAATTTATAAACAGCTTTATATATATTATAATTACTATGGAAATGTAAATATTAAATTAGAGAAGTCTTCTTATGTATAAGAAATTGCCATTTTGATGACATCATCTAGTGCCTCCTAGTCTACTTTTGCTTATCTGGAAATAGACTTTTCAGTTAGTCCAGAACAATATTTTGTCATTCAGCTGAAATGTCAACACTTCAGAAAGACATAAGTTAACAAAAGATTAGTAACATTACCTGTATCTATTTGTTCAAAAATATTATAAAATGTATTTGAAAATGCTTAACACTTGTATAAGACATAAAAAATTTCATTTCTTTCACCAAATAACTTCTTTTTATGGATTCTATCAAAAAAGATGTTTATAGCAATATAATATATGGTAGCATAAAACCTCTACACTTCCAAAAATATGATACTGAAGTAAGCTGCAGTATATCTGACTGGGAAAATACTGTTCCGCCAGTGAAAATGTAATAAACAGCATACGATATTATAGGGGATTAAGGCGGGCAATTGTGATGAACACCACATAATGTATGGAAGTGTTGAATCACTGTCTGGTACACCTGAAACTTATATAATGTTGTGTGTTAACTAATTGGAATTGAAATACTTATAAATGTGAAAAAATAGAATATCATAAATGTGGTCTGACTATTGGTATTAAAAATTACTTAAGAAAAATCTCAAAAAGAACCTATCAACAGATGCTAACTTGCCCTTTTCTTTATTATTGGGTTTCTGAATCATAAGTTGGATGAATTCTAGGAACTTGACTAAGAGGCTCTAAATTCCCACTCAGCAATTGAGAGGCTACATTTCTGCCCTCAGATCTAGAATCTTTTTTTCCTATACATATCAAGAAACTCCTTGGTAGGCTACCTATCTATTTCATATTTAGGAACCCTGTGATAAGCCATTGCTAAAGGACAGACAGTACACTCCAATTATCATTCATAAACAGCATGTCATATTATAGTAATTTTACCTTGTCTCTGAGAGTTAAACATCTCTACTTAGCCTCTGCCAACCTGGGATACTATATTCAACTTGATATAAAAGATTCAATTTTTTATACTACTAGTCATGCCACATTTATAATTTTATCTCCTATTTATTACATTTTCACTGGCTAAATAATATTTTCCTAGTCAGATACACTATCACTAATTTAAGTATTCTGCTTTTGGAAATTTAGAGGTTTAGACTACCATATATTATATTACTTTACAAAGGTTTTATAAAAGCTACCATTACATTGCTATACATTGCCTACAAGTACCAGCATACAGAGTTCTTCAAAGATGCTTGTACTACAACCCCCTCCCATGCACCTCTTAATGTTTTGTAAAAGGATTGTCCCTTTCCCAGATAGGGAGATGAAAGTTTGTTCAGAACAAATCCATTTCTAACATTTCCACCTCCCTGAATATCTATAGAATACCAGAGAAGTTGTGTATAGTTTACCTCAAAAATCCATTCATTATTGGTCCATCCTTCAATTAGCCAATCTAACAAACTACTACCACCACTCTTAAGTCAATATCTGAAATATCAAATCCCAAATCATTACCACCCAAAACAACATATTTGCCCTAAATGATACTTATCCTCCACTCTGTATGGTATAAAACTTTCATAAGTGGGCTTTATACTTCTCTAACAGTTATTTGGGGTCTAAATTGTATCTGGAGGCAGTAAAGGGTAAGGTAGGTGAGTCCAGGAGAGAACTGTGATTCCCTAGGTCCAGTCATTTAGAATCATTTATGCAGAGGAAGGCTGATTCCTTCACGATCGATGAGAGATTGCTTCTTATACCAAGGAGGTTCAGAAGGATCTTGAAACTCAAATTTCCCATCAATTCCCTTCACTTAACCATGAGACTTTATAAGACAGAAGATTTAATTGGAGATTGAATTGTGCTGCCCTTACTGTCAAGCCCAAGTCTTGTCCTCAGTCATATCGGCCCTTGAACTATATAATTTAAGAGACTCCTTCAAAGCTGCCAGCAAGACTTTCAAATTTTACCTTATTTCTGAGTTTATAATTCATTGCCTTCAATTTCTCCCTTACCTTTCATATTATTTGAAGTCTTCAGAGCAGTTAGCTGGAACCACAATCTTTAACTTAGAAATAAACCCACACATATTTGGTCAATTAATTTACAGCAAAGGAGGCAAGATTATAAAATGGGAAAAGGACAGTCTCTTCCATAAATGGTGTTGGGGAAACTTAACAGCTACATGCAAAAGAATAAAATTGGACCACTATTTTCTATCATATACAAAAATTAACTAAAATGGATTAAGACTTAGACATAAGACCTGAAACTATAAAACTCCTGGGAGAAAACAGGCAATAAGTTCCTTGACATCTGTCTTAGCAATGTTTTGTGGGTTAGGTTTGGTTTGATTAGTTCTAATTTCAAAAGTCAGGGAAATGAAAGTAAAAATAAACAAATGAGAATACATCAAACTAAAAAGCTTCTTCACAGTAAAGGAAACCATCAACAAAATAAAAAGATAACCTGCTGAATTGAAGAAGGTATATGCAAATCATATAGACAATTAGGGATTAATATATAACATACATAAAGAATCCATACCATCCAATAACAGCAAACAATCTGGTTAAAAAATGGGCAGAGGTTCTGAAGATACATTTTTCCAAAGGAGACATATTGATGTCCAATGGGCACATGAAAATCTCAATACAAATCAAAACCACAATGAGATATCATCTCCTACCTGTCAGAAAAGCTATTATCAAAAAGAAAGAAGTAACAAATACTGACATGTATGTGGAGAAAAAAGAACCCTCATGCATTGTTGGTGCAAATGCAAACTAGTCCAGCCACTCTGGGAAACAGTATGGAGGTGAGGTCCCCCAAAAAATTAAAAATAGAACTCCAGTGTGATGCAGCAATTTCATTAGTGGGTATCTCTTCGAAGAAAATGAAAGCTGTAATTCAAAAAGATATAGGCATCCCTGTGTTCATTGCAGCATTTGTTCATGAGTCTATGGACTTGGAAGAAGGAAGCTCAAAAGATAGATGATGATGAGCACCCAGCGATTAAAATAAAAACAGACCAAAAAAGATAGATGATGGCATAGGAGAATAGAGTCTTTGAAAATGAGATTCTAGAGGGGTCAAAGTTGTTTTTAATGAAGGTTATATTTGCCGATACAAATAGAAAAGTAGTGTTGTTTGCATTAAATAGAAAACATAGGGGCGCCTGGGGGGCTCAGTGGGTTAAGCCGCTGCCTTCGGCTCAGGTCATGATCCCAGGTCCTGGGTCGAGCCCCACATCGGGCTTTCTGCTCAGCAGGGAGCCTGCTTCCTCCTCTCTCTCTGCCTGCCTCTCTGCTTACTTGTGATTTCTCTCTGTCAAATAAATAAATAAAATCTTAAAAAAAAATAGAAAACATAAGTGTAATTCAACTGAAACATTATTAAATTCTAGTTAGATTATGTTTTCTGTCAAAGAGAGTTTAAGATTTTCCTTACCTTTATAAAAGTAGATATGAAATTTCAAAGACACTTACTATCTGCAAGCTGAAGCTTTGTTCTTGCCATGGTAAGAAAATACCAAAAGATAATTTTAAATGGCCCAACTTTCACACCATAACACAATATGATTTCACATTATCCCTCTTTACTACCTAAAGCTAACTTTTGTAGCAGTAATAGACATGCCACATTGCTGGGTGCCTGGGTGGCTCAGTGGGTTAAAGCCTCTGCCTTCGGCACAGGTCATGATCCCAGAGTCCTGGGATCGAGCCCAGCATCGGACTCTGCTCAGCAGGGAGCCTGCTTCCTCCTTTCTTTCTCTGCCTGCCTCTCTGCCTACTTGTGATCTCTGTCTGTCAAATAAATAAATAAAATCTTTAGACAAGCCACATTGTAGAAACCTGCCCTACATTGCAAATGGATTCAAACAGTAGACCTACTATGCTGTGGCCAACAGCAAATCTTACCTGTATCTCACAATCCCCTGCAACCTCTACTAAAGGAGAAAGTATTAAAGCACTTTCATATCTAGTCACAGCCAGTCTGTCAATTTGACTATTTATGAATGAGTTCCAAGGAATTGACTAGTATATAAATATGACATAGATACCTTAAGCATTTACGAGAGTTGTACATTCTTTCTCCCCCTTAAATGGGATTGCCCTGGCAATGGCTAATTGCTAACAATATCCTTTATATTTTCTAAACTGTGATTTTTCTAAGTCTGAAGCATTTTAATATAAACTAACACTCCCAATTAGCCAGTTTACTTGAACATATTCAGTCACCCATAATATTGGAAATTTCCTATTTGCTATAAGAGTGTTTATACATTCTGCTAAGAACCTGGTTCCAATAAGCATCCAATTCTTAAAAAAAAATGTTTATAAGGAAAAGTAATAATTTTATTTTTTTCTTAATCACATTTCATAAAAGAGTACCATAGTCCAAGATTTAGATAATAAACACCTGAGTTTTAAAACCTATGAGAAGCTGATACCACACAACCAAATTGGAGAGTCTTAAATGAGCACTCTTCCATATTTTCAGGTACACACAAAGACGCATACATATATATTCACACAGAATAAGACTTAGAGCAACAAAATTTTGCCTGACTCAGGTGAAATTATCAAGTTTTATAATCTTACCTGAGGGAAAAACTTTGTTTTATCTTTTTAACTACTTCTATAAGCTAGATTATATATACAGTAGCAAGGTTGATATATTTTTTGATGTAGCAAATCAGTCACATAAACATTCAAATCTGTGTTAAGATTTTTCCCTATAGCATAGGTGTCACTCTGGGAAATACAAATCCCATATGCTTCTACAGAGTGATATTGGGAGATTTCAGACTCACCAGGAGTTATAAAGATCAAAATACCCAACCCTCAAGTCAGACTTTTGCACATCCTGAACTGTCAGGAATTGTCAGTCTAAATTCTGCCATACCTTAGCCATGTGGGATTGTGTTTTTGATTTAATAGATAATTTTTTGTCTTCATCTGATGGTCTCCTCCAGCATCCTGAATCTAGGCAAGTATTTTTTTTTTTTCCAAATTGTGGAGACAGAGGGGAAATTAAAAAAAAAAAAAAGAAAGGGAAAAATGGTTTTTGTTTCTTCCTCCTTACTTTCTTATATTCCTTAGTTTTATTGTGAAGTATTATTTACGTACATAAAAGTGAACAAAATTTAAGTGGGCAACTCACTGAATTACCACCAACAATGGAATACCTGTGTAATTACTACCTAGAAAAAGATATAACATGGCCCCCATTGCCCTGTCTCAACCATTAATTGTTTATTCCCAAAGGTAACCGCTTACAGGATTACCCGCCCTCCCATTCACACTGCCTATATTTGAACAGTTATAATACAGTATGCGGTTCTTCTGTTTGTTTTTTAGTCAACATTTAGTTTTTAGAAATCCATCCATGGTGCTATGCCTAAATGAAATCTGTTTCTTTTCATTTCTGTACAATATTCCATTGTATGAATATAACATAATTTATGCATTCTACTCACAAAGAGTGTCTAGGCTGTTCCCAGTTTGAGGCTATTGTGGATAATGTTGCTATGAAGCTTTCCTGTGCTTGTCTCTTAGTACCCATATTCTCTTTGGAGTATATACCTAAGAAGTGGAATTGCTGAGTCTTAAGAAAAGCATATAGTAGTTTTCAGAGATGCTACCAAATTATCAAAATGATTGAATCAATTTGCAATCCCACCAACAGTACTCCAGTAACTCCACATCCTTGCCAACAATTGGTACTATTTCTTTACTTTAATCATCTGGTGGTTTTGTAGTAGTATTCCATTTTTCTTTTAGTTTGTATATCCCTAATAACTAATGAGGTTGCCACGTTTTCACCTTTATTGATGTTTGTCTTCTTTTGTGAGGACTCTTGCCAATTTTTCTAATTATTGTCTGTTCTATTCTTACTGATTTAAAGAAGTTTTTTGGGTTAGATATATGTATGGCAAAGATCTTCTATTGTGACTTACCTTCACTCTCTTAGTGATATCTTTTGAACTACAGAGTATTACTGTAGTCAAATCTATCGATCTTTTGTACTCTGTTTAAGAAATCTTTTGCTACCATATATCTTATGGATATATTAAAAACATTCTCATATTTTCTAGAGGTTTTACTGTTTATATATATATATATATGTGTATATATATATATATATATATATATATATATATGTATGTATATAAGCTATTTGGTATTGATTTCTGTGCATGTTGTAAATTAGGAGACAAGTTTTACTATGTTTTACATGTATATCCAAATTGACCTAGTAGTATTTTCTGAAAAGACCTCCCTTTCTCTATATATTGCCTTGCCAGCTGGGCATAAATCAAGTGTCTATGTATACATGGATAATTTTCATTGATAGGTCTATCCTTGCATAAATGCCACGCTGTCTTAATTACTGTATACAGCTATAGTCAGCTAGACCGTCTGACTACAGCTGACTAGTCAGCTTTTTCTTCTTCTTGATCATTGTCTTGGCTATTTTTATTCTTTTGCAATTTCATATAAATTTTATATTCAGCATTTTATTCTCTCTCTCTGTGTCTCTCTCACAAAAAGAACCTGAGGGTTTTGGATTGACAGTTCGGTGAATCTATAGATCAACTTGAAAAGACTTTATATCTTCATAATATGGAGTCTTCAGATCAATAAACATGATATATCCATCCATTTATTTAATATTATTTCAGTCAAGAAAGTTAATAGAGTTTCATGTAGAGAGCTTTTACATCTTTATTCCTAGTTGTTTGATATTTCCAATGCTATTGCAAATGGTATATATTTTTTAATTCCATATTTTAAGATTTTCTTGCTGGTATAATTTGAATATTGAGTCTGTACCATAGTAAACTGACAACTAACATTAACAATAGTAATTTACTCTATATTATCTTGGCTTTTCTACATAAATATTCCTACTAGCCCCAGTCCACAACTTCTATTTCATTTTTTCCCAATTCTTAAGTTTTTTTTCTTTTTTTTATTGTTGTTGTTGTCACTTAGCTGTTGCATTACACTTTGTACCTTCAATGGAATACAAATGGTAACAACTTATAGCCTTTAACAGAGTCTCTAAAAATTAATTATTTGGGGGTGCCTGGGTGGCTCAGTTGGTTAAGCATTTGCCTTCTGCTTGGGTCATGATCCCAGGGTTTTAGGATCAAGTTTCACATTGGACTCCTTGCTCAGCAGGGAGCTTCTTTCTCCCTCTGCCTCTGCCCCCCTGCTTGTGCTCTCTCTGGCTCTTTTTCTCTCTCTCAAATAAGTAAAATCTTTAAATATATATATTTATTTATTTTATTAATAAGAATGATGTTTGCTACAGGTTTTCTGAAAAGTCTCTTTGCAAAACTAAGAACAATCTTTTTATTTCTAGTTTGCTGGATATTTCTAGGTTTGTTTAAAAAAAAAAAAAACTGGGGCACCTGGGTAGCTCAGTCGTTGGGCATCTGCCTTCAGCTCAGGTCATGATCCCAGGAATCTGGGATCGAGCCCCGCATCAGGTGCCCTGCTCAGCGGGAAGCCTGCTTCTCTCTCTCCTACACCCCCCGCTTGTGTTCCCTCTCTCGCTGTATCTCTCTCTGTCAAATAAATTAAAAAAAAAAAACTGATGTTAAATTTTATCTGTGCCTTTTCTGCATCTACCAAAATGATTATAGGATTTCTCTACTTTATAGTGCTGATGCAGTGAATTCCAATGGCCTTTTTTTATTGAAAAATAATTGACATACATCACTGTATAAATTTAAAGCATACAGCACGATGCACTGATTCACACATATTGTGAAATGATTATCACAATAATCGTATATATACAGGAAAAAGAACATCCTTGTGATGATATCTTTTAACATGGGCTCTCAACTTCTTTTTTTGGTATGATTCATTAGTATTTGCTGTAGTTATGTTGTATATTTTCTCTCTAGTACTTATTTATCTTATAAGTGGAAGTTTGTACATTTGACCAAGTTCTTCTAATTCCCCCTCCTACCACCCTGTGCCTCTGGTCCCCACAAGTCTAATGTAGTTTTATATGAGGTGTGTGTGTGTGTGTGTTGTTGTTGTTGTTTTACATTCCACATGTAAGTGAGATCATATAATATTTGTCTCTCTCTATTTCACTTATTTCACTTAGCATAGTGCCTTCAGATTCCACCCAAGTTGTCACAAGTGATAGGATTTCCTCATTTTTCATGGATAAATAATATTCCATTGTAGGTATTTTATATATATAGATAGATAGATATGTATAGCACAACTTTCTTATCCATCCATCCATTAGTGGACACTTAGATTTTTTCCATGTTTTGGCTATTCTAAATAACACTGCTCTGAACATAGGGGTGCAGATATTTTTTCAATATATTCAGGGAATATATTCCCTGAAATGGTATTGTTGGATCTTATGATAATTTTGTTTTTAATTATCTGAGGAATCTCCATACTGTTTTCCATAGTGGCTGCACCAATTTGCAATTCCCTCAACAGTGCAGGAGGGTTTTTTTTTTCCTCCACATCCTTACCAGTATCAGTTATCTCTTATCTTTTTGATGATGTTATCTCTTATCTTTTTGATGATGGCCAATCTAACAGGCATGATGTAATTACCTCATTGCAATTTTCATTTTCATTTTCATTCCCCTAATGACTAGTGATGTTGAGCATCTTTTTATGTAGGTCCTTTCCCCAGTTATTATTTAGGTTATTTTTATTTTTTGCTATCAAGTTATATGACTTCTTTATATATTTTTATAAGAACCCTTATCAGATGTTTGGTTTGCAAATTTTTTTTCCATTTTGTGTGTTTCACTTTATTCATAATTGATTTTGCTGTGTAGGAGCTTTTAAGTTTGATGTAGTCCTACTTGCTTATCTTTGACTTTGTTGCTTGTGCTTTAGGTGTCATATCTAAAAATTAGCAAGACCCATGTCAAGGAACTTTATTTCTAAGTTTTCTTCTAAGAGTTTCATGGTTTTAGGTATTACATTTAAGTCTTTAACCCACTCCAAGTTAATTTTTGTGAGTGGTGTTAAGATATAGTCGTTTCATTCTTTTACATGTGAATATCCAATTATTCTAGCACCACTTATTGAAACAAATTTTTTTTTCCACTGAGTGTTTTGCTCCCTTTTCAGATATTAATTGATTGTGGGGCACCTGGAGGGCTCAGTGGGTTAAGCCTCTGCTTTCAGCTTATGTCATTATCTCAGGGTCCTGGGATCAAACCCTGTATTGGGCTCTCTGCTGAGCAGGGAGCCTGCTTCCCACCCCACCCCACCCCCCCACCGTCTGCCTACTTGTGATCTCTCTCTGTGTGTCAAATAAAATCTTTTTAAAAGTAGTTGATTGTATGTACATAGGTTTATTTCTCGGCTCTCAATTCTGTTCATTGTTCTATTTGTCCTTTTTTATGCCAAAAAAGTACCACACTGTTTGAATGACTTTGGCTTTATAGTACAGCTTGAAATCAGAAAGTGTGATGCCTCCTGCTTTGTTCTTCTTTCTCAAGATTGCTTTGGCTATTTGGGGTCTTTTGTGGTTCCATATCAATTTTAAATGTATTTTTTCTACTTCTTTAAAAAATACCATTGGAATCTTGCTAGGAATTGCATTGACTCTATAGAGGGGTTTTCATATTATTGACATTTTAACAGTCTTAATTCTAATCCATGAACATAGGATACCTTTCTATTTCTTTGTGTCTTCTTTGGTTTCTTTCACCAATGTCTTTTAGTTTTCAGAGTACAGATCTTTCATCTTTTTCGTTAAATTTACTCCTAAGTATTTTACTTTTTTGAGGCTATTGTAAATGAAGTTGATTTCCTTATTTTTTAGGAAATTTGTTGTTAATGTGTAGAAATGTTACTGATTTTCATATTTTAATTTTGTGTCCTGCAGCTTTACTGAAGTCATTGATTAGATCTAATAGTTTTGGGTTGAATATTCAGGATTTTCTATATATAAAATCATGTCATTTGCAAATAGAGAAATTTTTCTTCTTCCTTTCCAATTTTGATAGCTTTTATTTCTTTACCTTGCCTGATTGCTTTGGTTAGGACTTCTAATATTATGTTGACTGGAAATAATGAGAGTGGTCACCTTTATTTTGTTCCCAATTTCAACTGTTCACCATTCAGTATGTTATTAGCTGTAGGCTTGTCATATATGCCCTTTATTATGTTGAGATATGTTCTTTCTGTGCCTAATGTGTTGAATTTTTATCATGAACAGATGTTGAATTTTATCAAATGCATTTCTGCATCTATTGAGATAATTACATGATTATTTTGTTTCATTCCATTAATGTTTTGTATCACATTCATTGATTTGCATATGTTGAACCATCCTTACTTTCCAGGAATAAATTCCACTTTTCTTGGTGAATGATTCTTTTTAATGTGCTGCTGTATTTGGTTTGCTACAATTTTACTGAGAATTTTTGCATTTGTATTCATCAGGGATATTGTCCTATGGTTTTCCTTTCCAGTAGCATCCTTTCCTGTTTTTAGTGCAAGATAATGCTGGCCTCCTAAAATAAGTTTGAGAGGATTCCCTCCTCTTCTGTTTTTAGGAAGTTTTAAGATTGGTGTTAATTCTTTAAATGTATGGTAAAATTCACCAGTGAACCAATCTGGTCCTGGGCTCTACTTTGTTGGAAGATATTTTATTATTGACTCAATCTCCTTATTAGTGAATGGTGTATTCAGGTTTTCTATTTCTTCTTGATTCAGTCCTGGAAAATTATACACATTTCTAAGCATTTTTCCATTTCTTCTAGCTTGTCTAGTTTGTTGGTGAATAGTTGTTCATAGTAGCCTCTTATGATACTGTGAATTTCTCTGGTATCAGTTGTAATGTCTCCTTTTTTATTTTTAATTATACTAATTTGGGTTCTTTCTTTTTTTCCTTGTTTATTCTATTTAAGGGTTTGTCAGTTCAGTTTGTCTCTTCAAAGAGTCAACTTTTAGTTTGGTTAATCTTTTCAATTGTTTTGCTTTTCTACATTTAATTTATTTTGGCTCTAATATTTATTCTCTTCTACTAATTTTGGGCTCAGTTTCTTCTTTTCCTAGTTTCTTATGACATAGAGTTAGGTTGTTTACTTAGGTCCCTCTTGCCTCTTCATGGAGGTGATTATGGCTATTAACTTGCCTCTAAGAACTGCTTTTGTTGTATTCCACAAGCTCTGGTATACTGTATTTCCACTTTCATTTGTGTCAAGAAACTTTTTTTATTTCTTCTTTAATATGTTCTTTAATTCATTGGTTGTTCAAGACAGTATTGCTTAATTTCCATGTGTTCATGAATTTCCAGGTTTCTTCTTGTTATTGATTTCTAGTTTCATGCCATTGTGGTCATAGAAGATATTTGTTATAATTTTAATCTTCCTAAATTTTCTAAGACCGGTTTTGTGTTCTAATACATGCTCTATTGTAGAAAATCTTTCTTGTGCACTTGAGAAGATGTGTAGCTGCTATTTGGATAAAATGTTCACTTTATTTCCTTTAGGTCTATTTAGTCTACATTGTTTTTCAAGTTTACTGTTTCCTTATTGATTCTCTGTCTGAATGATCTATCCATTGTTAAGAGAGAGATATTGAAGTCCCCACCTACAATTCTATTAATTTTTATTTCTTTTTAACTCTGTTAGTTTCTGCTTTACGGATTTAAATGTTTCAGTGCTGGGCACATAAATATTTGTAATTGTTTCATTTTCTTGATGTGTTGATCCCCTTATCATTACATAATGACCTTTTTGTTTCTTTTTATCATTTTTAGTTTGAAGTCTTTTTTGTCTGAATTTTGTTATTGTTATCAATGTTGCTTGAAATATTCTTTTTTCCTTCAGTTTCATTATATGTGTCTTTAATACTAACGTAAGCCTTTTTAGACTACATATTTCTGGATCTTGATATTTTTTGTCCATTCATCTATTCTATGTCTTTTACTTGGAAAACTTAATCTGTTTACATTTAAATAAATTGTTAATAGGTAATAACTTACTATTTCCATTTTTCTCACTGTTTTCTGAATGTTTTATAGATCTGTTTGTCCGTATTTCTTATCCTGCAATCTTTTTGTGTGTTTTGATGTATTTTAGAATCACTATGCTTTCACTTCTTTATCATTTTCTTTTGTATAATTATTACATGATTTTTCTTTGTGGTTACCAGGAGGTCTTTTAAGCTTATGATACACTATTTTAAACTGATAACAACTTCAATAGAATTTATAAACTTTATACTTTTACCTCCCTCCCCACTCACACTTTAGGTTATTTCTGTTACAACTACATTTTTCAGTATTGTGTAAATAATGACAGACTATTTTAGTTTTTTATTATTGTTGTAAATTATTATAGATTATTTTTACTATGTTAGTTTTCTTAACTTTTACAGTTTTAATTGAATTATATACCACTGGTATCACATTGCAAAATTTAACTATGACTATAAATTTACCATTACATGTGAGATTTACAATATATTTTTTTTAGGTTTTTTGGAGGGTTTTTTTTTTTTTTTTTTTTTGGTGGGGGGTGTTGGACAGAGAGATAAAGGGAGCACAAGTGGGCAGGGCAACAGGCAGAGGGATAGGGAAAAGCCGGCTCTCCACAAGCAGAAAGCCCTATATGGAGCTGGATCCCAGGACTTTGGGATCATGACCTGAGCTGAAGGAAGCTGTTTAACCAATTGACCCACCCAGGTGCCCCTTACAATATACTTTTAAGTTTTTATATTGAGAATTTGTGTTCTTTCACTTCCACTAGGAAAGCTCTCTTTAGCATTTCTTGTAAAGCAGGTCTATTAGTAATAAATTTCATCAGCCTTTGTTTCTGGAAGTCTTTATTCCCCCATTTCTGAAGGAAAACTTCATTGTATATAGAATTTGGGGTTGGCAGTTATTTTCTTTCAATATTTTGAACATGTCACTTCATTTCTTCTAAACACAAATTTAGCTGCATCTCATTAGCTCTTAAAATTTAAGGAATTTTAGTATGCAATATTTTTATTATTGTCAACTTTAAAATATTTTTTCTCCTGTGATTTTTCTTTGAGCCATGGATTCATACAATTGTAATATTGGTTTCCAAATAAATGAAAATTTTCTGGTTTTCTCTGTCCCACCTACCCACATATGGCAAGACCCAAGATCTAATTGTTAAAGCTCTGAAAGCTTTCAAAAGCACTGTTTACCTTCTCAGTCTCTTAGCTTCTTCTTGTTAAAGTGGCATTTATATCTCAAGGAAAAGCAGTTCTAGATACCAGGTCATATTTCTGGGTTATCTTCTTCTCTAGGAACTTGGTCTTCTAATTTCTTAATGCTTCTTTAGTTCTGAAATGCATGAGATGTATAATTTGTCTAGTTGCTGTCAGTTATTGTTTTGAATTACCAGAATTGGAAGTCAACAGTCCTATTACTTTTAACATTTGATTTCTAAGTGCAGATATCAAATAATTTGGGGGGATTCCACAAGAATATTTGAATTACCCAAGTTGAAGATTTTATGCCATGAATAAATAAAATTCAACAAATATTCTTTCATGTTTGTGATAACAACTCTAAGCAGTGTAAAGACTTTATGTAACTTTATACAACTCAACACCAAAAAAAAAAAAAAAAAAACAAATAAGCCAATTTAAAAAATGGACAGAGGACCTGAATAGACCTTTTTCAAAAGGAGACATAGAAATGAAAGTATGAAAGTGAAAGTGAAGTGAAAGAAGTGAAAATATGCTCAACATCACTGATCATCAGTGAATTTAAATCAAAACCACACTGAGATATCTCATACCAGTCAGAATGGCCAGTATCAAAAAGATAATAACATGTTGATAAGGATGTGGAGAAAGAGAACTTTTGTGAAGTGTTAGTGGAAATGTAAACTGGTATAGCTGCTCTGGAAAACAATATGGAGGTTCCACAAAAAATTAAAAATAAAAATATCATATGATCCAGTAATTCTACTACTGGGTATTTACGCAAAGAAAATGAAAACACTAATTCAGATCCAGTAATTGCATTGCTGGGTATTTACCCCCCCAAATACTAAAACACTAATTCAAAGGGATACATGCACCACAATGTTTGTTGTAGCAGTATTTACAATAGCCAAATTATGGGAGCAACCCAACTGTCCATTATGATGATGATGAATGGATAAAGAAGATGTAGCATACACACAAATTATATATATATATATATATATATATATATATATATAATGAAATATTACTCAGCCATTAAAAAAGAATGAAGTCTTGCCATTTACAACAACATGGATGGAGCTAGAGAGTATAATGGTACGTGAAATGTTACTCAGAAAAAAACAGATACCATATGATTTCACTCATATGTAGAATTTAAAAAAACAAAACAAACAACCAAAAGAAAAAAAATGAGAGAGATAAACCAAGAAACAAAGTCTTAACTATACAGAACAAACTGATGGTTACTAGAGGGGTAGTGTATGGGAAATTGAGTAAAATAAGTGAAGACAATTAATAGTAAACTTGTCATGATAAGCACTGAGTAATGTATAGAACTGCTGAATCACTGCATCATATGTCTGAAGCTAATATAACACTCTATGTTAACTATACTGGAATTTTTTAAAATTAATTTTAAAAACGTATATGTACCCCTATGTTCATTGCATCATTATTTACAATAGCCAAGATATAGAAACAACCCAAATATCCATCAATAGATAAATAGTTAATGAAGATATGATATCTATATAAAGTAATTATATATATTATGTTATATGTTATATAGAAATATATATATATATAATACCTATGATCCTAGGGAAATTAACCAAAAATTATTTTCAATATTATTTACTGAAGTATAAATCTGAAAAGTTATATTAAATATAGACATAATAGTATTAATAGCACCTAACCACTGAATAATGAAGCATTGAAAATAAAGTAGCTATCTGTGGTTATAATAAGAGGGTAATTAATTCTAGGGTTGATCAAGAAGGTAGAAGAAGTATCATTGAAATAAGTTATACTAATTATTTATCATGCTTCTTTTTGGCTGGGTCTTACATAGTATCATAAAAGGGAATTAAATATGAAGTAATAAATATAACCAAAATACAGAAATCCATGCCGATGTTGTTGGGTCAAAAGATTTTTCAGTACTTAAAAGTTAATTTGGTATTGACAGTGTAAGACCTCAGATGCTCAATAAATACTTGATGTTCTTTTATTCTATTTGCTTCTTTCCACAGGTGGAGAGGTCCCATACACAACTCTGGCTACTCGAATGATGATGGGAGCTTGGTGGCTATTTGCACTGATTGTCATCTCCTCTTACACAGCAAATCTTGCTGCTTTCCTCACTATTACCCGCATCGAAAGCTCCATCCAGTAAGTAGACAAAGATTTCAGTAGCTACAAGGCTTGAGGAATGATGAGTAGCCAAAGCTATTTAAATAAATATAAAATATCTGGTAATAAATTTACACCCTTCTTTTGAACAAAGGCTTCATTTTTTGATATGTAAGGATCACTATATTGGTAGAACATTTTTTATAAAGTAGAATTCTGGGTATAATTCTAATATTGTTTCCCACATTTTCCAGGAAGAAAAATACATATTCAGTGTTTCAGCTTCCACAAAGTATGACTATGTTTGGGCAATGTTGTAAAAAGGAAGGAAAAGAAGTCATATTAAAATATATATAACAATACCAGTTTCTGTCTTGAGTCTGCCCCATTGTGCACTGTCCGAGTAAATAGTTGGTTAGACATTAGATGATTGATAAATGACAGGGAAAGAGAGAGAGAGAAGGAGGTAGGGGTGTGAGGGAGAGAGGTAAAAAAATCTCTAAAGAGAGAAAACCACATTCTATTTGTCTCTTCATTACATTATAGCTAATGTCATAGCTACTGTGGTAACTATTACTGCTGCTTGTTCAGCTGCAAGTGGTGAGTTATCATCAACTATGATACACTTACTCAGATCCTAAAAGTTACCGAAGTCAATGACTCCATTCATGATGGCCACTTCCACGAGCTCCGAGAGCCCAAAGGCCTATGATCTAGCACAGCCAATTCTGCTTTGGTGGGTTCATGCCATACGAGCAGCACCACAGTACAACTTCTGCCTTATAAGAACATAATGTTCTATGTATTGTTTCAGAAACATTTTCCTGAAAATGTTTTATTCATCCAAAAACAAATTAGCATGAATCATCTTAGAATTGAAGAACGTTCACTCTCCACAAAACTGACAATTCAAAATTATGAATAATTAGATTTGTTAAGGAATTCAGTAGGGATTTAATTCATCCTTAAAGGAAAACATCAGAGCTCTTCTTCCCTTTAGAAATGTTGTAAATGAAGTCCATTAATAGCCACAAAACTATTATAACACAGTACTAAAAATAAAACCAAGAATGAATGATCTATAAAGAAGTAGGATTATTTTTTTCAATTGCCTGTGGTACACAATTGAAAACCCCAAATTCAACTAATAATCATAACAGACAGTTAATTATTTCATCCAATTACTGAAAGTAGATGAAGAAACAGAAGTTTGCAAGATAAATTCTCAAGACCACATAAACAATAGTGTCAGAGCTAGAAATCTAACCCATGTCAATCCAATACCAATCCATGTCTTACCCACTGAAATTTTTCCTTCTGTAGCATATTTTTACAGTTTGTTTGCCTGATCTGCTTCCCCGGGGTTGCAGGCTTCATGGTGTGTGTGTATGCAAACTATTTAATTGTTACCAGCTTTGCCAGCATTAGTTTGTATCTTGACTTTTATGCAATACCACTGGGATCAGAAGCCTCTATCAAATTTTTACACCCATAAGGTTTCTCTAAAGGTAAAACTTAATGGAAAAAGATCATAATTTCACATGATGTTTCCCACAAGTATAGCTCCACAATCCACAATAACTGAACCTTCATTTCTTAAAAAATTATTTCTTTCTAATGCCAGCTCACATTATTAAAAGCCAACAGTGGGTATAATAAATCTCCCTTCCTTCTAATCTTATAAGTAGACTAATTTTGAAAGGGGAAAAATCAGAGCCAAAGGAGTTAAGAGAAACCTGATTCTCTCCACAAACTTAAAGATATCTTCTAATTTCATGCCTCAGCTGCATTGGTAAACATAATTGCAGGCAGTGTTTCTTGGAAACATTTAAAGTTCTATTTGCAACTAATGTCAAACTTCTTTGAAAAATCCAAAGTTTAATTTTTCTTAGAAAAGACAAAACCTACAATACCATCCAATGTCATGCTCCTTAATCATTTATATCCATAAGATTTGCTCATCACTAAATGAAGCAATGCTTGTCAATGCATCTTTTTCAGTTCATTTTTGCTATGTCATTGGCACACATATACCAGGCACAGGTTCATTCCCAAAATTCAATGTTGCTTCTCCAGACCCAGAAGGACAGAGCTAGTAGAGGAAAGTCAGTGAGAGAGAGGGGAAAAGCTGCTACTTCTTTTTTTTGATTATTTAATTTAATTTTTTTTCAGTGTTCCAAAATTCATTGTTTATCCACGACACCCAGTGCTCCATGCAATATGTGCCCTCCATAATATCCACCATCAGGCTCACCAAACCCCCCACCTTCCTCCCTTCCCAAACCCTCAGTCTGTTTCTCAAGAGTCCACAGTCTCTCATGGTTTGTCTCCGCCTCCGATTTCCCCCAACTTACTTCTCCTCTCCATCTCCCAGTGTCTTCCATGTTATTCCTTATGCTCCATAAGTAAGTGAAACCATATGATACTTGACTCTCTCTGCTTGACTTATTTCACTTAGCATGATCTCTTCCAGTTCTGTCCATGTTGATACAAAAGTTGGGTATTCATTCTTTCTGATGGAGGCATAATACTCCATTGTATATATGGACCATATCTTCTTTAACCATTTGTCTGTTGAAGGGAATCTTGGCTCTTTTCACAGTTAGGCAACTGTGGCCATTGCTGCTATAAGCATTGGGGTACAGATGGCCCTTCTTTTCACTACATCTGTATTTTTGGGATAAATACCCAGTAGTGCAATTGCAGAGTCATAGGGAAGCTCTGTTTTTATTTTCTTAAGGAATCTCCACACTGTTTTCCAAAGTGGCTGCACCAACTTGCATTCCCACCAACAGTATAAGAGGGTTCCCCTTTCTCCACATCCTCTCCAACACTTGTTGTTTACTATCTTGTTGATTTTGGCCATTTTGACTGGTGTAAGGTGGTATCTCAGTGTGGTTTTGATTTGAATCTCCCTGATGGCTAATGATGATGAACATTTTTTCATGTGTCTGTTAGCCATTTGTATGTCTTCTTTGGAGAAGTGTCTGTTCATGTCTTCTGCCCATTTTTTGATGTGATTATCTGTTTTGTGTGTGTTGAGTTTGAGGAGTTCTTTATAGATCTTGGATATCAGCCCTTTGTCTGTAGTGGCATTTGTGATTATCTTCTCCCATTCCATGGGTTGTCTCTTTGTTTTGTTGACTGTTTCTTTTGCTGTGCAGAAGCTTTTTATCTTGATGAAGTCCCAAAAGTTCATTTTCACTTTTGTTTCCTTTCTCTTTGGAGACATATCTTGAAAGAAGTAGCTGTGGCCGATGTCAAAGAGGTTAGTGCCTACGTTCTTCTCTAGGATTTTGATAAATTCCTGCCTCACATTGAGGTCTTTATCCATTTCGAGTTTATCTTTGTGTATGGTGTAAGAGAATGGTTGAGTTTCATTCTTCTATACATAGCTGTCCAATTTTCCCAGCACCATATATTGAAGAGACTGTCTTTTTTCCACTGTATGTTTTTTCCTGCTTTGTCAAAGATTGTTTGACTATAGAGTTGAAAAATGCTATCAATGAGATCCAATCTAATCTAAATACTCTAACAGCTAGGGTAACCAAGGTAGAAGATAGAATTAGTGATCTAGAGGACAAACTGATAGAGAAAAAGGATTGGGAAGAGGCTTGAAAGAAATAGCTTAGAAGCCATGAAAACAGAATTAGGGAAATAAATGACACCATGACGTTCCAGCGTCAGAAATATTAGGATCCCTGAGGGGGTGGAGAAAAAGAGAAGACTAGAAGATATAGTTGAACAAATTCTGGATGGAAATTTTCCCAGTCTGGGAAATGGAACCAGCGTTCATGTCCTAGAGGTAGAAAGAACACCTTCCAAGATCAATGAATCTAGGAAGACCTCAAGGCACTTGATTGTGAGACTGATGAATCATAATTTTAGACAAGAGCTTTTCAGAGCAGCTAGGGAGAAGAGATTCCTTACATACAGAGGAAGGTCCATCAGAATAACATCAGACCTGTCCACAGAAACCTGGCAAGCCAGAAAGGGCTGGCAAGACATATTTAGGGCACTAAATGGGAAGAATATGCAGCCAAGAATACTTTATACAGCAAGGTTGACATTCAAAATGGATGGAGAGATAAAGAGCTTCTAAGACTGGCAAGGTTTAGAAGAGTAGGTGACCACCAAGCTGGCACTACAAGAAATATTAAGGAGGGTTCTATAAAAGAAGAAAGAGCCCAAGAGTGACATAGAACAGAAATATACAGAGACAATCTATAGAAACAAGGACTTCACAGGCAAGATGATGTCAATAAAAATGTATCTTTCAATAATCACTTTCAACGTGAATGGCCTAAACACTCCCATAAAATGGCACAGGGTTGCAGATTGGATAAAATGACAGGACCTATCCCTATGCTGTTTACACGATACCCATTTGGAACCTCAGGATACATCCAGACTGAAAGTGAAAGGATGGAGAAACATCTTTCATGCCAATGAGCCTCAAAAGAAAGCTGGGGGAGTGATTCTCATATCAGATAAATTAGATTTTAAGCTAAAGACTGTAGTCAGAGACAAGGAAGGACACTACATCATTCTTAAAGGGTCTATCCACCAACAAGATCTAACAATTGTTAATATGCCCCCAATACAGGAGCAGCCAACTACATAAGACAACTGTTAATCAAGATAAAGGGACATATTGATATGAATACATTCATAGTAGGGGATCTTAACACGCCACTCTCAGTAACAGGCAGATCATCCAAGCATAAAATCAATAAAGAAACAAGAGCATTGAATGGGACACATTAGACCAATGGACCTCATAGATACATACAGAACATTCCACCCTAAAACAACTGAATACTCATTTTTCTCGAGTGCACATGGAATTTTCTTCAGAATAGATCACATACTGGGTCACAAATCAGGGCTCAACTGATACCAAAAGATTGAGATTATTCCCTGCATGTTCTCAGACCACAATGCTTTGAAACTGGAGCTCAACCACAAGAAAAAGTTTGGAAGGAATTCAAACACTTGGAAGCTAAAGACCATCCTGCTTAAGAATGCTTGGATCAACCAGGAAATCAAAGAAGAACTTATACAATTCATGAAAACCAATGAGAATGAAGACACTTCGGTCCAAAACCTATGGGATATGGCAAAGGCTGTCCTAAGGAAGAAATACATGGCCATCCAAGCCTCCCTCAAGAAAACTGAAAAATCCAGAACACACCAGTTCTCTTTACACCTTAAAGAACTGGAGAATCAACAACAAATTAAGCCAACCCCACACACAAGAAGGGAAATAATCAAGATTAAATCAGAGATCAATGAGATAGAAACTAAAGATGGAGTAGAACACATCAATGAACTAGAAGCTGGTTTTCTGAAGAATCAATAAGATCAATAAACCATTGGCCAAACTAATCCAAAAGAAAAGAGAGAGGACCCAAATTAATAAAATTATGGATGAAAAGGGAGAGATCACAACTAACACCAAGGAAATAGAAACAATCATCAGAAATTATTACCAACAGTTATATGCCAATAAGTTAAGCAACCTAGACAAAATGGAGGCATTCCTGGAAACCTATTAACTTCCAAAACTGAATCGGGAAGAAACTGACAACTTGAATAGACCGATATCTAGTAAAGAGATTGAGGCAATCAATCAAAACCTCCTAAAAATCAAGATCAAATCAAGATCAAAAATCAAGATCAAAAACCTCCTAAAAAACAAGAGCCCAGGACCTGACAGGTTCCCTGGAGAATTCTACCAAACATTCAAAGAAGAAATAATACCTATTCTCCTGAAGCTGTTTCAAAAAATAGAAACAGAAGGAAAACTTCCAGACTCTTTCTATGAAGACAGCATTACCCTGACTCCCAAATCAGACAAAGACCCCACCAAAAAGGGGAATTTCAGACCAATATCCCTGATGAATATGGATGCTAAGATTCTCAACAAGATCTTAGCTAATAGGATCCAACAGTACATTAAAAAGATTATCCACCATGACCAGGTGGGATTTACCCATGGGATACAATGGTGGTTCAACATTTGCAAATCAATCAATGTGATGGAACAAATCAATAAGAGAAGAGAGAAGGACCACATGGTCTCAATTGATGCAGAAAAAGCACTTCACAAGATACAGTATCCATTCCTGATTAAAACGCTTCAAAGGATAGGGATAGAGGGAACATTCCATAACTTCATAAAATCTATCCATGAAAAACCCACAGTGAATATCATCCTCAATTGGGAAAAGCTGACAGCCTTCCCTTTGAGATCAGGAACACGACAAGGATGTCCACTCTCGCCACTGTTATTCAACATAGTACTAGAAGTCCTAGCAACAGCAATAAGACAACAAAAAGAAATAAAAGGTATTCAAACAGGCAAAGAAGAAGTCAAACTCTCTCTCTTTGCAGATGACATGATACTTTATATAGAAAAACCAAACTCCACCCCCAAACTTCTAACACTCATACAGCAATTCAGTAATGTGGCAGGATACAAAATCAATGTACAGAAATCAGTTGTTTTCTTATACACTAACAATGAAAATATAGAAAGGTAAATTAGAAAAAAGCTGCTACTTCTAAATAGATATTGGACAGAAACTTACAGCTTGGTAAGAGAAATCCAATAGATTTATTCTTGGGAAACTGAATACACTTTACAAAATTTATCCCTTTTTCAAAATTAAATATTTATCCACATCTAACCTTCTAGTTGGCACTTGCCATTAATTAAAATTTGAGAGTGGATTTTCCCTGAAAAAGTAATTCCCAAGTTTAATTTTATACCCCTTCAAGGATAACTATGTTCTGCTGCTTGATATGATGTCATATGACAGATGATGATAAGTTGGAATGGGTAATATTGAGATATACAGTTCAATTTCTAAATGAAAAAATAGGCAATTTCTACAAGACTCTGATGACATTTGGACTTGTTCATTGTGATCGAATGGTAATAACATGTAGCTAATTGCTTTTAGATATCTAGCAAATGAAATGTACATTTTCCTACTGGTAACCAGGCTAAAATTGGCAATGATGTTATGGAGTATGTGAAATGTTGAAGGTAATATCAGAGTAAACACTGGGTAATAACATTATGAACATTAGTTCCATTAGTCTTTGTTGTGTTGCAGTTTTCAAAAACCTACTTCTTTCCTACATAAGGTGAAAAGAGCTATGAGGGAAATCACAGTAGTACAACTATAGTCATTAATAACTTTAGAATCAGATTGGTCTTTGGTGGTGAAACTTGAGGTCTTTCAATTCCTGGGGCTATAAGTAAGCTTGGGTATATTCAAAGGGATCCCAAAATCCCATCATATTTTTATGTTTAAAGCATTCATTCACCAAAATGTTTGAGGTTGGACTAAACAAATATTGACTTCATGTAGTCACTGAATAAACTAATTTAGGATAAATTCTTTCCAAGTATATGCAAAAAGAGACCCATATTCTGTCTTATCATTGGAGGATAATCCTTTTTCCTTAGCATTCCAATAACAGGACTTTTGTATCCACATTTGCTCACATTTGGAAAAGAAAAAAAAATTAAGCAGTTGTTTTTCTCAGTGCTACACAACAGACTATGAGCTAGCTCTAGGCTTAGAAATCTAAATCTGTCACCAGGTTTTGGTACAGAGAGAATGGTAGAACTGGCAAGTGCTCTCTAATGAAATTATTTCTTTCTTTCCTTTGCCTCTACAAAACTATGTAACTATATTTAGCAAGTTCCTATTCAAAGAGATCATTACAATCCTGCTTTTTGAAAATGGAGGTATTTCTAACTATAAAAACTAAATAAATATATTAGCTTCATTCATTTAATTCAACTGAATATATATATCATATATGTATATATGAATATACATACATATACATATGTATGTCTCTCTCTCTCTCTCTCTATACACACACACACACACACACACACACACACACAGCATGATAGGTATTGAGTCTAAAAAGATATTTAGATATTATCCCTGAGTCACAATTTAGTTAGAGACAGAGCAGTATAGAATTTAATGACATAGGAACTATGATAGATTTATTGTGAAATGCTGTGTGAACACAGGAAAGGAGTGATTTAATTCAATAACTTGGAGAAGCGGGGAGGAGATGGGGAAAAAAACTATCAGGCATCAGAGAGATATTATCTGAGCGTTTGATCTCGAAAGATGAATTTCAAAAGACTGAAGAGGTGCCTTACTGGAGAATATTTGCAAAAGCAAGAGAGATATGAAATTCCCAGGAGAGTGTCTAGCAAGGGGCAGATGTTCAAAATCTGTTAATTTCCTTCCTGGATTGAGATAGGTGATGTGAGAGTGGCAGGAAATGAAATAGAAAAGGGAAGCGGAACAAAATCCTGAAAATCATGATAACGCTTGTTGAAGAATTTGGAATTTTTCCTGGGGATAATGGAGAGTGACATCATTGAGAAAGACAGCTTTATCTGTGGAGAGGAGCTTGGGTGGGACAGAAAAGATGTAGAACTGTATGGAAGCTAGTAAGCTTCTATCTAATATAAACCTGAACCATGTATCTTCTTGTTTCAGGGCTGTTTAATTTGAAAATACCAAAGGTTTAAGGAAATTTAAGAGAAATGTGACTTGAGAAAATTTGTATCTCAAGGCTAACAGTTACATTTATAGCAGATGCAGGAATATTGACTTATTTTATTTTTCAAGATTTTTAAAGAGAAACTGTGGTTGATTGCCTCATAACTAAAGAGGTACAGAAGAGGAGAGTTACTAATGTGAGAAAATTCTAGAATCGCTCTGGTTGGATGACTTTTCAGATGCAATTTTGCAGAAAAGCTGCATCTCAATGTCTGCTATTCATGGATTGTATCCTGCCTGTTCATTATTTTTAGGCTCCAGCCATCAAAAAATAAATCAGACTTATTTTTAGTAAATTCAATACATTTTCAAAGTAATACAGGGCTATATTGAGAAAATAGGAAAATACCATGAATTTTGAAGGACAAAATATTAATAATCCATAGTTTGTCATATTGCAATATGTTCCAATAATATTTAAACAAGCTTTTTTTTAAACAATTTATTTTGAAGTAATTATATATACACAGGAAGTTGTGAAGATAGAGCATAGTAAGTTCCCATGTACCCTTCACCTAGTTTCCCCGCCATGGTTACATCTTAAGTAATTATAGTGTAATATCAAAATAAGGAAATTGACATGGATACAATCCATGCAATTAGTTCTATGCCATTTTATTACTTTACAGAATGTAAAACCACCACTGCAATAGAGGTAGAACTATCCTAACATTACAAAAATCTCCCTCATTCTACACTCACTCCTTCTCCACCATCCCCAGACCTAGTAATAACTAATATGTCCTCCATTCCTGTGATTTTTATTCTTTCAAGAGTGCTCTGTAAGTTGAATCATACAGTATGTGGCCCTTTAAAATAGCCCTTTTTCCCCTCTCAGCATAATGCCCTTGAGATCTATACAAGTTGTTGCATGGATCATTAGTTCATTGCTTTTTATTGCCAAGCAGTAATCTCTGGTATGGATGGACCATTGTGTTTAACAGTTTATCTATTGCATAGAATTGTTGATTCTAAGTTTTTGGCTATTACAAATAAAGTTGCTAAGGACATTTATGTGCGTATCTGTTTTTGAATAGATATGTTTTCATTTCTCTAGCATAAATGCCCAGGGGTACGATCCCTAATCTCCTTGCTGACTGTTTCATTTCTTATTCTTTTCCTCTTCAACTATTACCACCCCCTATTGCATTCTCTTCTCATTTAAGCTTATGATCCAGGGTGGCGTCCAGGTGGTTACCTTCCTCCATTCTTAAAATTAGTTTGGAAACCTCATTTATTACCACATCCAATCAAAATAAAGTGCAACTCCAGAGGCCAGCATATGGAACCCTTCAAAAGCTGACCCGGGCTCATTTTTTTACTGACACCAACTGTAATCTATCCTCATACTTGTTCATGCTCCAGTGAAGCCACTCTTGGAGGACATTTCATACTTCTGTGGAGCTCACATACTGTTCCCTTTCCTTGAAATGACCCAGATCTCCCTTCTCTTGTGGCATCATCCATTGGCACAAACACAATTAGCCATTGCATGCGTGTCTTCTCTTTGAGAGCATAAATTCTTCAAAGGCAAGGGCTATGCCATATTCACATTTGTACCCCAGTGTGTCCACGAATGCCTGGTGCATGGTATTAATAATAACAGCGCCTAGCATTATTGGGTGCTTTGCTATATGACAGACATCTCCCTAAACACTTTGCTTAGATTTTCTCATTTAATCTTCTTAATGGCCCCATAAGAGATATATTATTCTCATCTCCATTTTGAAGACAATATACCAAAAGTTAAGATAGTAAACCCAGGCAATCTGGCACTAGAAACCTTGTCCTAATCGATGGACCATATTATGTACAATTAGCAAATACACTAAACCTTTATCAAATGAAATAAACAAATGAATGAGTGAGTGAATGAAAACCATAGGGTCACTGTAAGTTTTCTGAAAAATAAAAGAGTTCTGCAGGGAAGAATCAATGGCTGAATTATATTTAGCTAAGTTAATTTCAGATATTTCTAAGTTATGTGGTATCCTAGAAACAGGCACAGGAGACCATGAATTTAAATAAATCTGCATCCAAATCCTTTGCCGCTTATTAGCTGAATGATCTTGTCATTTTCCATAATCATTTTAAGCCTCATTCTCCCTAAGGGTAAAAAGTTAATGGGTTCAACTTCATAGGTTTAATGTAAAGAATAAATGGGAAACAAAGAGTCATAAATAACAGCATAGTTTCCGGATATACCCTGCATTTGCTTCCGTTTTTCTCCTTGTTCTCTAGGAGATCATGTGGACTCCTTGGACAGTTCTTCCCTCCACCCTTTTCGGTGGTGCTTATCACTATCACTTTTACTATTTTGTCCACAATTCCATACACTCAGTTATTCCCTCTACCTGCTCCTTTAGCCCTCGAAGTTCCTTGTTGTTGCTGCCCTGGCTTCTGGCATAGATGTCCCTGCCATTCCTCATAGTCCATCTTCCTGGCTGTTGTCTTCTTGTCACACCATTTAATCCTCCAAGCCCCCAAACAGGAAATCTAGCCTTGGGAGTCTGGATGGGCAGCACCAGCTTGTCCCACCCCCAATGGAATCTTTAGCCCAGGCTGTCACCATGTTCATGCCAAAGGCTTCCCCTCCCCAAGGAATGCTTCAGGCCATTCCCTACTTGATCCACACAGGACTATCTCCTCTCTTTCTAGACCTGCACCTTCCATACTACCTTGATAAGTAGTTTCCTGCCCAGTGGGTTATCTTCTTTGCAGAGCTTTTTAAAATTTTGAAAGCTCTTCCTGAATAGAGGGAAAGAAGGTAGGATTAACATAGGAATGATGTGGCAGGGTAGAGTGCTGAGTCCCTTTTTGTTAAAAGAAGAAGATGGAGGAGGAGGAGGAAGAGGAGGAGGAGAAAAAAAAAAAAAAAAACACTGTCAGGAAGCCTTATCCAAATGTAAATATAAATAGGGACCTGGCTGAATAATTAACTGTTCTCACCTTAGCTTGATTAACCATCACTACAGTCAAGGTCTGGCTGCTGCTGATAGTGACTGCACTGACCCTGGGTCAGGACGTCTGGTTGTCAGGCAAGTTTTCTCTTTAAACTCCTCTTTCATCCGCCCTCTCCTAACACTGCTCATGTGTTACTTTCTCTGTGTCACTTTCACCACAGGGCTTGTAACTAGATTCAATGTCTCTCCTTTTTTTTAACCACTTTGTCTCTACCTGGCTTATACCCTGAGTTACCTCATGCTGAGGCAGTATTCTGCTTGTTTTACCTTCTCAATTAAAACATATATTCTTGAACATAGTTTCATCACCTTTGCATCAGTACCGTACCTTCCTTATGTAGTAATTTACTGAGCACATAGTTAGTTGCAGTTCATTAAATTATGAACCAGAAAGGGGTTTCTTAGAATCTGGCCTGAGACGGTGGAACCTCACGACTTATTTATAAACCTCACAACAAATCAGAAAGAAATAGGAAAGCCATTTTTATGCGCCATTATTCCAGAATAAGAGAAGGAGCCCCCAAATGGTGTGCCATTGAGGTTTTCTTAGTGTCTCACCCACTTCAGGCTTCCAGTGGGAGGCTACCTCATAGCTCTCAGCAGGGAATTGCACACTTTATTTGGAACAGCCAAAATCAAGGTCGCTGAAGTGAGCTGAGCCTGATTCATACCACTTTTATGTTTCAGTTTAGTACAGAATTGTATAGGCCTAGCTTCAGAGTACACAGACACTACAGACAGAGGAAGACATTCATCCCCTTCCTCTGTATTGTTTGGTGTTGAAATGGCTTACTTGTCAAAGCACTTAAATACCACAGTGATGGATGTTTTATATACATATAGCCATCTAGATATTATAGACCATGATTTTCTCTCTTTTTGAAAAAAATAAAAACTCTCAGAGTTTTTCAAAGCCACCCTTCAGTGAGCATTTAATTAAAAGTTGTCTTCTACTTTATTTGTGACTCCCAGGGACAAGGCTGTATTAGCATCGCTATAGATTCTTATTTACACTAAGCTCACCGAGATGAAAACTTCCCCAAACTAATAAGTGCCCACAACCCCTAACTTGATCTTCTTCTTGACAAGCAATTATTCTAAGCAAGTCAAGTCCTCCGCTCTTTCTTTCTCCCCAGCCTTCGTTATCCCAACCCAGAAACCTATTAAGAACTTGAAAATATAAATTACTGTCTCCTATTTCTTGTTGTTTTCCTTCCTTACCTGAAATCAGCTGAATCATGAAATTCTATCTACCACAAGTATGTGGATATGACAAAAGCCCTATGCTCGGGAGTACGTGGCTGAGTCATTTCAGAAGAGCTAGTTGGAGTATGGGGCATGCGATTGTGAAACTAACATAGGAAAAGTATGTGATAGAAATAGTGACGGTGGGATCAGCAGGCAGGACTGTAGTGCAGAACAATGCTGAAGGAGACTAGAGACCTAGTTCAAGCGTTCTTATTCTCGTTACTAAAGAATAAGGCAAGTTTTTAAACCACTTTGTACTTACCTTTCTGTCTTTAAAAATGTGATCCATTCTTGTTCTCACTGCACAAATATTGTTCCACAGTTTGGATTAAATTATTTTCAATGTCCCTTCAACTAGACAAGTCTCTATCAACCACACAAATGAGATAGCTTATTAAACAAAGTCCAAGATAACAGACAAAAATACATTCACATATTTTTAAACTTACAATTTTTTAATTTATTTTATTTTATTTATTCATTTGACACAGAAAGAGAGCACAAACAAGGGGAGCAGCCGGCAGAGGGAGAGGGAGAAGCAGGCTCCCCATTGAGCAGGGAGCATGATGTGGGGCTTGATCCCAGCACCCTGGGATCATGACCTGAGTTGAAGGCAAACACTTAACTGACTGAGCCACCCAGGTGCCCCTCACATATTATTTTTATAAAAGAAATCCAAGATTGTAAGGCAGAACTGAAAGGAAACTCTTGGTTTGCCGTATCTTCTTCTTCTTTTTTTTTTTCTTTATTTCTGTTTCTCTTGCTTTCCTTTCTTTTCCTACCTTCTCCATCACACCAGCAATCTTGACGGGCTGACCTCCACCCTCTACTAAGTGTCTGTTTGACCCCATTAGTTCTCTGATCCTCTTAGCTGCTCCGCAAGCTCCTGTCATCTAAAGAACCAAAAGACAACTGACAGAATGGGAGAAGATATTTGCAAATGACATATCAGATAAAGGGCTAGTGTCCAAAATCTATAAAGAACTTAGCAAACTCAACTCCCAAAGAACAAATAATCCAATCAAGAAATGGGCAGAGGACATGAACAGACATTTCTGCAAAGAAGACATCCAGATGGCCAACAGACACATGAAAAAGTGCTCCATATCACTCGGCATCAGGGAAATACAAATCAAAACCACCATGAGATATCACCTCACACCAGTCAGAATGGCTAAAATTAACAAGTCAGGAAATGACAGATGCTGGCGAGGATGCGGAGAAAGGGGAACCCTCCTACACTGTTGGTGGGAATGCAAGCTGGTGCAACCACTCTGGAAAACAGCATGGAGGTTCCTCAAAATGTTGAAAATAGAACTACCCTATGACCCTGCAATTGCACTGCTGGGTATTTACCCTAAAGATACAAACATAGTGATCCGAAGGGGCACGTGCACCCGAATGTTTATAGCAGCAATGTCTACAATAGCCAAACTATGGAAAGAACCTAGATGTCCATCTACAGACGAATGGATAAAGAAGATGTGGTATATATACACAATGGAATACTATGCAGCCATCAAAAGAAATGAAATCTTGCCATTTGCGACGACGTGGATGGAACTAGAGGGTATCATGCTTAGCGAAATAAGTCAATCGGAGAAAGACAACTATCATATGATCTCCCTGATATGAGGGAGAGGAGATGCAACATGGGGGGTTGAGGGGGTAGGAGAAGAGTAAATGAAACAAGATGGGATTGGGAGGGAGACAAACCATAAGTGACTCTTAATCTCACAAAAAAAAAAAAAAAAAAATCAATTTATTTTTAATGACTTTCTCCTTCACTCCTACACACACACCCTAATACAGACCCTACTTCTCAAACCCTGATCTTTAAACCTAAGGAAAAAGTTTAAAAATCACCATATACACCAGATCATGGCAAGTGTTGAAGAAGATAAAGAACAGATTGCAAGTGGCTTCCTGGGCCACTTTTTCAGAGGAAGACTGCCATTTTCTCAAAGCAATGCTACAGAATCCTCAGGATTGCTGCTGAATGGGGCAGGGATTGGGGTTGGGGGTGGGCATACCTTTCCAAAACATTTTGGGCATTTATAATCTGAATGGCTATTAATAAGACCTGACTCTGAACATCAGGACATGCATTTTGTGCATAGTTTGAGTCAAAATTTATCAAAAAAGGAATATACCTAATTGGAAATAGAGCATAAACAATACTTTTTTGGAGACATCCACAGATCTACTACACTGGGAAGAAGGAAAATATATTTTGTATTTGGGAAATTTTAAGTAATCAGTAGAAACCTGGTCTCCTGCTCTGTGCTATGAAGAGCCAGGATCTTTGTTTTTAGATAGATTCATTAGAATCTTCCTTGAAACGATGACCTTCCACTTTACTTTGACAGTAGTGTTCTACTGGGTCTTTAAATAGGCTATTAAATTTGCCCTGCTGTTACTCTTGGTCACTTCTTTCTCTTCAGGTATCTCTTTCCACTATGAATAATTTGATAATGTGATTAAAGTTTTTGAACTCCTTAAAAAAACTTACAGGGGAAAAAAATTACAAATTACTATTGATTCCTCATTTGAATCTATATTGTATTTTATTTGGGTCATTTTTTTGTGTAGTATTATTATGTATTATTGTATCAGAGCTTGTTAGGCTATATGTGAGGTTATGATCAATGGTTCAATGTCAGCCTTGGAGGGTGTATTGAATAAAGTTTTTCCCATAAGTCAGCACTGGCCTTGATTCTAAGGAACATTTTCGGTGTTGATTAGAAGTATAGAATAGGGAGTAAGCTTATTAAACATGCAGATAACCTTATATTGAGTAGGGGTGGTTATTGACTAGAACCCACACTGCAAGAATTCATAAAGACTTTGGCAAATTAAACAAGGTGATTATAAGTGAGACGGGGCTTAATAGGGACAAATATGTAATAATTCACTCAGAGATGGAAAAAAGCAGTGTGTCTGTTTATGTGTGTGTATGTGTGTGTATTTATGAAAATTTAAAACTGGAGGTGAAGACAGTTTCAGAATGAATCATCTGTCAATTACAAATTGAAATGAAATGTTGGTGTTTATGAACAAAATGGCCAAAGTCACCTAGCAGTGTAAAAGTTGTTAGGGCTTTTTAAGCACTATCATGACCTATTTATGAGGTCCATAAATTATGCAAAAATTACCATAGAAAAGGAAAAGATGCCTTAGCTAATAACCATGTAAAAAAAAATGAGTAATAGATCCTGTGGGTAAGAACCACAGGAATTTAGTGCTTAACTCAATAAGGAAAAGGTTAAAAGATGAAAATGAAAAAGTGTTTTATTATATAAAGAAATATTGTACTGGAGGTGGTGAGTAGCTATTGTCCATTTTCACTGAGAAGAAAATGAGAGGCTTATGTGAAATAGGCAAGTTTTAGGTTAGGCATGAATGAGAACTTTCTGGTGTTAAGTTTCCTAAGTCAGTGAAGTGCTAAGGAAGAAGAATAAAGTCCATTTTGGAGATTGGTTTTTATACCTTAAGATATAGCATCGAATTATGTGATACCTCCAGGAACTCCTCCAAACTCTCTGATGTTATGATTTTATTAGGGTTCTCTCTTAACACCATTTAGAAATTTTTTTGATCCTCAGGGAAATTCATGGGAATTAGTCAGGTCTTTCCTGTATTTTCAATGATGTAAAAACATAAAAATGTATTATTCTTTTGAAGTTTGTTGAAATATTTGAGGATATCATCTTAACAAAAATTTTATAATCAGCTTATAGTCAATAGTGGCATTATGAAATGCTGACCATACAAATTTAGGATAATTCCATATTTGTTCATAGTGTCCTGGGGTAAATAAATATTGCATCTTTTTCATGGTATCTCAGGAAGAAACTGTACATACTATCTTCCTTACACAGATAATTGCAGGCTAATTAAATTCATAGAATACTGGGGCCTTTTGTATGAGATTCATAGAATACTGGGGCCTTTTGTAATAAATTATTATCTATATATATGATGGAAGGCTACTTTAGTTAACTAATAAACTATTTAAAATTAGAGAGCAGGTTCATAAATGACAATTCTGTCAGCAGGTAGAAAAATACAGTGTCTTTCACATATCAGGATTTAGGATTCATGATGTGACAAAATTAGTTCCTAGCTTATAATGTGGGTCAACAAGTCAGAGAAGTCAACCAGAGTTTCCATATTTTCTCACATCTGTGTAACATTGTCATTTTTTGAGAGAATTTAAGAATCAGTTTTATTATGTCTAACAGCAATAAAAAAGATGAGTGTTTCCATCTTCCTTTGTGGTCCTCACAAGCCAAATCAACTTTTAAACATGCCACAGGAATACAAGTCTCTCCAAGTGCAGGAAGATAACTAGCTTGTGATATCCAGTTTCATCATCTCATCTATATATATATGAATTTTCAATATGACCTGTGACCATCTTATCTAGAGCACATGGCAGATGGGGATGCCCCAACTACTCTGTGAGGGAGAAGGTGTAGGATATTTCTAAATCTCTCAGGAAGTCCTTGAGAGTCATCTTGGTGCCCAGTGATCCACCATGTAGGGACAGCATTCAGAAGGGAGAAGTGTCCTCTTCATGAGTACTACTATACTTTTTCTAGACCAAGCATACTTGAAACATAAGCCATAGAAACATTTTTCTAGATGTCTTCTCAGGCACAGAAAACAAAAGCAAAATTAACCCACTGGGACCATACCAAAAGAAAAAGGTTTCTCACAGCAAAGGAAACTGCTAACAAAACAAGGACAACCGACAGAATGGAAAAAGAAACTTGCAAAGGATCTATCTGATAAGGGGTTAATAGCCAAAATATATAAAAAACTTACACAACTCAACACTTAAGTAAGTAAATAAATAAGTTCTTAAAAGTAAAGATTAAATAAATATTCTAAAGAAATTCACAGCACAAAGGCCTAAAGCTGTCTTTTATCTAATTTACTCTGTTGAGGCCCATAAGGGCAGGTTTGAGGGCAGGTGAGGTGAGTAGGACAGAGTATGGAGGAGACAGAACAGAGAAACAGGAAAAGACTGCACCATCCAGGCCCTATTTGAGTGTCCCACGTGGAGCCACCCTTATCCACTGACCCTGCTCTGTAAATCCTCACTGCTCTTGGTCCTCATACAGCCCCTTTTATGAAGCACCCTCTCCATCCATGGGGCTTCTCTTGGGAAACTCTCTTTGTGTTCACAAGTAAAAAATCCTAGCCCTCTGCCTTCTCTGGTATCATTCAGAATTGTTGGCCTCAGAATCTCAGATTCTGCTCTCTTGAGAAGGAAGAAACTCTGACACTTTGAGAGGAAGAAAGACAAAATCACTATACTACTCCACCAAGGATTGCTGTGGCTGAGTTCTTTGTGAATTACCCTGCCCCACAAATTATACTTTTAAGCTATACAATCTAATCTTTAATGAGAAAACCGTATTTCTTCCACAAACACGACTTTGATCTTAATCTTTATAAAAGAAGGAAGTTAACATTATTGGGCTAAAGAACGTTAATCTCTTCCCTGAGCCTGTTTTCAGTAAGTAGTGGCACCCCTCATGCACTTAAAATAGTTCTTACTGAGTCTTCAGTAGGGACTGAGCCATTAGCAATCCAAATTGTCTTCTGACAATTAGAGTCTTGCTTGCCTCATCCTTGACTCTTGGTCCCCTTATATTTAATCAGATTTTCTGTATAAACCTGTGTCTGAGAAGGTTTGGAAAATATCACTGAAGAGAAGGAGCTAATAAAATGCAGAAATGGGGTTTCTCAGAAGACTAGTGGTCTTTAGCTAGGCTACTAGTTGGAAGATGGGAAACCTTTCTGAGGTGTTAGTCCATTCTTTTATAAACAGAGCATACACACTCTCCTTCCTCTTTGTGTAAAAACTCAACCCTGGAGAGGGGAAAAAAAATTAGCTTTTGGTAATAATACTCAGTATTACCAAAGGTTACTATTCTCTCCCTGTTCTAGTTCTTACCTCTTCCTTAGCTCTTATAATCATGAGTTCTTTTACATTTTTAATCATTTCAGTTAGCAGACTTAGTAGAGCAATTTTTGTCACCATTTCAGCTTGCTTCTGAAATTTTAGTCAGAAATCACTCATCAAAAGAACCACTAATTAGCTCCCTTTCCACAATGCTTAGGTCTCTCTTTCAGGAACACACATTCCACTCTGTACCAGATCCTATGTGACCCAGAAGTATGGACTATAACTTTAGCTTTTCCAAATACTTTATTTCAGTTCTATTTGTTTGGGTTTTCTTTTTATTTGTCTTGCCTCTGAATTTATTTATTTTATCTACATGGCAAAATGTCTTGTTAAGTAATTCACTGGTGGTCTGATAGAGCTTTTGCAGCTGATTTTATTACAGGAGAAATTTCCAAATCTCCCTTAAAAATTAGTTGTTATTTTTAAGTGCAAAATACTGCTGGCCATGATTAGTCATTTACAGAATGGCTGGTAATGTATAATAAAAATCCCATTTTTATGCAATACTAGCTTAATGGGAATGCTGGCTTTCCAAGACGAAAGCATGTTTCTAGTAAAAAGCATAGCCAAAATATGTGAGCTTCATTGACTGCTCTTTTCCAGACCCTGGGCCAGGTTCTGAGTTTCAAAGATGAACTTAAAGAAAAATTATGGGTATCAGCGGAATATATACTAGTGAGTTAACCAAAGAAGTAAAATTTCATAACAAAATGCTAAAATGTGAACATATTCTAAGTGTTAGAAGAGCACAAAGAGGCAGCTGAGTATGACCTTGACTTGAAGGGAAAGAATTCACCAGGTAGACAGGGAGACATCTTGTGCACAGCAAATGCCTACCAAGCAAGGAAAGATGAAATGGTTTGTTTGTCTTATAATGGGAGTATGAATGAGGCACAAGTTTGTTTCTGAGAATGGAAAACAATTTTAAGCCAAATTTTTGCAGGTATTGAATGCTATGGAGTTGGAAGATTTGGGGGGCAATGGGGTATATAGGAAGTATTTAAATAAAACTGGGATAGGATCAGACTTATATATCAGAAAGAACACTTCATCTGTGTTTGTGGGGGGATGGATTAGAGATGGGAGAGAATAGAGATAGGGAAAAGGTTTAGAAATAATTCTCCAGGGCCTCCTGGATGGCTCAGTCAGTTAAGTGTCTGACTCTTGATTTCCTCTCAGATAATGACTTCAAGGTCCTGGGATTGAACCCCTCATCCAACTCCAGGCTTAGCATAGAGCCTGTTGCTTGGGATTCTCTCTCCCTCTCCTTCTGTCTCTGCCCCTTCTCCTGCTTGCACTCTCTCTCTGTGTCTCTCTAAAATAAATAAATAAATAAAATCATTTAAAAACAAGAAAGGAAGATTCTCTAGATAGAAACACTGAGAGTATTAGCAATGAGAGGACAAAGGTAGTGACAGATTTGTAAGATTCGGGAAGTAAAATATACAGCAGTTGATAAGAGATTAGTTGGGGTAGGGGACTTAGAAAGGCCATGGTGAGGAATCTGAAAAGAATTTAATTGGTGGGAAAAATAAGGAAATAGTAATTCCAAAAATTATAACAGAGAATAACAGTAATAATAATAATAGTAATAGTGATAGTAGTAATAAATAATAAAATTAATAATTGCAACTACCAGTAATGGAGCCCTTATAGAGTGTTAAGTATTAAGGGGTCTTATATCCGTATCTACATCAAACCTCCACATACCTTGTTACAAAATTATTATTTTCCCTATTTAATAGGGAAGTGGATTTCAATTTAGAGAAAATTAAATAACTTGTCCAAGGATTGAAACTCAAATCTTTCCATCTTCAAAGTCCAAGTTTGTAGAACCTAAGAGGTTGCCCAGTGCGGGCCATTGGCTGTACCTCTCAGAGGTAGGCCTGCCTTACCTGACCACTGCAGTCCATTTTTCAATACTTATTTCTTCTTCTTAGGTCTCAGTAACACTAAATATCAGTCTAGTGGAACTTTATTTGGCATATTAGTAGTCTTTTTAGGTTTTAAATTTTGGAATACTTTTTCTTTTTTTCTTTTTTCTTTTTTTTTTTCTTTTTTCTGGAAAACCTGCCTCTGAAGTCACCAAGCTCTTGGCCACAACCACTGAACAGCAGTGGGAACCAGGCAGAATTTTAACATGGTTACTGATGGGCTCTTAGAGCTATAACAATATCTTTTCCTTTGGTAGATGCTGAAATCAGCATCCAGAGGAAGAAACTGTGGGAGAAAGGAAAAAAAAAAAAACCTGAACTGAGTTGGAAGACATTTTTAATACATCCCCGTTTGCTAGTCTCTCTTCTACTGTCAGCCCCTTGGCCTGAAGGATCTAACAACTATCCTATCAACCACGTTCCATTTCTTTTTACCCTGAAGAAAAATCCCTTCCGATGTGATAACTTCAGTTGCTTTGTTCCATTTCGTTAAAAATGGGACTAGGGGCGCCTGGGTGGCTCAGTGGGTTAAGCCGCTGCCTTCGGCTCAGGTCATGATCTCAGGGTCCTGGGTTCGAGCCCCACATCGGGCTTTCTGCTCAGCAGGGAGCCTGCTTCCTCCTCTCTCTCTGCCTGCCTCTCTGCTTACTTGTGATTTCTCTCTGTCAAATAAGTAAATAAAAATCTTAAAAAAAAATAAAATGGGACTAGACTTACAATTCCCCAGAGTTAAAGCTGACAGCTGTGTGTTGCTGAGCATTACGTAAAACCAAACTCAAATGTTTAAAAAGAAGAAAGGGAATGAAGATGGAAAAGAAAGACTTATATGTCTTATTTTAAAGTTTATATGGGTAAGATCTATTCTCTTATTAAAGGAAAATAGGTAAAAATATGAGTGAAAGTTCACTACAGAGGGAAAAGGCATTAGATTTTTAATTAGTTGACAATTTTAGAAATGTAAGTAAATAGCAACACATTCAAAGTTATGACTATTCAGTATCATTCATGAATCTCCTCTTCAGCAATATAAAGGGATCACCCTGCCACATACCAAATATCCATTAGAAATTATTAAATAGGGGGGCACCTGGGTGGCTCAGTGGGTTAAAGCCTCTGCCTTCGGCTCAGGTCATGATCCCAGGGTCCTGGGATCGAGCCCCGCATCGGGCTCTCTGCTTGGCGGTGAGCCTGCTTCCCCCCTCTCACTCTGCCTGCCTCTCTGCCTACTTGTGCTCTCTCTCTATCAAATAAATAAATAAAATCTTTAAAAAAAAAAGAAATTATTAAATAGGGCATTATTCAGAGATGGATCATTGTAATAATAATCTCCATATAAGACAATAGAGGGGTGCAGTTGGTTAAGCATCTGATGCTTGGTTTTTGCTCAGGTTGTGATCTCAGGGTCATGAGATCAAGCACCAAGTCAGGTTCCAGGCTAAGCAGGGAGTCTGCTTGAGGATTCTCTCCCTCTTCCTCTGTCCACTCATGTTCTCTCTCTCTCCCTCTCTCACTAAAATAAAAAATCTTTTTATAAAAACTAAAATAAAATAAAAATAAAACAATGGATAAGTTAGTTGAATACTGATGTGACATGTCCTCTTGTATTCACCCTTAGACACTCTTATTCTCTCCATTTATAGTTGAGGAAATTCAGGTTAACAGGGGTTAACATCACACAGCCCACAAATAATCTATCTGCTCGACTTTAAAATCTAACTTACCCCATGTCAAAGCTACTGCTATCACTAATACCTAATATCAGAGTATCACATGTATCAAAATTAATTTTCTATGTTTGAAGGGTTTTAAGTGCTTGTTTTTCTCATGGAAAGAGTTTGCAATCAGCCTAGATCCACCCAAATTCCTGAAATTGACTTTACAGAAGTACCCTAAATTACAATTTCTAAGTACATATAATGTTCATGCAAATAAGTAAATACCACTTATCTATCATCTTTCAGTATTCTTTAGTACCCATGGGTTGCTAGTAGTACAGGACACCAGGAAAAATAAAAGTAGAATTTTGAAAAGATGATGGGAGAACAAGGCTTAAAGTAGCAAACCATTTGCTTTCTTTTATTATTCACCACTTATTGCTAAAGACACTTTTTTTTTTAACTCTATGTGCGGTGTGGGGTGTGGGGTTGGGAGAGGGGGACTCAGGTATAATAGATCTGCAGAGTGATTGTTTGCTGAGTTTTATGTGGTAAATGTGAGTTGTGTGAGATTAAGTGGAGAAATGGAATATATCAGTATGAGTATATTCCAAATTAACTCCCTTCTAGAATGCTCTAGATTTTCCCATTTCCTCTGTGACCTGGGTATGCATTGGCAATTGTTAAAAAAGAAATGACAACAATTTCCATGGTAAATTAACTTATATATTAGGTTCTTATTAATTATTTTAGAATTATTTTGCATTTAAAACTGATTTGGGGGGCACCTGGGTGGCTCAGTGGGTTAAGCCGCTGCCTTCGGCTCAGGTCATGATCCCAGGTCCTGGGTTCGAGCCCCACATCGGGCTTTCTGCTCGGCGGGGAGCCTGCTTCCTCCTCTCTCTCTGCCTGCCTCTCTGCTTACTTGTGATTTCTCTCTGTTAAATAAATAAATAAAATCTTTTTAAAAAAAACTGATTTGGCAAAACAAACCAAAAAAAACAATGATTTGGCATATCTAAGTAATACTCAGATGTTGAACTTAAGATACAATTTTTTTGAGGAATACCACTTGTAGAAGAATTTACTCTATTTCTTTTAAGGGTTCATACTATAGGCCATTCCTTTTCTGCTGATATTACTCTAAAATCTTACCAGCATGAAAAATAACAGAATGACCACATAAAATGGTCACTGTCTTTCTGTGTTGGGCTCCTAAAACAGCCTTCACTTTCTGTAATAAGCTGTTTGTGCTCACTTCAATTTGCTTCATTTTATTTTTGTCACTTTTGGTACTGTCTCAGTGTACTATAATGGAACAATGCTGAATCAGGCAAGCTGTAATTTTTATTGCAAGCATATCTCAAGGCAAATTTATAAGCTGAACTTGATATCAGAAATGAAGCTGGAGGGAACATGTCTTTGTTCTAAGTTACAAATGCTCTGCTATTCTAAATCTGAGGTATGTTGAACATAAAATGCCTTTTTTTTCCCTAACATCAGGAATTTCACACAGGCAGTATATTAAGAAATTCCTTTAAAATTTTTACTATGTACAAATCAGTTTCACCAACAAAACTATTTGTATGACAATTCTATATTCAAGTTGTAAAGCTGATATTGAAGGTGAGTTATGCCACAGAAAATGATTCTATTAAAACGATCCTAACATTTGATTTCAATTTTCTTTTCATGAAAAGCTAAGAGGAAGTGTTAATTTATTTAACAGTATTTTACTGGTATGACTAGTTGGGCAAACAAATTATATATTTAGAGGTGTGGGCATACAAAAATTTTACCCCTAGGTTATGATCTTACCACCACCAAATTGAAAGTTTCCGAGAGTTATAATACAGGTTGATTGCCAAATGTTCTAAACAGCTAGTGGCCAATCCCATCCTGGGAGGGTCTCTGATGAAATGTGACATGGCCTTCTCCAGCCATGGGACCTTCTGATTTTAGAAGGTGCAAGCTCCATAAAACTAGCTAGCCTAGGCTCTTGTATTAATAGGTATTGAACAAATTGCTATTTGCTCCTGCTATTATAACCTGAATTGATAATGTTTCATTTCTTTTTCCTGTGTTACCACTTTAGATCGTCCTCCACTAAACAATGGGAAATAAGTTAAAATGTTAATGTTTTTAATAGTTTCACTCCCACCACTGGAAACAGCAGTGGATGAGAAGTAAATGATCTTTGGGAACAAGAGTCTTATTGCTATACTGTTAACAAGATAATTGTGGGATATCCCAGGAGAAAGTGCCCCTTTTACTCTCCTATGAGGTTGTACCCTAGCTATGTGTAGCTTGATTTTATTCCTGCTTTTGTCCTCAGTTATTCTTCATACTGTTATTTCATCTTTTTACAAATGGTAGAATTAATTTAATAGTTGTAGAATAGTCCAGCAAATTTTTCCTTGGAAATAGTCATTTTTTTAAATATAATTTAATTTATTTTTTTTCAGTAATCCATAATTCATTGTTTATGCACCTCACCCAGTGCTCCATGCAATACGTGCCCTCCTTAATACCCACCACCGGGCTCAGCCAACCCCCCCAACCTCCCTTCCCTCCAAAACCCTCAGTTTGTTTCTCAGAGTCCACAGTCTCTCATGGAAATAGTCATTTTTCAACACATTATTTTAAGCAGAAGTACAGAACAAAAAGGAATTATCATGGTAGTTTCCATAGAGTAAATGATACACATTGACAACCTAAAACTCAATAAAATGTAGATTAAATTTTGCTGAAAGTTACTATTAGAAAATGGCATGAATACTCCTCTAGCAAACACAGCCCATAATTTATTGTTTGTAATACAGTTTTGCACATGATGGAAACTGGTGACCTGCAAGAGTATTCCCAACACCCTTGCCCAATGCTAGTGTTGTTTGCAAAGGCCCCAGGAAATCATTAGCAAACTCCATCTAGAAACAGACCAAAAGGTCAAAAGTATACATAACATGAGTTTCATGACCCATGGCTGTGGAGGGCTCTGAATATTCTTGTTCAAAATATGGTATAGTGTTTCAAAGCATCTGCTGCCATTTGCAGAGGTTAGTGAACTTGAATATGCCAGCGTCTAATTTTGTACAGTATGCCAAAGACACATATTTGTTCTTAAACCTCAGACATTAGAGTTGAGCAGCTACACAAACTCAAATGAGTTTCAGTGCAGCAGTAATTGGTTCTCCAAGTTAGAAAATACAGAGCAGCTCAGAAACTTAAATGTAAGGAAATTGACCACCAATTTAAGATGAATAACCTAGGACAAGTAGATACCATCTATATAACTCAAAGATGGATGTGAAAATCCTGATCATTATTATGCATAAGAGAGAGCTAAAAATATATTCATCGTTCTGGAAACATGAATTCTATTCTGTTTGAATACAAATAGAATCTCTCTCTCTCTCCCTCTCTCTTTCTCTCTCTTTCACACCCACAGACACACACATGCATGTGCACACACACAAACTTAAAGCAAATAAGAGGCAGTATCTTGCAGTAAAAATACTATAGCTTTTGAAGCCTACATTTGAATCTTATCTCATCCCTCACTGACTGTGCCACACTGAGCAAATGCTTATACTCTCAACCTGAGTTTTCTCATTGATAAAATGGGTGAAATACTTCTGAGAAATGGGACACTGCTGTGAGAATAATGTATGTCAGTTGTTGGCATGTATATGGTAGCCACTTGTTAAATAGTGATTATCATAAATACTAATTTTTAAATATACACTTCACCTCAAAATGGGTTGTTCATGCACAATGTAATTATTTTAAAAAATATTTAAACATAGATACCTAAAAGAACATGGCTTAAGGCTTATAACATGTAGTTGTTTTTTAACTAAATGGTTATGTGGTTATCCAGCAATCTAATTTGATTTGTTTTTGCCTTGATGGAATTGCTAGATCTAGTTTTGGTTTTGGTTTTTTTCACAGTGAAGGCTCACACACACACACACACACACACACACACACACACAAGAGCACTGTCTTACCATGAGAAATTTTCATTTTTCTTTCAGTAATGATTTCATCTTCTCATGATTCATGTGTCATACACCCTAACAGCAATTCTCCTTATATATTACATTTTAATATTAAGAAACCACAAAATAGGAAAGCAATTTGACATCTGTATTTACATATATTATTCTGTTTCCTATAACTTTATTTCCAATTTCTTTCTTGTGTCTCTCTTCTCTCCTAAACATGAAGATCTCTCCAGGACCTCTCCAAGCAAACAGACATCCCTTATGGCACAGTACTGGACTCTGCAGTATATGAACATGTCCGCATGAAGGGAATGAATCCTTTTGAAAGGGACAGCATGTATTCCCAAATGTGGCGGATGATCAATAGAAGCAATGGATCAGAGAATAACGTTCTGGAATCCCAAGCAGGCATTCAAAAGGTACTGGTCATTGTTCTGCTATAATAGTCTAGTCTGCTATTTTGTCTCCTATATTTGAATTGCTACATGAAGTTTGGTTTATTTCTTTTCTAAAATTTTAACTTTGACACAGAGTCTGCAATTAAATTATACCTCGTATTGATTTAAAGGAGATTTTGAGTTGGCAGAGTGCTTAAGCAAAGGGAATTCAAAGCCTTCTGTGCTGTGTCTAATGGATCTGTCTCCAATAGAATTCCAAAACTAGAAAACATAAACTAGTATTTTGTTCAGATTGGTCAGCGACTTATGCACATGAAGACTGAAAAGGTTTTTATGAATCTCATTCCAAATATCATTAGGGTTATCCAATTCTTTCAAATGACTTTGGGGTATTTTCTATACTGCATTTCCTTTTAGATGAAACTTTATCTTTACTTATGATTATGTGGTGGATAAAAGTTAATCTTGTCAACAAATAAGGTTCCTGCAAATGTCTATTTCTATTCCAAAAGTGAAAATCTTTATTTCTAGCTTATTTTAAATAACCATCATTTAGAAGTTATTTTTATCAGGGGGGAGAAAAACCTTATGAAACAGTCCTTTGTGTAAAACATGAAGCTAGTTTTTATTCTGGGCTGTGGTTTATAAACACCTCTACAGAAGTAATTCTTTCTTCCTCAAGTCCCATCAGTCTGCACGAGAGAACTGAATGATTTTTGTTTAAAATTATCCCTGTGGTTAGCACAGCGAAAATCACAAGGGTTGACATTCAATAAATAATTGTAGGATGAATGAATGAATGCATGCATGAATGTCAATTATAGCAACAAAGGTGGTATACACTTTTTCTCTGTAACCTTCCACAGCGGAATAATTTGGATCCCGTGTCTGAGCTCCTTGTTCAAAAGGCAAACTTACTATGTTGGAGAATGTTTTGATGGCTATAAAAAATATTCTGACACAGGTTCTAGCATTATTCTGTGTCTTTTCATATGATGTCCTTCATCTGCTACTGATGTTATGGTTCTCTAGAGTCAGCCTAGTTGGCATCATTATTTTGAAAACTGAGGATGCTGATATGAACCTCCTTTAAGTCCTAATGATGCATTAGGATGTGAATTCCTTGAAATGTTAGCAATGGCCTCTAACTCCATCACCCTTATTGCATTAACCCCAGTTTCCCAGGACCCAAGTATTGATCTTAAAATCCACTGGCTTCTAGAAGTTCAACAATTACTAGAAGGATGGGGGTGGTGGTGGTGAGAGTGGGTGAGTGAGTGGACCTATATGTTGTCTGGAGGAGATGGGAGGGTAGACATTTTAGGCTTTACTAGGTACTCATGGGATGTGAATGAACTTAAGCCTCAGAATAAGAATACTAAGTCATTTTGGGAAGAGTTACTTTCCTTCATATTGTTAATTGTTAAGAAGAATTTTATTTTCTTGGGGATAAATATAGTCACAATTTATATTTTTATTCTATTTTAGAAGCCAAAGCTCTCCATACTTTACAACCTCTTTCTATAGCATATCATTCCAGAGAAAATTCACTTTTTTAAAAAAAGATTTTATTTATTTGACAGACAGAGATCACAAGTAGGCAGAGAGGCAGGTAGAGAAAGAAGGGGAAGCAGGCTCCCTCCTAAGCAAAGAGCCCAATGCAGGGCTCGATCCCAGGACCCTGAGACCATGACCTGAGCTGAAGGCAGAGGTTTAACCCACTGAGCCACCCAGGCGCCCCAGAGAAAATTCACTTTTTTTCTCCACGCAGACATACAGATTCTCAAAAAATATTTTAAAAGATACATATTCACTCACTCATCACTTATTTATTCATTTTTTCATACAGTATTTGCTAGTGCCAATTATATACCAGGCACTGATCGAGAAACTATACATAACTCCACCACAGAGAAATGATCACTGGATCTGTGAAATGTAAAGTCTGGCGAGAAAAGAAAACTAAAATATGTGATCAAATAAAATGATTTAAATCATGATAAGTGCTATGGAAAAAAACCTTGGGTCCTTCTACAGAAATTAAAGAGAACATCTTTGGGCAAGTCCCTTGGCTTCTCTAAGACTCCGTCTCCTCCTCTCTAAGATTGTCACAGTGTGAGAATTAAAAGCCTGCAAAAGACATTTCAACATGGGTTCGAATACAGTTCATTTTTTAAGCTCAAATGTTTAAATGTAACTAGTTACTTAAAATCTGTGGGCCCCAGGATTTTTATCATGTTGATAAGAATTCCTACTTCACATGTTTTTTGTCATATATATATATATATATATATATACACACACACACATATATATACACATATATAGGCATCAATAAATAATATGATTAAGTAAATAATTACTTCATAAAAAGATCCTTAAGATTACCTGAAAGAATGTAAAGGTGAGCAATTTGTAATGACAAAGCTTTATTATATAGTATCTTCTAAGGTTAAGTTAAAATTGTAACATATTTGAAAAGGTTAATTAATAAAAGAAGTAGAGAAGAATTTCTACTCTTATAATCTACTGATAAAGAGGGCTTATGAGTTTTAAAAAACTGCAAATTGTGTCATCTAGATTTATACCATATTTATTTAGTTTTCTGATTCACTAGAGGGGCAGTGAAGAATGTTCTTATGAATTCATAATGGAAAATATCAAAGTGAAATTTGCTTGTTGTATGTATTCTTTCAACCAAAATCAGAGACAGCTGAAAATTGATTTGATCAAAAAATAGGTAATAATAATGAAATGTATTTCGGTTCAGTTTGCAAGGTCTTGGCCAGCTTCTCTTAAAGCACAAAACCAACCAACCAAAAACCAATGACCTTCTCACCTGCTAAAGCTCCCTGGGAGTCTATAAGATTGAGAACTGTAATACATGAAATGTGGTTGTGGATTCTTGCTTTAGTAACTAGTCTTGCCCATCTCACACAGCAGCTTCCTCTTCTCTGTCATTGGTTTCTAATTTGTTCAGGCAGAAAAGACTTTAGAGGTCTTCCAGGTCAATTTTCCACAAAAGACTAAACTTCTTCTACAGTGTCTTTGACACAAGTTCATATATATAGTAACTGCCTTCCAGGAAAACTTGCATCACTGTGCAAACAGTCCTTGCAATCTAATTACAACTTTAAATAGATACCATTAATGTCTCAGGTTATGTTTGTTCTTAATTGTGCTACTAGTCTCATTAAGTTTCTCTTACTTGAAGGTAGAGCTTTATCCCTTCTAACATCATTCTGCTCATACCAAAGAAAGCTGTATAAATGAGGATTAAGTAAATGAGTTCCGATATGCTATTCTTGGGAGACATTCACCTGTATCAGACTAGCCTAATTAAACTAGAACAAATCTGATTCTGTCTTCCTTTTCCCAGGACATTTTGCATAACCAGAAAAAATGTATACGAAAATATAAGTGAAATATTTAGTGCATTCATTCGACAATCATTTATTGAGCACCTGCTATGTATCAGTCAGTATTTTGGTCACCGGAGTGAACATAAATGAAAGCAAAATTCCTTCATAGAGTTCACATTCTAATGGAGGAAGCAGACAATTAAAAAAATTAAATATGTTGTATTTCAATAGTGATAAGTGTTAAGGAGAAAAAATAGGAGAGGGAGAAGGGGGACAAGAGGGAGATGATCTGCCTTATTAGATCAGATGGCCAGGGAAGGCTTAAGAAAATGACGTTGGAGGGAAGCCTGGGTGGCTCAGTTGGTTGAGTGGCTGCCTTCAGCTCAGGTCATGATCCCGGCATCCTGGGATCGAGTCCCACATCTGGCTCCTTGCTCAGCGGGGAGCCTGCTTCTGCCTCTACCTGGCATTCTGTCTGCCTGTGCTCTTTCTCTCTCTCTCTCTCTCTCTCTCTCTCTCTGACAAATAAATAGATAAAAAATCTTTAAAAATGAAAGTTAAAAAAACTTTTAAAAAAATGACATTGGAAAAAAGACATGAAGCAGATTCAAGAGAAAGAGTTGTATATCTGGGTGACGTGTTTTCAGACAGAGGGTCAGCCGATGCAAAGGCCCTAAGGTGGGAGTATGCCTGGATGTTCTAAGACTGTGAAGGAAGCTAGTATAACTCAGAAATAAGGTGTAACATCAGAAGAATAACAAAATCTGAGAAGTAGAGGGCCAGGTGGTAGGGAGAAAGCATATCATACAGGGCCTTGTTACCTACAGCATAATCCTGCGAACTAGCAACATCAACATCTTGGGAACTTGTTAGAAATGCAGACTTTTGGGGTGCCTGGGTGGCTCAGTTGGTTAAGCAACTGCCTTCGGCTCAGGTCATGGTCCCAGAGTCCTGGGATCAAGTCCCACATTGGGCCCCCAGCTCCATGGGGAGTCTGGTTCTCCCTCTGACCTCCCCTCTCATGCTCTCTCTCACTCTCTCTCTCTCGAAAGAAAGAAAGAAAGAAAGAAAGAAAGAAATGCAGACGCTTGGGCCCCATCTAAGCCCTTCTCAATGTAAATCTCCATCTAAGAAGATTCCCAGGTGATTCATATGCACACTAAAGTCTGAAAATGCTAATACAGAGCTGTACAAAACATTCTAAGTGGGCTTTTACTCTGTGGAAGATACAAAACTTTAAAAGGGTTTGAACAGTAAAGTAACACGCTAAAACTCATATTTTGGCAAATCATAGGTAAAGATCTGACTAGGAATGAAGGATCTGTGCATAGAACTGTGCATAGAACATAGAATAGAGACGTCTCTGGTTATTTAGAGGGCGATATTTATTTTCTCATAGCCTATTAAACTCAGATGGTGAAGAACAAATTATTTTAAAACCCCAGCCATGAAGACTACTCAGGAAGAAAAGAAAATCAGGATTGGTAGGATTAAAATCCTAGCCAGAGGATCCCTATGCATAATACTTCAGACTACAGAGCTCAAAGAGGATATAAAAATCCGATGGGTACTATGGCAACAGGGAAGTGAGGGATGGTGTTGGCAGCCGCAGTTTTCAATCAGAAAGATAGCATCAATTTGCAAAGCTAATTAGGCCACACAAGTTCCAGAGCAGTATGGGGAAAGGGAAACTGACAAGGTCCAGGTGTGGAGCAAAGCCACTGGGCTCAGGCCCCAGCTCTAATGCCAGCTGGAAAATTGGAGAATTGAAATGAAAACCAAGACAAAAGATCGGTCATGTCAAATGGGCCAGTATCGAGGATTTTTGAGGACTGATGAAGAAAGACAAATTCTAGACCTTATGAAATGATGGGGTAAGCCTACCCTCTTTATTGATCTGTGGCTGAAAAAACTGGGTGGAGTGAAGCTATTGTTTTATTTATTCATTCAACACATATTCAGTGAGCACCTATTTACCAGGCACTGTTCTAGGTATCAGGAATCAAACAGAACAAGGAAAGTCCCTGCCCAAATGGAGATTATTTTGTACTGGAGAGAAGAAAATAGACAAGCTCATAAATATATGCTCTGAAAAAAAAAAAATTGAGGGGCGCCTGGGTGGCTCAGTGGGTTAAGCCGCTGCCTTCAGCTCAGGTCATGATCTCAGGGTCCTGGGATCGAGTCCCACGTCGGGCTCTCTGCTCAGCAAGAAGCCTGCTTCCCTCTCTCTCTCTCTCTGCCTTCCTCTCCGTCTACTTGTGATCTCTCTCTGTCAAATAAATAAATAAATAAAAATCTTAAAAAAAAAAATTGAAAAGGTAAGAATGAAAGAAAGCAGAGGAGGAAGAGGGTTGTTGCCATCACATATGAAGTGGTCTCAGAAGGCATCCCTGAGAAAGTGACATTTGAGTAGAGACCTGAAAGATGACAGGTATGACCCATGAAGATGGTGAGGAGACAGTGAGGACAGGAGCTCCAGGCAGAAGGAAAATTACTGCGAAATTCCTGAGGCAGAAGGTAACTTGGCATGATAGAGAAATGTCAAGAACAATGTGGCTGGAGAAGGGTTCATGGGGAGTGGATAGGATATGCAGGGGAGGTAGGAAATAAGATCACGGTGGGAGTTAGAATGGTGGCCTAAAGATGGTCAAGTGTGGGCCCCGCTAAAGTTCCAATTGTATCTTTTTTTTAATTGAAATATAATCAACATATGACATTATATTAGTTTCAGGCATACAACATAATGATTCTATGTTTGTGTATATTGCAAAATCACAATAAGTCCAGTTAACATCAGTCACTATTGTTATAAATTTTCTTTTTGTGATGAGAACTTTCAAGATCTATTCTCTTAGCAACTGCTATATATGCAATACAGTATTATTCACTATGTCACCATGCTGTACATTACATCCCCATGACTTATGTATTTTATAACTAGAATTTTGTACCTTTCAATTTCATTTACCCATTGTATCTTAATTGGGGAATGGAAAGCATTTGAATATCTTAAATCCGCTCAGGAGATTCCAATTCACAGTAAAGGTTGAGAATCACTGATATAATATTTTGGAGCCACTTAAATGACCCTGACTTTTAATAATTCTGAAATTTTGAGCAGGAGAGTGACATGAGCTGACTGACTTTTTAAAGCTCCATTTACGGTGTTGTGTGAAAAATAGGAGAGGTCAAGGCTAGAAGCAAGGAGAAGCATGAGGAGAGACTACTGTTGTAATTCAAGTGAAACATGATGGTGGATGGACCAGAGTGCTTATGGTGGAAGTGGTGAACAGTGATTGAATTTGAATATATTTTGAAAGTCACTCTGACAAAATTTTATGAAAGACTGAATGTGGGATATGAAAAAAATGAGTTAGAAATGAGCCCAATGTCTCTGGCCTAAGTAGATGGAAGAATGAAGTTGGCTTTTATTGAGGTTGAGAAAATTATGGGAAGAACAGATTTGAGAAGCCAAATGAGAATTTGCCTTTGGCACAATAGTTAATATGAAATGTTTATTAATTATCCAAGAAAGATGCCAAGAAATCTGCTTTCTATATATGAGTTGAGTGTTTAGGAGAAAGTTCTAGCTGGAGGTTGGAGAATACTAGCATAGAGTCTGTATTTAAAGTCGTAAGACTCAATGATATCACTAAAGGTGTATCTATCTAGAAAAGAAAGCTATGTAAAGACTAATCCTGGGACAATGTAGTATTTAGAGGAGGGAGAGTCAAAAAAGGTATAACAGAGTCAGGGAAGGATCAGCCAAGGAAGCAGGGATAAAACCAAGAGTGCTTGTTTAGAAGCCAGTGAAAAAGTGTTTCAAGGAAATTCAAATGGTCAACTCTGTCAAATGATGCTCATGGATCAAGTATGGTGAAGACAGGGAATTAATGATTTATTTGGCAACCAGCAGTCACTGATGACCTTGACAAAAGCAGATCTGGTAGAGGGAAAGGAGAAGAAATTAGAGTTAGATTGGAAAGAAAAAGAATGAGAAGAGAAGCAGTGGAAATCACAAGGCTAGATACTTTTTATTTACTTTATTTTTTATTTTTTTTCTATTCAAGTATAATAATATACAGTGTTTTGTTAGTTTCAGGTGTACAATATAATGATTTGACAACTTTATACATTACTCAGTGCTCATCAGAAGTGTACTCTTAATCCCCTTTATCTGTTTCACTTGTCCTCTACCCACCTTTCCTCTGGCAACCACCCATTTGTTCTCTATATTTAGGAGTCTTTTTGTTGTTGTTTTTCTTTTTTTCTTTGTTCATTTGTTTTGTTAGACTGGGCACTTTGTAAAGGTGCTTTGCTGAAAGGAAATGCTAGTGTTCTAGAGTGGGATGTGGGGTTTGGGAAAAATTTTTTTATGAAAAAAGATATATACAATGTCTCTATACATATGAGATGATACAGTAAAGAGGGGGGAATTCATGGTGCAAGAGAGAGACAAGAGAACTGCTGGAGATTTGTTCTTGAGATCTAATGGGGGGGTTGGATTTAGGAGCACAGTCCATCCATAGCAAAAAGAGAGAAGGTAGAACATATGGACATACATGCAGATAAGCTGGAAGATATGGTAGTGGAAGTATATGGAAAATCATTTTTGACTGATTATATTTACTCACAGAAATAAGAACCAAGGCCATCACCAAAATATAAGTAACAGGATAAAGATTCTGGAGAATTGAAGAGAGAGAAGATAGGAGAATGGGAGGAATAGTAGATGAGTGAAATATAATGGTATTCCTAGAAAAGACTAACAGCTCTTTTGAAGTAGGCATCATGGCTATAAATTAAAAACAGTTCAGCATGATCATGGGCTTTTTTGTAACATAAACATGGAGTTCACAGAGAAGAGATTTCACCAGAATTGGTGTTTATCAGATAAGCATGATAGAAAACAATAGGGTGAGGGAGTTGAGAATATATCCAAAGAAATTATTATTATGAGTGAGGGAATCTCAGCTGAGAGGAGATTGAGGATACCAAGGGGATGACATGTGGGAGCCCGGGTGGCTCAGTCATTTAAACAGCTGCCTGCAGCTCAGGTCATGAACCCAGTGTCCTGGGATCGAGGCCCACATCAGGCTCCCTGCTCAGTGGAGAGCCTGCTTCTCCTTCTGCCTGCTGCTCTGCCTACTTGTGCTCTCTATCTCTCTGTCAAATAAATAAAATCTTGAAAAAAAAAAAAAGAGGATCACATGAACAATGAACTGTTGGTCTGGGTGGGACCAAAGAACTATAGGAGTCCATGAACCAGAAGGACAGGATTGGAAATAATACAAATTGGTTCCAAGATGACACATTTGAAATTGAGATGATGAAGAGAGTGCTAGTATTGGAAGTGATACGACATGGGAGTGGGTGGCTAAGGTAGGAGGAAAGACATAATCTTTGGAGATGAAGAAGCCAAGTATGGAAGAGGATGTCTACGTGAATAATCAAATCACCAAGAATAACCACAGAACTAGAATTTGAAAGAGTGACAGAGAGCCAAGTGGCAAAATCTTTGAGCAATGTTGGAGTGACACAGAATCAGCAGATGCCTACAGTAGGAATGAATGTAGTCTGATAGCATGAGCTTCAAAGCCAAGGCTCTAGAAGTGGTTCAGGGGACAAGAAGGATACCTACCCATGATCCAGCCCCAGTGATATGAATGTTGTAGAAGAGAGAAGTAATCATCATTTGAGAAGACCAAAAGTAATGTAGTATCGTGTCATGTTTATAGCAGCAATGGCCACGGTCGCCAAACTGTGGAAAGAACCAAGATGCCCTTCAACAGACGAATGGATAAGGAAGATGTGGTCCATATACACTATGGAGTATTATGCCTCCATCAGAAAGAATGAATACCCAACTTTTGTAGCAACATGGACAGGACTGGAAGAGATTATGCTGAGTGAAATAAGTCAAGCAGAGAGAGTCAATTATCATATGGTTTCACTTATTTGTGGAGCATAACAAATAGCATGGAGGACAAGGGGAGATGAAGAGAAGGAAGTTGAGGGAAATTGGAAGGGGAGGTGAACCATGAGAGACTATGGACTCTGAAAAACAATCTGAGGGTTTTGAAGGGGCGGGGGGTGGGAGGTTGGGGGATCCAGGTGGTGGGTATTGTAGAGGGCACAGATTGCATGGAGCACTGGGTGTGGTGCAAAAATAATGAATACTGTTACGCTGAAAAAATAAAAAAATTTTTAAAAAAAGTAATGCAGTATCTGCAGAAGAAAAGCAAGTTCTACTCAGCAAAAGAAGGTTAAAGGAAGTTTCAAAACAAAACAAAAAACAGATAGAGGATATAGGCAGGGCTTAGGACAGTCTCTTAAAACCCTGTGATTCAAGATTACTCCCATCAGGGGGCACCTGGGTGGCTCAATCAGTTAAGCATCCGACTCTTGGTTTCAGCTTAGGTAATGATCTAATTGGTCATGAGAATGAAACTAGCAGGAACCAAATTACATAAAAGAAAAGAGGCTGTGAGTAGAAAACAATTTTCAACTGTTATGGGTTTACATACAGTAATTCCTGGTCTTACGCATCTCAAACCCATGAACCACACTGGTCATATTCTCTTTTCCAGTTGTTCCATTCCCCTTCCTCTTTGAACTCTATAGCACCACTTGGCATTGGGTAAAGATGCCAAAGTAGGTGACAGTTATGAGCAGAGAGAGGATAGGACCTAACTTGGGCTACAGTGAATGACTTTGTAATATACTAAGTATATGACCTTAAAATCATGGTTAGGCCCCATTACAGAAATGAATAATCAGACTGAACACAACTTGGGGAAAATCAAAATAAAATACTAAACAACTTTGGATCTTTGAAAATGCCAGAAGTCCTAGACTGTCATACCACTGGGCTTAGAAGTAGCTGTGCATTTGCTACATTTGCCCTTTGCCAAATGATTTCAACAAATAAGATATGATTTACTTTAGCACTACAGCAGCATCTGGGAGCACAGATCCCATTGACATATTTTCCGCTCCCCCAAAATCAAAGGTTTTAAGTCCATGTCAGTTATTCCATAGTGCAAGAAGAGAGACAGTGCGACAATAAACAACAACAACAACAAAACCCACAGTGGCTCAGTCAGTTAAGAGTCTAACTCTTGGTTTCACCTGAGGTCATGATCTCAGGGTCCAGGGATGAAGCCCTGTGTCAGGATCCATGCTCAGTGTGGAGTCCGCTTAGATTCTCTCTCTCCCTCTGTGCCTCTCCCCACCTAAATTAATAAGTAAAATCTTAACACACACACCCATACACACACACACACACACACACACACACACACACTCATAGAGATCATTCCCAGAAGCCTTGGCAATGCATTTTTAATGCCTGGAATTGATTGTTTTTATTATTTTCTTAAACATTCTATTTATTTATTTATGTATTTGACAGAGAGAGAGAGAGAGAGAAAGCAGGAACAGTGGGAGGAGCAGAGAGGGAGGGGGAGGGATAGAACAGACTCTGCTGAGCCTGGAGCCTGACTTGGAGTTCAATTCCGTGACCCTGAGATCATAAACTGAATAGAAACCAAGATTGGAGGCCCAACCAACTGACCTACCCAGGCACCCCTTTTATTAACATTTTTTAAAACATATTTTTGTTTCTAATAATCTTTATAGATGTTTGAGTTAAAAATTAGTCTTGATTAACTATGTTCTCAAGGGTAAAGGTGAAGTCCAAACCTATATCCTTCTTAAATAGTCATAAGCATTTTAGCTTGAGTTAGAATGTTAGGTCTTACAACACACAAAGCAAACTGAAAGCTGAAAAGATTTTTTCTAGATGCCCAGAAAAAATAGATATAGATATAGACTATGTAAATTAAAGTGAAAACAATAAAGTGGTATTTCTTGTATATAAAGATGATAGTACTAAGCTGCCATTAACAGAGCATGTAATTTTAAAATTGCTTCTTTATATAGTGATTTAATCCATGATGAAAGCCAGACCTGCTCCAATTCTTCTTTTAATAAGCTACATTCAATTCCAATTCATCTACTCATTCACTCATTCCTTTAATCAACAAACATTTATTTAGTGGTGCTGAATACGACGGGCACAGAGGATACAGAAATGGTTTAGTCTAGTGAGTGTGGGGCAGTAAAGTGCAATATAGCACCTGATCCACAGAGAAATGTACAAGATCCCAAGAGAAAGCAGAGAAAGGGAATTTATCATAGCCTGAGGGATGAGGCTAGTTCAGATCACAGAGGCTTCCAAGAGGAAGTAATGTTAATCTTAGAGTAAGTAGGATTTAATTAAGTAAAAGAGATATAGGAGTAAGTGGGATAAGGAGACAGCCTGAACGAAAACATGGAGGTAAGAATACAGTACTCGCAGGAAATAAAAAGCAGTTACGGTTAGATATAGGTGCTTATACTGGTCAAGTTTTTCTGTAGAAAAAGAACAATTTATATATTCATATATTACATTCATATATTTGTGTGTGTATATGTGTGGATGTATGTTTATATAAAAAATGAGATTTAGTATAAGGAATTGGCTCATGCAATTATGGAGGCCAACATGTCCCACCAATGGCTGTTTCTAAGTGGGATACACAGGAAAGCTGATGATTTAAATTCTAGTGTGATTCTGAAGGCCTGAGAACTAGGAGCTTTACTGGTATAAATTCCAGTTTAAGAGAAGGAGCAGACTGATGCCCCAGCTCAACAGCCAGCAGAGAGAGAAGAGAAGAAACTTTCTCTACCTTTCTTTTCTATTCCAGCGCTCCCTGGGTTAGATAACACCCACCTACCTTGGGGAAGGCAATCTGCCTTACTCAGTCTACTAATTCAAGTGCTAATGTCTTTGGAAACACACTCATGGGCACACCCAGCAATCATGTTTAACCAGGTATCTGGGAATCCCATGACCTAGTCAAGCTGACACATAGATTAACTATCCCAGTGCTCTGTACAGTGAAAAGAGGTAGAGGAGCAGTTTGTGCGGGTGGATCAGAGACACCTGCTGGGATGCATATCATCTGAACCTGCCACTGGATGTTAACTGTATAGTTTTAACTAAACGAGCAAGAAGGTGCCAAAAGAATAATGAAAAATATTGGAAAAGAAATGTCTGGACTGGAAAGAAGATATACTCACTTTGGACCTCAGTTTTCTTCCTTTAACTTAAAAGTTGTGGAAATGAGGGGAGCCTGGGTGGCTCAGTAGGTTAAAGCTTCTGCCTTTGGCTCAGGTCATGATCCCAGCTTACTGGGATGGAGCCTCGCATCAGGGTCTCTGCTCAGCGGGGAGCCTGTTTCCTCCTCTCTCTCTCTCTCTCTCTGCCTACTTGTGATCTCTGTCTGTCAAATAAATAAATAAAATCTTTTAAAAAAGGAAGTTGTGGAAATGAAATAGATGAATTCTGAGAATCCTTCTGGAGCTAATATTCAGTAAGTCTTAGGAACCTAATTTCAAACTGCTTAATAGCCACACGAGAGAAGTGCACTTCCCAGGTAACCACAGAGGCCTCAGCTGTCACTCCTAGTTTAACACACATTCTGTCCCTCAAGCATTCCTTCTACAAAGGAATACCAGCTTTGTAGTTCCCCAGGGTGAAAAATTATAGGTAGGTGCATCTTTGTTTCCTTGTGGTTCCATTAGGTTCACAAACTTCTTTATCCGACAAATAGTGTAAATGGTTCATTGCCTTGGTTTAGTTCTTACTCTTGACAAATACTTCCCAAATTGGAAAATGCTCATACATTTTAAACATTTCTGTTGGAAAAATGCAAAAAAGTAAAAAAGTATAATTCCACAATACTTTTAAAATCAGCTCACTCTACCTATCCAGACCTATCCAGTTTTACCCTCAGTTAACCACCATTAAGATGGCAGGGTGCACATCTTCGTGACTTTCTTTATTTAATGGGCACATATATGCTACAGTTTTTTGTTTGGTCTCCATTTGGACTTTTTTTAATAAAATGTTTTCTGCCTTTGTCTTTACCAATTTCTGTCATTAACATCTTTCAAGTTAGCATATATATTTATACAACATTGTAATACCTTCAAAATAGTCTATGAACTATCGTAATTTATCAAATTGTTAACCTTGATGAGCACTTTGAATTTTTCAAATATTTATCTCCTATAAGCAGCTATGATGAACATTTATTTTTACACATTTGTTATTATTTTCTTTTGTAAATACAGTCATAAAAGTACGATTCTGAGTTAAGGAACATATGCATTTACAAATTTAATAACCACTCTCAAAGTAGTGTCTGAAAATGTACTTTCAATACAAAAGAGAGTCCTAGTTTCCCACTTTCTTGCCTGGAATTGCCAACAGTAAATGATACTACTACTCTTTTATATTTTCAGTTTTGCCGAAATGAATGAAAAGTCTCTCATTTTTATTTTCACTTTTCTAATTACTAGGTTGTGCATTCAAATGTGGATGACTTCTATACATCATCTTTATAATGCAAAATTATTTCTTTCATCCTTTTTTTTCTTGACTTGTTATTGTAAATTTCAATGCCTCTTTTTAAAAGATGAATAATAGCGCTTTGGGGTTTTGGGATTCATTCTACCTTTAATCCCCCAGACTTTTCTTATCCATGTCCACAGCCGCATTGACACTGTCAGTTAAGCAGATGTGCTGGCAAGGGAACACAACTTGGTCAGGTCCTAATATAAATCCACATGCCCAAGTGTACACTTCGTAAGACAACATTTCTTTTGCCAAACAGTAATTTTAGAGAACAGCATTTACTTTGTGAAAAATGGGAAAAGCTAAATGATTTTGCAAATATGCCTCCAAGCTGGCCACTGTTTGCTATCTTCCCTTTTATTCCTAAGAATATTAATATAAGTAAGAATTTTATAATACTTAGTGCCCTAGTAACAGATACAGGCTGAGAGGGCTCCCGGTTTTTTAAATGTTTTTCTATAGCGAAGATACTGGACTTTCGCACTGACTTACTTGTTTCCATTACATTAAGCTGTAGACCTTTCACACATACTTTGAATTTTTAGTTTCTCATCAAACCCTCCTTCCCTCAGTAGGAGAATTAGCAGCCTGTAGAGGTTTTATTTGCATTCCTGTGAGTTTCAGCCCCTGGTTGTCCTTTCATATCTTCAAAGGGCCCTTTCTCTACTCTCTGATTTATGTGCTCAGTGTTCTACTGTGATTTTCTGCTTCTCAACTGCTGAATTCACTTCTGCTACTAAAGCTTAAATGCCATGATTACTACCGTATATTCCTGCTTTAACATTTCGCAGATTAATTGTCATCTTGAATGCTGAAGCTTCTGATTACAAAGTCCTCATTTCTTGTTAAATATCCACAAGACTATTATTTTTCTTATTTTAAATCAGTGTGTTTTGGAAACTCCTTTAGGGCTCTGCCATTTGGCACCAACTCAGTTTAGGAGATAATAAAATAAATAAAATTTCAAAGCCTTGATAGTATTTGGGGGCAATAAATATAACATAAAACCATACTTAGGTTTGCTAAAAAATAACCTGCCCTTTCTGTTTTCTCTTTATTTCTTCTATGACATATAATATTAAACACAGGAATTAAAAAGTACAAAATAGGTTTTTAAAACTCCTTAACTAAGGGTAGTGTTTCTCATTTTATGTCCTAAGGAATTAGTTTATGATACAATCTGACCCTATCACATTAATCATTTCCATATTTGACATTCATCATACACATTTTTATTGAAATTATATATTTATTTATTTTAAATTATAAAATATGTGTAATATAAAATTTACCATCTTAACCATTTTTCTTTGTATGGTTTAGTGGCATTAAGTACATTCACATTATTATACAATCGTCATCACCACGATCCACCTCCAGAACTCTTTTCATCCTGCAAAACTAAAATTTTATATCCATTAAATAAAAGCTTCCTATTCCTCCCTCCCCCAAATCGCTGGAAACCACCATTCTGCTTTCCACCTTTATGAATTTGACTACTTTAGGAACTTTATGGAAATGAAATTGTACAGAAAATGTCTTTTTGTGACTTTCACTTAGCATGCTGTTCTCATTTCCTTCCCTTTTAAGGCTAAATATTTTATTGTATGTATATACCACATTTTGTTCATCCATTTATTTGTTGATAGGTACTTAGGTTTCCTCTGCCTTTTGGCTATTGTGAATAATGGGGCTGATGTACATGGTTGTGCAAATATATTTGAGTCCCTTTTCTCAATTATTTTAGTAATATACCCAGGAGTGGAATTGCTACATTATACCGTAATTCTATTTTTAATATTTGAGGAATACATATTGTTTTCCATATTGGTTGCACCATTTTACATTTCCACCTATAATGCACAAGGGTCTAATTTCTTCACATCCTTAACATCACTTATTCTGATTTTTTTTTTTTGATGGCAGCCATCCTAATAGGTGTTAGGTGATACATATAAATTTAAATTCCACTTTAATATTCATTTTTTAAGAGACACTATTTTGGCTAACAAACTCAAATTGCTATAATCTCCATCATTTATTCTGATAGAAATTGGGCTGTGCTGGGTAGCCCAGCATTTATGAGAAGTAGGACTCAATCCAACCCACAAAAATGACTCAACCAAGAGTGGCTCTCAATGGCCAGAGAGACCAATAATTTAACAACCTATTGGAGGTAGCAAGAGAGGCAAATTAGAATGGGAGAAGAGGAATGCATAGTTCAACAAAACAAAATAAATGCTATTCTGACATCCCCAGTTGAGAAGTTTTCATTTTCCTAAACTCTCCGAAAATGTGTATCTCTACTACCTGCTCCTATTCCGAGAATTCATCACAGTCATACAGCTGAAAAGGAATGTGGAGACCTTCAGTTTAATCATTTTATCTTATAGATGAGAAAATTATACCTAAAAAGGTTAAGTAATTTACCTCAGGCCACACAACTAATTAGTGTCAAGATTTATAACTACAGCCCACATCTCTTCACTCCTGCTCACTTGTTCTATCACAATTATAGAACTAAAACTCTAATGTCCCCCCAAAGCTAATTAAAATCAGCATCACAATTTTAGTGGTTCTCAAACTTTATAGGATACTAAGAATTACCTAGAGTAGCTGCACAAAATGCTTATTCCCCAACTCTAAACCCAAATATTAAGATTCACTGGGTCAGGGGTCGGACCTCAAGAATTAAAATTTTACCAAGCAGTCCAGGTGTTCCTGATGGCTATTCGCAGAGTATTTTGTGAGAATGGCTCTTCTAGGCATCATGAAAAGCACTTGAGCTCAAAGTGTGAGCACTGGACCGGCGGCATCAACACTACCTGGGGACCTGTGAGAAATGAAAACTCTTATATCCCACTCCAGAACACCTAATCAGAGACTCATGGGGGTGGGCTGCAATATTGTATATTAACCAGCTCCTCAGGTGATTCTGATGCAACTCAAGTTTGAGAACCATTGGCCTATGCTACCATTTAATATAAGAAAGCCACTTACCTTATTTTATCACCTTCCGACCAGACGTTTAGATAGCCAGAGCTTCAGGTACATCTAGGTAATCTAAAATCTTGTATCATCTTAATTGATACTACCAGGCTTTTTTATATGTATATACGGTTTTCTGGAATGTTTCAACACTAAGGAACAAAACCTTTGCTATCTTTGTTCCTTATATGCAATTAATCAGGAAGAAGAGGTTAAGTGAGGGGCATATCAAATGGCAAATGTTGCCTCTCCTCTTGTGGCAGCATTTAATTTGGGGAAACAAGACAACTCTTATCTGCGTGCTGCACGTCTCTACCTGCATCCTGCCCACCTTATGTCTAACACTGAACTAATGATCCTTCTGTGTGAGTTGATGCTTATCTTTTTGTGTTTTTTATTGCTGTTAAAAACACCAGTACCCTCCCTGCCATCCAGGCTAGAAATTGAAGAGTCATTTTCATTGCTTTTCATCTTCCTCACAGAGCCAGTTAATTGTTTTAACTATCAATCCTGCCCCTCCAGTGTCTCTCCCATTCATCGAGCCTTTCCTTTTCTACTTCTGGTTTGGCAATTTGTGTCATTTTTATTACCCTCCCAGACTCTAGAACCAGGGCTGGCCCCCTCCCACCAATTAATCTTCCCTCTGCATAGTTCTGATAGCAATCCCATCTGTGCCCAAAACCCTATACGTGTTCTACTCTGTCTTTAGTGCAGTCTGTTAATTCTAGCTTTCAGAAGTCTCTTCAATTTGGCATTACCCTTCCATTCAGTCTTCGTTTATTCATTATTTTTGTTGAAAAGTTGTCTACTGAACACCTGTACTAAATATACATTAGGTATCTTCTTTTCTGCTTCATTTATGTGCTTCATATTTCTACCAAACTAAGTTACTGACTTTCTCTTAAATGCCTCAATATTCTTACGTACCAAGTATTACTCATTTCTTTCTTTCTTTTTTTCAAAAAAAAAGAATTCTCCTCCCACTGACTTCCTTTTCTGTCCATTAACTATCCATTTTCAAAATCTCAATAACCAAGAAGCTTTTCCTGATTCTCTTGCCTAAAATATTTTCCTTCTCCATTAAACTCTCTTAATAATTTGTCCATTCCCACATATGATTTCTCCTGAGCATAATAATTGTCTGTGTCTGTCCTTCTAGATTGCATACCAGTTGAGGTCAGTAGCCATACCTGATTTGTCAGTTTATCCCTATGTCCCAATAGCAACTCACATATGTAGAAGTAGTTCTGTAAATATTTAGTGAATTAAATATCTCAGTTTCAGGCTTGACTCTTAGTCTTTCTTTTCAGCTTAAATGACTAAGATCCCCTTTGATAGCAATCAGTTTCAGTTTGCTCATGAATTCAGTCTCCCCAATTTCCAAGCCCGAGTCTTCATAGAGAGTTCTTAAAGGAATGAGATATTTTTGCTTTTTTTATTAGATTCTAGATGGTACAACTTACTTATTATCTTAAAAAGATCTCAGTAAAATAATTTGTCCTATAAATAAAATAGATCTCACACACTTTTCAAGTTAATTTAAATGATCTTGGTCTCATTGTATATGTTTATTTAACTGAGATCTATTACTTTGACCAGAGGAGATTGACATGCATAATTTCATGTATTAAGGTTGGTAACATGATCAGTTTTATGTACTGTTTTATGCTTTCTGTCTAGAAGGCAAGAAGCAAGGCAGGAAATGCAGAGTAGGGCCAGGTTAGGGTCAAGTAAGTTTGGTACTCACCTCAGATGCATAATTTAAGAGAGAGGCCAAAAAATTGTATAATCACTACATATAGACATGGTTCCAAATGTCACTGGCAGATCCAGTCTTTATTTAAATTTTTGATATTTTATTCATTATGGACTTTTTATTAATTCTGATTTTTTTAATATTGCATTAAGATATTACTTAACTATTCAGTTTCGTGCTCCCTTAAATTTCATACTCAAGCCAAATACTTTAATCACTTCATCCTTGTCTAGACCCTGAGAAGGAGACAGAAAACAAAATAGGAAATAAAGAAGGAAAAAAGATTAAAGGCACAAAAGCAGATAGTCATTATTGAATATTCTTAATCTTTAAATTTAAAATGTTGTATTAGATAACATACAAAAACAAGAATGATGAATGATTCCGCCAATATTGATCTAAATCAATGATGTGTGCTTGTACACAGTAAATACACACACATAGAAACAAATGTAATTGTTAGCCGACTGCATAGTTCATACCTGAACCATTTTAACATAATGTGCCCATTGGATGAGCCCAGGAAGGTGGTTTCTGGATTCTTATTTTTTCTATATTTACACTTACTTTTTCCTTGTTGGAATTAGTTACAAATTTTGTGCAAAGTGTTAGGAGACTTTGCCTGTTAATCTCTGGCAATTATCAAACCGTGTTCTCTTCCACATTTCTTGAAGAGTCCAAGATAACATATTAGATGTAAGCTGTGGTTGTTTAAACTCTAGAGGGAAATGAAACGGAGTTGGCATCCAAAACTTCCCACCAAACTAGCCATGAAGTCCAATCATAATCCTGAGAAATTACTAGCAAATTTCCCTTAATGTAGTACATAATTTGTAACTAACCCCAACAGGGGAAAAAATATAAGCTAAAACATGGAAAACTAAAAAAAATTGGAATGAATATAAATTCAATGAATACCTCTTTTAATCCCCTGAGCTTCAGTTTGTTACCTGTTTAAAACACACACACACACACACACACACACACACACACACACACACACATCCATTGCTCTTCCCTTCCCTGATAGGCCCACAGAATGCTTCTGTTGATTTTCACCTGGTATGTTAATCTTGAGTGCCCCATTTACACAGAAGTATGTAAATGTGATGGGAAGTTTCTGCCTCAAATTGTATCACTGTCAGAAATGTATTGCATTTAATACTTTTGTGTATTTAACTCCACATATAAAATATTTAGCCTACAGGAAACTTATGAATTACAGTCAAGTGAAATATTGCACTCAAGTTGTGAAGCAAAAGAAGCTTCTATCAGCTTTTCAGCTCAAAATAACAATATACTCCTTTACCATGTTAACACATAAAGGATACAAACATTTATGTAATTCTAGCAACAGCAATAGTCTTACTTATCATTTCTCCATTTGAGACTTTGTATTAAATAATTATATGCAAATTTAGACAAATTCCTTTTCTACCTTAGGGGAGCTAATTAAGTTTGTCAATCTAGCTGCTTTTCGAAATTGCTTCACATAATATACACAATAATATATAACTCAAATCTCATTTTTCAATCCATATACTTTAGAACTGTCTGCAATTTTTTGTATATATTTTGATAATATAGTATTTGAAAATCAGAAGCTGTGTCTAGAGCCTTAGAATTGCTTTACTGTTTTGTTTTTGTGTTTATCTATACCAACAGGCACATTTTTTTTTAAAGATTTTTTATTTATTTATTTGACAGAGAGAGATCACAAGTAGACGGAGAGGCAGGCAGAGAGAGAGAGAGAGGGAAGCCGGCTTCTTGCCGAGCAGAGAGCCCGATGTGGGACTCGATCCCAAGACCCTGAGATCACGACCTGAGCCGAAGGCAGCGGCTTAACCCACTGAGCCACCCAGGCACCCCCAACAGGCACATTTTTTAAGCTGAATGTGTTGTGAGAGCCACTAAACACTGTAACTGGCCAAAAATCTTTATCTACTTGATATTCTCTGCATATCATATACAGTTTTAATATGCAGATTTTCAACTTATTATATCCAGCACTCAGCTGTTGCTCTACCTTTCATCTTTTCTTTTTTCAATGAGGAGCAGATCCATCTTTTAAATTTCAGAGTCCCGAGGTCTTGAAGTCATTCTTGACTTCTCTCTCTCACTAGGTCTGGTACATCAGTAAATCCTACTGGCTCTTTATTTAAGAACACGTACAACTTCTCACCATCTCTGCTGCTATTACTCTAATCCACATTACCGTGATCTCTTTCCTGGATTGTTGTAATGGCTTCCTACCTGATCTCCTGGCTTCTTTAGTCTGCCACAGTCTATTTTCAATAGAGCGTTCTAAATGAACCTGTTATTCTTTTATTCAGAACTGTGCAGTGACTCCCCATCTCATTCAACGCAAGAGCCAAAATTCTTACATTGGCCTATAGGGTGGAACATGATTTGTGCCTTTCTATTTTGTTATCTTTCTGATGAATGTTTCATCTGATCTCTTTGCTTTTTCTTAAACATGCCAAGCACAACCCCCTCTAAAAGCTTTTCACCAACCGAATTCTCTTCCTGGATTGGTCTTCCATAGCCCCCACCCCACCCCCAGAGCTTTGTGATTTCTTTCTTTACCAATTTTGAAGGGAATCGCCTTCTCACTGAGACCTTCCCTAACCATTTTTTAAAAATGCAATACCCCTCATACTTTGGCATTTCATATACTCCTTCCCTGCTTTATTTTTTCACCATAGCTTACATAACTTTTTAATTAATAATTTACTTACATATTTTATTTATTAGCTGTTTCCTTACACTAAATGAAAGCTTTATGAGGGCAAGACTCTTTTGTCCTTTTTGTTCACTGATGTATCCCAAGAACCTAGATAGTGCCTGAAACAGAAGGTTCTCAATAAGTACTTGTTGAATAAATACGTTTTTGCAGTATACTAAAAGATACTAAAAGATACTGGAAAATTATCAAATAAAATTAAATTGGTCAAAAACAAATAGCTTGTATGATTTCTTTTTTATATAATAAAAAATTATTGGGCAAAACATTGTAATTATATCAAATTATCTATCTTTAAATTTTAGAATTCAAAATATACAGTACTGAGAAAGAGGTACTATTTTTTTTTTCCAACCACCTCTTCATTACTCATTTATAACAGTTACCACACTTAAGAAGTCGTTACTTGGGTCATTTGTTAGGGGATATTAATTTTATGTAAAATTGTCATTTGTTTGTTTTCTTAACCTATCTTTCTTTAACCAATATGTTTTCTAATGAAATAGTATCTCCAAAGAGATACTTTATTTTATTAAATCTCATATTCAATGAGAACTTTGCTGGGCAGCCTGTGTACCTCTGGAATATTATAAAACCATTTATCAGGTTATCTAGTCGGTTTTCAAGTATCTGAGTCAATATGATACCATTTCAATCTAAAATCAGCCCAGCAGTAAACCCCAGATGGTTGTGGGCAACAAGGTCTTGAAAACAAAGGTTTCTCACCCAGGCCAATAAGCTGGGTGTCTAAAAGGACATATTTACTCCCAGCCCATATTGCCATTTTTCAAAGAAACATATTTTTTTAAATGTTAAGATATGGACCAAGGAAAACAGGATAAAGGATCTAGACAAATATGCCAAGAGATACGGTGAATGAAAGTGCACTTATAGAAAACACTGCCAATGGGAAATGTTGAGTGCCTCACAGTTTTGTTAGGTGTTTGGTTCTGTGATTAGGCCTGCCTTCTATTTAGGATTTATAGAAGGGTAACTATAAAATGTGATTTAGGAGGCTTTTCAAAACTACTTATTGGTTGACTAGTGAATCAAAGAGCATTAGAACCAGGAAGGACCTCAGGAGTGATTGATTCTAATGTCCCCTGATGTGTAGAAACCTGTTTTCCCAGTCTTACAAACCTACTCATTTTATTTTTGAACAATCAAGTTATTAAAAGCCGTTCTCACACTATGCCAAAATCTGTCTCCCTATATCATCCACGCACAGCTTCTGGTTGCCCTTTAAATAAGCATAAACAATTCAAATATTTAACATCAACTTTGAATTGTTACTTTCTAAATTAAGCATTAATTTCATTGTTTCTTAGATGCCATGTTTTTCTGAAAATTTACTTTCTTCTGAATAGTAGTTTTGTTCAATGTCTTTCTTAAATTATTATTACCAAAACTAAACACAATACTTTCAGTACATTGGTCTGACCAACTCAGACATGTATTGCTATACCTTGAAAACCACACCACAAAGTTAACATGGACTAAGCTAGTACATACTCAAATGCTTAGATCTTAATAGGACTGTTTATTCACCCAGTTCCTCCAAAACAAAATGTATATAGATTTATATCTCTAAAATTGCTCCTTAGTTTTTTCTGTTCTCTCCAGCTTTAGTTATATGCAAATTTGTGAAGTATACCTAACAAATATTCATTAAAGCCTTTAAAAGAAAATTGAATTTGAGAATAAGATTAAATATGAGACCAGTAAGATCCTAAGGTGGACATGAATGTGTGAAATAGTAACATTTTGTATAAAATGCTTAATTTATCTTGATACCTATTCCATCTTATTATCCAGGATACATTATTCTTATTGACAAAAATAATTTAAAACAGTGTTGAATTTATGTATATTTATGCTATATATTAAAATTTATACATGGATACTACTATATTCTCTATAACTTCCAGTCTAATATTCCTGTCACTAAGAAAATGATATTAACTTGTCATGACTTATTCTTAATGGACACAAGATGCTCCCCATAATTACCGCTATCTTTTCTAAGTATCTAGAAATGAAACATTTGGGCCCCAAAATATTGCCCATGAATCATATTAATGCTTTTATTTTTTTTATCTTTAAAAGATTTTATTTATGGGGTGCCTGGGTGGCTCAGTGGGTTAAAGCCTCTGCCTTCAGCTCAGGTCATGATCTCAGGGTCCTGGGATCAAGCCCCACATCGGGATCTCTGCTCAGCGGGGAGCCTGCTTCTTCCTCTCTCTCTCTCTCTGCCTACTTGTGATCTCTATCTGTCAAATAAATAAATAAAAATCTTAAAAAAAATAAATAAAACATTTTATTTGTTTGTTTTTTATTTTTCAGCATTCCAGAATTCATTGTTTATGTATCACACCCACTGCTCCATGCAATACATGCCCTTCATAATATTCACCACCAGGCCTCCCAACCCCCCACCTCACTCCCCTCCAAAACCCTCAGTTTGTTTCTCAGAGTCCACAGTCTCTCATGGTTTGTTTCCCCCTCCAATTTCCCCTAACTCACTTCTCTTCTCCTTCTCCAGTGTCCTCCATGTTATTCCTTATGCTCACGAGTAAGTGAAACTATATGATGATTGACTCTGTCTGCTTGACTTACTTCACTCAACATAATCTCCTCTAGTCTTGTCCATGTTGATGCAAAAGTTGGGTATTCAGCCTTTCTGATGGAGGCATAATACTCCATTGTATATCTGGACCATATCTTCTTTATCCATTTGTCTGTTGAAGGGCATCTTGGCTCTTTCCACAGTTTAGCCACTGTGACCATTGCTTCTATGAACATTGGCGTGCAGATGGTCCTTCTTTTCACCTTTTTAAGAAAAAACTAAAACACTTTCCCAATTTTCTACAAATATTATTGTTGACATCATTCAATTCTACCACACCCTGATTTCTCAAAGTTTATCAACAGCACTTTCTAAATCATATCTACATTTGCTCAATGTGTAAGGGTCTCCAGATTTTACTGATTATACACTCCTAGCAATAAAAATTATTGAGTATATTCCCTAATATAATTACTTTTCCTCATTTCTAATTATATACATAATCTAAAAAGTAAAATAAGCAATAATTTTATATTGTACTATTTATTATAATTTTTTCCCACTAAAAACCAGGTCAATACTTTAAGTGCGAGCAAAGTAATTGAACATTACTCATGTTTTAAAATCTTAACTCTGGTACATAACCATGGGATTATGTTTATATATTCTCTGGATTTTAAAAAATGCCCTTCAGGGCACCTGGATGGTTCAGTGGGTTAAGCCTCTGCCTTCAACTCGAGTCATGATCTCAAGGTCCTGGGATCAAGCCCCACATCGTGCTCTCTGCCTGGCAGGGATCCTGCTTCCCCCTTTCTCTCTGCCTGCCTCTCTACCTACTTTTGATCTCTCTCTCTCTCTTAAATAAATAAAATCTTTTTTAAAAATGCTCTCCTAAAAACTGAAATGTTTAAATAACTCATCCTAATATATCTTTCCATAGTCATTAAGAAATTACCAAAAGCAACAATTTATTTTGTAAGCTTCCTGTGATTTCCATCTCACCAAGTAGTAATCTCTTGATTTATTAATTTATCCTTTTATTTGGTGTTTATTTAGTTCGATTATATGCCTTGAATTGGGCAGGTTTTTGAGAAATATATTAAGTAAGACATAGATTATATTTACAAGGAATTTTAGCTCCTGGTAAGACAAGTCATAAACAAAAGCCTGTGATTCATTGTGAAAAGTGATAATTACAACCAAAGAAAGGCACAGATTAAGTTCTACGTGAATTGACAAAAGAAAATATAATTCATTTTTATTTTAATACTTTAAAAATTAAATCTTACATAACAGCCTTCCTCATTATTTTCTTGGTTTCTGTGAGATAAAACTGGCTAAAAAGCAAATCAAGATTTCATTCACAAATTATATTTGATTGAATGGAATTTGCAAAAATGTGTCTGGAGAGTTGATGCCTCTTGTAACTATTACATCTTGTTTCTGCATTAGTTTTGTCATCCATATTAGAAAATTCTAATCCTCATCATTTGTTGACCAAGCACAATGCAGAATAAGCCCATAAAAATTATCTTTTAATCCTATTTACCCCATTGTTTCCACCATTGGTTAAATCAGAATTTATTTACTTTCTCCTGTTATTCTTCTTTCATCTCATTTTTCTCTCCATAACACAGTCATTAAACAAATTTTCACATATCAATCATTCCTAGGTAAGGTTACTTAAAGGATTTTTTATACTAAAATATTTCTCCAGGGGCGCCTGGGTGGCTCAGTGGGTTAAGCCGCTGCCTTCGGCTCAGGTCATGATCTCAGGGTCCTGGGATCGAGCCCCGCATCGGGCTCTCTGCTCGGCGGGAGACTGCTTCCTCCTCTCTCTCTGCCTGCCTCTCTGCCTGCTTGTGGTCTCTCTCTGTCAAATAAATAAATAAAATCTTAAAAAAAAAATAAATAAATAAATAAAATATTTCTCCAACATGAAATTGTATAAACAGATATTTTTGTTAAACTTCAAGTTTATTTCATTACTATACTTTGTCTTTCTGAAGTTTTTATTTCTTTACTTCTTAATTATACACACAAATCTCAGTTTCTAAATACAGTTCTTCAATAAAAAGATCCAGAGATCCTTAGACAAATGGCTGATTTTAAAGCTGGGGCAGGGAAAATAGAAGATGAATCTGTAAAATGCCAAAAAGTAAGGAGGTGCCAAAACACAAAAGGAGACAGGGTATGTCAAAGGGACACAGGAGCCAACCTGAAACATCTTCCAAGTGCCCAAGCTGGAACGACTTAAGAAACAAAATTAATAACATAGTATTGGATAAAACTCAAACTATAAAATAAATGTACAGTCCATAATCATATAAATCAGTGTATAAACAACTGAAAGGGGAGAAGAAACAAACCTTCATTACATGAGAATTCTAGATATTATATATCAGTGCTACCTCCCTACAGCTTTATTCTTCCCCACTCCCCATTGAGTATGTGCTAGACTTAGTGTCTAGTTTCCAAAGAGAAGTATGTGGATCAAGAAAAATAGTGAGAAATCTGATAAATACTACCATAAACAAGTGATCAGGAATGTCATCTGGATACCATGTACCCCCCAATATGATATGATACAAAGGGTATTCCACTACCATGGTGTTCTTTCTAAAAACCCATGGTCCCAGTCTATTAAGGAGAAAACACATCAGATGAACCAAAATTGAAATACATACTTCAAAATACCTGACCAGCAATACTTAAAACTGTCAAGATCTTAAAAAACAAGAAAAGATAAATACATGATCACAGTCCAGAGGAAACTAAAGAATGTTGACACTTAAGTGAAATGTAGTATCTCGGATGAGGTCTTGGAGCACGGGGTAAAAATAGACTTTAATGGAAAAACTGGTAAAATCTGAATAAAATCTGGGATTTAGTTAATAGAAATGTACCCATGATGGTTTCTTAGTTTTGACAAATGTACCATAAGACGTTAACATTAAAGTGAATAGGAGTATGCTTTACTACTTTTGCAACTTTTTTATAATTCTAAAATTACTCCAGAGTAGTTTCTTTAAAATATCATAGATGAATTTTGAGATTTCTTTTTTAGGCTTTATTATTTCTGACTGTGGGAGATAAGATCTTAGTTTCTTCCTCTCCACTGCTCCTGCCATATATATTTACAACTTTTCCATCTACCCAACTTCTTATTGTAGTTTATTCATAACAATATATTGGATATTTGTGTTCAGAGCTAATCCACTTAACAAAATTGTAATTATTTTTCCTTTCTTTTACCTTTTGTCTCCCTGAACTCAATAATTACCTCAATTTTTCATATGTCTGATTTCTAGTGTACTTAGCACTTATTCAACCTCAAAATTATCCCCAATTGTTTAAGCCTTCTTTTGAAATGTTTAAATGTGTCTAGTATTCTATTTGTTTCTACCAATTTGGTAAAAGATGTTTTCACAAAATCTTTTTTCATCATTCTTCTCTTTGACCTCAGCCAGCATTAGGTATCTTATTACCTTTACTTCATATTCTTCCTTGGTTTTCTCTCTTGTTTGGATAATGTTGAGACCTGCATATGCAAACACATCTTTATGCTATTTATGCCTGTTCTGCAGTCTGGTTAAAAGAATCCTTTTCCTTCAGAATTTTTAATCCATTGTTCTGTATCATCTCGTATTTCTGTTGAGAAAGCTGAAACACATCTGACTCTTGGTTCTTTATATATGGCCTCTTTCTTTGCTCTGGAAGTTTGTGGTATCATTTTTTGATCTCCCATGTTCTGAAATTTTACTATCATGTGTCCATTTCTAGCTTATGTGCTGGTGACATGATAAGCCCTTTTAATCCTCAAGTTTGTGTTCTTCGGTTCTGAAAGTTCTCGAGTTATTTTTGAGATGGATCCCTTGCTTTCATTTTCTCTGTTTTTATTTTTTCCCAGAATTCCTAATACTCATATTTATTTACTTATTCAGTCTTTGTGTGCTCTTTTTCTCAGAGATTTTCTATACTTCCTAAATTCCTAGTTTTCATTTCTGCTCTTACATTTTTTAACTTCCACGTTTCTTTTTTGTTCTCTGATTGTTGCATTTTCAATAGTATCCAATAGTTATTAAAGTATCTCATAATTCTTTAAATATATAAAGATAATTCTTTTGTTATTATCACTGTTTTTCTAGTTTATTTTTAATATTTTTTCCATGTACACATTGTTTCTTTCAAGTAGCTTTTTGCTTTTGACTTTTAGTCACACTCCACATTAGAGACTTTCTTTCACTATCTGGTAAAATTTGAATAGTTGCTCATAACTAAAAGTTAGGAACCAAGAAGCTGATTGGAAACTCTGAGAAACAGCCAGGCATAAGAAGAGAGAAAAGAAAGATCTCTCCAGGCGGAAACGGAAAAGAACAAACAAAACAAAACAAAAAACAGGTGTGAAAGACCTAACATAGTATTGAACTTGGTCCATTGGAAAAATAGGGTTAAAACTACGACATAATAGCTAGAACATGGTAAGGAAGGGAAGAAATGTAGAGATTAAATTTTACCTTCCAGAAGGAAAGCCTTAGGCCAGAGGGCTTCATAACTTACACCTGAAAAATGGAAGCCATCCAGTTAGCCCAGAGGGAAGTCCGGCTGCAGCTGTCTCCCGCACACCCCAACAAAACAGCAACAGCCATACTTGCTCTAGGACCTTTTGTGTGAATTCTATTTTTATAAGTAGCTTATAGCTTTGCCTTTCACCAAACTGCAAAATTTTCAGTTTAAGTATCTACTTCTTCGTTTCATTGGTAAAAAAGTGAGGCCTTGAGCCATAAACTTATTAGCATTTTTACCACTAAATTTCTCTATTGCCATTTACAGTTACATCGAGAGGATATAAACATGCTGTTGCTAACATCACTTAAAGTTCCCAAAGCCCAAGTGAAGGGAACATGATGGCCCGACAGAGAAAAGGGATGCGTTTACCTAATTCAAGGAAATGTCATTGAGAAGTACCATGGAGGAAACTTAGCTTAACTCAGTGAAATAGAAGTATATTAGATTTTAAAAGGCAGATGGAAGACAATGAAACCCCAGAGGCCTTTCCCCAAAAGGCATTTAGTAGACAAAGACACTAAACCCAGGTGTTGGTATGGCTTTTGTTTAAATCATTCAGAAATTTTCTTGAGAACTATAGAATTATACAGGTTAACAACATGACTGTAATGATTCTCAGCAAAACACCCCTGAGATAGACTTTAAGTTGTAAGGACCCAGTGCTCTTAAGGTACAAGTGCATTCCACCCTGTTCATGGAGAAAGCGAGAGTTAAGTGACTTGGGATTTTTAATTTCGTCAAACGCAAACTGTGGTTGGTTTTCCTTTCTCAGGGAATAAAAAAAAAACAAACACAAAACTCAAGTGAGAGAATAAGAATTCACTCTCTATCATGATTCTGCTTTATCCAGTATTTTCTCAAACATTCCGTAGTTATTCACAGACCTTCATGGCATTTACACCCCACCACGTCTTGCTGGGACAGCCTTAGGAGCTACATCTCTCATTTTTCTAATGCTGCTGTCAGGAAAGTTTCCAAGTAATGCTGTTCTGGAGTTTCTATATGGTGTGTGTAGCACACTTAACTATCTTAAAGACCAAAAGACAAGACTTTTAAATATTAACTTTTAAAAAATTAATTAATGGTTCACTTCATGATACCAGCAGTACTAAATCATAAAATAACATGACTCAAAATTGTCCTTAACTTGGGCTCTCCCACCATCCTGACTTCTACATTGCAAAAACATTGTGTACAATAGGTATGGGGGACTTTAAAGGACTATTTCATAGGAAATTTTTAAGAATATTACACTTTCCTAAATTGAGCCAGTAGAATGCCTCCCATATTATGCCAGCTTGCTGTTCAAGCTCAGATGTTTCCTCCATCCTGCCCAACCTGGGTCCCAACCTCTTACTTAACCTTCTTTACTTTTCTTCAGTTCACTTACAACTATTAAAGTTAACTTATTTTTATATTAACTTCAGACTGTCTGTCTCCTCTCACGAGTATGGGGTGGGGACTCGGGACCTTGTCTATCTCCTCCATTGTATTCATTGCTCTGTTTCAAGTACCTGGAATAATGCCTAGCAGCATTCAATAAACATTTATTGAGTGAAATATTGTACTACCTTGGATTCAGACTTTGATGACTCATCAGAACTGAGCCCCAGCAAAGAGAAGGCTTTTCTCTTGTGTCAATAATTCTTCTCTTGGATTCTGCTAAGAGACAGAGCAAATGTGGGGGAAATTACTGGAGCTAGCAATAACTCCAACAAATAGTCTCCAATTCTGATAGTGTTGATAAAATATATAGTCTTAGTTGCCAGTATTAAACCACAAATTTGCAATATACACATACAATAGAATAAGAAAGTTCAATCCTGTTGTTTCTACCTTTTCCCACTGGAAATGGAAAGAGAAGAAGGGAGTGGGTGAGCTCATTAATTCAATAAGGTATGGGGAGCTATGATTTCTTTTAGCTCCACTTTCGCCAGAGAAAGTGCTGAAAGAAGAATGAAGGTTGGAGGTATTGCCGATGACAGGGAGGAGGTGGGCCTGGCTGGAATGCTCAGAGCACTGGAGGAGCTTGGGCTATCCCAAGCCTCCATGTTCATGTTCAAAGCAGTAAGAAAGCAGAAAAACCCAACCTTCTTCCTTTATAACCAGTGTCTTCTTTCTGGCTTAAATGAAACCCTTTCCTGCCCAGCATCTTCTCCTTTCCTAGGAGCTTTGGTCTTGGCCATCTAGCTTCCTGATGCCAGGCTTGCATGGCCACAGAAGCTTAGAGGTCCTTAGTGCCTTCCCTCAGATTACAAAACAACCCTTTGGAGGTGTTGCACCCTCATTTCTATAATGATCTTCAAGCTTTAATACTGGATATTCACCAAAACTCAGGTGGTCTCCTCATAGCAGTTTCCTGACAATCACCGCATCCCTTCTCCAGAGTCTCTTCTGGAAACTGAACGGAAGAAATAATACTTTGATGCAATGAAAAACATGCTACTTTTGCTACCAACATTTCCTAAAGCTCAAATTGTATTTGGATGGTATATATCTATTATTCTAAGCTTTTCAATTCAGAGTTGAGGAGCAAAATGATATCTGTAGCCTGTGGTATAAGGGGAGAGGAAGAAGAGAAGAAAACAAAATAAACCTAAATATTCCATTGCCAAACTTAATAAAGATAGTTAAAAAAAAAAACCTGAATTTTTTTAAATAAATTTTTCTAAGATGTCAACAGAGGCAGATGACTTTAGATAGTTGGTAAACATTGGAAGTATTTCTCAGTTATTTCTCACTGATTGTTATGCATTAACACATTATACATAAAGCCCTGAAGAAACAAGAGGAAAAATATATTATCCTAGATGCCAGTATAAACTAGGTTGTCAGCATGAGTGAGTGGAAATAAAATTGCTAGAAATATTTGTTTATTCAGTTTCAGCCAGTTGACAATAAAATAGAATGTATTAATGTCTCAGTAGACAGTAACTTCAGCCTGTGAGAATATCAGAAGGACTGGGAAGGAGAGGGAGAGCTAAAGCAAGAGAGTGGGAGAGTAGGAGTAGAAGGGGGAGAGAAAATGGGGCAGCACCTTGTGGACTACAGGGAGATGAGAAACTTAGGACAGTGAAGCATCCAGAAGTCTCAGCTTCTGGACTGACATGTTGTTGGGTTACCTTAAAACCGACTTGGTTTTGTAACCAGGACAGGCTACATACGTGCCATAACAAGAACCAAACCACAGAAACAAACCAATGTAAAAACTATAAGCTTGTCTTTTAAGTTCTTTAGCCATTAGCATTAGTACTTCCATCTACTGACTTCTACATATCTAAGTTCTGGTTTATTATTTTTACATACCCACCATGTTACACCAAATGCTATTGTGATAGTTTTTATGTTAGACACACTTCAGAGGAAAACACACCAAGTTAGAGAATAGATCGCCTGAGTTCTAAAACCAGCTCACCCAGTGATTTGTTTTGTGACTGTTGGGAACCTAGCATTTCTGTTTTCATTTCCTCATCAGTAAAAACAAACTCATCATGCTTGTTCTCAAATATTGTAGGATGTATGGAAGATGATATGGAACTTTTTGAGCTCTTTGAGAAATAATTTGTGAAAACTTAAGATAGGAGTAGACTCTGAAATATATAAGCATAAAACCAAATGTGGGAAGTGATGTGTATTTATAATATATTCTGGTCACTGTAAATTATACATCTTGATGATAATAATAGCAATTATCAATTACTTGTAATCTGATATTTTAGTCCAGAACATTATTTCCTTTCTTAGAAATCAAGAAAGACTTAGGCCCAGAGAGGTTAAATGTCAGATCTGGCATTTAAACTCATGGTTATCTGACCCCAGAACATTCTAATGCCACCCCTTGGGGTAGGGAGTGAGGGGAACTGCCAGATTCTTATAATGTGCTCAGTTTCATATCTAAATTGGTAGATTTCCATCTTATATCATTCAGAAATTGCACTCCCTAGAAGAGTTAATCACTCACTCCTTGATAGATAATTATACCATCCACCCATCCATTCGCTCAACACATTGACTAAGCACTTATCTGTGTCAGGCTCTGAGCCAGACCCTGGGATACAGTGATGAATAAGATATCAAGGCTCTGCATTCATGGAGCCTAACTTCTAGTGCAGAGGCAGATAGTAAATAATTTGCTAGACAATGAAAATAGCCTAATGGCAATTCCAGTTAAAAGTTAATTAGACTTCTTAAATGCTGTGCAAGAAGGAAATAGAAATTTAAGCTAAGACTGGGAAAAGCCAGTCTAGGTTGGATGACCAGGGAAAGCCTTTCTGAGTATGTGACATTTTGCAGCTGAATTTTGGAGGACAGGAATGAGCAGCCAGCGGAAGAACTGGGCCAGAGAGACAAGCACGTTGAGAGACGGGGAGGTCGAGAGACAGGGGAGGGTTTGTCCTATGCCAGGGATGGGAAGGAGGCCAATTTGTAGCCCTGCAAAGTGATGGCAAAGTGGAACATGATAAAGTTGGAGAGGTAGGCAGGCAGCAAGTCATGGTAAGGAATTTGAATGTTATTCAAAGAAAGTTGGACAGTTTCCTAATTGTTGCTGGAGCAGCTCTGCACATCTTCTCTCAGGAATATGTTCAATGTTATCCCTTTGGTAGCCTGAAATAAGGTATCATGGAGCGCTTACATATCTCTGTAAATTACGTGTACATATACACGTTTACCTGTCTATGTAAATTACATGCAAGTTATATGTAAAACTAGATCACAGTTATATATCTAGGTGGTAGCTACACAATTATATACATATGTAATTATTAATTGAGCCAATAATTACATACAAGTACACTTATGCTAAGATGTTATTACTTTTTTTTTTTTTCAAAAAAGAAACAGAGGGGGTTACAATGAAAAAAAAATACACACAAAAAAAATTCAATATGAGTAAGTATCAGCTGTGACAAAAAACAGAATTAACAACACAAAAATTTTAAATGAGAACAAAAGTTTGAAAGACAATGTAAAATAATTAATGGTGTTTTTAAAAGACAAAAAACTGCAAAGCAGTATCTGAAGAAATATAATTAAGAATTTCGAATTGAAAAAAGACATGAATTCTCATATTCAGAATATTTTATTCAGGATTTTTGGAGATAGAAGTAATTTAAGCCTTAATAGTGAATCAGATATGATAAGTGAAGAAAAGTGGAGAAATCAAGGATTACTGTAGATATGGACATGGTGCGGGGAAGGGGAAACAAACAGATGTAGAGGGGTGAATTAAGACCTCTTTTGAGTTGTTTGAGATGCTGACCAGAGCTCCAAGTGTAGAAGTAGCAGTTAGATAGACAAGTCGAGATCCCAAGTTTTGGGCAGGTGAGATGAATTTGGGAATTGTCATACTAAAGGAGTATTTAAAGCCACAGGTGTAGATGAGATGCCCCAAGGAAAGAATGCAGAGGGCCTAGAAGTGAATCAGATGATTTCAGTGTTTCCAGACTAGCTAGAGGAGTTACAGCAAAAAAGACCAAGGAGGACCATGTGCATTATGTGTTTTATTTCTAGTGATGCAGTTAGTGTGGTAAACTGCAAGAATTCAAAATAACAAAATCTAGGCCTTATTTAGAGAAGTTATAAAAGTGCTCTGTACATCTTTTTTCTAATCTGTAAAATGGGGATAATTATTCCTACCTAATAGGATATACATAGGGTAAACGAGTTAGGCGTGCTTTGTGATCTAAGGGTGCAATGGAGTCATGTCCTGGCTTTTCTATTAGAATACAATTAGAGGACCATGTTGACAATGATCTTCCTCACTTTTCTATTTAGTTTTGTTATATTCTGTAAAGAGTAATGTTAATATACTCAAAACATTCTGGCTGTTGTTTGATGTTCTGGCTGGCCAAAATAATTGTCTCCTATCAGATATATTACAGGAAAAAACTAGAGAATGAATATTCCTAATAAGAAAAAAATGAATTAAAAAATCATGTTTCCAAGGGTCTTCCTAGTTCTGCTTTCAACAGATCCTAAAAGAAGTGAGAGACACAGGGCTTTTCCATGGCACACAGCCAAACTGCTATTAGCAAGACAACCCAGTTCTCAAAATTCAGCTTCTAGAATCAATAGAGAAAATTAATATTATTCTTGCTTGTTATATCCTATTTTATATGTTCAGCATTTTAGAGGGTTTGTTATTGTTTTTAAAGTAAATGGAACTCCTACAATAGATTAGGGATTCCTATTTTAGGTCAATGCTATTATACACATTTTTGATGGGGAGCAGGAGCATAATCTACCTGCTTTCATCCAAGATCCTGAGGTTTCAAGTTTCTAAAAAGTTTAATATTCCCCATTTATATACCCAAAAATGTTTTTAACTTGGTGCTGCATTTATCCAATAAATTTTGACCAATTTTCAAAAATTAATTGGATTTTTAAAATGACTTTCTTTCACCAAATGATAGTGTTTATAGAATGACTTTTGCTCTGAAATGTACACTTGTAGTGAGAAGTACCTAAGGTGAATATAACAGAGTGATGATTCCCCTTCTTTTGTGTTTACTCTATTTCAGACCACATGCTAAATGTTATCAACATATTACCTTCATGATATTCACAGACTCTAATGAATTAAGCATGTCTGTCACCCAGTTAAAAGAGTGAACTTAGAACAGCCATGTGACTTGCCCAAAGTCACATAGCCAGAGAGTGCTAAAGCTGAACTTGAAACCCACGCAGTAGCACCTCAGAGCCCCATTCCCCAAACCCCCGCTTTGGCCTCTTGAATTCTGAGGACTTAGTCTTTTAAACAGCCATAGTAGAACTATCTGGAATGCCAAAACTGAACCTTTAACTAGCACAATAATATTCTTTCTAAATATAAAGAGACTACTGAATTTATTTTGAGGATCATTTTGAAAATTGTTGGTAATTTCAAGACTTGGCAACACTAGTATAGCAGAAACTTTTTAAAGAAAAGAATGAGTTATTCAAAAAATGAACTGACCTACAAGAAGTACACATTAGTAAATGTTTTAAAATGGAGGCACTTGGATGGAAATAGCACTGGACAGGGAACCATATCATGTGAGGTTGATTCCCAGTTCTAGTGGTAAATTTCCTTCCTGACCTTGAGCAAGGTTCTTTACATTTTTAAAACCTCAGTTTCTTATATGTGAGTTAAAATCAGAGAAAGAAGTTCTTTTGTGCCAAGGGCATATTTGTTATGGAAGAGATATTATATGAGGCAATATTTTGAGCTACTTGAGAACAGTCCTCAATAAAGATAAAAGAGTAATAGTATGTAAAATAATCAAAGCCATAATAAGAACAATTCCATGTCCTTATATAACACAGTTCTCAATAGGATTGACTGTCCTTGTCACAGCCATATTTTTTAAAAAAGCAAAACTATTCAATTCTAGTAATGCATTAAAGCCCATTTCCAAACTCACAGTATGTCCATTTTGTAGCAAATATTCTACCTCATTGCTAGTATTCCTTTAGACAAATATAATAGAACTAATGTATTGAAACATGGTCTTCATTTATTTTCTGATTAATCTTTGTTATGCTTGACAGTGAATCACATCATTAAAGTACCAGATCTGGATTGTGACCTTGATTTCTTGATTTACAGTAGTAAAAAGAGCAAAATATTTTTTCACAAAGTCTAGGTAGGAAAAATGAGTTATTATAAATATGATATGCCAAGTCCCTTGAAATTCATATGAACTTTTAAAATAGCTTTCTTGTCAAATAAAAGATCAACCAAAAATCAATAGATTAAACAACACAATATTAAAAATCTGTTTTTTTCTCTCTCTTGATCAAATACAGTTGGCCATCTTGGAGAACAGCTGAGCTATAGTGTCACCGAAACATGTCAAATCAACATCACAATATTTTTATTAGGGGGAAAAAAGGTAGAGAACTGAAACAATAGAAAAGAGAAGTTGTACTAGCTTTTACTTACACTAAAGAACATGATCATGATGAAAAGAATCAAATTTGAGAAAATTAGCACAATAACCATAAGCAGAAAACATCCCCAGGTAAAAGAACAAGAATTTATAATTATAAAGCATGTAAGAATACATAAACAGAAGTGACCATTATCACTGACATTGTTAGAACACATTTTCACACAACCCTTCATATTTCAAACATTTACTGAGGTTGCGTGTTTGAAACATAATCATTGCATTTCATATGTCATACTTCATATGCTATATGCTAAAGCAGTGAAGGAATTGTTCAAAACTCACATTCAAATTTAAGCTACCAGACTTTTAAAAAATCAGTGTTCAGTGCCCATTGGTCAGATTTCCACATTGGGGAGGAAGTTTAGAGTAAGTACATCCACAAGTAGGGATTTTCATGTGTGCTCCACAGAATGTTATTCATTCAAAGGAGTGTTTTCTCACACTGAATTAATGTTCTTGTTCATATGGGGGAGGGAGACTTTCTGCCAAACAAATTAATGTAATTAGGGAAACCAAAAGGTGTCAACCTATTGTTAGACCTACTTCAGTTTTAAGTAAAGACTATGAGGGATTTTATTTTGTTATTCCTCCTGGAAGAATAATATTAATAATGCAGTGTGGTAGAACGAGTACAAGTTTTAAATCAGACTGACCTGTGGTCAAAAACATACCCGCCTTTACTTGCTCTGCAACCCACTTGAATAAATTATTCAATTCCCTGAACCTTGTGCATTAAATCAGAATAACACCTACCTCATAGACTGTTGTGAGGATACAATGAGAAAATACCTCACCTGCTAACTCCTTTCTTCACTCATCCTTTATTTCCCTGGCTCTTTCTAAGGTTTGTAACTCTAAAAAGATTTCTGTACATTTTATAAAGAAAAGATACAAATACTCCTGTGATAACAAAGTACTTTCAGAATCTGATAGATCTTAGGCAAAGGCTATAAAAGTAGATGTTCTTAGAGCAGAATTTCAGATAGCTTTTGCTAATATTAAGCTTATACTTGGATTTTACAGAGATCACTACTTAAAAAGGCTGCCCAGGACACTTTGATCATCAATATTTATGAGAAAGTTCATTCTTATGAGGTATTGAAAATAAGTTCCTTATAACTTGTGTTCACGTCTTTTTTCTGCCCTCTGGGGCGTTCCGACATTTGAAGAATATGAAGCCTACATTAGAAGCCTACGTTAAGACTTCTCACCAGCCTGAAATTCCCAAGCTCACAAACCTCTTATCAAATGACATAATTTCTAGAACTTTCATCATTTGAGACACTCTTCAGCAGATATGCTCCACTAAATCTAGTAATTCTTAAACAGAACTGAATATCATATTCCAAAAATGTCTTACCAATGCTGAATAATCATAAACATGTTATTGTTATGAACATTTATTGCATGTTTGTTATATGCCATGCACTGGCTAAGATATTTGAAATGCACACTTCTTAATGTACTATTTTGCTCAAATTTTATATTTAGTCATCCGACAAAGTGGTAGCTAGCACCTCCAGTGAGCTCCTATGGCATAATGGCTAAGGGTTTGGTCTCTAGAGACAGACTTGCTAGATTCAAAAGCGGACTCTGGATCTGAATGCTATTTACTAATTCTGTGACTTAGGGAAAAAGTAGAGTAAATGGGCCCAAGGTGAGATGAGCTTGGAATATTTAGGGAAAGCAAACCATCCTGGAAAAGACTCAACAAGGTCAGTGGGTGATTCAGAATTAAGCAGGAGCCAGATGACATGCAGCTTTGTAGGCGAAGTCATGAGGGGCACAGAGAAATAAAGCACCTTGCATGAGGTGACAGAACTAATACCAGTTTTCTCTGACTCTGAACTCCACAGCTCTTAATCATTATGTTGCTTGTTATGAACAACATATTTTACTTGTATTAGAATTCTATCAATAGCTTTTTAAGGTGACAGATGGTGACTAGACCTATTGTGGTGACCATTCGCGGTGTATACAAATGTCAAATCCACTATGTTGTATACCTGAAGCTAATGGAATATTCTATATCAATTATACATCAATTTTTAAAAATTCCGTCATATTTTTTGGAAGTCACAACACAGTGATGACTTATATTGAGCTTCTTGTCAACTAAAGTATTTAAGTGTGTTTTTTAATAGAAATTCTTGTTAATTTGATTCTAGGCTCTTCTGTTTCTCATAATTGATTTTTGAAGAGGTTTACATTTATGCTTTTTATTTTTGTTAAAAGAAAATTCAGAGAGCTTTACTTGATATAAATATTTTATTGAGCAAGAGGGTTTGCAAACGGACAGACTTTAAACCCAAAACTGTTATGAAACTCAGAAGCGTTACATTACAGGATGGCTTAAAAAGTGAAAAAGAAGTTATTTAATCTTTACAATGATTGGTTGTTAGAAGGAGGATTACCAGACAGCAGAGGATTACTTAAAAGTGATTATCTTATATCATTTTAGGACAATGACTTAAATTTCATTTATGGTTATCAGGGGTATTTGCAAGAAGTAACCTAAATTAAACTTCACTTCTGTTCATGGAATAAGCTAGACTGTGTTTTCCCTGTGTGGCTTAACTGGTTTTGTCTAAGAGGTTTGCCAAGCTTGGTCTCCATCTTATTTTATTTTAAGATATTTCATCTTGCTCTCTTCGATCTTGAAAAGATTGAAATTGACTATTCCTCTCAGCTGTGTGTATTCTAATAAACTTGCTTCCACACCTCCATGCAAAATCCTAATAAACAACCTGAGGGTTTTGGAGGGGTGGGGGGTGGGAGGTCGGGGAAGCCAGGTGGTGGGTATTGTGGAGGGTATTGTGGAGGGTACGTATTGCATGGAGCACTGGGTGTGGTGCATAAACAATGAATTCTGGAACACTGAAAAAGAAATTTAAAAAATAAAAAAATAAATGGTGGGCTAGAAAAGAGGACAAAATAGTTTGTCTTGGCTGACAGAAATGCCTGCAGGTTGTTGTGAGTCCACTAAATTCTCTTTAAGGTAGGGTGGCCCAGGTTAAGAAAACACTTTCATTCTCAAAACATCGCATCCACGAATTTATTAAGGAACATTTGTCTAAGGATCTACAACATCCTCATGAACACTTAGTACATTTTTTGAAGGAAATTAGTTATTTTGGCATGACGTGTTTATCAAGCACAAGGAAATTATTAGTATTAATAGCATGGTTATTCAACTATAGATTGTAGTTATTATCTGCTTGAAAAATGATCCAATGTTCATCTGTCTCACCTCTTATGAAACCAATATTAACCTATATAAATTCCTGAAATATTAACTATGATGATTCTGTGACTTTATCTACTAGATATAGGATGTTTGGATATAAGATATGAACTCTATTATAGTGGAAGGTTTAGTCTTACTCTCAGTCTGTCTTGAGCTAAAAAATTCCCTTGTACTCATTTTATTCTTTCATTTCTATGTTGAATTACTACTATTAATAAAGAATGTAGAAGAAAAAAAGAAAAAGAAACTGTAAATCTACTCAATTACTTTTTCTTGTTCATCATGACATCATCTGCCAAGAACAGAACCTAGTACTTTTTTGTTCCTTTATTGCAAACTTGATTATAAAAGTCTTTTTTTCCCCTCCCTTAGCTTTTATCCCAATTCTCATTATGTTTTGGATTTTAGCCCACTTGAGAATATTCTTAGAAGTTCAAATCTTTCCTTTCTTTCTGCCTTTGATTAAATGTCCTTTTACTTTTTTTCTACACATATTTTTTTTTAAAGATTTTATTTATTTATTTATTTGACAGAGAGAGATCACAAGCAGACGGAGAGGCAGGCAGAGAGAGAGAGAGAGGGAAGCAGGCTTCTTGCTGAGCAGAGAGCCCGATGCGGGACTCGATCCCAGGACCCTGAGATCATGACCTGAGCCGAAGGCAGCGGCTTAACCCACTGAGCCACCCAGGCGCCCCTCTACACATATATTTTAAACATAGACTTCACGACTATACTATGCTGTTGTATTGTTTTCTTTACAAGTTCTCCCTATTTTCTTCTTTAATTAACAGAGTGTCTCTGTTTGTTATAAGAATGAATGTTTTTAGAATCTCTTATTCTTCTTGAGTGATCTTTTATATAATTATTGGTCTTATGCTTTTTAGTTTTCTCTGAGCATTTAAAAATATGATTTTTATATTTTTATGTTTATGGAGTAAATGATGTGATGTTAGGGATTTACTTCAAAATACCTTGGGGAGGTGGAATAGGTAGGGGGAGACTCAAATGGTAGAATCGATAAAATAAAGTTGGCCACCTGTTGATAATTGTTGAAGGTGAATGATAAGTATATGCTGGCTCATTATACTATTTTCTCTATTTATGTGTAAGTTTGACAATTTCTGTGATGAAAAATTAAAAACAAACCATAGAAATTATAAATTAATACCAGCTTTCTAGAGAGCACTAGCAGAAGTTCTAATAATGTATACATTTAAACCGACAATTTCATGTCTAGATACCACAGACATGAGTCAGTATTTTTCTTACATGGTGTATCTCATATTATTCACATAATAGTGAAAAAATGCAAATAATGCAAACATCCAACCATAACAGACTATTTTAATAAACCTTGGTACTTACGATAGAATATATCGAATCACTAAAAACAAATAGGTATTTAGGTAAGTATATGCAAATTTTTAAGTCTTTATTAGATTTTATATATATTTTATATATGTGTTCTTAACCGTAAACTCATCTGTTTCTTAGTTTTCTGCATGATATGTCTTGTTGCATGCACTATTGGTCCTCTTCTTATAAACCTGTTTCCCTCATTTTGATCCTAAGTTGTGACCAACTCCCTTTATAAAAATAAACATTCAGTTATAAGGACAAAGTAGATAAGTTTATCATTACTGAATATACTATACAGTTCTATACAAAAGTAAACTTGTTCCAGCTGTCCTAGTGTTGAAAATATTTATTACATAGCTTTATTTCTTAAAAAATTGTTTTTGAGTTCCAGGAAAAAACCTACAACTTATTATAAATTGAATGAGACATAGCAATAGTATGTTAAAAAAAAAAAATTCTCATTCTTGCAAAGCAAAGCTCTATCTGAAAGGAAACATGACCATGAAATTCTCTGTAGGCTTGTTTTACTTTAGCCTTTCAGTGTCTTAGTGCATAGATTAGCTTAAATATTTGAAGGAAAATGTACCCTATGGAAAAGCTTTGATTATGTTGCATTAAACAGATTTATTTTATCTATTAGATTTAGTTTAGTCAAATTTACCATTTATTATAATACATTTCTTATAATGTTAACAAGTGTGTTTAAGATATGTTATATTTTAACATTGTGACACTGATTTCAAATCCATGAAATAAACGGTGAAAAAGCAAAAAATGAAAAAATATATACATAAGTCCATTTAATCGGGGAAATTTTCTGAGGCTTGCTAACACAGAGAGAATAAATCATATCGCACTTACATAAAATTTTACAATGCTTAATAAATATATAGAAACCTAACCTACTCAGCTAATATCTTTTCAGAAATTAATTTAAATATAGAAAATGTTAGCAAGCCAGATAGACTAATCCTGGAGATAGGGCTTTTTTTTTTATCTGTATAAATTTAAAACTGTTCCATAAAAAATTGTCAGTCTGAACTTCCTTGACTTTGCTTTGCATGACTGACATTCTTTAAGGGAAAAAATGAGTACTTGGTACAAGATTGCACCTGATGGCTGTCCTTTTATTTGTTTCTGTTGTTTCCTTTCCTTTTCCTGTACTTGAAAGGCTTATTCTATTCTATAGGTTCAATGCTCTTCTTTAGACAAAAGAACTTAAGTAAGAAGTAAAGTTAGAGTTGCACTGAATGAACTTTCCGGCAGTCAACATAGATATTTGTCAAAAGTAGTATGACATTTGGCAAGGTAATTGACAGTAGCATTGACTTGATAGTCTTAACGTGTCGACAGCACACAAAAGCTCAAAATCTGCTATTTAATAAGTGGATGGTACCCCCAGGCTAAAGAATAATGAGTTTACTTTTGGGGGCATCTACTCTTGATTTAACCTGCCATTCTGTACTCTATGTATTAGAAGTAGACACCACAGTTGTCTGATTAGAAAATACAGCTCTTATAAATCAGTGTCTTTCTGCATAACAAAGATGAAGTAGCTTTTGAGCAAGTAAATGGGGGATGGATGAGGGCTTCTGAACCTGATACAGTAGAACTTCAGGAAAATACAGCTACCGAATTACAAGCATATGCTTCTGTTGCCTTAATTTATATCTAAACCAATTTACAACTGTTCATCTTATCATCTAGATTTTAGCATCCTATAAGAATATTTAAGTCAAATACATATTCTACTTTATCTCTTAAAATGATAAAATATGTAAGTACATGCATTCTAAAATGGAAATATTATATAGTTTTTACAATAAGTATAAGAGTTGATGCTGATATATAACACACCTAATTGCAAACTGCACAAGGAGTACTTAATGCAGATCCTTCTATAATGCATCCATGGCCTGAGATTTAAAATGCATTATTTATTTAATTATTTTTATTCATTTACTTTAAGAGTATTATATTTAAATGTTCTTGAATTTAAATGATTAAAAGGAAACAAGTGATACTGGGGAACTCTAGAACTTCATATAAATGTTTCTCTACTGAGAGATGCTATTTCATAAATAATTTCTTGAAGCTATATAACAGCAGTAAGGATTATGAATAATCTTTAAGAAATGAGTCATTGAATCAATATCCTAGTTGTGAATGCTGTGCTATAGTTTTGCAAAATGTCACCATTGGGATAAAGTATACAAAGGATCTATCTGTATTATTTCTTATAGCTGCATGTGAATCTACAATTATCTACAAAAATTTTAATTAAAAAGAAAAAATCTACATTTTTATTTGGTATAATCTTAAATTTTCAGGTAACAAAATATGGTCAATCTTTCTCACCTCTATTTTATAAACAAACAACTCTATTTCATTAAAAATAAAAGGAAAAAATTTTAAATGTGAACCAAAATTTGAGGGTAAATCAATGCCTAACAAAATCAATGGGAAAATACTAAGGAGTAAGGAAGTTACTCAACAAAAATTATAATTCACATTCATAAAAGAAAAAAAAATATTTTTTTTCCAAGATTCTATTTATTTACTTGACAGACAGAGACCACAAGCAGGAAGAGAGGCAGACAGATAGAGAGAGAGGCGGAAGCAGGCCCCCCACAGAGCAGAGAGCCCGATGCGGGCCTCGATCCCAGGACACCAGGACCACGACCCGAGCCGAAGGCAGAGGCTTTAACCCACTGAGCCACCCAGGTGCCCCAAAAAAAAAAAATTTTAAGCAAATAGTTACTACTGCTATTATATCCTAGCATACAACTGTCCTCTTTCTTCACTGATATCACTCCCTTGCCTTGACACTAAGCTTTACTCACAGAATTTTTAGGGATCAATTTACCTATGAGCAGTCATCTATAGCATCAGCTTAAAATGCTCCTTCACACAATTACACTCATAATCTTGCCCTTTTTAGGACTGACAGTAACATTTTAAAGCACCCTATTAGTTAGAAGAAACAAACCTTGCTGGTTTACCCCAGCTCATCTCAGAGCTCAATATAGCGGTGAGGGGCTTTGCTCCACACAGTCATTCAGGGAACCAGGCTTTTTCCTTCAGCTGATTTATGTTTTTTCTAGGGCACAAGTGTCCTCTTCTTTATTCATGCACCTAGCTGGAAAGGGAATGGTGGGAAGGGAGGTAGTCAAGAAGATTTGGGAGGCAAACCTGACAGTGGTGTAAATTGCTTCCAACCATAACAACATGGCAAGAACTCAGTATTATGGGACTCACCAAGGGAGGTTAGACAGTATACTTGAGCTCTGTGCCTCAAAGGAAATGGAACCAGATTTGGGGAGAAGGGAGAACAAATAACAGTTTCATCTGCATTTTTTATTGATTAAAATCTCAGTTGGCTTTTTTATTTCAGTTAGTTTTTCATTGAATTCTATATCTCTGCAATGTACACAATTGCTCTAGGAACTCAGACATAAGATATTAATTAACAGATATTTATTGGTGAAGTGACACTTCCTTCTGACATGTGAATAACTCATACCAATCTGTACTAGCTTTGATGATTCTCTGCCTTATTTCAGGAACCATTTAAACTACTTTTCTTTATATTTGCCTGACATGTGATGGTCAATTCTTTTTGCTCATGTAACCAAAGAACTCTTTTATATATGCTATATCATAGCAAAAACACACATTTATACATAGGTATATGTTGCTATATTCAATATCTTGTGAATTTTTCTAGTTCATTAATGTGGTTCAACTGAACTAGGCACTCTTTTCACATCACATTTAAAATTAAACTGGCTGTGTATTTTAAAGGACATAATGGAAATAGCACCCATTCTCGTAGCCTCCCACTGCTCCCACTGTTCTCAGACCTGGCAATTCTCAATGATCTAGACATGTTGCCTCTCAGGTTGGGTGTGGCTAACAATGGATATAATATTGATGATTCCTGCAGGACTATAGTTCATTTGATTTGTTCCTTATTGTTCCTGATAGGGAGTGTCAAAGGATTCACCTTAGGACACAGTGATGAGATGGATTTAAGACTACCCATAGCAGCTCTGGTCTGTTATCAGTTCACAGGATTCTTAGAGCACCTCTCTTAAGTTCTGATTTTCAAAGCAGATCCCACTTCTTTGTTGTGCATTTTCTCTGTATGCTTGAGTGTCAGGCATAGAGATGGCAGCATAGGAGAAGGGTTAAGTATCTAGATTCTAAAGTAGGACTGCTTGGGTTCAAATCTCAGCTTTTGCCCTTTAGCTGGGTGACTTGGGCAAGTTATTTAATGTCTAATGTACCTCAACTTCCTCATGCGAAATGTGGAAATAAGTATTAATACACAGTTCATAGAGTTGTTAAGAGGTTTAAGTGAGTTATCATTTGTGTATTTGTTAAATAATTGGAGCTTCTTTCTTATCGATTTACTTCATATTAAACTCAAGCAGAAGATAGAGGGTATAACTAATATCCTCTCAACTAATTGTTTTATTTTAGGAGAGTATCCTTCTGACCAGTACATAGTTTCCTTGCAATTCATGATGCACTTGAAAGAATACATATTCACTGCTAATTCTGGATATTTTTTGTAATGGAATAAAAATATTTTTTAGATTTTTATTCAAAATTTAGTATCACGCAAAAACGTATGGAGATATTTATAGCAATTTCAATCATAGTAGTGAAAAACCAAAACAACCCAAATACCCATCTTTTAGAGAATGGGAAAAGAAAAAAACAAACCCAAGTAAATAACAGAATAATACTCAGTGGCCAAAAGAAACAAATTATTTATACATACAACATGCAATACCATAGCTAAATCTCAAAAGAGCTTGGGACACCTGGTTGGCTCAGTCAGTTAAGTGTCCAGCTCTTGGTTTCAGCTTAGATCATGACCTCAGTGTCCTGCAATCAGCCCCACATTGGGCTCCCTCCTCAGTAGGGAGTCTGCTTGTCTCCCTCTCTCTCTGCCCCTGCCTCAGCTCATGATATCTCTCTCTAAAATATATAAATCTTAAAAAAAAGGACTCAAAGTTCACAAATTTATAACTCCATTTATAATACATTCTAGGAAAATGCAAAACCAAAGTGAGATATCAGTAGTTGCTAAAAACTAGAGACGAGAGGAGGGGATCAACTACAAGGGAGTAAGAGAATCTTTGAAGGTGATAGAAATTTTGTATAGCTTGATTGTGGTCATGATTACATGATTGTATGCACTATTAAGACTCATCAAACTATACAATTAAGAAGGGTGACTTTTATTTTATATAAATTATACATTAATAAACCTGACTTGGAATATTTTAATACTTGCTTATGCTTTCTACCTCAACTTTCAAGGTTAGATAGATTCAAGGTTAGATCATCAGATGTATATTTAAGAAATATCTGCAAATGTCCTTCCCTTCTCAATCACTATAAAGTGTGATGTGCAGAGCAGCAGAAGCTGAGGCATTTAGAAACATTTTCCTGTCTCCTCTTCTTGCTACCCTATGTAGACCTTCAGAGTCAGAATACCTAGCGGTAGCACCTGGGAATCTGTGTTTGTTTTTTTTTTTAAAGAGTTTGTTAGTTTTAAAAGCAGTATTGTTTTGTTTTTTTTTTTTTAAGATTTTTATTTATTTATTTATTTTGTCAGAGAGAGAGAGGGAGAGAGAGTGAGCACAGGCAGACAGAGTGGCAGGCAGAGGCAGAGGGAGAAGCAGGCTCCCTGCTGAGCAAGGAGCCCAATGTGGGACTCGATCCCAGGACACTGGGATCATGACCTGAGCCGAAGGCAGCTGCTTAACCAACTGAGGCACCCAGGTGTCCCAAAAGCAGTATTGTTTTATAATAAAATTAAGAAGTATGGTCATCTTTCTAACAATAAGTACACACTTCACTTATGGTATATTTAAATCTGATATCTTTATTTCTCCATATTCTTATGCACACAGTAACTTACTGGTTGTTGCATTATACTATCATATTATTAACCAGCAGTTAAACAAGTTGAAGTTTTAGCGTGGGTTGTATACAAGACCAGTGCATTTCATAACTTTGATCCAAGGCAATAACAATTAAATTTCCAACTTCTCTGCCAAAAGGTTGGAAAAGATATCTTCTGACATCAGATGAAATTTATATCCAAATTTTACAAATATTAAAATGGAAAAAGTAAAGTGTTAATTGGTCTTAGAAGCATGGACATAGATGCACACCTCTCTTAAAATCCCCTTACATAGGATAAGATGAAATGATTATCACCTCTGAAGATAAACAAAACATAGGACAAGTAGATAATGTAAGATATACATGCACTCTGTTATGAAATAAAAGGGACAGACCTAAAAGATTCTCTTTCACTCTTCCAGAGCCAAATACCCTGTGAGCACCAGTGGATGTAACTTTTTTTTTAAGATTTTTTTATTTATTTATTTGACAGACAGAGATTATAAGTAGGCATAGAGGCAGGCAGAGAGAAAGAGGAAGAAGAAGCAGGCTCCCTGCTGAGCAGAGAGCCCAATGCGGGGCTTAGTGTGGGGCTGGATCCCAGCACCCTGGGATCATGACCTGAGCCAAAGGCAGAGGCTTTAACCCACTGAGCCACCCAGGCGCCCCAGACGTAACTTTTACCTGTAGTTAACTGAGTGGTCCATCCTTCTCCAACGGAAAACCTTCTCATGGAGGTCAATGCAATGTTCCCAGCCTTTGCTGGTGGATCTTGGAGGCAGTTCAAACTAATTCTATGAACAGTTAAAATGTGTTGGAATTTAAATGTTGCATAGGCTGTCTATGATCCACCTTCTGGAAATTAGCCTTTACTGTGCTTCATTATACCAATTTATAGTACTGACAACAAACTGCCGTTCACAGAAATTAACTCATTCACTTACTAAATCCTTTATTTATTCACATATCTTGGTGAATTACCAAAGCATGAGTCTGTGAATCAGAAAGAAATAGATTTAATCTATTTCTTCTTTGTGACTTGGGACTATGTACTTAACCTCCTCCAGATTCAGTTTCCCCACATGCAGAACAGAAACCTGTTCCAACTATGGTCATTGTGAAAATTAATTGACATAATGGAAAACCTAAAGTGGTGTTATTATACCTTATTATTTAATAAATCTATATTAAGAATCTCATTTGTGTCAGCTACTATATTCCCTAGGAAGAGGAAGGCACACAAAATAAGAGATAATCTTTCCCCAAAGGAGTTCCCATGGATCTCAAATAGGGATGGATTGCCTCTCTAGGAAGGAGAACTTAACAATTCCTAGAGAACTGTTATTAACAATTATTAATTGTTAATAACAGTTCTCTAGGAATTGTTAAGACTGGGCTATGGATATTATTATCTGTTAAAAAGATGAGGGTGCTACTGACACTGTATGCTCAGGGATTCTAAAGCTTCTAAAATGCACATGACAGCCTGAGCAACAACAACAACAAATTATCTCTCCCAAAATGCCAGTACACCCCTGGAAGTGTCTGGAAGCTTCACTCTCCCCAGAGCGGACTTCTGTGAATGACTGACAGGTGTGAGAGTGTGAAAGCCCAAGCAGGACAAGCTCTGAAGCACTCCGTCTTACCTGGAGTGCCCTTGCAGGATGGCACTTGAAGCGCCTCTCTTCCAGCCTTTGACCTAGATCACACCCACACTTCCCTCTCCCCTTCCTGGTCCTGCTTGCGCTACTGCCTTGGCAATTTATTATGCAGACACTTCCTTAATAAATCACTTGCACATGAAACTTTGTCTCAGTTAAGCCCTCTGGGGAATCCTAAGATACCTGCAATTTCCTTTCCACACACATCCTTTGGCTCCCCCTCCAAATTACATCGCAAATTCACCCATTTATTATCATATCTAGGGCTGCAGTCAGGTCGAAGCTACCATCATTTTATCTGGACCCCCACAGTTGCCTTTTAACTACCCCAATCCATTTTCTGCATCTCCTGAGTGATTTTTTTTTTAATGTAAACCAGATTATGTCATGCTCCCACTTAAAAATCTTACAGTTACTTCCTTTTGCTCTTAGAACAAAATCCAAACACCTTACTAAATTTATTGCTTGCATTATCAGGTCCCTACCTCCTTCTTCAATGATGTTTCCTCATATATTCTGTCTTTGCTGATGTTGCTTTAGCCACGCTGGTGTTTTTTTTTTTTCTTTCATGCATATCTCACCTTTCAGACTTTGTGCTTTGCTGTTCTCTCCAATTGCACTGCTCTCTCTCGGATTTTCTCCTCATTCTCCTCAATTCAAATAGTTCTTCAAAGAAACCCACTCTGACTACTCAATCCAAAACAGAATTGCGTATCCTCTAGTCACTTTCTATCATTTATTACTGCACTTATTTTCTCTAGATCTGTTATGTGAAATTAACTTGTTTATTTGTTTGCTTGTATATTTTCTCTCTATGGCATCAGAATATAATAAGTTCTTGAGACAAGAGACCTTGTCTGTATTGTATCATCAATGTCTACAGTACCTGACCCATAAACGTTCCATTAATATTTGTTAAATAAATTAAATATGAATGATTTCCCATGTATGAGATGAGGAAAATAGGTTCCAAATATTAAGTCAGTGAGGTCACATGAGAGTCACATGAGAGTAAGTGGCAGAGGTGGAACTCAGTGGAGCTCCTTATCACATTACACTGCTTCCCTGTGTTTCTGAAGTTTGTTTGGCTCAAGAGCTCTGATCATTTCCAGTCTCACAGACCCTGCCCCCAGGCTCATGGAACTTTTCCTTTAGAATCAACACAACACTGTGCTCAATTGGGATTTCTTTGTTGCTGAGATTGGAGAAAGAGAAAAATAGCAAAGATAAGTAAAACAATTGGAGAAAAATGGAAGAAAGTGTTGGCACAGAGAATTTGGTGAAGAGGCTATTGAGGAAAATGATTGCTTTGAAGAATATCGTTTACTTTAAAAAGCATGAATTAGGTAATGCAAAAGACTATGTTATGGATAATAAGGTACACATTTAACAAAGTAGAGAAAATCAGATGTAAACAGTTTTAATGCAAATAGAAATTAAGATATGCCCCAAAAATGTACAAATAAAGTAATATGGGAATTTAAAGGAGGAAAATATCAAAAAGATCGTATCACAATTAAGAGTATTTGTAGAAAAATTAATTATAATACAATTAAAATTAAAGAATAGAGTTAATATATTATATAAAATATACAATAGATATGTTATGGGTTTTCTTTGATATTCTGGAAGCTTGCTTTTGGCAGCTATAGGTGTCTGAGCATGAAGTAAATGGTCCCTGAATTCTCCTCATCGTGGATTCACATAGATTTATGGAATGTCAAATGGGAGACATAGCATGCCAAAAGAAAACTGCTTTCCTCTCCTTCTGCCTTTCTTTCATTCATCCACTTTTTTAAATTAATTTTTTATTTTTATTATGTTATGTTAGTCACCATACAGTACATCATTAGTTTTTGATGCAGTGTTCCATGATTCATTGTTTGTGTATAATACCCAGTGCTCCACGCAATACGTGCCTGCCTTAACACCCATCACTGGGCTAACCCATCCCCCCTACCCCTTTCGCCTCTAAAACCCTCAGTTTCTTTCCCAGGGTCCATAATCTCTCATGGTTTGTCTCCCCCTCTGATTTCCCCCAAACATTCAAAGAAGAAATAATACCTATTCTTCTGAAACTGTTTCAAAAAATAGAAACAGAAGGAAAACTTCCAGACACTTTCCATGAGACCAGCATTACCGTGATCCCAAAACCAGGCAAAGACCTTACTCATTCACTCTCTCATTCATTCATTTTTTCATTGTTTTAACAGCTATTTATTAAATACCCAACAGAGAGAGTGAGAGTGTATGATCTTATCTAGGATATCAAGAGAAGATTCTTTGAAGAAATTTAAGCTGAGTTCAGAAAGAGGAGTAGGAATTAACTAGTGCTAATGTTTAGTATGCCTCGAGTAGACTAAAGTAAAAAAAAAAAAAAAGAAAGAAAGAAAGAAAGAAATAGAAATAAAATGGGGAGGTGTGCCTAGGAGGCTCAGTCAGTTAAGTGACCAACTTTTAATTTCCACTTAGGTCATGATCTAGGATCACTGGATCAAACCCCACCTGGGGCTACATACTAAACATGGAGCCTGATAGTGATTTTCTCTCTCCCCCTCCCTTAGCCCTTCCTCCTGCCCCCCACTTATGCATTCTCTCTCTCTCTCTCTCTCAAAATAAAATAAATAAACCTTAAAAAAAAGTGAGAAAGAAGATGGGGAAGGAATATTTCAAGCAGATGGCAGGGATGAAGGTCCTGGTAAAAGAAGCATGAAATATGCCTTCTTTCCCGAGTTTCACCTTGACATATCATCTCTAACAATAATATACAACAATTTGTTTTCTTCTGGCACTCTCCCTCTGACATTTGTGAAAGAAGTATATATAATTTATATAACATATAATTATGCACATTATTACATAATTAATGTAAATATAATATAACCTTCACTTAAGTAGTCTAGGTTTACATTAAAGAGAACTTGGACATATTATTTCAAGAATCATATAGGAAAAGTTGTGCCCTTCATAGCTCCAATCTCAAATTTTAAAGCCTTAAATTGAAAATTTCATGAGGATTTGCAGTTAGTCATTCAGACTAGCGAAGTTTAAGAACATCACATCATGTGTAATACAATTTTGCTTATCATAAACTTATTATGGAAGAAATGTTTAAGTCAAGTTCAAAATAAACTTATTTTTAAAACTAGTTGGGGGGGTTTTGTTGGGTGTCTGTTTGTTTTACTTCTGAGGAAAAGCAATGATTAGCTCAATATAGAACTGTATAAAATGAAAAGTGAAAGGAAAACTTAACAAGAGTCTCAAAGGGGAATGACTCAGTATGTTACAAGACAAGGGTCAATGAGTTTGACAATAAGGAGGCAACAAGCAAATTTTCGAGGAATCTACGTTAAGAACTTGTTAAACTTCTAGATTGCTGGTGAAAGGACAAAAGGATAATGGAAGGGTCAGGCTTACTAGCAGAAAAGATTTTATGGTATTTGGAAGTAGAAAGATTTTTAAAGCTAATTTTAAGTGAATTAAACATCAGAAAGCAAGTAAGAAACCAACAGTTGTTGCTTGGCCTTCCTGTCTGGTAAAAGCTGAAGTTAGTTTTTGGAAGATCATTTGACCTGGGCTATGAAATGGGATGTTTACATATTTACAAATTTACTCAGAATTTATTCATGTGTCAAATTTTAGAAAATGGTAAAAAGATGTTGATAAAAATCTTGAAACACTTGATACATATGTAAAAAATGCAAAAACTGGTAAAATTCACATTCTCAAAGATTGTAATGATTTAGAAGACAAGATATGAAGCTTTTCATTTAGCCTATTAAGGTAATGTTAAGGTGAGTAAAATTAGTTTAGGTGTGTGAGCTTTTGCTGTAACATTTTCCACAATATGCCCTGAGTTCCACTATGGGCCTTTTGGGTAAGAATTTGTTTCTCAATCATTTTCTTCTTTTTTTAGACATATATATAATTCAGTATAATTTTAGAGACCTCATTATATTATCATTTTGTCCTCTCTGTCCCATTTTTTAAATTTACATCTTTCCTATTTGAATACAAATAATAATGATTTTGTCAGCCATCTGACTGACATATATCTAACATCTTATTTTAACTAGATCTGAAAAAAATGCAACAATTCTAATGAAGTGTGCATGGCAAATATGATAGATAGTCTCGTTTTAGGAGAAGAGACTTTAAAGTGGAATTAATGTACTCAGCACCTGGTTTGCATGGGCTACACCTCAGGCACATCACCATACCTATGGTAGCATTCCAATGAATATAATCCCTTTCCAGACCAGATTACGGAGAGAGCGGATGGCATGTTGGATCCTGAGATATAACAGCCCACAATACATTTATTAAATTTGAGCCTTTCACTTGTTTTCTCAGAACAGTATCACTGTACAAATTTTCAATACCTCCGAGTCCTAATGTTTCGTGAGGAAATATATTTTTGCCTCTAGAATATAAGCTCCAGCAAAGTCTCAGCTCTTGGTTGGTTTTGTTCACCGGTGTTTCTCATGTACCTAGAACCATCCTTAGCACCTCACAGGACACTCTCTGAGCATGCATGTGTGCATAAATAAATCACGTCATAGGCAGGTCTGCTGTTGCAAGGCAGGAATGTGCTCGATTGACTCTGTGTTTCTATTTCTCTTTTCAACCTCTATGGTTGTGCTCATATCACCATACCCTTTATCAGTAGACTCCTATTGCTCAATTATTTTATAGTAAGATTGGAATTTTGAAGTACCTTCTCTTATTTCCCTTCTATGTGAAACAAGAGAAGGAAAACCAGTGTTGATTGCCCATTATGTGCTGGGCACAGTATTGGATGTGGGAACGTGTGAGATTGCATTATGCTGGGCAGACTGAAGTTGGTCTGATGCACCCCAACACTATCTTCCCTCTATCTTCAGAGCAAAGCTACCAGTAATTGGGACAGCTGCAAAAAATTGCTGCAAGGTAGCCATGAATCTATTTAAGGATAAAGCCTAATTTGAAAAATGAGCAGGACATCTATGGGAAACCTTCTGCCAGATCTTGCTTAAGAAAGCAGAAACCATCTTTTACATTTCTGCTGCTAGACGCCTTTATTTTTCTAAAGGAGATGCAGTTCCCCTTTATGTGATTTCTAAGAACAAGGGTGCTAACTTTGTAGTATTATGCTACATAAGAAACTATATATCTCCTTCTGAACAAAACACACTCTATCAGAAGCTTTACAACATTCATGTAGCACTGGACTATAGCAGGTTAGAGTTCCACGTGTAGAGAAGGCATTGTGGAAACAGTTCAGGGTTTGAAACCAAACACATACAGATTCGAATTCCAACTCTACAAGCTAAACTTAGACACTGAGCCTTATTTACCTATAAAGTAGGAGAATTTTTTCAGAACTAATTGCAAGAATTGGAGATATCATAGGCATCCCCTATGAACATAGCAGGTACCCCATCAATGATGCAGTAACAACTGGAAGAGGGTCAGAGTAGGAAATGGTAATATTTCATCTTTAAATCTATATTGCCCTCTTCACCATGTATACAAAATGAGGACTTTTGAATTATGTCTTAAATTCATAGTGCCGATTTAATGCCTACCTTTCTTCCAAGGCTTAATTCAGATTTTACTTTCTGGGGCTACACCATCCAACATCACACATTCTTCCTATAGTGGGAACTGCATTGCCACTGCATGTCAGCCTGTGTTAAATAGCAATTTTGCTCGTTATTCACTCTATGACTTCGAGCAAGTCACTTCAAGTTTCTGAGCTTTAATTTCCTTCTTATTAAAATGATTGTGGGTAGAATACTATGCAGCCATCAAAAGAAATGAAATCTTCCCATTTGCGACAACGTGGATGGAACTAGAGGGTATCATGCTTAGGGAAATAAGTCAATCGGAGAAAGACAACGATTATATGATCTCCCTGATATGAGGGAGAGGAGAAGAGTAAATGAAACAAGATGGGATTGGGAGGGAGACAAACCATAAGTGACTCTTAATCTCACAAAACAAACTGAGGGTTGATGGGGGGAGGGGGTTGGGAGAGGGGGGTGGGATTATGGATATTGGGGAGGGTATGTGCTGGGATGAGTGCTGTGAATTGTGTAAACCTGGCGATTCACAGACCTGTACCCTTGGGGATAAAAATATATGTTTATAAAAAATAAAAATTAAAAAAAAATGATTGTGGGGTTGTATTGAGAATTAAGTAAGATAAATCATGCAAGATGTTACAGACTTTTAAGTGCCATGCTAGTTGTCCTATCTACAGTTATGTAACAAATCAACCACCAGAAATCAGTGGGTTAAAACCATAATGATTCTATATTTCTCTCAGTTCTGAAGTGTGGGCTGTGCTCAGCTGGGCAGTCCTTTCAGCTCAAAGTGGTGTCTGAGGCTGGCTCATTCCCTCACCAGTCTGGTGTGTTAGCTGACGTGGCTGGAACAGCTGGCCTCACCTGAGTATGTCTATTACAAGTGTCCCTTCTGTATGGTGGCTATGGGATCCAAGGAGCATGTTTCAGGAAGACAAACCTCATCATGCCTCTGCTTGCACCATGCTTATTAATGTTGTATTAATCAAAGGAAGCTACAGGGCTAGTCCCCCAGTCAGTGTGTGAGGTGAACACACATGGGCATGAACCCTGGGAGCTATTCTTTATTAGTAACCACAGGTGGGACAGTGTACACACCAACATAAGCAGTAATCTCACTTCACTCCTTTCGCTTTTCATATGCAGGCTTCACATTCTTCCCCCCCGCCCTTTTTTTTTAACATGTGTGGTGTGTCTCCTCATCTCTTTCTGAGAAGATTTTAAGTTCTTGGGTGAGTGTGACTTTGCTCTAGTGTTATTTTCTAGTCCTACAAATCTCCTTCTACTTAAGAAAGCAGAAACCATCCTTTACGTTTCTGATGCTGGACTCCTATATTTTTCTAAGGTGGATGCAGTTCCCCTTTATGTGATTTCTTTATGGTATTTTAGAGTATGTTGGCTTTGGCAACTTTGCATATTCTTTGCAAATTCTTTCCAAGTCTGCCACTCATCAGCTATGCAATCTTAGGCAAGGCACCTAGCTTCTCTGAGCCCACGAAGTGGAGGTAATAATAATCTCTTCCCTTACGTGATTGTTATGAGGATTAAATGAGTTTAATATAAAGGGGAAAGAACAATTCCTGGCCCAGAATAAGATTTGAACATTAGTGGTATAATATTTTTTTGATACAAGGATAACCTGATGTACTTGCTGTATTTGGGTCCAGTTTCTCATCCCTGAGCCCCATTCCAACACCTCATGAAAGGATGGACTTCTGGAGTACTTAATACAAAAATAGTTTACAGCCTCAAAAAGCATGAGAAACATTTTAGGGATAAAATAAAATCAGTTCTATTTTGAACATCACATTCTGATAATACAGTTAAGGCCTTGCTTAATATATGTGTTCATCATTTTTCCCACTTAAAAAAGGAGGAAACTATTTTGTTTATATCCCTAAGCTTTTTGAGTTTGAGTAGTCTTACTTGGTAATTTGCGTTCAATATGTATTAAAGTAATTATGCTAAGATATTATACTTGAGAAGCTAATGACATTTACTAAATTTTTTAATAGATTTCACTTACCTATAATGCCCCATGATACAAAGTGAGCAAGAATATTTTAACATTGTTTACATGTAAAAATTTTCGTGTGTGTATCAAGACCTAAGGATGCTCTGAATTATATTCAAGTTATTCCTGCCACTGTGCCACCCTGTCTAGAATTTAACAGGATTACTTTTGAGCAAAGGTATGCAGCCGGCAGCATCATGCTATCAATTTTCTACTCACATTCCTTCTTTTCCACCCAATGAGTTTTATTGCCTTTGGGTAACAACACTTGTACCCTCTAGTTCACACCACTTCTTTCCTCCTCACACCCACAAACAGAGGTCTGCTGACAAAAGAAAATAGCTTCTCTTTGGAAGAAGATAGGAGAGATAAGACCACAAGTTGTCACTATGGTGAGGGTCAGGACAATTAAGAAGTTGAAATATTAGATAAATTTATTTTGTAAACAATGTCTTAATTAACATTTGGTCTTTTTTCAAATTACGTACTTAAAATCCTTTAAAAAGTATTTCTTTGCTCTTTTGTATTAAGATTCATTAAATTCTCACCACATTTTTCACATATAGGGAATATTTCCCCTGTGAGGTATAACTCCCATGTGAGGAGTTTGCAAACATATTTGCCTTCCTTGACTTTTTAATGGACCTATATTGTTAGTCATCTGATATATGTTTATTTCCTTTCGTTTTTTAATCTTGATCGAAGCATTTTCTTTAAGACATGTGTTTTCTGGAAACAAAAGGACACGTAAAGGGTGCCTGGGTGGCTCAGTCATGTAAGCGTCCAACTCTTGGTTTTGGCACAGGTCACAGTCTCAAGGTTGTGGGACCAGCCCCACTCGGGCTCTGCTCTGGGTGTAGAACTGCTTAAGATTCTCTCTCTTCCCCTCTTTGCCCCTCTATCACTTGCATGCATGCCATCCCTCTCTCTCTATCTCTCTCTCTCTCTCTCTCTCTTTCTCAAAAAATAAAAAATACATAAAGAAAAAGAAAAAGAACGTGTATGTGTTTCAGTGTTCAACAGACATTCATGTGATCCATGCATGGGTTAGAAGGCAGAAGAACAGGTGGAAAAGTGTCAAGAAAAGAAGAGAGACATAATGTTCCTGATGACTAGAGTACAAAAAAAAAAGAAAAATGGTGAAACAGAAAGATTATTTCTGTTTTTTTTAATGATCTAGGAAAAATAGTTTAAAAGTATATTCAAATTGCCCAGGCTTATGTTGTTAATATATAAGAAAAAGCATATAAATCAGAAGATTGTTTGTATTTCCTCTAAAATACATTACTTAACCATTATTTGATTTAGTATATACAATGAACCTGTGCTATTTCTGTGCTAATTTTAAGCATTTATCTAATGGATACTGTTTGCTGGTTATACACACTCTTAAATATCTTAAAGCCTGGTACGACACACAGAAATACGAATGAGTAAGTGGCAAAAACAGTTACAGTTCTCTGGATGAGTGCCTGTGTTTTGCAGAGTGAGGTGGCAGCAGAGATTTGTCAGGAAAACATTTGGAGAAGACAAAACACTTGAAAATTCAATGGTAGTCCCTAAACTTACCTTTTGGTTAAGGGATCCTTTGAGCTCAAAAATAGGAAAAATAGAAGAGAAACGTGTTGAGTTAAGCAAAGAGAAAGCAAGATGATAATTCCCCCCTGATTAAATCAAGATCTATAACCTTAAAGACAAGAACTAAAAATACACTTTTCACACATTTATCAAGGTATATTTGAAATGTTACCAGGAAATGTTTTCTAATTTTGTGGAGGAAAAAAACCCAGTTTACAAAAAGCCTAATTTGGTGCATCTTTATCCATCCAACAGTCTTCATGTGGTTCCTTCCCACTTGCCATCCCCACCACCCCCCGCCCCCGCAGGCATTATTGGGTATAAAATGGTAGGGAAGAAAACCAGAGTCCCTGCCCTCATAGAACTTGGAGTGAGCCTGAACGAAATGTTCACCTCGTCTTTTGTAGTCCCTTTATGAAACCCAATGCTTCACGAAATCCAGTGGCACAAACCATAAAAGCTCCTGTGTGCTTTATAAACTGTGCAAGCAGTCTTGTCAGCTTTCTGGAGATGTCCTAATATCATTAGAAAGCGAATTTGCATTTAATATCTACTTAACTCAGGTCATATTGTTTTCTGTTTTGACTTTAACAACAAAATGTGATTGGTAATAACAATAAAATGGGCACAGTTATTTAGAAGGGAGTGTTTATGTCAAGAAAATTACAGAGGCAGATAGAGATTTGCACGGAGATGGCGTTTTTCCAGTGATCGCTCTCTGGATGTCTGTGGAGCAGGTTTGATTCAGGGCTGGCTGCTGTTTGAGAGCTCCTTTCCCTGCAAAGAGAAGGTCTGCTGCTACACGGAAGGATGTTTGATCTGCTCCTCTGTGGTTTCATCGTAACTGCCATGGCAACACCAGCAGGGCTAGCCCACGCTGCTGTCAACATTCAGGAGAAGTTCTGTCTTACTTTTGCAGGACTGCTCCTACACATGCTAGAGAGCATTCCCAATTCGTCAGATGGGTATATTTTTTAAAATGCTTTCCTGGGGAAGCAAAGTGAGTATTTTGAGAGACAATCATGATCGTTTTTTAGCCTGCTGCATGAATTTCAATTGCCTTATCCAAGGAGCATTTCCAGGTTTTATGGGACCTTGATGCTCATACAATTGGAGAAGGAAATGGTACTTTAAAAGAGAATACAAAATTACAGTTTCAGAATTAGATACAAAATGAATATTTACTAGAATAAAAAAAAAAAGTCGCATCCCATTACAAATTTAAGAGAGCTGATAAACACCATAGGTATCATTAAAATCAAGAAAAATAACCTTGCGTTGCTTTAATTAACTGTCAGAGACACTTCTGTAATAGTTTTTCCCTATAATTTCCTGCATATATATTCATTGATTTCCTTTTTACAAAGGACTTTGTAAGATCATTTTCTGTAGAGAAATTAGAAGATAACTCAGTCTTTCTACTAGCATGTTGATCGAAATCATTTTTTTTTAATTAGTGACTTTCTAAAATAGCTTCTTTCAGCTTCAAGACTCCCTATTGATTATGACATAAAAATTCTTAGAACAGTTGCAAACTTGGGGAAATCCTTTGTCAAGTTTATTTCATATACAAACTGTCAGATTTGGAAGAACACTTCACAGACTGGTTTTTGGCTCTGAGAGTTTCACCCTGGTTTCCTCCTCGACCACTCACATTGTACAGGGTCAGGAGCCAGAGGACACCATCATGTTATAGACAATAGACTGTATTAATTTTGCTGAACGAGTGAGGGATCCTGACATTTGAGCTCCGCTAGCTTCACTGTGAATCTGCTTCTGCTTGTGATAAACAACCTTTGCACACCAGACTCCCTTAGACTCAGTCTGGCCCAAAGGAGAGCCAGCATCTTGTAAGATTTACTAAACATTCCTCTCAGGCATCTCAGCGCCATCCCACCTTTATTTCCCTTAGCTGTGTTTCCTCTTTATCAGACCAAGGACCCACAGGTCATGAGGCAGATAAGACAGAGGAGCTGAAAAAATGTGCATGCCTCATTTGGACCATCTCCAGTGCTCTGATCTTTGTTCTTGTTATCAAGGCTTTCCAAAAATTATTTTAGAGAATGGGCTAAGCTTACATCTCTGAGATTTTAGCTGTGTTTCTTCCTTTTTTACTTTATTTTCGTGGAAGACACGTAACAGAACTGAGATGCACAGTGAATATGATAGAGAGTGAGTGCCGGTGACTTCAGTGAATATTGATCAAAACACTCCTTCTCTGGTGTGTGTGATGGTGAGACTTTTCAGGGAAGTGCTGCCAACGTTTACTCAGCACAGTCTCTAGAATGTTAAATGAAACATAATACAGCCTTATCACCAAGATGTTGGAATATGCAGAAAGTGGCAGGAAGCTTTCATTCAACCACCAAACTGACTCTTCTATTCTCCTTCCCAGTTTTGCACCATGCTAATAGCTGTGCTGATATGATGAGGTAAGAGTATCCACTGACTGCACAGTTATTGTTTCCTTCTGAGCATTTTGAGAAAGAGCCCCTATTTTTTTTCCAGCTTGTACTGCAGCCACATATCTTTAATTAACTATAGTATGGAGTAAAGCTTACAAGATAGATGTGAGCCAGTTTACTATTCTGTTACACAAGGCACAAATGTTTTAGGCAGTTTTTACTTTCACTTGTAGTAACGCCATATTTTAAATGGAACATCACTACTTTCCTTGGCACATTTTAAAAACCCTCTGCATAGCACTGAGTAGTTAACCATGAGAAAGCCAGCAGTGAGGAAAGTGGAAAGTGAGTTACGTGTCTAATAAACCAGAATTCAACATATAGCCAGAGCCTCTGGGTTCTAGTCAGGGGTCAATCCAATATATCCATAAATATGTTATAATAAATCTGGAAATATAAAAGATTTTAAATCGGTCATGTAATGAAAGGTCAGCATTACAGAGTAATAGAAGCAATCTTATTAACTCTGTTTTTGTTGTATAATTTGTTTACATTGGAAAAGACCAAATGTCCAACCTTCTTGTTTATAGATGAGAAAACGGACATCAAAAAAAAGCTAAATGAACTGTCCTAAGCCTACAACCTTCTAGTGATGGTCAGGACTAAATTCTACATCTACTTTAAGTCTAAGAGTCTTACCCCTGAAATATCTTTCTCTATCAATTCTGCAATGATGACTAATTTTATGGGAAATGACAACTCAGCTTATGAATTAGACTGAGCAGGGCGTCTGATTTCCGCAGAAATTCCTGTTTGCAGTTGGCACCATATTTTCTGTTGCTCATAGTGGATGAATATCGAAATATCAACTCTTGAAAACTCTGAGATTTGGTGGTTGAAATTTTCCATAAAACCCTACATAACGCCTCTGCATGTTTTTGAGCTACTGGTATTGGTTTCCCTTCGGCTGCTTTTACCAAGTCATCACAAGCAGTGGCTTTAAACAACACACAAAATTTGTTATCTCATAATTCTGTAGAGTGGGAGTTTGACATGGGTCTTACAGACTAAAATTAAAATGTCAGGCGGGTGTATTCTTCCTGGAGGTTCTAGGGAAGAGTCCATTCCTTTGTCTTTTCTGGATTCTAGAAGCCACCTACATTTCTTGGCTAATAGCCTCTTCTTCCATTAGCATAATGTCTTCCAATCTCTGTCAGTCTCTAACTCTCCTAACTCCCTCTTTAAAAAAAAAAAAAGAAAAGAAGGGGGGCTCTTGTGATTACATTAGTTTCAACTGGATAATCCCAGATAATCTCCTCATCTCAGAATCCCAACACTCTTATCTACAGAATCTGTCCCATGAAGCAGCATGTTTGCAGGTTCCAGGGATAAGCATGTTGTCATGTTTCTTTTTCTGCAGAAGAGGACATTATTCTGCTTATCACACTGCCCGCTTAACTAAAAATTACTGTTTAAATTGTTCTTCATTATATTTTGCTTTAGTTTTCAGTTTCTTTGGATTTATCAGGAATAGAATCTATAAGTAGTTGTTTTTCCAGAAGCTTGTCCCAAATAAATATTTATAGTTTTCACCACTTAAAAGATAGGTTTACTACTCTTACTAAAAATATAGTATTATACTCCATTCTTATAATGGAGACCTCACTTTCTATACACTTATTTTTGGGGTTTTTGTTTTTGCTTGTTTAAATATTTTATTTATTTATTTGAGTGAGAGAGCAAGCAAGAGAGAGAGAGCATGAGAAGGGGAGAGGCAGAGAGGAGAGAGAAATAGACTCCCTGCTGAGCAGGGAGCCTGATGCAGGGCTCCATCTCAGGATCCTGGGATAATGACCTGAGCCAAAGGCAGATGCTTAATTGACTGAGCCACCCACGTGCCCCTATACACTTATTTTTTGTAGCAAAAAAATAAGGAGAAAAAAGATTAAAAGAAATGAAATCATGAGATAATACTTAGCTTGTAAGAATAGAGAACTCCTAGATTCTTCAAAGGGTAAGAGAAACAACTCCCCGCCAAATTAGAAAAGCATTTATATGATATTGTATTAGTTACTTAGAACTGCCATAACAGATTACCACAAACTTGCTACCTCAGAACAACAGGAATTTATTCTGTCATTGTCCTGGAAGCCAGAAACTTGAAATCAAGTTGCTGGAGTCTCCCAGGAAGAATCTTTCCTTGCCTCCTCTAGTCTGTGCTGGCTCCCGGCCCTTGGCTTGTGGCACCACTCCAATCTCTAACCCCAGCTTCTCATTACTTTCTTTATGTTGCCTTGTGTCCTTTTTTGTCTCTTATAAGGACTCTGTAATTGGATTTAGAATGCATCCTTACCTTAATTACACCTCCAAAGACCACATTTCCGAGTAAGATCACATTCTGGGGTTCCGGATAGACATGAATTTTAGGAGAACACTGTTCAACCCACTGCAGATATAAATATGTATTAAAGATTTCTTTATAATTAACTGGTATGTGGTTTTTTTCCCCACTTGTCCTTGCTTTAAAAAGTAAATAACAAATAATTAACCTTCTTCTTCCTCAATACTATGGGCCTTTCTTCTGTCAGTTGTTAGTATTGGCCTTGTTCTTAGAAATTCTCTCAATGCTAAGTAATAATAAGAAGAAGGAAGATAATAATGATTTTCATTGGATGCTTTTTACTACATTCCTGGTGTAGTTCTTGATACTTTACATTCAACTCCATGACAACCAGGTGGTTTTTATTATTCTTCTCTTACAATGAAAAAAATGGTGTTCAAAAAAGTTCAATAATTTGGCCAACATTACACATGTAGGAGGTGGAAGAGGTCAGAATCAGACCTTAATTACAGAATATTTCTCCTTTTCCAGTCCTGCAGAATCCTCATCACAAGGTCCATTCTGTCTCCATTTGTTTCCCAAACACAATCATTCTTCATTTCACATTTTTTAATTCACCTCCAGCCTTATGCACCAGCAACTGACCGTTAATGCATAGCCTTCTAGCTTTGTGCAAGCAATCTATAGCAACAACAAGTACAGCTTCAAGAGTCTGAAGAGTAGGGATAAAAAGGAGAAAACAAACCAACCAACAAACAACATGTCCATAAACCATGTTATTGGATTTGGGAACCACAGGAAGCAGATGGGAAATGCTGAAACATTTCTTGAGACATTGAGAAAAAACATTGTCTATTAAATTAGAAAGGATTTTAGGATTCTGGTCTTAGATCACAAATGAAACAAAAACAGTTTCAGGAAAACACAACTGTTTGTGAGTAAAGTAAATTATCCAAAAATTCCTTGACTTACTATATGACCTCACTTTGGAAAAAAACGTGCTTTTTTTTTTTATTTTTTTTTAATTTTTTTTTTTAAGATTTTATTTATTTATTTGACAGACAGAGATCACAAGTAGACAGAGAGGCAGGCAGAGAGAGAGAGGGAAGCAGGCTCCCTGCTGAGCAGAGAGCCCGATGTGGGACTCGATCCCAGGACCCTGAGATCATGACCTGAGCCGAAGGCAGCGGCTTAACCCACTGAGCCACCCAGGTTCCCAAAAAACGTGCTTTTACTAGAAGGTGTTTGGGGTACCTGGGTGTCTCTCTCAGTAAGCATCCAACTTCAGCTCAGGTTAGGATCTCAGGGCCCTGGGATAGAGACCCCTACCCTCCCACCACCACCTCTCACCTTCTGCCTCAGCAGGGAGTCTGCTTGTCCCTCTCCCAGACCCTCAGCCCCTTCCCCCACTGCTTGCTCTCTCTCACTCTCTCAAATATGTAAATACAAAATCTTTCAAATAAAAAAAAAAAAATAGAAGGTGCTTGACCTTAAAAGGCTCTTTACCTTGTGAGGTAATTTTGTAAGTAAACAAACTAATGAAAATAGAAAATAAAAAATAATATTGTTACCATGTTTTTTGCTAGACAAAACTGGAAAAAAATAAACCTCTCAAATACTAGGAAGGAAGGTTTAGGGAATAGGAAGGTATTCAGGATGTTGATAGGTTCAGCAACTGGATGGCTCTACCTTTGGTTAGCATTTCATTTAAGGAGAACTTTTTAAATGTTTCTTCTTTTCTTATTATTTTATATTTCCCCCACTGGTTCAAAATTTTACTCATTTATATAAGGAATTCTTCCTTTTTTTTATTAAGTGACCTATTATTTTCCAATTGTAAGTTTTTCCTCATTTTGTAAGAGAATACAATAAAACAAGGAGTCAGGGAATATGTGTGGAATATCCATCTTTATTTACTGAATAAATAAAAGGTTCTCTTGCTTAAATCGTTCATCTAGGACTCAATCCTGAATCCTCCACTCATTTTTCACCCTGTCCCTTGGTGATTTCAGAACAAGCCATGAGTATTACTAACGTCTGTTGAATGGCTGAGAGCCAAAGCCCGTGCTCCAGCAGAGATCTTACTCCTGAGGATCTTACTTATATCAAACCACCCATTGCACTGGACCATTTGGACACCTGGATGTCCCTGGTCATCTTAATTGCCACATATCCAAACCTAAACATATCGCCCTTTACCCCAAACCTGACCCTCTTGTGGATGGTACCTCTAACCTCCCATTCAAACAATTCAGACATTTGGGGGTCATCCCAGGTGTTTTCTTCATAGTCAGGATTTAACTGGTCACCAAGTCTGGAGAAATCTGTCTTCTAAACATTTCCCATTCCATTCTGCTTATCTTCATTTCCTCTGTTCATCTACACTGTAATAGCTCTATGCCTAAACTCTGGTTTCCATTGTCATATGGTTTCATAAAACTGAAATCTTTCAGTGGTTTGCCCTAACTTTCAACCTTAGATCAATAATAATGATGATTGATTGCCATTTTTTTGTTTATTATATCTCAAATACTATTCTAGACACATGACATTCATATCTTTGCATTAGCTCTCGTCTGACATTAATTTCATAAGATGGATATTACTCTAATTTTATAAATGGAAAAACTGATTTTCAAAAAGCCCAGATTACTTACCCAAGACTAGTTAGCCCAGCTAGTGTTGAGCCAGTGTTCAATCCTAGAAAGGCCTGGCTGTGAAGCCTTCTGTTCTACTGAATCTGTTGCTGAATTAATATTCATGAAACTGGCACATGAGGCTCTTTGAAGATCTAGAACACCAGCTGCTGAGCGATACCAAGGTATTTGGTATTTCCTTTTCTTTCTTTCTTCTCTTTTTTAACTTCATACTTATGTACATTTTTTTATAATTATACAATAATACATTCAGGTTTTTAATTTTTCAAATAAAGAAAAAATAATTAGAATAAATTATCCTTCTTCTACACAGTCTCAGTCTCCACCCAAGAAAGCTAATCACCTTTCACACTATGGTTTGACTATGAATCCATTTGATCTAAAGATTTGTGTCTCCTCTGCTCTGAGACGTTTCCTTCTATTCTTTCTTTTTATTAACTCTGATCTCTCCCTCTGGAACTCCTATAGAACAATCTCTATGCCACAGTCTGTTCTGAAGATTTGGTAAAGCTGATGGAACTACACTTAAAATTGTGCAAAATTACATATATAAGGATTACAAAGGAAGCAGATTCTATTAAAATTCAGTTATCAAAATACTATAAAGTATGATATGTAATTTTATTCTTTATGAGCGTATCCATAAAATTATCTAACAACAGATTTAATAGGTATCTAAATTCTGAAGTAGTGATGAACAGAAATTATATTTTGAGATAACTGCAGCAATATATACTGTCATGTGAAAAATACCTGTAATTTCCATTGTTAGTAATGTCATTTGTTCTGCCAATACTGCTATGATTTTTTTTTCCTCTCTTTTCCTAATTGAAGAAAATACTACATTTCAGTTAGAGTTTATTGGAAAAAAAGTGTATTTCTTTTCCTCTCCAAGGACACCTTGAAATCCATTCATAGCCTTACGTTATTGTTACTGGGATTTTAGAATTCTTTACTATCATCAATGTTACTTACATTTTCTTTCATACTTTCCAACTCTTTTGTCTTTTTATACAGTGTCCTAGGATTGGCTGTCTATTTAGATATTTTATTCCATGGTGAAGGGAATTTATCATATTACATTATAATCCTTTTTTTCTATTTTTTTATGCCCTGCTAAAATTTCATGTCTAAAGTAATGAGGAAATTACAGGTGAATGCATTTAATCACCCAAAGTAAAGTTTCCAAAAGAGAGAGAGAGAGAAAAATTGCAGGGAGGTGAACATAGTCTTCCATCAGTCTGCTTTAATTGGAATGGTATTAAGGAACATTTTGTATATCAGTAAAAGTGGTTATTAGATAATCATTCTTTGTAAAAGATTAAATAAAGCTAGAGAAGATCCTAAAATCCAGAAACTATAATCCTAATTTAACCTTTGCTATTATTTTATGTTTAGTCTGTGAAACAATTCAGTAGTTGTTTAAATTGGAAATGACAATATCTCTATGAAACTACCTTCGTGAAAACTACAAACAAATAAAAAAAATCACCAAGTACTCTGCAATAGAATTATACTGGTATGTTATGCGGCAAATAGTTAAGAGGTGATTTCTCCAAAGAGAAACTACTTCCTTGTGTAGAAGAAAAGAAGATGGGGTGGGGAGAGGAAGAAGTAGGCCAGGAAAAGAGGATGTTGCTTTTAAAGAGTAGACTAAAAAGCATTTACCAAACAAAATAAAATGCACACAGCCAGATTGGAATCTCATTTGCCTTTGTAATGACAAGTTCTTTATATGTGTTCATTATGTTTTAAATGTTTGCATTGTGTTTAATTCTCATAGTATCATACAGGAGTACAAAAGACAAGGGAGCAGAGCTATGGTTAACCTGTCAGCCAGTGTTGACAGCCAACCTAGCTGATCACCTGTGTGCCTTCTAAATGACAGGTGACTGACTACTCTTCATATCATTCTGCTTTACTGTAACTATTCACGGAAGAAGGCAACCAGAAGATACATCAAACTTCAAAGTAATTGTCCATTTTTTTTTTCTGTTGCCATCAGCTAAGGCTCCCATTCTGATACATACCCAGCCATCCTTCCGTGTCCACACAACCCTATAGCACTTGCTTATGGTATCTCTTATAACAACCCTGTTGTGGATATCTTGAGATGTAATCAAATGTTTAACTTTTCATGGATGCATATAATTATTTTTGCCTTCTTTTCACTCATCACATAACATTTTCACAACTGGAACAAGTTCAGCTGTCTGTGATTTAGGAGCAAAGCCCAGCTTGACATTTACTTGCAGCGTAAGTTTGGGGAAAATATTGACTGGCTCTAAGCTTCACTCAGTTCCAATATGTGTAAAATGAGAATTCCAGTGACTAGGATACAGTAAGAACTAAGCAAAAATGTCTGTATTATTATTATTCCTCTACCTTGTCATTCTCTTGAGAACTTAATCTCAAGTTCAGTGACTTAATCTGGAGTTCTTCTTACTTGTACACCTTTTACTGCCCTGAAGTTTGCACAGCTAACTTTCTCAATTCTTTCTGGTAAATAATATAACCATAAAATATTCTCCTAATATTCTAAGATTCCTTTGTTATTGTATCACCTATATTTCCATTTTAAGACCATATACAATGCGATAAATTGTGCAGATCATTTGCTATTCAGAGAGACGTTAATATCAAAGACTTCTACCTACTACTTTATTGATCACCTGTGGTGTGGCAGACACTGTGCTAGCTGTTTGTTTTCTTTGCCTTATCACCAAGGTTCAAAATCTACAAGGAGGGTATCATGACACTTATTTTACAAATAAAAAGACTAAAGTCTTAGTGTTAAAGAAATGATGGGTGTTCTTTCAACATCTGTGTGACAGCACTGAGTTTGAGATGAGATCTATCTCCAAAACCTACACCCTTCCCACTCATTACTTTTGTGTTCATTATCTAGGTCAGTATTGAGCCATTCGAGGTGAATGGGCCCCAATAAATGTAATTTCTAGAAATATTTTAAAAGAGTATGTTCACTGTATAGTAAATTCTCCTTAGTATACTAAGGAGATTTAGGACACTACTAACACTCCTCTTACCCCAGTTTGGATCTCCTAAAATATAAAGGAGATTGAAGAAGGCCCAAGTTAGTATTCTAAGACGATTTTCTAGATGGAAGTAAAAATTGCACTTGTTTTGTTTTTATAGTCTTAAGTGATACTCAATGTTTTGTTTAATAAGTATCCAATTTGACATGTCAGTTAGGTATTATTGCTGGTGAAAAAAAGTGATTTGTCTCATTTTTGGATATTAGTCTCAGATTTAATATATCACATGGACATTTATGAAGCTGTTGTACATACAACATAATTAATTGAATATTGATCTGGTTTATTGCTTGTGTATTTAGTTTAAAAACATATCTGTCTCAGTATTTAATATGCTTGGTTTGATATTCGGCATTTTGGTTCACTGTTTAAGTGTATAATTTGATAAGAAATATATTGCTTGTGGCTATGCAGAAAATTATAAAAGATTATTAGTAAACAGTGAACAGATGTATTATTATTCGGAAATACACATATTTACAGTAGTAATCTAAAGTGAAAATATGTTTCAAAGAGATGTTTGTTTTGTTTAAGTATACATAGGTTTCTTAGCTTCATTTAATTAAACAACAAAGAAGAATAGGCATAGAAGGCCTCCCAAAGTCAACTGTTTTTTTAAACAAATGATATAGTCATCTACTTTATTGAACCTCTTCTTATGTAATAGGAACTAATTTATGTATTCCTGATCATCTGTCACTTGAAGTAAACATATTTCTATTTGTGGTTTCTGTGTGTTTCCATCTTGAAAATCTACAGCTCTAAAACATCATGATGAATGTTTTCTGATCTTGTTGATAGGGAAACAGGATGCAAGAAACTCACTAGCTTCTCCAAGGAAGCATTAGGAGTCGATATATTTTAAGCTTAAGTATAAGATTGTTTTGCCTGACTCACCCATAGAATGAATTTTAATGCTCACTTGCTCGCTTGTGGTTTCTCTTTCCTAGGAAGGAACTTCCTGTAATTCCCTCACAGCCTTATTCATTGTTCATCATCCTTATGAAAGCAGTCACTCTAGTAAATCTATCACACAACCCAGCAATCCCAAGACACTCTTCATTGTCTATTCTCTTTTGGCTTCCAAATTTCTTACCTTGTAGGTCTGGCTGCTTCTTCCACTGTTTTGAAACCAAATATGTCTTTCTGCTTCAGTGAAAGTCCTTGCATAGGTACTTATTCTTTACAACCATATTTTAGTCACTTAGTTATATTCTTGTTATATTCTGTGTTTTGAACCTAAATTTCCATCTCCTGCATTACAATATTTTTTGCCTACTTTCCCTTCAAAGAGAGAAATCCCTGAATTAAAAAACAACAACAACAAAAACAAAAAACCTGTTTCATTGGAAGCCTTCTAGTAGTTAGCCCAAACTAATGGACTGAAGCCTATTCCTTACTAATACTGATAGGAAAGACTAAAAAGCATGGATGGTTAACTGTGAAAAGACAATTGATTATTACGTGCTATATACATTCTCTTGTATGACCTACCTGACGACTGACTTAAGGATTATCATCAACTCTGTGGAAACTGAATCTCATGAAAGTTACCAGAGTCCAATGAGAGGAATATCAGGTTTCACATTTCCTGCCAACTGGTCTCACTCTAGACACTATTTTCTCAGATACCAAACAATATTACTTATTTTTATAGCTTCCACTCTACATTATTCCACAACTTTATGAAATTATTTAATCCCTACCAGCTGCCATCTCTCATTCTTTCTCTCTTTCCCTCATGTACTTGTTCTTTTTCATCCTTCCTCCCTAATTCAACCTTTTCAATGTTTATTTTGCTCTGCTTAGCACAGAGGGATATTTTTCTTAAATTGCAGTCTCTAAGAGGTTTATAATTAGTTTCTTATTGAGACAACAATAAATAATAGCCTTTCTCTCTTTTAAGTTGCTGCTCTGTTGCTTCTTTTCAACTTAATTTCTCCTGATTACTTTTGCTGATTTAAAGATCTAACCTAATCCTAAGCATATTTTCTTATATGGGCATAATTATAATTATTTACATTTGCATTTTAATATGGACTTTAAACATTTTTGCTGTTTCTACTAAAATGCATTCTCCTTGAAGGCAGGGTAATATTATGTACCTCTAGATACAAGCTAAATCTAACTTCTGTCTTCTATATCTTCTTTAATAGTTCCCTGGTTTTTGTTTATGTCTTATTCAGACAAAATAATGCAGACTTGTGTGCTTGCATGTATATATGTGTGTTTAGAGAAAAGATGCAGCAAAATGGATGAAATGTAGCTTCACAATGAGTATATATTTTATTTGTCTTTTTTTATTTATATTTTCTCAAGGTATAGAACAAGACTCACTCTAATCTGTCACTAAATAACTCTAACCCTTTCTGATCATTTTCATTTCTCAATGACTACATATATAATTTTGACTACAAAAATCATACTGGGTTAAACATTGCTATAAAATGTTATTCCTAATTTAATTCCAGAATTTTCATGATACTATTTTTTTTCCACTTCTGATCTACCACCTTCTAGACTATTGTTACACAGTCCATGTTCAGCAAATATTATTGGATTGGATTGAAAGTGAATTGCCTGCATCATTCTGTTTAAGAGTTCAGCATCTATTCCACAAGAAAACTCAACAGAATTAGATCTGGAAAAGAAAAAAAATTTAAAGTTGTGTCACTAATGGGCACTTGTATGAGTAAAAGAGTTAAAAGTGTTTCACCTAAAATGTAGAGTTAGACCAGTCACTTCAGGTGTACTTCAGGTAAATAGATTACAAGTAAATTGCAGGCATTTCTTTAAGTGAAAAAAGCTTTTAGATGATTACATAAGTCTCATGAAACTAATTTTATCATCATTGAAACTCCATGTAATTTTCTCCTAAGTAAATTTCACTTCCACTTAAGATTGTGATAAAATAATCCTAAAACTATGGCTTCTATTTGCTTCCATCAGTCTGCTGGGAAACAATGTGATTATCGACATAAAAAAGAAAGTTAAACTCCAATTCCAGTATTAGCCAAGTATCTTGTATCAGACTAACTCTCTCAAAAAAGCTGACAGAAACTGTAAAGGATATGACCTTTGAAAGAAGGCAACTGAACAAAAAGAGATTCACATTTATATGGTTTTCTCCCTGAGCACATTTCCAGGGCAGCTAAAACTCAAGAAAAAAGTTTCAGTTTTATAGGCTTGCAGGGTCATAAGATCGAGTTCAGGGCTGCCAAGATAGCTGAAAATTAAGAGGGAATCCCAGAGAGAAGAGCCACAGAAGGAAGAACCACAAAATCTACATACAAATAAAGGGGCAACCCACAGAGTGGAAGAAGATATTCGCAAATGACAGTGCAGACAAAGGGCTGATATCCACGATCTATAAAGAACTCCTCAAACTCAACACACACAAAACAGTTAATCACGTCAAAAAATGGTCAGAAGATATGAACAGACACTTCTCCAAAAAGGACATACAAATGGCTAATAAACACATGAAAAAATGTTAATCATCATTAGCCATCAGGGAGATTCAAATCAAAACCGTGTTGAGATACCACCTTACACCAGTTAGAATGACCAAAATTAACAAGACAGTAAACAACAAGTGTTGGAGAGGATGTGGAGAAAGGGAAACCCTCTTACACTGTTGGTGGGAATGCAATTTGGTGCAGCCACTTTGGAAAACAGTGTGGAGATTCCTTAAGAAATTAAAAATAGAGCTTCCTTATGACCCTGCAATTGCACTATTGGGTATTTACCCCAAAGTTACAGATGTAGTGAAAAGAAGCACCATTTGTACCCCAGTGTTCATAGCACCAATGGCCACAGTGACCAAACTGTGGAAAGGGACAAGATGCCCTTCAAGGGATGAATGGATAAAGAAGATATGGTCCACATGTACAATGGAGTATTATGCCTCCATCAGAAAGGATGAATACCCAACTTTTGTATTAACATGGACGGGACTGGAAGAGATTGTGCTGAGTGAAAAAAGTCAAGCTGAGAGAGTCAGTTATCACCCAGCAGTTCCAATCTTAGGTATTTACCGAGGAGAGATTAAAACTGTCATCCATAAAAGACATACAATCATGTTTACAGCAGCTTTATTGTAATAGCTCCAAGCAGGAAGCAATCCAAATATCCAACAACAGGACAATAGGCAAACAAGTTATGATCTATTCAGGCCACAGTATTACAAGAAATAATCAAGGAAAGAACTATTTATGACAAATAAATATGGATATATCTCAAAAGCACTATATTGTTGAAAGAAGCCAAAGACAGAAGAGTACAACCCTTTGGTTTATTTGTATGAATTTCAAGAACTGGCAAAGCTAATCTATTATGATGATACAAATCCAAACAGTGGTGAAGTTTGACTGGAAGAGGGCAAAGAAGGGGCACCTGGGAGATTCAGTTTGATTCACCAGCTGGCTCTTGATTTCAGCTCAGGTCATGATCTCAGGGTCCTGGGATGGAGCCCCATGTCAGGCTCGGTACTCAGCAAGGAGTATGCTTGAGGATTCTCTCTCTCTCTTCCTCTCTCCCTGTCTGTCCCCCACCCCCTTTGTGTATATTCTCTCTCTCTCAAATAAATAAGTAAATCTTTAAAACCATATGGTTTCACTTACTTGTGGAGCATAAGGAATAACACAGAGAACACTGGGAGATGAAGAAGAGAAGTGAGTTGGGGGAAATCGGAGGGAGAGACAAACCATGAGAGACTGTGGACTCTGAGAAACAAACTGAGGGTTTTGGAAAGGATGGGGGTAGGGGGTTGGGTGAGCCTGGTGGTAGGTATTAAGGAGGGCACATATTGCATGGAGCACTGGGTGTGGTGCATAAACAATGACTCTTGGAACACTGAAAAATAAATTGAATTAAAATTAAATAAAAGAAAAAATCTTTTAAATTTTTTTTATTTAAAGAGGGCAAGGAAAATTCCTAGGGTGATGGAAATGTTCTGTATCTTAATTGGGATCATGGATTCACATGTGTATTTTTAATCAAAACTTACTCAATTAGCCATTTAAGATTTGTGTTTTTCATGATATGTAAATTTTATGTCAATAAAAATATTAGAGTTGTTTGTACTATGGTATTTGGATTGGATTTGGGTTAAATATAGCATGATTTTTGGTTTGGATAGGATTAAATGATTTGGATTAAATCTAGCATAGCCAGATTGTAAGAATTAAAGACAGAGAATATACCTATTCTAGGGAGTTCTTGACTCAGCACCTCCCCACATGCACATCATTCTATCATCATATTATCATACCATAGAAATGTGGGTGTCCTAGAATTTTCATGCCTTTTTCTTCATTCCTATTCCTTAATCTTATTTCCTTTCCTGCTTTTTACCTTTTTCATAAATTGGGAACTGCTCCAAAAACTGAGGACCATTTTTAGCTAAGGCATCCCTGTTAACACCGATCCCAGTGCTGAATTGTTTTTACATGCTGGTAGTTTCCAAAAGTTCATCTACAAGAAAGAACAGTAATTGAATCTGTACAAGATTAAACCAACCAAAACATGAGTTTTGTCTGTATTTTTGAAGCTTCAGTGAAACTTCAAAAGCATTTCTTATAAAATGCTTACTGGGATTCTGTTTCATTTCTAACCAAAATTTGTGCTCTTTCTTTCTTTGCCTCTCTGTAAATCTTTATGATGATAATTTTTTCATCAAGCCACTTTATAGAGTTTGATCCAAATTGATGAAAAAACTCTCTGGTTTCTCTTAAAAAAAAAAAAAACTATTTTTTGGGGGGTAACCAAATTATTAAGAATAAGCCTGTTATATTACAGCTTTATTTTTCTCACTGCTGGCCCAAGAGATTGGTGTGATACCGAGTTGTGACAACTGATCACCATATAAATTCCTTTTTAATGCTCTTCTGTAATGTGTAATAGACTGTGAACTACCATCATCTTGAAATGTCATCATGTTTCCACAACATGACAAAGAAATAATGTGAAAATGCTGAATTTAGTAATTTAAAATCTGCCATGAGCAGTGAGTGATATCACCAGCACCAAGTCTTAATCTAAGAGTTAGTTTACTCATTTTCCACTTCATTTTATAAGAAAATCTTCCCATTTGGTTTTTAGGGAGGATTGTGATATTACACAGGACTTTTTAGTATTAAGCAATAGCCAAGTGCTAAATCTTTTCCTTAACTCTCAAATAAATATTCCTTCTTGAAGCAACTATTTCAGTTAAGTATTGTTTGTACAGTGAGTCTAGAAAAAAAATTCTCTGCCTTCAAGATGATTTTGATGAAATTGGGAATAATAACATATACATATGAAGGAGTTAAGTAGAAATCTGAGGCCATCTATGGTTAAATGCTGAAAATGGCTGTTTCCCTAGTGATTCTAGGAGAATGCAAAGTCATACTCCTTCATAGAAGCAAATACCTTCCTATTACTGGTGTCATTATTATAGACACCAGCCATATGGTTATTTACATGTAAGTGGATTAAAATTAAATAAAATTTAAAATTCAGTTTCTTAGTCACACTAGCCACAATTCAAGTGCTCAGTAGCCATATGTGGCTAGTGTGACTACCATATTGGACAATAGAGATGTAGAACACTGCCAATATTTCAAAACATTCTATTGAACAGTGATGTCTGAGTCATACCTATAACTTGATGAGTCTGGAGTTATACACTTCACAGAAGATGGTGTAATGTAATAATGTTACATTACTTATACACCTTTATCTTGAGAGAACACTATGATCTATTTGTATATGGGAGAATTTTTGAGCTGTGACAACTTTCTGTCCTTATTTGGTCCTTCTCATCAATGTTGGAGAATTGGAATATAGTAATTGTTGAATGAATAGGGAGTTCAAAGTATGGTGGTCTTAGTGACCCAAAGAAAGGAAATGAAGCAATTTTACATAAATAAGAAGTATGTATCAGGTGCTTGCTCCTGATAATATGCCTAGGCTAGGCATAAGGGAGGCAATGGGACTTGGGTGAAGATGCAGTCCCAGCCTGCCAGGAGTTTCCAACTACATGGGCTTGAGCAAAATGAAGAGGCAATTATAATCCAGTGCACTAAAGGACTGTTACAGGAATACATACAAGGTGTAATGAGGTCATATAGGAGGGACACTAACCTAAGCCTGGAAGTCAAAAACTTCCAGGAATAAGTGACATCTAAATTGATCTCAATTTTGAAAGGATTAGTACAAGTTAAAGCAGTTAGGACAAAGTAAGACTGAAAGAAAAGAGTGGATAGGAAAACATTCCCAGCAAAAGAAAATGAGTATGAATGAACCAAGGGCAAGAAAGCATATAAGCCATTTAAAAAACTACAAGCATTAGGAATCAGAGCTGAATCCCAAAAAATGAACCCAATTGGAGATAAAGTTGACTTGTTATGAAAGTTGGGATGCACATTTTAGGATTTATTTTATTTTACAATGTGGTTTCAAAAGTAAATTGTCTACCTAATGTACTTTCAGAACATGTACACACATACCAGTTGAGAGCATGGTTTGGGAAGGAAAGTGTAGACATATAGTTGGCAAGACCTAGCAATTCTAGCAAATGCATGTTGGATTTCTTCCAAATCTCTGCCTTTATCATTTTGTATTAACATATAGTTCTGATCTTTTATCAACATATTGTTTAAAGTTAAGTGTATGTCTATGGCTCCCCCTTCATGAATAGAAATAAATCAGTTATTAAAGCAGAGCGACTGGAGTATGTATTTATGAGTACCCTAGTACTTAAAAATGTATAAATCATCATACATTTCAAAGGCTAGTGTTTTACTATATATATTAATGATGCCATTTAAAAATTCTAAACATAAAAAAAATTCAGGTTTTTTTATTCAGTATTTTTTACTGGATACCTAAAAATGGTAAACTTGACTATATGTAAGTTAGATCTCAATAAACCTGACTTTTAAAAAAACTTCTTTAATTACATATTTATACATGTATATAATTTTCATAAAAGTATAAATGTAACTACACGTGTCATTTTTAGAACATTAGGTTTCCTTTTACTTTTCAGCTTGACTTTCTCCCATTCTTCTCTCCTTCTCTACCTCCACCCATAAATTTTTCTACCCTTGACAAATAAATAACAAGATATGTTTTATATTCCATATTTTTCTCTAAACACTTCTATTAATATAGTATGTCTATACATTGTCCCACATAGTTATATAATTTGGGGGTCATTGTTGATTTTAAAATGAGATTGCCTTATAAATAATTTTTGCACCTTGCTCTTTTTCATTCTGCAAGTATATTATAGACATCCTTCCATGAGGAGCACCTGGGTGCCTCAGTCAGCTGGGTGACCAACTTTTGATTTTGTCTCAAGTATGATCTCAGGATCATGAGACTGAGCCCCACATTAGGTTCTGTGCTCAGCACAGAGTCTACTTGAGATTCTCTCTTTCCCTCTGCTGCTGCTCCTTCCCCTGCTCACTCTTACTCTCTCTGTACAACTTACCACATGCCACACCCTTTTCTAAGCACTTTGTATGTTATTAGATTACTGAATACTCAATTTTGGAGCAGGACCTCTTATTAATTTTCGATTTACATACTCAGACTGAGGCTGAGAGGCTCAGTAGTTCCCTCTCTAAATAAATAAATAAAATCTTTAAAAAAAATAAAGAAATTCTTCCGTGATAACTTGGATTTTTCTAATAGAGTCCTCTTAATGTTTCCATAGTGTTTCATGGAAGAAATGCATCATCATTCTATGATTAATGAACATTACCACTTTTTTTTTTTAATTTGGTGCCACAATAAATAATACATGGAGAACCCTTGTACGTTAATCTAAAATTTTTATTTCTCTTGGACACATTCCTGGGAATGAAATTCCTGGGCCAAAGTCATCTATATTTTTTCAATTTGAACAAATGTTACTTTTGAAATAGGCCATGACATTTTCTCATTTCCACTAGTAATGTATAAGAACACACTTTTCAATGTATCTCTGCCAGCAATATATGTTACATGTTTTCAGAGCAATAGATATAAAGTAGTAGCCTATTGTTATTTTATTTTGTATTATCCTAATCACTAATGAGTTTGAGTGTTTTACATATGATTGTTGGACATCTCTGTTCTATTTAGAATTTCTTCTTCAGATGCTTTATCTATTATTCTTTTGCATCCTCTATTCTAATAGAGGATGGTTAGTTAGAGGAACATCTGTATATTTATAAATATTAACTCTTTGTCTCCTGTGTGCCAACTTTTTTTTTTTTTTTGTAAATCCATTGGTCTTCACTTTGTACATATATCTCTTACCATACAAAGGTACTTTACATTCTTTCATGTAAAAAAAATTGCTTTGCCTATATATTTTCTGGATTTCATATGTTAGTTATAAAGTCTTTCTTTACATGTATTGGATATGCTCCCCTAGTTTTTCTTACAGGGCTATTACTATTTTATTTTGAACTTACTTCAAATGGAAATTATTTTGGGGGGAGCTAGAAAAAAGTTTGATTTTATTTTCTCACAAATAGCTAATTATGCCAACAACATTTACTAATATACTGACCAAATTTTTAGAGAGACAACCCAGAACACAGCTACACTACATCAAAAACATAGTAATATGTATGTGATAAAGAATTATATAATGTTTTAACATATAAACATATTAACATTTAATTATATCATGTTTTAACATAAAAACATGAAACTAGGGGTGCCTGGGTGGCTCAGTGGATTAAGCCTCTGCCTTCAGCTCAGGTCATGATCTCAGGGTCCTGGGATCGAGCCCCACATCGGGCTCTCCATTCAGCAGGGAGCCTGCTTCCCCCTTTCTCTCTGCCTGCTGCTCTGCCTGCTGCTCTGCCTAGTCGTGATCTCTCTCTCTCTGCATCAAATAAATAAAATCTTTAGAAAAAAAAAACAAAACATGAAACTAGGTATTTATTTGGAATTATGTATTATTCATTTCTTATTAAAAAATGCTATTGTTTTAGAATTTATGCTGAGTGAAATAAGTCAAGCAGAGAGAGTCAATTATCATATGGTTTCACTTATTTGTGGAGCATAACAAATAGCATGGAGGACAAGGGGAGATGGAGAGGAGAAGGGAGTTGAGGGAAATTGGAAGGGGAGTTGAACCATGAGAGACTATGGACTCTGAAAAACGATCTGAGAATTTTGAAGGGGTGGGGGGTGGGAGGTTGGGGGCACCAGGTGGTGGGTATTGTAGAGGGCACGGATTGCATGGAGCACTGGGTGTGGTGCAAAAATAATGAATACTGTTATGCTGAAAAAATAAAAAATTAAAAAAAAATCACACCAAAAAAAAAAAAATGCTATTGTTTAAACAAAACAATAGGACTAGTTAGATGTCAAATAGTAATAATTATATTATATGCGGTATTTTATATATAAATATTTATATACCACTATAGTGTTATTAATTAAATGATATGTGTAATAAAATATAACAATACTTTAATAAGGTTTCTTTTTGTCCCCTAACAAAACAGTTATTTTTACCCTTTAAATTCTGTATTAAATTTTAGGCTATATTTAAGATGCATAATGATAAGACATTTTAAAAGGGAAATAAATACAAAAATACTTATTAAACATAAGTAAATTTAAACATATAATTAAACATTAAGTATATTTAATAACAACAATGGCACGTTTCTTTCTGTCCCATAATACTGTATAATAATTTTACTCTTTCTATCTCCCTTTCCAATAATACTTCTCTAAATCATCTGCAACCTTCAGAACATCCTTCTTTTATACAGTGATGAAACCAAATATAATTAAACATAAAATTCACTTTGACTTGCAACCCTGCGCATATTACACTGATTCTGGTGTCATTCCAGTGTGATATCAAGCTAAATATGCTCTTAACAAAATGTCTGAGCACACGAACTTACTTATTGGCAATAACAGGTGTGTTAACTTGTAGGAATTATGTTCTAGCTTCCCATACACCTTGGCTCTACAAGCCTGCTTTGAAAAGACCAGCTTATCGCCAATCATAACCTTTGCATCTATAAATTTATGGGGATGTCCATCATTTTTAAACACTCTGAAGCACATGGGATGTCATCCTAAGTTAAAGTTCTATTTCTTAACAATGATTTTAAAGCACAGAGGTAATTTGAATGTGTGAAATCGATGCTAAATTCCAGAAGTTACAGTTTTCATAAGGAGATTGAGAAAATCCTAACTTGGCTGCCTTTTCTGTTTCCTGGTAACTTTCCATTTTTTTGTTATTTTTCTGAAGTCGTCTCATTTCAAAAAACATGTCATTTTTTCCCTATGAGTTTTTGTCATAATCTACACATAAAATGGAACAACTCAGGTGTACTCAGTTCATCTTTTTCCACACACTATGGTTTCTTTTTAAAAAATCATCAGTTTTGGAACAAACACATAAATTTCTGTTTTACTGAAATCTTTTGCTTCACTATTATCATCAACATATTTCCAAATTAGAGAAAAACATTCATTCTTCTTGTTTCACATTTTGAAAATGTGATGTTATAGCAATCCAATATTTGAAAAATTAATATCTCCTTCCATTTCTATTAAGTAAACTCTCACAAATGCATCTCACATTTTGACAAAACTGAAAAGTGATCAAAATTTTAAATAAAGAAAGCTTCACTATCCCAGGTAAGCAAATCATGCCCCTTTCGCTGTGTTATATACAAGGTGTACAGAATATTTTGCAGATAAGATCTTTTAATTTTCTTTGATAAGTTTACCTACTGAAATTTGACAAAATTTACATTTGCAATATCTGCAGAATATGCAGATAGATGATTTAAGGTCTCTGTATTTGGACAAATTATCAGTTGACTTTTGTTCTATGCTTTACACAGTTTTATTAAAATCTTCATAGAAATTAAGAAGATGATTTGACACTACATTTGAATTCAATAAGCCAACATATAGTACATCCTTAGTTTCAAATGTAGAGTTCACTAATTCCTCAGTTGCATATCACACTGAGCTCTCATTATTACACGTGCCCTCCTTAATGCCCATCACCCAGTTACCTCAACACACACATCACCCCTCCAGAAACCCTCAGTTTCTTTACCATAGTTAAGAGTCTCTCATGTCACTACATTTTTTAAATCAAAATATCTAAGACCTAGGGTGAACATTTTTTTGTCATTGTCATTATGGGACACCTCACTTTATTATAGAAAACGTGATCATTCAGGTTAATTCTGAAAGAATCAGGTGTACACTATAAAGGATCAACTCATCTGTTAACAAAATTTCATCCTTTTGTTTACCACAGCATATTTTATTTGAAACCTCAGAATCAAAGTCACAATAAGATACCACCTTACACCAGTTAGAATGGCAGAAATTAACAAGGCAGGAAACAACAAGTATGGGCAAGGATGTGGAGGAGAAAGGGAAACCCTCTTAAACTGTCAGTGGAAATGCAAGCTGGTACAACCACTCTGGAAAACAGTATGGAGGTTCCTCAAAATGTTAAAAATAGAACTACCCTATGACCCAGCAATTGCACTACTAGCTATTTACCCCAAAGATACAGATGTAGTTAAAAGGGCACATGTACCCCAATGTTCATAGCAGCAATGTCCACAATAGCCAAACTGTGGAAAAAACCAAGATGCCCTTCAACAGATGAATGGATAAAGAAGATATGGGCAGCAGCTCTTCCTGCCCATGGGTCCTGCCCCTGTGCTTTAATATAACACCATTTTGCACCAAAGATGTCTCAAGAATTCATTCTTGGTCATCCACTCTGGACCTCACCCCACCGAACCTCACATATATTCTAGAACTTCATCATTTGACACTCAAACGTGGGGCTGTGAGTCTTTACATTTGGACTCTGAGCTTCAGGGCAAAATTGTGTCGTGGGGGCTCCAGCCATGGGTCAGTCCTCCACAACCTCTAATATAAAACTCCATCCCTGAGTTTTTTAAAGACATCAACATGGAAAGCAGTATCCTCTCTCAGGAAATTCTCAAGATTGCTGAATCACACCTGGAGAAGGGGGACCATGAGGAAACGGTTTCTGCCATCAGTAATGCATTGAGGAACACTAAGAATGTTGGAGTGAACATTGCTGTGACTGGGGTGCCTGGGTCAGGGAAGTCCAGCTTCATCAATGTCCTGTAGGGGGTGGGGCATGAGAAAGAAAGGGTTGCTCCCACTGGGGTATGGGAAACAACCCTCAGGAGAACTCCATATAACCATCTAAAATTTCCCAATATGACATTATGGGACCTGTCTGGTATAGAGTTCTTTCCAACAGAGAATTATCTGGAGAAAATGAAATTGAGTGAGTATGACATGTTTATTATTCTCTCTGATGGACGTGTTACACTAAATGTTGTGCAACTGGCTACAGCAATTAGAAAAATTGGGAAGAAGTTCTACTTCATTCAAACTAAAGTGGCCAGTGATTTACGTAATTTACAGATGTGTAAACACAAGACCTTCCATAAGGATACAACCCTGCAAATGATCCATGATGACTGTGTGAGATGCTGCTAAAAAACTATTGAGTGACCTTCAAGTCTTAGTCTCCAACATCAATGTGTCTGCCTATGATTTCCAAAGCCTGGAGACCACCGCTCTGAGAAACTTCTCAGTCCACAATCTCCACATGTTCAGGCAATACCCCCTCAATGCTACCTAGCTGTTACTGACCAAAAGAAGAATTATCTGAAACGGATCTGGCTGGAGGCCCTGAAGGCTGGAGCATCAACTATAGTCCCTGTGCCTTTTGAGGGTTTGATCAGTGATAAGGATAATGGAGGAGCTAGAGGAGACCTTAAACCTCTACCTGACTGACTTTGGGGTGGATGACCCATCCCTGGAAAATATGACCAAGGACTTATATGTGTCAATGGAGAAACTCAAGAGAAGCATTAAGTCTCTCTGTCTACTACCAATTGAGAAGAATGTAAGTCTTCACAAAAAAAACTGTTGAGTTATATGGAAAAATTTGCTCTATAGCTAGAGGACTCAGAGGCACTGAATTTTACTTTCCAACAACTTTCTACTTGCAGAATTATTTCCTTGAGACTGTAGTGAGTGATACTAAAGTTCCTAAAAATGAAGAGATTTTTTTTTTTTAAGGACCCCATGGGATCTGGGCAAACTTATCTCCTTAAGTATGTTGAGAATGAAAAAGGAAAAAGTGGAGCAGAAAGCTTCTGAATAATTCTCAGTGCTGGCACAGAATTGGTGCCTGGAAAGATGACCTAGGGCTTCCCTGATGCTATCCTGACCCACAGCCCTCAAGGGGCACTACAGAGGTTTCCATAACTCACTCTTGAACCAATCACCAACCTAATGACTATTATTTGACAGTAAAACAATCAGTTCTGAAGAATCCTTCCTTCCTATGATCCATCTTGGGAAAACAAAGGGCAAGAATCTGAATCTTCTGGTTAGAGGCGAGAGTAAGTCTTTGTGTGATAATTACTTCATACCCAGCACTCGTCTTACTACTGACATATTTGTAAAAAATGGCTATGTACACAGTAAGTCCTGAAAGCTGAATTTGTAAATAAATGTCTCCATAGTTAAAAAAAAAATGTGGTTATATATACAATGGAATATTACTCAACCATCAGAAAGGATGAACACTCACCATTTGCATCAACATGGATTAATTGGAGGGAATTATGCCAAGTGAAAAAGTTCAAACAGAGAAAGACAATTATCAAATGGTTTTACTCCTATGTGGAACATAAGGAATAGCAAAAAGGACCACAGGGGAAGGGAGGGAAAACTGAATGGAAAGGTATCAGAGAGGGAGAGAAACCATGAAAGACTCTGGACTCTGGGAACCAAACTGAGGGTTACAGAAGGAAGGGAGTGGGGCATGGGGTAACTGGATGATGGGTATTAAGGAGGGCACGTGTAGTGATGAGCACTGGGTGTTACATGCAACTGATGAATCATTGAACACTACAGTCAAAAACTAAAGATGTACTATACGCTGGATGCTTGAACATAATAAATAACTAAATAAACAAACAATTTTAAAAGGAAAAAAAAAAATAAACCTCAGAATCAGGAAACAGAGAGCTATGAGGGGAACAATATGATAATGTGTTTGTTCACTGTGGTATGCCCAAACTAATTTAGTCGCTGCTACCTTCAACTGAACATTGGCGCCTTTTAGGAGACATAAAAACTTTTGATCGATTTAGAACTATTACCTGTCTCAGCCCCAACTTGTAAGATTCAGTCTCTGTTATGTGCTTTCTCATTTCCTTTTCCATTATGCTCAATTCCAAATTCTTTTCTCCGTATTATGCAGTATGCTGCTTTGGTCATGTATCTCACTACTCCAGTTATTTGTGTCCTACCATCTGTAATAAAAAACAGTCACTTAACTTTCTTTTTCATAGATGTTTGGATCATGCTGGTATTAGTATTACAATCACTCTCATCTTCATCATCTGTACTCAGAAAAAATCATCTCAGTATTCACAATGTTAAAAATTAAATTAACATCATCTTGATGCCAAGAACAACAATCAATCCACAGGCAGAGGGCTACTAGCAATCATGATTACAGTGCACTTAAGTTGCGCATTTCCATCTCAGCACTTGCAATGATATAACAATGAATGACTGATTATCGTGAACAGCAAGTCACAATTGCCAACATGCGTGGTCAGGGGGAGAAATGTTGACAGCAACTGCCGTTGAAGGCAGATAAGACATGTCATATCCACCTACTACAAAAATTGTCACTCTCAGTCCCTATCTTTCAAGTTGTGGTATGGATTTTGTACCCCACCACCAATAACAACCTTCTGCACCCATTGCCAAACAGCTGGAAGTTCTCCTTGATGTAGAGGTTCCAGTGCTACGACTCGGGCCTCCCAGCCCAATTGGGACAGTTGTCATCCTAGTCTTTCCATTTGAGCCTGTGGGACATATGAGCACTTTCTCCTTCAATTCATCTGTTCAGTTTCGTGGTTGAGAAATTGAGGTAGGTGTATCAGCTGGTAGCCGCATAGATCTTTTTAGATTCACAGCTGAATCTGCTTAAGTACACTGTTTATTTATTTATTTATTTATTTTTAGTTAGAATCTTAGTAATTCCACAATGCTATTTTCCCAGAATATGTTCTACTTGTTCTGATTCATCTTTCTAAGTGTGGCATTACTCTGAGTTGTCATTTTTCTTTGTTAGTTTATGGGAACTCAACTCTGATTGTTGGATTTTCCTAGGGAATGTCAGTCTTGTTACAGAAGTTGAAATGTCCTCTCTCCTTGTGGGCTAGTAGTATAGAAAAAAGTGATTCACACATCTCCCCCCTGAGGAAACTGGAGGAAGTTGGGGCTATCCTAGTCTTCTGATCTGTCCCAGGCTCCATGAGGGGAGATCTTTGCCCACCTATTCGATCCCTTTCTAGTCAATTTAAAGGCAACAGAAGAGACATATTCATGGGAAAAATATCTAAGGAAGGAGAGCAGAAATATTTTGAGATCCAAATTGTGAAACAAGCATTCCCCCAAACTTTCCTGGAGGAGCAACTGTTTTTGTTTTTTTGTTTTGATTTGTTTTGTTTTGGGGGGTTTTATGTTTTGTTTTTTTTGTTTTGTTTTGTTTTTAGGCACTCACCCTCCCTGAAGGAGAGATTTACCAGTTTTTTCCCCACACAGAACTATCCAGAACTCCAGGCCTTGCTATCTTTCTGTATTCTAGACCCTAATGGCCATTTGTTTCGAGAGAAAGTTGTCAGTAGAGGGTAGGTGGTTGCGTTCAGTTTTCCACATTCCCAAAATACTTTAATAAACTTTACAAAAATGGTATTCCAATAGGGTCAAAATAGAGAGGCAAAGATAAAATTTAGAGGTAGGTATACTGCTTCTTTTCTAGGTTAAAAGAAAATATTTTATAAATAGCTGATATTTATTTTTAAAACATTCATATCTTCCTTGTGAAATTTGTGTCCTGTGATGACTATCTTGCTGCACAAATTCAAATTTCAAAATAATAGCAGGTAAAATATGGTAGGCCAACAATTAAGATAGCAGTAAACAAAGCCATATATATGTTAAAAGTCAGTCTTAAGCACTGAAGTATGGACTTGAGCATGATTTATTTTGCTAGATAAATTCAGAAGAATTGATGAATGATGCTAAATTATTAATTTGTTTAAAGTGGGAGAGGCCACCACCTACAACCATATGTCATAAATATTAAAGCCATCCCATCTTAAGGACTTATGTGGGCAATGAATTATAAGGACCACTGTAGATCGATTCTGGGTTAATCATAACTCTTTGTGCCTGTAATTCACAATCACTTTATCCCCTACTGACCATTAGTTTAAATTGTAAAAAAGTTAGCAGCTTAGTGTGCAAAGTTAGAATTTATTTCTCCCACGTTATTCTCAGGCCTTTTGGTTTTTATTTGAGCAAAAATAGTAAATTTCCATACTGCAGTCTTTACTTGAATTTTAAAAAGCTTTGCTTTGGTTTTAATCCTGAAAACCTGAAACAGATAGCAATTGTCACAAAATCAGCAGGTTTCAGGGGTCCAAAAATCATATAAATCAGATATTCATTCATTCCTATTTTTTTTTTTAGTTAAAACATGTTTTATTTTTTCTTCCCAATTTTTATTTAAATTCCAGTTAGTTAACATACACTGTAATATTAGTTTCAGGTGTAGGATTTAGTGATTCATCCCGTACATACAATACCCAGTGCTCATCACAAGTGCACTCCTTAATAGCCATCATACATTTAACCCATCCTCCCACTCTCCTCCCCTCCAGCAACCCTCAGTTTGTTTTCTATAGGTAAAAGTCTGTTTTATGGTTTGCCTCTCTTTTTTCTGCCCCTATGTTCATCTGTTTTGTTTCTTAAATTCCACATATTAGTGAAATCCTATGGTATTTGTCTTTCTCTGGCTGACTTATTTCACTTAGCACTATACTCCTTAGCTCCATCTATGTCATTGCAAATGGCAAGATTTCATTCTTTTTTATGGCTGAGTAATAAGCAACTTGTTTTTTAAAAGCTTAACTTTTATTTATTTTAATAATGTGATCACATTGCATTAAAAAAGTTGCATTCTTTTCTTTGGCTCTTGCCTTATACTATGTTGCATTATTTTTATTTATATAAATATTATTTTTCAGACTAGATTGGGTATACCTTGAAGGCAAAGATTACCATATTTCACATATTTTTATATTCCTATAGCAATTATCTCCCAGAATTTGATCTTTAGTGCAGTGAAAAAAGCCTAGAAGATGATGTTGAGTTCAAGCTTCAAATCTACCACTAGTCCTTGGTATGACTTAGAACAGATTCTATTACCATATCTGTGAGTTAGGCATCAAAATATCAGCTGCCCCACAGTGTTGTAAAGAGCAAATAAATTTATGTGTAAAGGGCATTTTTTAAGAATGGAAAAAATGCTTTATAAATGTTAGCTATTATCATGAGGAAGAAATGGAGGACAGAGGCAGGATAGATTTTTCTTCAGTGAAGGGATATCTCATCTTACCCTTCTGTTTAAATGTCATCTTTCTATAATTGTCCCACTGATTTTTTTTTTTTTAGTAAAAAAAGGATTATCATTGATGTATCTCTGCAGCTGTAGATTTTGAAGTGAGCTTTTAAGGAATTTGCTAAATTAAAGATTTGTGTGAGAAAGAATGTGGCTTCTCAATTAAAACCAAAGTCCTTGGGATAACAGGTAATGAAAGTCTTTTTGTCTGTGGTGTAGGCTTCTGCAATTTTCTCAGAAGATGCTTACCTAATGAATTGAAAAGAAAAATGCTTTTAGCATTAGGTTATGATAGAGGTGTCAGAACAGGGGTATTCAGGACAAGAGGATTCCACAAAGGAAAGGAAATATGATGTAATCCATAACGTGGTGAGGAGCACAGGTGCAGGTTTTGAAAATACATTTTCCCATCCTTCACTTACTTGGCAAGAAATGAAAATATTTAAGAAAATAATATTGAATATTTATAGCTATTCACCTGATGGGAAATTGCAGAAAACTAGAAGTTTAAAAGAGTGTGCATGAACAAAAAAAAAACAAAAAAAAACAAAACAAAACAAAAAAAAAAAAGGTTTCCAAAGAGTATCTGTGTTTAATCAAGCACTAGAGATAAGGAATGTAAGTATTTGGGGTTTTCTTGTGCAACTATTTCATTTACCAAAACATTCAACCAGGCTGTCCTGATTCCTCCAATGAAAATTAAGTTTCCCTTTCTTTAAACCACTTTAACATTTTAAGCTTTTTGGATGGTACTTACCATAATGTGTTTTATGTTATAGCAAGTAGAACTTGACTTACCTACACTACTGAGTTGTAAGCAGCTTGAGGGAAGAAACCCAAGTCTTACCTTTATGTTCCTTACAGATCTCTTTAGGATCTTCAGATTAATGCATAATGATTGCGAGGAAAATGGAATTCAAAGAAAGATTCCTGTAATTATATTGTGGAAATGAAACAAAGTCTTGAGTTATCTCAGCAATGAGAAATCCATCAAGGCTACTGGCATCTCAGCTCTATTATAAGGACACAGGTGTCAAGCATTAGCAGCTACCATCATCCATTAATCACCACAGCATTCTGGTATCTCTATTTTAGGAACTAGACATTGATAATATTGGAGGTAGATGCCATTTTGGAATTCTTTGCCTTTCTCATAAAAAGGGCCTGGAATATGATGACATAAAGCTTCCGGTGTACTTTTGCACTCTGTTTAACCTGCTAGAAGCACTCAGTTGGCATGGAATCCACTGTTAATAAGTAAATGGCCCACAATGTAGCTCCTTTTTTTTAAATACTTTATTTATTTATTTGACAGACAGAGATCACAAGTAGGCAGAGAGGCAGGCAGAGAGAGAGGAGGAAGCAGGCTCCCTGCTGAGCAGAGAGCCCGATGTGGGGCTCCATCCCAGGACCCTGGGATCATGACCTAAGCCGAAGGCAGAGGCTTAACCCACTGAGCCACCCAGGCGCCCCCACAATGTAGCTCCTTATCCAAACATGACTTCAAGAGCAAAGACAAGTTTCAATTTTTAAATAATATCCCTCACCTAGTCAGATGGATTGAAAATTTCAAACCTTCAATTGTTATTCTGCTGGAAAGTGATGTTGATGAGTTGGTTTTATTGTGTATGGGTTTTATTGATGAGTATTTTCTAGATAGTTTTAATCTAATAGTTAAAAACTATCCAAAAGACAATGATTGTATATTTTAGTTGTTGGGGAAAAAAAAAAAAAACAGGGATATTTTTAAAAGCTAAAATAGTTTGGGTTATTATGCAACATTTCATTGATATTGCTACAGGCTATAATCATACTATTTTAATGGTTCTCCTTTTAAAAATGAATTCATAATGCTTTGTAACATTAGAATTATTAGAAACATGTATATAATGGCAATGATGATGTTAATATACATTTAAATAGAGCTTTACAGTTCACAAAGCAGTAACAGCAATGCTAGAACACTTTGCTAACAGCAAAGCAATATGTCCCCAACTGAGAAGGTCCCTTGAGGGCTATAGAAGTCCAAGGGGATCCAGAAGTCCAGAGTGGCTGTTTGAAAGAAGAGAATAGCAAAAACCAAAGTAGGTTTTTAGAGGAAGCTTCAGGGTCACTGCTATCTCTCCATTACTATAGATTTAGAACCAAGAGGCTAAAAGCAAATATGAAAGTTAGTGATTAAGGGTAACAGAATATGCCACCCCAAAATATGCTACTTTGGTATATTGATGATTTTGAGCTGGAAGCACTTGAAAAACAGCAAATGCAGGGAGAAGCTTTCTCTAAATAACCCTTATTGACCTAAACATAAATCCTCTAAAAGGAACTCAAGTGTCATAAATCCCCTCCCTGGGAGTTTCATCAACAAGGAATGACCCTCATCCCAGGAGAAGAGACTAGAAGTGAGGCACACATCCAGACAAACTTTGTCACAAAATACCACAACTCCCATGTATTCTACCAAAGGCCATTCATCTTTCATAAATATGATTTACTCTCCCCTAAGCCTACTTCCCTCATCCCTTAACTTTCCAAACTAGATGGCTTTTAATCCTGATTTCTAAAGCCACTTCTTTGAGTTACTCATTTTCCCCAGGGTATCTCCCATGTATACATGAGGCATACATGTTGATAAAAATTTTACATATGATTACAGATAGAGGAAGTAGTATCAGCAGCATGAGGGAATAGGGGGTCCTCTCACAGAACAACAATTTGACAGCCATCCATGAACAAAATACCTTTGTGAGAACTTTGGAATCCTAGTTGTGAAATCCAGGCAGAATCTAAGACTGAATAAGAGTGTTTTCAAGAGGCGCATCTGGGTGGCTCAGTCACTTAAGCCTCCAACTGCTGATTTCAACACAGGTCATGATCTCAGGGTCTTGAAATCAAGCCCCACATCGGGCTCCATACTAGGCATTGAACCTGCTTAAGAGTCTCTCTCTCCCTCTCATTCTACTCCTCCTTCCCCCTTTCTCTCTCTCTCTCTCTCTTAAAAAAAAAATAAATAAAAATTTTAAAAAGAATGATTTTAAGAGCAGGCTATATCTCAGTGCTTGGTCAACTATCGGTTGTCCTGTCTACATTTCTGCTGAAAGCAGCCTATCCCCTGAGGACTTGATTCCGATACTATAAAGGTACAAAAGAATTATGCCCATTCTTACCACTTCCACTCAACATAGTACCAGAAGTCCCAGACATAGCAATTAGAAAGGAAAAAGAAATAAAAATATCCAAATCAGAAAGGAAGAAATCAAATTATCTCTCTTTGCAGATGATAAGATCATATATGCAGAAAATCTTAAAGACTTAACAAACAAACAAAAAAAACCCTTCTAGAACTAATAAGTAAACTCAGTTAAGTTGCAGAATACAAAATCAGCATACAAAAATCAGTAGCATTGCTATAACAAACAATGAACTCTCTGAAAAGAAATTTTTCTCTTTCCCCTCATCAGATTTACCAGGAAATTTCTTTCTCCTCAAATAAATAAACAAACTAACTAACTAACAGGATATTTGATTTAATTTTAGTTCTATTTATTTTTATGAACTCATTAAATTCTATATTTATAGATAATATTTTTTAAAGATCTATTTATCTGAGAGGGAGGGAAAAGAGAAAGTGTGCACTGGAGTGGGGGGGGTGAGGGATAGAGGGAGAAAATCCCCAAGCAGACTTCCCGATGATCAGGGAGCACTATGTAGCCCTGAACTCATGACCCATGAGCTCACCACCTGAGCTGAAACCAAGAATTGGGCACTCAACCAACTGAGCCACCTGGCTCCCCTATATAATATTTTTTAATTAATTTTATTAAAATTGCTCTTTATTTTTGATACATTTGTAGTTTAGGGGAAGAAGTCACACTTATAAATAAAAGACAATCATTAAAAGGTAAACAACTCAGAATAAAGTTATGTTCCCTAAATAATGATAGAGAAGATTTTATAATTATTTGTTCTTCATTGCAATGCCTACCAAAAGGTGGGCAAAATATTCAAAATTGCCATAGACCACACTTGGCAACAGATTACCTCAGAATAACAGAAGTTAGGAAATGAATCTTGCCAACAGGGTAGTGTTGATTATTTTTCTTCAGTGTGACTTTGACTTGCAGCATTCATTTGGAACATAGGTCACATTCAAGGAGATCATACCTATATTGGGTGGGTACAGAAGCCTACCTAGCTTAGAAGCCTAGTAACCTAAAGGAGACAGTATCTCTTGTAACAACTTCAAAAGTGAGGGACACCTGGGTAGCTCAGTGGGTTAAGCCTCTGCCTTCACCTCAGGTCATGATCTCAGGGTCCTGGGATGGAGCCCCACATTGAGCTCTCTGCTCAGCAAGGAGGCTGCTTCCTCCTCTCTCTCCGCCTGCCTCTCTGCCTACTTGTGATCTCTCTTTCTGTCAAATAAATGGATAAAATCTTAAGAGGGAAAAAAAAAAAAAAAGCTTTACTTCCAGGTCCCCAAAGACCAATTACAGGAATGACTACACTCAGAGAAGCTCAAAGACATGGCTTTTTTCCATACATTTATTGTTTTCCCAGTCCAGGTGACATTTACCACTCAAGGGTCATTTTACTATAGACTATGTTGCCTGGAAACATATTTAACATTCTAACTTTATCACATTTCCAGAACAGAGCTATAAATTAACCAAATGCCAAATTCTCAAAAAATAGGTATTTAAAAAGATAAGTCCTATGACCTTTTATCCAATTAAATATACACAATTGTAATATGTCTTACCCTAACTGTATAACTTAAAATTCCAAACTTAAATCCTATTTTCTTCTTTTGTTCTCCGTATTTTCACAGGTAAAATATGGAAATTATGCTTTTGTGTGGGATGCAGCTGTGTTGGAATATGTGGCTATCAATGACCCAGATTGCTCATTTTACACCATTGGGAACACGGTTGCTGATAGAGGATATGGAATCGCACTGCAACATGGCAGTCCTTACAGGGATGTTTTTTCACAAAGGTAAGATTCTTGTGTGCTCCAAATAAGGAGAGACAAAAAAACAGAAAAAGAAAATCCCTTAGTTATGTGTGTAGTTTTTATTATATTTTATTTTCTTTGTTTAGAAAAGCATAGTAAAAAATAATAAAAGATTATAAATGTTATTTAGTAAGACATTCAATTCCTAACGCATGTACTGAAATATTGTTTTTCCATAAAAAGGGAAAAATAGTGCTACATAAACTGGTTTTACTTTTTAAAAATTGATATACAAAAGGAAGTAATATGTTAATAATTTCTTTAGAACTTAATTAGCCATTTACTTTCTGAATTTTAAATATCACAGAAAAATTAGTTCATTTCAAGAACATCAAAGCATAAAATAAACTTCAGGTCCAAGTCAAAGTTCTGATGTACTGAGGCACAGAATGATAGGAATGTTTCCATCTGAATTTTGCAAAGGAAAAGGATAAGAATTTTAGAGTCCCGGGGCACCTGAGTGGCTCAGTGGGTTAAGCCTCTGCCTTCGGCTCAGGTTGTGATCCCAGGGTCCTGAGATCAAGCCATGAATCAGGCTCTGTTCAGCAGGGAGCCTGCTTCCCACCTCTCTCTGCCTGCCTCTCTGCCTACTTGTGATCTCTCTCTCCCTGTCAAATAAATAGATAAATAATCTTTAAAAAAAAAAAAAAGAATTTTAGAGTCTCTCATGTAGTGTCAAAGTATATGAGACTTCATCATGGAATTAAGGGGATGGTTTATTAAGAAATTACACCCCTGGGACGCCTGGGTGGCTCAGTTGGTTAAGCAGCTGACTTCGGCCGAGGTCATGATCCCAGTGTCCTGGGATCGAGTCCCACATCGGGCTCCTTGCTCAGCGGGGAGCCCGCTTCTCCCTATGCCTCTGCCTGCCATTCTGTCTGCCTGTGCTCGCGCTCTCTCTCTGACAAATAAATAAAATCTTAAAAAAAAAAAAAAAGAAAGAAATTACACCCCTCCTCAAATGAGAATTTTCTTATAAAGTTTTTTAAGAAAAAAGGTTTTGAAATGTACACTTTAGATGAACAATATATATGAAAGACTTGGGCCTGCGAGGCACTCCCAAAGATCACTGCATTTCATTTTATCTACTACCAAACAAGTGTGGGCCTAAGGGAGAGCAGTATCTTTCAGGCAGGAGTATATTTCATTTCACAATGATAATGCATGTTGTTTATTTTCTAGAAATTTTTCTACCTATTTTCTAAAAGCTAATGCCAGATCAAGAGGTCAGTACCAGGTAACAGTAAGCCCCAAATTTCAAACTATTTGAGCTGCATTCCTCCAAATTTTAAGATAGCAAAAAGGTATTTTGCGTTAAACGAAACAAAAATAAAAACAAACAAAAAACAAACACCTGAATTAGTCATCCAGAATTTATGTTAAAACTCTTCCATGAGCTAACAAAAAAATCTAGGCCTCTCTGTTTATCTACAAAAGTGGAAGTTAGAATAACCCCAATGTCTTATATTAGTTGGCCTTTCTGTGCAGCAAATAACCCCAAAGCATCCGTGCCTTTTTTGCATTCGTGAAACGTACGTAGGGCTGTGACTTGGCAAAGTTGTGCAGCAAGCTGCAGGTCTCCTGCAGGTCTTCAGCGCTGCCAGAAGCCTGCAGTGTTTCTTGTGCTTCTGGCATGGATGTGACATATGTCACATCAGCCCACAAACCACTAATGAAAGGGAGTCTCATGGTCAAGCCCAAATCGATAGAGCGAGGAACTGTAATGCACATAAAGGGAAGAAGGGAGCAAATAATTATTGAATGATAATACAACGTACCAGTGGTCCCTTATGGATCTAAAAAAATCTAAAAATGACAAAAATAGGGGCGCCTTGGCGGCTCAGTGGGTTAAGCATTTGCCTTCAGCTCAGGTCATGATCTGGCCTGGGATGAAGCCCTGCTTTGGGCTCCTTCCTCAGCGGGGAGCCTGCTTCTCCCTCTGCCTGCCACTCCCCTGGCTTGGGCTTGCGCTCTCTCTCTCTGACGAATAAATACATAAATTCTTGGGGCGCCTGGGTGGCTCAGTGGGTTAAGCCGCTGCCTTCAGCTCAGGTCATGATCTCAGGGTCCTGGGATCAAGTCCCGCATCGGGCTCTCTGCTCAGCAGGGAGCCTGCTTCCCTCTCTCTCTCTCTCTCTCTCTCTGCCTGCCTCTCTGTCTACTTGTGATCTCTCTCTGTCAAATAAACAAATAAAATCTTAAAAAAAATACATAAATTCCTTAAAAAATAAATAAAATAAATAAATAAATGAAATTTTAAAATCTAAAATGACAAAGAATGAAACAAGCATAAATTGGGAAGTAAAGTATCATTCAAAATCATTCAATCTTTAGATTAGCTATTTAGCTGATCTCCCGCTACCCGAAGTAGTCTCAGCCTGCTACTTCTCCGCCATCTTGACTCCTCCTCAAAATCATTCAAAACGCACTTATTGATGAGTATGTTCTAAGAGGAACAAACTGGAAAATCAGTTATGCCTTAAAGAATTTACCTGGAAGTAATTTACCTGGAAGACACTTGCAGTCTAGTTGCAGATACATGGCCCATGCACATGAGACAATGAATGATGCAGACATTTCTATAAATGTGTGCTGATATTTATATATATACAATATCAGTATGACTTACTTATATTGGGTTAAATTGTGTAGTTGAGATATTGAAAGAATTCAGTACTGAATGGAATAAAGAGTTAAAGGAAACATGAATGAAAGCTCTCCAGAGAAGGTGAGCCCTGAATTTGATCTTAAAGGATTAATAGAGAATAGTTAGGCTAAAAGGATAAAAGAGATAATTCTTGGAGAAATGATGAAGACAGCAGGATTGAAGTAGGAGAAAGCAGAACACGCTGAAGAGCAACAAGGGTGGCAAGTTAATTTGAGAGGAAATTTAAAGTTTGGGAATCATACAGTAAGCCACAAATAGCTGTGAGAACTTATTTCCATTCTGGAGCCCAGGAGCAAAATTAGAAGACAGTATTTAAGGGAGGGTTAATCTTTGAGGTTAGGGTTGAGCTTTGAGAAGAAGGATGGATTAGGATTGGCAAAGACTAGAGCAAACCTAGAAGCATGGAAGAAGGAAGACCGAGTTCAGAACTGGGCAATGGGGAATGAGAAGGAAGGAATAGACAGAGGAGACACTTCTAGACTAAGAAGCACAGCATTGATTTCATTAACTTAGAAGCTTGGGTGGAAAGCATAATAGAATGAAGGGGATGCCAAAGTCCATGGAGAAAGACCAGCGGAAAAGTCTAATTGATACTGAACATGAACCATGTTGTTGAAAAAGGATTATTTATTCCTTAGTTGTGGTTAATTGGGTTTTGTTTCACTACAGATTTTTGTTGTTGTTGTTTCCAGACCTGATTTCTAGATCTTATATGCAAAAGAAGAACCCAATAAAATCAATACACAGACATAATAGCAATTAAAGAAACGTTTAATAAATCACATGAAGTGTTCCCTGTGGTGCTCTACCTAAGAGAGATTTAAATTCTGAGGAAGTCCACTCCAGTGAACTGCTGAAAAATAATATTAAACATGAGCATTCTTTTTCCTTTGATTTGCATTATGGAGATAGACGATTTAAATTATCTCTCTCTGTGGAGTTCCTTAATAATGACATCTACATCCTGGTTCCCCGGACACCTGGAAGAAGGGAGATCCAGGAAAGAAACGTGATCTGGCAATTGTTGATACACAACTCATCTTGTTTCACATGAGTGCCGCAGTCATTACCCAGACTCTCCTCCTGAATTCAGAAAATATCTGCTTTCATTTTCCTATGCTATAGCCATTAGGGAAAAGAGATCTCTTTTTTATTAACTGATTTTAAAAAATTATACAGACCATAAAATTTAATCATTGTAGTACACCTTAGAAATTACTATAAATAACTTTAATACATCAACTTATCCTAGGCCCTTGATTACACTAGATCACCGATTGCTACTGTAATTGCATTCAATGAAAATGAAAGTATTCAGGGTGATTTTTTTAATTAAAGATTTTATTTATTTATTTAGAGAGAGCAGGAACAGGGGGAGTAGCAGAGGGAGAGAGAGAATCTCAAGCAGACTCTGTGCTGAGTATAGTCCAGTGCCTGACTCAGTCTCACAACCCAGAGATCATGACCTGAGCCAAAATGAAGAGTCAGATGCCTAACCAACTGAGCCACCCAGGTGTCCCCAAGGGATTTTTAGGTAGTAATCACTAATTATTTCTCAGGTGACTATATATCTATACCACAACTTAAAAGACATTAAAGTATTTAAATATCAAATAAATATTAATACATGAAGTAAATGTTATGTGTGGATATAGTAGCTATCTGCCCAGTATCTTATATGCTTGTATACTTTAATGACACTCCCAAGCAATTATATGAAATGTTGTACATTTGCCTATTACGCACTTGCATATGAGAGCACAACTATTATACTACAAATGTATACACTGAGTAGAGGGCCTGAGCTTTGGCAAGCATTAGGTTAGGCATCAGAAACAGGGGCTGTAGGGATATATTCACTTTTACACTTCTACGTGCAGGGATGACTTTTAAAGACCAGTAAGTGCTACAATATATATATTCATAGATTTGGATAGAGGAATTTTGTTTCTTTGATCTGAGTAAATACTAGGTAACTTGGCAGCAGAAGTTGAAGTATTTCTACAATCTCATCCGATAGGTCAGAGTTCCACTGTGGTGAGTAATGTTTGCAGTGAATTCTCCTGCACAGTTCATTAAATGTTTATGTGGCCCTCGTCTTGTAATAGTTCTTCATTTTCAAAAATTATTTAGTCAAAAGTTGTTGCAGATTGTTAAAAGTGTGTGACAATTTTTGGAACCATACTGTCTAGATTTGAATCTCAGCTCTAATATTCAGTAGCTTTATGAACTGGGACAAATTACCTCGTTATGTCTCAGTTTCTTTGTCTATTAAATGAGGGTAAAAATAGGACCTCCCTCATAGACTAGTAAATGTAAGAACTCAAATCGGGCACACAGTAAACATGATATAGTCTTTTTTTTTTTTAAAGATTTTATTTATTTATTTATTTTTGTTTTGTCTTGTTTGTTTTTTAGATTCCACATATAAGTGAAGGTATATGGCATTTTTCTCTCTCTGTCTGACTTACTTCTCTTTGATTAATACCCTCTAGGTCCATCCATGTTGTCACAAATGGCAAGATTTCATTCTTTTTTATGGCTGAGTAATATCCCATTATATAAATATCCCATCTTCTTTACCTTTTCATCTGTCAGTGAACACTTAGGTTGCTTCCACATCTTGGCTATTTTAAATAATGCTGTAATGAACATAGGGGTACATGTATGTTTTTGAATTAATGGTTTTGGTTTATTTGGTTAAATATCCAGAAGTGGAATTGCTAGGTTATAGGGTATTTCTATTTTTAATTTTTTGAGGATCCCCCATACTGATTTCCATAGTGGCTGCACTAATTTACATTCCCACCAACAGTGCATGAGAATTCCCTTTTCTCCACATCCTCACTGGCATTTGTTATTTCTTGACATTTTGCTACTGGCCTCTCTGATAGGTGTGAAGTGATATTTCATTGTGGTTTTGGTTTGCATTTCCCTGATGATGAGTGATGTTGAGCACCTTTTCTTGTCTGTTGGCCATCAGTATGTCTTTTTTTTTTTTAAAGGTTCTATTCATCCATTTGACAGGCAGAGATCACAAGTAGTCAGAAAGGTGGGCAAAGAGAGAAAGGTGGAAGCAGGCTCCCTGCTGAGTGGAGAGCTCCATGCGGGGCTCAATCCCAGGACCCTGGGATCATGACCTGAGCTGAAGGTAGAGGCTTTAACCCACTGAGCCACCCAGCTGCCCCATGTATGTCTTCTTTAAAACAAAAAGTTTCCGTTCAGGTTCTCTGCCCATTTTTTAATCAAATTATTTGATGTTGAGTTGTATGGGTTCTTTGCATATTTTCAATATTCACCCCTTATCAGCTCTATCATTGGCAAATATCTTTTCCCATTTAGTAGACCGCCTTTTTGTTTTGTTGATAATTTCCTTCACTGCAAAGTCTTTTCAGCTTACTATAGTTCCAATTGTTTATACTTCTGTTGCCCTTGCTTGAGGAGACATATCAAAAAAAAAAAATTGTTAAGACTGATGTCCAAGAGTTTACTGCCTATGTTTTTCTTTCAGGATTTTTGTGATTTCAGGTCTCACATTTAAGTTTCTAATCCATTTTGAGTTTATTTTTGTTTATGGCATGAGAAAATGGTCAAGTTTCATTGTTATGCATGTAGCTGACCACTGTTCCCTGCACCTTTTATTGCCCAGAGGTGTGGGGGGAAATGTAGCCTTCTTTTCCCCTCTCTTCCTTCTGTGTGAAATCTACCCCAACAAATGCAGTCCAAAATGCTTCCATACTTGTGGAACACAGCTGTTCTCCTTTGGTTCTGCACATATGCTCTTCCCCTCAGCCACACCCAAGCTCTAGCAGAGCTCAGCCGTCGACTCAGCAATGTTTGGTATAAGCTTCAGATGGCGAAGCGTTTTCCCCCAAATTATGTATTGTACCTCAATAGCTAATGCTTTAAATGGCTACTTCCATGCATCTATAAGTTAAGTCTTTGGATGTGGTTTAATTGTTTGTCTTTAAAAGAAAGGAAACTTTTCTGCTGATTAAAAAAAAATTGTATATTCCCATTGTATATGCTTTCCCCTTTTGTTGTAGATTAATTGACCAGACAAGCACAGGCACTGTTCTGTGTGTCTGTTTGAGTGCCAGCACCATACTGTTTTGACTACTATAGGCCTACAGTATAGTTTGAGATCTGGGCATGTGATACCTCCAGGCTCGTTCTTTTTTCTCAAGACTGGTTTGGCTACTTGGGGTCTTTTGCGATGCCTTACAAGTTTTAGGATTATTTGTTCTGTGAAAAATGCTCTCGGCACTTTGGTAGAGTTTATGTCGAATCTATACACTTTTCTGGGTATAGTATGAACATTTTAACAATATTAATTTTCTAATCCATGTTCGTGGTGTATCTTTCCATATGTGCCATCTTCAGTCTTCTATTTCTTTCATCAATGTCTTACAGTTTTCAGAGTATAGGTGTTTCACCTCCTTGGTTAAATTTATTTCTAGGTATTTTACTCTTCTTGATGCAATTGTAAATAGAATTGTTTTCTTAATTTTTTTTTTACTAGTTCATTATTAGTGTATAGAAATGCAAAATATTTTTGTATGTTTATTTTGTATCCTCTGACTGCATTTACTAGTTCTAATCAGTTTTTTTGGTGGAATCTTTAGGGTCTTCTGTAAATAGTATTATGTCATCTGCCATACCAGTTTGAAGGCTTCTTTTGTCTTTTCCTTGTCTGATTGTTGTCTGGATTCAGAAAAAGCACATGAGATCTTTTCCTCTATCTCTGTCTTCAGACTTCTTACAGTTTATTCTTGGGTCCTGCCTAATGTTGGTAAGCCCCTTGAGTTCAGATGTGCATCTCTACATCTCTAGTGGCTACCTTCGTGCCAGCACAGAATAAGCATTCAATAAATATTTGATGAAAAAAGATCTACCCAACTTTTAGATCAAAGATCATCCCATTTACTTATATCCCAATAAATTAAATACCTATTCTTTGTGCTTGTTAGTAAAAAAAGAAAAAGTCTTCTATTTTCTCTAACATGACAATTTTTTCATTCTTGGTTTCTCCCATTTTTTTATATAATAAATAATAAAAACTCAGGGAAAAAAAAAAAAGAAAAACACAGCACATGTCTACCTTTCTTTCCAGCTCCCTGCTGTAAGAACTTTTATGCTTTCATGCCCAAAAGGAAGGTAGGAAAGATTCCTTTAACTTGAAAGCACAGAGCCCTAATCCTTTTGTTCACCAATAAGAATGAAGTACTTTTAAACCACTTTCTTGCCTCTTCAGGAAGTGAAAGAAATGGATTGCCCAGTTAGCAGTTCCAAAATCAGTCAACAACTGGCTTGACCTCTGCTCTCAGTCAGCTGGAAGGAGCTCTCATGTAGATGCTTACAAGCAGAAGTTAAAAAATTGTTTTCTCTTTACACATACAAAATACATACAGTCCCTCCACTCTGAGAACAGGAGTGACATTATCAAGATACTTACGTAAACATTAAGCAATATGAACTTACCCATTAAACTGGTTTGGATAATAAATGCTGGAAACATTTTGAGGAAAGGAAGTCATTGCTGAGTAGAATAGAAAGATTTCCTCAGACCTGAGCTAGAAAGCTTCGAGGAAAGTAGAATTTGGATATTGGTCTGGTAAGGTGCTTAGGAAGACATGAGGAAATCATCAAAACAAAAAGTTACCTTGTGTTGAAAGGACAATGAGAAGGAACTATGTAGCAGGTGAATACAGGTAGAGAAGCTAAAATTAAATGTGACCAGGTACTGATAGCTGCTACTTATTAGGTACCCACGGTGCTGAACATCTGATATATTTCATGTAGTACTTGCCACAAGTCTGTAAAGTGGTCACTTATTCATTGTGTTTTAAAAATTTAAGGAAACTGAGACTCAGAGCTAAGTATCTTACCAAAGTCACACAGTAATGACAAGTGGAGCTAGGACTCAAACCCAGGATGGGGTTTGTGTCCTACTCAGTACCCCACACCAGCTTTGCGAGGCTCTGAGGAGAACATTGGACACAGGAGCATTTGAGGAATCCAAGGTACTAGGTTAAACAAGACAGAATTTAATTGAGAAAAGCCATTACAAGGCCCTTGTCGTATTCCAACTGTGAAACGGTGAGAATGTTCTCAATAAGATTGAGAAATGATTAGAAAAAAAAGGTACGATTTGAAGAGGGATAGAGAGGATTTGGTGGCAATCAGAGGATCCAGGAAGCTGTAGGGGAAAGGATGTGCAGATTCAAGTGCTCACAACAGCTTTCTCTTGCATTCTCCTTCCAACTCATTTTTTTTTCCTTTTTCGTCATTTATTGCAAGTGTTGCATCAGCTCAATTTCCCCTCCAGGGAAAAAAACAACTGGAAAATGATTTCTAGAAAAGTGGTGATGATTTTTTAAAAATGTAATTCATTGGGACACCTGGGTGGCTTGGTTGATTAATCCACTGCCTTCAGCTCAGGTCATGATCCCAGAGTCCTGGAATCGAGTCCCACATGGGGCTCCTTGCTCAGCTGGGAGCCTGCTTCTCCCTCTGCCTTCTCTGCCTGCCTCTCCGCCTGCGTGTGTGCTCTCTCTCTCTCTCTCTCTCTCTCTGACAAAAAATAAATAAAATCTTTTTAAAAAAATGTAATTCACTACCCAGGGGTTATTTATTTCAAATGATTTTTCAGCTTACAGACTGAAGTAACATAGTTGCTCAAATTATATTAACATATCCCTAGTGGTATTCTTCTGTCCCACACACCAGATAATATTTTTAAAAATAAATAAGTAAATAAATTTTAGAAAGCACACACACGCACACACAACCACTGAAATCTTTTGGTTTTCTGTTCTGGATCAAGAAAACAAGATAGTTTAGATGGTCATGTTTATATAAAGTAGTAAAGAAAAAATGTTTCAGGAGTTGAAAAAGAAAGCAAGAGGACATGAAAGATTCACTTTCAAATAGAGACTGGAGTAAAATAAAATAATATATATTTGTATATATATTTTTATTTAAAATAACATTCTTGGGGGCGCTGGGTGGCTCAGTGGGTTAAGCTGCTGCCTTCGGCTCAGGTCATGATCTCAGAGTCCTGGGATCGAGCCCCGCATCGGGCTCTCTGCTCATCGGGGAGCCTGCTTCCTCCTCTCTCTCTGCCTGCCTCTCTGCCTGCTTGTGATCTCTCTGTCAAATAAATAAATAAAATCTTTAAAATAAAATAAAATAAAATAACATTCTTAACTTATAAAGTGTTAAAGGAAATTATTTTCTTTTCTCATATCATATACATATATTAAATAAGGATTAGCTTCTGGAAGCCATTAAGTAATATATCATTCCTATTTCAGAGCGGTTCCTTTTAAAACATTTGTTTTAAAATTCAAATTTTAGAATTTTGAATTTAGGGAACTACAACAAAAGAGAAAAAAAATGAAGTAGCTTATTAGTCAGTCATTTTTTTCTGTTTCCTGAATCCTCATGAAGCTATCCTTATACCTAGTATTCTGTGGATTTTACCCATCACCCTGACAGCTGCTTCTGATGGAGAACCTAAATATTTTACGTTTGTTTCAGCGTTCAGCCTAATTAAATGGAAGTATAAGTACAATTGGTGATATTTCAAATATTCCAAAAATATTTATCAAATGGGCACTATATGATTTGAGATTAGTTTTATTAATCTTGTAAAGCAGTAGCCAAATTTTACGAAAATTACCAAGCTTTGCTGTCAAGGGGCAGACAGCATACTCAATGCTGAACACAATCCCAACCATCAGACAATGCAACCCCATGGAGCAGATTTCAAAGTGTTATAAGATTCTGTTTTCCTTGCACTTGCATCACACAGCATTTGGGGAATACTTCATCCAAGGTACAAGAGTACCTTTTATAAACAAACATTTTTATTAGATTTTCTGGAAAAAATTATTGAGGTACAGGGAAGATAAATGACTAGTGCGAAGTGCAGAGCAGTATTTCAGCTGAGTAATGAGCCCATGACATTAGACCAAGCCACTTGGCAAGAAGTTGGATCAGCCTTTCATTATTTTATAAGATTTGAGCCGTTTCTAGAGCTTAGTAAGTATGATTTCATTCAAAAAGTGGTTGTTTTACAAAAAAACATGGTTATTATAGCGGTATAAAGTAGGTGTGACTGAAGGCTAAGTTTTTAACAAAACTTTTCAGAGCTTAAAACTGCAAATGTGCATTGCACTTGAAAGTACACGTGCACGCACACACACATAACTGAGAGTCAATTATAAGCTTCTCTCAAAAATACTATAGAATTCTATTCTAATTCTATTTTACTTAAATCACATTTTTCTATCCAAAACACTCGTCTTTACTCACGGGACTTAGCCCAACCTGCTTTTTAAAGGGAAAATTTGATGTCATTGCGGATAATCAGAGAATGTGGTTCTTTTTAAATAGACCCTTAAAATATTGTAAGAAGGGTAACAGCATGGGAATAAGCACGTGGGCTTGCATGATAATTATGTCCATAGAGGGAACAACCATAGACGATGAGACAGGAATGTGACTTTGTCATGCATTTAGATGAATTCCCTAATTTTACAAATGTAAAACCGAGAAGGGAAGTGGGGTCCCCTGCCCAGAGTTTAAGCTTAGGTCAAAAAACAAACAAACAACTTAGGTCAGAACATGCTCTGGGGATCACAAATCCAGGTTCCCAGTCCGGGGTTCCTCCTGTCCTGCCATTCTCTTTGTTTAAAAAAATCAGTTTTGTATCCCTAGAATTTACTAGTAAAATAAATTTTCAGAAGCATAGTTATGTCTACTATAAAGGAACAGGAGTATCAGCAAATAATGTTTAACAGGGTCATAAACGTAACTGGAACATCTGTTTAAAAATTGTCATTACTTTATAGACATACAGAAAAAGTAACACAAATAATGGATAAGGAGCTGTGGATTGTGTTATCCCTAACTTAGAAACTGTCCTGTAGCTTAAAATACTAGTTAATAATCACTGAAGACTTCCTATGTGCCAGGTACTATTCCAAGTGCCCTCACCATGTTAAGTCATTTAATCTTCACAATAAACTTATGAGGTACATACTATGATTAGTCACATTTTACCGAGGAGGAAACTGAGTCAAGGAAATATTTTCAGTTTTCAAGGTCATAAAGCTAATAAGTAGCAGAGCCAGGTTTGAACCCATGCTGTCCAACACGATGCCATCGGAGATCCTACTGCCGTAGGTCCAAGCACATGCGCCTGCGTGCACCGGGATAACAAGCATCCAAACGGTCTTCACACCTGTGCAAGCAGCCATCTTCTTGCTCACTAAAATGCCTACGGGTGATTTCCAGAGATTAAACAGCAAACCAACAGCAAAAGTCCTCCTTTAGCATGAGGGGGCAGATCCATTTGAAACTGAAGCTGTCTTGTCAGCTGATCAGAAGGAAACAATAAAAGTATTAAAAACAGAAAGCTGTGAAGGATACTATAGTTATTTTCCCTCTCTTATCTTCTTTTGTCACAAACGGCTTAAGACTGTACTAGGCCAAAACTTCAATTCTTCCTTCATAGAAGTTTTCATTCATTATGACTTTTTGATTGGTAGGCTCCGTAATCACCTCTTACTGTCCCATTTCACAGTTCAATGAGCAGCTCAAAAAAAACTAACATCATAATTGGTCAGATTGTCTATTCACATGTCAAATGCTTACTAATATGAAATAGAAATGACTATTTCTAGAACTAAAGTATGGCTAAGATTAAAAAAATATGATTTCCATATGGAATGACATTTATGAGTTCCTGTAGTCCAGAATGACAAGTCTAATAGAGGCACTAATGATTTTTATCTTTTTTTTTTTAAAGATTTTATTTATTTATTTGACAGAGATCACAAGTAGGCAGAGCAGCAGGCAGAGAGAGAGGGGGAAGCAGGCTCCCCGCTGAGCAGAGAGCCTGATGTGGGGCTCGATCCCAGGACCCTGGGATCATGACCTGAGCCGAAGGCAGAGGCTTTAACCCCCTGAGCCACCCAGGCGCCCCAATTTTTATCTTAATGAACACAATTTCCTGCTTTAGCACCAACTTCAAAGAGACAGATAGATATACCTTAAAGTGTACATTCTTTTCCTTAATAATCCATTTTACAACTGTCATTGTATGAAGCTATTTATGTTTGAAATAATGTTAATAACTATTGAAAATCATTGAAATCCAACATTTTTATTTTATATATAACTGACCTCAGCGTATGTATATAAAAATTATGCCTTCGTGATATTCTTTTTTTAAGATTTATTAATTCTTTTTAATTTAATTTAATTTTTTTTCAGTGTTCCAAAATTCATTGTTTATGCACCACACCCAGTGCTCCATGCAATATTCGTACCAATATTTCAGGGGTCAGACGTGGAAGTAAGATGGGAGGAACCAGCAACCTGAAAAAAATATGATAGGCTTCCTGTTCTGTTGAGGTTTTCTGTCTCTTTCCAAAATAATATTTTCTATAGGTACATTTTTGTTCTTAGGATTTTTATCAGTTTTCTGGGGGCTTTTTTCCAGCAATTAACCAAGAGATCTGTAGCATTCCCCATAAAAGTAAGCATGGTCCTTCTAAGCAAACTCTCACGGTCTTCAAATTTTACTAATATGAATTTCTTCCTTTCTATTTTAGCAACCAGAGAAACTTGCCAAACAAATTACCTCCCAACCAGAATGTATTCAGTAGAGTGGCAGTGAATACTTCTTTAAGGTTGATGAGATAGAAGAGCATAAAACCCGGGGTTCCTGAATATTAAGCCAAGCTTTGTGGATTTAGAACATGGGGAGTCACTGAAGAATTTGGGAAGACAAGTCATAATCAGTAGTATGCTTTTTGGCCAGTCTGGAAGAATGTATACAATGAAATAAAGGAGGAATTGACTAGAAGGGAGGCTACCAGTTAGGAAGCCATTATCATATCCATGACATAGACTCCAAGAAGGCAGGGTTTCTTCTCTGCTTTATTCAGAGATGTAATACAAGCCTCTAGAAGAAAGCCTATCACATAGTAGATATTTGAAAAGTATTAACTGAATGAATGGGTGAATGAATCCTTCAGAAAAAGTGAAATGCCTGAAGTAGACTGAAGGCAGTGGAAATGAAGGGAAGAAGAAAGATATTGTAAAGGTAATGTTGGCCATTAACTAGACAGAGATAGGGGGCAAAGGAGGACCGAACATAAATTAAATCATTAGCCTTGCTGGCTGGGAAATGGGAAAATCACAGAAGAGAAGCCAGGAGGGGAAGATGGCTTGAGAGTAAAACCAGTTGTACTGATGAACTAATTTTGAGCTAATTTCGGGCTTGACATGTTGAGTTTGAGGCACCAGAAGATGATGTTTTTATATAGGGAAATGTACAGACAATGACAGACAAATGACAATGCAGGGTGGAAATTTGAGGGAGAGGGTAGAGAGATGGATATAGACTTGAGTACATTCTCCATTAAGAAAATGAAAACAGAGATGTAGCTTATGGAAAGAGCATAGACATAAATAAGAAAAGGTTGAGGCAAATTGCTTTCAAACGTCCCTTTTTTTGCTTTCCTCTCCTTTCCATTCCACAGTCACAAATATAATTGAATCTTAGCATATTGTGCCTAGGAACACAGTAACTCCTTTCTTTTTAAACCTACTCAAATCTTACACAGGTTCCAGCTGTGGGTTCCAGCTCATAATCCATCCTCAGCATAAGTCCTCCTTAGCAAATTCAGCTCTTATCAGACCCTTCATCCTGTTTCTGTATTTTACCTTTTCTGTACCACATATGTCACTTTTGTATTCATTTATTGTGTTTATACCTTGACATTTCAAATATGTTCTAAATTCTTAGCTTGAAAAGAATAGCAAAACCTCTTATTCCTTCTTTTTCTAATCTTCTATGAATAGGAAATATATCCTTATTAGGTATTCAATAATTTTTTTTTTAAGATTTTATTTATTTGACAGACAGAGATCTCAAGTAGGCAGACAGGCAGGCAGAGGGAGAGAGGAGGAAGCAGGCTCCCCGCTGAGCACAAAGCCCAATGCAAGGCTCGATCCCAGGACCCTGGGATCATGACCAGAGCCGAAGGCAGAGGCTTTAACCCACTGAGCCACCCAGGTGCCCCAAGTATTCAATAAATTCTTGTTAAATAATGTTTGACGGGGAAAGAATCCTATTCTCACTTGTGATTACTAAGGCAAGCAATGTATTAGAGAGTAGGATTCATGTTTATTTATTCAGTCAATAAATATTTGTTGGGCAACTACTTAGTGCCTCATACAGTTCTATTTTTCTAGATTAAAAAAATAGTAGGCAAGATTGACAAGGTTATTGCTTTCCTGGAGCTTACATTATACTAGAGAGTTGGAGGAGAAAACATAATAAATTAGACAACAAATAGGATAGTTTCACATTGGAAAACATGCTATGAAGAAAACATACCTGGGACAGAGAATAAAAACAGATCAATGTTGAGATGGGTCACAAAAGATATTTCTGAGGAAGCAACCTTCGATTACAACCTTGAATGTAAAATGTGCAGGAAGAGTATTCCATGTATAAACAACAAGAAATGCAAAGGCTCTGAAGTGAGAACCGGCTTGGAGTATTTAAAGAATGGCAAGGTGTCCAGCATGGCAGGGCAAACAGACAAGAGGGTAGTATGAAAGGAAATTAAAGAGTTAGGCCCAGATGTATCACAGAACCTAGAAAAGCATAATAAAAACTACAGTTTGTTTGTTTGTTTTTCCAAAAAACAAAGGCAAGTTATTGCAAGTTTTAAAAAGAGGAGTGTTTCTTACCTCTAGCTGTTCAGGTAAAGAAGGAAATATGGTAGAAAGAGGGAGAGCAACAGAGGCAGTGAGCAAGAGTAAATGTAGGAAGATCAGTTAGGAAGCTAGTGCAGTAATCCAGGAGAGAGGCAGCAATGGCTAAGTGTAGGGTGATAAAATTAAGACAGTAAGAAGTGACAGGTTCCAGTCTATCATAGCTATAAAACTAGTAGGACTAGCAAATGGTATGGTCGTGATGGCTGAGGTAAACAGAGGAACCAAGGTAACCTTTTCTTCTGAACAAGTAAGTGTACGGTGGTTGGTTCCACTACCTGAGTTGGTCAAGCATGGGCCAGAAGTAAGTTACAAGCCAGAGGAATTAAGACTTTGGCCTTGGGTTTGGTAAATTCACATTTTTATTAGACAGGAACTTAAATATATAAATGTGAAATTTAGGAGAGAAAACAAAATACTATGAATTACAATTTGATAGGTAGGAGGTTATAAAAGACATAGTTATAAAAGACGTAGGCCCTGGTTGAAGGACTCTGACCAAAGACCAAGTTCCTTCCACATCTCTACCCATCCATCCTTGGTGAGTGAGATAGGACTGTCCTCAGGCTGACCTGCCTTGTGACAGAGGAGGCTTATAGCAGCAGCAGGGGTAATGTGCTCCCCCGTTTCCATTCAAGGGAAGAAAATGAGAACTCTCTCCTCTCAAGCATGAATACAAATCTATCCCTTTGGTTTAATAGTTCATTGTAGGTCATTTGTTTACTACTGGACTGAGCAGATCCTCACGAGAATATATTTTTATAGCTTAGACTCCCTGTCTAATGGGATGGACGAGACACTGAAAAGTCAACTAAGGAATGTCCCTTACAACAAATCTGAAGAAAGAATTAATAGGTATTAGAGAATGTAAGGAACAAAGAAGAATGAATTAATAATACTCAGTATAATACAATAATTTATTGCACATTTATTTGTTACTTCTCTAAAGGTTTTCCATGGACTAACTCCTTTAATCCTCACAACACCCTAAGAGAAAGGTGCTATTAAGTAAATTGCTCAAGTTACAGTTAATAAATGGCTAAACTGGGATTTCAACCCTCACTCCAGAGATCACTCTCTTAACCAATACACTCTGACTAAAGGGGGAAAACTGAAAGAGAGATGATAGCAAATACTCAGTTGAAAAGTTGTAAATAGGAACGTGGGAAGGGGACAGTATGGAAAGGGAGCGCATGCTGTTGGTTTTGCCCTTGCCGAATTTGTAGTGACATCAAGAGGAGGTCTGTCTGAAAACTGTTGGAAATATGAGATGGGAGAGTGGGTTAGACAGGGGAGAGAGGTACAGATGTAGGATTTATCATTACAAAGCAACAAGCGGTGGGGGAAATCAAGAGAAAATATGTGCAGCAAAAAGAGAGCCCAGCACCAAGGACTGGTATTAGAGGAAAAACAGGAAGAGCCACTAGGACAGAAGAGACTGGAAGAGTGCATGGGTAATGACAGTAAATTACACAATTTTTCTATCCTCGAGATCTAGAGCCATCCTCACCACAGAGCTGGTGCTTGACAGCTATTTCTCTCGTTGTTGTTTATCTGGGTTTTGTGACAGCAATGTCTGAAAAGAATTCATGAACTGCTACTCCAGACTCCCCCAAGCTATGCTGCGGCTGACTCTACCTCCATGGTTCTCAAACTTGAGCGAGCATCAGCATTCCCCCGCAGGACAGCTAAAACACAGATCGCTAGGCCCCAGCCCCAGAGTTGCTGATTATGTCAACGTGATCTGCTTTTCAAACAAGTTCCAGATGAGGCTGGATGCTGCTGATTGGGAGTCCACATCTGGAGAGCTGCTGCTCTAACACGCTCTCCTGACTCCCTTACTGTTCACTCTTGTGCTCTCCCTGGCGTCTGTTTTTTGCTTCTTGCCCTTGTCTTCAGTATTTTGACCTTCCCCTTCATCATGTACAGATCATTCCCTATCTATATCACCTTATTTAATTCTTACAAAACATCATTAAAGGAAAGATTATTGTGCCTCTTCTATAGATTAAGAAATGAAGGTTCGGAAAGCATAAGGGAAAAAACACTTAAGTGTTGATTCTATAAAACTAAATTATACAGGGGTAAGGAGTTAAAGTTATTAAGTCCTTTCACACTTCATCTTCAATTGCACTTGTTTGATTTCTTCTGCCTCCTCAGCCAAGACATCTTCTTCAACAACCAACAGCACTTTTCATAACTTTCAAATCATAATCTTTCGAATCCTTTTGTGGTGGTAGTTGTTCTTTTTGTGTCTCTTAGAATCCTTGCAATTAAATCAAATCATTTTTCCATCAGGTTTTCCATGACCTGATGAAGTCTCGCACAGTTCTTTGCCTACAGGGACTTCAAAAAATGGTATTAACTGGTGTATTGAATAGAAGTCTTCCAGATTGTTAGCTAAACCTACCTTCTACTTAGCCATTATCCCTATTCCAGTAAAATATCATTATTTAGCAAAATAATCCCTTGAAAGGGATTATTGTCCCGTGACAATTGATTTCATTGTCATAAAATCTTCTTTGGTTTTCATGGAAGGTGAAGAAAAATTTACTAATAAAATAAGTTGTTTATTGTTTTGGCTTGGTTTTGCTTAAAAAAGGAATCAAGTTTCCTCCCTGTATTCTCAAGGCTATATTTTTAATGTTTTTTTTTTTCCCTTTACCTTACATTATAAAGTCTATAGGACTTTTGTCAACTTAAAATCAGAGAACAATAGATTCTTGAAACTCAGTGACAATTTGTTATTTGATTTCTAGCCGTCCTTATCCAAGTTACTGTGAGGAAACACCACACCGGAGTGGAGAACTGATGAGCTATAATCACATAGTTACACCTGGCAGAGTTTGTATTACAGAAAAGTCCATATTTCCCTACTATCAGTCTTGTGTTACTTCCTTCTATCTCATAGATTAGTAACGCTAAAATCCTAGAGCAGCTCCTAAGTTCTAAGATGTCCAAAATTGAAGGAGATATGTGAATTTTTTTTTAGATGCCAGGTATCCTTTTTTCTAAATATTTTATTTATTTATTTATTTGAGAGAAAGAGAGAGAGAGAGAGAGAGCACAAGCAGAGGCAGAGGGAGAAGCAAGACTCTGCAAGGAGCAGAGATTACCCCCACACACACCCTTCCCTGACTCGGGACTCTATCCCAGGACCCTAGGATCATGACCTGAGCTGAAGACAGATGCTTAACCGACTGAGCCAGCCAGACGCACAGTATATGAATTTTGAATCAGACATTATAACAACAAAAAGAAAAAAAGAAAAGATAAAAGGCCCCCTGAGACTCTTCTTTTCTGCCTTTCCCTACCCACCTCATTTTGCTACTCTTCCCCACAAGCTGCATCCCAAGGCAGTGGTCTGCTCCTGGTGCCTTCTTCTGCCTCAGGGCCTTTATTCCTGCATTCACGTTTCCTCTGGCTAACTTCTGCTCAACTTCTCGCCTCAGTCTAAACAGTCTTCCCATAAGATGAAATCCAGTCACTGTTATTGCCAGCTGCCAATGCCTTTCCATAGATACCAGCTCCAAGAAGTCTGTGAAGTGAGAAAGGAAATAAAAATAAGGACAATGTAGTCAGATGTTAACACAATGAATTCAGTTCAAAGAACTATATTTTATTCTGACTTGGTATCCATCATACATTTGGAGAATTAAGTATCTTTTCATTCAGGAAATTAGCACAGATTGCTTAATGTCCTTCCTTCAGGAAACAAAAATTGAGCCATCTTGATCAAAACCCTTAAATATGTTTTTCTAAATTCTGAAAGTCCTGGAATTGCATATCCCTTGTTCAGAATTACCGTGGAGGAGTGGAAAGGGGAGAAGGAATCAAGAAACATGGGTATGTAAGCAATTTGCTGGAGAAGACCCTCTCTCTTGCTTCCTTCTTTAAGCAAGTAAGTGCTTGGTGTAGAGTTTGAAACACCGGGGTTTCTAAGCTGATGCCCTTGACTCTGCTTTCACATTCTTTATATTAGAAAAAATAAGTCCTTTGGGATGGTTTATGCAAAATTCTGTGTCCTACTTTAAGAAGTTTTTTGACCTTCTGTGCATGTAGAAAAATGTAAAAAATAAATGAGAAAGTGGCATATTCAAAGAGAAGCTTTTAAACAAATGTTCTAGCAAAGCTTTTCTGTGTTATCATTGATTAAAATAAAAAGTAACAAATCGAAAGCTTTAAAAGGAGTCGTCCCTTGAAAACTTTTTTATATATAATGCCAAAAAATTCTATTCTGAAACAAAGGCTGGTCGAGCCTGCTTACTCATTACAAGAATGGTCAAACCCTGTGTCTTATTCAGATGGGAAGGTGACCATCTGAGGTCTCAAATAGCCATTGTGACCACCATCTGTAAAATCATTTCTCTGAGAACTGGCTACCTCTAGGACACAGATTCTGCATAATCTTACAAAAGATGGGTAGAGAATCCCTTTAGGAAAGATTTAAGTAACGGACCATTGCATACCACTTTCAGAGTTTCTCATATGCTTTACCAACACTGAAAATCTATCTTAACAACCAATTGATGTGTTCCCACAGCTTAGAATATTCCGTTTTTCTCCACCAAAAATTATCTCATGTGCACAACCAGTAATGCACGCAGCACAAGGGATCCATTCTCTTGATAACTCAGGATTTCAAATTCAGAACTGTTGAATTGTACAGGAATTGTTCCAAAAGGATTTGGTCACTTGGTGCAGCTTATATTGTACACAACAGATAGGTTCCGCAATGAAACACCTGGTAAAGAGTGTATCTGAATTCTTAAGCTTTCCTTTCTTCTCCAGTTTTACCCTTTGGAAATCCATGCAGCCGCTCTTAGGCAGAACATGTAATGTGGGGCCTTACATCACCTCAATATTCCCACTTGTATACCTGTTTTGAAACAGTCACACTACATAGCTAATATGAAAAATAAGTTTTAAAATGTAGTAAAAATTTTATAGTTAACCTCAAAGGAAAATTTATACTGAAACCAGTGTAATCAACCAGATACAGTGTACTTACTATGTTTCAAGTTAGTGCAAATAGATTTGAAAAGGGAAGGAAAAAACAAATGAGGCAATACTTCATCTCACTCAACAAGTATTTATTTACCACATACTATGTGCTGGATGGTCTGTCAGTCAGTGGCTTTAGAGCAGTGAACCACATACAACCCCAGCCTTCACCCTGCTTAGTCTCTGGGAGGAAAGATAAACGAATGAATAGGCAACTTTCTATTCTGTGCAAGATGTGTTTTGGGAACACAGGGAATCAGTGTGGAACTCATAAGAAAAGTACCGGGAAGGCTTTCTAGTGGAATGGATCTGAACAGACAATTTAAAGAACAGTCGAAGTTGGTTGCTGTTATGGGCTGAATTGTGTCCCCCAAAATTCATATGCTGCAGTTCTAACCCACAGTACCTCCAAATGTGAATTGGAGACAGGGTTTTTAATGAAGTAATTAAGATTAAATGAGGTCAGTAGGGCAAGCCCGATTCAGTCCGATTCATGTCCTCATAAGATGAGAAAATAGGACTCAGACACACACAGGAAAGACCATGTGAGGACACAGGGAGAGGACAGCCATCCTCAAGTCAAGGGGAGAGGGGTTGCAGGAGAAATCAGCCCTGCCCTGCCGACCTCTTGATCAATGACATGTAGCCTTCAGAACCATGAGGAAATAAATTTCTGTTGTTTAAGCCATCCAGTCTGTGGTACTTTGCTATGGCCCCTCTCACAGACTCATTCAGTCAATAAAGTACTTTCTCAATGGAAGGAACAGGAGGAGAAGTCACCATGTGGCTCTGAGTATGAAGCAGGAAGTGGCAGCAAAAGATGCTAGGGAGGAACACAGAGCCTTCCTGCAGGATACCAGGTCACCACATTCACACTTGACCCTGAGGGCAAGAGGGCACCGTCAGAGTTTGTAAGTGAGATTACACAGTAAAAGTTTACATTATATAAAGTTTTCTCTGTCTGTAGTGTTGATTATCAATTATCTTAAAGCAAGACTTTAGTAGCTGAGAGACCAATTATGGCAATAATCCAAATGAGAGATGACAGCAACCTAAAATACAATGGAAATGAGGAAAAAAAAAAAAGTAAACTTGAGACACGAAAGAACAATGTGGAACAAAATAAACCAAAAAAGGCTATAGAACAGAAGATGAAAACAAAGTTGTTCGAGCCATCTCTGAGCCTCCCCCACACTGTCACATTTCTACCCCAGTGGTTAGCCTTATCAAAGTAGTCACATTTATAATGGAAGAGAAAGCAAACTCCATTTTTATTAGCTAATATATTTGGCAACATCTCCTAAGGCACCTGCCAACACCAGTGTATCTCAGGCTTATCCTCTTGAACTCTGAGACTCAAGAACAGTAAATTTATTCACGCTTCTAAAAAGACTATGGATTGAGGCATATTCTCTAATACCTATATTTATAACACTTCCCAGAAGTGTTCTGTTTTGTATGTGTGAAAATTGCCAACAGACTACTCACAGACCCTCTTAACTTGTACCTCCAGCCTTGACATCCCTGAGGAAGAATAAACTGCTTTCTAAATATAGTTAGCTAAGAGAAAGCAGTGGGAGAGGAAGCAAGAAGGAGGAAGGAGGGGAAGTGGAGAGAAAGAGAGAGATTGGTTTTTTTTCCCCCACTAGTTTGACTGCTTAGCCAATCTCTTTCTCTAAACAATCTACTTGTAGTGCAAAAGAATGAGTTTCCTCTCTTGGATGAGAGTCCAATCCCTGCTGAATCTGTATGAAGTCAATGTGTCTGGTTTTGTTAGGCCCTCTGCTCACCAGCAAACAAGGGTTAGCAAGGAATACGGAAAGTTGATGAGTCTCACACATGAGAAAACTCTATTTGCCATCTATGCCATGTTCAAATAATGGGGAGGATTTATTTTCATTATCCCTCTCTTCAAAGCACTCCATTTTAAATGTCAGTGTGCTTTTCAAAAATAAGGACAGGTTTTAGCAAATTGCCAATCAAGATTTATTCTTCTATGTCCCAGGTGTTTCTTTATAAGTGGATTTATTGTAGCCCAGATGTCTGTCTGTCCAGAAGTCAGATTTTCATGTTCTACATTTAGTGATCACATCCTCTCTCCTATCATATTTCCCAACTGCCGGCTAGTGCCTTTGTCTTCTTTTTAAACACCGTGTGACTTCCCAAACCAGAAAGTTTTTAAGGGAACATCACTTGGTTGTGCTTCCTGCAGAAGCCCAAGCACAAAGAGAAATGAAAAAGGTCCAGCCCCTGCTTTATTCATAAAACACTTTGCAAAGTGCATTTAGTAATTTGCCATTGTAACCACTGACACCCAGAGCTTTCAGGGCCGAGTTCTGACACTGTATTTAGTTCATTCTTTGACTGCTCAGCTAAAACTTCCATTTGTATGCATTTATTCCGCTTCACACATTTATGTTATCAGTCACTTTCAATATTTCAAAGTCACAGCAGGCTTTTTCTGACACACATTTGTCAGAATGAACTGCCTTGATTGCTATTATTATAGACTACAGTGCCTGAGTAAAGAGAAAAAGCATATGTAGTACCAGAATATTAAAACTGCCTGATAAAACAATAGATACAAGAGAATAAAAATAGAATTAATGCATATAAATGGATGCTTTAGAAGACCAGCAAAATGTAGGATTACAAAATAGGCATGGAGAATTCAAAAACCCATGAAGAAAAATGTAATTTTTTTTTTTTTTGCCTAAGATAAGGAGCCAACTGAAAATTCCACTGCCCCCAATGTCAGCAAATAAGTGTATATTGCATACTTCCTTTCCAGTAATCAGAGATTTAAGTAGCCTCTGCTAATGGAGGCTGTCATTGAATTCTAGCATGAAATCCACAACTGAACAACAGTGAATATAATAAAAACACAGGCTTTGACCAAAAATAAACTTAATGAAAGCTCTAAGGAAATAACCAGAACTCCAGACCCATTACGCCTTTTTTCTTGAGCTTGTCACCCAACAGAAGACCTGTGTCCCGTTTGCCAGCTCTTTGCTCCACCTTTTGAACATAACCCTATTTCAGAACTGCACACTCAGGAAACATCAGAAAAATTTATTTTAGAGTCAGAGTACATTAGTGTCAATAGACATGGATCTCCTTTAGAATTACTTAAATCTCAAGTCTTGCATAAAGTATAAGATAAGAAAATGAAATAAACCATAATAATTAGTTAAATCTGTTCTTAAAAGTAAATTAATAAAATATATAAATCTAAAGCATTTTTATTAATGTCGTAGGTGAGAAAAACAGAAAAAGCATAGTTGTATTGTTCTTTTCTTTGGGACACTTATGTAACTTTGTAATTTTTTTCTTAGCCCATATATTCCTCAACATATTTTTCTAAAATAATACTCAAGAAATTATGGGAGATGTTGAAAACCTCTAACAGACCCAGTTTGGAAGACATTATAAAGCCCTTTCTCCAAAAGCCCAAAGATTTAGGTCATATACTTACTTACTTACTTCACTTACTTATTTACTCTGTCTCCAGAATAAGATTTAATTCCCTCTAAAGAAATTATTTTCAATGTGAATATTATTAAAGCTCTCCAATGAGGGATTGTTGCTTTAATTTTACTTGAATCCTCATAATGAAATGTCAATCACATTTGGAGAACTCTAGGCCGATCAGATTTTTCTAAGTTACTCATCTTCTCACCTACTCATTGTTATGAACTTTTTACAAATATTAATAGTTTTTGGTATTTATTGATTCTTCATGGACCATCTGATTATTAACATAACTCTAGATTTATAGGCAAAAAAAGTCATTACAGTGAAATATACATGGATGGAATTCAGAAAAATTTGAGACATGTTTATTAGCATAACTTCAATAATTATAAATAAGTTTTCTATTAAAAGAATACTCTGTAGAATATTAAAATAATTCTTGAGATTTTTTGTTATAAAATCATTATGACTCAGAAGGTATGCAAAATGTATCACAAAAATATTTTAAATACATATCTTCACTGCATCCAAATTTAAAACATTAAGAATTTTACTAAAATATAAATTTTATTTTAGAAGAACAAAAATAATTGTTTCTAGGAGTCAGTTAGTGCTCTCTGAGGAAAAAAAGAATTGTTTACTGGAGTCAGTAGTCATTCTAAGGAAGTGTTTTTCTTCCTAATTAATGTGTTAGAATATATAGAGAAATATACTCTAGCTATGTGAGGACAATTTAAATTTATTTTTCATTAAAGAAGTAAATATTTTCAACCTTAATTATATTTCCCAATGTTTGGAGACATTAAAAATAACAAATGCCATACAGTGTGAGGATTGGAGGACAAAAAAAAAAAAAAAACCTAATATGTATTAAGTAATTTACTTGTATTAATTAACCCAGTTAGTATTTTTGAAAAACCCTGTGTCAGCTTAGAATTACTATAGGTATTATGTTTAAGTTGCCAAATAAAATAAATTTAGGCTGTTCACCAACATATAAGTACCTTTATTAAGTAAAGTATATGTAGAGTAGCTTACATAGTGGAAATTTTAAAATAAATTACAAAAAAAACAGAATTGATATTTTTAGCAGATTTTCTCATTACAAAATTAAATTCCTCATCTGCATATACACAACACACTTAACACAAACTCATATACCCTCTTTCACACACACACACGTGTGTGCATATGCACACACACAAACACACAGCTCAGTCATTCCACACTCTCAGTCATGCACTTCCATCCCCATATTTGATTAATAATTACCATACCCAGAATGCCAAGGAGACAACCAATTCTAGCTGTCATTTCAATAAAATATCCCATAAGAAGGTCAGCGTTTTTTGGACCTCCTTTTTACACTACCCACTGTTTCAGAAAAGCATACACAATCAAGTTCTTTGTTTAGATAGTTTTGAAAGTGTGACTTTTCTCATAGATGTTTTATTGCTCTGTAGGGGAAAGGTATCAGTATTGTATCAATTGTTGTGTCTTGGGCCTGTGATGTGTATAGGAGTCTATATCTGAATAACTCTACCTATCTATAAATTGATGAGATACTTCTTTAAGGATAAATTCTTACTTAGCTAGTCCTACCTTCAGGTAAAATCTCATTCGTATTTTTATCCTTTTTCTCCCATTCACTTCCCATATCCTTTCACTCCCACTAGAATGTAGGCCTAGAAGAATAGAGACGTCTGTTTATTTTTTGCTTTATTCACTATTGTAGTCTTAGCATGTGCTTTCCACTTATACTCTTTTGAATGAATGAATAAATATCTGAATTTCTGCTCTTTTCCTCTAAGTATTATTATTTTGGGTAGAAATACCACTAAGTCCTAAACATTCCAAGTTTAATTTTATATGGCTTTTCACCATATTCTGATATTTCATTAACTCCAGCTTATATGTATTAAATGCTTTTATATCCTGATAAAGAGTAAGTCTTCTTATAAGTTCCTGCTAACATTTAATTTTACTGTTCTTAACAATATTGTAACAGGAATGTGACTATCAACCAGAATTTGTAAAATACCATCATCATCTTTCTGAAGTCAAATGTTAACCAAGCTCTTCAGTTCAGTATTTTGTATACTTCATACATTTGATATAGCCAATCAGTCTTTATGGTTTGTAATATGATGCATGTCAAAACGTGTTCTTGGTCATTTTCCTTGAGATAACCTCACTTACAAAGTACTGTGTATCTAGTAAACTTTTAAAAGTATTTATGGAATAGAATTGACCCTTGCATGTGGCTATGCAGTTGTAAGATTCACTTTGGTGTTAAATTTAGCAAACTAATAAAGACTGAGACAAACAAACAAAAAAACAATATTACCCAGCACTCATATTCAGAAAGCAAAATGTTCTAGTTAAGTCTTTCCTTGGGGGACTATCTGGAAACTACACTGAAGGCAGAAATCTATACTTGGGTCGCCTAAGGTACAAATTTCTTGTAGAACCTAATACAGCTGCCAATTTACTTTTGAGGGCAATCAGGATGTTCATTAGTAATTGAGTTGAAGCAGAGAGGAACTTCATTTGTACTGAGTCAGTGACCTGAATCGTTTTCAAAATGAGTATTGAGCTGAAATGGCCCATTCATTCCTACTTCCTTTGGGATTCTGTACCAAAAGGTTATTGCTCCTACCTTCTACTAATAGTGATGGGGATCTTCAGGAGTGGAAAACAAGGCTTTATGTTTACCACTTGTATCTTAGGGTAATATTTATGTGTGGTTTTTGATTACTCTTGGAGCATAAGATAAACCTTATCATTTTGAACTTGAACCTATTGAACTGATTCCAACACCTTCAGTTGGTAGGTAATTGAAACATGATGATGGTACGCTGTGGTGAATCAAAGTTTTCAGAAGTGGAGAAGGGAGATAAAAATTAAATAGATGTATCTGGCGCCTGGTCAATAGAAGTTGGTATAAAATTACAGAAACATTAGCAAATTTTAAAGTGTTGTTTTTATTGAGTATTGAAATAATACCACTCTAATAATTTTAATAGCAAAAACCTATATAGGGCCTACAATAGCAGGTACTATTCTAGGACCTTTACATATTTTACCATGTTTATCTTCACAACTATCTTATTTGCAGAAGAAAAAATACTGGAGATTACAAAGAGGTTAAATTACCTGCCGGAGGTCCTGGGAGTAGCAAGTGATGGATCTGGATTCAGACCTTTGAAGTCTGGCTCCAGAGTCCATGCTTTTACCTGCTAGACTCTATTACCAGTCTGGAGGGCTAGTGAGATGGGCCACCCAGATTATAGTGCCTTCAGATTTTGAGTTACCTCCAGAGAAAGAATTAGTTGTAAAGGATGAGGATGTTCAACTGAATAGCATCCTTGCCATCAGGGGGCAAGAGCAATTTTAGTTTTTCATCATGCCCCATCTTGAGTGAGTTTTTCTTGGATATAAAAACTGAACAAAGCAAGTGAAATAACTATTTTTACCCAGAATTTGTGCAAGAACTTGAGAACACATGTTAAAGCTCTGTGACTAGTTAACACAGACACACAATGGATCAAATATCCTCCACACTCCTATGGAGACACGGGGGCACTGGAGCATGCCCTGCAATGGGGGCCGAGCAGGTATAATGCAGCACCCGCCTGGCATCAGTAGCAGCACTGGCAGCAGGAAGACGTTCTAGCACAGCAACTGGGACCCCAGCCCTGGCAGCAAGAGCAGGGTGAAGGAAGCACATTCTTTAGACTTCCATGGTTCTGAAGGCCGTAGGATCGGGCAAAATGTGCCAAGAACTGGAGACCTGGAGGAAAAGGGCCACATGGCAGCTCAAAGTCCAAGAGGTCTTAAAGAACTTTCACAGGCGATTCCCAAAACTAACTGAAAAGAAACAAAAAAGCTGGAGGATGAACGAGATGAATCCTGCTTGAATCCAAAAAGGTCATCACACCTTCCTCACTGGATGTAAGGGAAGTAAGGTGGACGGGTATAAGCTGAAAACAACTGATTACATATTAACCCACAAATCATTAATAATCTTTTTTGTATATTTGGGAGATATGGTTATCCTATTTATTTGTTTATTTATCTATTTATTTAATTAGTTATTTAATAAAAAATATTATACACACTGAGATTCAATTTGTCAGATAGAAAGATTTGATTGAAAAGAAAAAACTTTTATTTGATAGATGTCATACTTTAAGAAGGAGTGATGACTGCAAGCTTGCATTCCATTTTTTAGACTTTAGAGTTTGCGTTTTGCCATAAATTTCTCTGCACTAGATGATTGGCAGACGAGTGTAAGACATCAGGAAGAGGAGATATAAAGTAGGCAGATTGCAGACCTAAACACAGCTGAGTCATCAGTGAGAATTTCTATTCCTTCCTCATTCTCTTTTAAATTTTAAATTAGACTTTACTGTTAAAAGGACTCAGTACTAGGGATGTAAGAGCTAGTTCTCAAATTGAAAACCTTGTCAAGATATGGAATTTGACCTTTTGTACTATATGATTTTAAATTAAAGTTTTAATGGCCTCTTTTCATAATAGAATCTCTGATTTACTAAAAAAGCAGCTTTAATATAGGATTCATTATTTCACATTTACATTATCTGCATTGTTAACGATAATGGTGTCGAAAATAAAGCATTATCAGTTATTTTTTTTTCTTTTTTCTGATCTATAGTTGGAGGTCTTTCTAACCAAAAAAAAAAAAAAAATACTCTGGAATAATTAGAGTTGAATTTTAGAACATTATCCATATGAATTATTTCTAACAAAGGCTTTTCTCATGTGAGAAGCAGGGGAATCCTATATTTCCAGCTGCATTTACTCAGTGTTTTAATGTCAGTTAGATTGCTGTCCCAGTCAAAATAGCTTCTATATATGTAAAATTATGGTTATTTCTCAAATTATACTGTTCTTTTTCCCTTCAAGTGAAACTACATTTATATAGTGTTATTTTGACTTACCAGTAGATACATGTAGTCACCTAAAGGAGTTTTATATTCCAAGACAGTGCTTTAAGGAAAAAGAACATTTTCCATAATTTTGTAGTGAGGAAGAAAAAAAGTAAAAGGGAGACTATTTAATTCAAGTGGATGTTTGTATTAGAAATGACTATATTAGAAATGATTGTATTAGAAATGATTGTGGGGGTGCTTGGGTGGTTGAGTGGGTTAAGCCCCTGCCTTCAGCTCAGGTCATGATCTCAGAGTCCTGGGATCGAACCCCACATTGGGCTCTCTACTCAGCAGGGAGCCTGCTTCCCCCTCTCTCTCTGCCTGCCTCTCTGCCTACTTGTGAGCTCTCTCTCTGTTAAAAAGAAGAAGAAGGAGGAGGAGGAGGAGGAGGAAGAGGAGGAGGAGAAAAAGAAAAAAAAAAGAAATGATTGTGGATGAAATAATTTATTTAATTATTTTGGTTGGAGCTCTTATCAAGAAATGTGAAAAACACTCATTAAATGAGACATGCACCAGCCCCCCCAATGTATAAGCAGCAGTTCTAAGAGATGTAATGATCAAATTTTTAAATTAAGACTATGTCAAGAATTACGAAGGGTCTGAGACTTTATACTACTCGCAGGTACAAACCTAGCCTGCCACAGTTTCACAGATGCTGGCAGAAGACACGAGACCTCTGGATGAGAAGTGAAGGATTTTATTACTCACAGTAGGATGAACAGCACAAGCTGCATGCTTTCAAGTTTTCCCTGCTCCCAAGTCCAATGGAACTAGTACAGAGGCAGACCCACATGAATCCTTCTCAAAGTGGGGTTAGGAAGTCCTAGTGTTACACAGGGTCTGCTAGAAAACCTGCCCAAACGTTGCTCAAGATGGAGGCATTATCCACCAGGAAAAAAATCTTCCTCTCTCCCCCAAGCCTGTTTGCTAGGCAAACATCCTGGACAAGAGCCGAGGACAGAGGCTGTTAACAAGGCGTGTGGAAACAAATGGAGAATTATTCCTCACCAAACTATTACAATAGTGTAAAATATTGTCTTGTAGTAGAACCTCAGTATTTACAATTCTGTATTTGAGAATTCACTTATCACTGACATTTATTTGTGACCCTAAAATCAATGCTGGCAGAATTTTCAGACATTTGCAGACATGTGCAGAGCTGCCTGGACACTCAAGCTCCTAGCTAAGGCCAAACAAAGAATTCGCTGCCTTCTTGTTTTAACTCACATACAGGTGCTTTTTCTGTCATCTTCTATGTGTCGTGTTGTTTGCGTTTTTGTGTTCTTTGGTGAGTGGGAAGGGGTATTTTGCTATTTAAAATGGTTCCAAATACTGCTGACACACTGTCTAGCTTTCCTAAGTGTAGGAAGGCTGTGGTGCATCGTAAGGAGAAAATGGTGGTGTTAAACAAGCTTCATTCAGGCTCAAGTTACAGTGCTATTGGCCGTAAGTTAAAAGTCAGTGAATCAAAGGACGCTTGGGTGGCTTAGTCAGTCAAGCCTTGGACTCAGGTCATGATCCTAAGGTCCATATGGGTTCCCAGCTCAGTGGGGAGTCTGCCTCTCCCTCTGCCTCTGCCCCAGCTCATGCTCGCTCTCTCTCTCTCTCTCTCTCTCTCAAATTTATTATATATAAAATCTTTTTTAAAAAAGTTAGTGAATCAGGGAACCTCGGTTAAGTGGGTTAAGCCTCAGCCTTCAGCTCAGGTCATGATCTCAGGGTCCTGCGATCGAGCCCCGCATCAGGCTCTCTGCTTAGCAGGAAGCCTGCTTCTCCCTCTCTCTCTGCCTGACTCTCTGCCTACTTGTGATCTCTGTCAAATAAATAAAATCTTTAAAAAAAAAAGTTAGTGAATCAAAAATATACATTATGTACAATGTCATTAAACAGAAACAATTATAAAATAAGGTTACGTATTGATATGTTTAGGAAAACGTGATTACTAAAGACTCACAGGAACGTGACCCCAAATGTCCACTAGGAGCAATGATTCAATAGGCACAAATTCGGTGTATGCAGCAAATTTACACAGCATCGCTGCCATGAATAATGAGAATCAACTGTAATGACAGCAACCCGGCTTCCGCTCTTGTTCCCTCATGGCCTGTCAGCAACAAAACAGCAAGAGTGAGCCTTATAAAACTTAAGTGTAATCATGGCTCAGCTCTGCTCAGAGATCTCCAATGACTTTCCTGTCTCAGAATTAAAAAAAAAAAAATAAGTGGTCTTAATGGTTCTACAGGATCTGAGCTCCCCCTCTTGCCTCTGTGGCCTCTGGTCTCAGCTTCCTCCACTGTCTCTCCCTCTTCTGCTCTGACCACCCTGGCTTCCTTGCTATTTATGGAACACTCCAGGCAGGTTCCTGCCTCAAGGCCCCTGCCCTTATTTTTCCTCTACTTATAGAGCTCTCTTTCTTTTTCCAGATATCTCAATGACTTATTTCCTCATCTCTTTCAGGTCTTTGCTAAACTGTCACTTTCTCATGGAGGCTATCACTGACCAAGCTATTGAAGTCTCAAACGTGTCCCTCCCAACCCTCAGACACCCCGTCACCCATCCCTGATTTGTTGTTTTCCATAATATCACCACCACCTGACATAGCATAAATAGTATCTATATGTTTATCTGTATCCTTCCCACAATATGAAGGGATTATTGCTGTTTTATTCATAGCCATATACCCAGAACCTAGAAGAGTACCTGCCTGATAATAGATTTTTAATAGATATTGGTGAATAAATGGAATTTCCAAACCCCTTGGACTTTTCGGTGACTTTTCTTTGCAGTACTATAAACTCTACCTGAATCTGCTTCCGAAGAAAGCTCCTGAGAACATTTCTTCAAAACAAATAACTAAGCATTGAGAGAGACAGAGCTTGAAAATCTCGCTCAGGTTCAGCAAGGCTACAAAGCTTATAAGGAAAAGGTAGCAGAGTATTTTCAAGCTGTCTTGGAAAGAGAGGAGTGGAAAATCTTTTCATTTTTTCCATTGACAATGTTTTCAGTAGCCTGAGAGTTGATATTAGCCTATCAAAATAACAATGACATTTTTCAAAACTCTGCTTACTTAAAATGTGCTGTGTCTCTATAATTTCTTAAAAGAGTGCTTTTTCTTTAGAAAACAAAACAATTAGAGTCTAGCTAAACTGCCCACAGAACATGAATGGTTTCATTTAACTAGCTGAGAACACATGGCTTGTTTAATTCCTAAAGAAAGAAGCAATCTCCATTAATAGAAGGCAGGTCCCCTACAAGCATGTCTCTCTCTGCACCTAAATGAATAGCAAGAGAACTCACTGTGCGGTAATGTGTTGTCACAGACAACCACAGATACAAGGAACAAACACCAAGCAAACTTTGAAACAGACAATTTTGTTTGGTGTTAACTCTGATTCCAAGTTTCACCATCAGGTGGTTTCCTCATGCTGTTTTAATCCAAATTTCTCCAAGCCTCACCAACTGGGAAGTGCAAACAGGGCCACATCATCTCTCAAACATTCGGATTCACTGGCTCATTCCCTATAGAACAGCCTCCCTTCAGTGTTTCACATCATTATTATATGTGGGTTATTTCGGGTGCGCATGAAGAATTCTCTCAAGATTTTCTACCTGCTCATGTCCATCAAAACCACCTGAGAGAAGCATCTTCACTACTTAAGATCCATCATAAAAACAGACATCCACGTCAAGGGTGCAAACCACTGAGAGCCAGAGCAGAGCGTTTCCCCACAATCCTCAATAGGCCCAAGCAATGCTACAGCCCAAGTGAGAATTCTACTCTCCTGAGCTAGGTCAGACTTGGACACTTTGTGAGAGCAGCACTTCTGACTGCTGCTGGCAACCTTTCTGTGTAAAGACCTCAAACAGGAATACACTTCGGCAAAGTCAGAAGCACACATACATACATACATACATACATACATACATACATGTATATAACTATAAAATGGCCCTAGGGTAAGAGCCATAAGATACAAGATGCTACTGGAATATGGAGGAGATAGAGGACTTTATAAGGGAAGACCTCATGGTGGAAGGAGCCTTTACATAGACCTTAGTCCATGGGCAGTCCATATATATCATCATTCTTATCATTTAATCCATGGCTACAAAATACTTTTCTTCAGTTTTCCTGATTCCTGGATTTCAAGAAGGCAATCTAAAACTTTAATATATTACTGGACTCACTTGAAAATTTTTCTCATATAGAAAGTAGTTACATATGGTGTCTCACTGAGAAGATATTAGAGTCTATGCTTTGGTTTATGCTATTTGGAGTAGCCTTTTTCATACATCACCTAGTTTAAGAATATGTTTCTGCTCAAAAATATCCTGCATTTATAGAACCCGCATTCTAGTGCTATAGAGAACAATAATGAAAGGTAAAGAAAAAAACAATTGGGGTGAGTTGTGAGTCAGTGATTACTAATTTATTTATAGTGATCAAAGATATAGACTCTCTAAATGACATATGAACAGAAAAATGAAGGCAGTGAAGGAGCAAGCCATTCAGGTATCTGGGGAAGAGCATTCGAGGTAGGACTGGTCACGCAAAGTGCCTGAGTTGGGGAATGATTGGCGTGCGCTAGGTAAAGGAAGGAAGTAGAACAAAATGAACAAGAGGGACACTGGTAGAAGTTGAAGTCAAAGAGGTAGCATGGGATCAGATCACATACAACTTTATGAGGACTTTGTCAGGACTTCACTTTTAATTTAAGTGAGACAGAAAGACATTAATAGTTCTGAGCAGAAAAATGGAGCTATCTGAATACAGGCTTAAAAACCTCACAGTGCATGCTTTGCTGTGAGCAAACTAAAGTGGACAAAGTGGAAGGAGGGAGACCTAATTGGAGGTTCCTGCAATACAATGTGGTGATTTGTCCAGAATGGTAGAAGGGAAGGATATGTGAAGTGGTCAATTCTGAATAAATAAGAGAATTTGCTGAATGGTTATGGGATTTGAAAGAAAGAGAGGAGTCAAACATGAGCCTGAGGCTGTTGGTATGAAAAACTGGAAAGGTATAAGTTGTCATTTAATGAGATGGTACGCACAGGAAGAACATGGTAAGGTGGATGGGGATATAAAAATTGGAAGATCAGATCTGGAAAATGAGACCTCTCAGGTTTGGGAGTTTACCTGATTTGGGTTAGATCGCCCTGCTCTGCAGCTGGTTAGCTATACAATCTCTGACATTAACTCAGCTCTTCTGAGCCTCAGTTTCCTTATCTGTGTCATGAGGATAACAGAACCACATGTGTAGGATAGAGTTGGGAGGATTCAAAATAGGGGCAGTGTCAAGTACATAAAACAAAGTTGTGATCGAAGCTAAAATGAAACAAAACTAAGTATATATAAGTGACTAATAAGTGGTTTTTATCCTAATCTCCTTCATGAGATTAGGTGTGAGGTTTCTTCGAGCATTATGAGAACTATTTGCAGAAAACGTTCCAAGATTTATCTTTCCAAGATAAAGAGATGGATTCTAACTAAACACATAAGAAAGGGGATCCTCATCCCATATCATCCAGTTTCTATGTTCACCATAGCAACTGGTCCTTTACTTTTTAACTCCTTTTCTGGTTTTACTATTGTCAGTATTCTGTGTTCTTTCACAGATGTTTTATTATTTTCTCATCCCTTAAGCCAGAAAGCAAAAGCATCAACCAGTTTGGTGGAGACTTACGTACAAACTGGCAGATACTCTGTTGGTTTTATTCTTTTGGAATTTATGTAATGCCTCAGATCATCAAGCCATCAAAATACTATTCTGATTTATATGCCTCATGTCGTTCTCCAAAATTACTAATTCATACTCTGCTTTTTAAACACCTTATTTACTCCTATCAGATTATTATTACAAGTGGGGTAGTGTCTGGTATAACTGGCCTGCATTAAAGACCAAACAGACATCTTTGTCCTCAGAACAGACTGACCTGATGTATTTCCCTGGGGGGCAACAGCAGGGTTTGATTCCAGCCAATCACTCCACCGCCAGCATCAGGGCCTGTCAGCTTGCCTACCGTTCCTATACACAGGTTTCTTCAAATTACCCTTCACTCTGTCTTTTCTTCAGTCATCCTTCCTGCTTGTTGATGTGACATGCTTCAGCCCACTTAGAGGTAGGGCTTTTATATACACTCGTCTCCCATTCTTGTCACAAATCTGGTCCACAGACAGCAATAAGGATTGTTTCACTTTCGGTGTGCTTTGTCTCCTCAAAACAGGTTATTTGTTGTTGTTACACTTGGGACCTCAGTCAGGTCCCATTAAAATACATTTTAAAGCCTATTTTGATAACTCAGTGTTCCGTGTTTCACACTTACTGAGTTGTTTGAAGGTACATCTTTGTGTATCTTCTTGGAAAATCCCCCTCTTAAATTCCCAGCACCATTTATCACCATGGCCACACTGATTCCAACGCGGACTCCACTTTTGGAGGACGTTCGGTATTCCTGAAGAAACCCCGAATTGCCATGTCATCATATTTTTTGCTACTGCCTTCCTAAAATATCTCGATTCCTCACCCATGTGAAATTTTACTCATTTTCTGAGATTCAGTTCTAATACCGCTTCTTCCTTGAAGTCACTTCATTCTACACTGACTCATCCCAACTGCACTCATCACAGGAAATCTTATAACAGAGTACTTGTGTGCATGTCCTCAATTGACCATAAGCCCCTGTGGGGCAGGCACAATAAATGGCTTATATTTTTCTTCCCAAAATGCCTTGAATGTAATAAATGGTCTGCAAGTGTCTGTTGAAATAATACACTTCTTTTCTTAATATTGTCATTTTTTTATCTGCAATGTCTTCATTGTCAGCGTTGTTCTAGCATAACTGACAGTTCAAGTCAGTTTTATGCTGCTGAATGCAGTTTTATTAATTCAACAGATTGGAGTTTTTATACGACTTTCAATGAATTTGGACTTAGGAATGTATGGATTAATGTGTAATTCCTTTCACAGAGGAGCTTACAATATAGAAGGGAAAACTGGCAAGTAAATAATTAATATATGATGTGACATGTGCTGACAACTGATAAGTAAATAATTGAAATATTATGCATCATGTATATTGGCAAGTAAATAATATATGATGTGACATGTGCTGACAACTGATAAGTAAATAATTAAAATATATGCATCATGTATACTGCATAAAATATTATGCAGCATGTATATATATGCATCATATATATATGTATATATATATACATATATATCATGTAGTCATAGTTTTCAGAGTGGTATTTAAGCACCTAAAGAGTTTCAGAGGAAGATGGCCTTGGGTGTTGTTATGTGGGGTTTGGCCAACTGAGCAGTAAAATAAATATTTTAAGCACCTAAAACAGTGCTTTGCATATGCAAGGCACTCAGTCAACGTTGTTTGTTGAAATAATTATATGGTAGTAGCTAGAATGGAAGTTTAAAGGACAGCACCCAGGCTTGGCTACTAGGAAGGCACCATAAATGCACTATGATGTTGATAGGATTTTCCTGCCTCACTGTAGACCACAGATTTCAGTCACTTGTATCCTCATCGGAGGACTCCCTGGGTCTCACATAAATGAGACCAAGTAATTTCCCAGATTATTAAGATGGCTTCCTAACAGTAGTTTCAAGAATCTTCCTTAAAAAACATAGCTACCTTTAAGAATGGACCTATAACATTAATTTAAGAAGGAAACAAAACCATTACAAATTTTATTTTTAATTAGAACACTTCTTCAAATGATTGTCAAATTTCAGGTTGGTATCAGATCCTATAAGTTTAATTATAATGAAATAAAAACTTTTCATTCATCAGTTAGTAATTTACTTGTTAATTGAACAAACATCTATTGAAAGCCTATTAGGTGATGGTTTCTTTCCTAGGATCCAGAGATACAAAGACAAATAAGATGGTTCTTATCTCCAACTGGTTTATTTCAGCTAAGAAATAAATAATTAGAACAATACAGTAAATCACAGGAAAGGTTAAGTTTGAGGTGTATATTGGTTTTTAAAGAGAATAGAGAAAAAGATCTAAATCAGACTAGGAAGCAAAGGGGGCTTCTTGAAAGAATGGTGTGTGAAACTGATTTTGAAAGGCAAAGGCTAACATGGCATAACTATAAGATAGTAGAAGCATTTGACCAAATGCATGTAGATTCACATTATAACAGATTTTCTTCTTCTTTTTTTCTTTCTTAAATTTATGCTCTTTCTGGTCTTAGTGATAACCAGGAGGTACCACCTTTGTAGAGGGCTTATCTCCACTGCCTTTGAAGAAGCATAGTTCTAACATGAAGTACCTTTTATGGGCTTACATGATCAAAAGAGAAGTCTGCTGAGATGGATTAGTAGAGAGCAGTGGTTTTAAGGGTCACAAGTCCCAAGTTAAACCATCTTGTCTTGTCACAAAGGTGTCATGAAAATAAATGAGTGTTTATTTTGAGTTATTTATTATGAGTGTTACTTCTATTTCCAAAAAAAAATGTATGCTTTTACCAGGGTTTGCATGAATATACTGATTAAAGTTTTAGTCTTAAAATTTACAAAGTTCTCATATAAATATCATAAGAGCTTTTATTCTCTGATAAAGAGGAGATCAAGCAACTGAATTTATTGAGCCACAGAACCATCGTTTCTTTTTTTTAAATTCACCATGTGACCCAACACTTAACAGAATACAGGGTAGGACCAACATAGTACCTTGAGATGGATGCCAACAATTTCTTACTGAGAAATTGAACAACAGTGGTACACTGTGTAAAGTTTTTTCTGGCGAGATAAACACACCAGGCGAAGTAGCCACAAGGCAAGATTTATTAAAGGCACTCTCCGGCGCAGTTTCAGGGCTCAGGAGAAGGGGAGCCAGGAAAACTGCGACGGCGAGGTTCCCCAACTCTGGAAAGCAGAGTAGGGGAAGTCGCGCCCGAGGCAGGGGGAAGGGGGCTTTTAAGGGGTCTCGAGGGGAGTTCAGGGGTCTTTTGGCAAGTCTCTCTTATTTGGATATTTCGCCTGCTCGTCGGGGTCCCATTGGTCCACTGGAGCCCAGAGCAGAGGTCTCAGATTCCCGCTTGTCAGGGTCCCATTGGTCCACGGGAGCCCGGAGCGGAGCCGGGGGTCTCAGATTCCTGCTTGGGTCTTTGTTCTCGTGTCCGAGCTCAGGTTTTGTGGCGGGAACTTTCGCCATCTTAAGTAGCCCTTTCTTTCTGCCAGCCCAACACACTGTAGCACTATTTCTTTTCAAGATGATCAGTGTAGCATGCCTTTAACCTTTATTGTCTTTAAGATGTTTCTTTAAACTTTGGGTGCTTTAAAAATTGGCATTTTGTCTTCATACAATCCAAGGACACAAAGATTGTTATGTACTAACTATGGCTAAAAGCTTCCTGTTGTTTTAGGTTTTCTGTCACCTTCAGGTAATCTGACCTATTTTCCATATACCTAAAACTTTACCTTCAAATATTCTATACTTCCCTGTCTTTACAGACTATTTTAATCTGGGATGATCATTATGAAAATGTATTCCTTTAATGGGTCTTTATACTATGATGCCATTAGGCATTACTGAGATGTGCATATCTTCTTCTACATTTGATAGCCTTTGATTTCTTTTATCTGATTTTCATATTGCGTCTTTTTCTTTGCTATCTGACGGTTTGCTCTCAATTCTGTAATTGCTATCATTGTCTCCCCCTCAGTGCTCCCTTTTATGAAATGCTGTTTCAAGTGAAACTTGTTTAAGCAGATATTAATTGAGGATATATTATGTATTAGTCACTCTAACTGTGAGGAGTTAAATGATAAACAAAATATGGTCTCACCCTTTAAAGAACTATCAAGCAAAAAAGAAATAGAGGTATAAAAAAGTGATTACAATTCTGTGTTAATTGTGACGAATAGGATTTTATTCTACGGACAAAGTGTCTCACTTTTCCCTGGCTTTGCCCCTGTGGTATGGCCCGAGGTAGGATTGACGGGCTCAGCATCAGTGGACTAGGGCAGAATTCAGAACAGAGCTATTTCTAATGCATCTTTCATGAAGAAAAATATATGTTATAAAATGCAAACACATTTGTGAAAATTTTGTCTAAAATAAGAAGAAATTACTCTTAGTAAGACCAAGGACATTATCTTAGTATATGAGCTTTGCGTATTTACTTGTGACATCTGTTTTAACCACTTAGGGTCTTATTTTGTTAACTTTCTGTTTCTATAGCAAATATAAAATGGTTTAAGTGCTTAATGAATTACATCCCTGTGAGTGAAATGTTATTGCATTTCTATGAGAATTTATGTTGTATCATGTCATATTACATTTTGTTATAGTACATCATGTTTTATCACTACTACCTTTGCATTATTAGTTAGTATTTTCTAATGAAAATATTCAAAAATAGTATTAGATATACAGATAGCCTTTGAATTAAGGTGAGGTCATATTTCTAAATATGCTTTTTGGATGAGGTAGTTTGTGATTATGATGGAATTTTGTATGTAAACCTTATAATCATGCATGGAAAATATGTCCCTGAGCACTAAATAGGCAGCCTACCAAAAATTTCTAGTAGCAAACACATTTATTGTCTTTTCATATTTAACATTCTTAGCACAGTGCATAGTATAGTAAATATTGGTTACTTAGTATTATTATCATGATCATTAAAAATAATATGCCACCAGATTTATTTTGGAACTCTACTGAAATTCCTTCATTCGGGAAAAATTTTTTAGTGACACACATGAAATTAATTACACCAATGTCAGTAAAGTAAGAAAATAAACTGTAATATAGTCAGTCTTTCAGCTTGCTGAATTTCAATTTAACCTCAAGGTCAGACTTCTGTCTACTTTGCCCATTCCCTTCCATAATACTCGCATAACATACTCCCAAGTACATCTTTTGCTTCATGTAATGATTTTAAAGGGAATAGTTAGAGAAGGTACACATCTGTTTCTCTAGGTAATATGTATAGTAGGAAGTCATTCTTTCTCAAAATTTTTATATTTTCACTCCACATTTCTTCCACTGGAATCCTACTTTTCCTGAACCACCTCTTTTACACGTGCACATAAGAAAATCATACTATAAAATCTGAAGATGCTTTGGGACTGGAACTTTTTCAAAGCACTAGTTACTAATTGGCTATTGTGACTATTTTCAAATCCCATTGATATACCTTGAAACATCTACTTTCTAGAAGTGTAACTTTTTGATGAACTCCCCAGGATAAATTAGTGGCAAAATGTGACCTTAATGATTAGAGTCATACAGAGTTTTTGCATATAAACCAGGAAAGTTTGCCCAAAGTAATGATTTTTCACTTTTACAACAATTATCATTAAGTCATTCTTCCCCTGAGCCAGTTACAGTTCTGGAACAATTATTTTTTGGAGCCAATGATGCTGTGGTTTTGTACTTCTCAGCATTGATATCTGATTATTTCAGGAGACTATTTCTATTCACCCTGAAACTTAAGGTGATACTAAGCTGAATTTAAGGAAATTAAAATCTTATAATAAATTCATATCTTTTAGCTTACTGTTTCCTATACAATAACAGAGACCCAAGAGAGACTAGCAAAAGTTATATGGCCTCTAACATATTGATGAAGAGAATAGCAACTATCAGTAGTGGCCAAGCCATAACCAAACCTTACTTGCCCCTCACAAAAAATCCTGACCCCATAAAACCTAGCTGTATGATTTATCAAAACAAAACTTTGAATGTCCAGATGTTGAATTACTTATTTGTATAATAAGTGGGCTACATAGATACATACTTTCACACAATATTCAGAAGAGTTCTAGGCTGTATCAGTGTCTGCCCCACTGCCACAAGGTAGACACAAGGAAAGGTATGGTGTATTACTCAGGATTTTCCAGAGAAACAGAACTAATTGTGTGTGTGTGTGTGTGTGTGTGTGTGTGTGTGTGTGTGTGTGTGTGTGTGTGTAGAAAGTGGGGAGGGGAGGGAGAGAAATGAGGAATTAGCCCTCACGATTATGGAAGCTGAGAAGTCCCAGTATCTGCTATTTCAAGCTGGAGATCCAGGAAAGCCAATGTAAAATTCAGTCCAAGTTCAAAGACCTGAGAACTAGGGAAGACATAAATTTCAGTCCAACGCCAAGCAAAGATGAGAGGCCCCTGCTCAAGCAATGAGGTAGGAAACAAGACAAATTCCTTTCATTTGCTTTTTTGTTCTATTCAAACCTCCAGTGCATTGGATGGTGCCTACCCACACTGGGGACAGCAGTCTACTTTACTAGAGTCCACCGATTCAAAGGCTAATATCATCCAGAAACACACAGAGACACTGAGAAATGATGCTCAATCTGACTCTGTGGCCAGTCAAGCTGACAGATAAAATTAATCACTACAGATGGCTACACCAAGTTCTAGGCAATTCATCCCCATGTTTCTACTAAAAACAAGTCTATTTGTATTTATTTTAGATGTACTTATTTTCCAAATAGGTTTCATTTTAAGTGATACTAATATCAATTGATAATCACTGAGTCCATCCGATGCCACCATGTTTTAGAACAAACAATATGAAAAAAATAGCTGTGAATCAAAACCTTTCAGGCAGATCAAACTTTGATGAAAACAGTCCCATGTATATTTATCTTATAATCAAATATCCTGTGAGAGTGTGTAAGAATTTACAAGCGCTAAGACCTGAGAGGAGTCAATAAGATAGGAAAAGAAAGTAGTTTTGTTTTGGTTTTGTGTCTGGTTTTGTTCTAGAAACGTATAGGGAGGAAATCAAAGTGTCTAAGGAAAATACACCCCAAATCTGAAACTATACTTTGGTGTAATTTAACAGGGAAGATGCTGAGACTTTGGCAAGAGGGCATAATAGAACTGGGTCCAGAGTGCCCCTCTGTGTTTCATTGAACAAGGCAGAAAACACTGAGTAGAATGATTTTTTAAAACTCTGTATGTTGGGGCACCTGGGAGGAGTTCAGTGGGTTAAGCATTTGCCCTTGGCTCAGGTCATGATCCTAGGGTCCTGGGATCAATTCCCACATTGGGTTCCCTGCTTGGAAGGGAGGCTGCTTTTCCCTCTCCTCCCCACTTGTGCTCTCTCTGTCTCACTATCTCTCTTGCTATCTTTCTTTCAAATAAATAAATACAATCTTTAAAAATAATAAATAAATAAATAAATAAAACCCTGCATATTGAAGAGAAAGTTCTGGGTCCAAACTTTAGACTTAGACAATTTGGTGTGTATGGAAGGATTTTTCCTTAATTCTGACAGCCTAGGAAAGTTAAATGTGTTATCCAAAAGACATTTACCCCCATGTGAAACATTCAGAAATTTTAAGACATGAGCTCTGCATCTACTATATGGTATTGAACCCATTGCAAACTTGGCCAGCGTCTGCCTGGGACAGTACAGTGGAAAGAATCCTACACTGATTTGCTTGAATAAACTGTTGAGAGACCATTAGCAGAGCTTTGATGATTAAAATCAACCTACATTAATTTTCTAAACTTTATTCAGTTAAAAAAATAAGTTATTACCTGATGTTATAACTCATAATAAACCCCATTTTCCAAAGAAAGAAAGAAAGAAAGACCTACACTAAGAATACCTGGGTGTGCGTTTAGCCACTGCTTTTGACTGGTTGTGGGGTCTTGATACATCATTTAATCTCTCTGAGACTCAGTTCCCCCAACTGTAAAATTATAGTAATAATTTCTTTCTATCTCACAGAGATGTATGGCAAAGTTCAATGAGATTAGGAACACGAAAGCTAACTGTGAATACAAAGCACTATGTACATTAGCTCTTATTAAGATTATCAGAGCAGTACCATCCTTAAATGTAAGCAGGAGAGACCCCTGCCCTGAGCTCTGCTCTTTCAAGTTCCCCTCCTGGCCTTCTTTGTGCTCCTTCCTTTCAAACCCACTGGGGAGTTTTCAGAGTCCAACAGTCATGTCCACCATGAACCGGTGCACCATATTCCAAGGTCCTGTCTTCTGGGCCTGGAGGCCACTTATCCACACTTCATTCTCCATACCACTGGTACAACTACCTAGGCCCAAGGGGAGCTAAGAGAAAGCTGTCTGTGAGGGTATGGATGGAGTGTGAATGTGCCTCCAGCATGTCACATGCATATTGGCAAAGTCCCTCAAAGTGCAGGAAAAAGCTAGAAGTGGAAAAGAAAAAGAGTCATGTAGCCACGATTGAAGAACTTATTTTATTTTATAATTTGATAGCTTGATTTATAGCTTCAAATATTTAGAAATGCAATACACCAGCCTTCATTTCTACTTTTGCCTGAGGCTACACAAATATTAACTGTTACACAGTTGCTATCATGAATCATTCTGTGGATTTGCAACTTATTCCCACAAATATTTTTTTTCTAATTTTAGGACTAATAATTGTTGTTAAATATTTTACCCTGGAGAAGAAAATAGCCTACTGTGTACAGAAATCTTTTTTGAGTTCCTTACTCTGGACAAAATCCCACCATTTCTCCATTATTATGCCCCCACTGCACTCCTGTGTTCACTGCGGCTGCCTCACCGATTCCTACATATTCTCTGTTTCAGCCCAGGACAGTGTAGCCTGATGGGCACAATCCCCTTCTCACATGATCTTGAAGTATAAGAAACTATAATCCCTTTTTTTCTTTGATAGCCAAAAGTAAACCCTTTATAAAATGTTACATGTTGAATGCAAGAGGATGATAAGGAGATTACGTAGTTGAAGCTTCATAGCAGAAATTGTCTCTGTATGGAATCTCTGTAACAACTTTGTATAATACCATAAATAGTATAGGACACTATATATCACAGAAGAACTGGTCAAAATTACTTTCAGCTTTTTTTTTTAAGATTTTATTTATTTATTTATTTGAAAGAGAAAGCAAGAATGTGTGGGAGGCAGAGGGAGAGGGAAAAGCAGGCTCCCTGAGATGCGGGGGCTCCATGACAGGACCCTGAGGTCCTGACAGGAGCCAAAGGCAGGTGCTTTTAACCAACTGAGCCACCCCGGCGCCCCTGCTTTCAAGCTTTGATGACAAATATGAGGAGACTGAAGTGCACTACACACCAGCATTTGCGCCATTGATGCCTGGGCAAACAGCAGCAACACCCATCTACCTGTATTCATCATCCAGACTATAACATGAGATAGTAAACAGAGCAGGATGTCTGTTCGGCAGCTTCCTTCTTTAAAGTTGGGGCTATCATTTTTATTCTTCAGTACTTCCCTACATCAGGAAGTCCTGTATGTACAAGCACCCAAGGAAAGCAGAAAATCTACTATAAATATTTTATGTTTGGCAAAAATATTTTAGTTATCTATTATTTAAGTTAACTTAAAGGATTATGTCAAAACCTTAAATACTTCCCATCTCCCTGCAAAAACATCACCATAACTGCTGTATCCTGTATTTGCACAGAGCCCTTTTGTTCCAAGATTTTGCTTTCACACTCCTTTTCTCATTTTTTGCACCGTGATAGCCCTATGTTGAGGAATTCTTAACATAAATATCTCAGTCACCTTTCTGTTGTCACTAACCATCTTCTGTTTTCTTTTTATCCATTATTCTTTGACAGCTGAGCCATTCCAAATAATTCTTTCTTTCCTTTTTATAAATTTACATATTTTTATATGTAAAATATATCTCTCTCTTTAGAGAAAGAGCGTGTGCACACACATATAAATGCAAGTTGGTAGAAGAGCAGAGGGAGAGGAAGAGAATCCCAAGTGGACTCTTGCTAAGTGCAGAGCCCAACAGGGGGCTCCATCTCGAGACCCTGAGATCATGACCTGAGCTGAAATGAAGAGTGGGTTATTTAACCGACTGAGCCACCCAGATGTCCCGCCCCAAATAATTCTGATGAATATAAACAGATATTTTTGTGTCCAAACCCCAAAGCTGCCCTTTAAGTAAGTCCAAGCCATACATGAAACAAACCACAGACATTCGACTCAAAATAGCCTTGGATATGCAATAATCCCCAGCGGGTTGCAATCTCAAATGCCATCAAAGAGTAGCAGTTAAAATTTATGAAGTACACCATAAAATCCTAGGCTCTTCCTAGGCTCTTTTTATGTGATCAGACTCCACATTTGCCTAGTTACACTGCTTTTTAAAATTCTGTGAGTACTACACACCCTTCAGAGCACCAACTAGTAACCCTAGTAACCCTATCCCCCCAGCTGTCCTTATTCCTGCTTTTCTTCTACACCTTCTGCTTCAACCCTGGATTTGTTTTCAAACTCTTGGCTTTTGACTTTATCTTCCATTCGGATGCCAGAATTCCTCCTTGGAGTCATGGAATATTTGGCTTCTATAGCTTTAACGCTTTCACTCTACCTTTCCAATGGAGTTTGCAGGTGCCTTCTAGCTATGTTCCTGCTTTTGCTCCTAGCTGTTGCCCTCTGAAGTACAGAGTCAAAATTAATTTTATCTGTCTTAGCTATAGGCACCTATGGTGGGTCTGCCCTTGGCTCTGATCCCTGTCCTCCACCCACACTTGCAAGAGAGAGAGATCATTACAAACCTAATTAAAACATATCACTAATTTAAGTGTTCAAGTTTATTTTCAATTACTCATATTTAAATGCCAGGCCATGTTTGAATTATGTATTTTAGTGTACAGCAGTGAGATACAATGGTCTACAGTCTCCAAGATTGATCCTTCTTTTTTTATTTTTACTTATTTATTTGACAGAGAGACAGCGAGAAAAGGAATACAAGCAGGCAGAGTGGGAGAGGGAGAAGCAGGCTTCCCATTGAGCAGGGAGCCCAGTGTGTGGCTTGATCTCAGGACTCTGAGATCATGATCTGAGCTGAAGAGAGATGCTTAATGACTTAGCCACCTAGGCACCCCAGATCCTTTTTCTTTAAAAGAGAAAAAAATCCTGGGCACAAAATTTGCTCTATTTCAGACTTCAAACCCTTCTTCTGTAATCAGTGATCAGTATGAATGTATAAGAACTCATTAACATTTCATTCCCTGTTTTGAATTGAATTTAAACTCTCCCATCACGGATTATAAACAGAGTGATCACATTTGACCTTTCAGGGAAAAAAAATGAGGGTTTTTTTTCAAGTTCCTTTAAATATTATGAGGCACAATAGATCACCTTACTGTTATCTTTTCTTATATAAGAAATTTATTTCACTTAAAGAAAAAAGTTCAAATGATGTCTTGATAATCTTTAAAGAAAGATTATAATCCCATTAGGGATCTAAAAACTGAATATGCAATTTTTAAAAAATATTTAGCTATATACCATATCTCCTACTTAATTAGAGCTTTTTTATGCTGAAAATTTCTCAAGCAACATTGAGGATAGATGGTTGGATGGAGTGACAGATCCATAGATTTATCTCAGTTTGTCAATATATTTATTATTTCACATGGGACTTATTACCTTATTATGAATGATAACAAGGGGCCTTATATACATTAAATATAAGTAATAAAGTCAAAGTGATTTTTTAAAGATTTTATTTATTTATTTGAGAGAGAGAGAGCATGGGAAGGGGTAGAGGCAGAGGGAGAGAGAAAGAGAAAAGAAGATTCCCCGCTGAATAAGGAGCCCAATACGGAACTTGATCCCAGGACCCTAGGATCATAACCTGAGCTGAAGGCAGATGCTTAACTGACTGAGCCACCCAAGAGCCCTGTCAAAGAGATTTTTGACTAGTTTTTCAACTTTTTTAAGCATTTCAAATAATGTGGACCTATTGCATGTTGTGTGTGTGTGTGTGCACATGCATGTGTGTGTGTGTGAGTGTATGTGTGTGAGTATTTTCCTTCTACAGACCAAGTGCAATAAATTACTTAGAGAAGGAAATGAAGTCTAGAGTAACTTGGAAAGACCTTGACTTAAATAACTAAAATTATATCACATTATCTAATAGTCTTTTTTTTTTTAAGATTTTTTTTATTTATTTATTTGACAGAGAGAAATCACAAGTAGGCAGAGAGGCAGGCAGAGAGAGAGGAGGAAGCAGGCTCCCTGCTGAGCAGAGAGCCCGATGTGGGGCTCGAACCCAGGACCTGGGATCATGACCTGAGCCGAAGGCAGCGGCTTAACCCACTGAGCCACCCAGGCGCCCCTCTAATAGTCTTTTAATGGACAGCCTGTCACTTGATAATCACATAAGCATAATAATAATTTGTGGCTAGCAGTTATTAAGAGTATCTTATACCATAAAAGTAAATTTTCCATAAGAATTTTAACCAGGAAAAGTATTTGGCTTTTGAAGTTATACTGATAGGTGAGATTTACCGAGCACTTACTATGTATTAGATAGTCTTCTAAGTGCTTCGTCTGTAGGAATTTAATTTGCACAGCCACCCTCTGAAATAAGTATTATTACTACCCTCTCTTCTCATGGATAAGGATAACAATAGTACTTGTCTCAAAGGATGGCTCAGTAGAGCCACAGCTCAAACATCTAACTACTCTGCTCTGCCATTTCTCAGGAGTCATGAAAGAATTCATTTTGACTACTTTTCATTGTTGGGGGGGCAGTTGGGGGGGCATCTCTCCAACTTCATATAAAGCATTACTCACTCAGCTTCTAAGTATCATACGCTTGTTCGTGTATTACATATCATTTTTTCAAGGTTAAATTGCAAAGTAAAAGCAGTATTGTACAAGCAATAATAATGGCTTATACTTTCCACCCCAAAGCATTTCCTGACCAGAGGTTGGAGTATTTTGCATGCATCACTGAAAAATAGCTCCCTTCAACTGAATAATGCTAATGTTTATTAGCACTTAATAGCCTAGGACAGGACAGTATTTTGAAATTCAAGAGTAATTTAAAGTAGGTAGATTGTGAATACACCACAGAAGAGTTACCATATTTCAAAATAAATTGTTCAGCACCCTGCACACCACAGTTCATCAGTATTGATTGCCACTAATACTAGAGCAATTCAACAGAACAATGGAACTTTTATTCTTATGCATGAAAATGGTTCTTGAAAACCTGTGACTTTGGAAAATCAATTAACTCTCTATGTTCACCAATCACCTAATGCCAAGAAATGTATTGAGTAAATTCATGTTTGTAAAAGTATAAAATTCTTAAGTGTGTGCTAAAATGGAAATGTGAAAGCTTATTAAAGTCAAGAACCAAATGACAACAACAACAAAAAAATCCTATCCTTGGGGCGCCTGGGTGGCTCAGTGGGTTAGGCCGCTGCCTTCGGCTCAGGTCATGATCTCAGGGTCCTGGGATCGAGTCCCGCATCAGGCTCTCTGCTCAGCAGGAAGCCTGCTTCCCTCTCTCTCTCTGCCTGCCTCTCTGTCTACTTGTGACCTCTCTCTGTCAAATAAATAAATAAAATCTTTAAAAAAAAAATCCTATCCTTAATAGAACTTACATTTCAGTGAGGAGAGGAAACAAAGAAATTTTGAATGGCACAAATAAGTAAATTACATAAAACATTAGAAGATAAAGTGCTGTGTAAAGGAGGAGTAAAAAGTAGGGTGATAGGGAGTAGGGGAGGTAGTTTGCAATTTTAAAAATGGTAGTCAGGGAAGGTCTTCTTGATATGATGGCATGTGAATGAAGACAAGGAAATGAGGGGGTGAGCCTTGCAGATATCTGGGGGAAGCCCCAGAGGACTCATGCAGTGAGGTGGGAGTATACCAGTGTGCCAAAGAAATGGCAAAGGGGGCCAGCACAGCTGGAATGGAGAGGGCGAAGAAGGAGAAAAGGAGAGGAAAAGGTCAGAGAGGCAATCACGGGCCAGAGAATTTGAGGCTTTGTAGGCCACTGGAAGAACACTGAATTTTATGCTGAATGAAATGAGGAGCCATTGCAAGGTTTTTCTCCCCTGTCTGTAAAGCCACAGGGTAGATCCCTAAGCTGGATGGAATAGTACTTCACCCTGTGGTGGAATAGCAATAAGAGTTGTGTTGAGTTTCCTTTACCCAGTTGTGTATTTCCAGCCTAATCTCTGTGCTACTAGCTCCAATGACACTGTACTATTACCTGTTCCTCTAAGCACATGAAGCTGTCTCAGATGCTTCCCTATCTGAACTATTGCTGTCCATCTACCCGAACTGCCCTCTCAACAGTGCCTTATACATATGGAAACTTTCTTCTGCTTCTTCCTGTATGTCTCCCACTGCTACTTGATGTTTCCTGGAATTAATCAATAATTCTATATCCCTGGCAATACAAGAAGCATTATAAATATGTTATCTCATTCAATATTTATAATCACCTTGAAAGATAGATTATTTTATCCTAATTTTGCAATGTAACTTAATACATTGAATCAGTAATTCAACATCTTGGCACCTTGTAGAAAATGTACAATGCTTTGTCCTTCAATAATGGGAGAGGTAGTATGTTAGTTTACTTGAGCTGCCATACAAAGTACCACAAACAAAGCCACACAGGGTGGCTTAAGCAACAGAATTTTATTTTCTTACAGTTTGGGAAGTTAAAAGTTCAAGATCAAGGTGTTGATAGGGTTGGTTTCTTCTAATGACCCTCTCCTTGGCTTGTAGATAACTGTCTTCTCCCTGCGTCTTCATCTGGTTTTTCCCTCTGTAACAACTGTCCTAACTCCATCTTCTTATAAGAATATCAGTCATATTAGATTAGGTCCCATCCTAATGACTTCTTTTTAACTTAATTACCTCTTTAAAGATCCTACTTCCAAATACAGTCACAATCTATGGTATTGGGGGTTGGGACTTCAACATATGAATTTGTTATACTATCGAGTTAGTATAAGAAACATGATCACTTATTCTTGCTGTAAGACCATGACTTAGTGATTTAGCCTCAGTTTTCTCATCTGTATGATGGATAGAATAATGTTATTTTGCTGATTAAACATGATCTTTCCATTCTTTATTCTTTCATTTAACAAATGCTTGTTGGGTTACTACTCTCTTCCACCTGTTGAGTTAGAAACATAGATACAAATATCAGGACCTGCTTTAAGGAGCCTCTGGGAAAGAATCCAATCGCACCATAATACCTGCCATATCATAAGCACTTAATAAATAGTTTGGGGATAAATGCATGATAAACAAGTAAGTTTATATAACAAAGGTAATTGTTCAATTGTCCCAAGTCTTCCCAAACTTGAGAAAAGTTTTCAAGTGATTCTTCACCCATCTGTAAACTGAACATGAAAATATGAATCAGACTCATCAATTTAGCATTTCTTCCTTGTCCCCCTGCACAAGAAATTCAAAATGAAGTTATCTCATATAAATGTAATCTTAAAAACAAAACACATGGATTTCTTTTAAAAGATTAAAATTCAGAATTTCTGATTCTGGATAAAGAAATAAAAGTAACTGTTTCTTGACTATCTGGACATGACATGAACTCTCCCTACCCCTTTTCTAAATTAGCATATTTTTAAAAATCTAACTAAACATTGTACTTCACCATTGCAAATATGAAAAATATGAAAAACACCAGAACGACAAAAATAACTACCCAATAACCTCAAAAATAATTGATAATACTTGAATTTATTTCAATCTGGGATATGTATGCATGTATGTGTATACATAACTATAATTCTACATATAACTTTATATCTTGCTATTCTTTAGTACCACAGAATAATCATATTTTATGTTATAAATACTTTGCAAACACTTTAAAGCCTGTATCAATTCCTTCAGTGACTATACCAAACTTCATGTAAGCATTCCTCCTTGCGCTTTTATAAAAATCATTGATCATATGATATGGTCCCATTTATGTTATGGGTATGCATATATATAATAGACATTCTTATAATAAAGGCTAATAAAAAACAAATAGTTTGATACTGTATCCTCTGAGGAAGGGTGGGGATGAAGGGGCTTTTGAGAAGAAGCCCTATAACTCTTTGCTATATATACTGCATTATTTAAGGACTATACTTTATTTCTGTAATTTAAAGTATCTTAAAATAAAATAACAACACTGCAGTGATCACATTTGTGTATAAAACTCTTCCTAAATTTCAAACTATTATCTCAGCATAAAATCCCAGAAAGGTATTACTAAACCAGAAAGTCTGCACATTTTGAAGCCTTATGATAAAAACTGGCATATTGCTTTCCTAATGAGCTGTCTTGAGTAAGTTCTTGAGGAAAATAGTAAACAATTGAACCAGAAAGAAATATTCTCATCATAAATTTAAATGAGCTTGACTCATCAAAATTCAATTCTAAATATATGCCCTTAACTCTTTCAGTCTTTTCTCTCACTGGGAAAGTTAAATTAGATCATCATTCCAAAAGAATGTGCTAAGTATGTACAATAGGCCTTCATTTTAAAAATGTCACAATGTGTGCTTGTAAGAGCTTTTTATAAAAATATGTATTTAACCTATTTGGCTTTTTTTTTACCTGGTTGACTTTTAATAAGTCTGTGAAATTTTTTTCCAATTACAAAAAACTTGTTCAATAACTTTTAATATCAAGTTATTTTATTAGTTTCAAATGTTAAATACAAATGGGTATAATCCTTAATTTGTCCCCAAATATCTCTTTTCATAGGTGCTTTAACTGCTTACTTTAAAATTTCTAAAATATGGGACACCTGGGTGGCTCAGTTGGTTAAGCAGCTGCCTTCAGCTCAGGTCATGATCCCGGCATCCTGGGATCAAGTCCCACATAGGGCTCCTTGCTCATCAGGGAGCCTGCTTCTCCCTCTGCCTCTGCCTGCCATTCTGTCTGCCTGTGCTCGCTCTCTCTCCCTCTCTCTCTCTGACAAATAAATAAATAAAATCTTAAAAAAATTAAAAAAATTAAAAAAAATAAAATTTCTAAAATATAACCTAATGATCGTCTTTAAATGCTGATAAATGGGGCGCCTGGGTGGCTCAGTGGGTTAATGGGGCGCCTGGGTGGCTCAGTGGGTTAAGCCGCTGCCTTCGGCTCAGGTCATGATCTCAGGGTCCTGGGATCGAGCCCCGCATCGGGCTCTCTGCTCAGCAGGGAACCTGCTTCCTCCTCTCTCTCTGCCTGCCTCTCTGCCTGCTTGTGATCTCTGTCTGTCAAATAAATAAATAAAATCTTTAAAAAAAAATAATAAAAAAAAATAAATGCTGATAAATGGCAGTTTAAGAGGACAGATTTTACTAAGAGCATGAAATAACTAAATGGTTTTTTTTTCTGTTTTCACAAAAGATAATTATCAGAAAATTCAAACCATTTTATGAGTGTGCTGTTTTGCTTTAATGTGGTCAATAGGTCTGGATACAGAAGCTTAAAAAAAGCCCAGAAAATAGTTAAAATGTATATATATATATATATATATATATATATATATATATATGTCATTACATTTTAAATGTTAAACCAAGGAGGGTAGCAAGGTACAGTGAAGACAGTTTGGCTACCAACAAACATGAGTGCAAATCCCAGCTTTGTGACCTAAAACAAGTTATTTAATTTTGCTAAGTTTTGGTATTTCTCACCTATTAAATAAGTAAGGAAAATCGTTGCCATGATTTTTAGCATTGTAATTTATACATCTTTAATAAATTAATAAATAGATATTATTGTTAGGTCTGAATCCAAAAAAATGTGTGCTATTTAATTTTTTTAAATAAAAAATAAATCCTTATAGCTATTTCCTGAACTTGATGCCTTTGATTACGTATTAGAAATTATTTTCATTTGCATATAAGGATATTTATAAATAAATTAAATAGATGATATATAATATATTTTTATTTTATCTTCAATTATATGAGATATATATTACAGAATATATATACCAGGATATTAAAATAAGAATGTATGTATGGGTCCGTATATATACACATGAATGAGGTGTATCTTATTTAACTTTATATATTGATATCAAATACAAATATATATTAAAATATAAAGATTTTTATTAACATGTAAACTGTGTGTATGATTATAACAGCTCTGCCTGCGGGGCTGTCCTATCAGATACAAGCCACCAAATAGTGGCCTCATGGGGTGGAGGCCAGTGGTGCAGGAGGTGGAAGAATTCACCCAAAGCAGAACAAAGGAGACAGAAGTTTACTGAATACACCGCAAGGGAGCTGCAGGCAGAACAGTGAGGGAGAGTATGTCTGCAGGAGTTGGAGGTGGGGAGCTGTAGTTAAAGGGGGAAGGTGAGGAGGTATGGGAACATATGGAATTTTCATTTTTTGTACCTGTATCCAGGTGTAAGTTAGGGCTTGTGGCTATTCTGAGGTGGGTCGCCTAATGGCCTGCTTACTTTCAGCCAAGGGGCTGGAGTCACTGTGGGCCCTTCTACCTTACTCAGGTTTCTATTGTTCAAGTTGATTGTCTAAAAGTGGCCTCTACACTGACTGTATTCATTCACTCAGCAGATACTCATTGATACTTACTACATCCCCAGTATTGTTCTAGAAACTGTGCATAAAGAAGTGAAAAAAAGACAAAAATTCTTACCTTCACAAAACATATATTCAAATGAGGAGAAAAGGCAATGAGAAGAATAAGAAGACACATGAGTAAAACATACAGTATGTTAATAGGTAGTAGACACTAAGAAAAAAAAAAGACCCAAAAAAGGGGGGGAGATAAAAAGTTGGGGGGTGGATTGCACATTTAGAATAGGGATCAGGGAAGAAGTCCTTACCAAGATGTCATTTAAGTCAAGATCTGGAGAGTGAGGGAGCAAGCCACGTGGATAGCTAAGAACTCTCCAGATAGAGAGAAGAGCAAATGCAAAAGTACGGTGGTAAGGACATGCCTGGAAGAGGGGCTCCAAACTCCTTCCTGGAGGTATTGTGATAATTCAGAGTTTAGTACATGTAATACACCAAAGAAAGCATCTGCTGCATAAGAAGAACTCAGTAAATTTTAGTTATATCCATTAATCATTTAGCATTAGTCATTTTATTTAATAATAATTAAATAATACTTTGGTATTTGTTTTGAGTTTTCAGCTTTTATTCAAAGACTGGAATCCCATATACTCAGTCACATGCTATATAAGCCATTGTGTAAACAATTTCTGGTTTTCATCATATGGAATGTAGTGACATATTCTCATAAGACACGTTCCAACTCTCCTACTACATTTACAGTTCTTGATTCTTCCTATATCCCACACAGTAATACCTTACATATGATAAATATTCATAGAGTTTTCTTCATTGAATGAGGGAATGAACATGTTACTTTTTCAGTACCTACAGTTTTTACAGATTGGCCTTATTCACTAAACCATAGTTAACTCTGTTTTCTGATGCAGATTATAATTTTCATGTCCTCATTAACCCATTTATTAATCTTTACAATTGTCTACAAGTGGTCTTTACTTAGGGCAATATAAATATGGTGAAAAGATGCTTTTCATTTAAGAGAACAGTTATAAGTTAGACAGCTCATTCATAATTATTAATTGAATTAAGAATCAATCCATCTGTCCCCGAGTTTGACTATTTCTTTTGAATAGGCATGTGAAAGGTTTCAAAGGTTGATTTTGCATTAACAAGAAATTCTGAAAGTATAGTCCTGAATATGTGTAACATTTTGAGGTCGAGTACCTATTTTTATTACCTTTCAGACACAAAAGAAAACTCACAAGGCCAAAATTAGTGTTGCATTTAGAAACCGTATAATTTACAACATTGTCTGGATTAAGTACACTGAACATTTGTTTGACATCTTTGACATCTGCTTCGCCCAACTAGACCCTCTTAATATAATGTTGGAATCCAAAAGACAGAGACAAATCTGTTTGACTCAAATGAAAATTAGTTGAAGAATTATGATATGATATGATATGATATGATCTAGATAGCCCCTAAGGGTAGTTCTGTAAAATTACCAAGCTGTTTTGCTTTCTACTTAAAGTGTTAGACACCAGAAAAGTCTTCACTTTATATAGCAAAAAGCTGAAAAACAGCCTAAGTAATTTTTTCAGGAGAATATATACGTTTTTTAATGGTACTATTCTGCTCATGGTTAAGAGTAGTAGCCGATACTTTTTTCTGTGCCTAAAATTCCACAATAAAAAATTGAAATGTTGTGGCAAATTATTATTAATACTATATTGCTCTATAAAACAGAGATTTAATTTTTTTGTCATTGGTCAAGGTAATATGCAAGTATGGTGACAGGACCAAATAATCATTTGGGGACCATAAGAACCTGAAAAAATATTGTGGAATTACCTCCCTGCTACAGAGCAAACCTTCTTCTTAAATATGTATGTTAAGTAGAAAACAGCTGTAAGTCAGCCTTTAAGAGATAATCAATCCCAGCAGATCCAAGATATAGATTTTTAAAAAGACAGGAAATATAATTGGAAAACAGAGAGCAAAGAACTGTATAGATCAAGGCTAGAAATGCCCTGAGAAAGATAAGAGAAGCCCTGGGAGAATTTAGTCAAAAGGAAGAGGAACTTCGGAGCAAGAAGGAAAAGAGTAGGGCTGAAATTCAAATATCCCAGAGAGAAGAAACAATTCACAAGACATCTGATTCTGTGTTCACCAATCACTATACACATCTTTCATCTTTGTACTCAGCCCATCATCCTCCCTCTGATTTGCACTTGCTTCTCTGTGATACTGTTCTCCCATACACTGGTATGTGCTCATTCCCATTTAAACCTGCCCGATACCCTGGAACATACCCCCATCAACTTCTTTACTTGTCCCTTCCCCAGAACCCATGGAATCTTCTACTTTATTATCATCAAGGTCCCATCTATCTTTATCTTTCACTTCAGTAGGTCAGCCCCCTCCTCACACTGATTAAAAGCTTACTTCCTATATATGACACCTCTTACTCTGAAATTCTCTTAGGTACAGTCCTAATCCTCTACAAATCTTCCACTAACTTACCTCCTTGGCTTTGACAATTTTTGAAATCCATGACCTTAAAATACAAATACCTCATTTTACTGTTTCTTCCCAGTGCTTATCACCTTCCCGACATTCCTCCATATTCTAAAGTTCATGGCTATATTACTGAATCAAAATTTTTCTTTCTCCTCATCCATTTTGTTATATGACATTAATGTTGATAATCCATCAAACAGTCTTTAGAGTAACTTCATCTCCTTATATCTGATGACCTCCCTTTTCATTTCACCTCAAGTACTCACACATATATGATAGCATCATGAATTTGTAATGACCTAGAAATGCTCACCTCCAAGATCTCAAACTCCAAATATTTGTGTGAAAGTAATGTCAAAAATGGAGATTGACTGAGTGCTATGGAAGGGTATTGGAGGTTGGAAATACCTTGATGCAGTTTTCCTAGATGAGGCATTCAGCCTCAAGTTTCTGTTTTTTTAAATTCATACAGAATTTACCTAACAGTCATTTTGTGTGAGACTGCAAAACATTGACACAATCCAAATAGAGTAAATCAAAATACATGAAGAGTAATTTATATTGAGAAGTGTAGAACTAAGAAGCCAGAATACATATATCCAGTTGTCAAAGCACATTTATTTCTGTACAAGTCAAATAATTACTGCAAGTATGCTTTTATATATGTCAGAGGAATCAGAAGAAGGAAATGAACAGTACTGATTCCACAATGGAATTAAGATAGCTTAGTACACCCATCTTCAGCCATGTTCTATAGGTGGGGTAATGTCATTTTAGATTCTGCTGAGAGTCATTAATATGTTATCATTCTTTCCCTCTATTTCTCTCTTTATGTATGTCAGTTCTTCAGCAGATGGTTACAAGAGAAGGGATCAAACCATAGGCAGCCAGAGAGCACTAGATGAGGAGAGAAGGGCCCAAGTTGCCATTACCTAGAGGGGCGTCCTTTCCAAGTCATTAAACCTCTACAGCCACTAAGCTTGTCTTAAATGTAAGAAGGTGTTAATGCCATCTTCCTCTTTACTGGTTAAGTGGCCATTGAAAATGCCCCATAATTGCAAAACTCCATGAAACGGGTGTATCCATATCTGTTTGAACACACTCCAAGCCAGAGAACATACTGAGATTTCTCCGTAAGACGGCACTCTAATTTCACAAAGAATATACTTCTACATTGCTTCCTGAAGGTGGGCTCCTTATAGAAATCAATAACCATCACCATTCTGTGCTAATGCTGACCAAATTCTTGTCAAAGACAATGTATTCCAGACATTTTCCTCAACTCATGGAGCAGAACCTATGTACAATCTATAGGTTAACCACATCTCCACCCTTCTACATTGTCCAAGCTTTACCTCATCAGGCACTGGTCTTACCCACTCAGCGGGGAGCCTGCTTCTCCCTCTCTCTCTGCCTGCCTCTCTGCCTACTTGTGATCTCTCTCTGTCAAATAAATAAATAAAATCTTTAAAAAAAAAAAGAATGAACAATGGTTTTGCAAATATTAAGCAACTCAGTTCTCAATACCTGAAGAAACTGGGTGTATGGAGTTTGGAGGTAGGATTTTAATCTGACCATTTTATGAAAGCACATACAAGTGTTTCTAGAATTTTTTATGAGTTCATGACTGATTAGAGTAAATAATTTTTGCCATAATCAATAAGAATTATTTTCTGAGTAGTAGCTTAGCTTGCCGGTTATTAGTCCTAAAATCCTTTATACTCTCTGGTTGAAGAAAGTATACTGATAGGCTCATTATTCTGATTCTTGTGGACAAGAAAGAGAGAGTTTATGGGCTTTATATAATGTTTAAGAACTCAGGTTATAACCTAGTGCCAAAAGACAGACATAGCAAATGACTGTCACATTCACTTGAGACTTCAGGAATTTGAATTCATTTGCACCTAAGTGCTTTCCTTGGAAGTCAAGATGGATTTCTCCAATGCCAGAAATCAATTACTACCCATATTTGAATTTACTGTCAAAGGGAAGATACAGTGACATATGTTGTAGAATATGAGTCAATTACTTCAAAAAGAAACAGCTTTCTTCTATTTTCCATTTTAACAATTGCCATGTTTATTTATCCTAGATCTATGCTTATTATAAAAGTTTACAAAATACTTTTGGTCCCTGTACTTTTAAAACTCTTAATTATGACTCTCTTGTACATATCCCAAGAAAAGCAATTAGTCAAATTTTCCAAGTTCACTTTTTGACTTTTTGCCATATGCTTTTATAATCTACCATATGAATTATTTCTTGTTTCCTCCTTCCAAATGACTATATAAATCACTTTGCATTTCTAAATGTGTATTTGTTTTATTCTATTAAGTTAGATATTTATACACACAGCCCATCAATATGTAGAATTAGTACATGTAACTAACAAACAAGCATGTTCAAGCTTACTGATGTAATATTTTTAACAGACCATCACAACAGCTTGTCTCTGCAGGATTTAGTAAACCATACTTATCCACAGTGTCTGAGAAAACAGAAGAGACTCCACTATATACTTATTATTTTTATAATAAGTACATGAAAATAAACATGTAAAAGTAAATACAGGTTCTGTTTACACTCACAGAAGTGAAATGTGTGAACTGGAATAATAACTTGAAATGAAGTTTCATTAAAAACAAAGGCACTGGGGCGCCTGGGTGGCTCAGTGGGTTAAGCCGCTGCCTTCGGCTCAGGTCATGATCTCAGGGTCCTGGGATCAAGCCCCGCATCAGGCTCTCTGCTCAGCAGGGAGCCTGCTTCCTCCTCTCTCTCTGCCTGCTTGTGATCTCTCTCTGTCAAATAAATAAATAAAATCTTAAAAAAACAAAGGCACTTTTAGGACACCTGGGTGGTTCAGTTGGTTGAGCATCTGACTCTTGGTTTCAGTTTAGGTCATGATCTCGCTGTTGTAGGATTGGGTCCCATGCCAGGCTCTGTGCTCAGTGCAGAGTCTGCTTCAGATTCTTTCTACCTCTCTCTCTCTCACTCAATCTCTCTCTCTCTCAAATAAAATCTTTTTTTTAAAAAGGCACTTTTGTTTTTAGGTTCTGAATCGGTCTGTTAGGAAAGCCAAATTATGCTTAAAGACTGAACAATGATAGACTAACATTATAAAAAGTTGTAATGTTAAATCACAGCAAATTTCAATCTCATTAAGAATAAGCTAAATTTCAGGCACCTGGATGGCTCATTCGTTAAGCATTTGCCTTCAGGGGCGCCTGGGTGGCTCAGTGGGTTAAAGCCTCTGCCTTCGGCTCGGGTCATGATCTCAGGATCCTGGGATCGAGCTCCGTATCGGGTTCTCTGTTCGGCGGGGAGCCTGCTTCCTCCTCTCTCTCTGCCTGCCTCTCTGCCTGCCTCTCTGCCTCCTTGTGATCTCTGTCTGTCAAATAAGTAAATAAAATCTTTAAAAAAAAAAAAAAAAAAAGCATTTGCCTTCAGCTCTGGTCATAATCCCAGGGTCCTGGGATTGAGGCCCACATCAGGCTCCCTGCTCAGTGGGAAGCCTGCTTCTCACTCTCCTGCTCCTCCCTGCTTGTATTCCCTCTCTGTGTGTGTGTGTCTCTCTCTGTCAAATAAGTAAATAAAATCTTAAAAAAAAAAAAAGAATAAGCTAAGTTTCAGTTTTTCATTTTAAAGTTTCTGTTTAGCATTTAAGGCAGTTTGTGTTACTCTGTTTAACAACAAAAGTACTCATCACCGGGTTATTTAAGGATCACATACTATCTGCTAAGAGAATCCTATTTAACAGAAGTAATATGACATAATCAGTCAACAGCAAAGACTTGGGCAGCAAACAAAGCTGGGTTCAAGCCCTGTTCTGTCACTGATGATGTGACTGTGGGGAAATTTTTAGAGTCCAGAGACTTTGGAAGGCTTAATTTCCTCATTTACAAATAAAGGACCATAAGAGCTTTTACTTTTGTTGTGGTTATTAAAATTACATAAGAAAGGAGGTAGAGTGATAAATAGAGTGACCCTCATGTGAATATTAGCTTATCAACTTGTCAACACCTGTCACCATTGTCAATTTGTTGCTATCTACTACTATTATTACTGTCATTTATTATTATTAATGTGGTATCAATAAAGAAACGTTGCATTATAAGAAATACTGCAATAAATATTTGAAAGTATAACAAGACATGCAGTCATTGCAAGAAGTATTTGAGAAGCCCACTCACAAAACAATTGTAAAGAGAATTAATTTTTAAAAATATATTATGTTTAGATCAAAGAAAATACAGTTAAAGCATTTGGAATGAGTTCAATCGTTTGGACAAAATAAAAACAATTCAACATATAATTTGGACATGTTAAAATTAATTAAATTGTTAATCATGATGTAACCATTTTGGGGGTGCCTGGATGGCACAGTCAGTTGAGCAACCCGACTCTTGTTTTTGGCTTGGGTCGTGGAACTGACCCCAACCTCGGGCTCTGGGCTGAGCGGGGAATCTGCTTGATATTCTTCACCACCCCTCTCATCTTCCCCCCTACTCTCTTGGTCTCATGTGCACTCTCTTCTTCTCCCAAATTAATTAATTAATTAATTAATTAATAATGAATAAACAAATAAAATCTTTTAAAAACATTAATGTAACCATTTTTATGGGTTAATTAAGATATTTGCTACCTTTAAGGAGGGAGATGTATATGTTCTCTCAAAGTTTCATAAGAAGTGAAATTATGAGAAGTAAACAGGGCTGAGCATTTATTGTACAAGAACTGTGCAGGCCATTGATTCCTCAGGAGAGTCCTGTAAGATAGTACTGCCTCTCTTTTGCAAATGAAAACCTAAGACTCAAAATGGCCAAGTTGCTTGCCCAGATGTCACACAGCTGGTCAGTTGAAGAAGCTGGAATTAAAACCCAGGTTTTTCTAAGCCACAGCACTTTATACTGCTGTGTTTGGTAACGTAACTCCGAAGGTGAAAACCCTGGGTGTGAGAAGTTAAAGCCCTGGAATAATGAAAAGGTGAAGAAATGAAGGCTTTTGTGTCTTATGTAAATAATTTTTCTTAAAAATTGGTTATAATTCCAAAGAGACTAAGAATCTATACTCAGAAAACTATAAAGTACTCATGAAAGAAATTGAGGAAGACACAAAGAAATGGAAAAATGTTCCATGCTCCTGGATTGGGAGAATAAATATTGTGAAAATGTCTATGCTACCTAAAGCAATCTACACATTTAATGCAATTCCTATCAAAGTACCATCCATTTTTTTCAAAGAAATGGAACAAATAATCCTAAAATTTATATGGAACCAGAAAAGACCTCGAATAGCCAAAGCAACATTGAAAAAGAAAGCCAAAGTTGGTGGCATCACAATTCCAGACTTCAAGCTCTATTACAAAGCTGTCATCATCAAGACAGCATGGTACTGGCACAAAAACAGACACACAGATCAATGGAACAGAATAGAGAGCCCAGAAATGGACCCTCAACTCTATGGTCAACTCATCTTCGACAAAGCAGGAAAGAATGTCCAATGGAAAAAAGACAGCCTCTTCAATAAATGGTGTTGGGAAAATTGGACAGCCACATGCAGAAAAATGAAATTGGATCATTTCCTTACACCACACACGAAAATAGACTCAAAATGGATGAAGGACCTCAATGTGAGAAAGGAATCCATCAAAATCCTCGAGGAGAACACAGGCAGCAACCTCTTCGACGTCAGCCGCAGCAACATCTTCCTAGGAACATCACCAAAGGCAAGGGAAGCAAGGGCAAAAATGAACTTTTGGGATTTTATCAAGATCAAAAGCTTTTGCACAGCAAAGGAAACAGTGAACAAAACCAAAAGACAACTGACAGAATGGGAGAAGATATTTGCAAATGACATATCAGATAAAGGGCTAGTGTCCAAAATCTATAAAGAACTTAGCAAACTCAACACCCAAAGAACAAATAATCCAATCAAGAAATGGGCAGAGGACATGAACAGACATTTCTGCAAAGAAGACAACCAGATGGCCAACAGACACATGAAAAAGTGCTCCGTATCACTCGGCATCAGGGAAATACAAATCAAAACCACCATGAGATATCACCTCACACCAGTCAGAATGGCTAAAATTAACAAGTCAGGAAATGACAGATGCTGGCGAGGATGCGGAGAAAGGGGAACCCTCCTACACTGTTGGTGGGAATGCAAGCTGGTGCAACCACTCTGGAAAACAGCATGGAGGTTCCTCAAAATGTTGAAAATAGAACTACCCTATGACCCTGCAATTGCACTGCTGGGTATTTACCCTAAAGATACAAACGTAGTGATCCGAAGGGGCACGTGCACCCGAATGTTTATAGCAGCAATGTCTACAATAGCCAAACTATGGAAAGAACCTAGATGTCCATCAACAGACGAATGGATAAAGAAGATGTGGTATATATACACAATGGAATACTATGCAGCCATCAAAAGAAATGAAATCTTGCCATTTGCGACGACGTGGATGGAACTAGAGGGTATCATGCTTAGCGAAATAAGTCAATTGGAGAAAGACAACTATCATATGATCTCCCTGATATGAGGGAGAGGAGGTGCAACATGGGGGGTTGAGGGGGTAGGAGAAGAGTAAATGAAACAAGATGGGATTGGGAGGGAGACAAACCATAAGTGACTCTTAATCTCACAAAACAAACTGAGGGTTGATGGGGGGAGGGGGTTGGAAAAGGGGGGTGGGGTTATGGATATTGGGGAGGGTATGTGCTATGGTGAGTGCTGTGAAGTGTGTAAACCTGCCGATTCACAGACCTGTACCCCTGGGGATAAAAATATATGTTTATAAAGCTGTAAAAAAAAAAGAAAAGAAAAAAGAAAAAAGAAAGGATGAATACCCAAGTTTTGTAGCAACATGGACGGGACTGGAAGAGATTATGCTGAGTGAAATAAGTCAAGCAGAGAGAGTCAATTATCATATGGTTTCACTTATTTGTGGAGCATAACAAATAGCATGGAGGACAAGGGGAGATGGAGACGAGAAGGGAGTTGAGGGAAATTGGAAGGGGAGGCGAACCATGAGAGACTATGGACTCTGAAAAACGATCTGAGAATTTTGAAGGGGTGGGGGGGTGGGAGGTTGGGGGCACCAGGTGGTGGGTATTGTAGAGGGCACGGATTGCATGGAGCACTGGGTGTGGTGCAAAAATAATGAATACTGTTATGCTGAAAAAATAAAAAAAAAAAATTCTTTACATCAAGAAAACCACTGGTCACCAGTTGGGGTGTGGGGCAAATAAATACTTGCATTCAAAAAAAAAATTGGTTATAATTAATTAAGCCAAGTTCAAGCCACTACATGATATTCAAACTTTATCTCTTTTGATGTGCTACAGAACCCTGTGAACCAGGAGTCCAGCATTATTAATACCCACTAAGTATGCATTCTGAAGTGTGATGTATCTGCTCAGAACCTACAGACTTCTCACCAACTCACATTCTGTGACTTTCTAGATATAAGTCCTTATTTTACTGTATTCACTGTATCAGGCAGAAATTTATGATGCAGTGGAGATAACAGATTTTCAGCAGCAAATCTCTAGAAAATCAACAGAATTAGGTATACAAGGTTTTTTTTGTTTTAATTCTCCAAAACTAATTGAAAGTCTGTGCTCTTATTATAATTCTCTAGTGTCTCACTTTACATGTGGATAACTGAACACTCTTTCTAAGTGTATGGCATTATGAATGACTCTAATATTGAATGGGTTTTTCCTGGACTTTCTCAGATAGGCAAGTGGAGAGATTTCTACATATAAATTACCATATTATACATCGTGTCACGGCCATATATAAGTAAACCTATCCCAACCTTGAATGGATTTTTTGGCAATTTTTCATTAATAATCCCTGAGCAAGTTCCACTATAAAGAATTCACTCTTGAATATTTCAATTAACCCAACTAATTGTCATTCTTTAAAATCACCTTAGAGAACTTCTGAATAAGAAGGATGGCCATTGTAATCTGGGAATGACATGGGTAGCCTCGCAAAGAGTAGCTCCTTCCGTACCTCATCATTAATTCTGCAAGCTACATTAACACTGTCTTTGCAAAGGCTTATTAGAGTTGAAAAGGAGATAACTCTGGGAAGAAAATATTTTTGAAGCAACTCCTCTATTCTTTTTCTCACCCCATGCTCGATGCCCCTCAGGCAAATATATCTAAGAGTTCAGCACATAATCTAAGGATAGAAAGTAGTCTTGCTGCTTAAGCAAATGAGGCATTAAGGCTGCTTTGTATTCCTGTGGGCGCTCAGAGTTCACACTGACAGTGCAGTGCTGCCTGCAGCTTGGGATGGGGGTAGGAAGGACGGTTTGGGAGGAGATTGCGTGGGTGCGCCATAATGAATCTGTTTCATCTTTGAATGACTCCATATGCTCTTGTAAAGCTACCAATTCTTTCTCTCGCTTTTTTTCTTCTCCTTTTAATGCCAAGATGAATTGATCCTGGATTGCTGTTCCAAACGCTGACACCACTGAATATGAAGGTGTCATTGTAAAATGAACCATAGCAAATTCCTAATAAGCAACCTTCACAGAGAGTTATAGTTTTTGACATTTAGATATAGACTTATCCCCACTAAAGGAAGCTTCCTTCAGTGAATGCATGCTAAGAGGAATAAGAAATAAAAAGTAATTTGATTGGTATTAAATATATTTTATCCCTTGCTACATTGAGCAGTGATACCACATGCCTTCTCTACTTCCGTCTACCAGAAAAATGGGAAAAGGAATGATCTGAGATCAAGAACTTTATTTCTGAAAAAGTATGAATGGTCTTAGAGCTAAAGCTTACAATGCTATCTGGAGGAGATTGAAGATCTGATTTCCATAGAAACTTCCTTGAAATCAGTTGTGTCTAGAAGAAAAAAATTACAAACCCTTTAAGAGCACATACTAGAAAAATAATAACTAAAAGTCACCAAGGAAGTTATTTCAGACTGATTCCTTTTATAAAAATCAGTTTATCCCAGGAACTCACTTTCTAGATTAGAATGAGTAATGCTTAGGAAACAACTTTATATTTTGTGACTTGATTTAAAAAAGAGAATACAGGAATTTGATCCATGATGATTATTATAATGTTTATTTTCTTGAACACAGAAAAGATAAATTTTCCAAATTTACCATTTTATTTTATTAAATTCAAGATTATTAACTCTTTTCTCTTTATGAGTTCTGAATAAAAATCCTCAATGGGTTTTACTTTCAAAACTATAAAAACTCCGCAAGTTTAAGACATTTTGTTAATTTATATTCCACAAAAGCAACTTGAATATTTAGATGATGCTTTAAGGAGTCTGACGTAAAATTTGGTCTTAAATTTCTAACCGCAAGAAGCTTCTTTATGGAGCTCATTAACTTCATTCTTTTTTTTTACTTTATTCTTTACTAGATTATTCCCAAAGAATGGTTATTCTGAGCCTCACTGATGCTTTATTAGACATTTTATTATTAAATTCTTATTTCTCCAAATGATTACTGAGAACATAAACATTGCAGAAAGTTTTACCTCTAGATAGATTTTGCTCAATATAATTGAACTTATTATATATAAACTGACTTCTTGTGAACAGATTCCATTCACCACAGATGAATAGATTTAAAGGAATCCTGCCTTCAGTTCTTCATAAAACATTTAATTCTTTTCCATAGTAATTGCTGATTTGGGTACTTCTATATTTAGTTTCCCTAAAACTGAATGAATTAGAATATCTAAATCTCATTCACCGACTACTCTTCCCCAGCCCCATCCATTCTTAAATCCTGTTGTTGAAACCTCATATATATTTATCAGATCTATCCAAAAAGTGGAGAGAAACAAATAACAAATACCCATCTACTCGGCAGTCTGCTTAAGAAATCAGACATTACAGATGAAAAGACTTGACTGTATTCTAACCTGACTCCTTCTCCTTTCTCTCCCTAGAGGTAACCTCCATCCTGAATTCAGTGCTTTTCATTTCCATGATGTTCATAAACTTGGACTATTTATTAATGTATTCAAAAACAGGATCTTGTTCTTTTACAAATTGATATCAAACTGTATGCATAGTTCTACGACTTGTGTTTTCCTCTCAGCATTATGTTTTTGAAATTTATCCATGTTGAAATACAAGTAGACCTAGTTCATTTGCATTAACTGCTGCGCAGTATTCCAATGTAGGAAAGCATTAAAATGTGCTTATAATTTGACTGATGGGTGCTTGTATTGCTTCCAACTTTTTGCCATTACCATAATGCCAAAATGAACAGTATTGTATGTATCTCCTTTGGCAAGTGCACAAGAATTTATCTGAAATAATATACCTGAATTGGAAATATTGAATTTATTGTAAGCATATCTTCAACATTATTGGCAAATAGCTTCCCAAAGTGTATCAATAAGTAGTGCCTCTAGCGATTTACGGAAGTGTATTACTCATTCCTACTTTATCCCATGTGGTAGACACTGTTCTAGACACTGAGTATTAAACAGTAAGCCAAATATATAAGACGTTCTGCCTAAATGGAGTTTGCATTCAAATGTGGTAGAAAAGAAATAAATAAAATATATGATATGTCAGATGGGAGTTGTGCTATAGATAAAAATAAAGCAAGAAATAGGGATAGAGACTACTAGGTTGAGAAATGCAATTCTAAACAGAGAGATGAGAGAAAACTGCACTGAGAAAGTGATATTTGAACAAAGAAATAAAGGCACTGAGGGGAAAGCCATACATTTTCACTAATACTTGCTAGTGTCATACTTTTTATTTGTGTTAAATAACATGGTAATGAAAAGTGTCACTGAACTTTTTGTTTGTTTTTTTTTTCTGAGATTGAGTATATTTTCATGTTACTGTTTCCATTTGGGGTTTCTCTGTTGTGAATTGCTTGTTAGTAACTTAACCCATTTTTATACTCAATTACTTTCTTATTTCCCTGTGAAAAGAGTTGTTTTCGTATTTTAGAGATACTTTTCCTTTTTTGTTTCAATGTGTTGCAAATATCTCCCACCATTTCGTGGTTTAACATTTCATTTCTTTCATAATATCTTTTCATGCACAGAAGTTCTAATTTTATTGCCATTTCTTTTATTGAATTTATCAACCTTTTCTTGTGTAGTTTGTATTTGTTGTGTCTTGTTTAAGAAATCCTTTCCTAGGGCGCCTGGGTGGCTCAGTGGGTTAAGAAATCCTTTCCTATCCCAAATATTTCTTTTCAATAGTCTTATTTTTGTTTGTTTTCCACATCTGATCTTTAATCTACTTAGAACCTGTTTTTGTATGTGGTGTAAGGTAAGGTTTATGTGCTATAACCCCTTGTAATTTTCCTTTTTAGAATTTAAAATGATTTTAAATAATTGATTATTCATGTAATTACTTGTTTAATTTCTAGTTTCACTCTGCTTCCCCACCAAAACTATCAACTTCACAAGGATATAAACCATCTCTTACTTAGAACTATAACTTAGTTCTACCTTGGTCCCTGGTTGAAAATAAGTGGCTATTAGGTGACTTCTTACTTCTTCAATTAAGACATAAATAAAATTCATTTCAGTAATGAAATGTTTTTAAATTAAAATTGCTTCGATTTCTCATACCTCAAGTTTTTACTAAGGCTAAAAAGATTCTCTAATGATTCCAGTGGCATTACTTCTTTAGATTTGAAATAGAGTGTGCAATAATCTCTTCCTTTTCCATAAAGAATAGAAGTTCATTTCAGAACCAGTTACTAACCTCTAGCCTGAAGCCCATTAATGTTTCTGGACTTCTGGGCTGTCTAATACGGACATTTTAAATGCTCTCCTTGATAGTGCTTCTTCTTTTTCATTGCCTTCCTTTTTAAAAATAGCTGGGAAGTTGAGGGGCCTTCATAAATCTAACAAAGTGAGGTTTTAGATGTGGAATTCATTTACTTATTCATTCACTCAACAAATATTTAATGAGTACCTACTATTTCCCAGTCATTGCTCTAAATGGTAGGGACCACAAAATGGTGAAAAAGAGATACAAAATCCATGCTCTGGTAGGGCTCCTGGGTGGCTCACTTGTTTAAGTGTATGCCTTCAGCTCAGGTCATGATCCCAGGGTCTTGGGATTGAGCCCCACATCTGGAATCCCTGCTCAGTGGGGACCCTGCTTCTCCTTCTGCTTCTGCCCCTCTCCCTTGCTTATTTTCTCTCTCTCTTTCTCTCTCTCTCTCTCTTCTTCTACTTCTCTCTCTCTCTCAAAATAAATAAGTAAAATCTTAAAAAAATAAAATGCAATCCATGTGCTGTTGAGTTTATATGTTCCAGAGAAGTACGTTATTAAAGAAGCAAAATGAATGTATTATATAATGTTGGGTAGTAAGAAAAAATAAGCAAAGTAATGGGATAGAGAGTGACAGGAAGGGTGCTATTTCAGATAGGGCTACCCAGAAAGACAGTAGAGAAAGGTAAACCTTCAAAGAAGAGGTTTACTCTGTTTTACTTTACAAGGCTCAAGAGCCAATCTGGTGAACAGTCCCTATACACTCAGATTGAAATTTTCCACTAAAAGCTCTTGTTTAACTTTCTCTACCCCTCCACACAATTCCATTTTCTGCATCTATGTATTTTTATAAGTTAATATGGAATCCTCAATCTATGTTGGTATTCATATGTTTTGCCATTTTTTTTCAACCTTCTTCCTTCTTAAATATGTGCCCATGCACATGTACTATGCAATTCTGTATAGTTATTCAAGTATGCATATACTTGGGTGTACAGGAATTAAGTATGTGTACATAAGACAGAACTTTATACACACATGTGCCTTAGGAATAAGAGATAAGAAAATGAAGAGAAAAATTGTGCTGAGCGTTGCCAGGTATATCTAAAGAAATTATTTATTAAAATTGAGTTATCTTTACAGAACCAAAACACAGCTGGGGCCGGAGCTCAGAACTGTTCCTCTGGGTCAGCTGTAGTTATTCGGTAATCTCTGAACGAATCACTTAACATATTCCAGACACATACGCAAATATTTCAACACTACTGTCAACTGAACATATTCTGTACTTAAGCAACTCTGGCTAAAAACAAAATAATTATAATGATAGGGTCATTTTTATATTGGCCATACTCGATGCAGTTTTTAAAAGTTACCTGTTTAAAACAGCCATTATTTACAAGATATATGAGTGTTTTATCTTTTAAAAATCAAATACATACTTAAATATCAACCAATTAGCTCCCCCTACTTCTCTATTACTAGTCTTTCTACAACGCCTTACATCTACTGAATCTCTCATCAATCTAAATAGGAATTTCAAAGGTATTGCTCAAACTCGGTAACTTACATAGACACACCGGACCTTTATACATGTAGTCAATGAAAAGATTGCCGAAACAATGTAAATTCTTTCCTTTAGATCATGACTAAGAAAATCTAGTTAGGGTCAAAATAAAAATGAAGTTCTCTTTGCCTCTATTTAAGAAGTGTGCAGTGAAAACCATTCCGTCTCAGCTAGATAAAGGAAGCTTTGCAAAGCGCTTTATCAGCTTCAGTAATTAAAAGATTTCCTGCTAACTATTCAGGGAATGTTCTGTGTAGCCCTGCTTTACAATCAGTTCTTCCTATCTCTTCCTTTGAAAATTCTAATTAAAGTGGGAAACCTTCTTTGTTTCTATTCATTCTGTTTTTGCCATATTGGATATAGATATGAAAATAAGTAATTCAATGACAGCGCTGTCTCTTTATTCATTCTTGTCCTGTTGGGACTTTATGGAAGGGTAGGCGGAAGTATATTTTCCCAGTTTTCATTTTTGAAGTCAGTTTCTTATTGTCACTTTTTCCATCGTAAATATCTTTGGGATAAATGGATGTAATAAGGAAAATCTCCTCACTGATGCTTATAGTGATGCTATAATGAGTTTTTTAGAATAGCCAACTAGTGAAGAATTGAGACTTAACCCTTCCGAGCCCTTGCATTCCCCCTCATGACCACTGTTTAAACACTGTTATGCTATCTTTTACAAATAAATTTGCCGTAGTGTTCAAAGAAATTTGAAGAAAAAAAGTCTGTCATTACCCTACCTCCCTGACACAATTGTTTTCGTTTTCTGTGTCTATTTCTATTTATATTCACAAGCACATACATTTAAGATCATAATAATTATATGTTCTATCTGGTTTGCAGTGGGCTCCTTATTCCAATTATAAATTCTAGCCAGAAAATGTCCCTGCAAAAGTGACTTATTATGATTATAGAACCAAATTCTGGGATAAGGAATCCTAAAAAGTTATTTCGTGATTGTTAGAATGGAGGACAGTTAAAAGGTTAAAACAATTCAACCATAATTGAGTGAGAACATTCTGGGCATTCCTACTTGGTATCTTGAGGGAGTTATAATTATAGAGTAAGAGACAGATATATATGCAAGTGATTGTACAATCTAAGAAAGAATATGATGGTTGTTAAAATAAGTAAAAAGTGTTTCAGAAACACAGGGCCTGGTATTTGACCCATGAAATGCTTCAAGATTTCAGAATAAAACACATATAGATGTGTGCTCATATGTGTGCACCTGTATGCATTTCAATGCCTCATGAACAAAGTTATGGAGATCAAATGACATTTTCAGTGATGTTTAGACATGGAGAAGGAAGAGGCATTTTAGAATTCTACCAGTGGTTCTATGTCAGTTGAGGAACTCCTCAGTCAGACTGCTGAGAGAGCCATTTTGAATAAAATAGCAACTGTTGAGCAGTACTCCATGCTCAGGACAAGTTCCAGGAACTGAGTAGTCAGAAATCTTAAGCTGATGCAAGGATACCTTCCTGGATGGTAGAGTTTGCTTCAATTTGAGCCCAAGTTCCATGACAGCAGCACCTTTTCTCTAGTTATTCATCCAAAGCACTGAGAATAGCCCCGATTCAGAGTAGGTACTCAGGAAATACTTACTGGACAAATTTTGGAATTCCAGGCACAAATTTTAGTTTCAATTCATGCTTCATTGTCAGTCAACAAAAACTAAGATGACTGGTCAGGGTCATAGACTGAATTCTTAAAAACAGATCGCAGTAGGAGTCAGGATGGTACACAGGATAAAACACAAAACTGGGAGTAGGACACAGGTTCCACTGCTCAGAGCCTGCGGTAAAATGATGGTCAAGTCACTCAATCTCTCTAATACCTCCATCTGACTAACATCATTTCTGGTTCTCGAATTGGATGAATCTATTCTCAGCCCTACTCATAACTCTTAAAAATTCATAGAAGGTTACCCAAGCTTTTCGTGCATCAAATTGACCTTGTGCCAAAGAGAAATCATAGCTGATCATGGAAGATTAAGTGAGGAAATATAAAAACTCATTGAAAGCCTTCAGATGATAATATTTATATAGCGTTGAAGAAAAATAGGACAATTCCATTCAGCCCAGTAATATTTTGTCTTTCCCAGAAGTTTTCAACTTTGATAATACATTGCAAATATTTCAGATTAACATAAGCACTTAATAAAGAGAAGAATGCTTTAGGTTTATTTTCCTCTATGTAGATCTAACTAAATTCTATTTATATTGAGTTGAACCTACTCAACCCAATCTTATAAGTTGGACAAGATAAAAAGAAGAATGTAATTCAAATTTATGTGGATTAAGCAACTACGCAGTTGTGACAAGTTGTTTTTTCCTAGTCTTAGGTTAGAATAAAACCAGAAGACCATGGTAGAATTTATTTCAATCCAAGAGATTTATTTGTTTTTATATAAATTTTAAATTTCTCCAAAACCTAGTCTGTTTATAAATGAAGCAAATATTTTTTCCTTGCCTATATCACAGTTATAATGGTATTTTGGGTTTTCATTCTCCATTCACAATAGGGATCGTTCCCCTCACAAGGCAGTATTATTATACATCTTCAGACAGTGAAGAATAATATAGTATCAGTCAGATCCATAAGAAGATTAAGGTTCTACCATGAGATATAGTTTTACCATACATTTAACAGACATAAGTAATATTAATGAGGACATCATACTCAACCATCAGTAGACCTAATAACAAATATTACCTGGGATATCTCCCATGTGGCTCTAATAATCTGGGTAAGACACAAAAGTCAGGTTGCTAACCCAAACACGCTGTTTAGTATGTTGTGGGAAGTTCCAGTGGACAGAAACAAAATCTTTTCCTGGACATTCCTGTGTAGTCTGATTGCCTCCCTGATGTTTCCCATTTGATCTCAGCTGCTCTTTCCCTCCCTCATTCAAAACTTCAGATTTCTCCCCCTGCTCTCAGCTGCTATCTCTATTCCCCCAAATCACATGTTTGACTTCCTACCACCCCACATTATTCTTTGGTGAAGTCTGTTTTACCACAGGATCATTAAAGACTAACTCTCTTGAAAGGAAGTATACCTAGTTTTTGAGTATAACATTTGATTTTAATGATACAAAAGAATAAAGTCTAATAGTTGGTTTGGAGAGTCAGATCCCAGCAAAAATGACTGCAAGAAGACAAAAGAGCACATTAAAAAGAACTTTCTATGGCAGGCAATCCATTCCCTAGTATCTAGGCCTCTATCTTATCCTAAATAATAGGCAGCCTCAATCAACTTTTGGTACAGTATTAATGAGGATAGAGAACAATGATTTGTATCAATCAAATCCATATAGGGTCCAAAAACCTTATATTAATCTCCTCCCCTGCCAAAACTTTAGACCCAAAATGCTAAAGCCCGTATAATTTGCTAATTTAATTTTATCTTCCGCTATCTCCTCTGCTCATCCTCTGGATAAAATAATAACTAGTGAAATGCAGGAAGTAAATATGGAACAAGGGTGAGGAAAATGGTCACAGATGCTTTCGCTCTGCGCCCGGCTCTGTACCGAGAATTTAGCATACGTGGGAATCAGGCATCTGGATACTTCACACACTGACACATTAAGTGAGCCCTGCTTGCAAGAGAAACCACCAAAAGTTTTCCTGTCAGGATTTTGTTTAGCCACATAGGAATCAACCAAACATGACCTCTCTTTGTGGCTCAAAGTCAAAAGGGCAAAAAAGAGGAAAGTTTAACCACTTCATAATAATCTCTTAAGACAGCATTCCCTTTAAACTTAAGTTACTTCAGACATCTCTACAGCTGTCGAGATAAATGATACCTTTGATGGGTTTATAGGCCTCTTCAAACGCTCTGTGTTTACAGACCATAGCAAGAGCAACATAATTGTTTTCTCCCTCCGAGTGACTGTCTTCCTCTGGGATTTACAGGGTAAGCACAGGTTGTAATGTTTGCATCCTGAGATCTGCCAGTAAAGCAGACTTCAAGTCCTTTATTATTCCCCATTTTTAAAAGTTGAGATCATTGTGATTACACTCCATTATCCGATGCAGTCTTACAAGGAACCCAAGACCTTGTTTTCAATGATGGATGGCAGTTAAACTTTGTTACGTCTTAACCATTTTAATGTATATTTCAGAGGTCCTTCTCAATACATTTCACAAGTTGAGGTGGTATTTCTGAACCTAACAAAATGGTTCATGTAGCTCTTAAAATTAGCACAACGGGACAGATTATAGTAACAAAAAAGTATAAGTTAGGTTATGGATCAATCAAAGTATCAATTAAAATAAAGACATTTTTAATAAACATCTTCACAATCTTTTTGATTGGACTGGTCTCTTTGACGAAAGAGTCCATTTTTAAAAACTTGCTACCACCACTTCCACGACATTCTGTCAACGGATAAATATTCTCACTACTAGAATAGTTACCTTGTTAAAAGTAGTTTCAGTCAGTGAAAGCAGTTAGGGTTGAACAATGAAGACATGATATATTTTAAAAGAACCAAAATGGGTCTTATGAAAGTTTGGCTATCATCCAAATTTACTTCTCAAACTTCTATAACATTCATAAAGGGCAGATTTTCCCCACCCCCGGACTTTAAACCTCTGCATGCTATTTCCAAGAAGCCATGTCTGCTAGGTAAAATGTTCAAGCAGAAGCTTGATTGCCATCTTCTGGAGGTCGTGTAGAGACCTTCCCTGCAGTGGGAAGGAGTGCAGACGCGGTAGCCAACCTTCCTTACAGAACTGAAATCATGATTTGATGGCCTATAATTTTTATATCAGGTGGTAGGAGCACAAGTGGTTATATATTATGCTTTTTAACTTAAATACATGTTGTACATATTCTTTTGTAAGTATCAAAGATTTTATAATAATTACTTTTGAAAAGATTATGTAGCTGGCTTGTGAAGTATATTATTTGCAAACCATCAAAACAATCCAAAATTATATGTCATTTCTATACTCCATAGGCCATCCTGGGTTGTCTATTGATCCTTTAATCAAAGCCTTGTAATTGCCGAGTTGAGGAAAGAAGAAACTGAGAGAGGAACAGGTGGGGATAGAAGAGTGTTTGTTGGTCTAGTTCTCAGGGGGGAGAGAGAAGCCATCCCTGCAGCCTGTTCTAGGATTCCCAGTACGAACGTGTGAGAGCTGAAGCAGGGGACATTTAGGCAGCAGCAGGCTTAAAAATCCACTGAATAAAATGGCAAGATCTATCGATAGATTTCAAAATATGGGCTAAAGATCCAGAATGAGACAAGGCTGGAAACCTACCCATTCAAGCTAGGGTTTAGGGCGGGAAAAAAAAAAAAAAAAAAAAAAAGGCCTCTTTGCCAGAATCACACCATCTCTGTAATGCAACCATATTTTCTCCTTCAATCCCATTTTTACTGCCTGGGACACTCTTTCCTCCTCCCCTACCCCTTCTAGTAACCAGCTTCTCAGACAAGCATTTTCCAAAGCACAAAGTGAGGGTAGGGATGCCTTTTGTCCACACTCTATTGCGTCCTGTGCTTGGATTTCTCAGGCTCAACACAGACATGTTTGTGTTCAGTATCTGTCCTCATAACAGTGTATGGGCAAGCTCTCCTACAGCAGAGATCGTGGTTTCTTACTCTCTGTTTTATCTCTAGAGCATAATACAGAGCCCAGCACATGGGAAATACTCAAGAAATGCTTACTAAATATATGAATGACTGAACGAATAAATGAACGAGTTGCCTCTGGAACATCCAAGAGGATATATCTCGTACCTGGATTATCATTCTGAGCTCAGAAGAGAGTTTAGGGCTGGCACTAAAGATTGGAGTGTCCCCAGTTTACAGGTGATGATGAAATTCATAGGAGAGAATAAATCTTTCAGGAAGAGCAAAATTGCACAAGACTAAAGGCACACAAGGTATATGGAATCCGCCGAAGTAATTCAGAAAACTTTCTCTGGAAGTAGGGTGCAGTCTGGATGGAGGTTACGATCTCAGATTGTTTTAGTCAGACAGGCTGACTTGGAACCCTAGCTCCAGTTCTTACTGTGTGAACCAGACGATAGCCAGGAGCTCAGCAAGTGGAAAGGAGTTGAGCCGCCAGTTGTTGGAATAGCTAGTTGAAACAACAAACCAGAAATGAAAGTAACAGGCAAGTAGTGAAGCCTTTAAAGTCACTTACAGCCATTGTATAAGCGAGAGGCTAGAGAGGGAAAAATACTACCCTCTCCCCCATACCCTGGGGGATGTCCCATTTTCCCTCATGGAATGGCACACTGGTCAAGAATCAGCTAGATCAGCACAGACGGTGCTCAGGTCAAGTTACTGCTGAGGGATCCACAAATAGAAGGCTACTGTAGATTTTTCGACCTGAGGGTTGCTGGGAAGAGGACAAGGGGAAAGGGCTGGTAGTGGAAGTTTTCCCTTCATTCCTTTAAAGGTGTCCACCAGAGGAGCCTGAGGAAGGCCTCTACTAAAAGCCCAAATGAGGGCCCTCTACTAAGAATGCAAAAATGGGTAGGAACATGGCCAGCCAGAGGGGCCAGAGTCCTTGAGGGCAGCTCCCCTCAAAGACTGCAGGCTATCGGCTGCACATTAAGTCCACTGTGGGGAGAGCAGCTTTCCTCCGTTTGGCCTGCAGGGCAAAGCCTCTGTAATGGCCTATGGTGGGCCCCGAGAAGTCACTCATAAATGTTAGGAGCCAGACTCCTCAAGCAAGTTCCTTGAATTCTAAATCTCCGTTTCCTAACCTAAGCCTACCCCGTGAGTTGTTACAAAAACCTAGCTAAAGGCTTGACATAGATGCAGTGCACCATCAGTGATCGCTCCGTGGGAGCAGGTGAGATGGGAGGGACAGTCCTTTGGGCTGAGAGAGAAGAGGTCAAGAAAGTCACGCCTGAAAGCTGTCTGTTGCAGTTGAGGACAAAGTCATTAGTAACTGCAGGAAAGTAGTTTCCATGGAGTAAAGATGAGGAAAATCAGAGTGGAAAAAGTTATCAGCGTGGATGATGGCAGCATTGAGTCCTGCAGGAGGGGCAGCTCCTGGGTAAGCGCTGGGCCCGCCCCCGGGGGACTCCTTCCAGGGGCCCCAGGCTTCCACTTGTCCCTCACTCATCCCTTATGCTGCCTCTAGGAGCATGCATTCTCCACTGCTACCAGCCCTCTTTCTGTGCATCTTCCAGCTTTTATCCCCAAAGCCTGAGCCATAACTATCCTTATCCCTGTCAGTGCACCTTCTCTAACAAGCAGGCTTTGCCTCTGATCATCGGACAGAAGCATCCCAGACTCTTGTCTGCTTAGCAGTCCAGCAGCGATACTGTCTCTGCCTTCATCCTGCCCCAACCAGAGATAAATACTACACGATCTATTACATATTTTGCATTTTTGTTGAGACTAGAGACATACTGTCTTTTTTTCTGTAAACACTGACCCTCATCAAAAGAAATCAGCTGTTATTCCAAAGAAGCAAACACATCAAATTCATAGCTCTAAGACCACAGAAGAATGCTCATTCATGTATCATAGACTTACGTGGAGGATGTGAATCCACACCATAGCGAGGCCCATGTAATGGAATTTATTATACTTTTTATGTGAGAATAGTATTTCCAGGGCTTTCAAGTATGTTTAGTACAAAGGTTTTTCCTTGTACTCAAGTACCAAGACACCAGAAGCTCAGTAACCCTTAAAGTTGTAGCTTAGATCACCCAGATTTTTGTGTGAGGAAGAATGCCTGAGAAAGCAGGACTGCGGCAAACCATCACAACGAAATGATTTAATCACGTTCAACTCAGGAGGTTTATGCCTGTTGCCATTCTTTCCTGCTTCTTCAATAGGCTATCATTTTCTGCCTCTGCTGTTTACAGGAATACATTTTATTTCAAAAGCAAGATTTTTCTTGGCACTCAACTCACCCATGACTTTATCATTGAATATTTTTTTTTAATGTTATAACTCAACCCTTTGTGTGGCTAAAATGGCCAAGGCTCTTTTATGTTGTAGTTCTTGTTTTTCCCCACATCAAGCATTCTGACCGCTGCTGTCAAAATCTGATAATAAATGAAGATTTCTCCCACAGTGGACCTCTTATAACCATGGCAACTCCATCAGCAGCTAATGGCCACATTGCAAAAATGCTTTTGAAAAGGACAGCTTCTCACACTGCTGCAGTACAAATGTCCTTTTCTTACCTTTTCTCCATAATGATGCTAGGAAAACAACATATCTCAAGCAAACATTTGCTTTGTTGTGCACATGTGGGACCACTTTAAAAAAAAAAACAGAAAGTAGAAAAATTACAAATAAAAGAGAAAGCATAGCACTAAACTGCAGAGAGATGTTACTGGCTTTAGCAGCATTAACAACATATTTCTACTCAATTTACAGCTGAAATCAATGTAATTATTGCTAAAAATTTGAGAAGTTTTACTGCAGTTACTCCACCCACTGTCACCCAGGAGGGTTTTCTAGAATGCTTATTTTGAGTTTCATAGTATTATCTCTCTGAATTATTGGTCAGATGTAGGTAATGCAGCTATATGCTGCAACAACTATGTTGTTCCATAAGATGGATACTTTTCTACTCTTCGGTATACCCTTGAAAGAAGCCCAGAGCAGGATCAGCACATGGGTCCTTCAGCCCGCCTGTGCCCCACATGTGCCAAAACAAGAGATGTTCCTGCCTGAACCCTGCTATCAGACCCTCAAAATGTTCTGGCTTTCTTGCTCACTAGGTAGACCAACACTAGTTTCTTTTTTTTTTTTTTTTTAAGATTTTATTTATTTATTTGACACATACAGATCACAAGTAGGCAGAGAGGCAGGCAGAGAGAGAGGAAGAAGCAGGCTCCCCACTGAGCAGAGAGCCCAATGCGGGGCTCGATCCCAGGACCCTGAGATCACGACCTGAGCCAAAGGCAGAGGCTTTAACCCACTGAGCCACCCAGGCGCCCCCCAACACTAGTTTCTAATATAGAAACTTTCCCTGGACCAGCCTGCCTGTTAAAACACAGGAGGATGTTTTCTACTTTAAATTCTTGTTAAGGAAATAACAGACATTCAGATAGATCTCTCTCCCTGTATCTATGTATCTACCTGCCTACCTATCTGTCTACCTGTTTATAAATATATATTCATGGAAAGGAACTTCCCCATATCTCAGAAAAACTCAAAGCTTGAAGGGTTTTTTTTTCCCCTTTTTAATGTTTCTTCAACTATCAATACTGATCAATAAGCAACCACAGATTACAACCCCACATCAACTTTCCAAGTATAACAAGATGGGTCGATGCCTTCTGCACAGACATCGGGTACATCTCATCAATGTAAATAATCATCTCCTTCTGAGATTTTCAAAATTACATGGTCTATCTAGGGCTGATGTAGGAGTAAAACTATCCCAACCCACAGAGAAAGCAGCAAAGTTAAATTTCGCTAGCCATTATGACCATCTAAATTTTACTTTGCACAAAATCACTTTTTGGTGGGTTTTTTTTTTTAACTTTTCCCAAAGGTAATTTCTCTCTATAAAAGTTCTTTAATCACGTGGATAGACTTAAGAGTTAAGACCTCTTAAGATTTGCATCAGAGTTCTGTTTGTTTCTGCTGGGAAACTGAGAGCAAATTACTCAAACTCACTTAATCTCAAGGCATTAATTTGTAAAACCAGACTGATAGTAGTTCTCCCTCAGAGGATAGCTGGGAAGAATAGTTGATTTAACACATATGAGAGCATCCAGCTCTGTAATTGGAAGAAACTAAATTACTTATGAATGATTTCCACACACACCCCCACCCCCCGCTCAGGCCCCGGTGTTCCCCATTCCTGACCCTCTCTTCTTTTCTTTGAGTCATGAGATTAAGCTCATTCCTGACTTGCACATCTGTTTTACAAGCTCGTTTTAAAAGTGTGTAAAATTATTTGCTTTCTGCTAAGGTAAGACAAGTTGAACTGGACACTGCAAGATTGTCAGTGGTGAGGTTTTGGTTTCTCTTAATCAAATCAAGTGTTATAAAATTTGATGATATACATAAAATCACTACCGTAAAAATCCCTCAGTCTCTCCCACATAAAATTAAACTTGAAATCACAAAACATTATATTTATTTTTTGAATTCATTCACCAAGTTTCAGCAGAGGAATGAACTTAGAGAATCCCATCACTGACAGCCCGTACAAAAGACTATGACCCAATATTTTATTTATTTTTTTTTTAATCTAGGTGCTGAGAATATATTAGGCTAGTAAGAAAACACAAATTGTAACAAATAAAGATGTCAGGATATTCTACAGGAAAAGTATCTTCTAAATCTTTTTTAAGGCAAACTTCAGAGAAAGATTCCACAAAAAAAAAAAAAAATTGCAAACCATTAATTTTTGTCAGGACAAAGAAACTTCTATCTTTTGGAAGGTACCAGAATAAATTTGAAGCTTTTAATAAAATATTTTGTGTGGTTCCAAAAGCAACAGTAAACCTAAATATATGTCTTTGCCACCAATCCATTTTGCACTGTAGTCATCCAAGTACAATGATGCTACAATATGCAGGTGTGCATTTGACTTTTGGAAACACCAACAAAGCCTGACTTCATAAAATACTCCTGCTTATCATCTTGAGTCCAAGATGTATTGTCAACTGCAAGCAAGCATTGTCAAATCAGAAGCTAGGTCTGCTCAGTACGGGACAAAGACTGAATGATGAGTTGGGAAGGAAAAAAAAAATAAAAGAAAACCAAGGAAAAATTAATGTTGTTCCCTGACAAAGCAGATCGAAGCAGTGTACAAAGACACCATTTCTCTAAGTACATCTTTGACCACATAAAGGAGTCACTGTGTTCATCCTGTGTTTTTCAGTAGGCTTGGGCCTTAATGACTCAAATATAGTCTTTGCCTTTCAGTCATTATCTCAATCTCCAATATTTCAGACAACCTGCAGAAAGTCATATATATGCAACCAATAATTTACTTTCCACATATAGCTTTTTTTTTTTCATTTAGGAACTAAATCTACTGTTGGAAGAAGAAACAAAATCACCATTTATTTAAGTCCTTTTATTTCTTATCTAGGACTCCATAGTGTATAGAAAAACTAACACTCCTTCTTTGGGAAATATAATTTTCCCTAGATTCATCAATGTAACTTGGGTACTTTATAAAAATGATGGAGATGTTCCCAGCTCAAATTATGATTTAAAATAAAAAAGGCATTAAATGAAAGGTTCCCATGGAGAATGTGAGCACATTTTCTTCAGAGCAATATTGTCATTGCCTGGTCAATAAAATTAGGTTTTCTTCTCTATTAACTCATTTGGTAGAAATAAGTTTGAGATGGGCCAACCCACATGATCACTGTAGTGAAAACTTAAAATTTGTTACTGTGTTCACAAGTGAGTATTGAGGAACAATAAATTTTTCTTTTTCTGCTTTTATTTTTGGTTATTGTTCATGGTGACATCCACTGACCTGTTCCTAGCATTCTGTGTACTCTACATGGAAAGAACAAAACTCAGCAGATAGTAGGAAAAAGACTGGGTAGAAAAATCATTTTGCAATTTAGTATAACCTGAATGCTGAGATCATACTTGTTCTGTTTAAAAAAAAAAAAAAAAAAAAAAAGATGGGCGCCTGGGTGGCTCAGTGGGTTAAGCCGCTGCCTTCGGCTCAGGTCATGATCTCAGGGTCCTGGGATCGAGTCCCGCGTCGGGCTCTCTGCTCAGCAGGGAGCCTGCTTCCCTCTCTCTCTCTCTCTGCCTGCCTCTCTGTCTACTTGTGATCTCTCTCTGTCAAATAAATAAATAAAATCTTTAAAAAAAAAAAAGATGAAAGGCATTGGTTGTCTAGAGGAAAATTCTATATTTGCTAAACACAATTATGCTTCCAAAAATTACCTCTCTAAGAGATTCCTGGAGTTCCCTGCTTTGGCCAAAGTTACACATGACAATGATTAGCACACAGTAGATACTCCATAAACTATGAATGAATCAACATGGCCTAATAGAAATATTGCTTATTTTTCAAGACATAATATATTAATGTAGCACTTACTTTGTGCTAGGTACTGCCCTAAGGACTCTATAAAGTTTAACTCATAATCCTTGTAACAACCCCAGAACCCCAGCAAATTTGTTCTATCATTATCTTCATCTTACAAGTAAGAAAATCAGGGCAAAAGAAACTGTTTATCCAAAGCCACACAACTGACAATATTGGTGCCAGACTTTGAACCAGGAATTCTGGTTCCCAAGTCCATGCATTAAACTCCGTTAACTATGCTACTTATGCAACCTTTGTGTGGTGGTTTGCAGGATTTAATATCACTCAAATTTCAGTTTGATTTACATATATTAGGTTCCTTAAGTTATATTGGTAGTTGCTCAAAAGTTGAGATAGTCTAATGGAGCTTCTAAAATAACAGTGAATTTTTTCTTTTTAAGATTTTATTTATTTGACAGAAAGCACAGGCAGGGGAAGAACAGAGGGAGCTGCAGAAGGAGATACAGAGGGAGCTGCAGAAGGAGATACAGAGGGAGAGGGAGAAGCCTACACACTGAGCAGGGAGTCTCATGAGGGGCTCACTCCCGGGAGCCTGGAATCATGACCTTAGCTGAAAGCAGATGCTTAAAGGACTGAGCCACCCAGGCGCCCCAATAACAGTGAATTTCTATCTTCCCTTTCACCTGATTCTCTCTGTCAATGGAAAGGATATTTGATTTTTTTTTTTTTAGTAGTTTAGGAAACTTACACTAAATCTAAGAGAAATAAAAGACTGAAGGGAAGACATAGTTCTAATTTTTAAATTGTGTCTGTGGTAAACCTGTAGGTTGGGTCCTTAATATTGCTTAGATTTGCCCCCCAAAAATGAATGAGCCCCAAAACAGGGACTTTGGATGAACTTTGATTTAAGGAACTTAAAATGGCCACCAGATCATCATCACTGAGGTAACAGATTGAGTCTTGGAGTCAGATAAATTTGGGGTTATATCCTTGCCCTGCCATTTACCATTTTGTGTGGCTTTAGGCATGTACTTAATTTCTCAACACCTAATGATCCTTAGCTATAAAACGGAGTTAATAATGTGATTTCTTGGGGTTATTTAGAGAATTTTATACGTGAGGTCGTAGTAAAGACTCAAAAAATGCTATTTCCCTTTTGAGAGATACTATTTTGGCTACAATTATATTTCCAGGTAAAATGGGAACTTTATGACATTATCTGTCTGCAAATTTCTGAAAATAACTTTTTAAGATGCCAAAGATTTTGTGAAAAGTGACTTTCTATAACCTTAAGATAGATAAATATTTTCTATATATATTTTTTCTGTGTATGTATAGAGATATAGGGGACAGAATGATATTTCATGACTGCCTTCTACATCTTAAACCTCCACCACTAGATTTGATTTTGACAGAAATAAAAATGGCATTATAACCAGCAGGTCACATGTAAATATTTGAATTTCCTTAGCATATTAAAATTAATTGAACATTTCCTATTATTTAATTCAGTAATTAGTAAATTTTGCCCTGCAAAGTCACATTTATTAATGTTTCTCCTGCCCCCACTAGCCTTTGTTTTGAAAAATTTTCTCTCTCAAAAAGATTAATTTATCTAGTAACAATTTAGTTCTCATTTTCATGCACTAAAATTGACTATGACTATGCAGATAGAGTCAAGTTTCTTATCAACATAAAGCCACTACTGTTCCCATGTTTAGTTGCTATGATTCCAATAAAAAACAAAGAAACTTGATACATTCACTCAGCTTTAAAGTCTTCTTGCAGTTAATTGTTGTAGACTGTATTCTTATTCACCAATATTCGGTTCATATCCCTAATAGAATATTATACCTTTCGGTCCTGTTAAACCCAAGTGGCCTGAGTTTATGACTTGCTTTGGCCAAAAACACAGACTGGAGTGTGTCAATTCCAGGTGGAAGCTTTAAGAGAAGGGCCTTGAACAAAAACCTGTCAAACAAAGAATGGAGAGAACCTATTGTACACAGAGAAAATAGCATGCCCTAAGTCTTTGGAAAGAGATGGTAAAAGTCAATCCTCTACATCTGTGTAATTAGAGTGTAGAAAGTCAGTTGGGGAGCGATGAGGGGTAAGGCTACTTTGGTAGGAAGGGAGGTCAGATTGCACAAGCTTTTTGGTCATATTGAAGACTTTATATTTTACACCAAGTACGCTGTGAAGTCACATAACAGATATAAGCATGGAAATGACATGATAGGATTTAGATTTGCAGAGCTCTCTAAGATTTTGTGTGCAGAGCAAACTGGAGAGAGAGATAATGGAAACTTTTAGACCAGATGTAAAGCTAATGTGATAATCTAGGCGGGAATTGATAAGTTATAATGCCTAATAAATTACAAGAGTTTAACAAATATAGTTACTTCCTCTTCTGCCTGTTAGCAAACCTGGATCTCAGCTTCTGATTGATCTGATTACTTTCCTAATTCTAAGCCCATTATAAATAAAGGCCATTCTCATGTTCGTTATTTCATTTAAGAGTAATAATAACTATAAAATTCACTTTCAGAAAAATGTCATTCTACTCTTTGTTCAGGCAGGAATTTCCTTGAAAGGTAAGTTTTTTTAACTTACTATTGATTGAGGTTTTGTTGACTGAAATACTTTAGCACCCAGGATAGCAGCCCCACCTTCCAATATACTAGGCAGAACCCTGGGGAGGCATGGGGAGCTGACCCCCTCATTCTGTGCATTCCGGTTAAGCTTAGTTCTCTAATCCACATAGTGCAGCCACTTTCTTTAGCTATTTCTATGGTCCCAATCATTTATCTTTAAGAATTAAAGACTTAGAAGAGGGGCGCCTGGGTGGCTCAGTGGGTTAAGCCGCTGTCTTCGGCTCAGGTCATGATCTCAGGGTCCTGGGATCGAGCCCCGCATCGGGCTCTCTGCTCAGCAGGGAGCCTGCTTCCTCCTCTCTCTCTGCCTGCCTCTCTGCCTGCTTGTGATCTCTCTCTCTGTCAAATAAATAAATAAAATCTTTAAAAAAAAAAAAGACTTAGAAGAACTCGTGGCTGGCTTAGTCTGTAGAGCACACGACTCTTGATCTCAGGTTTGTAAGTTTGAGCCCCACATTAGGTGTAGAGATTACTTTAAAAAAAAAAAAAAAGGAAAGAAAGAAAGAAAAAGACTTAAAGAAATTATCAGGGCCAATCTGTGTACTGAAATTGCTAGAGTCCCAACCTCAGATCTTTTGAGACTGTTTAGATACAGATGTTGATTACTCTTACTGGCCCCAGACAAGTGCCTGTCTCATTGTCTTCTATAGATCTGTAAGACAAGACCTAAAATGATACTTGAACTTTCTTCTAAAATCTAAAATCACATTTCCCACAGAGTCATTACACATAAATATCCCATAGGATAGAATAATACAGTGATAATCCACTTTGCTATAAAGTATAATGGGAGGGGACATGGAGGAAAAGAAGATTTAAAATTTAAGGACCTGAATTCCAATATCGGTTTTATCATATTTTTATTTGAATTGTCTTAAGCTTCTGGACTTTAGTTCATTTTTCTCTTCTCTTCTACTGACTCAAAAGGAGTGATTATAAGGCTAAATTAAGATAACGTATTTTGGAAGCAATGAAAATTATCATTTGTATCTAATTGTTGATAATTGAAGGATTACGTAATTTCAACACATTGCATCTATTGTGTCAAGTCTGATTTTAGTTCCTTTCTCCACCACACTTTGCCCAAAAAGAAGAGATCTAGATCAATGGTTTTCACACCTGACTCATTTCACCTGGAATGCTTTAAAACGTATAAAGAGATTCTCAGGCATGACTTACTAAGGTTTTGATTCAGCGGACATATATATAGGCCCAGGAGACTGTATTTTGTAGAAGCTCCCCAAGTAAATTGTTACAGCTTTTTTGAAGGAAGTTGGCAGTGGGTGTTAACAATTTACCCTTAGACCTAGTAACATCACTTCTAAAAATTTATCCTGCCAATATACTTGAAAAGGTATAGAAAGATATACATTTAAGGATTTTTACTTCAGTTTTGGTATATTAAAAACACCATTTAGATGTCCAACAGTGGGAGATGATTTAAATAAATGATGGTTTGTCCATACAGTTGAATGCAATGTTGATATTGACAGATATCCATAGCATACATTATTTTTAAATTTTAAAAAGTCAACTAACTAAATAAATAAGCAAATAATACAACAGTTTTATGATATATTCTTAATTATTAAAAATAAAAAGTGGTGTATATATTCACATGTGGGTGTGGAACTGTTGAACTATTGATAGTGGGCAAATATGAGAAATAGGCTTGGGGAAGAGTAAGAACAAAGGAAATGTGATACTTTCACTTTTTTATTTATACATTCCTTTTTACAGTTTTTTTTTTCTTATAGTATAAACGTATGCCACTTTTTTCAAAGATGACCCCCAAGGGATTCTGATGAGCAGTCATGTCCAAAACAACTACTGATTAAGAAATGTGTGAATTTCCTCTATTTGGCATTTTTTGTTACTAGTCTTAGAGGTTTTTTTAAATTTTTTAAAAATTTTATTTATTTGGGAAAGAAAGTGAGAGAGCACAAGCAAGGGGAGGGACAGAGGGAGAGGGAGACACATACTCTCCACTGAGCAAGGAACCTGACATGGGCCTTGATCCTAGGACCCTGGGATCATGACCCAAACCGAAGGCAGCCACTTAACCAACTGAGCCATCCTGACACCCCATCCTATAGTTTATTTTTGAAACTGTCATTTCTGATACCCCACATTTTATCATTGTCAATTTCATCACTTAGAATCTTCCTAAATTTTCCTCATATATATCCAACTACTAATTCATTCATTCATCTAGTCTATGGGTATATATACTGAGTGCTCCTGAGCACTCAAAAGTGCCCTGTAGGTTCCAAAGTGCTAATCCAGGCACTGGCAAAAGAGAAGACTGCAAGCCCGGCCCTCACAGAGTGAGCATCCTAACATCTCTTAGCCTTAGTCCCTTCATCTGTAAAATGGATATATTGTTAGTAACTTTCTTATAGCGTCATCTGAGGATGAAATAAAATCATGTTGCAAACCCCTCAGCACTGGTATCACAGAAGTGCTCAGTAATTCTAAGCTGCAACAACTTTTACTGTGATCATCATCATTTTTTCATGACCGACTGCTTGACCCAGTGTGGATTTTCTAGAAGAAAAAAACCTACATTTCATCTTAAGAGAATGTAATTGGAACGTCTGGGTGGCACAGTTGGTCAAGGGCCCGACTCTTGGTTTTCATTGAGGTCATGATCTCAATGTCGTGAGATTGAGTCCCACATCAGGCTCAGCCCGGAGTGTGCTTGGAACCCTCTGCTCCTCCCCCCACTCTCTCTCTCTCTCTCAGTTCTCTCTCTCTAAAATAAATAAATCTTTTTTAAAATGTTATTGTGGACCTTATAGACAATTGGAAGTACATCTGCTTTGCAAAATCACAGCAGATTTTAGAAGACTTAGGGAAAAAGATAGAAGTCAAGTCAGGAAAAGGAAGAATGTGGTCTCCTGCTTACTACCTCCCTGAGCCACAGAATTCTAATTTCCTAGGATTAACAAAATAGATTACATAGCAGAGCTGATACACATTTATAAAAATATGTAACATTTTTTTTTATTCAGTGAGCATGAGGAATTTCCGTTGGAAATAAAGTTACCAAAGGGCAGTGAGTGGGTCCTTAATCCCAATAGCAGATACTCCTTTGAGTGGAAACCAAAGTTCAGGAAGCTTGGAAAATGACTTCTCTTTACATTTACACTTGAACTTAATGCAAAACATGGGCTAAGTCAGTTTGAGCTTTCTTTTTCTTTTCTTTCTTTCTTTTTTTTTTTTTTTGTATATTGACTCAAAAGTTAAATATGGAGTCAGTTTTATCCAATTAAATGTATTGTTTAAAAATGAAAACAATTACATTTCCAATTATAATGAAGATGAAAATTGCAATGGCTTTAGTTATGGTGTGTTTTTTCTCTTTTTTCTTTTCTTTGTTGTTATTGTTGCTGCGCACAGAGCGAATTTTTCTTTCAGCAAAGGGAAAAAAATTGAACGATGATTGTTAGTGGTCTTGTTGCAGTGGTCCCTGGTTAGGTTCACCCTGTGTTTGCAGCAGGGCCTTGGTTGTCTAATTATGTTAGCTCTACAAGAAACCCCAAGGTAAACAGAACTACCATAGACTGTGTAACAATGAGCAACAGGTGTTTCTGTGCCAAAGAACTAGAAATTTCTCCATGTAAAATATGGATTTTTGGTATATTCTAAAAGCTATTTTTTTAAGATTTTTATTTATTTATCTATTTGACAGAGATCATAAGTAGGCAGAGACAGGAAGGGAAGCAGGCTCCCCACTGAGCAGAGAGCCCCTTGCGGGGCTCCATCCCAGGACCCTGGGATCAGGACCTGAGCTGAAGGCAGAGCCACTGAGCCACCCAGGCACCCCTAAAAGCTATCTTTTAACTGAGAAAGAATAAAGGGCAAGCAATATCCCAAAGTCATGAATCATAAAAATTATTTTATGGTGGAAAGGAGCAGATACCAAGTACTCATAACAAATATGTATTGTGTAACAATGGGCTTTGCACTCGTGCTACCAAAAAAAAAAAAAAAAAAGCTACAAAAAAGTGAATACAGTCCAATGCCCACTCTTAAAGCATAAGGCTATTTCAGCCCCCCAATACTATGACATAGAAATGCTTTATTTCAGACTTTATTTAGGGAACCCAGCTGGAATGCTCTGGTGAGTTGGTTAAATACTTGTCACAAAAGCAGGATAGTCAACTCTCCTGATAAGTACAAGCCAATATACATTGTTTTCTACAAATCCTTGAACTTCAGTTGAACATTTGGGTTGCAGTCTTTTCTCAGGAATCATTATTTCAAGGCATGTTTTCACTCCTGGATTTGGTTTCAACAGGACTACCAAACTGTGAAAAAGTACCAAATATTGAATAGAAGAAAAAAAAAAAAACCAAAGAGTTTGGTAGTCATGCCAATTTTATGTGTGGCGTGAACATTATTGAAACCAATCAATTAGTATATTGCAAGGCATCATTTTAAACTTCCTTTTCAGACATTTCCTGTAACACAGTGAGGCTATTTCAAACAGACTTTTTTTTTTTTTAAAGATTTTATTTATTTATTTGAGAGAGAGACAGTGAGAGAGAGCGTGAGTGAGGAGAAGGTCAGAGGGAGAAGCAGACTCCCCATGGAGCTGGGAGCCCGATGTGGGACTCGATCCCAGGACTCCGGGATCATGACCTGAGCCGAAGGCAGTCGTCCAACCAACTGAGCCACCCAGGCGTCCCCAGTGAGGCTATTTCACTTGCTTAGTCCAGTCATTAAAATGGACTTATAGGTCCGGTTGTTATGTTCATTGTACTTATTCCAATTGGTCAATTCTGTTTCTCACTTGAAAATTCACCAAGAAATACAATTCTTTTTAATGGAGGCAAGTGTTTGCAAGTATTGACAAAAAGTCACAGATTTTTTTTTACAAGGAGATGGAAGAGAATATTTTTCACTCCTACTTTGTTTGTGTATATGTCTACATACTACAGAAGACAAGAGTCTATTCCATCTCAAACTATACCTGGCAAAATGTACATAATACTTTAAAAAAAACTGTAACATGACATTCATTAGAACTGATCATAACACTTTCTGCCCTGTTACTCCATTAAAACAAAGTTCAAAGGAATTGCTTCAAAGCACATGTAATCAGAAGTTTAAAAATGGCTGTCTTGAGTAACTTTTCTTTTTCCATTCTTCTTTGTTTAGTTTCACCATAAAAGCAATTTATTTCCAAAGACTTGGAAAACTGTCCTAAAGCATGTATACTCCTTCTGACCCTTGTAAATTTTTGAATGCATCAAATACCATGATTATAGACACTACAAATAACTCCCATGTGTAGTTCTTCTCTCTACTGTAATATTACATTCATGTGAATATTTTATTAATGCCAATGTGCCTCACTTGGCTATGTGATTGGTGAGGGCAAGAATCATCTCCTCTTTCTTGTTATTGTTCTCCAGAAGCAGCTAAGTGCCCAGCATATAAGAGCTGCTCAATAATTGTTTGTTGAATGAATGAATGTTATGCCATATGAGGCACTTTGAAAAAAGTGGGTAATCACCGTTTGACTGAGTTTTATTCTTTTTATGAAGACTAATCACCTTATATACACAAAAAACTGCTGTACATATTTGTTTATCAAGTTCTTATATGTAAATATTTTAAGTCATTCAGAGAAATAGTATACTAATAATCAAAGTTAATCTGTTATATTATCAAGTGCAAAATTCATTACTGGTTCTAATATTTGAAATCATTTATCTTAAAGACATTCAAAAAATTAGGATGTCTTAATTCTCACAGTGTCACCATGAGGTAAGTACTATTTTTTAAGCTGCAAAGAAAATGTTTTCTACACAAAAAAAAAAGCCACAAAAAAGTGAATACAGTCCAATGCTGTATTCAAAATGACTGTTTGGCTGTGTTGGTTTTTGGACTAGTAGGTGTCCTTGGGCATATGATGTTTAACATCTCAAGGAAATTTAGATAAATGTTTAGAAAGATTAATAAGTATAAGAAGTATTAAAAACAAAAACACATTAATTACTTATCAAGAAAATATGAACTATAAAATTAATCACAATTTCACCTAAAAAGTGTTTGAGGGTATTCTGAAGTCCGAGTGGAGACATTGTATAGAGATGGTATGTGGGTCCGTATCTAGTAGTAAGTTGTCATCTAAGAATTTGGTAAATGATATACAAATAAGTAGCATGGACATTCATTCTGAAAACCCTATAAATTGTAACTGTGGTCAACAGTTAATTCATGTGTGATTTCATTATATGTAAATTATCTGTGTGCAGTAACAGTAGAATGTGGGTTTTTTTGTTTTTTATTTGGTCACCCAGCAAGATTCCATGAGACTCCACAAACTGAAAAGCAGGATAGAATTTAGAAATAAGAACATCTCTCCATCATTCATATGGCTCCTTGGAGAGTTGGAGGAGGCCAGGAGTGATTAGTTGGAACTTGTCTTTGAATGGGAGTCTAAAACCACTTCTGCCCGTGTGAAAAACGCCTAAGGGCACTAAATGATTATAAGAATCTCAACCAGGGCTTTGTTTAAAGGCAGATACATAAGATAGCAAGCATACTTCCATCAAAATGCCCTGCAGTTTTTTTTTTTTTTTCATTTCTAGTATGTTTAACCCCCTAAAATAACTTTAATGTGTGCCAAATAATCCATTCTACTTGCAAGGTCTAACATGACGTGGAGGCTGACAGAGATAAGGGCTCAAGGCAGGAGGAGCTCTGAATTACTTTTCTTGCTTTTTTTTTTTTTTCACATTAGAAATAAGGCCCAAAGGAAAACATAGATCATTGTGATAAATGTATTGTATCTTCATATTTCATTGTAGTTGTCAAGAATTCTTGCCAAGTCATAAATGTTAAGTAAACCAGGGCAAAAATTGGATAAAGGACAGGTATAGTCAGTTAGAGTCACATTTGGTATCAACAAAAAGTTACCTTTGTCCTGATTATTTTCTTCATTTTATTAAGTACGTTAGGTAAATTGGATGGGGATGGGCATGCCAACCTTTTATTCTTCCTTCATTGTGTATGTGTGTATGTAAGAGAGGGAGAGACAGAGAGAGACAGATAAATTGATAAGATTTTAAAGATCATTTCTGTTTCGTTGTATTTTGTAAGTTTAAATTTCGGTGTTCAAAATGTACTAGTTCCCTCTGTGATACAAGAGCTTTCAGAAGGTTGATGAATTAAAATGCAGCTTATCAAAGTGGCAAGATATGAGGGAAATGATCATTTGCAAAATAAAGTATGGATTAGGAAGGAGGGAGAAGGACAGTTGGAATGATTTTTCAAGGGGAAAATGAAAGTTCCGTGACTGATGGGAAAACAATCACAGTTCCTTTCCATGCTTCGTAGAACCACCTGTCCGTCATCTTTCTTTTTTTCTCATTCTTGGAATTGAGTATGTAGGGAAGGGAGAATTAGTGGCGCTGAGCTTCCTTCAACAGATGAAGGGACCAGAGGCAACCTGAAGCTTCTGTCCAACCACTTCGCTTCCATCTGTCCTGTTCCTTCTCCTGAAATGGCTCCTGAAATGGTCCACCAAGACTCTGTATCTCAAAGCCTTAGTTCAAGTAGCTGCCTCCTTTATGACACTTTCTTTGATCACTTTTGCCAAAGCGACCTCACCTGGTTCTACAGAACTAGGTAATATTTCTTTAATGGAACCTCTACAATGCTCTCTTTGGACAGGTTTTTTGTTCTCCCTCTCCCTGCCAAAAATAAAACAAGCCAAAAAACAACACTCTCTAGCCCTATGATCTTACACAAAAGACTTCCATTTCCTTGTTCCTGGGTTTCTAAATACATAAGACTAGGGATAAAATCAGTAAAGTCACAGGGTGGTTTTGAGACTTACATGAGTGAATCACCATAAATTGAATAATGCAGGTGAAGAGATTGATAGGTGCTCCAGAACTAGGAGGAGATATTGGGCATTATTCCTGCCTACTGCCCCCAGTGAGCACATACTAGTTTTCCCTCCTGAGCTCAGCCTTTCACTCTGCTCATCGATTGACAACGTCATCCTCTGTGCAAACTATTACGGTAAGTACTGCAGAGCCCTCAAAGATCCCCGACACCATTACCATCATAATCCTTTGGAAGAGATCAAAGAGATCACTGGGTTGAAGGAACAAAACACTCATTAGAAAATTAGAAGCAAACTTCTGGAGAGAGTTCAAAGATGGATAAATCCGTGGTTCCACCACAGCTTGATGATGAGAATTCCCAGGGGCGAAGATTCTGAACCAGTAAACAAGAATCTTTGTTCTGTAGCCGAGAAAATGCAAGTGATTCTGATGATCATTCTAGTGGGAAACTTCAAGAATAGTTACATATGGTTGGAGATAAAGGCTTTCCGTTAAAAGCTAATTTTGACTGGAGTAGACATGCTTTTTGTAAGAATTAGGATAGAAGAGAGTGATGTCGTTTTAAAAAACATAAGGGACTAAGATGAAGGGACCAGAGACAACCTGAAGTTTCATCCTACAACCATCAGGCTTCCACTGGCTTAATCTTCTCAATAAAGTAGGCAATAAGATCCTCTGCTAAGAACAAGACAGGTGGAAGGGCAGTTCAGGGTTTGGGAAATGTAGAGAATATTGGGAGAGTTGCTATGGTGATGTGTTACAGGGCTAAACGAGAGGTAAATTAAACTGAGGGTCAATATCCTGACTGGAATTTCCAAGTCCAGTTAATACCTGAGTTAGGATCATTCTCAAGTCCCCAAAAGCTCGTAGAAATAAAAATGCACTGATACTATCAATAAAGGTAGATTTTTAATATTATCCAAAACAAAAGTAATGTAAATTCTGAGTGTCATCTGACAACCTCCTTTCTTCTGCCCAGAACAAAAATTAAAATGTGATCTTATGAAACGTCCAGGAGTCAGATTCTCATAAATAACAGCAGATCTACCCATTGCACTCTCGGCTGATCTGTGGATCTGTGGCTAGCTGAAGAATCCATGAACTCGGGGCGCCTGGGTGGCTCAGTAGGTTAAGCCTCTGCCTTCAGCTCAGGTCATGGTCTCAGGGTTCTGGGATCGAGCCCTGCATCCGGCTCTCTGTGTAGCAGGGAGCCTGCTTCTTCCTCTCTCTCTGCCTGACTCGCTGCCTACTTGTGATCTCTGTCTGTCAAATAGATATATAAAATCTTTAGAAAGGAAAAAGAATCCATGAACTCCCCTAGGGTGAGAGTAAGGTTTCATAATTAAGCATGTGTTGGTGTTGCTTTTCTTGTATTTTTCCTTTTGGCTAAGTAAATTCTTTTATTCATCCCGTTTTTCCACATCACATTCTCAGGGTCATAATGGGTCTCCCACAGTTCCAGGCGGTTATTGGTTCTTGGGCGGAAATGCTCCTGTGGCATTACTGATTGCAGCCTTCATGGGAAGGACAGTGATTGACTATGTTGCTTCCTGGGAAGCTGTGAATTTGCTGTACGGTGGTGACAGGTCCTTCAGTGGCCTCCTCAGTCTCAACTTGACAAGAAATCTGGAGAAGGAGCTAGCACTATTGAAATGTCGTGTCCTCACCCCACATTGTATTCTGTCCCTCAAACTAAACCCAGGTCAGTGAGAAGTCATGGTTAAGAAGATAGTAAATGATGGCACTGAAATTGAGGCTGTCCTTCTGTCTTCCTAAGGCTTCTGGCCCCTGGCTTGGCCTCCTAAAAGCTTCATGTTGTTTTCCTAGGCTTTTCACAGCTGCCTGCTTCCTCACCCACAATCTCAATACTTCACACTCTATTTATTTTCTTGGCTAAACTATCAGATCAGACGTTTGACCTTAGGCAGCACAATGGGTTTGGACTTAGTTGTTGTCTATGTCAGTGGTCAATTCCAAAAAGAGAAATTGGAACCCTGTAAGAAAATGGACGCTACTCTCTCCTCATGGATGCACCATGTTAGTCTTTATAGTGAATATAATATTAGCTGCCTGGTATAGAGAACTTAATATCATGCTGAGCACGATGAATGCACATTACAGTTTAAGATCAGTATTATTTCATTTCCTGGACTAGAAAAAATGAAGCTCAGAGGGGTCACATTGCTTTGCCAGTACATACTCAGGAAGTAAAGAAACAAGGATTCCACCCAGGTTGGTCTAACTCTATATTCATATTCTTTACTGCTACACTCTCCTCTTCCAAAAAACTCAATCCTTAAACTGTTTCCTCTCCTTCACATGTCCTAAACTCTTATCTGTCCCTCACTGTCATTATTTGATTTCTCTTGATCATATTTTATGATGCCTTTCATCCACCTGCATATTTGCAAGTGGTTTCATGAGTAGAATTCATCTCATCTATTTTTGCTCACTAAAACACCTAGTATATTGGGTTTGTACCTTTCAACCTTATGTATCCTCATTTTTCTCTATGGATCATATCCTGATTTATCATAAGTGAAAATGGTAAAACTAACACAGGGTAGGAGAAGATGATGGAAGAGAAACTGAATACTTGCCATTGATTCTTGGGTGGTGGGGGGAGTGGGATGAGGGTTAGTGCTAAGACTTAATGAGCCCTGTCGTCAGTTATTAGATATCATCTCTATGGACACTGTTGACCATACTTACCATCTGCATGGCTCCAGGCAACTATTGCCCAGAACTGAAGGAGAATAGAATCCAAAGTTTAAAAAAATTAAAAATTCAGAAACTTGGGAATTCTGACCAATGGTCTCAGGCTATGATCAGTGACATTAAGCAATAACACTCTCTCTCCTCTCTCATCCCTAGAGATGTTCACCCCAATACCAGCTTATCTTGTTCATGCATCTTAGACAATTCTTATATCTGAAAAATCCTGGGGGCTCTCCAGAGCTCTGTGGAGCATCATGGAGGCTCACTGAGAAATCACTTGCTGCTTAGTGTAACAAAGAATCTAAAAGCACTCCTTATGTTTTAATTTCCTCCAATTCATGTTGCAAGTCATGCCTCACTGCAAAAACTAGATAAGAGCATAAGTCTCTTTTTTTTTCATTACAACTACACGAATATCAGTTCACTATAGTCTCATACAGTGTAGTCTCTTCTCCTAGAAAGTAAGTAACATGGGTCATGTTACTCGTGCTGCAAAGTGTGTCTATTTCTCACATTACCCTGTTGCTGTGGCAGTGTGCCAATGTATTGTAGATGGAATGCCATCACTTGCAGTGATCTGTAAAGCTTGAGTTTTGGGGCACCTGGGTGGCTCAGTCAGTTACGGATCCTCAGCTCAGGTTGTGATCCCAGGGTTCTGGGATCAAGCCCCACATCGGGCTCCCTGCTCAGCAGGGAGCCTGCCTCTCTCTCTCTATCTGCCTCTCTCCCAGTTCATGATCTCTCTCACACTTCTCTCTCTCTCTTGCAAAAATAAATAAATAATATCTTTAAAAAAACAAAAAGCTTAATTTTACTTTAGTGATACTTTCATCAGAGGGTTTTATCCTTTTTACTTATCTAGAAACCAGTAGAGTGCAGTAACCACTATTCTTTACTGCCATATGCAAGGTAAAGATTCTTTACAATTTACCAATATTCTGAGCAATGGAGTTACTGACAAATATAACTAGATATCCAAACATGGGTAAATTGCACTCCCACAAGTAGTCATCAAAGTTCTTACAAATATTTCAGATCCCCACTTAGCTAGGTTGCTTTTATTTCTAATTCACCAAGATTTGGAACAGATGTGAAAGGCTGATTATGTCAAGTTTGGGGGAAAGTAGCGAAATAGCAGGCTTCACAAATGCCTCCACTTTGTACATAACCACATATGGTATCATCAGACCTATTTCTGAATAAAGAAACTAGCCACACAGTCTCTCTGACGATCGTTATCAGGACTAAATGACACTCCATTTTTATCAAGCCTCTTCTCTGAGTTATTGAAGCCTCCCATACTATCATCAAGTAAGTAAACAGTGCCATGCATAGCTCTCTTGCTATTATCACAGAAAAATTGCAAGCAGCTCGCATGAGCTTGCACAGGAACTGTGGGAGTCAACATCCACTTCATGACAGCACACCCCTGCCATTTCATTTTATCTCGACACATAGACACGTGGAAAGATAGACTATTCCCTTTATATCTGTTGGTAAATTTTCTTTCTAATAATTGCTGAAAACTTCACTCCAATACACAGTTAGTCCTGCTGGTGAAGAAAATAGATACATTATCTGAGGTAATAGATAAGTCTCATTAAGAAGATGGAATAGACTAATTCCTAGCATATCTCCCATGCGTGGGAAAACTAAATTGTGAAATACAGCAGTAACACATCAATTATCTTTTCTGCATGGAGTTAGATAGGTCTCACTGCTACTTTATACTACATTATGTAATTTTTTTATAAATAACCGTTTATGTCAGAGTACCCTAGTTTGCTGCCTCATAAAAAAAAAAAAAAAGGACAGCCAATATTTCTATTCCAAGTGAGACTTATTCTTTTAACTACTTAAGGAATCCAGGTATTCTATTTAAAATTCATGTTCCTACTGATTAACAAAGGCCCAAAGGGTGGGTGTTTGTTATTAGCCTAAAAACTAATGCTACACATCTGACAATATTACACTTTTAATGGAGCCTGGCTCTCACCAGTGAAAGTAAAGGTAATGATCAGCATTCATAATAAAGGTTTGAGAGATCCCGTGATAAATAATGACTTGTTATCACTTTGCTTTCAGTAGTTTGCCATGTCAGGTTATCATAGGTGAAGTACTTGAAAACAATTTCATTTCTTAAGTAGTTCAAATATCTCTCCCACATTCTCATTTGCATAATTTTTATTAGCAAATGTTCTTAATATGACTAACATCTCAGATATAGAAATTTCACATCACAGGAGTTAAATTAATGAAGTTTATAAATGAACACTTGGCTTATTAAAGGAAATGATAAAGAAGAGGGTTATTTGTTTAATTTGTGGACTGTGTAACAAAAGTAAAGCAATGACAATAAAACACCTTGTAAATTATAAAGTGGTATCTTAAAAAGGAAAATTTTATAGTTGTACATATCCTAGTTTTTAAAAACATCCTAACTACTGGGAGGGAGAAGAAGACACGTAAATTCTCTGGGTTCTGAATCTCAGACCAGTTCTATCCCAAACATGATCCAGAGAGAGAAAGAAGGAGGTCAGAAGAGAAATCCCAGAAAAACTGTTGGACAGGAAAGTCACCTGCAAATAACAGCCCTACCCAAATCGTGACACTTGCCTCCGTGCCCTATGGTTCACAATCCGTTTGTGTGAGTCTGTGCGGGCCACTATCACACAGTAACTGGAGGCCTATGCAACAGATCTTTAGTTCTCACAGTTCTGAGGCTACAAGTCCAAAATCGAGTTTCCAGCCAGGTAAGTTTCTTTAAGAGGCAGCTGTAACAACACGCACTCCACAACGCTGTTCCTAACCTCTCGTTCCAAATTCAAGGTTTGGTGACCCTTTTGCACAGTGCCTTTCATAGCCTGGCCTCTTCCTGGACACTGAATCACGTTACGGTAGAATTACACAGGAACACGATTACAGATAATCATCTAAGAGATGACTGGTGTTTTTTTTTTTCCCATTTATAGAAACATTATAGCGTGTTCAGATTCACAATGGAAAGAAATTAGAAAGATGAATTCACCTTTTAAAATGTCTGCAGTGAACAGACTGTTTTTGTATGGGTCTAGTCACTTGGAGGAAAGTTTATGTGATGTTACTGTCTTAACACTCTTTATTAAAAAATTGGAAACACTTCCAGCAGAGTCAGAATAATACTAAATGTAATATAATACACCTGGAAAGTTAGAATATAATTTTTTAAAAGGACTTTAGACTGTCCATCTAGGTAAAACGTAGTAAAATTACTTTCCTAAAGTTGTACTATTACTATTATCAATGATCTAACTCTTGGCAGAGAATTTTAATTGGTTACATTGACTTTGTCCACCATCTTGAGTACAAATAGACCCTGAGGTTTTTTTTGTTTTTTTTTTTTTAAACGTTATGTCGATATATATCCTCCAAACCAGGAGATGTTTGCATCATTAAAAAATTCTCATCGTAGAGTACCTACTACTCTAACAGCTCTTAGAATAATGAATTCCTTCTGCATATTTAAACTGTTAGTCAACTTATAAAAAGTTCAGTGCTTACGCAGATGTTCTGAGAATATTTGTTCATTCAAAAGTTTCCTTCTCCGTAATCTTCTCTCTCCTAATGCTGTGCCAAAGATCTTTATCATGATATTTATCCACTTACCCATAGCACAAACTTTAAGATCCCACTTATTTTAAGGCTTAGTTGTCAGACTCAAAGATATTAAAATATCCATAAAATGTGTATAACACACTAAGCAAAAAAAGTTTGACTTTATGGCCCTCTTTCATAAACATGTTTGAAAGGTCTGCCTAAGAAGATTTCGTACTGCCTGAAGAGTAAGCAGAGATGGTCACTGCCAGTTTGTCACTGAAGAAGGAAAGAATTTTTCCCCTTTACCCTATAACCCAAATATCACACTGAGCTTAAGGATGAAACTGACATTTTAAAAGATCACCAAAAGTGTTCTCTTTCCAATTGCAATTATGCCCTCCATCTCAGTGGGAGCCATCGTCAGGGTCTTTTCAGCTCTCTAGCATCTTTCTGGCCTGCTTTCATTATCCTGATTATCTAGTCATTTGCCGCCCAGCACTCATTTTATGAAAGATCATGTCTGCCATTTCTATAATGAGTGCTTGACTTTTACTGCCAGCATAAACACATAAAATATATAATAATTAAAGTTCACTAGTCACCAAAGTCTTGAGATCCATCATGTTGCTAATTTGATTTTCAAGCAATTGCTTCTCTGTGAACGAGGCTGATTTTGCCCTCTTAGGAGTCGCAAGACCTGTGATCAAAGGGGCTGACTCTAACCCTGAAGGATCAGTCTGAATGGGCACCATATACCAGGTTTCAGGCTCATTGTCAAAGAATGACACATCTATAAAGTCGAATGACTTTTTAGAGTCAACGAAAATCTCATCAACAGTTGAACCTAAAAATTGTTTAAACTGTTGCACATTTTTCAAAATAGTTAAGTGCTATTTAATAAATATTTACCTTTTACGGGTTACTGTTTAAACTAAGGAAAAATTTCATTGGGATAACTATGGAAGTATGCATCACAGAGATTGAAACTTCACAATATGTTGACTTACGTTGAGTAAGGATAAGGTTTCAAAACACCACTTCCTTATTTTGAACACACTGCCTTGTTTTGATAACATTGGCAAAGCCCCCTGAGTGCTTCATGATAATGAATTCATCTGACGTTTATTCTAATCGCACAGAGATTAATGAACTCATGTGATATTCATGGGGCTCTCCGGAGACATCAGGATGTATTACACAAAGTGTTATATTTGTGAATGGATACAATGGAATACCTGTTAGCCAAGGAACTTGAGTAGTCAAATCCTCAGTTAGTAAAGCAGCAGGAACTGAAGAGGCAGCATCCACTTATAGTGGGTTTTTTCAGGGAATAATAAAGACCTTGACAATGCATTCAAGAAAACAAAATAGTGCTGAAGCCAGAAGACCTCAGTTTGAGAGCCGACTGGATCAATTACCAGCCTTGTGGCCTTGGGAAATTTTCTTCACCTCTTAACCTCAATCTCCCCAGCTTTAAAATGAGAATTTAATAACATCAGCCTTTTTAAAGCCTTTTACAGGACTAAGGAATGGGGGAGGAGTGGTGCGATCAATTAATCAATCAATCAATATAATTCTCCCTCACAAAGTTATCTTAAGAAGTAAATAAAATGGTATGCAGTGTTTTTGATAAGTGCTTTGTAAACTTTGTGGCATTTGCATGCATTTACTATTGGCTTTCCTTTGGGAAATAGATTGTCTGGAGAAAGTTTACAGTTTATTTCCCATACACAGAAAAATGGATGCCTTAGGAAGACATCACTTTCTACATAAGGACATGGACACTATTTTCTTAATAAGAAAAGCATATCGGACCAATTAAACGGGTTACTGGACTATCTTTTTTTAAATCTGTTGGTGAGATATCAGGTTTGAAGCAATACAGGGAACTTCTCTTTCTTATGCAGGTCTATGACATACAACAGTCTTCCAGCAATAACTAAGTATAATTAACTCCAGTTCTGTTGATTCTGCCCTGGAAGGGGAGCGGGGCAGGTCACTTCACCTCACTAGACAGGAGTCAAATATGATCTCATCTCCCAGACCTCTTCCAGTACCAACATGCTGTCATTCTCATACAGCGTCCACAGTAATTCTTTACCAACCCGAACAAACTTCTTATTAGTTTATAGTACTTCTAGTCAAACATGGTTAAAACCATTTTATATCTTTTGATTAAAAGAAACCCCACTGGGGAGTCTGGAAGGTTCAGTTGGTTGAGTGTCTGATTCTCAATTTTGGCTCAAGTCAGGATTTCCTGGGATCGAGCCCCACATCAGGCTCCCTGCTCAGCCAGGAGTCCCTCTGCCCCTTGCCCACACTTGTGCTCTCTTTTGCACTCTGCTCTCCCTTTCTCTCTCAAATAAATAAATAAATCTTTAAAAAATAATAAAAGGAGCCCCACCTTTTCTGCTTCAGTCAGTTGTCTTACCTATTCTCAGTAAATCATAGCCACTGCCTGAAATTTCTCTTAGTATAATATTTGTTCACATCCCTCTGATTTCAAGATAAAACTTCCATCACCTAGAAAATGATTCAGCAAATAAAGACCTCAGAAGACAAACACCACATGATCTCAAATAATTAGGGCAGTCACTCTTTTGGCACATAGGCAGTCCCAGTCTCAGAGTGTAGGTCCAGATGTATGTTCCAGGATAATCAGAAAACCAAGGAAATCCAAAATTCACTTGACCTATTATACTGCCATTGTTAATATATGCTGTGTACCTCAAATGCGTTCTCAGTGTGATCAAATACAAAACCCACATATGATCACTCTGCTCATTTAAAGGCACACACAATAATAATAGGCATTACTACATATTGATTATTATATGTTATTAAGACAAGGTCAAAAGCACTGGGATAAGAGTCAAAATCTCTGGTTTTCAAACAGACTCCAATGCTTTCTAATGATGTAGCTTTGCCCAAGTCATTTAAGCCCTCTGAACTTAAATTCTCTGTCAGCGAAATGGAAACTTGTTGACTTCATAGAGTTATTTGCTGTGGGGCTCTATAGCTGGCCAGCAGCTAGCCAGCAGGCCAAATGCAGCTCAGACCTGTTTCTGTAACCACAAAAACACAGCTGACTAGGTGCCTCAGAGACCTTAACGTTCTGTAAGAATCAACCATCAGGCCCTTAGTTAAAATGTTCATTAACCTCTCACCTAACGAATGGTATTCATAAACCTGTTTGAAATGCCATATTCATCTCTGTGAGATCTTAGGCAATCTTCAGGGACTATATTGAAACAATGGGCATCGGGCTCAACTAGCTGGAAGAATTAGTTAAAAGTCCAGTTTCAACAAAGGAAATAGCTTCTGCTAGTCTATTTTGGGTTATTTGGTATTACTGAGGTATTATATGTAATCAATAAGTAGCTGTTGTATCTAATGTCACTAACCGATCATTAAGACATTTTGCTTAGGAAAAAAAAAGCCACCGATGCCTGATTCACAGGAAATGGACATAATTTGTTTTTACAACTCTGATGTTGAAGTCCCAATATCAGATATGCCAGTCAGAGCGCCACTGCGCTTAATTGAATACTAAATCCGAGCCTTTGATAAGTGCTTTTGCCTCAGTCCAAGTTTACCTACATTTCCCAAGCCCGGAATGAAAGAAATGATGAATGAATGAACAACCTATTGAGCTGACATTTTTCTGAAAATTGTCTGCATGCTATTATTAATTCTTTCTCAGTAACCATGGAGAGGAAATTTTTGTGAGAACCCAGCAAATGAATTTAATAATGTGGGTATTCTGGGCCAAAACAGATCCACTCAGTGTGTCAAAAATACTTTTTTTTCAGTTATTCCTGAATTTACTTCTCAGCGTTAAGTGACGTTACACATTAATAAGTGAGGAGACTCTATCCTAAATATCTTTTTAATTTGGGTTACATGTAACTCATAAGTGTGTAACAGATCAGGTAAATGTTTTTGAGATGTTAAAATGATGTTTTTCATCCTCACCAATCTCAGTGTCAAGCTGACTCAGGACTTTCAGGTTGAAGAACTGCCTGGAGGTCTCAGACCATAGAGTTTCTGTCATTTTGTAGCTAAAATTCCCTTCTACTATGATAGACCAAGAAGGCCTTGGGTGTTAGAGAGATATCTGGGAGACAAAAAGGAAAGCTGTGCCTCTTTCTGGCCAAAGGTTTCCATCAGGGGCAGAAGGTGGAAGATGAGCAGGTAGAGGGGCGTTGGGTAGAATGGGATGCACATGCAGGGTAGAGGGGTGATGCCTCCCTTACCATTAAGGTCTCTGAGGGGAGTTCTATGGGCACACCAAGCTCTGTCCCAGGAGAGAAGACCTGAGATGGTGAGAAGTCAGAACTGCACAGTCAGGAAAAAGCAAGGGTTCCATCTTTGGGCCCAGGCCTCTCTGGCTCCCATGAGGTGTGAACGCTTAGTTAGAGCACCTGGACAGCTTTTGGAGCCCCCTGCGGTGAGTGACAAGGTGGCAACACAGTAGTACCTGAAGGCTGAGAAAGAGTCAGGGGCTGGATGAAGAAAATGGCAGAAGCTGAGAAAGAGTGCCCTAGAGGTCAACAGAGAGGAGCCCACAAGCCCTAAGGGCACAGAGAAAGACGTTAGCCAACGTTAGGGACTTAAAGCCTCTGCCCACTTCAGCAATAGTCACCAATCAATATCTAAGGGCTGAACCCATCACACATAAAAGGAGAGCTGCCAGAGCCATCCAAGTACCAGCAAGAATCCAGCAGCTCCTTCCCCACAGGCCTCCCCTTATACCCCCCTACTCCAATGTAGGGGGTAAAATACCTTTTATAAATTCTGATGCCATCTCGAAAAAAAGCAAGGAAAAGGCAAGGAATCGGAAGTCTTGAGTAATTCTTGAGCTAAAGCTAGAGACATGTTAAATTATTAGATCAGATTAAATTTTAAATCATATTGAGCTAATTTTAGTTTTGTTCCCACCACTCAGCAGGCCCAGTCTTCCTGAAGAAGATCAATTAAGTTATGGAGAAAAAGTACATTTTCTTTGCACACCCAAATTGTAGTATGAATAAATTTGCAATCACTCTACAATTACATTGTTTGGTTTAGAAGAAACCTATTGATAACAGTTTTACTCAGAGTCTAACAAATCTGTGAAACTAAAAGAGAGAGCTTTTCTCTAAATAGTTACATATTAGAGGTTATGTAGGGTAACAGGGGAATGTGTTGGAAGACAGAACTGAACTCTAGCCCTAACTCGAGAATTTACTGTTAGTCACTAAAAAAGTCATCTTGTCTCTACAACAGCACTTCCCAACAGATGTATCTTAGATGAGGTACTAGAATATGGCTAAAGTATTGATCCCTTCAGCCTTCAAAACAGCCAAAGCAGAGCCAGGGGTGGCTGGAACCCCCTGACTTTCAGCTCACGCTACCCCAGTGTGATATATAAATTATTTTGGGGGGGTTGAATGGGATAATTTGGGGAAATTATTGTCCTATATGATTCCGTTTCTCCTCCATAGAATGAGTGGAGGGGAAGTGGAGAGATTTGATGATGTCTTCTGTTATTTCCATTCTAGTAGTTGATGCTTCTATGAATGTGGGGCGAGAATTCCAACTGCAGAAAGCGTCACAGGAGCTCCTACATACATGGCCCGAAAACAAAAATTCCTGTACTTAAGTGTTTAAACTCTCTGATTACCTCTATATTTGTTCCCAGAAGAAACAATCAAAAAGTCAGGTGTCATTTTTCTCAATTTAACCAGTATCGTTTTTACAGTTCAGCAGAGATTTACCTGTGGGTAAGAAAATTAGAAAAGAGGGGCACCTGGCTGGCTCAGTGGGTTAAGCCTCTGCCTTCGGCTCAGGTTATGATCTCAGGGTCATGGGATTGAGCCCCGCATCAGGCTCTTTGCTCAGTGGGGAGCCTGCTTCCCCCTCTCTCTCTGCCTGCCTCTCTGCCTACTTGTGATCTCTTTCTCTGTCAAATAAATTTAAAAAAAGAAAGAAAGAAAATTAGAAAAGAATCTATAGACTACATTAGTATTTAAAGGCAAAATCAAATTTGCCTATGTGGGATCAGAAATTTGCATTCATCTTTCAGCAACTTGTTTTTTTATAAATTAATTTGAAAATCAATTTCCAGAGCAGCAATTAAGAATTGTAAGTGATCAATAATTAGAGTAATTCTCACACACGAATGAGGTTGTTTTATCTTCAAAGTAAGTAAAAAGCTTTTCAAGATGAACACCTCAAACTTGTTGAATATTTTTATTTGAATATGAAAGAAGGCTCTTCTGCTTCCCTACTCACTTCCCCTGAAATTTGCTCATTTATATCAATAAAGAATCCAATGCATACAGAATTGATCTATTAGCCATTTTCAAATTGAAGTTAGCTTTTATGGACTGCTAAGGTTTTTGTGTTCAATGGAATGACAAATGTTTTAATACTTTTGGACAGAAAAAGGAAATGCAATGTTCTTATCAGTGAATCAATCATTCACTGATTCCTCTGGGAATATAGCTCTCCATTAAGAAATATGTACCAGAACAGGTGCAAAGAAAGAATGGTTGTCACACACCCTGATTATAATAATTCTAGCTTTCAAGTTATTGTAGCCTACAAAGTGGCAAGTAAAGAGCAAGGTGCTTTGTTTTCAGCTTCATGAATTTTCACAATGACTCTCAAAAGTGCTAAAGTATGGCTCTCACCACTCTGGAGTGAAAATGGCAGGAATTTTTCTGACTACACTCCAAGAAGAGGTTTCACTCATCCAATTGTTCACCAAGGCCTAATGTCCAACTTCCTTTCTAATAGTTACAGCACTGAGAAGTTTATACTTGATACCGTTCAGACCCACCACTTCGCTGTCATGGCCGAAATACATTGTTCTCTGTGAGCAAAGACTGCCATCTAGTGGCAATTGTAAATACAGCAAAAACAATCATTCCATGGAACTAAAAATCTGTACGCATTAAGAACTGTGCAACTAGAATCTTGCAATGTTACACACACACACACACATCAGTGATGCTCATAATTAAAATACAGAACTTTCCTTTAGGTATGATTCAAGTTTTAAAAGATGCCAGTGCTTTTGAACATTTGAGATATATTATATCCTCATGTATTATATAAGGGCTCATCCAATTTGTCTTTAAGGCGGTGCATCAGATTTTGCTAAGCTTCCTTTATCTAGTACTTAAATAGGTTTTTGTTAAAAGGCAAAAAGGAGAGTGTAGTGACACTTTTCTAATGGAATTTCCAGGAGCATTAAATTCTGCAGCAAAAATTTGTGGCAGAACTCTGAGTTTAGAAAATATTTTCATTCCCTTCCAACATTTCTATTCCACCAACCCTGTATTCCTAGACTCTGTTGTGGGCTACTCAGAGCTTGACTGAGAGATCCTACAATCGAGTTGTTCTGCCTGTCCTCCAAAATGGGGTGTCCGTGTAATGCATCTGTGCTTTCTGAGGTCGACCATACATAAAGACATCTTTGTGGTATGAGGGCAAATAGAGAAGTTTACTCACTCTTCCCCCACAGCAACTCCTACCCCCCAGCTTGCTGAACCTAAAAGTTCCACAATTAAATGAATTCTTTGGATTTAAGGCCCTTTCCTCCTATTAGCATCAAAATGGGTGTCATAGAGTATGTGTGTATACCTCAATGATCATTTTAAAAACCAAATCATTTTTCAGGTATAGAAATGATAGGGACACGTTGTGATACCAGATGCCACTGAGGAGACAGTAGGTGATCACTGGTTCCTGAATGAACATGGGAATGAATGAAAGAATAAATGAACATGAAACAGTATCACACTGTTGCTCAGGCCATTTTGGCTGAATGTGCAGTGTGGTTTAACATAAATTTCGTCCCCAAAACAATACCTGGCATGAGACCACTCTCTAAATATTTATTGACTGGATAGATGAATAGGAAGGAGTGGAATAAGTTAGAAAATTGCATCAGTGATAAGAAAAAGTAGAATCTGAGGACAGCATGCTTTTATCAAAAACCATGTTGAGCATATTCAATCAATAAATACTTCCCTGCTCTGTGTGAAGCAGGATGGAAGATGGTGAGTCCACATTCCAGAAAGGGGAACAGACAATCAAGGAACCACAAATTATTATAAATGGTGATAAGTGTTGTGAAGGGAAACTCTTCCACTTCTACAAACATCGACCTATATAGTTTGGGGAGCAGGAGGCTGGCTGGGAAACTTGGGTGCCCATTTTGTGCCTGGATATGTTCTCATTAAGCAAATGCTGCTATAGTTTCCTTTTATTTCTACATATACCTATAATCTCAAATTCAAGAATATTATCTTTTTAAGATTTAGTTTATTTGAGAAAGAAAGCAAGAGAGAGCTCGAACAGGGTCAGAGACAGAGGGAGAAGCAGGCTCCCCACTGAGCAGGGAGCCCCCAATGCGAGGCTCATTCCCAGGACCCTGGGATCATGGCCCAAGCCCAAGGCAGATGCTTAATCAAATGAGCCACCAGGCACCCCAAGAATATTTTTTTTTCGAGATGACTAAATTTTCCCTTCCAGGTATTCAATGGTGTTCTGATTCCCCAGCGCCTTTAGGTAGGCAAATAGCTAATGGTTTGCCAACATGACTTGAATATATTTGCAAATAGGCCAAGCAAGCAACTTTGATGCTGCGATTAAAGATTACAGATGTGTGTAATATGTAATGCAGTGCTGCTGATTTCCACGAGTAGTTGTTCCTACTATTTCTGTATGTATATACGTATGTATGTATGTATGTATGTATGTACTTAGTGAGCTCAGTGCCCGGTGTGGGGCTCATACTCATGATCCTGAGATCAAGAATCTCATGCTCTACTGACTGAGCCAGCTCAGTGCCCCATGAAGGCACTATTTCTCAAGTGTATTCTTCAAAACTCTAGCTCCATGAATTATTACTATATATTATTACAGAAGAAAAAAATGAAAAAAGAAGGGAAGTTAGGTAATTTGGGGAAATGCCGAATTAAACAAAATCATACAAGTGTTCCTTTCCACAGGTCTTCTTAGAGCCTTTAATATGCTGACTTCTTTGTAAGTTTCTGAGAGGGTGTTTCTCAAAGTTAATGCCACAAAACCCTTTTCTTGCAGAATCTCCTCTAGGAACTAGTGTCCCGTGGAACATAACTTTTAAAAATTCTGGAAATACAAATAACTTTGAGCAGAGGCAGGAATAAGGGTGAAATGTAATCCATCAATATTCATAATCATCTTGGTTAATTCAATTAATCAAATTAATTGCACTTCTTGAGCAACCCTCCGAAGCAACAGAGCTTTAGACAGAGCAAAATCATAAGAGAGGAGAAGTCCAAGTTATAAGGGAAGCACCAGTGCAATGTCCATCCTAGGGTGTCAGCTGAGGTACTGGGGATGAGACCAACTCTCCCTCACAGCCCTCAGGGCTGGACTTATTCCTGGCTGACTCAGGTTGAATGTTGACCGCACCCCTAGCCATTATCTTTTAACTCACTCTTAACACAGGGATGACATGAAACAGGTAAAAAGGCAATGCACCACCCAAAGAGTTATTTACTTTTTCCGAATAGACATCATTCTCCTATCTAAGGTTTTAAGCAGTGTCTCCCCAAATAACCCAAGACCTAGGGCAAGAGGAGAAGTAGAAGTCCATATATCCAAAGGCTATGTGCAAATTATAAGTTGAGCTAAAAACTCTTCGATAAAATATGTTCAATCCTCTTATCTTGACAAATATACCTTCATGCCCATAGGAGGTCAGGTCTGAGTTTCTAATTTGTGACTAGCTTGGAGTATTGCACTTACCTGGTGGCCCAGTGAGACGGTCCCTGCCCCCCTCGCTTCCACCTCCAGCTCTGTCCTGCCCAGTGAAGGATCACCTACACGAAGGTGTACCCGCCTGAGCTCGTACATCTGAACTCGGTCCACACTCTCTGAACATCCCTCTAGACACTGCAATGCCTTTGCAGCTGTGAGATCTGCCCTCAGGAAGAAATGTGTGGGATAAATTTTCCCAGGTCCTGACGGAGCTCTCTGACCATTTAGGTGGGAAATTGGTGGGAACTCCTAGGAACCCCTGAGGACGGTGCACACTCTGGACAAGTTCATGGCCATTCTCACCCTCTGAGGGGGACACACCTAGGGGAGGGCCAGAGGTAGGCTGGTCTAGGGTAAAGCCTAAAGAGTATTTGGAAATGAGAATAAAACCTCTATGAAAAATCACACTTTAAAAAAGCTGCAGCTTTGCAGCTGGCCCCAGACTCAGGGGGGAAAAAAAGGAGACAAAGAAGGGTATTTCTTATTTGAATTTAACTACTTCTAAAAGCCTCTGGTCAACTTTTCTTCTTGTTCTCCAAGGTAAGATTATTTTCCCCTTTGGCATTGAAAGGGAAACTACATCAGTTGTGTGAAAAACCAAAAATGATGTATTTTATCAACTTCAAACTTGTCCCAGGGCTTTCTCCCACACTGTGTTAAATAATAGAAGACTTTTTAATTGAATTTCTTTGTGCGTAACATATGCTGGGCGACATTATGCCAGCATCTCGCTCTAAGCAGCAAAGCGTTCCTCATAAAAGCGTTAAGATCCAGAGCGTCATTCTGCATGGAGGGAGGGAACACAGAACTGTAGCAGCTTGAAGTCACATAAAAACAGTGCCTCTGAAATGTAATTGTAAAAACACATTGCAAAAAAGTGGGGTGGGGGGGTATGGATATTTAGAATTATAGAATAAAATCAAAAAAAAAATAAAAAAGAAGAACAGGAAGGAAGGAGGGAGCAAGAGAGGGTACAGAAGGGAGAGAGGACAGCCTGTGGCACACCTCTGTCTCTAAAGTCAGAGCAATAACGTTTTCAGTGTCCCGTCAGTCCATCTGCAGGCTAAATCTGTACGTTCATTTCCCCTTGACAGCCGCCATCCTTTAGCGGTGGGATTATAAATGGTTGTGTTGTGGGCCGAAGCAATAACGAAGTCTGCACTAACACACGGCTGTGTCCTTTTTCCCAAGGATCCTGGAGCTTCAGCAGAACGGTGACATGGACATCCTGAAACACAAATGGTGGCCAAAGAATGGCCAGTGTGACCTCTACTCCTCAGTGGACACAAAGCAGAAAGGAGGTGCCCTGGACATAAAGAGCTTTGCAGGAGTCTTTTGTATCCTGGCGGCTGGAATTGTCCTCTCCTGCTTTATAGCCATGCTGGAGACCTGGTGGAACAAGAGGAAAGGCTCCCGAGTCCCATCGAAAGAGGTACTTGATTGAGTGCTTCAGCGCTCCGTGGAGCCAACAAGTGGGTGGTCTTTCCAGGGAGGGTAATCACCAGGAAGAGGATAATGGGTTGGGGGTGGTCCTTGTTTCTTCTTACCTGGAATATTGAAAATGAATTATTGATGAAATATAAAAATCAGTAATGCCAATACCCATGACCATTTTAGGACATCCCAGATAAATGAAGAAGAGACTTACAGTGTTTGAAAAGACTCATTTCATGTGCCATCAAGGGCTTTAAAATTCTGCCAAATCTCAGGGTAGACTTTCATTCGGTCATTTTCTTAAAGAGTGATTCCCTTGAATTCCAGTTCACAAAGATGCTTGTCATCTTATTTCAATAAGTTGCTTAACTTAGAGGTAAATTATTTGTATCTCTAAGATTCAGTCTAGACTATACAATGCCATAGGAAAATAATAAAAATTTGTCTCTTTACCCCCAGTGGCTCCTTCCTTCTATCTGTATGTAGACCTATAGAAGGGATTTATGTTTTTAGTTCTTTGATGACTCTAAGCTTAATAAATCCATAGAGTAGAATCATCCAGGATTAAATTTTTAATAAAATTAAATTAAAATTTTTTCAGAGGCCTGGAAGAATAATTGCAGAGTCACACATAATATCTCGTTGAAAGTAGTATGTGCCTTGTTTTCATCAAAAATCATGGAATTTACAAATTAGCAGAGAAAACACGAAGTTAAAACAAATTGCTTGATTAACTTATCTTTTTTCTACTGGACCAAAAAGGTGGAAAAAAATTTTTTAATAATGAAATCATATTCATTTACTAAGGTTTCACAAATTGAAATGGAAAACGACCTGAATTTGTTGTGTGATTTGATCTGCTGGATAGTTTCAAAGGACAGTTTGAAACTTTCAGTAACTAGACCTTGGCTAACTGATGGTTAGAGCAAATCCTGAGAAGATCTGTTTTAATGCACAAATAAAAATGACTTCTCACATTCATATGAATTTTTACATGTTTATATTCTTTTAAAACAGATTTTTTTCTAAAGTAATCTGAGAATTCCTTTCTACTGCCTTGTATGCAAAATTGATCAGCAGCGTATAGGAAAATAGCAGCGTAAGGAAAAGCTTGGCTTACCAAAGATAAAACTTAGCTTCTTACCTATCTGAATGATCATATATTCTAAATTAGCAGAGTATGAACTAAAAAGCAGGTTTCATTGTGGTGTTTTCTTTATGGAATAAGCTTCTGAGTTCTCTATAGACAGTGATTCAATGCAATCTCTATAGACAGTGATTCAATGCAAAAGACCACATTAGTGCAACATTATAGCTGAGATTTCATATTCTCAAAAATCTGGAAATTAAGGACTCCCCAAGCTCCTTATATTTTGAATTACTATATATGATATTAAAATTTTGCATTATTATATCTGTTGATGGATGACTACATTACAGTTGCTGTGGGAACCATAAAATTATATCTCTCAACCCTCTAAAGTCTCAGTGATAATATTGCATTAATGGATATTTTTTATTGGGTTTTAAAATGAGAAAGGAAAAGGAAAAACAGTGATGCACATCAAAATATTTTTCACTGAGGAGCACTATAATAGCACAATGAAAAAAATACATACTCCATTCTAACTCATGACAGCTAATCCAGATCTATGAATAAATATTTTCTCTTCTTATGATTAATAGGTATTTTTAAATCCTCATGAATTTAATTTATTGAACTTGGCTATAAACATGACTGATAAGAAACATTTTTTTTCTTGCCAGTTTTATTTTTCAAACATTGGGCTTTAATGCTCACTTTAAGTGAAAATCCTAAGGATTTATGAATTGGTTTCAACACCAGAAATCTGAGGTTTCTCTTCCTTTTCCTTTATTAAGTACCTTCTTACTAAGTCTCCATTAGCATAGCTCAAAGCATCTTTGGTTTAGAGGCCGTTTAGCATAAACCTGGCCCTAGACCAAAGCTGTCATTGGCAGGTCATGACTCGAAGAGGTCTCTAAAGGTCTCACTGACCTCACAATATTGCCTCATTCAGGTACTAAATAACTTGAGTGTAATGACATCCCTCAATTAGAAATGGATTCTCTTGTGTTGAATGTTGCTCTCTCTGAATAATCTCACATCTCTCTGGCCTGAAGAGAAATAACCCTTTAACAGTCACTAACACTTCAATGTGAACTAGCATGTCGTATCACTTCCCACCAAGAATGGAAAGTTAAGGTTAGGGAGGGAATAATAGAAAAGAACAGAAACCCAACTTGGAGGGAGACACCTTGAAAAAGGAGGAAGCACATGGAAAGAAGAGGTGTGGAGGGGGAGCAAGTTGTTAAAACCATATTTTTTATTTGTACAGCTTTGCCTAGGTCTGTCCCTGATCTCATAGAAGGCAATCGCTCCCCTATTTTTGTAGTTGCATGTGACATGTAGAGAACTTTTTGTGCAAGAAAAATATTTATTATAGAAAACCTTATTTCAGAGTCATATTTGTACCCCCAGAACCTAGCACAATGCCTGGCTCATACTAGGTGCTCAATAGAGATTTGTTAAATGCATAAATCCCAAAGTTCAGTTGATTACCTATCATGTTTGCTGAACTACTTTTTTTTTTTTTTTTTTTTTTTTAACCATGGAAGCTAGTACTGATGAGAACCTTATCTTCTTTTTCTTCATCTCCAGGATGACAAGGAAATTGACCTGGAGCACCTCCATAGACGTGTAAATAGCTTGTGCACAGATGACGACAGCCCCCATAAACAGTTTTCCACCTCGTCAATTGACTTGACCCCTCTGGACATTGACACTTTGCCAACACGACAAGCACTGGAGCAAATCAGTGATTTCAGGAACACTCATATCACCACAACAACCTTTATCCCAGAGCAGATCCAGACTCTTAGCCGCACACTATCAGCTAAAGCTGCCTCTGGTTTCGCCTTTGGCAACGTGCCCGAGCACCGAACTGGCCCTTTTAGGCACAGGGCACCTAATGGGGGCTTTTTCAGGAGTCCTATAAAAACAATGTCATCTATTCCTTACCAACCAACTCCTACCCTGGGGCTCAATCTGGGTAATGACCCAGACCGAGGCACCTCCATATGAGCATCCAACAAAATCTCTTCACTGTTTCTTTCGTAGGACTCCCTTTGTGAGGAGCAACTGTAATATTGTGGGACTAACATGGATGTAACATTTAAAAAAAAAATCAGGATTATTAGTAACAATTCTAGTTCCTTCTCTCCACCTTCTCCCTCTTCTCTCTCTCTCTTCTATTTCTTTCTCTTTTTCCCTTTCTTTCTGTACATGTCCCTCCACTTTTTTTCATTACTCAACTTGTTCCCCCAGAATATAGTGTACTAGGATCCTATTAGTCCGCTTTTCATATACTGTACTTCAAGTATAGGAAATGTGCACTGAGTATACTAAAAGTATATGCAGGATTAATTTTATGTAAAGGCCTCTTACATAACATTTCTCTATTTTTAAAACTATAATTGCAATAACTTCAGTCTTTTTACATTCTTCTGCTGCATCCATACAACGCTCCACTGCTGTTGAGTGTCCTTTAACTGTGGACCAAAGGCAACCCCTGCAGTGTTTATAAGATAACTTCAAGACCATTCAGGCCACATAATATGAGAATGCAATTTTGTAGGATTACAAAAAAAGCCATTAATATGCCAGTCAAGACTACAGTTAAAACTACTCTCGCACTGCAACAGTGCATATGACCTTTATGTGATTGTACAGTATTAAAAGTTTTTTCTTATGTACAGTAAACTTTATCATATGGCAGAAGCCTCTATTGTGTTAAATAAATTAGTATCTCATCTATATATACATATATATGCACTTATATAATGTGTATATATATTGAAGGGCGGCCATTGCTATTGCAATTCATTTAATAAAGCTTTAGTTTAAAAAAAAAAAAGCATTGTATACAGGAGCTATGTATAGGGCAGGGGGTCTTTTCAGTTAGAAAAGGCAGGTTGCTTTAATGTTCTTCTGACTCGCATTGTTTGCCAACAGAGAATATTTTATACTTTTGTTATTAAAACATCCAGGGCGATTTAATATTTGTTCCTAGATGTAACTCCTTTGAGTAGGTTTTGCATTTGTTACTCAGCAGTGTATAAAGCTAACCTTGATAATTTTACTTTTAATGAATTATCTAAGTGGAAAATGCTATTAGCCGGACCACATCCACAGCAGCACATAGAGTGAGCCCTAGAAGAGTTGAAACGTAGATCGTTGAAGGTTAATAAATTCTCTTCCAAAGCAGAAAGCCAATCGATACAACTGTAGTTGGGGAGAGGTGGGAGCCCTTAAGAAATATTGATGTGGCCTTAATTACTGTCCTACATTACCCTAAAGAAGAAAATGTTATGACCATACTGGGCTCTTGACTTAACCCTCCCCCCCTTTTTATTCAGTTCTATTTGGAGGAGTTATGTATTTTTTACATTCGTGCCAAGTGTATAGGAAGGTGACAGCAAACACGGTGGCTCTTTGTGCACAACCCTTTTAAAGTAGCATTCTTACCTATTAGAAATAGAGAATGAACTTTGTTTGTAACCCTTACATTAAAATGTGGTAAGTAGGAAGCAAGAACTTATCCTGTGTTTTCACGCAGCCATACACTTATTTTAATCTAATTCATTCCGTAGCAAGGATTGATATAGGAATCAACCTATGTGATTTGCTTTAGGAGAAATTAAAAGGTATATTCTTAAGGTATATTATATTTTGATGCTAATTCTGTTCTGGGGAGCATCTTGTACTGTCACTGTTTTTGTACTAAATCTTCAAATATTGTCTACTGTGTAAGGCAGAAAATTTTCTTATCATACAAAAACCATTTTGTTTCCAGGGTAACAAGTACCTAAGTGCATGCACGACTTGTTTTCCCTTGTAACACTCATGATCTCATTCACAACTCTGATTTAAAAAAAAAAAAAAAAAATTCTTTACAACAAGCTATATAGGGACATACCAGATGTTGCCGTGATTTTAGCTATCAACAAACTGTTAACCATGTACAATATTTAAAATAGGCCTATTTTGATGTATTGCCTATTATACAAATACACAAAACACTTTTTGGAGGCCTCAGTTATGAGTGGCAGAGCTTTCTGTGTATAATTTGTCTAAATAATTTGTCTAATAAAAATGTTTTCTAAACTTGCTCTCATACCATTGAAGTCTTAACTATAAAATTTGACAGTGCTTACTCTCTCACAGCACGAACTGAATTTTTCTAAAAATTTATCTTGAGTTAAGTAAAGCATGAAACACATGACGTTTTACTAGCAGAACTATGCCAAAAGGAGTGGCTCTCTAAAAACAGTACTGTGTGTGTCTTAAACCAATGAAAGACTGCCTTTCTGCTCTTTGAAACAACTGGAACCAACAATATATTTGTTTTGCTTCACATATATTTCTATTTGTGATGTCTCTGTGAGCACTCTTTTTGGGAGAGAGTTATCCTGATTCATTTAAGCAATGCAACCATGATAAGGATAAAAGGGTGATGGTTTGTTACATCAAAGGAAGGAAGGAAGGAAAAGAAAGAGAGAGAAAGAAAGAAGGAAAGAAAGGAAGAAAAAGAAAGGAAGGAAGGAAGAAAGAAAGGAAGAAAACTAAGTGTATTTAAACTTAGAATTTATGTATTAATGATTGTTTTGTTATTAGGGAAATATTTGTCATGTTGAATCTATTATTTGAAAATTAATGACTTCAAGATTATTTCTAATACAGTGTTATTTTCCTCATTTGAGCAACAATATTTTTGTCTAGCATTTAACTCACTCAGTGAATATATATCTGAAAATATATTTAATTAGATTAAAATCTTTGCTGCTCTAAAATTCTATTAAAAGTGATTTTTTTTTTTTTTAGATGTTGGAACTATGAGGAACTATACAGATCTAGACTCTGTCTCTGGTTTTGCAAATAAGAGACTATAAGATGCTTGCCCAGATGTTTGACAATCTAAGACTTAAAACTGGGTCCTTTTTAATTATTATTATTATCTAACTCTGCCATGCTTCAGTCATATCCACAGGTCCTCATGGGTTTAAGTGCAGGGATGGCTCAGGGACAATGCCTCCATCCAGTCCCCTCCCCAAGCCTAGGCTGCAAATCTCTAGGAACCTTCCCTCCTGTCGCGGCCAAGTACAGCACGTGAATCAACTTCTCAGGCTACTTCCCCAATGTCAGAGCGTGGGGCAGACCTCAGGCCAGATCCTGCTTCTCTCTAGTGCTACTTCCTTTAGCCTATCGTTGGCCTGTTCACACCACTTACACCAACCTTGCTATTTCGAAACCAGACAAATACCTTATATCCATGTAATTTTATTCTACACAGATGTTGAAATTTTTCCTTTAGTGAATCATTAAGAGAACTGGTTGTCACTGTCAACCACATCAGAACTTATGCACAGGTTTTGACTCAGTCATACCTTAGAAAATTGTAAGACCTCCTTTCTTCCCTCATGCATATCAAGCTACATACAGGCAATTTGTTGTTTTCATAATTATGTTCTTTTTATCTCTTTTAATTTGGGATTGGTTGTCAACTGAATAAATACTTTAAAAAATAGACCTTGCTAAATGGTACTTTGGTTCATCAATTAAAAAGAAAAAAAAAGATGAGATGATCACTTAGCCTACCTAATACCTTCCAAGCCACATGGATAACAAACTATTAGTATTTTATAATCAGAAATTTGGAGTGGAGAAACACATTTGGGACTATGAACATAGTAAATAAGGCAGAGCTAAGAACTTTCATACTGGTAAACATGGAATTTATGCTTTTATATACGTCTCCCGATAACTGACAAAATATAATGATCTCACTAAAAACTGACTTCTTTCTAGAATGTTTTTATTTCTAAAAACAAATCCTATTTCCAATCTTTGTGATCAGATATTAATAAATGACTAACAAATGTGGCCATAGATACCATTTCAACAAACTGTAGTAAATACCGTCTCATCAAGTAGCATATGAGCTCCCTTGGATGGAAACAACTTACCTAGCCTTGAAAAATCAGGAAATAAAGTTTGCTATATTTGACAGGCTTAATTCTATCATTTGTTGATTTATTTATTATTTTATTCTCTTAGTGTTCGCTCAAAACCCATTTTGTGGAAGACACTGTGTTAAGCAGTCACACACGGCGCAGATGGACACATGTGCTTAGAAATGGGTCTGGGTGTGTTCCAGTACCCAACTCTTTCCTTGTCCCACATCAACACACAAGATACAGAGGCCACTAACAGACTTTCTGAGGAGGTGGAATGAGACACCCCAAGACCCTGCAGTCCTCTTTGGCCTTGGCCACTCCAAGTCCCTGGGGCAATCCCTCCTAGTAGTTCTCGTGGGCTAATAGAATCTATCTGCTTTGACCCAGATCACCTCCACAAAGAAGACTTGGAGATTTCCCAAGATGGCAGACCATGAAATCTTTTCAGAAATGTGAAAATTCCCATAAGCTCCAGGCAAACTCTTAACCAACCCCTCCTCCTTACCAACAACTGCATACCTTTCAGAGACGTATGCCTACCCTCAGATATCCATGTCAGGATGATATGGACCACAAGAACTCATTTTCTATCCCTGCAGGTCTAATCACTTGTGATAGAGCCCCTCAGTGTTTAAATTTGCTTCAAAGGGACTACACAGTGAATCCCTTTTAGGTGATGTTTCAACTTGTATAAACTTTTATTTGTATTGCAACTAAGATTCCTGGCTACCTTTCCTGTCACCTAAGATGCAGGAGACAGTGTGACCTATGAGCCTGATGAGTATATATTAGGGTTTTTACAGGAAGACAAGCCAGGAAAACAGCCTCCAACCCACACACACTTCCAGAAGAGTAGAAACTTCATGGTTTTGCTCCCTGTGTAGAGATCCAAAGAGGCACAGAACAATTACAGCACATAATGATTCCCCCTCCATGAGGGTAGAAACGGACTAAAGGAGCAGTCGCTTGTTTTCTCACCTGAATTTCCCAAATTTCCCTGGTTTCAATCTTTCTCATTTGTTTTATTGCCATGTAATCTTAGTAACAGAGCAAAAATTGTTGAAATTTCAGAATTTTTTTTCATTATCTAAAAGCTCTTCCTGGACTTGTTATTACACACAAGATAGGACCAAGTGTCACCTCTTGACTAAGTTTGCACACTTCCTAGAATTTCCTCAGAGTGGGGGGAAAAACCGGTTGTGCTATTTGGACATGTCATTACTTATCCTATGCTGTAGGAATGGCTGTCTAGCCTTCAGGAGGAATGAGGGCCTGGTTTCCCTTTGGAAAAACCCTATAGGTTCTTGCCTCAGAATTAGCAAAATATTTCAAAAGTCTCAAACGATCTGCAATGAAATGGAAAATTCACACCATTTTCAGGATGACATTAATTCACATTAATTAAAGACTAATTAAGCTTTCATAACAGATGCTTTAGAAGGAGAAACATATGTCACAAAATCAAAAAATGATACAACATCAGAAATAGGGAGGGTTGAGAAACAGCTCTCTTAATAAATATTTTGCTTGCCAAAAGATTTGAAATGTGAACAGAAGGGACATTTTAGTTTTTCAAAACGCTATGTCTAATTTTTAAATTGGTTCTACTGAAAATTTTTGGGAATTAAGTAGCCTACATCTGTGGCTACTTTTAATTTTTAAAAACTGGACATCACTTCTAAAAAACAAAAAAGACTACAACTTGCTTATTCACTACACAAAAGATTCATGATGGGGACCTTTGAGAATTAGTTCCTCTAATGTGTAATAAACAAAATTCAATTTGCAAAACTTTAAATTATATAAAACTTTTCAGAATCAGCCACTTCCTGGAGCAAGGGGCACCTCTATCTACTTCACACTTATAGTTAAACATTTAATTCCTTTCCAAAATTTCATTACAGTTGACTTTCAAGTTAATGCTAAACCTCTATTAATATCTGTTTCATAAGTTAGCTATAAGATATGTTTTTTAAAAATACACACACGCTAAAATTAAGTCGAAAATAGAGGCATCGCTTATCCAGCTCAATTAATTGCACTTTATTATTCTAGAAAGAGTTATTGAATCTCTAATATGTTCAAGTACTTCCATAAACAATGTTAAGGGAGCTTTGAACATCAACTGCTAGATAGATAATAGCCATGTCATATATCTAATTGACATAATTGACATTAGATATCAAATACAGAACTCTCATTCACAAATGATCTTGTTTAATGAGTATAGTATTCTTACTGTACTTACTTACAAATGAATATATTAAAAATAAAAATAAAAATAACTAAGCCTCACTGGTGCATGACTAAGCATTTTAAAATTTACTGTTCACTCACTCAGGTTTCTCCATGGAAATATCATGGTAAAACTGTTCATAAACTGAGCAACAAGTATAGAAAATCACTCCTCACATGTGTAACCTCCAATTTTTGGTGTGTTCAATTAACATAGTAAATTGTATAATATAGTTCAATTGCCAACGATTAATATATTTTAATTAATTTTCTTGTTGATCATCACTATATGAAGTTTTTAATTCTTACTCCACAGTCATGATTATGTCTTTAAAAAAAAATAAAACAAGCATTAGTACATGTACATAAACTTTAGTAAAGCTGAAGAGAGATTATTAAGAATAAAACAACCACACAAGATCAATCAGTGACTAACACTTTTGTGAGCACCTACTATGAGCAAGGCACCGTAGGACAGAGATTTCCTAACTGGCATGCCAAGGCACCCTCCTGAGTCAACAAGTGTCCCAGGGTGCTGAGGTATTGACCCCCTCCTGTCCAGGGTGGTGAGATGAGCCTCTGGTCTGGAATTCCATCCACGAGCAGTTCTATTCACTTATACCTGGCCTTTCCAGAAAGCTCCCAAAGTTGTAGAAACAGACTAGAAATGTTTGAAAAGTTAAATACAAATTCATAGTTTAAGTAACATCAGAAGACTAGAATATAAATTATATCATGATGCAGAATGCATTCCATTGTCAAGTTAGTTGATAGAAAAAATATTCAATGAGAAGAGAAGAAGGCTGCCTAACATGGGATGGTTTCCCAGAATAAGTGGAAATTTAGCCTAATCACAGATAATATGGAAAGGTCGGGGGAATGCAAAAGGGCTTCCAAGTGGAGCGCACAGTGCAAGGAAGGCACAAAGATGGGAATGTTCGGAGGAGCAGTAGTCCACGATGTCTGGAACGTGGGTTTCATGTCCGGAAGCAGCAGATAGTAAAGCTCAGGTGAGAATGTGGAAAGCCTATAGGCGGGGCTCAAGAGATTGCTCTGTATCCTGCTCATCCATTCATTCCTTCATTCACATACTCAAAAAATGTTCACTGAGATCTTGCTATGTGCAAAACACTATCCTAGATGCTGGGGATACACAGTAAACAAGACTCCCTGCCCTCATGGAATTCACAGTCAATGGGAGGAGACAGGAAGCAAATGGGATAAACAAGTGAGGCATATAGTCGATTAGCTGATAAGTGCTGTACAGAAAAACAAAAGCTATGGGAAACCTAAAGTAAGAGCAGGCATTTGCTATTTTAATAAGGTGCCTATGAGCAGCCTCACTGATGAGTTGACATTTGATCAAAGTCTTTGAAAGAGGAAGAGAGTTAGCCACATCGCTATCTGAGGAAAGAACATTCCAGATGTTGAAAACAGCTAGTACCACGGCTCTGAGGCAGGAGTGTGCTGGGCATATCTGAAGAACAGGAGGACGATCCATGTGGCTGAATCAGAATGAGGGGTGAGATGGGCACCTGGGTGGCTCAGTGAGTTTAAGTCTCTGCCTTCAGCTCGGGTCATGATCTCAGGGTCCTGGGATCGAGCCCCACATCGGGCTCTGCTCAACAGGGAGTCTGCTTCCCCTCCTCTCTCTCTGCCTGCCTCTCTGCCTACTTGTGTCCTCTATCAGGTAAATAAATAAAATCTTAAAAAAAAAAAAAAAAAAGAATGAGGGGTGAGAGAGAGAGCTCAGGAAGATAACACAAGGCCCAACTAATAAGGCTTTATAGGATGCTGTAAGAGCCCAGAAACCATTGGAGTAGTTTGAGCAAAGTGGAATGCCTGTTACTAGACCCAGCAGATTGATTATAGAGCCAGATGTCAACCAAACTTGGGATCAAAGTGCGGCCACTTTCCCACCCTCACTTGGCCCTAAATACTTGCCACCATCTTGAGTGTTCTAGGAGAGTGGTGGGGAGTGTCCATTTCTGGCCATGCCTCCATTTGAATTTCAGGCTCTGAACCATCAGAGAGAGATGGAGGCCGGGCTGCTGTTCACAGAGACTCATAAGCACGGAGTGTGTGGAGACCTCCAGCATGGGCAAGGAGGAGCCACTGGAGATTTTTACCAAAGGAGAAACATGCTCTCAAAGGGGTGGTTTAAGAAGATCAAGCTGGTAGAAATTCATAGAACACAATGATAAAGAAGCCAATCGAAGCCTGTGCAATAATTCAGGCGTGATCTGGACTTCTGCAATAGCCCAAAAAGGAAAAAAGATACAGATGATAGAAGTGTTCTGAAGGGAGAATAGAGAGAACCTGAAGATTAACTGAATGCGGGCTGTAAAAGAGAAAAAGAAACCAAATATGACTGATTTTTCAAATTCAGATGCTAGAAAAATAGAAATAATCTGGAAGGAAGGAAGGAAGGGAGGAAGGAAGGAAGGAAGGAAAGAAGGACCTTACCAAAAAGTGCTAGTCAGAATAGGTTGTTTAATTCTTTATTTTTTTCTTCATTTGAGGGTTAAGGAGAAGAAATCATAGAATTGAGAATTGCTTTCCATCTTTAGGAGTGTCTAAGTGAAGGACTCTGAAGAGATGGGGGGAGGGGTTATCCAGAGTCTATGATTTTTAAACTTCGCTCCCCAGATTCCAGATGGTTTTCCTCGGGATTTACGGAGCTGGCATTCCTCGGAGGTGAGGCTCCCTGGGCCTCAGTCCAAGCAGCTCCACTTCGATCTCTTCATATATCTCACTTCTAGTTCTGATTTCCCTCACCTCCAAATAGCACATCCTGACAGACCGCCACAACCCCAACTCCGACGTGCTCTCAAGTAGTCCATTAGCATATTCAACAATTTTTTTTAAAGATTTTATTTATTTATTTGACAGACAGAGATCACAAGTAGGCAGAGAGGCAGGCAGAGAGAGGGGGGCGAAGCAGGCTCCCTGCTAAGCAGAGAGCCCGATGCGGGGCTCAATCCCAGAACTCTGGGATCATGACCTGAGCCGAAGGCAGAGGCTTTAACCCACTGAGCCACCCAGGCACCCCCGAATTCAATAATTTTGATTGTCCATTTGATTATTCTTCCTCACGGTTGGTCTTTGTGATGTGTTGAAAGTTGCCCCTACTGGTTCTTTGAAATGCTGCGGAACAAGCCTCCTCCCCTTTTCTCACCTGAGGCTGATCCCGTTTCCCACACAGTGAATACTCAGAATTGATCAAACTATCTTGTCTTATATATGATGATAGTGACTCAGATCCCATAACTGGCCTTGAAATACACCCAGTATCTCCAATGTCCTTAAAGGAGAGAATGAGCTAGAACACAGTCCCCTTGCTTTACTGAAATGACCAGGGAGCAGGCATTCTGACTAGAAAGCCAAAAAAAAAAAAAAAAGCCAAAAAAAAAAAAAAATTTAAACATGAACTTGTCTTTTAAAAGGAACAGATTAAAATAAGCCCAATCTTTACAAACACCCACTATGTGAAAGCCAGTATATTTGGAGCTATAAGTGAAATCAAACATCTGTGGAACTAACGTGTTTGGTTCTTGTAACTGTTGTGTGCTTTTAGTTCTGAATCTCTCCCCTCGAGAGTTCAGAAAGCATCCACTAACGCAGTTAAGAGTACTATAAGAAAATCAAAAGGTACGTCTGAAATACTCGTCATCACCAATCTTATCCTCTGAGAGTTTAAGAGGTTAGATCTCACCAAGCAGGCCATCAAAAAGACTACTTGGATTTGGTTCTGAATGTTGTCTGTCAGTTTTAACTGTCTTTCAACACTCAGGTGATGATAATGTTTCACTTTTAAAAGGTCAAAGATGGTTTCCCAATTCCAAGCAAAAAAAATGTCATCTATCAAATACAAAGCAAGAAAGAGGTAGCATGTACCTCTCTGAATTGAGAATAACTTTGATAAAACCTGCTTTTCAAATGGTTTGAGAATACATCCCTTACAATTTACTCTTGCCCCAAGGTCTCACTTAAAATACAAGCCATGAGTCACACACACATACACACAACCACTCTTTCTTTTCCTATAAAAGAGAAAGCACCCAAACTGTGTACACACGTTGTACTGAATATCTGCCCAAGGTAAGAATTTCAAGGTAGTTTGCAGAGTCACACATTTCTGAATTGTGCTTCATAAAATATATGGCCTACATCCTCAGCTAGGATTATTTCAGGTGTAGGGGCTTTAATCCATTCTCATCTGAAGATGTAAATTGCCCATTTCAGAATCAATTCTTGTCCTTTACAAGCCAATATATATGTTCTCCTAAATTTAACAACCTTGGGGACGGAGGGCATGCTGACCATATACCAGGCACAGTGCTAGGAACTACCTATAGGTTTCACTTGTAAACTTGCTGTTACTGATACTGATCGAACAGTTTAAAAACAAAACACAATCTCAGTCTCTAGAAAGTTAAGTCAATTGGCCAAGGTCATGCAAATATTAAGTGACCAAAATGGAGTTCAAACCCACATCACTCTCACTCAGAAACTCATGCCCTTTCCATCACAGCAGGCTGCTCCTGATATCAAAGAGAGATGGAAGGTAAAAAGCCCTTTTATAGGACTTTCTGCTGCAGGAGGATTTGAACACTATGCGGATCCATAAAAATCAGCTGGTCCTTACAAGCTGACTGTATTTTTGATACAAAAACTATAAGTGGTAAATAAAATATTCATAAAAGATGAATATAAATGATGCATGCATCTTAGTCGCTTAGAAAACATAAACAGAGTCTGATACCCGCCATACGAGCATCTGCCACAGACACTGCAGTCCAACAGGTTTGCTGGGTTCTTCATCTTGTCAATGCTGTCAGCGAGCTTTCCGTCTTCTTCCCCGCTTCCTTAGCATCCTTCTAATGGAAACACTGGAAAAACAAAGCCCTGTCGAGTCACCTCACATGATACTCTCTGACCTGACCCCCTTTTTTCCAGCCTTACTGTTACCAGACAAGTTTAACACATGTTAGCCCCTGTGGGAAAACATTACAAACTTCACTCTTTCCCAGCACACATCCCTCCTAAACATCTTCCTAGGTGATCTTACTACATTACTTCTCAAGTCAGGTCACTCTAGGATTTCATTTCTTCCCCCATGGCATTTTATTGTTCCGCTAACAAATGGCGAAGCGCCTCGGCCAAGCATCTCTCCTGGCAGGAAGTACTAAGGCAGCCTTCACAGAAAGCAATCTTTGAGCCAAGGAGGAAGGATTTTGACGATGAGAAATATGAATGTGCACGCTAACAGCTATATGCAAAGAGGAAATGGGAAAATATAATGGACAAGTTTGGGGCCAGGAATAAGGCTCTTTGGCTTGAAAGAGAAGGTCCTATGGAAACAGAAAATAAGATGAGAACCAGTTGGTTACATTTTGAGAGTCCATCATATATATATATATATATATATACACACACACACACACAAATATCTCCACACATGCCAAGATGCTAGGCATTGCAGAACATAGACACATAAGCATGCAAGATCTCAAAGCTATTATGGAAAAGATGTCATGTATATGCATAACTACAACATAAGGCAAAGCATGATGGATTCCATAAAAGGGCTGCAACATATTATAGGTATTGAAGTGAGAGATGGTACTCTTTCAGGTATCCTTTTATTGAAAAACAGTGATTTTATGTTTTTGTTTTTGTTTTTTTAAGATTTGAGTTATTTATCTGACAGAGACAGAGAACATGAGCAGGGGAACAGCAGACAGAGTAAGAAGCAGGCTCCCCACTGAGCAAGGAGTCCCAGTCTCAGGACCCTGGGATAATGACCTGAGCCAAAGGCAGACACTTAACTGACTGAGAGCCCAGGTGCCCCAAAATACAGTGATTTTAAATGATATATGATAAGTACTGTAAGAAGTCTATAGTGTTTTGAGAATTCGGAGAAAAGCAAGACCTTTCTTCACAGGGGTGGTAAAAAATCTTTGTGGAGAAGATGGAATAGGAACTAGATTTTACAAGAAGTATAATTTCCAAAGATACAGAATAGGAGAAAAAACATTTTTAGGCAAAGGGAAAGATATGGTCCAACTCACAGAGAAGGAAAGCATAAAACACATTTGAGAAAAATCAAATAATTTGGTTGCAACATATGGCCCATGAAGAGCAGTAAGAACATAAGATGACAAAACTATAAAAATCAAATTCAACCACCTACCTAATGTTTGAGTGTAGTCTCTTTTATAGTCTATTCCATTTTTGAACAGCTGTGAATATTAGTAATATGATAGTGTTTACAGTCTACTGGGGAAGGCAGACAATTTAACAGGCAATGACAATAAATTGTGGTAAGTGCTATAGTAATGGAAATGCAAAGTGATTTGCAACCTAGATCAGGGATAGGAAAAGCTCCCTAGCAGGGATTCCAAGCTAGACCTGAGGTATAATTGAGAGTCAGCCAGGCAAAAGGAAGGGGGTGAGCAGCATATGCAAAGACCTAAAGCCAGAGGGCAAGATTTGTTTCTGGAACTGAAAGAAGTCACCCCAAATTGGAACTCAGAGGGAACAGAGAATATCAAGAGAGTAAATTGAAGAGGTCCTCAAAATGCTCCGTAAACCACATTTAAAAATGTGTATTTTTTAGGAATAAAGTTCCAGGCATGACAAGGTAGTCATTGAAGAGTTTAGAGTGAAGTAGTGACTTGCCCATATTCTTATTTTAAAGAATCATTAGAGCTGCCCTAGGAGAAAGCTTTTGCATAGGACAAGATCTGAGAAAGACCAGTCAGGAAGCTTGTGTGGCAATCAAGCCCTACTCACATTTAGTAGCTGCAGAGGAAGAAGGGGGTGACAAGATTCTAGGGGGAGCTTTGGTGGGAATGGGGTCTGGGTCTAAGTTTGGGGCCTTTTCTGAAGTTCTTAGTGTAAGTGAAATCATGAGAGGCAACAAAATCATCCAAAGAATAAGAGGCCTATTTAGCAGAAATAAGATCTGGACACAGAACCCTGAGAAAGATCAACACTTGGTCACAGGACAGACAAGTATTCTGGCTAAAAGAGAATGAGGAAGAAAACTTGAGGAGCGAGGAGTCAAGGGAAGAGTATTTCGATAGAGAGCGGTCAGTGTTGTCAACGGCAGTCTCAGAGGGAAAAGCACCCATGACAACCAGCAGAAGGAAGGTCTTCCGGATCTTGGCAAGAACAGCGTGGAGGAGAATGGTGGATGCGTGAGCCAGACTGTAGGTGGTGGAGGAAGTGGAAAGGCTTATACGCTGCTCTTCCAAGGAACGTGGGGATGAAAGAGAGGATGAAAAAAACAGAATGAGATCTGGGAAGGGTATCTGTTTCAAAGCCATGAGAGACTCCAGCACAGTTAAATACAACAGGAAGGTACAGGTAGTGAGGTCAGTGTTGAGAGTACAGCAGCAAGTGGGGTATTCAAAAGGTGGTAAGTTATTGAGCCATTACTTGCGGAATGATTGAGTGTCATGAGATAAACGAGGCTTATTATGGTGAGCTCAAGTTAAAATGGGAAATACATGCACATATTTACTAATGCTGGCTTAGCTGTAGAAAGAGAAGGAACACACAAACATCATGACAGAAATTTGAGGTTGGATATTCGAAGAAACAGTAGACTCAGGGAAATTCGATTTTAAGTGGAGTGGAGGATGATATTTGGTTTTAAAAATGTCATATTTGAGAGGCTTCTGGGTGGCACAGTCAGTTAAGCCAACGACTTCTGATTATGGCTCAGGTCATGATCTCAGGGTCACAAGATGGAGCCCTGTATCCGGCTCTGCCCTGAGCAAGGCGCCTGCTTAGGATTCTCTCTCACCCTTGCCCCTCCCCTCCTGCTCCTGTCCTTGCGCACACACTCTCATTCTAAGAAAGAAAAGAAAACAAACCAAAAAATTTTCATTTCATCATATTTGAAATGAAGGTAAAATATCCAGGTAGATATATTCAGCAACACACTGGAAAGGCAGAAGCTAGGTTTAGCCAGAACTTTCAGAATTGAAGTCTCAGGATAAGAAGAGAAAAGCCTCATAAGAAGATGGAAAGCTAGTTGATGGGCAATGGACATTCTGAGCAGGAAATTTCACAATCTAAGTACGTTGAAGGATAATTAATCTAGTGGCTTCCTACTGGATATTAAAAAAAATCGCAACTTAATTCTGTCAAAAAATATTCTTATAGGAAAATATTTACTTCACCACGTAAGTCAATATCAGTATCTTTATAGGAAGGGCACCATATACATATACATAAGGGAAATCTAAAGCTTATTTATTGACTGTTCTCCTGTTGAAAATGATCAGCGTCAACACCCACGTGTGGTGGCTCTAGGTAGGACCAGGCTTACCCCTGGAGTCTGAATTGCACTGCTCCTTGGCCGCAGGATGAAGAACAAATCATTTTATTATTCCGTATCTGCATCTTCGGAGAAAAGAGGAATAAATTTTTTCCCTTCACAATCTTTCTCTTCTTCATATTCATCCTACCCCAAAGTAAGAGTTTAACCATGGATAATTAGTATGTTGGCAATAGTCCAAATTAATAACAAATACAATGCTAGTTAGATAGCCAAAAGTTTTTTTTTAATGATTCAAATTTTCAGTAAATAACCGTAGAAATGATTTTTAACTGCTATTCTAAATTGCTATTCTTACAATTTTGAATCTTATCTAAATTAGCTATTCTGAAATTTAATTGGAATTAATTGGAAATAATTAATTGTAAATAATTAATTTGAAATAAATTTAATTGGAATTAATTTCCTTATGGAAAAGCACTAATGCCATCACTATATGTAAAAATATTTAGAAATATTGAAGACATTGTCCAAGCTCCATATCAACTAATAATTAGTTTTTAAATAAAGAAATTGCTAATACTCCAGTTATGGCTTCACTTTATAGACTCATTAGCCTTATATTCAGCTAATGCTTCCTCCTATCTAATACACAAAAAGGAACTTAGCCAGTGACCCCCAACATTGTCAACATCAATTTTCCAATTCAGCACCAAAAAGTAAATTTTAGGATATTCTTGGTGTCACATTTTTTCCTTATAAAACATTAACAGAAATTATAGTAAAATATCCTACATAGTCTCACTTTGTTCTATCTCCATTAGATTAACATGGGACACACTATACTGTATTTGAAAAAAAATTCCAGTAAGATCAATTTATGAGTAGTTTTGGAGACCAGTTGTTACATAAGACTCAAATATCCACAGACTCTCTAACATTGATAGAGTGTAAGTTTCATAAGTGTCTGAATCTCTAGAGAATTTTAGAAAACTCTGAACATTTTAACAAATAGAAAAAAACTGAAGGGCTTCTCTGTATATAGCTAAAATATTAGCAAGTGTTTCTCTTAATTACTTTTTAGAATATACTACAATATAATGAGGTGAATAGTTCAGTATAATTTTCTAAAATGATTACTTAGACTCTAAAATAGAAAATAATGTAAAATAAAAAGTCCTCAATCTACAAAAAGTTCTCATTTCTAGAAGTTCAATTACAAGTCACTTATTTTGAGCACATCATGGTGTATTTCTTAGGGTGGAGGGATAGGGGATATACATAATGGTTGCTTTTTAGGTTAGCTTTCAAAAAATGTTGTTTAACAATTAACACAATTAAAATATTTCCCATAAGATGATTTTTTTTTAATTTTATTTATTTCTTTGACAGAGACAGATCACAAGTAGGCAGAGAGGCAGGCAGAGAGAGGAGGAAGCAGGCTCCCCACTGAGCAGAGAACCCGGTGCGGGGCTCGATCCCAGGACCCTGAGATCACGACCTGAGCCAAAGGCAGAGGCTTTAACCCACTGAGCCATCCAGGCGCCCCCATAAGATGATTTAAATTCAATATTTTTACACTAGGTTCTTGCACAAAGAAAATACAGCAATATGAGAAAACATGACATTTTAAATATTTTTAGAACACTGTACACTGAGAAAATAGTTTTAGTGTTATCATCAAGAACATGGAGTCTAAAGGACAGCTTTCATATCCATTGTTTGTCAGGTCAGCTACCCTAGGCAAGTTATTCAATGTCTCTGTATTTCATTTTCCTCATCCATGAAATAGAAATTAAAATAAGACACTCCTTAGTTTTGCTGAAAAGACTTCATGCCTTAACATTAAGTTCAAGGCACTTAAAATAGTTCCTTGTTCACAGGAGGCCCAAAACAGTGTTATAATGATATCATTCTGCACACTAGTGTTTAGTAAAATTCAGGAATTAATCAAATATAGATGCCGCAAGAGTGCAAAATATGGTAAAAGCTAACATTTTATCTTTCAAGCCAACTCTAAGGTCTTCATTGAAAATGATGTGCAAATGAAAATAGATGCCTTTGCCACTCTATTACTTAGTAATTTTGGACAGTTGTGAAACTTTGCAATATAAAGTTAAAAAAAAATTAAAGCATTCAAATTTTAGAAGTATAAATTTTTTTTCCAAAGAAAGTAGACTGTTAAATATGCAATAAGACTACTTCACCATCCTTTCAGGGTCAAAATTGTACTTCTGATTATGTATTAGAATTTGTTGCAGCCTACATATCTCTGAGCTTTAAGAATGTAAAGAAGCAATAAATAAATAAATAAATGAAAACAAAAAATGCAAAGAAGCTTCTGCAACATTATCATACCCAAAGGTAAGGTGAAAAACAGTGAGGTAAGTCTTTTCTAGACACTCCAGGGTGCCAGGGTGGCTCAGTCAGTTAAGCTGCCTTAGTTAGGCTCAGGTCCTGATCCCAGTCAAGTCCCACATGGGGCTCCTTTCTCAGCAGGGAGCCTGCTTCTCACTCTGCCTGATGCTCCCCTTGCTGTTTGTTCACTCTCTCTCTCTGTCAAATAAATAAATAAAAATATTTAATAAAAAAAAACTCTACAGACTAACATGAAAATTAGTCTTTTAATATTAAAAAGAAAAACTTTCTATTTTCTGTCCAAAAAAAATTGAAGAGGAAGATTGCTAACATTAGATTTCCTTTTTTAAAAGATTTTACCCACTAAAAATGTGTTCATTCTTCAAATTAAAATGGAGACAGAAGAAGAGATCAGGACAGTTTCTGACACCACCAATATTTGATGTTAGCTGAAATAGTGACAAACGCAAGGCTACAGCGCTGAGGGAAATACAAGGGCTGACAGAGTCCCTCGTTTGTTTGTTTGTGTTTCCTCCAAACTCTCTTTAGGGAAGAGAAGAACATTAAGTTTTCGTCCTCCTGTTATGACTCCCTGCTCTCTTTTACAAAGCCAGATGGTGGCGCTGTGGTACCATTTGTCGAGATTTTAGCTTCAATTTCCTGGGCTTCTGTAAGCAATAGCATTTTGTAGAGTCAAGCCCTCTCTTGAAAAAAAAATATTAAACGTACTTTATTCTTCTTTTTAGTGGTAAGTGAGCCCACCATTTAAGTCCTTATGGTCCTTAATGTTTACTCTCCTTATAAAGATGTATCTAAAACCTATACATATAGGTAACTTACACTTCTAAAAGATTGAAAGGTTGTGGCATTTCATGTTGTTTTTTTCTTAGCCCATGGAAATAAAAATAACAAATGATTATATTTTGTCCACATTGTTTTCAAATATCCTTAATTTATATATAAAGTCCTATGACACTTCCTAACCCCAACCCATTACCCAGATCTTTGGGGGGAAAAAAAATTTTTTTTTTAAGATTTTATTTATTTATTTGACAGAGAGATCACAAGCAGGCAGAGAGGCAGGCAGAGAGAGAGGAAGAAGCAGGCTCCCTGCTGAGCAGAGCCCGATGCTGGGCTCCATCCCAGGACTCTGAGATCATGACCTGAGCGGAAGGCAGCAGCTTAACCCACTGAGCCACCCAGGCGCCCCGAAAAAAAAAATTTTTTAAGACTTTTCTCAGCAAAAGTAAGCTCAGGGTTTGGTTTGGTTTGCTTTGGTTTGGTTTTTAAGATTTCATTTATTTTATTTCAGAGAGAGAGAACACAAGCAGGGGGAGTGTTAGAGGGAGAAGCAGACTCCCCACTGAGCAGGGAGCCCAACACAGCTCCATCCCAAGACCCTATGATCATGACCTGAGCCTAAGACAGACATTGAACTGACTGAACCACCAAAGTGCCCCAAAAGTAAATTCAGTTTTAATCCCAGTCCTCTCTCAACTCTCTCAACAATTGGTGAAAATGCTTGTTTCTCTTGAAAGTGGTATTATAAGGTTTATCTGGTGATGCCTCTAATTATCTTGACTCTCTCTTCCTCTGTGGATCTCATTAAATCACCTTTTTGTAAGTCTGGGTTTTATCTGACTTATACCGCAAAGATAAAAATTGAAAACCGAGTTGGTTGATGCAAAATTATGAATTGGGTCATTTTATTCCCCATCCACATTGCTATCAATATTCTTCCCCTTTTACCTTTGGCCCAAGCTGAACAAAAATCACTTTGGGAAATCCAACCATACTTCCTTCTACCCCACTTTGAATTCCAAATAAAGTGAATGTGCAAACACAGAAAGCAACGCAACTATCAGAATATATCCAAGTAGACATATCACAGGTGAAAAATAAAGGCCAAGAAGAAAGATCAGGAAAGGGCAACATGCACCTTGAAAGTCTGTATACCAAGAGCTCCTGTGACCAAGGTGCAATCTCAACATCACTGCACTATCTTGCTGAATGAGTGGGGGTGGAGAGAAGGATTCGTGGTAGACATGGTGCCCCAGCTGGAGGAACACCTGTTCCTCTGCCCGATGCTAGAGCTACTGCTCCAGGGAGGTCCCTGAAGCATGGAACTTCAGATTTCAAGGATTTTCCCACCTCTTCTAGATAACTTGGGAAGCAGGATCCATCCATGTGATGTAGCTGCAGCCCTCTGTAATTACTTTTTCTCTTCTTTTTTTTTTAAGATTTTATTTATTTATTTGACAGACAGAGATCACAGGTAGACAGAGAGGCAGACAGAGAGAGAGGAAGGGAAGCAGGCTCCCTGCTGAGCAGAGAGCCTGATGCGGAGTTCGATCCCAGGACCTTGGGACCATGACCTGAGCCTAAGGCAGAGGTTTTAACCCACTGAGCCACCCAGGCGCCCCTGTAACTACTTTTTCAATGGAAACTATGTTCTTTTCCAAACAAAACCCTAGGTCAATGTCCAATATGCCAAACAGATTAAAGCAGTATTTTAAACACATATTTACTCCACAGCTTAAAATTTATGAAATTTACTTACTGAATAGCAAGAAAAGAAGAAAATGGGTGGCCATTCTAGACCAAAGACTGAGATTCTGCTTACTTTGATCTTTTAATGGGCCCACATGCAAAATTACTATAGAATGGATCTGTACCATAGAATTTGAGGGAAACCATTCCTAACCTGCTTTGATGATGGCTTATTTCCCTATGAGACAAAAAAGATTACACTGGAAATAATTGGATTCTAATAATGAAGATAAAGACATTGATCTATATAACATACTTTAAAAGCTCTGTTCTGGAACAATGCCCTGACTCACCACTCCCAGCCCCAGTCCCATTTCGTTAGGCAACTTCCAATTCTTCCTATGTGTGGAGTTGGTTTCCAACTTGGTTCTGTGGGAATTCCACCCATCATCAATGGCTGTCTATAATTTAACATGCTTTTTCCCCTCTATTTCAATAGTCCTTGTAATATTGAGATGTACTTAAAACCCAAGAGTTTGAGAAAACATCTTCCTGAATTCCACAATGCCGCTTAGTCCTTTTGTGCACAAGACGCCTACATTGAGTAGAATTTTCTGATGAATGATGAGGTGAGGCTGACTCTCAAAGCTTCAGAAGCTCTTCAGATGGAGGAAAAAGGAAAGGAAATGAGAGGGGCACCCTGTCTCCTCAGCGCGCCTCCCTCAGCCAGTTTTCGCATCTTGGCTCTCTCCTCTAGAGCTTTTAAAATCAAAAGGGGAAAATGAAGTGGCAAGAGGGATAATGTCGAGAATCCTGCCTGTTGTCAGGGACCAGTTGTGGTTTATCAATCTAACCTAAAGTGGAATTCTCTTTGAAAGATAAAGGATCTCTTAATTTCCCCATCTATAGCCATTATGTACATATGTACGCGTATATATGATTCACCTGATTGCAGACTTTCTTCCTAGAGACTGAATAAGTTGATAGAATGCAATTTGTTTCCATCATAAATGCTTCTCCAAACTATAAAATCAAACCCCTAACCGAATTTCTATCAGGGTCTCTCTACTTCGGAGCATAAATGATAGGTTCCTTTTTAGATGGTGGTGATAGGTCTGTGGAGTTTTATTTCCAGGGAGACAGGGCAGGATTTGCTGCTATGCAGACTGAATAATGTTGGAAGCCAACATCATGTCACATTTTGTGTGCACTTTCCAAAGATTAATCCAAGCGTTACAAATGGGACACAGACTGCCATTGTCCCAGGGACACTTTAATAACCCATACCTACAATATTCAACCTGTTGTTTGCATAGGGACAACTTTGGGACACAAAAACCCACCAGAACGACTTGGGGAAAGGAGCCACAGAGAGGCAGAGACCCAGGCGCCACGGCACCTCCACATTTCATCCTTCATGGCAAATGAGTCTGTTTGGAGTTTATTTATGCTTGGGGATGGGGGTCGTGCGGCTGGCTTTCTTCAAAGCCCCTCAGTGAGCGTGTCTTAGATCTGCTGCACTCTAACGTGGTTTCTCCCTCGCCTGCACTTTTAAGCAGGCTTTGCCAACTCGCAGATAATTCTTGTTTTGTTTTGCGTAATGCCGCTCAAATTAAGTAACATGGCCACATGCCCTCAGGATTTAAATCGTGCCTGGCCAGCTTCTTTTCTTTTTTGCCCCATCCCCCTCCTTTCCTCAGGATTCTTGGCATCTGTTGTTCCACTAGGATATTCTTCTCGAATGGAAGACTCAGTAGAGAAAGAGGAGAAGAACTCATAACTGTCACATTCCCCAGTTCGTCCGTCACCTTTGAGCATGCCTCTACGGCTCTTGATTATTATTACTTTCTTATTTACTGTAGAAAGCGAATACTAGCGGCCTATGAGATCAGAACGGATAGCCATGTTTCATTTTAAGTTGAAAATATCAGTAACATTTTTCATGTAAGATATTCGTAGCATCGGGATACAAACGTAAAAAAAGATGAACAGAATCACGATTAGTTATGATATATTTAATCCTATTTGTTTTGACCAGTCTCCTAAAAATAACCTTTTTCTTTTCATAAAACGCTATTACCTTATGGTAGTACTACATATCAATCGGAAGCCATTCACTTAATTTCCACTTTGATGACAGGTTTTAATGATGTGGAAAATAGCAAAAAAAAAAAAAAAAAAAAAACCAGGAGAAAATAACACTAAAAGCTGCTAGCATCCATTTTGCTAAAGGACTTGTTCCTACAATTTAAACTTAAACTTATTACTTATTTAAATAAGTATCAACAAATCCATAATTAACATTTCAAACTTACTTTTAGTGCTCGATGTCATTTTTTTTAAAGATTTTATTTATTTATTTGACAGACAGAGATCACAAGTAGGCAGAGAGGCAGGCAGAGGGGGAGGGGGAAGCAGGCTCCCTGCTGAGCAGAGAGCCCCGATGTGGGGGGCTCAATTCCAGGAGCCTGAGATCATGACCTGAGCTGAAGGCAGAGGCTTTAACCCACTGAGCCACCCAGGTGCCCCTCGATATCATTTTTAATCATTTTTTAATCAAAATTACTGTATATTTCTAACATCCTATTTTTGTTTGTATTACCATTCTTATAACCAGGTGGGTCAGGACAAGCTGCTCTTTGATTTCTATAAATATTATTAACTTTGAGATCTAAAAATAATACGGCTGCATGGGAATATGTGTATGACGCAGTCAGTTGCGTCTTAAAAGCAAGTATTAATGGCAAGTAGTTCATGTGGAAACCGTGTAGATTGTTTTGACTTCATGAGCGAACTTTGAGGTAACAGTGTGGCCCAGCATTCGGGGGAAAGAGTTGAGGGAGCGTTTAGGAGGGACCCAAGTTTGTTCTCTGCCCCGGGGGTGGGGCGGGGGGCTCCCACAAGGCTGGAATAAAGCTGTCGGCTGACTAGCATCCATTCCCGGAGCCAGGGAGTCTCTTCCAAGTTCATTGGGTGTTGAAAGAACTCCATTCCTTGTAGTCATAGGTTCCGCATCCCCTCTTCTCTTCTGCTGATGTTTGGCCGGTCAGGGGCTCCTCACAGATCCTCTCCATTTGGCCATTTTCATAAGCCCTCTAGTGCTTCAAATCTCTCTGACTTCGGGAAGGGCCCCGTCCCTTTTAGGGGCTTGCCTGATGAGGTCAGGCTCAACCAGCTCCTCTGACTTGTGATTAACTCAAAGTTAACTGATTAGTAACCTAATCACAGGAGTGATATTCCATCATACTCACAGGTCCTGCCTACACTCGAGGGGAGAGGATTATACAGAACTCATCTAGCAGCATGTGGGAACTTTGAGGGCCATCTTAGAATTCTGCTGTGCACAAAAGCTAATTACAGATAGTGAAACGGTTGTGAAGGAAATAAAGTAGGAGATAGATAGAGTGGGCAGAAAAGGCCTCCCTGGGGCAGTAATATTTGATCTGAGACTTACAGGGCAAAGAATGGGCCTTTGTGGGAATGCAGCTCCAAAAGGGTATTGTGTCACTATTCAAATTTCAAATTCAAAGTTTTATTATAATATTGTTATACGTCCACTGATATGTCAAAGTACCTGCTTTTTGAGATTTTGATAACAAAGCAATTCCTACTTCTAATGCATGTTTAAAAATAAAATTTATTTTTCTAGACACTCTAATTCAGTTCCTCCAGGACAGAGAGTTTGTGGTGTGTTTGAGCTGTGAGCTGCCTTTCCTAGAGACCCCGCAGAGAAATGTCTCAATAGCAATTGGTGGGGAGATGCCAAGGCAGTTTGCCCTTGAAAAGACAAAAAGAAAATCCCCTACAAACTAACAATTATAATTTCATCATGGGGACTGTGTCAGAACCACTCATGCATTAATTCAAAAAACATCTGTGGTAGGATATTTTTGAAACACGGATCTATGTTCTGTTTTCTACAGTTTTCCCTCCTTCCTACTCCAAAAACCTTTGTGGTTTTTGCCTGGGGGATTTTACAAAGTGGAAAGCAGAGCTGGCAGGTGCTCTTCCTGCCTGTATCACAAACTTAAAGTTACCAGAGATGATATTAGAAGATCTGGAGATGCAGAAATGCCAGAGAGCTACTCTGGAAGCATCAAGCTAAGAGGGGCAAACATGTCCCCCAGAATTAAAAAAAAAAAAAAAAGAAGGAAAAGGGGATGGATGATTTGGGGAAGAAATGGCTGTCAGTGAAGCAGCAAAGCCTTTGGACTTGAAAGAGACTCTTCCCTCAGCCTGGGACATGAGCATCTCGTAGAAAACCAATGTGAACCCATGACTAGAGAAACCTCTAGAAACAGTAGTTGGTGTTTGAACACCCGGGGCATTGGGCCAAACCCAATTTGAGGGCATGCACGTGTGGGGGAGGGGAAGGAGCACCTCACTGATGACAGGTGAGTCGAGTTTAAATCACAGGTGAGTTTACAGACTGTGCCTCGTGCACCTCACATCGAGGACTTAGGTATCAGGTGTGTCAGGGAAATGAATTCTGTCCTCAGGTGGCAGAATTGATCTTACTTATGTTATTGACAACACAGAGTAAGTTTTGCTTTGAAGCATTTCTATACCTGTGACATTACAGCCTTCCTCCACCTTCTCAAATGCCTCCTCCCGCCCTCTGATTGGAGGGGTGGTATAGAAGATACAGAGCCGAACCAGTCAGCCAGAGCCCTGGGTTTATTTGTTTTCAGTCTTTTATTGAATGCCCCTCATTATCCAAGTGTTCTGGACTTAACAAAGGTGAATAACAACAGTTCCTGCTTTCTGTCTAAGAATGGAGAAAGGCAAGAGAAAGAAAAGCAGTTATATGCAGTACACACAGTGGTTACTCACCAAGGCTCAGGAATCAGAAAACAGGAGTTCAAACCTAAGCTCAGATGCTTTAGCTGTCTGATCTTGGGAAAACCACGGAATGATCCTGAACCTGTTATCTCACCCGTTAAATGATTTCTACCATTAATGATTCTCACCTCGTGGTGCTGTTGTGGTTATGAGATAGTGTTTATGGAAGTTTATTATTGTAAATGAGTCACCATGCGGCAATGTCTTCAGTCCTGTGGTGCTGTATTTTTGTAACTCCACGTGGATTTTTCCAGTCAAACCATCTCTACTGAGGAATTACTAGAATGCTAGAGCTGAGTGAAAAAAGTCATGTCATCTCTCCAAGTCTTCCTCCTGTGTGGATGAGAAATTTGGAATAGATGATCCTTAAAGTCCCTCAGAATGGGTAGTGAGCTCGAGGGGAAACTGCACAAAATACCACCCCATTGTTCTTTAGAAAAATATTTAGGTCATATCCACACAGACACAGAAGGGAGAGGGGAAGAATTAGAGACAAAAGGACAAACAATATTAAATTAAGCCAAGCAACTATTTTTAAAATAAATAAAATTTTTGGAAGTCAGCTAATAACTAAAATTCTGAAAAATTGAATCATTTCACAATTCCAATAGTGAAATAGAGGATATATAACTAAGCTGGTAAACTTAATCAATAAAAGTAAATGAGTAGGATTACTTGGGTAGATGTGGTATTTTGGGTAGATGTGGTATTTCAAGTATATACCCTTTTACTCTTTATGTAATAAAAAGTTTACTTGAAACTCTGAATTCAGTCAACTATTTTCTAACCCAATTGTTACATTTTGCTTTTGTTTAAAAAGAAAAATACTTGCGGGGCACCTGGGTGGCTCAGTGGGTTAAGCCTCTGTCTTCGGCTCAGGTCATGATTTCGAGGTCCTGGGATCAAGCCCCGCATCGGGCTCTCTGCTCAGCGGGGAGCCTGATTCTCCCTCTCTCCTTGTCTGCCTCTCTGCCTACTTGTGATTTCTGTCTGTCAAATAAATAAACAAAATGTTTAAAAAAAAAAAAGAAAAGAAAAAGAAAAATACTTGAAAAACTCCATAGGTATCTGTTTTCCCAAGATGTTTCTCTACATGGCTGTTATACTTTCCGGTGAGACACCAAATCTTATTTTAGTGATTACTCAAATAAATGGAAGCATTGCTAGGTCTAGAACTCCTCACTCTACCTTAAAAGGCTTAATTTCTCTTAAATTTTGCATAGTTTAAAAAAATAAAAGCTCTTGTATTTCCAGGGTTCGGATCAATATGAAGAGAATGTGTTTGTCTGATAGTTGGCATGCCAAATTTTGATGTCATTTTGTGGGTTAAAGAGAACAGCTCTGCAGAAAAGAAGGAAAAGGTAGAAAACCCCTGTAAGCATAGCAAGACGAGATATCTAGCACCATGAAAATACATGACGTGACAATTGGCAAGGGACAGTGTGACACCCAGCAGCGATCCTGTGCAAACTGGGAGGCCCAGTGCTCATCGCTCCTTCAGAACCGAGGCTTTCACTGACATTTATAAACAGGATGAGAACATTACATGATCCTTTGCACACAGCCACTGCCTAATGAGGAAAAGCATTGCAAAGTCCGATAGGCACCTGCATATCTTATCGAATTTACAATCAAATGATTTGGAAGCGTTCAGTATCGAGAAACACTATGTAACATGAACGACGGAAATAGGATCAGTTTACATGGCATCGGAAAGATAAACATACTTCTTTCTTACTCTTCTCTGCGTACTTGTATGAGGGTTATGTTTTTTGTGTAGGTAAAACAGACCATTAAACTTTCTAGGTAACATTTTTTTTTAAGATTTTATTTATTTATTTGACCGAAAGAGATCACAAGTAGGCAGAGAGGCAGGCGGGGCAGAGGGGTGTGGAGCAGGCTCCCCATTGAGCAGAGAACCCGGTGGGGGACTCGATCCCAGGACCCTGAGATCATGACCCAACCCAAAGGCAGAGGCTTAACCCACTGAGCCACCCAGGCACCCCTCTAGGTAACATTTAAATGAGTATGGTGAATCCCCAGCCTTTTCTCATATCAGAGAAATTTTTCTTATGTTACATATAGATATTTGCACAAAGTTTCATTAATTAGTAACTCAGATACATATGGAAGAAACTCAAGAGACACTGTAATTATAAAAGTTTTCTTTTTTTTCTTTTAAGGATTATAAAAGTTTTCTTATGGTTATTCCCAATTTGTCGAAATAATCTTCTCGTGTTATTGCTAAAAACATGTATTTGACCAATATTTGCATAACTGGGTTATATCAGAAATCATTTTCTGTCTTTCTTTTAAGCTGCAGACATAGAAGCCAAAGTTAAAAAAAATTGGGGCAATTAGCTGGTTGACTTATTACCTGAGCTTAAAATATGTTGGAAAATGCTGAATGGATTCAATGATACCACTGCTTATTTTCCTATGAGTTAATACATAATGTTATTTGTACAAACATAAATAGTGCTCAATACATTTACTAAACTGAATTTAATTTAATCAAAAATAATCAAGCATTTGCCTATCAAATTACCTTTTTTCCCTAGATTATTCAGCTGCTAGCATATTATTTTTCAGGAGGCCTAGCAACACAAGAGTGAACTCATTTATGCAAAAGTAAACTATACACCTAATGAATATAAACTGGTTCTCTAAACCAATTGAACAAACCAGATAATTACTAAATTTGTAGCCACTGTGCTTTCTCACTTGTTTGGTTTTAAAAATAAAATGTTTCTTTTAGAAACTTGGGTAAAAAATTGAATTTAACTATTATCTGGACACCTTCAAGTGGTAAGTTTGTGTATGTGTAAACTGAAAGTGGACCATTTTTCCTTATTTTCTGTTTTGTTTTGTTTTTATTTTCAGTTCCAAGTTCTAATTCAGTGACATAGTCCTGAAAGATTTGCCACATAAGGTATAATATGTGAGTAAACAGAGATATTTTAAATAAGACATAACACCATCTTATTAAATATTTTTTTAATTTATGAAAATAGAAATACTGATATGGGATATAAAACAATTAACTACTCCTCCTATCTAGACTTTCTAGTAATAATATAGATCGTGCCTTCTAACACTTGACAAACACTTGACAATACTTACAGCAGCGTTTCCTTCAACTTCATGCATAAGTAAATAGAAGGTTAAAGCACTGCACATTCTCACCTCATTTTTCAACGGACAGGACCTCGCGTCATTGAAAATCTCAGCTATGTTGATGCACTAACAGCAGTGAGATGGAAACAAATTAATTTATAAATTACAGGGGAATGTGGCTAAACTAACAGACAAATGCATCTAAACATATCTCAGGTTCCAAGTCTCATCACAAGCTCCCTCCGGGTTAAAAATCTCCCCAAAGGGCCTCCCTCACTATTAAATTTTATATCGCATATCCCTAGTAAAGAATATCTGTGGAATATATTGCAAGTCTGCCCCTGCTCTTCTGTTCAGATGCTGTTTTGGAGACAGAAAATCCAGCTTCGGGGCCAGAGTGTGGCACAGTTGCTGCCTCAGCCCCGTGGGCTTATGTTTCCGATTCCTGGGAAGTTCTCTTTGCCACAGGGCGTGCCCTGAAACACATCAAAAGAACCAAGTTCTACAAAAGAAAAAAGAAACTCAAGTAGGCTTGAACATACAAAGAGAGGGAGAAAGAGAAGAGAAAGGGGCCAGGCAGAGTGTTGAATACAAAATGAGTTCAACCAACCCCAGGAGCTCTTCGTCACTTACATTTATCTTGTTCTGGGAGAGGGGCGTCAGAACTGCCCTGACACAAACCACCCACTGCCATTGACTTTGACTCTATGTGTGAAGGAGTGAATGTGTGTGTGTGTGTGTGTGTGTGTGTGTGTCTTGTACATAAAAAGGAACAGATTTCATGAGGTATCACTGTTACCTCACAGGAACTGAAAAGACAACGTTTAAAAACACAGATCATCAAAGTCCTAAGGAAATACGTTTAGCATGGTTTTGCATTTAATGAATGCATAGTGTTAATATCAAAATTTCCTAATTGTGCATTGCTTTAACATCTTTCACTGCAGTATTAATATTGTGCTTTCTGTGCTTGGTATCATAAAGCATGTGAGATTTTCCATTTCTACTTGCAGTGTTTTTTACATGTTTAGTTTTCAGGGTCAGAGCTCATGGTCAAAATCTCTGCAACCAGATGCATTCCATATGATAAATAAAAAACATAATTAAAATATAAATGGTCAGAAAAACTGAAAAATAAACAAATTCTTTCTGAGTCGATGCTAATTTCATCTTTAAAATTAATGCCCCCAAATTCTGACTCTCTGTGTTGCTTAAAAGTATATGCCAGTTGATAAAACCCTTCAGACAAATTTTACTATCCCAGTGGGATCACATTCTCGAATGTCTGCACAAATTTTCTGGAGCTAGAAAGTGTAACATCAGGTTTGCTTACACCATAGTTATGTAATGGAAAATGGCCTTTAAATTTTGGTGTCTTGACAGTAAGCAAATTATCAGTGAATGGGAAGAGATGAACTTGCAAAAAAAGAGAGAGAGAGGAGAGAGAGAGAAAGTACTATCAAAAAGACTTTTCTTACTAGAAAGATTTAAAAACATTACATAAGAGGCACATTTAAAACTTCAGCACAAGTTTTTGTTATCAAGAATGACCATTATAAATAATAGATTCAAGATTGTTTCCCATGCTTAGGAAGCTATAATCCAATGTGCTGGTATTGATTTCCTAACACAGATCAACTGAGTTGTAGTGTGGACCTACCAGTATTTTAATTTGTTAAATGTTAAATGTGTTAAGTGTTTTAATTTGTTAATTTGTTGCTTACCTGAGGCTTCCTAATTTCTACTTTACTATGTCTGCATTATTTTTATGTCTCAAAACGACAGATTAATCGTCATTGTAATTCTCACATGTTGCTTTAGTATTCGATATAAAAACTAAAAATATTTTTAAAGTATTTTTGCAAAAGGACGTAAATGCATTTAGGTGAGTGTGTCAGGTTTGCTTAGCGAACTGTGCCAAGCACTGCTCCACTGGCCTTGTTTGAACAAAGGGTTTCAGTCAGCCGGCAGCCTGGAAGGAAAAGGTAAAATCCTGTGCCCAAAATCCCTGTTTATACACAGCAGAATTATGTATGTCCTTAACTAAGGTGATCTTACAAACTCATTTACAGACTCTTTCTCAGTTTCAGCTTTCTTTCATTTTCTTAAGCAAATAAAATGCTTTAAATTTTTAAACATGAAGAGTTGAAGTAATCATGCTCAACTCTAATACCTCAGTAATAACAAAATAAAATTACGGGATCTCAGTCTTATTTCTACAGTGAATTATCCAGAAAGTCTATTCGGAGAGAGAACAAAAGAGAGAAACAGAAGTAGTAAAAATAAATTAATTAATTAAAAAAATAAGTTATAATTCTGAATGTTTTAGTTCTGGTCCCAGTTTTTTTCAGCCTTCAAAACCAGCCCCTTTTTAAATGTATCACCCAAATTCACCATATGGTTTTATGTGGTTACACTTTTTTTTTTTTTGCATACTTCGAGACTGGTGGCATGTAAACCACCACAACGTGTAAATGCAACAATGGACAAAGCAGACAGAAGACTTGCCTAAAGCTTAAAAACAAAAACAACATAAAACACAACAACCACCACATCAGCGCCGAAGCCCAGGGGGGTCGTGTGTGATGTTTCCAGGCTGAACAACCCCTAGAGCCTCAGTGAGCTGGTCAAAGATAAAAAGAAGAAAAGCACATCACAGCTTTTACGTGAATTCTGTGGGTCAAATAATTCACTCTAACTGCAGGCTTTACAAGGCTGAAGGTCAGTCAGTCTTGACCCCCAGGTCATGGTGTTCTTAGCAGGCAGCAACTTGCCTTGGGTAACAGCTCCCCAGCACTGTCTTGGCTGTGCCCTCAGAGGGCATTGACTGGCTTCCTACGGCATCCTGTCCTCTCAGGGGGAAAGCCTCTTCTACCTCACTGATGGGACTGCATTTTAAGTGGTACATTAACAGACCGTTGAAAGGACTGATCATTTACTAAAGCAATCTCCAATTTCTTCGAGATACAATGTTTAGTCTTTCCAGTGATGTATAAAATTCAGATACCCAAAAGCAGTCTCTTGTCTTCTACTGACGTTTCTGTCTAAAGAACATTTGTCCTGACTCCAGAGGTGGCAGGGACTAGGAGCATCTGCTCTGAGGTGAGGCTGCTACTTGCTAGCAGTGTGACTTTGAACAAATTTCTAAACTTCTCTAAACTATTTCCCTATCAGTACAATAGAGATGATAATAGTTCTTATCTGATACAATTGTTGTGGAGAATGAATTTCGAATTAGAAATTAAATCAGGGTGACTGATGCAAACTGTAACTGTGATTCAATAAATTTTAATTGTTATTACACTTACAAAATAATTGTGGATTCATGCTTCTCGATTCTTCACATCAGCCAACTCCAGAGACTCATTCACTGGGCATTTGTGCCTTTCCCCCGTACATTCTTAGTGCTTGGTTCTAGATCCTTATCTCCTCATAACTAGACTGCTTTAATAATAATTTCAGTGGATCTCCTAATCCATTTTTAATTCATTCCAACATATATGTCACTGCCAGTTTGAGTTTTCATAAGTAATGCTTTCAGCAGTTCTGTCTACTGCTTTTAAAAGTCTTCATTGATTTCCTCTTTCCTACTCCTCTGCCTTCAAGAGTCTACACATTCAGATTCTGCTCAATCTACTCATTATTCCCTAATGGAAGAATCAGTTTGCTGTAGACAATTTTCTGCCATATAGTTCTTATCATTGATACCCTCACATAGTCAACAAATATTTCTTTTTTTTTTTTTAAGATTTTATTTATTTATTTGACAGACAGAGAGTACAAGTAGGCAAGGAGGCAGGCAGAGAGAGAGAGAAGAGGAAGCAGGCTCCCCGCTGAGCAGAGAGTCCCATGCGGGGCTCGATCCCAGGACCCTGAGATCATGACCCAACCCAAAGGCAGAGGCTTTAACCCACTAAGCCACCCAGGCACCCCTCAACAAATATTTCTTGAGAGCCTACCAGGGACCAGATGATAAGGATGCAAAGATAAGTTTCCAAGGATATAAAAATAAATGTAATTTTCTCCCTGCCATCAATGAGACTATCACAGACACTAGACAATTAAACAACTCATTGTAATACACCAGTAAAGAAGTATAGGACAAAGAAAAGAAAACTACACTGTAAGGTTTTGTCTTTAGATGGGAAGGTCTCAAGATGTCTTAGAATGAAATGATTACAAAATAACAAAGTATGATTTGCTACACTATTTCTTGCTTCTAGGAATCATAGGGCCCTGAAAGTTTGTGTTCTTTTGCCCTTAATTAAAAATGCTCTCAACCTATCTATCAGAATTGGAGCCATCCCCACAAAACCAGTCCTACCTCCTCATCCTTTCTTCCTTCATTATTCCGGTACTTGATCTTTTCTCTGGAGCTACTCTAAGTCTGTATTATTTAACTTAGTGGTTGATTATATGGAATATTCAGGTGTTGGATACTGTTTTGTATATGACATTTCCCTGAGATACCAGCTATTAAGGGCAGAATTCATGTCATATACAAGTGCATTTCTTGTTTCCCAAAGAATCTAACTTAATTCTAAGACAACTATAGTAATAAATAACTAATAATTGGTTAATATATTTATTTTTTATGGGAAAAATGTGTATTTTTTATTTTTTTAAAGATTTTTATTTATTTATTTGACAGAGATCACAAGTAGGCAGAGAGACAGGCAGAGATCACAAGTAGGCAGAGAGACAGGCGGGGAGGCGAGGAAGCAGGCTTCCTGCCGAGCAGAGAGCCTGATGCGGGGCTCGATCCCAGGACCCTGAGATCATGACCTGAGTGGAAGGCAGAGGCTTTAACCCACTGAGCCACCCAGGTGCCCCAAAATGTGTATTTTTAAATGACTTTTTTTCGCTTTTTTTCTAGTCCACAATTTCCTAAAATTTATGCTATGTAGCATTAGTTCTATACAATGCTAATAAATATTACTCAAAAATTCAACTCATATTAAAATATTAGGGCATTACTGAGTTAAAAAATAGTTAAATAAGTTAAATAAGACTTCTAGAGCTTTATAACTTGTATAATTAAAGGTTTCAAGAACAGTAAATATTAAGCAGTGTTTCCCAAATCCACTAATGACAAAACCCACTTCTTGGAATTAGTGTTCACAGAGTTCACTTTGAGGAATCTTGATGTTGTGTAAACTCCATGGAGCTGATTTCTATTTTTAGCCCAGTCAAACCATTTGTATAACTGAAATAATTGGTTATTTAATTTAATTAACTGCTAAGTGTTAGTATTCACTAATACTATTAAAAATCCTTAGGTTTCTTTAAGTTTGATAACATTAAGCAAAGATTTTGATAAACATAAAACTTTGAAGCTATGTCTTCCTAACAAAGACATAGAGGCAAAAATTACACTAATACCTTCAGAAAGCTGGCCCAAGGCAAAATCATGATTTGTACCTACGTTCAAGGCTCCTATTATCAATCTAAGTTTTTATGATTCCTTATTTAATGGCTGAATTATGAGATCTACACCTTAGGTTTCAAAGTTCCTTATTTAAGAGCACATATTTAATCACTGATAGATGAATGGATATAGAAGATGTAACATAAATATATAGATATACATACAATGGAATATTAGCCACAGGAAAAAATATATTGCCATTTGCAACAACAGATGGACCTGGAGGGTATTATACTAAGTGAAATAAGTCAGATAGAGAAAGACAAATACTATATGATTTTGTTCATATGTGGAGTCTAAAAACAAAACAAACAAAAAATGAGACCAGACCCATAAACACAGAGAAGAAACTGATGGTTGCCAGAGGGAAGGGAGCATGGAGGGATGGGCAAAATGGGTGAAAGGGAGTGGGAGGTACAGGCCTCCCATTAGAGAATGAATAAGTCATGAAAATGGAAGGTACAACATGGGGACTATAGTCAATGGTATTGTGAATGTTGTATGGTGACAGGTGGCAGTTGCACTTGTGGTGAGTGTCACAGGATGTTTAAGCTTGTTGAATCACCATGTTGTACGCTTACACTAATGTAACATTGTGTGTTAACTATACTTCAACTTTTTAAAAGAAAGAATGCATATTTAAATAGGTAGGTTCAGGGGCTCTTGGTTGGCTCAGTGGGTTAAGCCTCTGCTTTCGGCTCAGGTCATGATCTCAGGGTCCCGGGATCCAGCCCCGCATCGGGCTCTCTGCTCAAGGGGCAGCCTTCTTTCCCCTCTTTCATTCTGCCTGCCTCTCTGCCTACTTGTGATCTCTGTCTGTCAAATAAATAAATAAAATCTTTTAAAAATAAATAAATAAATAAATAGGTAGGTTCAAATGTACATACAATATCAATCCCAGTTAGTGATTCTGACTTTAGTAGGACTTATAGAATGATCATTATTAGCTGTAACAGCTTCTGTGTGGTCTCAACTAATAACTAAAAACCCAGATCTAAGGAAACAGGTTGCAGGATATTCCTTGTAATTTTATGTCCACACCAACTTGGGCTCGGTGTGAAGGTGATATTGACGTTGTCCTCAGGTGAAGCTGTCCAAGGCCTCATCCAGTGTAACCCACCATTGTCCTAATCAGACCTGGCTGAATCCCAAGGCCCTCCTTTAAACAGGTTCTAGTGAACCAGCAGTCAGTAGTCCCTGCTTTCTGATGGCTTCCTGGAGTCCAGAATACCCACAAAGCCCAACATGGGAGGTTTGCAATGGCTGTAATCATGCTCCCCTTTGTTTACAATGGACATTTAAAGTGGAGCCAATGCTGTGTAAGTAGTGATAGAGTCATGCAAAGCCAAGTCTTGTCTGAAATCAGCCTTGACGTGACCTTATGCTTTATTTTCCCACAGGCTCCGTCCCTGCAGAATGAAACTACAACATCTGAAAGAAGGAATGCTTGGCCATTAAGGCCATGTTTGAAACTTGGCTCCAATACCTGGAGAAGCCAGGCATCCACTCATGGCCTGCACCAATCATCACAACTGGGAGGTCCTCTGGATGATCCGTAACCTCAGCCAGCACCACAGCTACTGATCTCTTTCCCACCTACTGACTTCAGGACCCAGTAGTTCCTGAATACCCAAAACTGGTGAGCTGATGTACTATATTCTGTGTTAAAAATTCTTATTCTGTTCAAGGAAGTCAAAACTCACCAGATCGTGACACCCAAAAATCTTTGTTGTAATCCACTTAGAGAAGAGCAACAACAGGACTGCCATTTTCAACCAAAGGTGATGGGTCTCACCCAAGCCAGCCCATTAGCCTTGGAGGGGTACTTCTATGCAGTGGACTTCTTGCCTATGTGTCCTGGCCAGGAGCACTCACGCTGAGGTCCAAGTCTGTACCATAGCAGCTTTGTCCTCCAGCTTCTGCCTGTTTCAGACACACTCCAATCTCAGCTGTGGGTCTTGGGACTTCTGATGGCCAGGTGTTCAGGAAGACATGGAGGACTAAGGAGGATGTGCCTTGGCAGAATTGAAGCAGAAAAAGACACAGGCCTCTTCCAACCCTACTGAAAAACTGGTGATTGGGATGAATCGTCTTTGGGGAATTTTCTCACAGAGCTCTCTCCATAGTACTAAAACTTTGTCTTCACATTTGCCCAAATGATCCACTTTTCTCTATGCCAGGGACATTACCTTCACCCCCAGTGGCCATCAGATATCTGCATTCTGCATGGATCCCTGGCTATTGTAGAGCCTCCCATTTGAATCCACATCTAATAGATTTGTCATTGTAGATAAAGACCTCGGATCATGAGATTACACTCTGGAATAGCAGTGCCTGTGTACACTCCCCACCACCAAAATAACTGAGTATTCTCTATACCCAGTTCCATATTCATCTATAATACCTCTTCCATGCAAATCACTCTCTTACAAGTAAAACGTGGAAGCACCCCATAGAACATCCCAATCCCTCTTGAATTTGACCAGTTTTTATTGAGGACCTATCATGTGCCCAGCACTGTATTAGATTCTGAGACAACGACAATGGGTGAGTCATAGTGCTTGCCCCTAAGAAGTGCACATTCCAGTGAGGATGTCAGACAACTAAACAGCACGGTGAGTGCTAGAGCATTGTAATGATGGCCGTGAGAATTCCCTCATCTCTGTTTTTTGACCACCCAAGGAGCTCCTAGTTGCCCAGGCTGACTCACAGATGATCTTCTAATATGCCAAAGCAACCCACAAGATTCAAGCCAACAAGCGGTGTCCCCAAGGGACCCCCTGCAAGTGGCGATCCTATGGATTCTGGTTACTAATGTATTATTTCTAAACCATCTGGCTTTTAAACAAGGTAGATGCTCACTTACTAAGCGCCTTCCCATCATGTCATCAAACTGCTAGCCATCAGATTGTAGTTCCTCATAGGTGGAAGCAGTCTGTAAAGCTGGAAAATGTGGCTTCAAGTTTGGGTCCTGGCACTTATTATGACTGCAGGCAAATCACGTAAACTCTTTGGTCTTTGGTGTCTTTCTTTGCAAAATGGGAATAAAAACATTATATACTAGACCTACCTCACAGGGTTGTTGTGAGAATCAAGTGAAAATGTATATGAAAGCACTTTGTAAACTTTGTTATTTTTGATGACCCCATTTCTCATGGGTTCTTCCTTCTCCCTACCAAATACAATACTATAACTTACCAGAAGGATGTACTATGACACCAGCCCCCCAGGCAAGTGAATGACACAAAGAAGATGAAGTATAGGCCCTCCTGGATATCTGGTTTCAGTATGAGAATTCTGATACCTCACAAGATGACAAGTAGAGAAGTCACAGGACCAAAGCCAGGGCCCTATAGCCGTATAGACATTCCACTATTACCACTTCACTGGAGCCAGACACCAGTCAGCCCTCTCTTCATGGAAGGCTTTCCCGAGAACCTATTGTAGAGAACCTACTCTTGGCCCCAGTGAACTAACCAGACAACTATAATTCAGGGAATCACGTGGGCTCTAGCTGCCAAAGGAATCACCAGCCACTACAGTGGGGAACATACCTCCCAAGATAGAGCAAGAAGACTTGGTGAAAGGAGACACTGACTCAATTAAACAAAATACAAGCCATCCTTACTACCTGACCTACACTATCTGGGCTGGCGAGAGAAAGTCCTAGACATTCATTTAAAGCAAAGATTTGGTGACACATTTCTTCTCTAAGCACAGTTTTTCCCTCAAGCCAACCTGGCTCTTGGCTTTCTGATTTTGACTTGTCTGTTCCCCGTCTAACAGACATGTGCTAAGAGGTACTCAGGGGCTTGCAAGTCTTATACGGTACACACACACACACACACACACCCTAGTGAGGAATCCCACACAGTTTCCTATGCAAGCCCCATAGCCAAGCCCTAACCAGACCTACTTCTGGTGAGTCAAAATGGATTCTGGGCTGGCTAATCTAATTTGAGTTCAGTCTCACTGGAACAGTCTAACCCAAGTTGGAATGCTGACTATATTTCAGTCCTGGGTTGCAGTTTAAATAGAGTACCTATGGAGCCATTGATACCCAGAAATCCTTTAAGGAAAAAAATTGATTTTTGCCTTCTACTTCAAATACACCACTTGCTCCAACACTAAGAACATATTAGGATGTACCTCCAGGAATAGCATGAAGTTTCTGTAATAGATCTCCTGAGTGAAGAGAATGATGATTATGTACCCAAAGATCAGACAGGACTGGCATCCCACAAGCTCTGGAGTAAGCTCATAAGCCTAAAATACAAAATTTCAGCCATAATCCAGTCTTCAGTTTTCTGGAAAAAGGAAAGAGGAAACAAAAGGAAAACAAAAACATTGATTTAATGTTTATATCAGTTTTCAAAATGTTTTTAGATATAATGAAAAATAATTCACAATATCCTCTTTGCTGTATGTCAGAACAGCTGATCTAATATAACAACTCAGTGAGCTGAGAAGTTCCCAAATCTTTTCTATAATATTAAATTTTCATTTTCAATATTTTAATTTAAAAAAAAATTAAAACAGTGTCTTAGAGTTTACAATCACGACTTGTTGTGGGAATGGAGCCAGAGAGACTCAGAGCACCAGCCACCCAAGGTCGGAGGCACTGAGCCAAAGGACCCAGCAACGAGAGGCCCAAGCCAAGAAGAAAAGCTGTTGCTGAAATGACAGACCAAGCATATGAAATAAGATGATCTCCAGGTCATGGTAGTTGAGAAAGAAGAATAGACAGATCCAAATTGGGAAGCAGATTAAGATGTTGGAGTAAGTATCGGGACGAATACAGCCGGGCAGGAGAAGGAGGCACCTCGGCCACATGTTGTCTGTCTTACAGCAGCTTTTCCTGTGAGACCCAATATTATAGCCTAGTTTTTCAGTATCGCTGATGTCACTTGCAGAACCAGCCCAAAATAGAATGCTTTCCTTACCAACAGACATAGCTTTTGCTGTCTTGGTTGATAGAATTTTCTTTTTCAGAGATTTTTTTTTCATAAATCTTTGATAATTGATTTTATCAATTAAAAAATAAATAATAACTCAATAAATAATTTCCCTGGTGGAATTCCAATTCCTTCTTTGTTGATTACAAGTTTAATTAACAGTTTGCCTGCCCTTGCATGGCCAAGGCTTTCCAAGAGGGAAAGAACGTTCTAACATTGATTACCTGTAAGTGAACTGGAAACAATTACAGTGAAACACCAGGCAAGGGTAGACAAAGGGATGTCTGATAGCAACACATAGCTTAACCTTAATCTGCAAATTGTACCTCTCTCTCAAAAGTCACAGGTGATCGACTCTCCCACTGCCTCATCAGGACACAGAAACTGCCAAGAGAAAGACAGAGAGACAGACAGGATAGAAAAGAATCATGCAGACAGCATTTTGCAGAAGGAGGTAGCTGGATGCAGAGACCAGCCACTCCCCACGCCTGGCAAGAGTGCCAGGTTTTTCATAGAAATCACATTAGAAGTTGCAGCAGTACGTGGAACCAAGCCAGTAGACAACAACAGTGGGGAGAGTGGGACCGATTCTGTAATTAAAGACCGAACCCAGCACACTTCCAAGTAGATGAAGAGCTCTGTACTGTTGGCAACAAGGAACTGATTTTGTTTAAGTGAATATTCTTACTGAACCTGGTAAATCACGAATAAGTATGGAAATAAAGGAAATCGGTGGATTACAGCCGTTGGGTTAAGAATAATGAAGATAATCTGAATGGTACCAGGAGAAAGAGATCCACAAACTCCCTAACAGGAGACACTGGAAGTTGCTAACAGAGGAGCATGGTTGTGTCCTTTCCGAAATGCTGTGTATACAGTTATGCCTAACCTGATTGCCTAGTAAATTGCAAATGGTTCTTATCTTTTGTGTGAGTTCAATTCTTCTATATTGAGTCTTTTCATGGTATTTATAAAGTCCAGAATTTATTAAGAACTTTCAGAGTTAACAGAGGACTTGTTACTGTATGACGCAGACACTGATAATTGCCAGCAGTATTCTAGAATGACCCAGCCAAATAAGCATCAATTCTTTACTTAATAAAATCTATTTTAAACTGAATAGGTATAAAGTACATCAGGAAAACATAACAACTTCTATTACAGCAGCCCCTAGTGTAAATACAATCCCAAATTTCCTCTCTTCCACTCACCCACAAACAAAACTAAATTTCTGTGAGCTGAAAGTCTACACAGAGAGTATTACATTTTCACTAGACATAAAATGTGGCAGTAACTAAACCACTCTTTGAAGGAACTAATAAAACAAAGTTAAACTGCTTTTAAGTATTCTCTCTTCTCACGTATGTTGATTGAGGACCATTCATGTTCCAGATGCTGTGTTAAGCAATGTATCTAACATTGTTGGCAAAATCATGGAGTCCGCACTCTGGGGTCAGAGAATGATATTAAATAAATAATCATACCAATGAATGTGTAATTGCCAACCGAGATTAATTCCCTAAGGAAAGGAACAAGATACCTTAAGAGTGTATCACAAAGAACCCTAACCTAGTTTGGAAGGCTTACTGAAAGAAATAAAAATCTCAAGCTAAAGTAAGAACATGAGTAGACGTTTGGGGAGGAGAAGAGGAGAGGTAGGAAGTAGAAAGCATTTCAGACTGAGGGACAGCAGTGAGTGGTCCTTCAGTGAGAAAAAGCTCATCTGAGAATCATGCCGATGACTGGGAGAACCAGCAGTGGGTCCACGGGACTGGAGCCCCGGAAACGAAGGTAAGAGGGGTAGGGGTTGAGTTATAAATGTGGGTGTTTATCAAAGGAGACAGTCTTCAAGGCCACACGAAGGAACTCAGTCTACAGCCTAACAGAATTCAAAAGTGTTGCAGGTTTTTCTGAGAGCCATACCTTGAAATTTTGTTTTGTGTTGTACATGGAGAGAATATTCAATATAGACACACTGAATAAATTCCAGAAGGTTTTTTGATCTCTCCACAAAAGATCCTAGAGAACTGTTATTACGTTATCCTAAATTGAATTATCAGAACCCATTACTCCAAAACTTCTGCGTCAGGAGGCATTCTGAGCTCTATGTTCCAGCGGTGCCAAGAGTATCCTCACTGCATCCCCTCCTGTGTGCAAGAAGGAATTCCAGCTTTTAAACCAATCCAAAAACTGTCCCCATTACCCGTAGTACAGATGAAAATATTTTGGAAGGTTTTATGACAGTAAGCGAAGGGATCATTAGTATTTACTGCTCGACAAGGGGCAAGGGTTCAACTTAGAATGTAAAGGGGAAATAAAGGAACTTTGGAAAGCCAGCGCCATGGCCAGCCACATGCACACCAATAGCAAAGTTAGGTTGCAATCTCTCCTCCTTGGACCCTTCCCTTGCCCCTCGCCTTCAGAGAGTCCCCTGGATGGGGATCTTGGCTCCCCCTGAAGACTAAGGTGCAGGCTTTCTCAGTTCTGCTAAATCAGTGCTCACTTGCCCATCTGCCTCCATTTTGTAAGAATTTGTTGCCATCTTTCATTTGTTATGGTCTCCTCAGCCATTCTCTTTGTTTTGTGGGTTTATGCCTTTTGTGTCCTTTTTTTAAAATTTGTCGTATTAATTATATTTGAGGAGGACATCTGTGTGTTTAATCTGAAATAATTAACTGGAATTTTCTTATTGTTTTAATTTGCGTTTCCTGGTTGAATATGTTTTTCATCTTTATGGACCATTTCTATTGCTCCTCCATGAACTACCTACTCTTATCTTTTGGCTGTTTTTCTTTCAGGAACTAGTCATTTTCTTATCAATTTTAATAGTTCCTCTTTATATTATGTCTGTTAACTTACTGTGTGTAAAATTTGTTGCAAATATTTTTTCCAGTTTGTCATTTACTTTTAACTTTTATGATTTTTGTACATGGAAAGGATTCTTTTAATTTTTATGTACTACAGTTTGTAAAACTTTCATTATTAAAAAGTATTATTAATTTTAAATTAATTGTTGAATTATTACATCTTTAGTGATTTTATGCATAGAAAGCCCTTACTTAGCCTGATGTCAGGAAGACACTTTTGTGTCTTTACATTGTCTATAGTTTCATGTTTTTATATTTAACTGTTAATTTATCTGGAATTTTTTTTTTCATGTAGGACAAGGAGAGATTTTAAAAAATAATTGAGAAATATAACATGTACACCATCAAATAAATGAAATGTACACCTGTAGTTAGGTACAATTTAACAAATAATTGAAAAGCAAATATTCATTCTACCGCATCCTGAATCCTTGTCTAAAAATTTACTTCTGGGAGAATCTGAACTAAAATCAGTCTTGTGGAAATGGTCTAGGAAGTGTAACTTGAGATGGATTTCTGGGATTGGGTCCCCCACTGGCCAGACAGTAACTAAGATAAGTGGGTTGTGATAACTCCTACCATGATTCAGGGTCACTATTACTAAGAGTCTCTTCCATCATGAATTAAGATGGCATGTGAGAGGAAGAGGATATATTAGGTTTATGTTATAGCTCTACCATTTGAGAGATATGACAGCAATGGTATTCATGAAAAACTGCAGATACAATAGGGCATTGTGCAGCACTGTAGATGTACCCCTGAAAGAAACTGAGGGGCTCAAGTCAGCCAACCACCAACTCAGGACACAACATAAAATACAGGAAAAGTCTACGACACCCACCTTAACTGCAACCAGAGGGCAGTCCAGGCTGAAAACCAGGTTTCATTGTGAGCATAGCAGAATCACACAGAAGGCTTCCTACATAGTACTGTGCTACAATGCCTCACAAGATAATACTGGTCTTCCTCCAAGATTTGGCCCACATTTCTCATAGTTTATAGGCATAAAGCTAGGGCCAAGTTTCAGCATGGGCCATTTGGGGAAGTACTGTTCTTTTTGGATGCAAAGAAACTAGTCCCCAAAAGTACTGCAGTACATAGGGGAACTTCCATAACTCAAGATTTAATACTCTACAAGTTCAGATATTATGCTGGGATGGGTTTCTTAAACTTGAGAGAAGCACTGACCCATAGTAAATGCAGTGAAAATGCCAGAAAACAGTTTTGTCAGTTTTAGAAGAGTATATGCTTGAATGGATTTTATGCTTAAGACTAGAGAAGTCGTTGGTTATGTTTCCCAGGAGAGCCCAAAAGATGCTCTTCACTAAATCAAAAACGAAAGTGCTAATGTGAGGACACTCGCGTGGTTGAGAAAATTCAGTGACTCTATCCTTTTTCTTTTTTTCTTTTTTTTTTTTAAATATTTATTTATTTATTTCACAGACAGAGATCACACGGAGGCAGAGAGGCAGGCAGAGAGAGAGGAGGAAGCAGGCTCCCTGCTGAGCAGAGTCCAATTCGGGGCTTGATCCCAGGACCCCGGGATCATGACCTGAGCAGAAGGCAGAGGCTTTAACCCACTGAGCCACCCAGGTGTCCCGACTCTATCCTTTTTAACTCAGGTGTATAGTCAGGAAAGCTGCCATGGTATGAGCTCATCGGAGTGAATGGAATGATGGGATTCTGGAATCACTATGTCAGAAAGCACAGCCAGAATGGAAATCAGGGATCCTGACAGGAATCTGTGGCAACAGCCAATAGACCACAGTATTTCCAATGGCACAATAAATGGGTAATGTGGTAACCTAAATAACCCTTCCACAATGATGTCCACACCCTAATCCCCTGGAACTTGTGAATAGGTTCCCTTACGTGGCAAAAGAGACTTGCAATGTGATGAAGGATCTTGAGATGGGACGATGATCCTAGATGATCTTGGTGTGCCCAGTATAATCACAAGAGTCCCTGTAAGGTAAAGGAGGCAGGAGGCACAGTCAGAGATGGGGATGTGACAACAGAGAGATATAAAGATGCTGTGTTGCTGGCTTCAAAGATGGAGAAAAACACCCTGAGCCAAGAGAGCAGCCTCTAGAAGCTGGAAAAGACAAGGAAACGCATTCTCCCTTGGAGGTTTAAGAAAGAACATGGCTTTACTGACCCCTTGATTCGGACCCAGTGAAATGGATTCCAAACCTTTAACCCTACGACTAAGGTATATACTTGTGTGGTTTAAAGTCATTGAGTTTGTAGAAATCCGTTGTGATGATTAATGTTATGTATGAACTCAGCTAGGCTATGGTACCCAGTTACTCAATCAAGCACTAACCTAGGTGTTGCTGTGAAGGTATTTTGTAGATGTGGTTAATACAGCTTACAATACTGTAAGTAAAAGATATTACCCTCAATAATATAGGTAGGCCTCAATCAAATAGTTGGAGGCCTTCCCATAGAAGAAAGCAATTCTGCCCAAAACCGGCAACATTAATTCCTGCCTGAGTTACCAGGCTGCTAGCCTGCTTTCAGAGTTCAAACTTGTCTGCCCCCACACGCCCATGAACCAATTCCTTAAAATACGTAAAAGTATATGTAGAATCTCCTTTCGATTCTGTTTCCATGGATACCTTGACCAAAACATTTGTTATAAATAATAGGAAATGCATACAAGTAGCCAACAAGGGTATTGTTTGATCTACATAAATAGAGAAGACCAAAAGTAGGTAGGTCAACCATTGATATTAGGTCTCGAAACAACATTTCACTAATCTTTTACTGGATTCTACACTTGAGCAAGTTTGGGCCAATCGATGGAAAGGGATCCTAGATGCCCCTGAGCACTCCTCCAATTCTTTTGCAAATGGACCAAACTAGTTATACCTGGGAAAGGAAAACACACAGAATATTAAAGGTTCTATTGGGTGGCACCTGGGTGGCTCAGTGGGGTTAAGTCTCTGCCTTCGGCTCAGATCACTATCTCAGGGTCCTGGGATCAAGCCCCACTTTGGGCTCTCTGCTCAGCAGGGAGCCTGCTTCCCCATCTCCCTCTCCGCCTGCCTCTCTGCCTACTTGTGATCTCTCTCTCTCGTCACATAAATTAAAAAAAAAAAAAAAAAACTTTAAAAAATAAAGGTTCTATTGGATACAGGTTGTGAGTTGATACTGAGACCAGGAGAACCAAAACCCATAGATGTTAGTTACAGTGACAGCATATGACATCCAGATGATAAATAGAATCCTGTCATACTTCATCCGACAGGAGACCAGTAGGTGCAAATACTGCGCTCATTTCTCCAGTCCCTAAGTGCATAGGTTAGATGAATATGATTAGCAGATGTCAGAAAGCTCACATTTGCCCTCTAAACCTTGGATTCAAAGCCATAGTGCCAGAAAAAGCCAAGTGAAAGTCTCTGAAAATGCACCCACTCCAAGATAGGAAATCAGAAAAATCCCACATTCTGAATGAACTATAGAAATTTAGTATCATGCTAAAGACTGCCGGAGGAGTCGTCTCCATCTATCAGTCTGACACAGATGAGAGTAGATGACTGCCATCCTAACCAGACTGCTGTCCTAACCAGATGGGAGTTCCAATCTCAGCGGCTGGTCTACTGCTGCACTTTTTATGTAGCTATTGATCTGCATTCATGATCTTAACCAAGGATGGTGTTAACATTCTAGTGATAAAGGAACCTGACCCTTTGCAGAACATCATAGTGATCCTTTTACTGATGACATCATTTAGTTGGACCTGGAAAGCAGAAAGCAGCTTTAAAAAAATGCCCTGTGAAAATGTTGAAAAACAAAAATAAAACTGGGGGCATCACGTTACCTGATTCCAAGCTTTACTACAAAGCTGTGATCACCAAGACAGCATGGTACTGGCATAAAAACAGACACATAGACCAGTGGAACAGAGTAGAGAGCCCAGATATGGACCCTCAACTCTATGGTCAAATGATCTTTGACAAAACAGGAAAAAATATACAGTGGAAAAAAGTCTCCTTAATAAATGGTGCTGGGAAAACTGGACAGCTATATGCAGAAGAATGAAACTCAACCATTCTCTTACACCATACACAAGGATAAACTCAAAATGGATAAAAGATCTCAACGTGAGACAGGAATCCATCAGAATCCTAGAGGAGATCATAGGCAGTAACCTCTTCGATATCAGCCATAGCAACTTCTTTCAAGATATGTCTCTGAAGGCAAAGGAAACAAAAGTGAAGATGAACTTTTGGGACTTCATCAAGATCAAAAGCTTCTGCACAGCAAAGGAAACAGTCAAAAAAACAAAGAGGCAACCCACGGAATGGGAGAAGATATTTGCAAATGACAGTACAGACAAAAGGTTGATATCCAGGATCTATAAAGAACTCCTCAAACTCAGGGGCGCCTGGGTGGCTCAGTGGGTTAAGCCGCTGCCTTCGGCTCAGGTCATGATCCCAGGTCCTGGGTTCGAGCCCCACATCGGGCTTTCTGCTCAGCAGGGAGCCTGCTTCCTCCTCTCTCTCTGCCTGCCTCTCTGCTTACTTGTGATTTCTCTCTGTCAAATAAATAAATAAAATCTTTAAAAAAAAAAAAAAAGAACTCCTCAAACTCAACACACACAAAACAGAAAATCATATCAAAAAATCGGCAGAAGATATGAACAGACACTTCTCCAATGAAGACATACAAATGGCTATCAGACACATGAAAAAATGTTCATCATCACTAGCCATCAGGGAGATTCAAATTAAAACCACATTGAGATACCACCTTACACCACTTAGAATGGCCAAAATTAGCAAGACAGGAAACAACATGTGTTGGAGAGGATGTGGAGAAAGGAGAAACCTCTTACACTGTTGGTGGGAATGCAAATTGGTGCAGCCACTTTGGAGAACAGTGTGGAGATTCCTCAAGAAATTAAAAATAGAGCTTCCCTGTGACCCTGCCATTGCACTACTGGGTATTTACCCCAAAGATACAGATGTAGTGAAAAGAAGGGCCATCTGTACCCCAATGTTTATAGCAGCAATGGCCACGGTTGCCAAACTGTAGAAAGAACCAAGATGCCCTTCAACGGACGAATGGATAAGGAAGATGTGGTCCATATACACTATGGAGTATTATGCCTCCATCAGAAAGGATGAATACCCAACTTTTGTAGCAACATGGACAGGACTGGAAGAGATTATGCTGAGTGAAATAAGTCAAGCAGAGAAAGTCAATTATCATATGGTTTCACTTATTTGTGGAACATAACAAATAGCATGGAGGACAAGGGGAGTTAGAGAGGAGAAGGGAGTTGAGGGAAATTGGAAGGGGAGGTGAACCATGAGAGACTGTGGTCTCTGAAAAACAATCTGAGGGTATTGAAGGGGCGGGGGGTGGGAGGTTGGGGGATCCAGGTGGTGGGTATTGGAGAGGGCATGGATTGCATGGAGCACTGGGTGTGGTGCAAAAAATAATGAATACTGTTATACTGAAAAATAAAAAAAAAAATTAAAAAAAATGCCCTGTGAGGCATATATGGCCCAGGAGGTGGGAGATAAACCCTACAAATATCTAAGATCCTCTAAACTAGTGATGATTTTAGAATTATATCCTTGCACCTTTTACCACTAGGAAAACCATAATGCCGGATAGTCCTCTTTGGATTTTGGAGAAAGCACATGCCATTTTTAGGAACATAGCTCTGACTTACCAGCTGACTCACACAGCAGCAAGTTTTGAGTGGGGCTTTGTAGCAGATTTAAGCTGTGGAATAAGCATCCTTGTCCCTTAGATTATATGATTCAGCAGACCCCACGGTGCTAGAGGTATTTGTGGAACACAAGATTGCCATTTAGAATCTTTTGCAAGCCCAATTAGAAGAGTCCCACACAGACCCCCCCTAAGGCTTGATGCAAGGCTCTGCCCTCTGTAGCAGAAAACTATTTGCCATAGAAGCCAGTCCTGGCATGTTACTGGACTTTAGTAAAGACCAGATTCTCAGCCAAGGGATAGTAAGTAACTCCACAGCTGGAGCTACTCACCTTGATCTGAACATCACATCAAGTCACAAGTTGGGTGGGAGGGAGGGGATTCACAATAGTAAGCCATCATGTTGTCCAGATGGTACATTTTGGGTCAGACCCAATCAGGTCCAGAGAGTATAAGTAACTTATATAAACATATGACCCAGGCCCTTATATTACTTAGCTACACCAGTACCTCACCTTTAGTGAGCTAACAGAGAATGAAAAACTGAGGCCTGATTTATGGATGAGGTGACTTGATATGTTTGCAAGCTGACAATGGGCCACTGTTGCACTACAGCCGATCTCAGAGAAGGCTCTGAAAGATAGTGTTGGGGGGAAATCTTGTGTGGCTCACTTGACCACTAGCTTTCTATGAAGAAAGAAATGGTGTAGAGCACAAATACACATTGATTCCTGGGCAGTGTCTGGTTAATCAGGGGCCTGTAGGGAGTAACATTGGAAGAGTAGAAACAAGGGGAAGACATGAGGAAGACAGACGTGAGCAGAGACATGAGAAAGAATCATGTAGGCCGACAGGTTGCAGTGAGGACAAAATGTCCAGATCTTTATTTCCCATCCCAAAGCCCATCACAGGCCATCTACCACAGAGGAAGCACTGAAAAACCAGGTGACAAGAATGACTCATCCACTGGAAATCAGCCAGCTTCCCTCCTCAGCTGCCGCAATGCTTGCACAATGGGCCCTTGAGCAGAATAGCCCCACCAACAGGAGTGGAGGGTGATAGAGGAGAGATAAACATAAAATAAACAATCACACAAATAATCATCTGATAATGAATTTTTTTAAGATTATTTATTCATGAGAGAGCATGAGCCGGTGAGGTGGGCAGGGGAGGGGCAGAGGCAGAGGGAGAAGCAGACTGCCCACTGAGTAGGGAGCCCTACTCAGAACTTGATACCAGGACCCCAGGATCATGACCTGAGCCAAAGGCAGACACCCAACCAACTGAGCCACCCAGGTGCCCCCAAAAATGATTTTCAATACTAAAGTGAACAGATATAATGTACCATAAAAGTGTAAAATGGGGAATTCTGGGAGGCCAGGAAATGCTTCCCTGAGAAAGTAGGAGCTGAAAGTGGAATGGGAAGTAGGCAGACGAAGAGGCACCGGGAAAGGAAGAGCATAGCAGACAACGTGTGTGAAGGCAGACATGGGAAAATGTCTGACACTTAAGAGCAAAGAAAAAACCTATGTGGGTAGAGCACCACAGAGGACCGGGATAGGTGAAGCAGGAGTGATAGGGAGGGACCAGAGAGAGTGGGACTTTGCGGACTCTGCTCAAAGATCCTTTTTGCTGTTGCTATTACAATAGTTTGTGTGTCCTTTCCCCTTCCTTAGCAGGTTCCTATTCAACTTTCAGGCCTTACTTCCTTAGGAAACATTCTCCGATCCCCCAAATTAGTAGTGGTTGTTGATGCTTATGCTTACATTAAGAGCAGTAAAAATCACTGAAAAAGAGCCAGACTTGAGGGAAGACATTATTCATTTGCATGTCGATGGCAGACAGAGAGTAAGGGGAACTGAGAGCATAGGACCAAGCCAATCAGGGAAGAAAACCTCTTCAAAAGAAGTTAAGAAAGAACAATCTGAGAAGTGGGGAGAAACAAAGGAGAAGAATATGCCGTCCCCAAATCAAGAGAAAAGAAAGTTTTGAAAAAGATATTTTTGATTGTGTTGAAAGTTGAAGAGGAGGTCAATTAAGATATGACTAAGGAAAATGTCCGTTTGACCTAGCAATTGGAGTATTTATGCCTACAGAAACTAGAAATGCCCAAATCAAGGCTTGCTTTATTGTTTTATGGATTATCTAGACTTAAGAAAGTAATAGTGAAATGTTAATAATGAAGATTAAACTTAAAGGTTTGTCAGTGTTTGTAGCCATTACATTATGAATTATACCAAAAAAAAAAGGGTACATATTCTTACAATATTGGGAAATTATTATTATTATGTTCAACAAAAAAGTTGTTCACATCATTAACTCTCAAGTGTTTCCAACACACATCCTCGTTGTTTTTTCACTTTCATCTTATTCATTAAGAGTAATTGAAAAACATCAATCAACATTCAAGTGGGTCCTCTATGTTTTCATCAAATCCATTGATTAGTTATGGATACCAAAAAAGGCAAAAATCAATGAAAGCATTCTATGAGAGCGTCAGCAGCTATAGAGTATTTGCAATAAAGAATATTGAACATTTTATTATTATTTATAAACTGTGTTACACATTCTTTATATCAATAAATTTTACAACAAACTTATATAGGTATACAATACATACTTGCATTTTTTTCAGTTGTTACACACTTACCAGCATACAACTGTCCTTAACCATCTCAGTAATCATTATAAAGCAATGCTCAAGATATACTCATATAAATGAAGAACAAACTCACAAATATGACTGAAATAAAGAGAGATCTCATAAAAATGTGAGAAAAAGCAAATTACCTATCATAATATGGTTTCTGTGGAAAGTCTAAAAGGTTGACAATGGTTGACAATGGTCAACATTGTCACATTATAAATGGTCACAAACACAGTCTTTAAACACATGCCATTTGAAATTGCCTCAGTAGCAGAAAGTATATAATTTCTCTTCACTTGTAATTTGTTCGGTTTGTTCAGTGACTCTAACCTTCACATGCAATTTCTCGAGCAGTCTGCAGGATTTTTCTCCCTTTACCAAAATACCTCCGCACTCTTAGTTCAATAAAGAGGAATCAAATTTTGCAGAAGAAAACAAAGAAATTAACATGAAACAAAGGTATTGGTGGTTTTAACACACATTCACAGATTCCTTGATTCTTTTCCCTTCCATTCGAGACTTAATTGCTCTCTCATTAAGTGTGGTCTTGGCTTGGCAACTCACCTCTAATAACTAGAATATGGTAGAAATGACACAGCATGCTTTTGGGATGTAGATGCAAAATATAGTGCCACTTGTATCTCTCTCCCTTCAGTCACTTCCTCTAGCATACGGCAGTTGCTAAATAGATAAGCACTTTTAGGGATTCTTTGAGGACACTCAAACAGACCTATGGAGAAATCCACATGGTGAGAAACAGGCTACCTACCAACAGCCAGGGCTAACTTTCCAGCCGTGTCAATGAGTCATGTGGATCCTCCAGTCCCAGTCAAGCCTTCAGACTACAGCCTGAGCTGATATCTTGACTAAAACCTCATGAAAGACCTTGAGCCAGAACCTCTTAGCTAAGCAGCATCAGAATCTCTTACCCACTGACCGTGATATAATAAATGTTTGTTGTTCAATCATTAAGTTTGGGGGAACTTATAACGCAGCAATAGAAAACAAATACAGATATTGTACAATTGTGAAGGAGTTGACCATTCTTGGTGGTCAATGACCCTTGGGTATATTTAGGCACATTATATAATGAGGCAATTTGGAACTTCTCCAACAAGCTACCAGTGAAGTGACCCAAAGACATGAGCTTTCACCTCCTTGCTGAAGGACAAATGGTGGACCTAGAGACAACAAGGAAGAATTCCTGGAGGAGGTGGCATTTGATCTAGACTTTGAATCTTGGGTTACACTTTAGTAAGTAGGACTGAATAATGGGTGTCTGGGGATTATTGCATTTGTGGTGACAGAAATTACAATACATGTTCTCAGAAATATAAAGTAGCCTAATACAACATAGGAAAACTTCTAGAAAAATAGTTCTCAAGACAGGACATGTCTAAGAATCCCTAAAAGTGCTTATCTATTTACAAGTTCTGGGCCCCCTTGACAAAAGTGATTTAGTATTTTAATAAATACCCCAAGTGATTCTCATGCAGGCAGATAATCTTTAAAATATAGTTCAAGAAACACTGTGCAAAAGGAAGAAGGAACTCTCAGTCTAGAAACATAGGTTAGGACCAGATAATAGGGATTTTACAGCTGAACTAAGCCATGTGGCTGTTATGTAATAAATAGTGAGAAGCCACTGGAATTTTTACAAAGTCTTTATTGTAAACATTTCCAGTGCAAATAGAGCAGCTAGTCTCATGAATCTTTACATTACCCAAAGCCAGCAATTGTTAAGATTTTTCTATGTTCACTTCATTATTCCTTTTTCATATTGTTGATATGATGATGAAATACTTTAAAGGAAATCATAGGCCTCATGCTATTTCACCCCTGCGAACCTCTGTGTGTGGCTCTGAAGGCATAGACAGCTTCTTAGAAAACGACACTGCCTTTGTCGTAACTGGGGAAAAGCAACAATAACTCATTGGTATCACATAATACTGAATTCAAATTCACATCTCATCAATCGTCTTTAAAAAAAAAAGTCCTTTTAATGTTGAATCTGAATCCAAACGAGATCCACACGTTGCTTTTGGTACTATATTGTAAGACTAGCTTTTTTTTTTTTAACTTTTTTTTTTAAGATTTTATTTATTTATTTGACAGACAGAGATCACAAGTAGGCAGAGAGGAAGGAAGAGAGAGAGAGAAGAAAGCAGGCTCCCCACGGAGCAAAGAGCCCCATGCGGGACTCCATCCCAGGACCCTAAGATCATGACCTGAACCGAAGGCAGAGGCTTAACCCACTCAGCCACCCAGGCACACTCATAAGACTATCTTAATGAAGAGCAATCCTTCTTCACCTTCCTCCTTCCTTCTTCATGTCACGCACTTGTTGAAATTGAACATTTGTTCTATAGAATGTTAAATGATGAGGGTTTGGCTTTTTGCATTCTTGTGATGTCATTTAACTTGATATAGTATCCCCCCATTTCCCGTAAGTAGGAGGTTGTACTGAAGCTTTACTTAAATTCAGATTTTTTTTCTTTTATAAACAATACTTCATAGGGGTCTGTGTACTTAGTAATTCATGAAGAAACCCGGAAGCACATAATATCAGCATCTTCTACTCTAAAAGATGTTACTAGAATGATGACTAGGGTTCATATTGACAAATGGACTCCTCTCTTGTAAAATTCCCCAACAGACTTTGATCTAATTGCTCCTTCATTGTAAATGATTGCCTAAATAGAAATTTTTATTAGGGGGTTCAAATAATTGTTTTTTTTTTTAATTTTCTATTTTTCTATTTTATCAGATAGAAATATTCTGAAAAGAAATTTTCCTGATGAACTAAAGTAAGACTCTTTGATTATTCTGAAATACCATTCATAACAGAATGATTGGATAAATGTGTAATTCTTTCCCAAAATTGCCAATTATTATTAAGGTAAAGCTACAACCAATGGTGAAAACAATCCATTTGGGTGGGGGTGTTTGTTTGTTTCTTTTGTTTGTTTGTAACCTGATCTGAACACTGCCTAGGAGAATTCATCATGACCAGAAAATTTTTATTTTAAATACCCTGTAAGAGAATGCATTTCAAGTTAATATTCAATTTTTGGCACCTCTTGAAAAATAGTCTTTGAGTTCTTGTGAATGGAATGGTCATTAAAACCTAAGAATTTTCAAGCCCATTAGATACATACTGGGCTGTGGGTAGGCAGAGCACAGTTTAACTTAAAACATCAGCAGTAACTATAGGCCTCAATGCACTGCGGTATAATGCTTGGATTGAGATGAATTAGTAACTCCAGACAAGAACAAAGTAAATAGGCCTACTAGTTTGAAGGGTTTTTTTTCTTTTTTTTTTTTACTTTTCTTTAGAGACAATCTCAAACTTACAAGAAATTGCAACCACAGTACAAAAAAGCTTTTTATTAAACTATTGGAGAGTAAGCTGTTCCATTACCCCCAAATATTTTAGTGAGTATTCCCTAAAAAGGAGAACCTTCTCTTCTTTTACAGAACCATAACAAAACCATCAAAAATCAGGAAATTAACTTTGCTACCATCTATTTTTCACACACCATCCAAATTTTCTCAATTTTCCCAACGATGTTCTTTATTAGAAAACGAGACAACATAGAATCAGGCATCAGATTTATTATCATGTCTTTTTATCTTCCTCTAGTCTGGAATAGATCCTGGGGCATTTTGCCTTTCGTGATCTTGATACCTTCAAAATTTATAGGCAGGTTATTTTCTAGAAGTTCTTTCAGTTTGGGTTGTTTGGTATTCTACCTCTCTCTCTCTGTCTCTCTCTCTGTCTCTCTCTTTCTTTTTAAAGATTTTATTTATTTGACAGAGTGAGATCATAAGTAGGCAGAGAGGCAGGCAGAGAGAGGGGGAAGCAGGCTCACTGCTGAGCAGAGAACCCAACGTGGGGCTCGATCCCAGGACCCTGAGATCATGACCTGAGCTGAAAGCAGAGGCTTAACCCACTGAGCCACCCAGGCATCTCTCTCTGTCTCTTTTTTTAAAGATTTATTTATTTGGGGGTGGGAGGAGGGCAGAGAGAGAGGAAGAAGGATCCTCAATACACTTCACACTGAGTGTGGCACCATCTTGAAGCTCAATCCCAGGGCCCCAGGATCATGACCTGAGCTGAAATCAAGAGTCTGGAAGCTCAACCGACTGAGCCACACAGGTGCCCTATCATGTTGTCTCTTGATTGGATTCAGGATATGTGTTTTTGACATGAATATCATGGAAGTAATGTTGAGTTTTCTGCATCATAACAAATAGCACATAAATTTGATTTATCCCATTGATGGTGGTCTTAACTTTGATCACTTAATTAAGCTGGTGTCTGCCATAGTTCTCCATGGCAGTAGAGTCTATCTTTTTTCATTTGTAATCAACACATATCTTGTGACTAGGTATTCATCAAACCTTCAATGCCTTCATTTATTCTATTAGTAAGGACTCATAGATACCTTTATTTCTCGGTGTTAGCTAATCTGTTACTATCATTACATATGTTGATACTCAAATTGTCCTATATTTTATCAGTAGAGGCCTCTTTAAGCAGGCTTCTGCAGTCTTTTGACATGTCCCCATTACACTTTGAGCACTTCCTTATTTCTGACACAATATGTTCTATGTTTATCTTGTATCTTTTCTGCCCATTCTTGGAATCAGCCCATTTCCCCAAGAACACTGGTTCTTTTTAGTGGACAATTTTATTTAAAAACTAAAATCTGAGAACTAGATATGCTCATTGCTGATCCAAGGCCCTGAGAACAAAAAGAACTAGAGAATATGTATGTAAACACACACCTCAGATTCCTATCTGTTGATTTCTGTCATCTAATTACATATATTAAAGACAATAAATTGATATCAAAATCTCCAATTTGAATCCAACACCACAGTTTTCTCCATTTCAATATTTGTAACTCCTTTCTATGACAATGAGAAAACTTATTCTGATTGTTCCCAAATACTTACTTTTTTCATTAATCCTTCCTTATGTCACTAATCCGGCCGTCCATGGACACACAAACACCACCATCCAGCCCCTACATACACTTGCCTTACTTGATGATTGACATCGTATGTGACAAACCCACTATAGGGGCATCCTGCTCACACTACTCAGGCTCCAACCCCAACCCGCACACCCACCCCCAGCCCTGGGCCCTGTGTTCCCCTTCCCAGCTCAGATGCCTAGCTTCCTCAGCCCCACCTAATGGAAGAGAAAGGAAGGCAAGGAAAGGCAAAGAAAATAGCTTCCCGTTTACTCCAAACACAAAAGAATGTATTTCACTACAACGTATTTAAAAAATCTTACAGCCTCTCACATTGTTGGGCCACTCTAATTTACTCAAACATTGAGGCTTGCTTCCAAGAAGCACTAAGGCTAATCATTATGTACAAAGCTAGCAAATTAGGATCAATATCCTATGTCTCTGATAAATACTTGTCTACAGCCCATAATACTGTTTAAACGCAGAGGGGAATGAATATTTGGTGGTTATGCAGTCAAATCTAAAGGCAAGCAAAACGTTTGGACGATGCAAGTCCAGGGAAAATTGGGCCATCCTGCATATTTGGTAGTGACATTATGTGGAAGGAGTAACTTTCAGCTGATATAGTTGGGACCTGTAAGGAATAAAATGCAATATAAACAACTGATCCTGCCAGGCTCTAATCACTTACAATGCCATACCTGTATAGAAAATGGTTCGTCATTTTCCCCGAAAGTTGTAATTTGGCACCCACAGCTATTTGCAACTATTTTTTTTGAAGTACCACATTTTATTTGTTTTTATTTTTTTTTAAGATTTTATTTATTGATTTGACAGAAATCACAAGTAGGCAGAGGCAGGCAGAGAGAGAAAGGAGGAGGCAGGCTCCCTGCTGAGCAGAGAGCCTGATGCGGGGCTCCATCCCAGGACCCTGAGATCATGACCTGAGCCGAGCGCCCCTGAAGAACCACATTCTAGATGGCAGTACAATTTATAGAAAAAGCATCATTGGTTGATCCCCATAGTACTCAGTACAATCACCAAAAAATTGGAGAATTTTCTCCCAAAAAAGATGCTAGATGACTTTCCCTTTACACATTTTCTTTATTCTCAGCAGTTGTTTTCAGATTAAGTTTGGGTTTTTCTGTTTTTGCTTTTGTTTCTGCATGTCTTATTGAACATACTTATTTCAGCAGAATCTAAACATTTACATAAGAATCCAGCTCTGATCCTTCTGCCTCTTAAGGTCTGAAGGCCAAAAACTGTCCCTAAATACCAGAAAACAAGGCTGAAGGAAAAACAGAATTAGCACTCTATTCTACCCTTCAGTACCTTTATGGAGATGGACATAGATGTAGCTAATCTCCACAAAGCTATACAAGAATATAGTATGTAGTATATAGCATAGGAAATGTAGGTACAATACAGTATGTATGGGCATATTTAAATATAATACAGGGGCACCTGGGTGGCTCAGTGGGTTAAGCCTCTGCCTTGGGCTCAGGTTAGGTCATGATCTCAGGGTCCTGGGATTGAGCCCCACATCGGGCTCTCTGCTCAGCAGGGAGACTGCTCCCCGACCCCTGCCTGCCTCTCTGCCTGCTTGTGATCGCTCTCTCTGTCAAATAAATAAATAAAATCTTTTTAAAAATAAGTAAATAAATAAATATAATACAGTGTGTATATGTATGTATTATACATATATATGTATATTATATACATATACAGTGTATATATACACTGTATATACATTATATTATTGCATATATACACTGCATTATGTGTATATATACATATATATGTGTATATATACATATGCACACTAATCCAGTCCAGTCCCAGAAATAATTCTGTGGAAGGAGTTCTAAATCGCACGTTAGATCAAGTCCCTGTGATTACTAGCAAGAACAACTTTCAGTCATTTCTGTGCCGTGAAAAACCAGCTTCCAGTGAGCTTTCTTTTCTGGCTTTTCTTTTCACCATCTCTTCTAGAGGAAGAAACTCCTTTCCACCGCTAAAGTAGAAAGCAGCACTGGCACCCGCCGGCTGCGTCCCAGTCCTGCGCCTCGCGAGGTGTGGCGTCGTGAGACACCGACACCAGCAGGGGCGGTCCCCGGGGCTAAGGGGCGGGAGCAAGGAGCTCACCTGAGCTACAGCGTCCCAGCTTCGCCCGGGACCTCCCGGGGTTTGGCTCTGTGGCTGGCGGTGGTGGTTGTGCCGTTGGGAATAGGGGATGCTGGGGGAGAGCACCCACAACTAAGCGGAGGGGGGTGTGTAGTGTGTTAGGCTGTGGTTTTCTGGGTGTTTGCGGGAGAAGCCACGCGCCGTATTAAACCCAGGGCTCCCGAAGCAGAAGGGTTGGTAACTCTGGGATTCTGTACCTTGAAAAGGTTCAGAATTGCCGGGGACGCAGCCGTCTTTCATTTTTCTTTGGGCACTTTTCCCTGGCTCCTCATTTCGTAAGGAGTCCGACTGTGGGTGTTGAAACTGTAAAATATCCCTGCCCTACAGCCACTCAGCAGAGTTTCCAGCAGATTACAGTCCTACTTGGCCGGGTTGCTGTGAAAAGGGCACTGAGAGGACTGGGGAATATGAAACTTAGTGCATTCTGTCATTGTACCACAGCTTTACCAGGTTAGCTGAAGTTGATCTGGAGAGAGAGTTGAAAATTAAGAAGTGTATTCTGAGAGTTATGGGGGTTTTGTTGGTTTGTTTTTTGTGTTGTGTTTTTTTTTTCCATTCTGACTTTGATTTTTAGTGGGTCTCACTTAGCAATTATATATCTATGCAATTATATCAATGAACATGTATTATGAACGACTTATATATACATACATGGATGATATACATGAGATACTTTACACATTTGGGCACAAACGGTGGGAGCTGCGATCCTAGTCTGGAGGTCCCAAAGGGCAGACGGGCTTCTCCCCGGACGGGAGTGCCCTCCCAGCGCCAGGCGCGCCCAGCCTCTCTCAGGTTCCAGCCAAGAGAGCGCTTCGCACCGCTCAAGCACCCACGCCTCTGGCGCGGTGACACAACACAGGAGTCGAATTACAACCCTCAATTAACATATGAATTTGACTAACTTAAGAGCGGGTAGAAGAAAGGAGGGAGGAGGGCGGACATTGAGCAGGCTCCTGAGTCTTGAGTAGGCAGGAACTTTTCTCCGGGTGTAAAAACTCTTTGATTGGCTGCTCGCACGCGCCTGCCGGCGCCCTCCATTGGCTGAGCAGACACGCGACCGGCGCGAGGAGGGGGCTGGGAGAGGAGCGGGGGGTGGGGGGGTGACACACTGGCGCGTGCCGCTTTTTAAAGGGGCGCAGCGCCTTCAGCAACCGGAGAAGCTTCGTTGCACGCGACCTGGTGTGTGATCTCCGTGTGGGTGGGGGAGGGTCGAGGAGAAAAAAAAAATAAGACATTGCTGTAGGGACCCAGGAAGGGTTTTTGTTGTAGTTGACCTGGTTTGCCAGTGCCTCCTCCGTCCCCGTGCCTCCAAGCCTCTGAAGTGCAATGTCCCGCCTGCTGCACGCAGAGGAGTGGGCTGAAGTAAAGGAGTTGGGGGACCACCATCGCCATCCCCAGCCTCACCACCTGCCGCAGCCGCCGCCGCCACAGCCACCTGCGACCCTGCAGACGAGAGAGCATCCCGTCTACCCGGCGGAGCTGTCCCTCCTGGACAGCACCGACCCACGCGCCTGGCTGGCTCCTACTTTGCAGGGCATCTGCACGGCACGCGCCGCCCAGTACTTGCTGCATTCCCCCGAGTTGGGTGCCTCTGAGGCTGCGGCGCCCCGGGAGGAGGCAGACGGCCGGGGGGAGCTGGTGAGGAGGAGCGGCGGCGGCGGCGGCGGCGGCGGCGGCGGTAGCAGCAGCAAGAGTCCTGGGCCAGTGAAAGTGCGGGAACAGCTGTGCAAACTGAAAGGCGGGGTGGTAGTGGACGAGCTGGGCTGCAGCCGCCAGCGCGCCCCTTCCAGCAAACAGGTGAACGGGGTGCAGAAGCAAAGGCGCCTGGCGGCCAACGCCAGGGAGCGACGCAGGATGCACGGGCTGAACCACGCCTTCGACCAGCTGCGCAACGTTATCCCGTCCTTCAACAACGACAAGAAGCTGTCCAAATACGAGACCCTGCAGATGGCCCAGATCTACATCAACGCCTTGTCCGAGCTGCTACAAACGCCCAGCGGCGGGGAGCAGCCGCCACCGCCGCCAGCATCCTGCAAGAGCGACCATCACCACCTTCGCGCCGCCGCCCCCTACGAAGGCAGCGCTGGCACCGCGACCGCGGCGGGGGCCCAGCCAGCCTCCGGAGGGGGCCAGCGGCCGACGCCGCCTGGAAGTTGCCGGACTCGCTTTTCCGCCCCGGCTTCCGCGGGAGGATACTCGGTGCAGCTGGACGCTCTGCACTTCTCGACTTTCGAGGACAGCGCCCTGACGGCGATGATGGCGCAAAAGAACCTGTCGCCTTCACTGCCCGGGGGCATCCTGCAGCCGGTGCAGGAAGAAAGTAGCAAAACTTCGCCCCGATCCCACAGAAGCGACGGGGAGTTTTCCCCCCATTCCCATTACAGTGACTCAGATGAGGCAAGTTAGGAAGGTGACAGAAACCTGAAAACTGAGACAAACAAAATCGCCCTTGCCCAATGAGCTGAAAGCCCCATGGTTAAAGATCCCCGCACCCTTTTAATTTTTGCTCTGCGATTGTCGTTGTTTAGCAACGACTTGGCTTCATATGGCAGCTATATTTGATGGTTTGCAAAAGCCGCCGCTATTTCAAACTTCCTAGGGTCCATATTAATGAAAACTTGCTGTTAAAGTTCTGTTCTTTCCTCCCACCCTCTCCCCCTGTAAGTTGATAGGTATACTTGTATGTACCCAAATATGGCATCATTTTTCTAGTTCCCTGCTGCCAATACGCTGCTAAAACGTCGCGTTTTCTTCTCTGTCGCTGGTTTGTGTTTTAATTTATTTTATGCCCTGGGCATTCATCCCTGTGTGTTGCGCGCACTCGCTTGTGGGAGAATTAATATTCCGAAATATTTTCTCAAAATGTATCATGAAACGCAAAGTTAATGGCTCCAAAGTGAATAACTTTTGACTATGGAACGTTAGAAAACAGGGAACTCTTAGGTTTATATACTGTATAAACATACCCAGTATGTATATCGGATAGCGATAATGTTGGCGTCTTTTAGGAAACTTGACGCACGCACTTTATCAGCCGCTACTACTGCGGTTTCAGGACAAACTCAACTGCCAATTGCAGACCAGTTTTGTGTTGTTGTTATTGTTGTTGTTGTTTCAAACACGGCCACTTATAATCCTTAACTTCTTTGCAAATGTTTGTTTAAAAAACTAAAATAAAAAAAAATCCAGTAGTGTCAAAGCATTTGGTCAATTTTACTTTGCTTTGTTAATGTTAGGAAACTTATTTATTATTGATTGTTTGCTACCATTTCTACTTATCTTGATTCATTTTTTTACATTTTTCTACTCGAGATCATTTTATTTTAATTTAGCAAAGCCAACTGCCATTGTTTTATGTATTTTCTTCTGCAAGTGATAAAAATAAACATGGAAATAACTGTATTTGTCACTTATTCCATTCTAATATAAGCATTAAAAAGTTTTGAAATGACCTTGAAGACTTGAACTTAGTCCTCTATTAAACGCGAATCTAAGAGTTTTGAAGAAAAAGTCTATCATAAACATTGTAGCTTCAAGCTGTGCGAGTGATCAAGTCAGTAAGTTGTTAGGTAAAAATTTTCCCCAAATTTGTAACCATTTTGCCTCTTTGATAGCCTGGATCTTTCCAGTCTTCCTCACTGCTGGCCCCAACAGCCTTTGCAAGGGGATGCACCTGTTTCAGATCTCCTAAGACCTTACCAGGAGTAGTGAACTTTACCAAGATTGCTTAGTCCCACTTCATAAAAACTTTAGCCAAGTTGAAGGCTTTTGCCATAGGTCAAAAACACACAGCACAAGTTTTCTCAATTTCTCTCTCTCTCCCCTTTCCTCCCTCCCTCCCTTTCCTTCAGTGGTGGGTGGGGGGTGGGGGTGGCACAATAGAGGAAAGTTGACGACTGGAGCAAAAAAAAAAAAAAACAAAAAAAAAGAACAATGGACAAAACTTAAGGGGAAAGGGTATGGGGTTCCCTAATTCAAAAATTAAAAGCCCTAGGAAATTGTTGCCCTCCCCTGCTTCCCCCCCCCCAAACAATTCTGCTTATTCCACTATAGAAGATAATGTTTGCTTTTATGTTGTCTTTCTGAATTAGTTCCTATGTAGAAAATTTTTTTTTTTTTTTGAGGTAGTTGCAGAAACTAAACGGTACAGCCACTCTCACCCTCTAGGTCCTCACCAAGGAAAAGCCTATTCTGGGTGTCAAGATCAAAGATTTTGAAAAGACAAATATAGTGCGTGTGTAGAGACGGTAGAAAGAGGAATTTTAAAAATGTATTCGTCAAACGTGAGAATAGAACTATTTGTTAAACTATAGATTGGGCGACTTTCCACAGGATAAATATCGCTGAATTTGAAAAGTTGATTTTAAGCCAAATCTTTTATATTTTGTGTCTTCATTAGGATAACAAATTATGAGAACAAGGAAGCAGGGGTGGGCGGGGGGGGGGGGGTAAGCCAGAGAAAGTTAAATTAATCGTTCCAGCATCATCCTCTCTCTCCAGCACCTTGAAAAGGGGATAGCACCACAAACTAGTTCTGCAGTAAAGTAACGCGCGAAGGGGCTCAGTTCTGATCTGGAGTGAGGAACTGCGGAACTAGCTCTTGACTGACCACCTGGGTTTCCCTGGCTTTCAGCTGAAGCCGAAGCTCGAAGCTCCAGGGAAGCCAAGAGGCTCCGCCAGCTCTGAGAAGTGAACGGTAGCTCCCGACACTTTCCAGGGGCAGAAACAATGCACCTGTCCCTTAGATAACCTTTTGCACCGCTGAGTTTGCCGTGTTCACGATAAACATCAGGAATCTTCAGGCTGCTGAATAAATCAAGCGATTGCTTCTCACACATTTCCATTCCGCTCTCAGTAAGTAAATTCAACAGGCATGGACACACAGCAACTTTGCAGGATGAGCGCACACATATTTTCATAGTTATTTGGCTTGGTGTGTTTCTATACATGTGTAGAGGGAGAGAGAGAAAACGACCTATAATTATTTGACCTGTTAGGAATCTGAGTTTGGTAAAGGCAAGATGGAAAAAAAAATTAAAGTTGTGATTCTTTTTTCTCAGAGAAAGTGACCTATATTTCATTTTTTTCAAAACCATATATGCTCATTTTGTGTTGACCCTGGGGCGGGAGAACATCCTCCAAAGCTATTCTTTTTCTTTTCATGGACTTATAGAAATTTCAAAATAGAAATGACATCAAGAACATCGTCCTTCCCATCTTTTATAAATAAGGAAACTGCTGCCCCTAACTCTCCCTAATATCATACAATCACGAAGTGTCAATATCCAGACTGGCTGTAATTATTCCCATCCACTAGGTCAATATGCCCACAGACTTTTTTCTCTAAGAAAATCCATGGGAAGGAGTTACGGCTAGGCAAATATTTAGGGTTTTCTCTTGAACCACAAAGATAGATATCTATGTTTTTAAATGTTAGGGGCATTATACATGAATCAGAGATGCTGCAAACTTCATTTAAGGAAGTCATTTTACATGTCTTCTCAAGAGAAAACAGCTACGACAGAATATCAGATTGGAAATTCTATATCACTCTGATTGAAGAGTGAGAGCGAATTCTCATCAAGACATGCACAAAAAGCCAAACCGCTTTGTGTAAATTGAGTGCTCAAAGTTCAAATGAGGACTTTAACCTCTTTTCTTGCCTTCACTCTATTTCTTTCTTTTTATGCTGGCATTTCTTTGAAAGAGATGTACAATCACATTTCCATCTTAGGGTTCTGCTATGGAGTTTGCATAACAAACGTTTGGCAGCCCGCTCTCTTACACTCCATTAACAAGCTGTAACATATAGCTGCAGGTTGCTATAATCTCATTAATATTTTGGAAACTTGAATATTGAGTATTTCTGAGCGCTCATTCCCCATATGCCAGACCACTCCTGCCATGCTGACTGGTTCCTTTCTCTCCATTATTAGCAATTAGCTTCTACCTTCCAAAGTCAGATCCAAGTATCCAAGATACTAGCAAAGGAATCAACTATGTGTGCAAGTTAAGCATGCTTAATATCACCCAAACAAACAAAGAGGCAGCATTTCTTAAAGTAATGAAGATAGATAAATCGGGTTAGTCTTTTGCGACACGGCTTGGTGCTTTCTAGAGTTTTATGTACTTTAAACAGCTTGCTTTATATCCTGTCTTTGCCTTCTACTGCACCACTTTTATTCGTGAAGGCTTTTGGCTCACCACCCTTTGGGAAACTTACTTGATTTCGTAGAAAGCTGAAGAAAGATTATTTTTGGCAACTGGCAAGTTCAAACGTTCTCTATGGGACATTGTTAACTGGGAGTCCAGTGAAACAAGAAAAAAGGAGGGGGAGTTAAGTTTCCATACATAATCTTAACGAACGCAGGACCAATGCTTTCATTAGGCCTTTCAATTGATTTTAGAGATTGAAATCTGAACGAAGCAAGCAGTCTTTTATCAAAGGCTATCTGGGAATTATTTCTCTCCTCTGCTCATTTGAAAGTTCAAGAAAGAGATGATCAACTTTGTCATGGCAGTTTCAAACCCCAGTCAGAATTGGAAACGAAAAGTAGCAGATCTACTTGTCAATTGCAATCTAGACTTGTCTATTGCAGTCTGGAAAACCCAGCAAGTACCACTGGTGAGTGTTAAACATGACGTCTAGCAGTTACATTATTTGCAACTGTTTTTGCGGGAAGGGGTGGGAGATCTGGGGGAGAGGGGGACGGTGGGCACGTAATAAAGGTGTAAGTTTCCTCGCTGTTTTTGACTCTATTCTCACCAGCCACCCTCACCCCGAGGCTGAGCAGAGAATCCCAGACGCCAACCTTTGAGGTGGCTTCCCTTCCGCTAGCTAGGCCTCTAACAAGGATAGGCGAACGGAGAGGAGAATGGGTTAAATCCCGGGACGCAGGGGAGAGGCAGGGGAGGAGAGACGTCGGGGGAAGATAAAGAAAAGGACAGGAACCAAGAAGCGTGGGGGTGGTTTGCCGTAATGTGAGTGTTTCTTAATTAGAGAACGGCTGACAATAGAGGGGCTGGCAGAGGCTCCTGGCCGCGGTGCCGAGCGTCTGGAGCGGAGCACGCGCTGTCAGCTGGTGAGCGCACTCTCCTTTCAGGCAGCTCCCCGGGGAGCTGCGCGGCCACATTTAACACCATCATCACCCCTCCCCGGCCTCCTCAACCTCGGCCTTCTCCTGGTCGACAGCCTTCTTCGGCCCCCCACCGGCAGAACTCACAGAAGCGAGCGACTCTCGCCGCCTTCCGTGGCTGGCCGGGGCCCCTCTCCTCCCCCAGCTTCGCAGCGGGAGCCGCCACTGCCCACTGCACCTCCCAGCAACCAGCCCGGCAAGAAAAGAAGCTGCGCAAAGGAAAAGCCCGGCACTGCCAAGGGGAGGGGAAGCTGGAGGCGGCGGCGGCGGGAGAGCTGCGGGGTTGTTAAGGAAAAGTTGGGCTGGGGGGGTTTGAGGCACCTGAGGCAGTGAACCAGGACCAAGGAGCGGGCTCATCTTCCCGTCCAGGGGCCCTGCAAACGCGATCCCCGCCAACCCGTGCCACTGCCAGGCCCCGAGCCTGTGGCGGAAGATGCGTTCCCTCTTTCTAGCCAAAGATACAGTTCTTCAGCCCTTCCCTTATTCTAAAATATTTGATAGGCTATACGTAGTTGGATAGTGTTACAGTTCTTAGCATTCACACGTTGACTGAAATGAGTGCACGGGGCATTGTCTGTTTCAGGGATGGGACGTGCGTATACGATTTCTCTTTCATTTAGCTCCTTAAGAAAAGCAAACTAAGCATTTTTGTACAAAGATTTTGGGCCCTCTCGATATCCCAGGCTTTCTTTCACTCCCTATTTCAGTCCTGCTTTCTCCGGTCCCAGGCAAACAAGCAAATGAAATACGTTTTTGCTGCTTCATCCGCAGAGAGGTCAGGCTCATGCTCCAAGTTCTCACTTTTGCCCAGGGAAACCCGAAGTTGCCTCCATAGGGATGAAAAACAAGATGCGCTCCACTATAAACATTTTTTTTTAATTCTGTTAGAAGAATTAAGAGATCTGATAAAAGGAAAGGTGTTCTGATGACCAGCCCATTGACCAGGCCCAGCTACAGTCAGGATGAAGAGGGAAGGTGGGAGCTAGGACCTGAGGTGGCTGTCCTGGCACTTCTCAAACCAATAGATCCCCTGCTCTTCTGGGCCACTGGCCACGAATTTGTCTCTTCCAGAGACTGTTCCTCACAATTCTTTCCACTTTCCTTCCCCTACAAACACTTGGCACTAGGGTGCCGGTGAGGAAAGGGCTGGGATTGGGAGGGATCCTCAGGCTGAGACAGGAGTGAGGTAGCATTTGAGGAAGGAGAAGCCATCATTTGTGGTCTTTATATCTTAAAGGCCACAAGACTAGGGGAAATCTGAAAACATCCAGCCACCAGCTGACCAGGAAGGAAGAAGGTCAGTTCATTTTCAGTACACGTATCTGCTTCTGGAAACAACCTAGTGGCGATATGCAGGACTTTTTTCTTTAAATTTTCTTATAACCCAAGAGATGTTGATTCACTGGGTCAAAGAAAAATGCCAGGAATCTACATACAGCATTCTTAGAGGGATCTGATGCAAATGGACCCAAGACTATACTATGAAAGTATTGAGCTAAAGGAGTCCCTGTTAGACATCTTGGGATTACCTATGAAAATGGATACTGGCTAATGCAGGTTTCCCCTGCTATCTGAAAGTAGAGCATTCCTGTGAAACCTTTCATAAGCCAAAATGGCATAAATCAATGAAGCAATTATCTTTAATTTACATAGAGAAGTTTTTGAGCATTCCCAGGCCCCCAAAATAACCTTTCTTATCTTGCTAATGGATACATGAAATAAATTGAGATAAGCCCCAGTGCTCACAGATACAGTTCAGAACTATGACAGCTAGACACTGAGATGCTGAGTGCAATTCCTGGTGAAGGATCTAGGCAATGTCACTATCGCTGTTGGGGGTGCTGCTGGGGTTGGGGGTGTGCAGCTGCCTCCACAACAGCTAGTAAACTCAAAAATCCTCTTTGGATTGCCCTGGACAGCAGAAACAGGCACTAATGTAGGTCTTTCATAAAACAGGTGTCCTAACGTGGCCCCTTGAAAAGCAGGAGATATCTGTAATCCCCCTTTGCCTTCTTTTATAATATGCAGTCATTTTTTCCAAGAAGAGAGCAGCAGGCAACTTAGCTTCTTGGATCCCATGAACTTGACCTGGTTGCTTTCATGTTATTGGTGCCTGAGACAATATGCTTTAGGCCTGAGGTGTCTCAACTCTAAGGTGATACCAGCTACCTTTAGAGGTATAAGGGCAGCATTCAGGTACCAACACCTTCACCCCCGGTTCGGTGAGAGAAGCCAAATCATAACCAATGAGTACTTGAGAAAAGTAGGGAATGGGAATCTTCTCATGTTACACAAATTCTAAGAGAACAGAGGACAGAATCAGGCTGTCAGGATACCCCTGGTTTAAGGTAGGTAGGCTAAGTCATATCACTGTAAGAACTCCAGCATGAAGCATTTAGAGGACCATGGACTTCAGTAGAAAGGTCAGCCACCTATAACCTGACTGAAGGAATAGTTGTTCCCTTGTGTTGATAATGATAATCAAAAAATACAGAGAAAGCCAATTTTATGATTTAGATGCCAATAATCTCATGAAGCAGCATGACTTCCTTTGATGACTAATTCTTTTATTCTTTCCAAACTCTTGTCCAACCATCTCTCATTCATATCCCCCCTTTCCCCCTTCTCTTCATCAATGAATGAGCAATTAGTAAGTAGTGATGGCAGAATGGCATTGGGGTTAAGCGCCATGAAAGATACACAAAGATAAGACAGAGTCTCTGCTTTTATATGACTTGTTCTTGGTCAAATCTCAGTAAAACACAGAAAAGAAGCTTTATCTCCCAGGTGAGAGTGGCATTCTTGCTATAAGTAAGCCCACCAGCCTTGAGGTCCTATGTTTGCCATCAGATTACTACTTCCCTAATTCCAAAGGGTACCCTGTTCATAGTCTTCATTGCTTCTCTCAAAAGTAGTAGAGATTCCAAGTGGCTTGAAATCCTCAGTGCTGGGGTGCCTGGGTGGCTCAGTGGGTTAAAGCCTCTGCTTTCAGGTCAGGTCATGATCCCGGGGTCCCAGGCTCTCTGCTCGGTGGGGAGCCTGCTTCCCCCTCTCTATCTGCCTGCCTCTCTGCCTACTTGTGATCTCTGTCTATCAAATAAATAAATAAAATCTTAAAAAAAAATCCTCAGTGCTAATCTTCAAGTCAACTTGAGTCCCCATCTCTTCCTTTTGAACTTAGAGGAAACACTCATTTTGTTTCTTATGAAGTGTTGAGAGTGTAGTTATAATTTCACACTAAAGAAACTGAGGCTCTGGGAGAGGTTAAATGGCCTGCCAAAGGTAATGCAGCTTCAGTACCACAGAAACAGTGGCCACAGAAATGCAGGTCTGCTCTGAGTCTGAGGTCTGAGGTCAATGTTCTTCCCACTACACTCCACCTGCCTCAGTTGCATATTTTCACCAATCACCTTATACCTGCTCCTCCTATTCTTGGTCAGACTTGTGGGTGATAGAGATTCCTGAACTCCTTCATGTTACATTTGCCCCAGAGAGAGGAATAATTCTCTGAAGATGGCCATGGATCAGGCTCCATTTCCAGATGATAGATTTAAGAGACAACTAGTGAGAATAATTTTCATTTAGAATGCCAGCTTTACTCCTCTGATTCAACTAATACAGGATATGAGTGCCTCTTACTCTGTACAGAAATTCATTTCTGTTCTCACCTAAAAAAAAAAAAAAACATCCATATTCTAGATAGTACATGTAGGTTAGGGAATGAGGCTAAATTTTAGAATGTTATATGAAAGTCCTGAAGAGTAATGGCCTGAAATCGGGTCATTTCCCAGAATTGTTACCCAGAATCTATGCTTGTGAGGATATTAAGGAAACTGGGCTACAATCTTTATTGTTTCTCTCTGAGGGAGAAGTAAATTAACCTGCTACATTTGTAGCTGTGGATTCATTCAGTGATAACATACATTTTTTATTCCCTTGGTCATCTGAGCTATTGGCTTTTTTTTTTTCTCCCTTAAACCTTCCTCCAAATAAACATTTATCACTATCTGAGCAGTTCAATATGTGAATTATATCTATTTTGAAAAGTTCTGTACTTTGCCTACCCTGAGTCAGTACCCTATTTTTATAGCACTTCTATTCATTGATTTAAGGCAATCTCTTCTGTATTACTTTTAACCTAAATGCTTTCAAGCTCCCAAGGAGTGAAGTGGCGAATGGGAGTATTTAAAAAGCAGAGTATATTTCTAATCAAACTGGAAAGTTTGCAAGCAGTTACATAGGCTACATTTTATTTATTTGAGTAAAGTTGACACACAATGTTACATTAGTTTCAAGTGTACAACATAGTGATTCAACAACTCTAAAGTTTATGCTGTCCTCACCACAAGTATAGCTACCATCTGTCACTGTACAAGATTTTTACAATACTTTGGATCGTATTCCCTATGCTGTATTTTTTATTCCCCGTGATTTATTCATTCCATAACTGTAAGCCCATGTTGCCCATCATTCCATCCCCCTCCCCTCTGGAAACCATCAGTTTGTTCTCTGTATTTATAGGTCTGATTCTGCCTATTGTTTGTTTATTTGTTTCTTTGTGTTTTGGATTCCACATAAAAGTGAAATCAAATGGTATTTGTCTTTCTCTGTCTCATTCATTTCATTTAGCATAATACCCTCTAGGCCCATTCAAGTAGGCCACATTTTAGGACCAAGGGATAAACTTCATACTTGCAGATATGCCTAGATATATCACCACAGGCTATGTATTCCCCATTTCTCCTTCTCCCCACCTGCATACTGGGACAGCTCCTAAAGATTTAGTTAAGAGTGTTTTTTTTGCAGAGACCTAAACCCAGACTCTTTCCTAACATGTCCAGAACCGTGGTCCTACATGACCCACCTGGCCAAACTCCACTCCCCCAACCCACACACACATTATTTTGGACCACCTATATGGCTCCTATTTATAGAAAGAGAGTGCAAAGCTTTACTTTGAAAATGACCCAAAAGTCAGAGGCTACTTTCCAATATTTTGTTCAGTGTGTCTCTTCCTGTTTCTCTCCCCTGTTCCTTTTGTTCTCAACAAAGAGAGGTTTAATCTACCCAGACCAAGGGCACTAACTATGTTTCAATGTTTTCTCATATGTCCAGGGACCAGAGGGGCTCGGGGCATGGAGGCATGATCAGTCAGCCAAAGAGGGAACCCAGTGCTTCTCTGGAGCTTTAAGACGAGAGGAGTCATTCAGTAGAGTCCCTTTACAAGAGTCTCTGGAGCACTTTTCCAGGTGCCAGGCATTTTTTATGAAGGTCTTCTTTAGTGGACCCCTCCCTGTCTTCACAGTCCTGGGAAATAAAGAAAAAAAAATTCATCTTGCTATCTAAGAGTTGTCCTCAATACTCTGCTTTCACTTCTGAGTTTGTCTTCTTCTGGAGCTTCACCTCCCCCATCCTCCAAGGCCCAGTGAAGACTCACCTTTTTATTTTCTCATGGGACGTTATACAAAGGTCTGCATACTCCACTGGAATTGCTGAACCCATATCTAATTTGACTGTGTCACTTAAGCTGGCAGCTACTGCCCATGGAAGAGACAAGTGAGAATCAAGGTCCACCAGACTTCTGTGGGCTCTACCTTCTCTTCAAATTAGATACTCTTTGTTGTAGCCAACACCAGAACTACTCCTTCTGTCTTAAAAACTCCTACAAGGCCTTTCCAGCAGATTCTACCCATACTTTAGCTGTTTTCTTAAGCCCCGAACTCAGGAAGAGGTAAGGGCTCTCTCCTCTGTGCTCCAATGATCCTTACAAGTGACTTTATAACTGTGTTTGGAAGCACTTTTCTGTGAACCTCTAGAGTCAGGGCAAAGTCTTACTCACTTTTAATTTGAGCTCAGAGACCCCCAACATGGCCTTCCAGGGTTTATCTGGAACAATAAAGGCCCACCTGTGTTAGGAAGCTGCTTTCAGCAGAGCTGACCCCAGACCTGAGGACCAGTTGTCTGCTCAGGTCACAACACACCATCCCTGGAAAGCAGAGGGGCAATTGCAGCCTATTCCCTCTTTTCTCCCTACCTGCATTTTCTGGCACATTATTCCCTTCTGCGCAACATCTTCCCTTCCTCTTCGTGAGCTCTCCTCTGCATCTTAATTCTCTTCCTTCAGTTTCCACTTTCCTATTATGTGTCCCATCCTTCTGACATCCTTGGCCCCTTCCCCTCTTTATTCTTGCCCTTGATCTTGGTTTTCCAGTATCGATCCTCCTTAGCTGGCGGTTTTGTTTTGCGTCCTTTCTTTTACCACATTACTCAAACCACCTCTATCCCCATCCCTCTTCTCTTCCCTATCCGCCTCTCCTCTCCCCCAGTCGGAGCAAGACCTGAACGGCCACTTCGCGACTGGCAAGCGAGGCAGCACCACTGCTGAAAATTAATGTCTTGGAAAGATCAAAAAACCTGCAGCATCTCCTCTAGGAGCAACGGTGGGCTTGGGCCCGGCCCCTTAACCCTGGCGGGAGTGGAGCAGAGGCCCGTGGTTGAGGGTGGGCGGCCGAGAGCTGAGCAAACCGGATCCCCCCCCCCCCTCCCCGTCAGAGCGAACTGAAGCGTTTTTTCCTCCCTTATTCTTTTTCACCCTGCCCTCTCTCTCCTGACAAAACCACCCAGCGGCGTTTCGGTGGCTGCGCTGTCGACTTTCGCCTCCTAATCTCGGTTAATCAACTCGGGATCACTGATGCAACTCAGCATCAGCCCATCTGTTTGATCAAGAGTCAGAGATCTCTATTTCTTTTTCCGTCAGAATTCTTCCCCAGGCAGGCATCTTGCTATAGTAACCTTCATTTAATACTTGCATTATCGTCGGGATCAGAGCTCATCAACGTGTCTTTGCTCAGAAGGATCCTTCCTCCAGCCTGCAGGACTGGCTGGGCTTGGAGGAATACCTTTTTCAAATTCTCCTTGACTGCAACCCATGGGGGTTTCTGCTTTCAACACCAAATAGCCATTGAGTACTAAACTTCAGGATACTGCCTCGCTAAAATCAGTCCTTAATTCTTTCTGTTTCTTTTCATCATGTACCCTTTTCAGTTTATTTTCATCTAGGAAATAAATAAAATTCTCCCAAAGAGGCTCTCTTCAAGGGGAATAATTTTGGCCCATCAGGTTTGTAACCTGGTTTGCAGGACATTTACAAGGAACAATAGAGGAAATGAAATGAACCATTCAGAACTGTGTCCTGAAGTTTAAAGGTAATTGATCCTTTCCCTGGGTCCTCCTGAATTTTTCAACAGTAAACTTGTTTCATCTCTAACTGATGGTTATATGTTTCCCAGACAGCAGAAGCTTCAACTTATTTCAACCTTGACCCTGTAAGTTAAAAACCATGAATAAATAAGACACCTGGTTCAAATAATAATACTTGTAGAAATCAGAGAGAGGGAGAGAGAAGGAGAAGGAGGGAGGGAGAGATTGCTACTGCCAACTTGCAGAAGGGATTTGCACCCCTGAGACTTGGGGTTGCCTAATGTCTCCTGATTCTAGAGGTGTTCGCTGGGACAGCTGGCAAATAGGGAGTTAATCATTACAGAAAATGATGCATCCTATCTTTTCAGTTTGGCTTATACAGAAGGGCAGTAAAGATTTATGCTTTAGGGGAAGGATAAAACTGTTATTTTCAGAGTGTACTTGATTCCTTTAACTTCTAAGGAAATGTAGATATAGACGGTTTATGTTATAGAACAACCTTAGCTCTTCCTAAAAAGAACTCTGATTCCAGGACTTTAATTGTGTTGATCTTCGTAGGCTGTATGTAAACTTCTTAAGCTCCTGAAAAGTTCTGGAACCTAAGGCTTATAAGAATATGGGACATCAGTAACATTTTTTAAAGGAGAAAATTCTCTTGATACTAAGTTAAATTAGGTAATACTCTTTGGCTAAGTTAGCTTCCTTTCTTGTAGCATTTTAAAAAGTCCTCCAATAGTTCTAATTACTGCTGATCACATTTTAATTGAGAAAAACTTAGTGAGCTGGTTTATTTTCTCATGCAGAGAATGCTTACTTCTTTTGTATATTTGTGAAAAATTAATTCATGGATATAAATAAGATAGGTATATCTTATTACTGTATACCTCTCTGGCATTGTGTTTTCCAATTCCAGTAAAGCAAGATTGAAAGAGCTTTCTGTCACCAGCTAGTTATTAACAAAAACAGTATTCATTGCCATCCTGGTTTTAGGCAGCATCTGAAGCTCCCTGCAGTTCGATCCTGTGATTATTAACTCATTTCCCACCAGTATCTTATACAGGCTCATTATCTACTGTCAATATTTTTATAGCCTATGAGGAGAAGTCCTGCTTACTTCCTTTTAGAAGGGAGGTAACAGGGTTTTTTTTTTCCTTCTTTTTTTAAAGTAGATAAATATGTACTCAACAAATATGTTTGACTGAGGAGGTGAAAAGGGGGGGAAAGAGAAGCCTAGCATCTGCTGTCTTGTGGGCTCATTGTGTGGTTAATTGCTCCAGAATAGTTTTACAGGGTGTAGGCTTTCAGAAACAAGGATTACTGAAAAGTTCGAGTCTGAAAACTTTTTCTGTTTTGTTCATACACCAAATCCTAGATAGTAGGTAAGATTTTTGTTGTTGATGATGTTTTTTAAACAGTTTATTTCAGGGTAAACCACTTTGTTTTCCTTACATTGAGAAATACCTTAAGACATATTTTCCTGAGGGAGATGAACTGGTACATAGTTTCCTCATTCAAGAGAATGAGTTTCACAACATGAGGCTGTCATAAGGATATATTATGACTATAACGTTAGTGTTATCCAGCATCTACTTTGTATGAACAAAAGGTATTTTAAATGTTTATGCAAACATAGCCTTTAGTTCAAAGTATGTAGTTTAAAAAGTTACGTTTATCACCTTTCTGTATTCCCTATCTCATGGCTACTTTGATCACTTAAAAGACCAAGGCGGCGAAACATGAAATGTTGTGGTGAATCATGATATTTTTAAATACAAATTATGATGTGTAATATTCAACTTTGAAAATGCTTCTGTCAAGAATTAGAAGTAGAAAATTCTATGTTTGGAGTTACAGCTTAAATGAGGAGTAGATGTGAAGTCAATAAGTCAAAGTTTCATTTCTAGTTTTTCACTTATTCTGTGTACCTAGGACGGGTACCTGTGTACCTGTCTGAGCCTCAATATCCTTATCTGTAAAAAAGAAAAAAAATTAAATATGAGCTTCCTACGTCAGAGGTTGTTGTGAGAATCACAACATATAATCACATGTTGTGAGAATCTTAACATATAGGAATCATATAAGCTAACATACATGTCAGTCAGGTTAAGCCAGGTAATGCTGTGGCAAAAAACAAAGCCAAAACCTCAGTGACTTGAACAACAAAAGTTTATTTCTGATTCATTGTATCTGTACCAAACTGTAACAGGTCAGCTGGAGCTTAATTTGTGATTACTTAGGGACCTAGAATGACACAGTAGCCATCATCTCAAACATTGCTAGAAACCAGATGCAGAGAAAAAGTAAGGTCTGGAGGCAATTATATCATGTTATTTGAACTGACACATATTACTTCTACTCATAATTCATTGGCCTGAACTATTCACAAGGCCCCATCCAACCACAGAGAGATCAGAAAGTACAAAGCTACCATGGAAAAGAACTGGAACTAATTGGAGCATAGCATTAACTACCACCATAGTTTATGGGGTGGGGGGAATTACAAATGGCAAAGTGCTCTATAGGTAAAAAGTATTCTTTATAAAAGTATATTGTGGGTTTCTGGGAATTAGGGGTAGCATGAATTAAACTAAAATCAGTAAACTCTTTAAAGTGAACTTAGGGCGCCTGGGTGGCTCAGTGGGTTAAAGCCTCTGCCTTCGGCTCAGGTCATGATCCCAGGGTCCTGGGATGGAGCCCTGCATCGGGCTCTCTGCTCAGCGGGGAGCCTGCTTCCTCCTCTCTCTCTCTCTGCCTGCCTCTCAGCCTATCTCTATCTGTCAAATAAATAAATAAAATCTTAAAAAAAAAAAAGTTTGTAAAGTGAACTTACTTGGAGGTCATTAAATTAAATGATATGGATATACTTCCTTGAAGTTATAGGAAACATTGGTCCAAAGCTTCCTAAAACAATGCTTGACATTTTACTTTACTATAAGCTATATCAGTTTTCCTAACCTATAGGTCCATAGATGTTTACTGAGATATCTGATTTAAAAGAAATAAAACATGTTTCTTCTGCCATAGCTCCCAGATGGTGGTAGCGGTCAGGGAGGCACCTAAAACTCTGAGGGAAGGGAATCTTTCTCTATATTGAGAGACCCAAGAATGTGGAGTGAATCCCCATCACTCTTTCATTTTCTCTGTCTTCCTGTTGCTTGGCAGTATATGCAGACATGATTAGGAGATGAACATGGAAGACAAAGGACACTAAAGCCCTAGTTTTCTGTACAAAGAAAGAAGGAAGGCCCATGGGAGCTGCAAGGTGTTGAGGGAAATTACAGTGAAGAGGAAAATCAGGAAATCAAACCCATCAAGTTGTACATGTACTCCTGGGCTGGCCTAAGAGCTATGCATGTATAAATTTGATTCTAAATAACATACTATAGGCTTTGACAACTGAGTTACAAGGTAGACCATTGCCTAGGTCCCAGATTGGCCACTGGGTGGCTTTCCCATGGTACTGATCTTAATAGTACTATAAACACTTACAAAACCAAGTGACATTTTGGGGCGCCTGGGTGGCTTAGTGGGTTAAGCCTCTGCCTTCGGCTCAGGTCATGATCTCGGGGTCCTGGGATCGAGCCCGCATTGGGCTCTCTGCTCAGCAGGGAGCCTGCTTCCTCCCCCGCCCCCCGCCTACCTCTCTCCCTACTTGTGATCTCTCTCTGTCAAATAAATAAATAAAATCTTAAAAAAAAAAAGTGACATTTGGACCACTGACCACACAGAACAAATCAGAACTTAAAGTCTCCACATAAACTGGTTGATTGCCTGTTGAAACAAACAAAATAATCAACTTTCTTCTTAAGATTTAAGCAAAACCCAGAGTTATCCTACTGTTCAACTCAGGATACAATTAAAAATTACTTGCCTTATAAAGAATCAGAAAAATGTCAACACACAAGGGAAAACACAGTCAGCAGATATTCTGATGGTATAGATGTTGGAATTAACTAATGAACGCTACAAAGAAGCTATTATAACCATGTTTTTAAAAGTAAGAGAGAACACTCTTAAAATGAATGAGATATTTCAGCAAAGAAAGGCAAGACATAAAGAAGACCAGAATATAATCATGGAAATCAAATACTGAATAAACTAAAAAATAGCCACAATACAGGCTAACAGCAAAATCAAGATGACAGAATAAAGTCAATAAACTTAAAAAAAAATAGTTCAATAAAAATTATCCTAAACAACAGAGACCAAAAAAAAAAGTTTGTAAAAAAGTCAACAAAGGGGATGCCTGGGTGGCTCAGTCAGTTAAGCCACTGGGATCAGTCAGTTAAGCCACTGAGCCTTTGGCTCAGGTCATCATCCCAGGGTCCTGAGATTGAGTCCCGTATCGGGCTCCTTGCTCAGCGGGAAGCCTGCTTCTCTCTCTGCCTCTACCTGCACTCTGCCTGCTTGTGCTCTCTCTCTCTCTGATAAATAAATAATAAATAAATAAATAATTTTTTAAAAAAAGTCAACAAAGCCTTGGGGCTCATAAAACAATACAAAAGGTCTAACTTATATGTCATCAGAGTCCCAAAAGGAAATGAGAAAGAGCATGGAGCACAAAAATTTGAAGAAATGATGGGTGGGAACTTCCTGGATTTGACAAAAGACATAAAGGTACAGAGTCTAGAAGCTCAACAAAGTCCAAACTTAATAATGTTAAAGAACTCAATACCCAGATGCATCATAATCAAAATGCTAAACAATAAGACAAAGAAAAAGGCCTGGAAAAAAAAAAAACAAAGAAAAACAATATAACTCCTCTAGGGTAACAGTGATTTGCATGACTGGGTTTGTCATCAGAAACCATGGAAGTCAGAAAAAAGTAGAATCCTCAAAGTGCAGAAGGAAAAGAACTATCAATTCAGAATTCTGTATCTAGTGAAAATATATTTTAGGAATAAAAGAAAAATAAACACATTTTAAGATAAAAAAAATAGTAGAATTTATCACCACAGACTTGCTCTAAAAAATGCCAAAGGAAGTTTCTCATAAGAAAAATAACACAAAAGGGAAATCTGGAACTTTAAGAATGAAAATAATAGAAATGGTAGATGTTGGATAAATATAATGGATTATTCTTCTCCGCTAAGTTCTTTCACATGTGTGTATACCTGTCAAAAGTAAAAATTATTGCTTTCAAAAAGCATTGTCTTGATTGGATTTTCAATGTATGTAGCAATAATACATTTGACAACTACAACCATGAATGAGAGAAGTAAAAGAACCTATAGGACTTTTCTACATTCTTCTTGAATTGGTAAAATATTAATTCTAAGCATACAGTAATATGATTCTAAGTATGTTATAATTTTTACAACAACCATTAAAAAAGCTATACAAAGAAACAGTTAAAACTAAATAGATAAATTGGAGTAATAAAAAATATTGAAATAACCCAAAGAAAACAGTAAAAGGGAAATAGATGAAGAAAATACAGAGGGAATAAAAAGAAAATAGATGAAAAATGATGGACAAAATACTAAACATATCAATAATTTTATTAAATATGAATAATTCAAAGAGAACAACTAAAAACTGTCAGAATGATTTTTTAAAAGGTTCAACTATATACTATCTTTAGGAACCTATCTTGAATATGATATTAGGAGGTTAAATATACAAGAATGGAAGAAGGTACACCATGCAAACACTAATCAAAAGAAAGCTTGAATGGCTATATTAACATCAGACATAGTTGACTATAAAGCAAGAAAATTACTAGGAAAATTACTAGGGGTTAAGAGTGACATTACATGATCATAATAAAAGTAAATTTACAGGAAGACATTTTAAAAATCCTGAACTTCAAAACATGTAAAGTCAAAACTGATGAAACTGAAAGGAAAAATGCACAAATCTGCAATTACACTTAGAAACTTCAATATTCCATTCTCAATAATTGAAGAACATATAAACAATAAAATAGTAAGAATAGTAGTTTTTTTTTTTTTTTTTTTTTTTTTTAAAGATTTTATTTATTTGTCAGAGAGAGAGGGAGAGAGAGCGAGCACAGGCAGACAGAATGGCAGGCAGAGGCAGACGGAGAAGCAGGCCCCTGCTGAGCAAGGAGCCCGATGCGGGACTCGATCCCAGGACGCTGGGATCATGACCTGAGCCGAAGGCAGCTGCTTAACCAACTGAGCCACCCAGGCGTCCCAGAATAGTAGTATTGAACAGCACTATTAACCAATTGGATCTGATTAACTTTTATGGAATGTCCAACCCAACAAAAGTAGACTAAATGTCTTTCTCAAACACACAAAGGATTGTCATTAAAATAGATAATATCCAGCATTACCTTAATGCCAAAACCAAAGACAGTACTAGAAAATAAAACTACAGACTAATATCCCTCATGAATATAGACATCAAAACAATCAACAATGTGTTAACATATCAACCCATAAATAGTTACAAAGAATAATCCACTATAACCAAGGGAATTTTGTCCTAGGAATTCAAACCTCATTCGATATTTGAAAATCAGAAAATATAATCCACCATATTAACAGACAGTAGAAGAAAATCCATATGATCATATCAGTTAAAGCGGAAAGGGTATTTGACAAAATTTAACATCTCTTTATAATAAAAAATGCACAGTAAACTAGGAATAGGGGAGAAATTTCCTTAACCTGATAAAAGGTATCTACAAAATACCTATAGCTAACATCATGCTTCATGGTGAAATGATTAATGCTTACTCTCTATCCATGAGATAGAGAGTAAGGCACAACTGCTCATGTTCATCACTCAGTACAACATCATACCTGAAATCCTAGCCAATACAATAAGGCAAGACAACAAATTGGAAAAAAAAAGAATTAATCTGTCTTAATTACAGATGATGTGCTCGTATATGTAAAAACTTAAAAGTTCTGAACCAGGAAGAAATAGAAAACCTGAACAGACCCATAACCAGTAAGGAGATTGAAACAGTCATCAAAAATCTCCAAACAAACAAAAGCCCAGGGCCAGACTGCTTCCCAGGGGAATTCTACCAAACATTTAAAGAAGAACTAATTCCTATTCTCCTGAAACTGTTCCAAAAAATAGAAATGGAAGGAAAACTTCCAAACTCATTTTAAGAGGCCAGCATCACCTTGATCCCAAAACCAGACAAGGATCCCATCAAAAAAGAGAACTACAGACCAATATCCTTGATGAACACAGATGTGAAAATTCTCACCAAAGTACTAGCCAATAGGATTCAACAGTACATTAAAAGGATTATTCACCATGACCAAGTGGGATTTATTCCAGGGCTGCAAGGTTGGTTCAACATCCGCAAATCAATCAATTTGATACAACACATTAATAAAAGAAAGAACAAGAACCATATGATACTCTCCATAGATGCTGAAAAAGCATTTGACAAAGTACAGCATCCCTTCCTGATCAAAACTCTTCAAAGTGTAGGGATAGAGGGCACATACTTCAATATTATCAATACCATCTATGAAAAACCCACCGCAAATATCATTCTCAATGGAGAAAAACTGAAAGCTTTTCCGCTAAGGTCAGGAACATAGCAGGGATGTCCATTATCACCACTGCTATTCAACATAGTACTAGAAGTCCTAGCCTCAGCAATCAGACAACAAAAGGAAATTAAAGGCATTAAAATCAGCAAAGAATAAGTCAAACTATCACTCTTCGCAGATGATATGATACTATATGTGGAAAACCCAAAAGACTCCACTCCAAAACTGCTAGAACTTGTACAGGAATTCAGTAAAGCGTCAGGATATAAAATCAATGCACAGAAATCAGTTGCATTTCTCTACACCAACAACAAGGCAGAAGAAAGAGAAATAAAGGAGTCAATCCCATTTACAATTGCACCCAAAACTATAAGATACCTAGGAATAGACCTAACCAAAGAGGCTAAGAATCTATACTCAGAAAACTATAAAGTACTCATGAAAGAAATTGAGGAAGACACAAAGAAATGGAAAAATATTCCATGCTCCTGGATTGGAAGAATAAATATTGTGAAAATGTCTATGCTACCTAAAGCAATCTACACATTTAATGCAATTCCTATCAAAGTACCATCCATTTTTTTCAAAGAAATGGAACAAATAATCTTAAAATTCATATGGAACCAGAAAAGACCTCGAATAGCCAAAGGAATATTGAAAAAGAAAGCCAAAGTTGGTGGCATCACAATTCCGGACTTCAAGCTCTATTACAAAGCTGTCATCATCAAGACAGCATGGTACTGGCACAAAAACAGACACATAGATCAATGGAACAGAATAGAGAGCGCAGAAAGAGACCCTCAACTCTATGGTCAACTCATCTTCGACAAAGCAGGAAAGAATGTCCAATGGAAAAAAGACAGCCTCTTCAATAAATGATGTTGGGGAAATTGGACAGCCACATGCAGAAAAATGAAATTGGACCATTTCCTTACACCACACACGAAAATAGACTCAAAATGGATGAAGGATCTCAATGTGAGAAAGGAATCCATCAAAATCCTTGAGGAGAACACAGGCAGCAACCTCTTTGACCTCAGCCGCAGCAACATCTTCCTAGGAACATCGCCAAAGGCAAGGGAAGCAAGGGCAAAAATGAACTATTGGGGTAAATACCCAGTAGTGCAATTGCAGGGTCATAGGGAAACTCTATTTTTAATTTCTTAAGGAATCTCCACACTGTTCTCCAAAAAGGCTGCACCAACTTGCATTCCCACCAACAGTGTAAGAGGGTTCCCCTTTCTCCACATCCTCTCCAACACATGTTGTTTCCTGTCTTGCTAATTTTGGCCATTCTAACCTGTGTAAGGTGATATCTCAATGTGGTTTTAATTTGAATCTCCCTGATGGCTAGTAATGATGAACATTTTTTTCATGTGTCTGATAGCCAATTTGTATGTCTTCATTGGAGAAGTGTCTGTTCATATCTTCTGGCCATTTTTTGATATGATTTTCTGTTTTGTGTGTGTTGAGTTTGAGGAGTTCTTTATAGATCCTGGATATCAACCTTTTGTCTGTACTGTCATTTGCAAATATCTTCTCTCATTCCGTGGGTTGCCTCTTTGTTTTCTTGACTGTTTCCTTTGCTGTGCAGAAGCTTTTGATTTTGATGGAACCAGGTGGTGGGTATTAGAGAGGGCACAGATTGCATGGAGCACTGGGTGTGGCACAAAAACAATGAATACTGTTATGTTGAAAATAAATTTAAAAAAATGATTAAAAAAATAAAGTAGTCTATTTCCTCATATTTTAAAAAAATGAACTATTGGGATTTTATCAAGATCAAAAGCTTTTGCACAGCAAAGGAAACAGTTAACAAAACCAAAAGACAACTGACAGAATGGGAGAAATATTTGCAAATGACATATCAGATAAAGGGCTAGTGTCGAAAATCTATAAAGAACTTAGCAAACTCAACACCCAAAAAACAAATAATCCAATCAAGAAATGGGCAGAAGACATGAACAGACATTTCTGCAAAGAAGACATCCAGATGGCCAGCAGAACATGAAAAAGTGCTCCACATCACTCGGCATCAGAGAATACAAATCAAAACCACAATGAGATACCACCTCACATCAGTCAGAATGGCTAAAATCAACAAGTCAGGAAATGACAGATTCTGGCAAGGATGCGGAGAAAGGGGAACCCTCCTACGCTGTTGGTGGGAATGCAAGCTGGTGCAACCACTCTGGAAAACAGCATGGAGGTTCCTCAAAATGTTGAAAATAGAGCTACCCTATGACCCAGCAATTGCACTACTGGGTATTTACCCTAAAGATACAAACGTAGTGATCCAAAGGGGCACGTGCACCCGAATGTTTATAGCAGCAATGTCTGCAATAGCCAAACTATGGAAAGAACCTAGATGTCCATCAACAGATAAATGGATAAAGAAGATGTGGTATATATACACAATGGAATACTATGCAGCCATCAAAAGAAATGAAATCTCCCCATTTGTGACGATGTGGATGGAACTAGAGGGTATCATGCTTAGCAAAATAAGTCAATCGGAGAAAGACAACTATCATATGATCTCCCTGATATGAGGAAGTGGAGATGCAACATGGAGGGTTAAGGGGGTAGGAGAAGAATAAATGAAACAAGATGGAATTGGGAGGGAGACAAACCATAAGTGACTCTTAATCTCACAAAACAAACTGAGGGTTGCTGGGGGGAGGAGGGTTGGGAGGGGGGGTGGGGTTATGGACATTGGGGAGGGTATGTGCTATGGTGAGTGCTGTGAAGTGTGTAAACCTGGTGATTCACAGACCTGTACCCCTGGGGATAAAAATGTATTATATCTTTATAAAAAATTAAAAATTAAAAAAAAGAAAGAAAGAAAGAAAGAGAAAGAAAGAAAGAAAAAGGAATGTGAGCTACTGAAGGATTTTAAGGAGAGCAGGAAAAGCTGGCATCAGGGACAGATGGGGCCAGTGCAGTTGCATAGGATGTGTACTTGGATGGTTGGAGTTTAATGATCCTGTAGTTGCTATATTAAAATTCTTAAGAATTCAAAAAAAATTCTTAAGAATTAAAAAAAAAAACCCTTAAAAGTTCTAAGAAATATTATGTGAGTTTAGCAAGGTTGTAGGTTACAAGTTCAATACACAAAAAGCAATCATATTTGTTTATATTTGCAATGAAGAGTTGAAACTCAACTTTTTAAAAAATAGCACTCACAATAATTCCAAAAAATGAAATATTTAGGAATAAACCTAACAACTTCAAAACACTGATTAAAGAAATCAAAGAAAACCTAAACAAATTCAGAGGCATACCCTGTTCATGGATTGGAAGACTCAACACAGTCAATGTATCACTTTTCCTCAAATTGATGTTAATTTTACACAGTACCAGTCAAAATCCAAGTCGGAAATTGTGCAGATATAGAGAAACCGATTCTAGATCTATATAAAAAGTCAAAGGAATTTGGGTAGCCAAAACAATTTTTAAACAGAAGAACAAAATTGCAAGACTTATACTACCCAATTTTAAGAATTGCTATAATGTTACATTAATCAAAAAATTAATACATAAATTAGTAAATAAATAAATGGTTTGGGTGAAAGAACCTTGACCTAAACTATGTATCTTATGTCAAAACTAACTCAAAGTGGTTCAGAGCTATAAATCTAACACATAAAACTATCAAATTTTTAGAAGAAAATAGTACAAAGTCATCATGACTTGGAGTTAGGCAAAGTATTCATAGAATCATCACCAAAAGCATGACCCATAAGAGAAAACAAATAGATAAATTGGAAGTAATCAAAAAAGTTCTGCTCTGCAAAAGACACTGTTAAAAGAATGAGAAGATAGGGTGCCTGGGTGGCTCAGTTTGTTAAGAGACTGCCTTCACCTCAGGTCAGGATCCAGTCCCACATCAGGCTCCCTGCTCAGCAGGGAGTCTGCTTCTCCCTCTAACCCTCTCCCCTCTCATGCTCTCTCTCTCTCTCAAGTAAATAAATAAAATCTTTAAAAAAAAAAAAAAGAATGAAAAGACAAAGTAAAACCTGGAAGAAAGCGCTTGCAAATCTTATGTGCAGTGAAGTTTATTTGTACAGAATACATAAGGAACTCTCAAGACCCCAAAATGAGAAAAGAAACAATTAAAAATGATGATTGCAATGGAATTATTCTGTATCCTGATTGTGGAAATGGTTACATGAATTCATACATGTGTTAAGATTCACAGAAATGTACACCCAAAAAAAGTCAGTCTTACTCTTTGTTCATTTAAAAATAAAATGAAGTACTTTTTAAAATAGTTGTCGTGATTCTAGAAAAATAAAATCATTTACTAGAGAAAGTAAATGGGGAGAGATGGAAGGCAGCTCATTTTCGTGGCTCAAAATGTTTATACTATGGGGATGCCTATGTTGCTCAGTTGGTTAAGTGTCTGCCTTCAACAGAGATCAATGATCCCAGGGTCCTGGCATTGAGTGGCTCATCGGGCTCCTTGCTCAGCAGGGAGCCCTCTTCCCCTCTGCCTGCTGCTCCCCCTGCTTGTGCTCTCTCTGTCTCTCTTTCCCTCTCTCTGACAAATAAATAAATAAAATCTTTTAAAAATATTTATACTATGGATACTAAAGAGAAGTTATAAGTCACATGCAATGACTTAATTACTATACCTAAGACCCCCTGAGAGAGAACAAAGAATGGAATCAAAATTTAGGACAATATGCTTATTAATCTTGAGGTTGACTCTGGTTGGAAGACTCTAGGTTTTAAAAATAAATTGACCAAAACATACACCTGTGTGATTTAACATACAAGCCCTAAGAAAATAGATTTTACCAAGAGCACTATGATTTAAAAGGATGTGGAGAACAAAGGGTAGGTTCAGAAGAAAGGTATCCAGTGGTAGTTAGAAAACAAAAAAGGTGGAAAGGCACTTTCTATAATTATGCCTTCATATCAAAGATTCTGAGGTGCCTGTATATGTGTACTTGCTCTTTCCTCCCTTATCAGATCTAAGGTTCTCGAGTACTGAGAGCCAAGATAGAAGAGCCATGGCGATGGCAGTCTTATTAAGAGTATGAGGTAGAGGTGGAGTGCTCCTAATAGGGCATTGTGCAGAAGTTAGTTTAAAATATTAGAAACAATGTTTTTCCTTAGATTGTGTGTTTATTTGGGATAAGTAATGATAAAGAATAGAGATTGTGGAGGATTGAACCACACCCTAACCAGACACTGACACTGTCAATGATTAGAAATATATTGCGTGCTTGTACCCACAGAAACCCTGAGCATACTGACCAGTACTTAGTAAGAGCTTAGTAAACGTGGTTTAATTGAAATTGAATGGCATTCTTCCTCCATTTCTGAGTGGTCTCCTAAATTCTCGGAGGAAGTCAGGTCATTTGAGATAGGGTGCAGAAAATGTTAAGAGGTCAAAGAATAATTTTATCCCTTGTACTAAATTCTTAGAATAACTCTGCTTCTCAATTAAACAAAAATATTGTTTAACGTGAATACAGAAAATTGAATTTTCCATGTCCTTGAAAAAAATTCCAAATGCAAATCTGCACAATATCTTAAGAATTTAAAATACTCTGGTCTGAGAGATGCCTAGGTGGCTCATTTTGTTAGATGTCCAACTCTAGATCTCAACTCTGGACTTGATCTCAGGGTTGTGAGTTGAAGCCCCATGTTGGGCTCCACACTAGGTGTGGAGCCTACTTAAAATATATAAATAAATAAAATATTCTGTTCAAGTGCCTTATAGAGAAAAGCTTATTATACTAGTAAAGATTTTATTTTGAAGGTGAATATAATTGGTTTGCTAGAAGTCACACAAATGTTAATCATTTAAAATCCCAACAAGTTAAAAATTTTGAAATATGAACACAATTTTTAATCAATTAAACACAATTAAAATCAACACAGATTTTAATCAATTAATGAGGTATTTAAGTGAAGAAAAAAATGACCTTTGGAGCTGTCCTCACTTTGCCTCCTGGATGATTAATTTTCTTTCTTTCTTTTTTCCTTTTTTTTTTTTTTTTGCTTTACACACCCTGCCATAAACTTTTTTATTTACACTTTATTGTAACTGACTTCATGTCATTTGCTCTTGCTTAATAATAATCAGTTAACAGCAAGAGCAGGTGTTCTCAAGGATTTGGCCCTTCCATAGAAAGATTCTAAACAGTTGTAAAAAAAATCATCATAAAAAGCATAAAGATAAAACTCTCATTTTAGTATCTGGCAGAGAAAAAAGATATGTCCATGCAAAGAAAGAGTCAGGGATGGAGAACTTGAAAGGTAAAAATTAGTAGTAACCTACCTGTTCTAAATTTATTTGTTGCCCTTTGTTTTAATAGCTGTGTTTGATCAATCACACCTAGTGATGGCTTCTGCAAGCACCCTAATTTTTACATGGTTTTGTTCTACCTTTTTGTGTTATGTTTAGATGTAAAAATTATAATTAAACTTTTGGTTGCATTTCTGTAGGGTTTGAGTCTAAGTGCTGATTTTTGGAGACCGTGACAATAAGCCACTTTCCTATACTCTTCACCAATGAGCAAAATTCTTTCCGTACCCCTACTCAGTTTAGAAACACATTCTCTCTCCTTTCATTATCCCACATCACACGCTTGAGTACCAAGTTCCCTCTAACCTGTATTCCACTTCCATTCTTTTAGAATTTCCTAGTCCAATCTCCCTGTCACATCAGCTTCTTCAAGGTGCTCTAAGCACCTCCTCAAAAGCTTCCCCGTTCTTCTCTTGGTCCTTTCTCTCACCCAGTTACCACCATTAAGAATAATTTTTAGATTATCAGAGAAGATCCTGAGGCATGTTTAAAAATTAATCTATAATCTGAGAAAGCCCATCTAGCCATTAGAATATTGACTTGGATTAATTTATTAGCTATTTAGTGTCCTGAAGAGATGACACTCCAGAGCTAAAAGGAAAGGCTTGAATAAATCCAGTTCTTGGAGCAACTGTGAGGGTCAGAATAAAAAGGAGAAACAACATGGGGAGAGAGAGAAGTGAAGACAGCTTGAGAGAGACAGAGATGGGAGATTTATTTGATGATGATCAAGGTGATGCTGGTATGAAGAAGGAGGCCCCACTGCCGAAGTAACAGAAACAATTATCAAAAGAAAGGCAGATTCTGTTGGACACAAATTGAAGCCAGGTGGTCTCCTTTCAGAGTGTTTTGAGGTGAGAAGACCTCTTTCTCTGGCATCCCAACCCTAATAGTGGGCCATTCAATTTGTTATTTGTTTTTAAATGAATTACTTTGGTGTAAGGTATTTCCCTATTTAAATTCAAATACCCTGAGAAGGTTGCTCTGAAGCCAAAATATTATATTGACCCTTAATTCCACTTGTTTAGGACTAATTAAAAGAAGTCCCTTATAATAGCCAAATCCGTTAAGATGTTTTTGTACGCAAGGAACTGAAAGTCTCCTTCAAAATGAATAATAAGCACAGGAAACTTACTGGCTCACCTAACAGATAAGCTCTAGGGTTATCTGTGAGGGTGTAGGCTGATTTGATCCGAATTTTCACATTATCATCCTCACCTATCCTCTGCAATTTTCTCAGTTCTGTCTACCAACGTGGGGTGACTTTGCTCTCAGCTTGGCTTCACTAATGCTAACAACAGAGCTTTCAGTCGCTGACTGTGCTACATCCTTCCTCATTCATATCCTGAGGTTTTGGAAAAGGGTCTTTTTTCCCCCAATAATAAAACAGGAGTCTTAAACTGTACTCTGGACTAAATTAGGACACATATATTTACCCTTGAATCCATCACTGTGCCAAGAGAAATGATATTACTTTGAATGACTTAAATCCCAGAGCCCATCTCTGCTACCATGGGAAGAGGTCGAATATAGGTGAGACAACCACAATGTTTAATGTGTAGACCTCATGACAGACTTTAATAGAGAAGTGCAGAGCTGGGACACTAACTAAGGGTAGACCTGGAGCAGATTATTTTAGAGATAAGTCCTGTTTTACTGGGTATCTCCTAAAGATAGTAAACCTCTTGGCGGGGTAGGTGATGCCATAGAAGAAGAAAAGAAGAGGTCTGCAAACAGCATATTGCACTACAGGATTCTTCCCTTTCTAGCTATAAATTCCTGTCAGAGACACAATCTGCCACATTCTCAACATAATGATCTTATTTTATTTGGTGATTTTGCTGGGTCATTGAAAATCTGTGTCATCTGCATCTACAGAGAAGTTTCACTTACCAGTCCAGTTCAGACCCATCTGGTAGATTTTGCTGATCCTCTGCACAGCAATGAAAATCACCACCGCCACCCCCAACCTCTCTCCAAAAGAGGTGTCTCCTTGGTTCTGAATATAATTCTGCCAGAATTCTGCCTTTCTTCTAGTTTGAAATGAGCATATTCTTATATCACATTGAAGTTAGTTAAAAACAAGCATAAGAAATAACACGGAGGATATGGGAAGATGGAGAGGAGAAGGGAGTTGAGAGAAATTGGAGGGGGAGATGAACCATGAGAGACTATGGACTCTGAAAAACAATCTGAGGGTTTTGAAGGGGTCAGGGGGTGGGAAGTTGGGCCTGCCTGGTGGTGGGTATTGTGGAGGGCAAGTATTGCATGGAGCACTGGATGTGGTGCATAAACAATGAATTCTAGTACACTGAAAAGAAATTTAAAAAATAAAAAATATATTTAAAAAAAAACAACTAAGCTATGGGGATAAAATAAAAAGCATACCTGTTCCTTTCAGAAGAGAAATTGGGAAAAGAGATAAGGAAAATTTCAAAGGCAGTGTGTTATAGCTTTTTTTGGACACTGATAACATGAACATAGGCATTCGTTAAGATTCACTCATCTGTACACTCAAAGTCTATACTTACTACTCTATGTAATTATACTTCAATAAAATAAAGGAAAAAGTCCTCCAATCCCCCCCACCAAAAAAAAGCAACTAGGTTGCTTTCCATTATTTCTAAAGAATTTCACCCTTATAGCCTCAATCTTGAAGACTTATGATCGATCAATCTAAACCAAGTTAGATATTGAAACCATTCTGCTTTTAAACACTTCATTTGCCAGAATAAACCCTTAAAATGAAGAATGCTAACAACTATTTATTTATTTATTTTTAGAGAGAGAACAAGAGAGCAGCGAGAATGCAAGGTGAGGGCAGAGGGGTACATGGAGAGAGAGAGTCTCAAACAGGCTCTACACTCAGCATGGAGCCCAATGCAGGACTCAATCTCAAGATCCTGAGATCCTGACATGAGCTAAAATCACGAGTCAAATGCCTAACCGAGTCACCCAGGCACCTAGAGTGCTAACAACTATTTTTAACTAAATAGAGCAAGCTAAAACACTAGTTTTAGCCCCTAGTTTCACATTAGAATCACCTGGGTGCCTCGACCTTTCCTCAAATAACTCTGATTTAATTATTCTAGAGTGAGAACTGGGCCCAAACATTTTTTAAAAATACCATTATTGAGATATAATTCACATGTTATAAAGTTCACTCACTTAAATTTATACTTAGTACATTTACAGAGTTGGGGTACCTAAGTTTTTAATGCTTCCCAAGAGTTCTAATACTCGTACAGAGGGGGTTGAGAACCACTGAGCTAAAGCAAATTGTTAAACTGAGACAACTTAATTGAACTATAAGTTAAAAAAATACTAAAGATATTCCAAAATTATTGTTTCAAAAAGTCAATAGACTTTAGTTTTTAGAGCAGTTCTAGGTTCATAGAAAAATTGTGCAGAGAGTACAGAGCCAAAAAAAATTTTTTTAACTATTAAATTTGTAAATTTAATTTAATTGGCTTTTTCAGTCTGAGAAAAAAAAACAGGAAAGTTTTTAATGAAATCCATGTTTTCATAGGGAAAAATTCACAAAATGATCATTCTCCTTACAAAGAGTTACTTTGTATGCATTTAAAGTATAAAGTAGGGTTACCAGGGTGGCTCAGTGAGTTAAGTGACTGACTCTTGATTTAGACTCAAGTATGATTTCAGGGTTGTGAGATTGAGCACTGCCTTGGGATCCTTGCTGGGCATGGAGTCTGCTTAAGATTTTCTCTCTCTCTCCCAATTCCCATCCCCCGTCTAAAATAAATAAATAAATAAATCTTCTTAAAAAATAAAGTAAATTCAGAATAAGATTTCCTCTCTTTTTAAAAATCTATTTTACAACTTACTGATCAACAGATTCCTAGCTCTCTTTTATTGGAGAAATAATGCACTCACACAAAATTTCTGTGATAAGTAACTGAAAATATCCAATATTAATCTTATTCTTATGCATTCTTTTCTACCCTGGATATAAAAATTGAAAAGAATTGCATATATATATATATAAACATATATATAACAACAGTGTTGTCATTTGCTTTGAAAGAAATATGGATCATCCTCAGCTAAATTTGGCTTACAGAAAATACGTATAATCAGAAAAGTTTTGATATGGAATATTTAGTATTAAAAGTTTTACCTAAACTCTATAAAGTAAGGGGTAATGACGATGGTAGTTTCTGAACTGTATTGAAGCAAATAGAAATTTGTGTACCTACTTGGTAAGTTTAGACTGTATAGTAAACTCATCAGATCCACTTAACAACCAAGTACAATCCTTAGTGCCGGTTATGAGAAAAGTAGTAACAGAAAAAGCAACATAGGGGGTCCTGGGTGGCTTAGATGGTTAAGCATCTGCCTTCAGCTCAGGTCATGATCCCAGGGTCCTAGGATCAAGCCCCACATCAGGCTCCCTACTCAGTGGGGAGTCTGCTTCTCCCTAGAGAAGGGAGAAGCAGACTCTGCTTGTGCTACTCTCTCTTGCTCTCTCTCTCTCTGTGTCAAATAAACTAAAAAAAAAGGAAACATAGAACAGCGTGAATAGGAAAGAGAACTGTGGAGTCAGAAAAACCTTATTGGGGTTCTCCATAAACTGTCACTGTGATTTAGGGAAGATTCTCTCTAATCTTAATTTCCCCAACAGAAAAACTGGGGAAAGTTAATAGTATCTATTTCCTAAGGCATTTGCAAGGATTAAATGGGAGCAGTATATGAGAAATGCTTAGCTCCTGGCCTGGTGTATAAAACTCGGGAATTAGCAGGATAGCAATGACGTTATGGGATAGTTACCCATTGTTGAATTCTCCTAGAGGTGCTGGAATGAGGGATGGAAGATACAATCCCCAAATACATTTCCATCTGGGGATGGAAAGCTTCTGTTCTTGCTTCTTAATTCTTGCTTCTGAAATGTGACCATGAGAAAACACAGGAAACACACACACACACACACACATTCGTCTTGGCTTCTTCTTTCTTATGGTACTTCATGGTGGCCACCTTTCTTCATTTCCATGTGGACTGCTACTCCTTTTCTCCCTGAGAACTCTTCCTGGTTAATTGTACCCAGGAAAGAATTGAGGCCCTTGCCCTGTTTTTCAGATGGGACCATAGGCTCAGATTACATCAAGGGCGTGATGCAACTTTTCAGATCTACAGGCTGAAGGGTGGGATTCTTTATCTGGAATACAATACTCAGCCCACTTAGGTCCCTGGGCACTACCCAGAGTGTGATGGGAACCAACTGTATCTTCCTCTAGTTTCCCCCCAATAAGTGTTTTTCCAGGTTAATGTGTGTGTGGCGGGGGGAGTGATGGGGGTCAAATCATGCCACCCTTGTTTGCTCAGTACCCTTTCTTCTACTTTTCCTCCCACATTTTGGCAATGCTATTTCAATCTTCTTTGCTCATTCCTAATTATCTACCTGATTTCTAAACATCAGAGTGTCCCAGCTTCTCCAATTACATGACTTTAAATACTATTCATATTCTGATACCTCCAGCCTGGACCCCCTCCCCAAACTCCAGCCTCATCCATAGAACTTTCCACTTGATCTCTTCATTTGGATGACCAATAGACATCTCAAAGCTAAAGATCAAAAACTGACTTCCCGATGGCCCCTTCCTACACAGGCTGTATATGCAGTCTTTCCTCTTGTAGGCAATCTCTCCAACTGTCCAGATTAAAAATCTTGTAGTCATCTGTAACTCTTCTTTTTCTTTCACATTTCACACACAACCCATCAAACAAATCCTATTTGCTTCCCTTTTAAAATATATCTGGAATACAACCACTTGCCATGATCTCTTGCCTGAATTATACTAAAACCTCTTCCTGGCTGTGCCCTTGCCTCTTCCAGTCTATTGTCAACACAGCAGCAGGTGATCCTTTTGAAACATAAGTTGGATCATGCCACCCCTCTGCTCAAAATCCTCTAACAGAAATTGTTTGTTGTTGTCATCGTTGTTATTGTTTGCACGGAGCAAACCTAAAGTTACTATAATGGAGCCAGGCCCTACATATTTTAACTTCCTGTTATTCCTGTGATCTAGTCTTGGACCCCTCCAAACATGCCCAGTAATGAAGAGCTAAATCTTAAGTCTCCTTAGGGAAGGCCACAATCCTGTGGTCTATTTTTTTTTTAAGATTTTATTTATTTATTTGACAGAGATCACAAGTAGGCAGAGACACAGGCAGAGAGAGAGGAGGAAGCAGGCTCCCTGCTGAGCAGAGAGCCCTCTGCGGGGCTTGATCCCAGGACACTGGGATCATGACCTGAACTGAAGGCAGAGGCTTTAACCCACTGAGCCACCTAGGCGTCCCCTGTGGATCTATCTTATTAAAATCGTCACAGGGGTTTGTTTAATCCTTTCTTAATGTGTGTGTAACATCAACATGGCAATTGGTTTCTTAAAGGATTTATTGCCAGGAATTACAAACCACTTATATTGTGTATTATTGTGTTAATATAATTATGAAATTATACATGAATATGTTCACTGTGGGTAGCTGAGAATAAAAATGTTTCCAAGATTCCTAGTTCATATTTTCTTCAGAGTCAGAACTTCCATTTCTCAGTGTTAATCTCTCTTGGGTGACAGAATGCAAAGGAGTGAAATATAGTTAAGATTATACATTTAATGGTTTCCCCCAAGAGTGGGCTCTTAATCTTCATCCAACTTTTACCCACAGTCTTAGGTTAAGCCTAGAAATATTAACTCTGAAGGGAGCAGGGTTGAAAACCATACTTCTTACCCCTTATTTCCACCAATATTACACATGGACAGCAGGGGCAGGGTCACTGTCAAACTAGTGGAGCTCAAAATTCAGGGCCCTCACTTGCACGGTACCTTGAGCACTTGGAGTTGTTGGGAGTTGTGGAGCATTCCAGGTGGGGAAAGAAGTCCAGGTTGCAATCAAGAAGCATTTCTATATGAGCTTTTCTGATAAATCAGCTAAGGACATCTCAGAAGACAATAGGCTAACTGTCCAAGTCCCCAATAATTCACTCTGATTTTTCCATCCTAACTATTCACCTTCTTGGCTAATTTTGTATTTATGTTTTTAAAGAGGCAACTCCCAAACTCTCCCGGTTGTGCAAATTTAAGGCTACATGAAGTCTGTATCTACCCTGATGGATGGTTAATTCTTACGAATGTTGTTGACAGTTCATCCAGTCACAAAAGATTAAGAGTTGTCTAAGATAATCAGATTTCTTGTTTATGAAGTCAAATTAAGTGCCAAAATGACTGCTAGAATTTAAAAAGATTATTTATTTTGCTGTAACGTGAGGATTTTACCATGTTTGATAGTACCCTGATTGGGAAAAAGATTAACAGTAAGATGTCTTAGCAATTCTACTACAATTGGTATGACACAGTCAAAAGAGCAGTTTATTCATTCTCATTGTAAAAATGTGGTACCACATATGGCAATTGAGTGATTTTAGACAAAAAAGTAGTAGAGAGCCATTTTTAAGACTTGATGATGATTCATGAGGGTATTCAAATATTTATGATCTTGTCATCCTCAGAATAGGTTTAGAGTCTAGATATTTCAATCAAGGGTCTAACATGATTAATAATAACCATTGGATTAAGCATACCTGAACAAAGTTGTTTTTATTCACTTGTTAGGAATAATACTCTACAAAGGGTTTGCACTCATTGATTTCCAGCTTATCTTCTGAAAAAGCCTCCTAGTAGGGACTGTATGTTCCTTTAAAATTATTGCTGGCTATAAAAGTGGGCACACGCATGCCAGGGTGTGCGTTCGGCAGCTTTTACAATGCACCCTGGGGTGCTAGGCCTCTGGGGCAGGGAGCCAACAGCGAAGCTGCCATCATTCAACAGTATAAAATGCATACTGTGGTGTGTCATCGCAATTATTCTTTTTTATGGCTTTGAAAGAAGCTCCACCTTTCCTTTAGTTATTTTAAACATTAACCTCCAGCTTCCAGAAGTAGTCAAAATGGTTCAACTCTGTGTTTTTCCCTGAGCAAGATGTGGTTCATTAGAAACTAACAATGCCTCACTATGCAAACATTTTCATCCATTACAAATCCTAACCTCAAACTATAGGAGAAATTCTAGGAAAAAAATCTGTGGAAGAGGGTATATTTTCTGCTTAACTAGCAAAACAAATCTGAGAGGAATATTTTCAAGAGTAAATGTGTTCTAAAAACTTGGGATTATCTCGGGGTGTTTTCATGATATGCATATTAATGGATTTTATTCATAAAATTTTTTGAGATGAATAAAATATATTTCATAAATCATTGGATTCATTTTTAAAGTGAAACTATTACTTTTCACAAACTTAATATTTAATATTGAGGGATAATAAAGGCAAATACAGAAAAACGTTAATACAAGCAATCAGTTGTTTGCTGGAACTTTAGAAGTTAACATTCATTCTCAAATCTTTTTCAAGCCAAGCTATGGAAACATGTGAAACAAATAACATTTTTGAAAGAGTGGTACACCCTGGGGTTGAAATTATAAAAGAAACACTTGGAGACATTGATGGGAATGAAGGAGTGGTAAGAGTGGATGAAACCTGGTTGAGACAGCTTGGGAAAAGGTTACAGAAATACTACTGTTTCATGCAATTTCGATGGAGAAAAGGGATGTTGTATGAAGATGAGGAATGTATATAGCACTCTTATTAGAATTTATCAGGGGAAATATAATTGGGCAAGAAAGAAAAAAAATATACTGTCTTAAAGTTGGGAAGGCTATTTAGAAATCATTTGGTTCAATTTCCTTGTATAAGGCAATCTTCTGGCTGGATTTCAATAATCACTTTTGAGAGAATCCTTTAAAAAGCCATCCAGACTTCCTTTGAACACATTTCTGAACACAGCAAACAAAACTCATTATTTTGTGTGTGGCACCTCTTTTCCCTGTTAAGCAACTGAACATGTTAGTTATGAATCACAATGGGCTGAATTTTACTATACTTTATGCCTATAGGATTTTTTTCCATTCTAGGAAATAATACAAAGTCTATTCCTTCCAAGGGTTTAAAGACACCTGTCAAACCTCTCTTCCACATCCTTTCTTCCTCAATCTCTTCCCTGCACCAAGAAGTCCCAGTTTGCTGAATAGTCTCTCATTTGACATTGTTTCTTGACCCTTTACTGTACTCTTTGTATGCATCTTAATTTATCAATATTCTTCTTAAAATGCAGCATTCGGAATTGTCATGATTCTGCCTGGTATAATGGAGTTTTACTTTTGTTGACTTTATTGACCTAAGTAATACACCATTAAAGTAGTCAACATTTACACTGCTTTCTTAAGATCTTAGTTACACTGTTGACTTAAGTTGACCTTTCAGTCAGATAAAATGGTTCAGAGCATTTTTAAGAAATATATTGTATGGCTAAGTTAGGTCTTCTATATTTTATTCATGTGAATTCTTTATTAAATATCAGTGTAAGATTTTTTATTTCAGCCCAGTTTATTGCTTCCATTGGTTTCAGTCCTTCTTTGCAATCTAAAAGCTTTTCATTTAGCCACCACTAGGTTATCCAGACCACCTAGATTTATGTCACTTACAAATATAATAGGCAGGTGTTTTATGTAATCAGATATGTGCATGCGTGAAATATGGTCTTTAGGAACAAACATGTGTTTTGTGTCCTCGATTTTCCAGTTGTTATCTATGACTTTTGCAAAGTCACTTAACCTCTCTGAGCCTCCATAAAATGGGAACAATAACGCTTACTTCATGGAGTTATAATGAGACTTAGATGAAATATTGTATGTGAAATTCTTAGGACTGTGCTTGGTCAATAACTTAAATATTTTAAATATCATTATCTCCTGTAGTTGTGGAGCAGAGGTAGAGGCAATAACAGTACACTGGAAGAAGTAAATGTGTTCATCTGACAAATAGGAATATTCAGAAACACTTGAAAATGAAAGCATGGGCATTAACTAGTATTTATTGATTGTTGACATATGCTAAATTCATGGGCAGCCATTTTATTATTATGAAATGAGTTATTAAAACGAACTGCTAGATTTTGAGTTCAATAATAGGATTGCAACCATATTTGAAGTTGATTACTGCTTGTCTACATTCACTTTCTCGAGAAGAAGTGAGGCAGGAAGCCAGACAGGATTTTGACCACATTGAGCACACCCAGACAGTGCTTTGGGAAGGCAGCCAGTAAGGAATATGGTTTTTGTTTTTGGTTTTGTTTTGTTTTTTTTTTTTCAGATGAAAAAATGACCAAAATTGAATATGCATGTAATCAACCCATATACAACCTGAGGCTGAGGTTAGAATTGTATTTCTTCCATCTCCTCAAACTTTGATAAAATTTAACTACCTAACAATGTTGGAGACAAAGTGGAGACTTGAGTTCCCAGTATGATTTTCAAGTTTGCATCTTCTCAGAATGGCTATGGGCCCTAGATATCACAACTCAGAAGGCTTGGCATTGCCGAAAAGAAAAGAAATTCACCAATACCAAGTTCTGTCCCAAGGAAGAGGTTAAGGTTTTACCTCTTTCCTTTAATTAATAATAATAGCAGTGGGTATTTACTGAGCACTTTCTATGCCTCCTTATTCTAACAAATTTATGGCATAATCTCACATAACCCTTACAACAGTTTTCTGAGGAAGTTTCTACCAAGTTACTCCATTTCCCAGAAGAGATGACTGAAGCACTGAGAAGGTAAATAATTTGTCTGAGGCCAAAATAGCTGGCAAGTGACTGCCAGGATTTGAATTTGGACAGCCTCATTGTAGAGTCCATTCTTTTCCTACTAAAATAAACCAGCTTCTGATACAGGATTTCCTGTTTTCTGAGGGTAAGTTATCCGTAGTATATCCCTAGATCTTTCTAGGGACAATAAAAGGGGGGGGGAATTAACAAATAACTAAGTGTTCCCTAAGTTAAGGAACATAAAGCTAAAAACGTTGGAACAAGTAACATGCTTGTTCTGTGTGAACACCGCTAAGAAAAAACCATTTGGGAATACTATGAAGACTTGTAGTGGAACATCTATTGTTTCCTTTCCCTATAATCCTTTCTTCCATTTGGAGGAGAAAGGAAACTTCTACTCCACTACACTTGCCTACCACAAATTCCACGATTAAAGTAGGAATTGCCCTGATTTTATACCACTCCATCTCTTGACTTCCATTATTGGGCCAGAGGCAAGCACCTGACTCAAACTGGACTAATGGCAGGAGTTAAATTCCTTCTCATGTTGATTTGTCTCAGAGATGGGCATATGACAAAAGCTAGAAGAATCCAAGTTATGATTCTTCCCCACCTACTAAAAATAGGGTAGTGAGTCTTGCTTGGTGTTCTTTCTTCTTGCAGGAAGAAGTAGGTAAGGACATGAGCTTCAAGGCTGTCGATGGCCATATCCCCCATATAAGAAGAAAATCAGAGATTGAAGCTAACATGTAGAGAAATACAGATATATATATATATATATAGAGAGAGAGAGAGAGAGAGAATCATAATGAGATTCAAATCTTCACTTCAGACATTCCTGAACTTTATACCATTTGCCTACATAAGCCAATAAATTCCCTTTTTTGTCTAAACAGCTTGAATTCAAGTTCTCTCTTACACTAGTGTTGTTGAGGATGTTGTATACTGCATCCCTGGTGCAGATATAGAACCCCCAATATAGAACTCCATATAAGCATCATTTTCTAAAATGTAAGCTAGACATTTGTTTCTCTTGAAGAAACTGCTATGTTTCAACTTGAGGACAAGCAAGAATCGTATGAATTAAGAGAGATCATATCATAAAAATGGGATGAAATAGATCATTTTAGAAGCCATCAAAAGAGGTAGAAGACAGTCGCCAAACTGTGGAAAGAGTCAAAATGCCCTTCACAGACGAATGGATGAAGAATATACAGTCCATACATACAATGGAGTTTTATGCATCCATCAGGAAGGATAAATACCCAACTTTTGTATCAACATGGATGGGAGTGGAGGAGATTATGCTGAGTGAAATAAGTCAAGCAGAGAGAGTCAAGTATCATAAGGTTTCACTTACTTGTGGAGCATAAGGAATAACATGGAGGACATGGGGAGAAGGAGAGGAGATGGGAGTTGGGGGAAATTGGAGGTGGAGATGAACCCTGAGAGACTGTGGACTCTGAGAAACAAACCGAGGGTTTTGGAGGGGAAGGGGGTGGGGGGTTGAGAGACCCTTGTGGTGGGTATTAAGGAGTGCACATATTGCATGGAGCACTGGGTGTGGTGCATAAATAATGAATCTTGGAACACTGAAAAAAGAAAATTAAAAAAAAAAAAAAGAGGTGGAATAGCATTGACTTGGAGACAGAGACCTGGGTTTAAGTCCCTAAATTTATGATACACATTTACTGGCTGAATGTTCTCTAGAAGATTATTGAATCTCTCCGGACCTCAGTTTTCTCCTCTGTTAAATCAGGCTAATAATACTAGCTTTAACTACGTTACAACAGTATTTTTAAAGATTAAATGGGATCATGTATGTAAAAATACTTTGTAAACTATAAAACACTATATCTATTTTAGTTAGTTAAATTTAGCCTTACAATCAAACTGGAATGTTGTCTTATATGTAAAATGATTTCTTTAAGATTGGAAGCCTTTCTATTCTTCACCAGAAGTTTATAGTGCTTAAAAATAATATAATCCCACTCATCATTAAAGGGCTTAAATTTAGTCCTTCTTTACCAGAACCATGAGTTGTATGTAGTTCCATTTTACACTGCAGACAAGCAGGAGAGTATGGCAAGGAAAGGACAAGCAAGTTATTAAAAGCAGTAAAGGATAATAAGGCTAATATGCAAATAAAACCCTAAAGCTCTAGACTGCCTGGTCTTTAGTGGAAGGCAAACGGATATCATTGCCTTGAAAACTCACTGTCTTTTTCCCTGCTGTTTCTGAAAATCTCCACCCTGAACCCACCCTGAAATGTAAGGACTGAAATAAAGAAAAGGCAGCTTCATCTGTCGTTCTGAGAAGATCGATATTCAGAGTGAGGGATATTAATTGGAAACCGCACCATTGATTTAGACCCCAAGCCACATTCATTGTGTACGCGTCTATTGCTCATCTGTGGGAGAGAAGGGATGCAGAAATTTAGTTTCTTCTTCTTTAACTGAGGGTTGCTCAGTTTTCCTGCCAGCGTTGTAAGAACATTGCTAAAAGGCACAAAAGCTCATGGAGGTGTCAAACAGCAGGGATGAGAGGCTGAGCTTCCCCTCATCCGTGAAGGAGTCAATTAAAGAACAAAGACAACTCTTGGATTTTAAGATCACTAGTCCAAGTTGTTCCAGAGTTCTCATGTGTATTTTGAATTCGGTCTCCTCATATTTCTTGTTTATTACAAGAAAAGGTAATTATGTGGTGGTTTTGTGCTTTTAAGAGCACAATTATAAAAGCATTTAGTTTTTTCTTATATTTTGTAACCATTTGTGCTCCCATTCAACCTGTCCCCATAGGAACTGTTCTGAGATTAAACAACAACCAGCATCAGGAAAACGTCAAGGAGGACCCTTCAGTGCTTAACATCATTTCAGTTCCTGGACATTAAATGATCTGTGCTTTTTCTTTTTTAATAATCATGATTTCTTACATGTTCAGGCACCAAAGGAGCAGAGAAGGAAGGGAGAGTAGGAACAAAGCACACCCTAGGTCAAGAGCTCTTTCACTGTTGGTTAGATTAGGGATGACTTCAACTCCTTATGTAAAGTGAACACTGTAAACTAATCTTTGTTTCTGCAATTTAGATAAGATTATTTCAATAGACACCAGTTTCAGTTTGGGGTTGTCTTTGTTTTTGTCCAATGATCTCAATGTGACTGTCATTTGACATAAATTTACCATATCTGTATTATATCTTGTGGGTTTATGCCAGGAACAAAACATTTGTATTTATATCAGTAGGTAAACTTTAAAGGTGCACCTGTTGACTTTTTTGAACATCAACAAAGTGCAAGTTAATAAAATTAACTGAACGCATCAATCTGTGAAAACTATCTTTAAAGACATACATACATGTTAATTTCATATTTATTTCCTTTTTTCTTAAATTTATGTAAGTCCATTTTAATTAATAAATTTAATGGAGTCATTATATACTCAATGTAGTTCGACTCAATATTTAAATTGCCACAAAGATAAATTGCATTTTGATTGAAGGAAATGTCAAGAATATGTTCTTACATTATGTAGGCCAGGATTACTTCATACACTATTCATTGCACCATATATGTTATATATATGATTCCATGATATATTACATATATTATCCATCATATGTACTACACCTGAAGCAAAAAACAAAATAAATTTTATGAAAATTAAATTAAAAGGAAATTTTTTAACAAAAGATTAGTAACAACAGATTTTTTTTTAAAGATTTTTATTTATTTATTTGACAGAGACCACAAGCAGGCAGAGAGAGAAGGAGGGGAAGCAGGCTCCCTGCTGAGCAGAGAGCCCCATGTGGGGCTCAATCCCAGAACCCCAGGATCATGGCCTGAGCCAAAGGCAGATGCTTTAACCCACGGAGCCACCCAGGCGCCCCCAAAAACAGATTTTTGTTTGAGACCTCAGCTAGTCAATGAAGCTTAACAAAAAATATTCCTATTAATGGAACTAAATGTCTACCATAGATTTTAGGAGTGAAACACTTTGATTCTTTACAGATTTAATTACAAAGCCCAAAATGACCAATGACAATAAATATAAATTAAAACCCAAATCTTGGGATTAAAGATGGAGGCTACTAATACCCCTAGGTGGAAAGTCTGATTTTAAATATATATAAACAAATAGGTGAAACAAGAATGAAAATATAAAGAACCTATAATTCAGTTTTTGAAATGATATGTTATATTAGTTTCCTATGGTTTCATTAAAATTATATTACTGTGTGTATGTGAATTTGAGAGAGGGTGTTTGAGAATATATATAATTCTTTTTTATCTGCTATAGTCATGTCTAAAAGCTAAAAAATGGTCATTAAAAATTAGATTTTCTCAAAAAGATCTTTTCAAAATTACCTATTTTTTAGAAGATAAAATTCGGTAAGAGCCCAGCCATAGTAACAAAGGCATTAAGAGAAGATTAAACGTGGTTAAGGAGACAATTAAAAAATAAATTAATTTAAATCTTTCTACCTGTGTTCTAGATCTCATCTCAGTTTTTCAGAGATTAATCCATCCATTATTGTCTCTTCCCTCAAAGTCCACATCTTAAAAACTAAACAAATAAACACACACACACACACATACACGCACACACATTCTTGTTATCTTCTATATACTACCCTGGTTTTCCTCTAGACCTAAGTCTCAATAATCTGTACTCTAACTTCCCTCCACCGCTAATTCACTGCAACCCAACGCAATGTGACTTCACCCTATCACTGCACTGAAGGTTTATGCTAATGTCAAGGTAACAACCTCAGTGACAAAATTAATGGATACTGTCTAATTCTTAAATTCCTTGACCTTCCAACAGTTATTAAAATCCTCTCTTTCTAGGTTTCCATGTAACTAACACTCTCTCCTTGATTTTCTTCATCCTCCATAACAACTTCTCATTTCCCTGTCAATCTTCTCTTCTTCTATTCTCTCTAGGCATTCTCATTTCTATCAGTGACTACTAATCATCCATATGCTGATAACTCCCACTTCTGTAATTGTACCCCAAGCTTATTCCTGAGCTTCAGACTTATGATGTTTTCATCATGCTTCCAAGATTTCATTATTTGTCCTCAACTCCCTTCAAAGACTTTTCAACTTCTTCTATCCTCAATCTTCTGTTAATGGTTTGCATGTTTATAATGTTCTAAAGTACAAAATTGTGAGTGATCCTTGATTATTCCCTCTCCCTCAAATGTAATGTTCATTAGAGCACTGAAACCCTATTAATTCTATGACAAATGTAGTCTTAGCTTTATTGAGTACCATTGTCAATACCACAGTCCATACCATTATTATTTATGTGGGGAAAATTGCTTTGGTCATTGAATTGGTCTATTTCTTTTGTCTCTTTGTATTTCTAACTATCTTCACACTTAATGACACAATAATTTTCTAGAAAAATGAAAGATGGAGAGACCATAGTGCCATGCTCTTGTGTCCCCAAACCTGCTTAAGTCATTGTTGACATCTTTTTGCCTACAAGGAGACATCAATCTCTGTCACATAAATTCTTTTTTTTTTTTAAGATTTTGTCTATTTGTCAGAGAGAGAGAGCGAACACAGCAGGGGGAGTGGCAGTCAGAGGGAGAAGCGGGCTTTCTGCTGAGCAAGGAGCCCAATGTGGGACTTGATCCCAGGACCCTAAGATCATGACCCCAGGCGAAGGCAGCTGCTTAACTGACTGAGCCACCCAGACGTCCCTGTCACATAAATTCTTTATAATTAATCAGAACCCTATATTTCCATGCTCATTTCTGTTTCTCTAAGTTTTCACCCTATCTTTTTTACCTCTTCAAAATACTTGCCATTCTCTAAATGGCCACTGGCAGCTTCAGATTTATATCTCTCTTAAATTAATAATCCCAGAGAAAAGAAGATCCCGCTTACTCCACAAAGCCCTGGAAGGTCTTGTGTGGCTCTTCGTGGAATACTTGACTGTTGAACCAATCCCTGTGAATAAGGGAAGGGACTGCTCCAGTTAGCCAGCCAAGCTGGATCATATGCCCACCTTTCTGGAAAGAAGTCTACTCCACCTAAATGTCATGGAATAGCTCCCTCATAATAAAGAGAAGTCCTTTTCCCAGCAGCACAGGAGAAAAATGGCTTCAAAGGAACTCTCTAAGAGAAAGGGAGTGGGTAGAGAAGCCACATAGTGTACATTCTAGAAACATGTGATACTTTCTTAGCACTGCACTTCCACTCTCCCTCTATATTTCACATAAATGGACATTCAACCAGGAATAGGAAACACATTCTTATTATCTTTCTGAAAATCAGAATTTTCACCCAAGGAATATTGTGCTGAATGAGATTGTATTGGATGTATTAGATCATTCAATTTTTATTTCTAGATTTTTTTTTTTCGAGTCTAATTGTTCCAAGCTTCAGGTGGACATGGTGTGCCTCAGAGTCAGGTGGAAATCAGTCACCATGAGCTCCAGTCTTTCCTTTCATTTTCCATACTCTTCTTTAACTGTCTACCCCCTTCCCACTATCACCTCCTTATTCTGGTTTCCCTAAAAAGGAATAAACAAAGAGTTAAATCATATGGTATTTGGATTCAAATATTATGGAGTAGTAATCATGAACTATATGCAAATCTCCAAGTTTTGAACTATGCGTTACTGTTGGACCGCAAATGCTATGGAGGTGGTATACCAGCTAACCAAGTGCCAAGACAAGAGTTCTCAGGTGTGCTCTGACAGCTCAGGGGTAGGGGGGAAAAAAGGTGTTCAGATATTCAGATAAAATACATTTGTGTTTCGGTTTATTTTAAATCTGTATTCCTGTGGACAGCACATAATGTACCTTGTTCTCCCTTCTTCCTTGCACTTGCCTTTCTGCTCTCTCCATTCCCCTTTCCTCTTTTGTTCTGTTTATTCTTCCCCTGTTCAATTTCATAAGAAAACAAAGTAGCATAGTCTACTCTACCTTTTCTTGTAATTGTGAAATCCCTCCAACTCTTTTTAAAACCTTCTCTTAACCCTCCTTCCACTGCAGAAAAAAAGTTCCCTTATTTTATCCATATTTTTTGCACAATGACCTAACTGGAATATAACTACATTGAGAGCATGTCTCACATGGCATCCTTCTGTAGTAACTCATCTTTTCATCTCCCATGAGCAACAGGACCAGGAGGTGTTTTTCCTTCTGCTGACTGCCCATTGTTCATATCATAGCATGAGTGCCTCATTCCCGCATAAAGTTTCATACTCTATAGTGGTTAAAATTGAAGGATCTGAGGCAGACAGTCTGAGTCAGAATCCCAACTCTGGCACTTACTAGATGTGTAATATCAGGCAAGGGATAATCAAGATTTATATATTTCTGACTAACTTATCTCGCTTAGCATATTACACTCTGGCTCCATCCATGTTGTTGCAAATGGCAAGATTTCATTAGTCAATGGACACTTGGGCTATTTCCATAATTTGACTATTGTAGATAATGTTGCTGTAAATATTGGGGTGCGTGTATCCCTTCAAATCAGTATTTTCATATCCTTTGGATAAATACCTAATAGTGCAATTCTTAGGTCAGAAGTTAGTTTTATTTTAAATTTTTCAAACTTTTTATCTCTTTATACATCGACTGATCTTATATTACCAAAAAAAAAAAAACTTTATTGTGAAAGTCCTTTGCTTTTACCATTTTCTTCTAGTCTTTCAGTGCCTTCTTAGCCTTTTATCCGTCACTGCATGGTTGGAAACTTTTGTTTGATCATGAACACTATTGTTCCACTAGTCATATTGATTTTGGGGGGAATTTTAATTTTTAACTGTACTTACCCAGCTCATTACCCACCAATTATCCCTTCTCTTTCTCTCCTTGCTTTGGTTTATAATGAAGTTTCTATCATCATAAAGCATGCTCACTTTACCCAGAATGTCACTCTTCACTGCTCTTCTCTTCTCATCCAAATTCTTCAAAGAGTAGTTAACAAATACGTTTTTTACTTTCTCAATAAAATCATTCATTTTCAGCCCACCATACTTTGGCTTCAGTCCTCACAACTCTAACACATGTCACTAGAGTCTCATTAAATGCCAAACCCAAAGAACATTTCAACCCTTTAATTATCGCAGTTGATACTAGTGAGTACCATCATTTGACACTACTGATTATTTTCTCCAGCTGCTGATTCCCATAGTAGCTCATACTGATGTGATCTCTCATCTCTCTGTTCACCACCACCCTGTCACATTTGTTGGATCTTTATCTCTAACAACCTCTTTATTTATTTATAGCATCTTGCAAAGTTTCATTCTTGGACCTTCTTTTCAGTCTTCAGAGTCTTCTAGGTGATAGCATGGCTACAATTAAATCTTTTGGCTTCCAAGTCTGTATTTACAGTCCAATACTCTCTCAAAGTTTAGTTGTCTGGTGGACAACGTCATCTATTTTTTTTTTTCACAAAGACACTACAAATTCAGCATGTTCAAAGTGATCTAATCTTTATTTGCTCCACCACCTACACAACCTGACCCAGTCATCTTTATTTCAGGTGATGAAAAAGCCTATCCTTTTTTTTTTTTTAAAGATTTCTTTATTTGAGAGAGAGAAAGGGAGTGCAGAGGGGAGAGGAAGAGGGAGAGGGGAAGAGAATCTCAAGCAGACTCCCCACTGAGTGTGGAGCCTGACACAGGGCTTGATCTCCTGACCCTGAGATCAGGACCTGAGCCAAAATGAAGAGTCAGATGCTTCACCGACTGTGCCACCCAGGCGTCCTGTAAAAGCCCATCATTTAATCAATTATCAAATCCTGCTATTTTGTTTCTTTCTTCTTAAACCCCTCCTCTTATTTCTAACCATTTCTGCTTCGACTCCAGTTTTAACATTTCTCAGACTACTGAAACATGCTAACTACTTTTCTCTATCTGTAATTTTGTCCCCTCTATGTCCATCCTAAAATCAACCAAAATGAAGCTTAAACAATTTGCTTTTTTTCTTACAGATTCTTTAGTGAGCAAGGAGAAGGAACTACTCTTACCAAATATTAAAATACAAAACTAGAATAAATAAAACCAGGTAGCTCTGACATAGGAATCAACAAGTCAATGAAATAGAATAGAGTTCCTCATCCAAAGTACCCACCGTCAAGAAACTTTTACTTGAAATGAAGCTGTAAACAAAATTCAAAAATGCATGAGGAAATTTCAAGATCAAGAGGCTGTTGACAGATGGAAACAGTTGCTGTTTGGCTCTTCTTCTCTCTAATATTTTAACTCCAAAGACGTTAAGAACTTTTCAGAATTCCGTAAGCCTAGTAACTGGAAAGCCAAGACATTATTTTTTGACTATGCCGGTAGAAAAGTATAGCAAGTCTTATCACCCTGTTTGAAGAGCAGTATTCTTTATGGTAGAAGGTGATTCTTCCCAACTTTAACCAAGCAAAGAGGGAATAATGGGCTATTACTCAGCAAATCATTAAATGAATCCCTAGAATCTCCACTTCCATAGAGGTTTCCAAACAGGTGTAAAATATAAGGGTTTCATCAAAGGAAGAGCATGTATTTCCTTGAATTATTACTTGCTTTGCAATTAATAAAGAGTAATTTCTTTCTGAAATGTTCCTTTGATGGTGAAATTTTAATTCAAGCATTCCTCCATTTAGGTAATGTTTACTAAATAAACACACATGCCAGGGATTGTGGAGATGATAAAAGATTATTTAAAACACAAAGATACAGATGTAGTGAAAAGAAGGGCCATATGCACCCCAATGTTCATAGCAGCAATGTCCACAATAGCCAAACTGTGGAAGGAGCCAAGATTTCCTTCAACTGATGAATGGATAAAGAACTTGTGGTCCATATATACAATGGAGTATTACTCAGCCATCAGAAAGGGTGAATACCCAACTTTTGCATAATATGGAGGACATTAGGAGAAAGGAAGGAAAAGTGAAGGGGGAGAAATCAGAGGGGGAGATGAGCCATGAGAGACTGTGGACTCCGAAGAATAAACTGAGGGTTTTAGAGAGGAGGGTGATGGGGGGATGGGTGAGCCTGGTGGTGGGTATTAAGAAGGGCATGTATTACATGGAACACTGGGTGTTATACATAAACAATGAATCATGGAACACCACATCAAAAACTAGTGGTGTATGTTAGTATGTTAGTTTGGTGACTAACATAACACAATAAAAAAAATAGAATACCAAGGAATCCACAATATGAATTGTCGAGTTTTTTTTTTTAATTCCATACATAAATTCTATATATATTTGGCTATTTATTCCACTTAGTCTTCTCAAATAGCACAAAATATTTTTTTGAAGATTTTATTTATTTCTTTGACACAGAGAGAAAGACCACAAGTAGGCAGAGAGGCAGCCAGAGACAGAGGGAGAAGCAGGCTCCCTGCTGAGCAGAGAGCCTGATATGGGCCTCAATCCCAGGACCCTGAGATCATGACCTGAGCCAAAGGCAAAGGCTTAACCCACTGAGCCATCCAGGTGCCCCAACAAATAGCACAAAGTATTCATATCACTTGAAGTTGTTAGTTTTAAGCTGCTAATATTTTACTTATTTTAACATGCTCATTTTTTTTACTTGTACTCTGGGATAATTTGAAAAGCAAAATAAGTAAATGCATAGTGAGGCATATATTATTGCTGTAATTATGTTCCTTTTTGAATAAAAAGGAAAGATGAAATGTATGTTTGGTAGGAAATACATAGGTAACCAAAATTTTTTTTAAAAGATTTTATTTATTTGGCAGACAGAGATCACAAGTAGGCAGAGAGGCAGGCAGAGAGAGGGGGAGGATGTAGGCTCCCTGCTGAGCAGAGAGTCCAGTGCGGGCCTCAATCCCAGGACCCTGAGATCATGACCTGAGCTGAAGGCAGAGGCTTAACCCGCTGAGCCACCCAGGCACCCTGGTAACCAAATTTTTAAAGAAGATAAAAGCATCAACTAGAATATTAACCTCACTTTACTTTTCTTTATCCACTTGTTTCTTTTTCCCAAACTTATACTTTATCCTCAGGATGTAGATTTAAGGCAGTGAAAGAGCTGAAAAGGCAGTAAAACTGGGAAAGGAAGTTTTCTGGCTTGGCCTTCAGTTATTTATTCAGTAAACAATAAAGGAGTATAAAAGTTGTAAGGACCACAAAGTACAAAATTAGGTAAGAAGGAAATAAAGACTTAGAAAATTGAGAAACAAAAAAATGAGAGTCATTCATAATCACCACAGGCTCAAATTTACAAGTCAGTGAATTATAAAATGGTGTCATTAAGATAATTGTGTCAACATTTGACAACAGAATGTGAAAGGAATCACGGAAAATTTTAGAAAAATAAAAGTTTAATAACCTTTTGTGAAACATCCATTGCATTTGGACTCAACAGTCTCGTTATCAAAGAGATTATTCTAAGGTAACATTTTAAATGCTTTTAAAAAGACTAGACATGTCTAAAAGAAAAAGTATGTAAGATTAGTTTAGTTAAAAGGGAAAAACTTCAATGGCAACCTTTTCTTTCAGCTCATGTTCATTAGGATGAAAATAATGATCTCTGCCATGAATGTTGTCACTAAAATGCATTTTAAAAATATTTTAGGGCACCTGGGTGGCTCAGTGAGTTGAAGCTTCTGCCTTCGGCTCGGGTCATGATCCCGGGGTCCTGGGATCAAGCCCCGAGTCGGGCTCTCTGCTCGGTGGGGAGCCTGCTTCCCCCCTTCTCTCTGCCTGACTCTCTGCCTACTTGTGATCTCTGTCTGTCAAGTAAATAAATAAAATCTTTAAAAAATATATTTTAAAAATGTCTGTGTGGCTCAGTTGGTTAAGCGTCTGACTTCAGGTCAGGTTATGATCCCAGGGTCCCGGGATTGAGTCCCACTTTGGGCTCCTTACTCAGCAGGGAGCCTGCTTCTCCCTCTGTCTCAGTCCTCTCTCTCTCTTTCTCTGACAAATAAATAAGTAAAATCTTAAAATATATTTTTGTGATGTAGTTCTATAAAATAGTGGAGACAGCATCAATATTTTTGGTCAAGTTCTTCACTGTAGGGATTTTCAGGCTCATTTCTATCAGGTCATATGTATGTGTGTGTGTGTGCATGTGGGCATGTGTATAAATTCTTTTTAAGCTAAGTAGCTCATTTTTTTTACAAAGTTGAATAAAAGAATTTCCAACTTTGTGGAAGTTTTGTCACATTTTCTATGAATTCTCAGTAGCTATAGTCTTCTACCAAGATTCTGACAACCAACCATAGGATACTACAATCCTGTTCACATGCAAGAATATGGGGCTAGACCTATAAAATAACAGTTTGTTTCCAACCTCTTGTGGAAGGAAGTAACATCAGAAAACCTGATCTGATCCTGGTCTCTCATTGTCAAACTGCTGCAAAACAGATCTCTGTTTCATTTTACCCTGCTATGGATTCTAATTTACCTTTTCCTCCACAAATTGCACTTTATGTTGCAAACATGTTGGCACAACCATAGTCAGGTTCTAAAGGTCACTTCCGGAGCTTAAGAATTATAATAAAAAGCTGCCTTCACAGGAAAAAAAAAAGGAATGAAGAAGTGTATTGTTTATCCAGATGATTATTGCAATAGTTTATCTTAGTAATAAAACCAGGCTACTGTATTATTGAAAATAAAACTCCACCTAAGTAAGACCATATTTCTCTGAAGTTCACATTTTTATGTATGTTGGAGATATAATCCAGCTCTGTACATGAATAGGAGCTAAGACATCTTAAAATTAGATCTGTGTAGAAAAACAGAAGATATAGGTTCTGAGGGAATGAACAAACATGTGTTATTAAACAAGTCACTAAACTTCTCTGCTCCTCACTTTACACCTGAAAACAAGGAAATCTTTCCCTGTTCTTCATGGAGCTGCCATTAAGGTAGTAAGAACTGATATTTGCAAACCCCAATTCTAAGGAAGAACTGATTATGTTTAAGGTTTGTTATTTATCACATAAAACTGTCAACATTGTCTACCTATTTATTCTAAGTTGGTTTTGCGAAAGCTAGAACAACTCCAAAGTCTGGAAACCAATTGCAGAAATTTTGATTTGAAAATTACACAGCTATTAGTGCTGATTTAAAATGCAAGCCCCTATAAACTTAAATTTAGATTCTGGATCAAACCAATACAGTTTACCGAAATATAAAAATTTATTGAGCACTTACTTTGTGTAAAAGCAGCAGTGTACTGGGCTGTCTTCAGGCAATTAATCATCTCATAGAATAGTGAGACTATTGAATGCTCAAAGGGAATAGAAGTCATCTGAGCAATTAAATTCATGAAAAGAAAAGAAAAGAAAAAATCCTTGGGGCTCCTGACTGGCCCAGTTGGTGGAGCATGCAATACTTGATCTGAGGGCTATGAGTTCAAGCCTCACATTGCCTGTGGAGATTCCTTAAAAATAAAACCTTAAGGGCCTCCTGGGTGGTACAGACAGTTAAGCAACCAGATCTTGGTTTTGGCTTAGGTTGTGATCTCTGGGTCAAGAGATCAAGCCCAGGTAGGGCTCCACACTCAATTTGGAATCTGCTTGAGATTCTCTCTCCTTCTCCCTTTACCCCTCCTGTTTATATGCACTCTCTTTTTCTCTCTATCAAATAAATAAATAAATCTTTAAAAAGAAATAGATAAATAAATAAAGTAATTAAATCTTTTTTAAAAAGGTCCTGGTGTTGGTTGTCATAAAAAGAAAAAATAATGTTGATCATAAATAGTGCTAGATATGGGTTAGAATGATCTTCAAATGTTAAGTCTTAGAAGTGGGGGTTATGTTTTTAAGTTAACCTCCCCTCCACCTCCAGAAGTTAAATGGTGTCCAGGAACTTTGAGCTGACAGATTCAGGGAGGAGAAGTTACATTAGCGTATTTTATTAGCGTATTTTCGAGTGATATTTAAAATATCTATCCTGCCAACTTTTCTCAGTGTCAGAGTAACTGGAACTATTCATAAGAGAAAAAAGAAGGAAGAGGTTCTGCTTTTCCACTTACATATTATAGTTTTAGATTGCACTTCAATGACACTGCACACTGGGGCACTGTCATAAAGTATAAATGTTGACAAATGAGGTAAAAGTTCACACAATGACAATAAAACAATATTAGAATTTTGTTTCATTCATTTGGAATTTGGGTATCATGGCTTATTTTATTTTTGGCAAACTACAGCTACAGTTAGGACTACCAAGCAATCTATTTGGCTCTTGCATTATCTTCTTATTGCATTCTTGGCTTTTATAATTATCCTCTTAAAGTTGAACATATTACAGCTAATCTTTTTATTTTGAGGTTAAAATTGTGCTGTGGTTAAATATATGTGAAATTCCAGTGTTAATGCAGGTGAATCTTACTCTTGGCCTTCAAGTGAATTTTGAATAAATGGCAAAAAACAGCCATAATAAGGCTAATGCTGGTTTCCTGGTGATATAGTTCATTACACTCTTACGCCAGTTGTTTATACTTATAAAATGCACATGTGCTAGGGAATAATATAGTCATATTACCCACTCTCCCTCCCTTCTTTAAAAACTGTTTTAGAGCAGTGATGGGTTGTACTAAAAAGTAGGAGCACCAGATAATGTTCTGGGCTTTCACAGCTAAATAGTCATTGCTTAGATTGCCAAAGAGCGCTGGGTTCTAGTCAAATCATATATAGTCAATTCACTTTGTGTTTTTCTTCCTTGACATAGGTTAGCTTCCATCTGTTAGAAGGAAAGTGGAAACTTGCCTACATTCTTGGCTATTTGGGAACTTCGCTATGAAAGTTTCACAATAACTTAGTCTTATTTCTTTAAATTGTATATACTCTAACATTAGAGTTAAGAGACTCTTCATCCTGATGAAATTTCAAGGATGATTTTATGATCTGACAGTAACATAAATGAGTATATTTTGAAAAGAAAGAAAAAGCTGTAATGTCTTAATTGCAAAGAGATTTGATGTATTTTCTTTAAGGTTTCTGATGAGGTATGGCTCCCTCATTTCATTAGAATGGGGAGTGGGAATCAAAGGAGGTTGACAGTTGGTTGATGTGTATGTCTAGCTACTAAATCATTGCATTCATGCTAAGACCTCCTATGTGCTCCCATTAAATCCCATTCAGCTCATGAGGTAATATATGTACTGTAGCCTATGGCTGGGTTATTGCTGTTTTTTTCCTCCCCATTAAATTTGCACAAACTCACATGGTCCTCTAGGCTTTCTTTTAAAGTTTTATATTTAATATAAATAGATTTCGAAAAACAAACAATGGGGAAAAAAAGAAAGTTGTAGAAATAGATTTACAGTGTGAAATCATACTATATATATATGTACATATATATATATTCACATAAAATTATATTTAAAAATACGCACCAATCTCATATAATAGTTACTTCTGGGGAAGATTCAAGCGTAATAGACTGAGGTTGTTGTCAAAGAAAACTTTAACATCTTCTGTAAAATGCTGTTTCTTATTTTTTTTTAAGTCACCAAATCTTTATTGATTTGGGGAGCTGAGTAGTATGATTTCCTGTGAATTTCTCTTATTCTTTGAAACACTGAATCACTAGTAGTGTCAGAGTTGTAGTGAAGTGTTTGGGATCTGTAGAGAGACTGGTTGGATTTTAATCGGCCACTTGCTACATGACTAGGGGCAAGTCATTCAACCTTCCTGTGCCTCAGTTTCCTAATCTATAAAATGGTATTAATAATAAATAGTACCTACCTTACTAGCTTATGTGAAGTAAATGAGGTAATACACAATAGTGCTTAGAACAGTGCTTGGGACATTGCAAAAACTCAATAAATTATAACTGGTAATTAACTTTTTGATATCTCAAAATTTTTTCTGTAGAATTTTCTTTTTAAAAAATTTTTTTGAAATTCATTTATTCCTGGAAAAAAGTAGAAGCAACATGTATATATAAAACAAGCGTAAACATTTATTTAATGAAGCTACAGAACTGGAACTTACAAAATATTTCCTTATTTCATTCCAAGTTCTAGGAGGCCCCTTGCTTCCAACTTGCTCTTCAACTTCAAAGTCATTCTCTGGGACTCTTGGTAATTCAACTGTCTGACCTCTCTCCCTTCTGTTTTTTCACATGTTTCTTCTTAGCTCTGAATCTCCACAGTACAACCCAAATAGTTTCCAACACGAACACAGCAAGGATGCGTTTCTTCTTTTGGCGACAGTAGCTTTAGTATTAACTGAAAAGCAGGGTGGATAATGTGACACGCGCTTTACTTTCAGCAGACTTGTTAATATCAGCTCTGAATTTTTCATGACGGCTTTGGTAACCTGTAGCCCGGAGCTGAAGCTCTGGGGGTTTCTACCACAAAGAGGTGGATCAGCTGAGCTCTCACTTCCCATCTGGCACTGGGTGACAGGGACAGTCGGGGCGGGGGGTGGAGGGGCGGCAGGAAACCTGAAGAAGAAGAAAGCTGATGTGGGACACCCATTGTCGTGCATAAAAGACGAAACATGTGCTGTTGTATGGATGTATCTTTGAGACACTTGTTTATCACTGGCTTCAGAATATACTTAGCCAGTGTGCTTAACGTTAGTCACAAGAACAGCTGCCGCTCGTGTAAGTAAAACCCTCATACCCAGTGGCATCCTGATTTGCCAAACCAGATTCAGGACCTCTCTGCAGCGAATGTCTGATGCTTCCTGGCATGCCTCTTATTCACCCACACAGGCAGGCGTGCGCGTGCAGGCACACACAGAGACACACACGATTGAGATTCGAAGCTGCTTGAAATTGAAAACCGTCTTAGCTATGTCCCAAGGTAACAAAATGATCCCAAGTTCTCAAAAAGCTGTGTTTTACATCTGAAAGTCTAAAAAGAAAGTCTTTTGGGAGAGTGGGAGGCTCAAATAAATTCCTATGTGAAAAATCAAAAACAGTAAAATAAAAATAGATGAAATGTGAGCATTTACCTTCCTTGAGTCTTACTGCGCTATCATCTTCTTAAACTGAAATATATATAGTTGCTCTCCCGTTTGCAAACAACTGGGTCATTAGATACTTGATTTTATTTTTAATAACTGTAACAAGTGACATTGGCTCTAGACACACCTAAACTATAATTCTTAGGATGCAGAAGGATTTGCCAGCACTTCAGGAGCAGGTGTTCTCTTAATTACAGTGATCTCCAGTTAAAAGTTAAGTAATTAAAGCTAAGTTTGTACTTGGAAAAAATTTTTTTGAAGTCTTAGCCGTAGAGCTTTGAATGAGAAACAATGAAAAAGAGTAAATATGTATGTTGCTACTATGATTTTTTGGTAAATTTTCATCAGCAGAAAGAACCAGATCAAGTTTTGAAATTAATTCTTACTTTCATTTTCCTCTTAAATTATTTGTCCCACTGTTTTCAATTTACCACTGCAATATTCCTCTAACTTCAAGATGCATTTCATTGTTGCTGTTTCATGTGTGAGGAATGTCATTTTTAAAAGCTCATTAGCATTTACTAACATCCTAACTTTTCTTAAAAGATGTAATGGAAGGTTGACTTCCAATATAAAAATTGTATTAAAATAGTATAATAAGGTGTACATTTACAGGAAAGTAATAGTAACTAAACCGTCACATAGATTTATTATAATAAAAAGATCAAAATATTAAGCAATGAACTTTATAATCATGAACTCAATACACTTTGGTGATACTCTCCAACTATAAAGTGACTTGAGTAAAACCTGCTTAAGAGTATCCTCATGTGATAGGTCAAGAATTTGAAGTTTTTACTCAGTTTTAAAAAGTATTTTATTGCAAAGGAATAATAAAGGGTTTAACCCTTGAAACCAATGTATGTTTTATAGCAAATGCAGAACTGAAAACTGTAATTTTAGCTCAAACAAAAATTAGATCCTCTTGGCCATTACCTCTACCTGTTTGCTTATATTTGATGAATAACAACTTACTTCCAAACTTAGTGGCTTAAAACAGCCATTTTATTTTGTTCATGACTCTGTGAGTCAGCAGTTCTGGGAGGGTTTGACTGGTCTCTTCTCACGTAGGGTCTCTTGTGTGGTTGCAGTCAGATGCGGATGGGGCCAACAGTTTTCAAGCTCTCCTGGGCTGGACATCTAAGGTGCCTCATTCTCATCTCATAGTCAGCACTTGATGCTGTCTGTCGGCTGGGTTCTCAGTTACACTGTCAACCAGGACACCCGTTGCTGGCCTCTTGAACATGGCCTGGGCTTCCCCACAGCATGAAGGTCTAAGGAGAGTTGGACTCCTTACATGGCAGCTCATAGTTCCAAACAGAAGTGTTTCAGTGACGAAGGTGAAAACCACCTTGGAATTCAAACAATGCCACTTCTGCTGCATTGTATTGCTTACAATGGAGTCTGTAAGTCCAACCCAGATTCGAAGAAAGGAGGAGTGGCCACTTTTTGACAGGAAAATTGTAAAAGATTTGTGGACATAATTTTTTTAAAGATTTTTTTATTTATTTATTTGACAGAGAGACAGATCACAAGTAGGCAGAGAGGCAGGCAGAGGGAGAGGAAGGGAAGCAGGGTTTCTGGTGAGCAAAGAGCCCGATGTGAGGCTTGATCTCAGGACCCTGGGATCATGACCTGAGCCGAAGGCAGAGGCTTTAACCCACTGAGCCACCCAGGTGCCCCTTGTGGACATATTTTAAAACTATCATACTACCCTCTGTACGATAGCAATACATGGGTCATTTGAGAGATAACATGGGAATCCTAGACCCTTACCATGAGTTTTATCAATAGAATATCATTTTAATTAATTAGAGCTCAGATCGCCTCAGATACCTTGTAGTGGCTATGGCACGTTGCATTTTCCAAAATGACCATAATAATATTTCTTGTCTCACCTGCTCTTGCGGAATCTTGCCATTTCCCCATCAGGAGGTAGACACTTCTTTCTTGCCTTAAAATTGGACAGGCATTTGTGGTGGTCTTGACAAAAAGAATGCAGCAAGAGTGACACTGTATGGTTCCTAAGGCTGGTTTACCAAAGGTCATATGGTTTCTACCTGATCTTCTCCCAGGGGAATGCTTACCCTAGGAACCCAATCGCCATCTGGGAAGAAAGCCCAAAGCATCCCACAGGCAACATCCACTGTGACCCTTCTGATGACTCCAGCCCCAGCCTTTAAGCCCTCTTGATGGGGCTAAGAGTGGCAGAGACAAGCTCTCTCTGCCAAGCCTTTCCCCAATTGAGATTCATGAGGCTCGTCTTCAATCACTGAAGAAGTAAGGAGTAGTGAATTTTGTAGTTTTGAAGGTCTAAGATACCAAAAATAGCCTTTTAGGGCAGATTAATCAGAAATGTGACACTACACACCTGGTTGTCCTGGGAGAAAGTTATTTTCCTTGAGCAAATGTGTTTATGAGATGCAACTATAGATGAACAATCCATTCATTCAATCAATAAACATTTTATCAAGTTTTCGTTATGTTCAAGCATTCACTGTTGTATGTGGTGAGATTACAACAGTGAACAAAACAGACATCAGTCTCCTCTTGGCATTTATATTCTGGGAAACAAGAAATTAATAAATAATAAACAAATAAGTAAAATATATAATATCAATTGGTGATCAATGGGGGAAAATACCAGAGAAGGAAGATAGGGAACATGGGACTGGATAGAGGGAGATAATCACATACAAGGTGGGAATGGGAAGCCCCCGTGAGATGATCAAATCTCAACAAAAACCTGAAGGAAATGAGAAAACCAGCAAAGAAATTACCCGAGTAAAGGATCTAGACAGAGGGAGCAGAAAGTGCAGAGGTCTCAGAGCAACAGATGTGTTGTAGTCAACTAAAAGCAAGGGCAGATTGTTGGAGCTTAAGCAAAGAAGACCATAATAAGGGAAAAAGAGAAGGAACCAGAACTCTCTAGGGCCTTCCAAGCAATTATAAGAATTTACTCTGTATGAGAAATGAATCTTTTAGAAAAGTTTGAGCAGAAGGATAATATGATTTTTTTTTAAAAAAGGATGGCATGATATAGCTTAGATTTAAAAGGATTCTGCTGGCTACTGGAACAATATACAGTACAGCAAAGAGTGGAGTCATCAGGCAAATGAAAACAGTGGCATGGACAAAGATAATAATGGCAGAGTGGTGAGGAGTGATTGAATAAGGATGTATTTTGATAGTAAAAAAAAACAACAGATTTACTAATAGATTGGAAAGGATACAGGGTATGAGAGAAGGGGAAGAGTCAGAGATGACTCATTGAATTTTAGAGTGAGCTTCTAAAAGAATGAAGGTGCCATTTATTCCAATGGTGGATACTGTGGGAGAAGACACTTTGGGAAGAGACCAGAAATTCTTTGGACATGTTAAGTTTCAGGTGTCTACTAGACATCCAGTTAAATAAGAGCTTCTATAGTCTGGTGGTTAGTAGAAGCATGGAGTTAGCAATTTGGGAGTTTTCAGTATTTAGATGGTTCACCAGACTGGGAACCTTTATCAGGGAATCTTCTGCTCTATATGGCTACTGACATGAATAGTCATGGAGTCCAGACTGACACTAATCCTGATCCATCATTTCACAGATTAGACATACTTGGAAAAAGAATTCCTTGTCCCCATTAAGGATTAAGAGATAATAAAACGGACTTATTCGCACCTATTTATTCTTTGAATTGATCACTCTACAGCATGGCCTATTTACAAAATGGTGTCTGTATCTACTGTTCTCTTTGCCTGGGTATATTCACAATTTGGTGTTGTGGAAACAGTAAATTGTTGTTAATGCAATTCAGTTACTTGAAGAAAATCTTGCTTGAATACAGTTTGTTTCTCTGACTCTCTAGTAAGGTATTTCTCTTGATAAGTGCTGTTATGTACCACAGATTACAAGCCTGACAGAAAGAAAGAAAACAGAAGTTGCAGGTTACTGAAGTGAGCCAATGGCTTAGCTTATTACACACTTAATCAGAGCACGGTACAATTGGCCTGATGCTTAGATTACTTTCAACTTGCACACACAAGTGCAAATATGGCTATCTGAGCCACATTTCTTTTCTAGACTCAACAGTGCAAGTTAAAGCAGATTACCTAATGTAAATTATGAGTGCCTAATCTACAGAAATCATGGGTTAAAAGTTCCTTTATGGTAGAATGTCAGCATGGGAATTCTGCATCAGCCAACACTTATAGAGTCCAACTATAAAAAAATTTTAAGAGAAGGAAATTGCCAGAGACCAGTCTACTGATTGCTTTTCAACCAGTTGGAAAAAATGAAAATAGAAAGATTGTATTTAAAAACTATATAGAGCTAAAACATCATTTTCTAAAAGACTCTTTGGTGCTAATATATATTCTCCTAGTTTTTCACTGTGTTTGGAAAGTTTTCAGAGTATGGGTTGCTAGATTTCAGGAATTGGGGGAGGGAAGAAGTGCACATGGACAAATCAAGGTCATCATTAACATTTAACACCCTGAGAGAAAGATTGAGATTCACGTACTCACCCTTCCCTCTCCATTTAGCCCTGGTGGAGCTTAAGGGGGCAATGAATTAAATTTATTCCAGACGGCCTGGGGTTTTAGCTACCATGAGTGACAGCCTGGTGTTGGAAGCAGCTACGAAAGAATATGCCATTCTGAGCCTGTACTCCCATCAACTCAAGGAAAATGAATGGAAGTTAAATACACATAAATTCAAAGCCAGCAAGTTCAAGATAAGGCGACCAAAAAGTTTAGGGTAAAAATACTAATTTGCATACTCTTACCTGAAAGTTTCAAACTTGTGAACTCGCAAAAATATTTGACATTTCATTATACCTAGTCTATAAGGAATACTTTGGTGAAAGTTAATGTGTATGTTTGTTTCGTCATGCGTAAAGCACAAAGCTATGTTACAATTCTATTTAATTATGGCATGGCTAGGCACAAAAGATGCCACAGCATTATAATAAAAGCCACCAGATGTCACTGTTACAGATTATATTCAAGGATATGCTAATTTGAAAATATGTGAACTTTTCATTACTCAGTTTTGAGAAATTCTGGGTTATAATTTTGCCATCTAGAAAATATTTTAACTGGGCTTTCTTAACTTACAGGGAGTTTTTTTTCCCGTGGGTCTTAACTTCTCTATAATCCATTTCAAGGTATTTTTGCAGTGGTTGTAAACTTAATTAGGAAGTAGGAAAGATATTTTTCCCATCAGGAATGTGTATTATACACGAGTTGCTGTCAAAAGTTTTCCTTTGAAAGACTTTATATACAAATAGGGCAATTTCTTATCTCCTCAGGAAAGCAGAAAGGCAGATTGGTGTGCAGGTGAGCCAATAATTCTCCAATCCTCTGATTCCTCCATTTTAGTGGGATCAGATAGTCAGTGGGGAGTTGGGCATGGCAATCTTTCTGCCTTTTAGCCTCTACTTAGAAAACTAGCTCTGTCTTAATGCATGGTAGAAAGGATGATTAGTTGGGCACATAAATGAATACAGGTTTCAAACCCCAAAACACTCACTATTACACCACACAGGGGAGATCAAAGATCAATTGACACATTTGAGAAAAATTTATTTACTCTGTATTATCTTATATACAGGCTATGGCTCCCTTTAAATAGCAGCATAGTGTAGACAACATCTCTCCTACAGAGGCTAAATGAAACAAAGGATTTAATAACAAGAATATTTTTCTGGCAAGCAGATCAATGAGAAGGATTTTGGAGTATACTAGTGTTTGGGCCAACTGGCAATTCATACCTTGTAAGGGAGAATTTATGCCATTTCTTTTTTTTTTTTTTAAGATTTATTTATTTATGTTAGAGGTGGGGGAGGGGCAGAAGGAGAGGGAGAAGAGAATCTCAAGCAGACTCTCCACTGAGGACAGAGCCCCATGAGGGGCTTGATCTCAGGACTCTGAGATCACAACCTGAGCTGAAATCAAGAGTTTGGAAGGCTAACAGACGGAGCCACCCAGGCGCCCCAGAATTTAAACTATTTAAAAACAGAAGTTTATTTAATTATGTGATTGTGAAATTTGATGCACCCAGGTTGACTGATTAAAATAAGGATTTCACAGAGGTACCTGGCTGGCTCAGTTGGTAAAGCATGCAACTCTTGAACTTGGTGTCATGAGTTCAAGGTCCACATTGTCCATAGAGTTTACCTAAAAAATAGATAAGTGAATTGTTTAAGAAAAAATAAAATAAGGATCCCACAGGACTTCAGATGTAGTACCATTTGAAGGATTTTTTTTTTTAAGAAAGGACCATGCAGGTAGCTAGAAATAGATTTCATGTCTTTATAAATACTAGTTGAATCCTACTAAACTGATATTGGTATGTTGCTATAGATCAGTAAAATCTGTATAGAAAAGGGAAAAAAATCAGGAAAGTTTTGAGAAATGAAAAATTCCCTGACATAGGAACAAGTAGTAACAGCCACAAAACCTGTCTGTTTGTTTATGCCATTGTGGAATGCTGTTCAGCATATGGAGAGCTTGCCCCTTTTGCTGTCTGCCCAGGGCAAGGGATGAATTATCCAGGTAAAATCAGGTTCCTTCTTCAATAGACACAAAATATTTTCCCCATGAGATGTCTAAGAGTCTACGCAAAAAGCTGTTATTCAAAGAACTGAGAAACTAACCTGACATTGCTAAATACGATTTTTAAATAAGTTTTCATGGTATTAAAAAAACAAAACAAAAAACACCTTGTGATTTTTTTTTTGCCTTGTGATTTTCTTTTTTTTTTTTTTTTTAAGATTTTTATTTATTTATCTGACAGAGAGAGATCACAAGTAGGCAGAGAGGCAGGCAGAGAGAGAGGGAAGCAGGCTCCTCGCAGAGCAGAGAGCCCGATGCGGGGCTCGATCCCAGGACCCTGAGACCACGACCCGAGCCAAAAGCAGAGGCTTTAACCACTGAGCCACCCAGGCACCCCCGCCTTGTGATTTTCTTAAAGACATTATCACAAGGGGAATCAGTAAAAATCTTCTGTTATTGGGGCGCCTGGGTGGCTCGGTGGGTTAAGCCTCTGCCTTCAGCTCAGGTCATGATCTCAGGGTCCTGGAATCAAGCCCCGTATCAGGCTCTCTGCTCAGCAGGGAGCCTGCTTCTCTCTCTCTCTGCCTGCCTCTCTGCCTACTTGTGATCTCTGTCTGTCAAATAAATAAATAAAATATATATTTTTTAATTTTTTTTAAATTTTATTTTTTATAAACATATAATAAAATATATTTTTTTAAAATCTTCCATTATAGTCTTCTTTATTTGAAGAAATAAAGGCAGTAAAGAGAGGAAAGAATCTTCCATGCAGAGCTCACCATTTTTTGCTTCTCTGCAAGATCTCCTAGTTCCAAGACATTTATGCTTAAATTTCCTGAACGATAATAATTTTTTATTTTTATTTTTATTTTTTTTAGTGATCAGGAACTGGGCTAAATTCAAGTCTTTGAACTGTTTAGGAAGACTTAAAATCTATTTCTATTTCCTTGGGCTTCACAGTCTTTTCACTGAGAGGGGAGGGGGCCGGGGGAGCAGTACCACTCATTCTGATAAAGGACAAATGTCTCTGATCTCCACTTGCATTTCCCATTGTCCTTTTGGTTGTTGCTGTGGTTTTGTTCAGGACCTAGTCTCAGTGATACACATCGTGACAAATTAGGGAAATTTGAACAGAACACCTTACATGCTTAGAAATTAAGCTGAAGTGCTTCCCAGATTAACATCTGCTTTGGTCTTAGAAGATAAGGTTGCATGCAGAGAGTGAAGAGAATGAGTGAGTAACTTTATCACTTTATGGCTAACTCCTTTCCATTTTCAAGTCTGTTGAAGAAATAGTGAAAAGATGGGCCTCTAAATTCAAGTTGCTTGCTGGTACAAAGCACAGAGTCCAATGTGTGCCTAATCAAATCATACTTTTTTTATCTTATTACGTCCTCTCCGCTGTCTTTGTCGGGCTTTTCATTTGTCGCTGAGTCATAATACCAGCCTCATAATACCAGCCTCAATTGTCTCAGGAGCCCTCAAACGTAGACCTATTCCGCACGCTGCTTATCTCCTTTAAACTCACAACTACCTTGAGTCATACACACATGTGAACAAGGAAGAATGAAGAGAAGGGAAAATCTTTAAAATTCCATCAGCAGGTGAGGATGAATATTGAGGATATTTTGCTGTATACATTGCCATGTGTACCATGTTGCTGCAAATTGTTTTAGTTCAGTTGGTAAAATCTAGGATTCTCCAGAAAATTCCATTTGTAATGGAATTTCAACAGGTACAAGATTCAAAATTTTTCATTTATCACATAGCTTACAATTATTATCCTTTACTTAGTTCCCCATGATTACATCACAACTGTCCTGAAATATCTTACTAGTAAAACTACCCCTTACCCAAGCTCTTCATTGTAAGTATCTAGTTTCTTTGTGTTTTATAGCACACTTTGTTGCCCATTTTATGAACCAGTTCTTGCTCATCAAGTCATGTCAGCAGCTACGAGAGACTGATTTTCTTGACCATTTGTCTGTTATTATTAGTTTGGATTTAAACTACAGTGGTCTGGAAATTTTAAGTAGAAGAGACCATTGCATACCAATGGGATTGGGAGTTGGTTTCTACCTACATTGTTGCATTTCTGGTATCAGTTTACTCACTAGATTGATCCTCAGGCTGTGTCTACACTTTCCAGCAAGCAACTTGTTTGCAAATTCACCAGATAAATAAAAAGATATTAGGCAAGAAAAGAAGGTGAAAGACTAGTATAACTAGAAAATCAGAAGTGCTCAGATTCTAAACTGTTGTATCAAATTTAAGGCAATCGCTAACTTCATTTTTTTTCTAAGGTTTTATTTCTTTTATTTTAGAGAAAGAGCAAGAAAGAGAGACCTCAAGCAGGGGGAGAGGTAAAGGGAGAGGGAGATTATCTCAAGCAGACTCTGTGCTGTGTGGAGCCCAATACAAAGCTCAATCTCATGACCCAAAGACCATGACCTGAGCCGAAACAAGAGTCAGCATATAACCGACAGGCACCCAGGCACCCCAGCAATCACTAACTTCTAAAAAAAGAAAATTCCAGGGTGGAGGAGGAACAGCTAGATCTAAAATCCGATTTTTAGGGCACCTGGGTGGCTCAGTGGGTTAAGCCTCTGCCTTCAACTTGGGTCACGATCTCAGGGTCCTGGGATCGAGCCCCGCATCGGGCTCTCTGCTCAGCGGGGAGCCTGCTTCCTCCTCTCTCTCTGCCTGCCTCTCTGCCTACTTGTGATCTGTCTGTCAAATAAATAAATGAAATATTTTTAAAAAATAAAAAATTAAAATTAAAAAATTTTTAAAAATAAAATAAAATTTGATTTTTGTCCCTTGATTTTCCTTTCCCCTGGGAATTCCTTCCTAATTTCACCTGCCCCCATTATAAAGGCTACTAGTAGAAGTAGGGTGGGTTACTGATCCTCGCCAGCCTCTTAATTCTTCACAACAGGATTGAGAGAACAATCATTCAAACATGAAGTTACTCAAGGCTAGAAAAATCCTCAAAAGGAGATAAAATGGCACCATACAAGATGATCTTTAAAATATAAATTACCCAAATCCAGTTTTGAGATCTTTAGAGCCATGCTATCTAATACAGTAGCCATTAGCCTCAAGTGACTATTAAGCCCTTGAAATATGCATAGTCCCAACTGATGTGCTGCAAGCATTGAACAAATTTTGGAGTTCACAAAAAGAATGTAAAGTACATTAATAGTTTTATATTGGTCAAAAAGTAATTTCATATTGATTACATATTAAAATGATAGTTTTGACATATTAGGTAAGCTAAAGATAAATCATCAAAATTATTATTATCTAAAATAAATAAATAAATAAACAATTTTTATCTCTTTCTTTTTACTCTAGTCTCCAGTGGCTCCTAGAAAATTTTGAATCATACATGTGATTTGTACGGTATTTTTATTGGACAGTCCTCCAAGGAAATGTTCTAATAAGGTTTCTGCCTTCCTGCTAGCTCGTCACGATTGCAGAAACTTCCAGGAATATTTTGGCTTTGGGGATTTTTAATTTAAGCAGACCTGAGTTTATAGCCCAGTTTTCCACTTACTACCCGAGTGACTTCGGATATTTTGTTTAAACTCTGTCTTAGCAGCTCCAGCTACAAAGTAGGGATAATAATATAGTGCCCACCTGCATTATATGGTCGCTGTGAAGATTAAATTAAATAAATTTCTCATCTGCCTCACTCATAGGAATGATTGTTATGGCTAGTGTTATTTATACTCTTAATTCCTAATATCCAGGGATTCTCTGTAGTGTTCTTAGATTCATCACATCTGGGTTTAAGAGAGTAAAACCTCGGGGCACCTGGGTGGCTCAGTGGGTTAAGCCGCTGCCTTCGGCTCAGGTCATGATCTCAGGGTCCTGGGATTGAGTCCCGCATCGGGCTCTCTGCTCAGCAGGGAGCCTGCTTCCCTCTCTCTCTCTCTCTCTGCCTGCCTCTCTGTCTACTTGTGATCTTTCTCTGTCAAATAAACAAATAAAATCTTTAAAAAAAAAAAGAGAGAGAGTAAAACCTCAAGAATACTCACTAGGATTCCCTCCCCTGTCTAAATCCATTATACCTTAGATTTATTGGGTGGCTGACACCCAGAATTATACCTTTTCAAGAGAGATCAGGCCTAATAATGAGGATATAATCTTCTTACAGGCCATAGCTGGGTGATGGATGCTCATTTTAGAAATATATACATATAGATATGGGACATATAGATATAGTAGGTTCATTGTGTAAATTAGCAACATAAATTATTTGATGTAGAAGAGGGAGTTTGCCATAAACTAACACTGACTACAGCAATTGAATATTTCACTAAACTGTTTAATATGCACTCTAATGCATGTTAAATAATAAATAAAGTACTACTTTACTTGGTACATTGTCCCAAAGGATAACACAGAAAATAAACTTTGGAAGGGGATTTAAAGGAACTGATGGATGTTAGACATACAAAGTGATTTTTTTTAAAAGATTTTATTTATTTATTTAACGGAGAGAAACACAGTGAGAGAGGGAACACAAATGGGGGAGCGGGGGAGGGAGAAGCAGGCTTCCCACCGAGCAGGGAGCCCAATGCAGGATGCAGGCCTTGGTCCCAGGACCCTGGGATCATGACCTAAGCCGAAGGCAGACACTTAACGACTGAGCCACCCAGGAGCCCATAATGTGATCTTTTTTTAATTTTATTTTTTATAAACATATAATATATTTTTATCCCCAGGGGTACAGGTCTGTGAACGCCAGGTTCATAATGTGATTTTTTTAAAGGAAAGTAGAGATGCTTGGGAAATTGCCTTGAGGGGTGTTATCCCCTCCCTCTGAAACATGTTTTTGGGTCATTATTAGTGTTCCCAAGACTCACGTCTTAGAATATGGACAACAACTACCTAGTTAACTATAGCTGAAGAAACAGAAAGCGGGGACTTAAGACCTTAAACTGGGTTTTACAGAGGCAGTCACCTGGCTGTGGGAACAAAGAGGAAGTGCAGTTGAGCAGCAGGACGGGGTCAACACAGATGTGGCAAAGGCCACCAGGCGGGAGGTTTCTGGCGGTGTAACACACTTCTCTCCGTAGGCAGAGGGTTCCCAGTGGCAGTATATCCAGGAGAAACCTACTTAGAATCTAAATCAGGGGCCAGGGTTGATTGGATCATAACAACTTGCCCAGTGGTCAGGAACTCGATTCCAGTTTCTTTAGTGGTGTGAAAGAGGAAGAGAGAAAAGGCTGGTAAGCATAAGACAGAGCATGAGTCTTTTTTTTTTTTTTTAAGATTTTATTTATTTATATGAGTGAGAGAGAGAGAGCACAGAGGAAGAGAGAGAGGAAGAAGCAGACTCTCTGCTGAGCAGAGAGCCCAACGTGGGGCTTGAGCCCAGGATCCTGAGATCATGACCTGAGCCAAATTCAAGAGTCAGCCACTTAACCGACTGAGCCACCCAGGGGCCCCAGCAGAGCATCAGTCTTAAATGGATTGTGGCTCTAGGCTAGTGGTTCTTAACCGAGAGCCATTTTGCCCCCAGGGACATTTGGAAATGTGTGGAGATGTTTTTCTTGTCACCGTCTGGGTGACTTCCCACAATGCACTGGGTAGCCCCCCACAACAAATAGTGATCTAGCTCAGAATTTTAATAGCAGTGCTGTTTAGAAACTCTGCTCTAGGCAGATTTCCAAGACAAAACTTGGACATAGAATGGTAACACTGAAGTCAAAATTGGGGTTATAAGGTGGGAACAAGGTACTGGCACAAACTTGACCCAAAAGAGATCAGGGCTCCCCTTGAAATGTGTATGACCTGATGCCACATCCTCAGGTATTGGGCCAGAACTCCCACAAGGCAGTGTGGTATAGGCCGGAAAAGCAAACCTGCATCCCGAGAATAAGTATCTGTGGCTCAAAACAAGTTTCGTCAGCTTGACTTCCTTGTGTGTAAAATTGATAAAATATACCAGATTATAGGGATATTGTGAAAATCATAGAAACTAACATAACCTAAAATGCAGGACTTAGAATATCAACACAAGGAGGGAGAGCAGTAGGCAGAGGGAGAAGCAGGCTCCCCGCTAAGCAGGGAGCCCAATGCTGGACTCGATCCCAAGACCCTGCAATCATGACCTGAGCTGAAGGCAACAGCTTAATGAATTGAGCCACCCAGGCATCTCCAAAGTTTAACTCTTAACACAAATTACAAATCCCTAATTCTGCCTCCAGCCTCACTCCCTGAGGTCCAGACAAACAGATCTTTTCCTTGATTCATGAGTTCCTCACCTTCAGTCCTTCCTAGAGACCGTTTGCTCTTCTGTTAGTATAGGACACTTTCCTCCATTTTCCCCTACCCCCACAATTTCCTAACTTCCTCTTACACGTCTTTGTTCAGCTATTAATTCCTCAAGACAGGCTTTACTGAGTACTCACCACTACCCCTCTCAAGACTGAGCTAGACACCCTGCCGCTGTGTTCCCACGGCAGTCGCCATGCTATATTATACTCGCCGCTCTCATAGCTGTCTTCCAAGATGTGTATAAACTCCACAAGGGCAGAAATGGTGTCTCTCTCATTCTCTTTTAACCCCACTGCCCAGCACATTGCCCAATACATGAATAAAAAGGTTTCAAATAAACGAATGAAGATAACCTCTCATCAGCCTGAAGGCAGGAGTGCTATTGATTATATAGATTGCAGAATTCTCCTATGGTGCCTATAAGCATCAGGAAGTTCTAGGTCAATTTCAGTTAAAAATTTCCTTTTTTCTCAGTGGTTCCATACCTGCTTACCTGTGAGACTCACTGAGTCTAAAGCATATGCCAGGGAATTCTCTAGGAAACAAATCTACATGCATAGAGAATCTTTGCCTTTCAGATCAGTAATTCTAAACACTAGAGCCTTAGGAAGATAGCCCCTCAGCTCTCACTCTGAAAAAAAACAAAAAACAAAACGCACGTGTTCCTAAGTGTTTGGCTCTACGATAGTGCCCTTACTCAGCCTGGTTGTCTTAAATGCTTGAACCAGGGCCATGCATGAATAGGCACTCAACTACAAACTGTTTCTTTAAATAAATTATTTCAATCTCAGAATAGATTCAAACTTTTTCATAAAACTTTTGAGATATTTCTTATCTTCCTATATTCACAAAGCCACAATGTATAGAAGATACGGTTTCTCATATGTGACATTTCCAAAGTTCTCAGATATTCTGATAGGAAATTTATTTGAAACATTGCAAGAATATAATCAATAGTCAACAGTGTATGCCAACTTAAGACATTTAGCCTTCAAATTTGTGACATTAGATATAAGCAAAGTAATTAAAGATTACTACACAGTATCAAATTTGTTTTTGTTTTCTTCTGAGGTCACTAAACCTAACTATCCACGATAAAGTTGTATCTATGAACAAGTCCTGATCTACATATACATAGAAGTGACTTTTGAACATTTTAAACCTTGGAAGAATGTGCATCCTTATATAAAGGAAACATTATAATAAACAAAAGATAATATACACATAAAAGTTAATTCTACAGGGCACCTGGGTGACTTAGTGGGTTAAACCTCTGCCTGCAGCTCAGGTCATGATCTCAGGGTCCTGGGATCGAGCCCCGCATCGGGCCCTCTGCTCAGTGGGGAGCCTGTTCCCCCCCCCACCTGCCTCTCTGCCTGCTGTGATCTCTGTCTGATTATAAATAAATAAATAAAATCTTTAAAATTTTTTTCAAACATTGTAGGGGCGAGCCATCTACAAGGTGTTAAAAAGAAAAAAGCGAATTCTACATTTAAAGCAGGAGTTTGATTACCATCCAACTATAATCATCTTCTATATAAGTGGAAAGCAAAAGACTAGAAAGCTTTATCTTTGTTGACCTTAGGAAAAGGAAGTTTTTAAAAAGCATTATCATAAGTTGAGCATTTTATTTTACAAAACACTCTCTTATTCATCTCCCCATTCTAGACCCTTAATATGAACATAATTCCTTATTAACCAAAATTGAACCACCGCATTATTTAAGACACCTCTCTTTCTTGTTTTTAAGGAGAAGCCTACGAGTTTGACAGGAGTTAAAACGAGATGTGTGGTGAAACTCTGTGCTTAATATTCCAAAGAAATATGTAATTAAAACTGATAAGATTAAAATCTTTTTCCATCATGGCTGTTCACATGCCATATGTTAAGGGGTTCCTTTTATGGAAACACTTAGGCCTAAAAGAAGTATATATCTTACTATAACCCTCTTCAAGTTTTCATTCAGCAAACAAACAAACAAAAAGATATCTGATGCTTAAATTAAAGGTCAATGAAACAGTGAAGGCCTGTGGGTCAAGCACAAAGAAGTCACAGTGAAGTTGAACTTCACTGGTCCCTGACTCCACCTCGCCATGCATAGCCATAGTTAGCATACGCTTTCCACACAGTTGGTAGCAATCAGATACATATTTAATGTGGTTTCATTATATCCTATAAATGCTGGCAATAGAATAATCTCCCCAGGGTATTCAGTGAAGAATAGAAAAGAGAAAATGATGAGCACAGTTAACACATGCACCCACAACCTCATGATAAAAGGCACCATTTCCCCCATACAGCACCTGTTGTCATAGCTGCTTTAATTACTTTTCATTGTAGTCGGCGGCCTGAAATATTTATCATGGAGCCTATAATTTCCCTAATCCAAAACTGACATCTACCCAAGTGACTACAGAAACGGAAAATTTTTTTCCCCGCTCCTACTCCTGTGCTTAACTTGAAACACCAAAAAGTGCTAAAGAAAATATCTTCCAGGGAAACTTCATTTGGTTGGGAGAATAGGTGCATTAAAAGATTATAAGATGTCCATACAATGCTCGAAAAGCCGTGAATCCTATCAAATTTTGGCTGAAATAGGGACAGAAATAATTTCATTATTAAATATTAAGGTGTTCAATGTGCTAAAGTAAAAGATACAAGTGAATTTAAATGTTTTTTGAATAGGTATCAACTGAAAACACATTCAGTCCATTTCTAGGACCTTGTCTCCCAGCCAGTTTAAGATGAAATTAGATTTATCTTTTGCAGCTCCTTCTCCAGCAAAGTATTGGTTATAATTCTCTTGCTTTGACTATGTTCTTTTGATACTGAAATGTATTGTGACCTAGAATAAAGTTGGGCTGTTTCTTTGAATGAAGGTCCAAATGAATTTTTTCATTTTATTTACTTAATAAAAATGTATTTATGTTTACATATTACCAACTGTATTGTACTGCTGTAATGCTATACAAATTTGTTGTATCCTCGTAACAACCCTATCAGGTAGCAACTCCTATTTTCTCTCCTTTCCAATTGAAGAATTTGAGGTCAGAGAGATTGAGGAATTTGTCCAGAGCCATAAGGTCAGTTAGTGGCAGATACGGGATTCAAACTCAGTTAGTTTAGAATCTCTGTTCCCAACCTCTATACACTGAAAGTCAATTTGGTTTCACAGGAAGGTCCTTATGAATAGAAAAATAATTTTATAGAAACTTCATTCATTGTTTGTGAGTAGAAAACCAATTTCAGTGATTAGCATATTCCAGAGACAAAAACGTATTTTACAGCAATCAAGTAAATACCCACATCTACACACTGACACCAACATAGCCAGCACAGAAGTTTCACAATTTAAGATTACCTTTACTGCAAACATATTGTATTTCATTTTTAAAATGCTGCTCATGACCCAAGTAGTTTGCTTCACAATTTACTAACATAGCATTCTTGGGCCCATTGAAATCATCCAGAGAGATCTTAAAACTAAGAAATATGTAAGCCCACCTCACTTCCAACAATTAAATTAGAATCTCTGGAGAATAGCACTTAAAAAAAGCTAGGTCAGTCTATAAAGAAGCTGCCATGGTTTTGAATCTTGGCACTATGGAGTCTACTGCATTCAGTGTGTGAAACACCTTGGAGGAGATGAAACTGACAAGATGCATCGCTGTTATCTCCAGGGAACACAGGACTTTGGTGTGCCAGACTTTCTGACTCTTTTCAACAGGCTTATTAGTTTGTATGCTAGAAATGCCTATGGAATTCTTGCAGAGATGTTAAAAGTATTTTACTTTCACAAATAAATACTCATTCTTTAATCTTACTTATACTGTTATCTGTCTTAGCATAACCTTTCTTCATTGATACCTTAAAGATATTTAAATCCAGTACAAATCTGAACATACCAGTTAACAGATCTTGGCTTAACAAGATCTTGTTTTAAATAGGCAGTTACACTGTAGTAAGAAAACAATGTCCCTTTGACCAAGATCAGATTAAAACGAATGTTTTTTTCCCGCTCACACAAAACACCTCATCTGGTTAATTTTATATATGTATTTGCCTCCTTTTATTCATATCCTTTCCCCTCTGCCCCTCACCAAATCTTGTGATTGTCCAGTCACGGCTAATCACAAATATTTAACTCTTATTTTAGGTAATTAATTAATATTTAACTAATATAAAACTAATATTTAGTTTATTAAGAGCCGATTTAAAGTTTGGAGTCTGAACAATGAACTGTCTTATCAAGCAAGGGCTATGGCTGCCAAGTTTGCTGTGCAACTAATTCTTAGAAGACAAGACTGGGGTCTGCTGCTGACCACTGAGAGGTGAGAGGACTGAAACAGGGGTCACCTCGCCTAACATGTTGAAGTAGAAGGAAGCCACTGACTAGGTTTATGGAGAAGATTGCCAAAACAGGATAGAGGGAACAGGATTTGAGTCAGGGGCTTGCCTTAACAGATACAGATCCCAAATGTGTTAACATAATTTTTTTATTTGTTTTTGACTTCCTGTCATCGGTCCTTTTTTGTTGTTATGACCTTATGGTTTTCAACCTGAACCAGCAACACTTTAATTTCCCCAGCCAGCTCTCTTCCGTGTTCTCTACAAAAAATGACTCTTCCGGATTTTGACAACTGTCATCAGCTTTAAGTTGCATAGCTTTGTCCCCCAGAGAGAAACTCGTGGTCATCGTTGGCCAACATTTTCAGTCTCTATCTCAGGTCTCATTATTACTCGCCTCCCCGATTTTCCTCTCCCTTAAATCCCACTCACTGCAGGTTCTTTTCTTTGTCCTGTAAAGTTATCCTAACTTCTGACTTGCCGAGTTCAACATCTTATTTCCCGTGCAACTTCTCTCCGGCATAGTGTAATATGTCTCACTCATTTACAACTCTTCTCATTTGTAATTCTTATCAATTGCCTTAATCTGAGCTAAAAGTTTCCTTCATTCAAGTTACAAAAAAAGGTTTGGTGAGCAAATTAGTAGTAGCAATACCACATCTGAGGACATTGTACACCTACTTAATTACCACAAACTATTCTAATGACTTTGACATTAACTTTTTAAATTAAGATAACGCTGGCAGCAGCTCTTTCTGCCTACGGCTCCTGACCCCATGCTTCAATAGTGTCACCTTTCTGACACACAAAAAATTTTAATTAATTAATCAGTTAATTAATTAAGATGTTGCTGCTTATACCTCAAAACACCAAAACAGTTTTCTAGAGGGATCCTTCTTTAGGATGAGTTTATTAGCATGATTACAAATTACTATAATACCTAAAAGTTAGAGCACTGCTTTTCTTCAACTATTTCTTTAATTTGTTATGGGCCTTGCCTATAATTAGTACACATCAGTGATGCTTAACTACATTTACAAACGCTAAGCTTTTAAATAGAACCACTTGGTTTTTAAAGAAGTATTCCAAGTAGGCATGCATCTATTTTATGCTTCTTTTCTCCTTCTCCTTCAGATCAGCCGACTCGCACATAGTCCTCAAATGCCTGTGGGTTTCTTCTGTCAGTTCCATCGCCTTGAGCACAAGGGATACCACCTATTTTTTTCCCCGACTGACAAGTCTGAATCATCTCCCAAAACTTGAATATACTTGAGAGAAGAGGGAAAAAAAGAAAAGAAAGAAAAACACCAGGTGAGCCAGGATGCTTTGAGGGGTTTTTTTGTTTGTTTGCCAGGTCTGTGAGACGAGGATGAGGACCTGTAACGTCTTCAGAGTCTACGTTAAGGCAGAAAGGATGTGTTGCATTGTGAGTTTACGCTTTCACACCAGTCTCTTCTCTAGGCCCAGAGTAGCCCCGAGGAAACCTGTGGGTGTGCGGGGCTTCTCCGAAACAGCTGTGAATGCTTGGCAAGACTGCGGGACACCGAAGCAGTTTGGATTTCTTCCTACCCACCCTTGTTGTCATGTGTGCTTGTGATCACCCCTGCCCTCCAGACTCTCTATTCATGCATATGTTCAGGGGATTTTTCCTTTGCTAGGAGCAGATTTCTGCATTCATGTCACTCTTGATAATGAAGTCCGTGAGGATGTGCAAACCTGGGAGACATCTGGCACTAGATGTCACATTCTGGATACCAAGAAAACCAAAACTAGGGGTATAGAAGTGCTCAGAATGATTGTAACAATTAGGTTGGCTTTAAGGTTCTAACAGATCATGTACATAAGAGAGTGTTACATCTCTTTCATGGCATTTTGGTATCAGGATAGTATTACTGCAAATTGACACTTTGGTTTGTTTTAATTCCCCCATGTGGTTTTAGTTGTTTTATTTTGGTTTGCTTTGGTTTAGATATTAACTATAAATTAAGCTACATTAAAGAAGGAACCTTAAAATATCATCACGTAGGAGCTTCTGGGTGGTTCAGTTGGGTTAAGCTTCTGACTCTTGGTTTCGAGTCAGATCATGATCTCAGGGTCATGAGATCCAGCCCTGGCTGGGGCTCTGTGCTCTGCACAGAGTCTGCTTGTCCCTCTCCCTCCCCCTTTCCCTCTCCTCTTCCCTTCCTTCTGTGTATTCCCTTGTTCTCTCTCTCTCTCAAAAAAAAAAAAAATAAATAAAATCTTAAAAATATATATCATCACCAACACTATGGATATTTTGGACTGAATTACTAAATGTCTCCTGAGGACAAAATGACCTCCATTAAGAACCACTGATCTAAAGCATAGAGGAATCAATAGTATTGAAGAATAATCACTTTTTACCCCCACATTCTTTTAAAGTCAAAGTTGCCTGTGAAAACTGTTTAGGAAAGTAGTTCAATATATGCAGTATATACATTATTTTATTTTGCACACATTACATCACCATTACAAATGAAATTGCACTTTTTATGTCAGTAGAAACTACTTGATAACAACCCCCACCAAAGATGGAAGGCACTTAGGATTTCATTCGGCACCAATCACAGCAGAGCACTCTGAGATGTGGCACACGAATACGACTGCCATTGTTGATAATGAGGGGAATGATAATTTTAGCAAATTCAGGATAGAATGGTCTATGTGATTATACCCACTGCAGGGCCGGCCATTTTATGGTTTGACATTACAACTTTAAAATCAGTTGTGAATAATGTAGGACCAGGTCCATATCAGCGAAGGTGCTTAGTTTTCTGTGACTTAATTTTCATGTAATTATGATTTTGAGTTTCCATAAAGGTGGCAGTTTAGCTCAGAGCTTTGGCCCGAAGGAAACAGTGCATTACTAGTAACACTAGCTAATTTGACAAATAATGTCCAAAATGTACAATGATTAAAGCACAGTAAAAGGGGTTTATTTGCTTGTATAAAATCCAAAATGGATATTCCTGATAGGTAAGTGATCCCCTTCGTGGGGGTGTTTCAGTTCCTTTTTATCAAGAGGCTCTGCCTTATTTTATATATGGCTTCTAAAGTCATCTGTTGTTTTACATCAAGCATGCACAAGAGGAATAAGAAGGAATGACAGCTGAGGACTCCAATAAGGTATCAGCCTAAGGAACATGCCTTCTGGGTTTTGGGTCCTGTCCTCCAGGATGCATATATGCACTAAACCAGTGGCTGGTAAGTGATGTTCTATTCCCAGTAACTGGAACACAGAAGTCTGAAAAACCAAGACATAGACTTAGGGTTCACCCTTGAGATTTTTATGCCCAAAGGCTGCTGCAAGTGGGCAGTAGCAGTCTCCTCATGCCAGAAGACCGGCAAGCAGAATCTGGGATAACCAAACTTGATTACCAGGAGGAACCCAGAGGAGGCACTGTGGGCTCTCTTCATACTTCCATGACCAGATAACTGCAAATGGGCAATACCAGAAATCCTGGCCCTTAAGAAAAGGTGAACCAAGGGCTCAAACCACTTGAGGACACAAGTCTGGGTAACTGCACTGCAACCAATCCAGAATTGAAGTGCTACTGGAAAAGAGAAACCTAGAATAGGTGGTGCAGGAAGAAGATACCAACCAATAATTACAACTCTGAACTGTAGCTTGATTTGTTAATATTCTGGGAAGTGACAACTGGCCATAAGCTTGAAGAATTGGATTCGCATTTTTGCTCTCAGGAAAGGGATGGAGTGTACTAGTTCAGTTTAATGACTACTCTAGATTCACACATTTGCTTCATTTTCCCATCAGAATGGCTCTAGCTGTGGCTTGTGTGTCATTGAGCCCATCAGCTGCTGCTGCTATTGCCACCTCTTCGGTTTGAGATGAGGGCCTCCTAACAGAGAGAGCGCCACTGCTGCCTGCCCAGATCTGTGGGGCTTCTAGCTTCCCTACCAAGTTCCTGCAAAAGCCAGGCGAGGTAACTGGAAGCACAGGGTAGTGAATGCCGGGGGAGGCCTTGCCCAATGGGAGGCAAGAGATAGGAAGTAGTTCTTCCTCCCTCTGAATGAACAGTGTTCAGCTTTGCAGCTGTTTACATAGCTCTCCGACAGTGTCTAGTGGGACAAGCAATCATTGGGCCAGAAAATGATAGAGCATCCAGCTTCTTTTTCCTCTTTCCCTGTGTTTTCTGTTCCCACCTTTCACTCTTCTCCCTTTCTTTCCCATTTCCCCTCCTATTCCCTTCCCTTCTGTTTCTCTTTCTTCTCTTCCTGAGCAATTCAATCCAAAAACCATTCCCTGGGTCTGAGGAAGATATGCATTTACACTGGGAGGGATGGGGGAGAGCCTGGGGAGGAGAAAGGGGATCCATGTGGCCCAGAGGAGAGTACTGGAGCCAGCACTGAGAGAGCACACGGTGGGGGAGGGCACAGAGCAGGAGGAGCCAGTAACATAAGTCGCTTATAGACAAGTAGATTGCTCAAGCAAACACGTTGATGATGGGTGCCAGCTTTCTCACTGTCAGAGATGGGAGTTAGAAATATAGAAAACTAGATTAAACTCTATGATATTGAATTGAAATTGGAAATACAGGGATGAAATCATGACTTTGAAGCTTTATATATAGATATAGAAATATAGATATATGAACACATATATGCACGTGTGTGTGTGTGTGTGTGTGTGTGTGTGTGTGTTTTCTAGCTCTGGCCACTGAGAGACCCTAGGAGCTATAGCCCTCCAATAGCAAAACGTACACCTAGGGCCCAGATACTGCTTTATAAATATCCTTCTTCACTATAAGAAGGCAGTCCTCTTTGGAAGAATGGCCAATGCATGGGGGAGAGGGGGCCAAGAAAGCACAAGACAAACCTAGAACATCTTGCTGTGCCAAAAAGTAAAGACATTCTTTAAAAGAAATGATGTTTTACTAAGTCACAGAAGCCAACATGAATGTATATAACACTGGCTAACTCTAGCACAACTTTAGCAACAAAATAAATAACAGTGACGAATTATAACCCCTTAAATAAAACAAACCCAGAGCCTATGCTGATAGAACACATAAAGGAAAACATTTTTAATTTGACGAGGAACAGAACAATTACATTATCTCAAGAAACTGACAACAAAGTACTTAATTATGAAGTGTAAAAATGTAAACTTTGTATCTGGAAGAGATTGACCTTGATTGCACCCCTTAAATCGGGTGATCAGAATTAACCCGACCAATAAAGTTGCGCGCCATTTTAAAAGTAAATAAATAAATAATAAAATAAGGACACATTATACAAAACAAAACAAACAAAAAAACCCACAACCAACAAACAAAAATGTGCACCATTTGTTAAGACGCAATAAAAAGAACACGGTGTCACTTCTGCGATATTCCTACAGAAGATGCATGATCTGAATTGAATCACGAGGAAATAGCAGACACTGATTAAGGAACATTCTGCAAGATAACTGGCCAGTAATCTTCAAGAATGTCACAGCCATGAACATCAAGGAAAGACTGGGGGGCTACTCCGAACTGAAAGAGGACAGAAACCTGGCGACTTCAGGCAACAGGAGAGGGCAAACCAGACGCTTTCTGTCTGAAGGTTAAAGCCGTGGGAATGGCTGGCGTCACAGAATGGCGACTCAAGATTAGATGGCAGCGATATACCTGCAATGACTCTTTTCTGGTTTGGATGGTTGTGTCCCGGATATAGAGGACTGCTCGTTGGTGGGAAGTACACAGTAGCGTTTAAGAGTAACTGGGGCACCTAGGTGGCTCAGTGGGTTAAGCCTCTGCCTTCGGCTCAGGTCATGATCTCAGGGTCCTGGGATTGAGCCCCGAGTTGGGCTCTCTGCTCAGCAGGGAGCCTGCTTCCCCCTCTCTCTCTCTGCCTGCCTCTCTGCCTGCTTGTGATCTCTGTCTGTCAAATACATAAATAAAATCTTAAAAAAAAAAAAAAAGAGTAATGGACATTTTTTTAAAGATTTTTTATTTTTATTTATTTATTTGACAGAGAGAGATCACAAGTAGAGAGGCAGGCAGAGAGAGAGAGAGAGAGAGAGAGAAGGAAGCAGGCTTCCCGCCGAGCAGAGAGCCCGATGCGGGACTCGATCCCAGGACCCTGAGATCATGACCTGAGCCGAAGGCAGCGGCTTAACCCACTGAGCCACCCAGGCGCCCGAGTAATGGACATTTTGCTGGCAATTTCCTTGCAGCTAACTCAGGCAGAAGAAAGGCCCTTGCTCTGGGCTTGTAATTTTTCTGCAACTTTGAAGTTGACTCAGAATGACGACAATGCAGAACAGCAGGAAGAGCAGAAGCAGCAGGAGCAGAAGCTGTGGCTGGGCGGGTAATACTCCCTTTGCTCTCGGTTCTCCCTTCCTTTCTGGTCATTTTCCCTTTTTTCTGTTTCCCTCAGGCTCGGTCATCTAGGGACTCCTTTCTAAGTTACTGGCGATTCACAGAATCCACACTGGTTATAAGACCTATGGAATGTGAACTTTTATCATGGAAAGTTCAGTTGGAAGCCTCTATGTTTATATATTTGTACCAACAGAGAAATTCAAGGACACAACTTATCCCTGGCAAATTGCAAGCAGTAGTGTCACCATCAAAAAAACCTGAAAAATGTAAGAATGATAGTTCTTCTCCCTTCCTCCATGTAACTTTCCTCCTTGGCCTGTGCGGAAGACCTAGGGGTTTTGGTGAATGACAATGGATTGTTATCAATCTAACTATAATTTGGAAAATGTGTTTTTTCTGTTCTCTGATAACTGAGATAAGCAAAAACAATTTGTTTTCACCTGACATAGAAGCCAGTGCATTTTAGATATCTAACGCTGGCCTTTACCCACTCTTCAGATCTTTGTCAAAAAGAGAACTTGATCATCTGATTGTCCCACTGAGCACTAATGATTCACAGCATGATGACATCTTACTGACATGGTAGGTACAAAGCACCTTGCAGTCTCTGCCTTGGACTCTGGGAAGCCAGCCACCACTCCAGCCACCCTGAGACTTCCATTCTGTGAAGGAAACAACACATACACTATTATAGCAGAAATACTGACTACAAGTACTATTTATACCAAATATCTGTATGTTCCACCACATTCCCCAGCTAGCATGTCTGCTTATGGATCTGTAGGACTACTTTTGACCAATGAGCTAGGAGTGGAATTAATGCTTGCCAATTCTGAGCTAAAGCATTCTGAGTCACTGAGTCACTGGCCCTCCATCTCATTCTTTCCTTGCATCACAAACCTGAAACATTTGTGTTCCAGATGCCATAGTTGTATGATAGAAGTCTTAATCTACACATCACTGTTAAGATGCACGGCTGTGCACAGGAAAGAATATACTTTTACGTGTGAAACCAGACTTGGGTGGTGGTTTGTTAGCCAAATAAGTTGGTCAACCTAAGTATGTATGTATGTGTATACACACACACACATATATACTTATTAATTATGATAATATATAATATATATAATAATAAAATGTATATGTATATATATGTATTCCACTAAACAAAAAAATGCCCAAAACCAAACAATGTGTTTTTCCACTTGCATAGGAATTTCAGTAAAAGCGACTTATAGAAAAACACAGTAAGGCTCATTATACTTTACTGAAGATGAGGATAAAATGGAATAGAAGAACTTCCATCTTTTCTACATTGTTTGAATGCATTTTGACAGTTTAATACGTTTGATAATACTTGTGTAATGTACTTTTAAAGAACAATGTGAATGAATGAATAATGTTATTTGATGAGTTACATTGACATCTCTGCTCATTTACATGTTAGGTTTCTGGTACCTCTATTACTTCATTACAAATGGTTTTCTTATTTGGTACTTTGTCTCTTATTTTTATATTATTTTCAAACTCAAAGACTTAATTATTGCAGTAAAATTTCTTTTCTGCCTTCATAAAGTCTTTCTTTCCTTTGGGCTTTAGGAAGACTTTGCCAATCCAGGGATCCTATAGGTACATCTACTCTAGTTTGTGACATATTTTTACAGTTAACATTTGATTGATCTGAAATGCATTACATAATAAAGTTAATATGGTGCTTTCTGGTAATCTCAATTCCATTTTTTCCCTGCTGATTCAGAGAGTCCTGTGGCTATATAAATAATTGGACAGTCTATTCTGTTCCATTGATCTATCATTTGTATTCTGTTCCATTGGCCTATCGTTTGTTTTTGTTTTTTTTTTTTAAGATTTTATTTATTTATTTGTCAGAGAGAGAGAGGGAGAGAGAGCAAGCACAGGCAGACAGAAAGGCAGGCAGAGGCAGAGGGAGAAGCAGGCTCCCTGGTGAGCAAGGAACCCGATGCGGGACTCGATCCAAGGACACCGGGATCATGACCTGAGCCGAAGGCAGCTGCTTAACCAACTGAGCCACCCAGGCGTCCCTATTGTTTGGTTTTTGAACCAGCCTAACACATAAATCACTTTATTTTATTTTTTTAAAGATTTTATTTATTTATTTAACAGAGAGAGAGAGAACACAAGTAGGCAGAGAGGCAGGCAGAGAGACAGGAGGAAGCAGGCTCCCTGCTGAGCAGAGAGCCCAATGCGGGACTCGATCCCAGGACTCCGAGATCATGACCTGAGCCGAAGGCAGCGGCTTAACCCACTGAGCCACCCAGGCGCCCCCATAAATCACTTTAACTTGATAATATGTCATATAGCTTGTGGAGTAAGCCCTTCTTCCCTGCTTCCCACACTCACAAATAATTCCAGCTAATCTTCTTTTCCAAAATCTCATAGGTAGCACCACACAATTGTTTTCTCAGATAAATTGTAGAATCCCATTGTTAAAATCCAAAACAAACTTCAGTGGAAATTTTGAAATTCTGTTAACTATTTTTCTATTTTTAATTTTTTCGTTTCATCTTTGTTTTCATGATTCTCAATTACTGGCTGGAAGTTTCTTTTGTTCTTTTTCTTCTTTCAACAGAAGATCATGAGTATATTTTCACATCTAGACTCTGTCCTTTTCAATTCATTCAGTCATTCAACCACATTTATAAAGCCTCTGTTACAGGTGTGGGAAAATACTTAAATGACAAATCTCGGCCTTATGAAGATTAAATGGTAGTGAGGTGAGACAGACAATAATAAATAGATGAAAAAAATGTATTATATTATTTAAGGTAATAACAAATTATTTCATCATATGGTAGTCTACAATGTATCATCTTCTCTCTATTGATAATTGTTATTTCAAAATATTCTCTGTTTTATTAAAGGCTGCAATCAAGATTCCTTAGCAAAAATCTTTTTTGAACTTGCACAATTAACCCCTTAATATAAAGTTCTAGAAGTGAGATGCTAGCTCAAATGATATACTCAATTTATATTTTGATATATGTTGCCTAATTTCCCTCCATATTGTTTATGGTAATTTATATATCCAACAACAGACTCATATTTCTCTGTCTTGCAAAATCTTGGAATAACATTTTGATCTTGGCCAGTCTGGTAGGCAAAAGAAGGATTTCACATTGTTTCCATTGCACTTCTTTATGCTTTAGTGAGATAGAATGTATTTATTTCCCTGTGTCTCTTTTCTCAGTTGTAAAAGACCTATTCAGTTGTTCATCCATTTTGCTATTAAGAGTCTTTGACTAAATATTTTCAGCTGCAAGCAACAACCCCCCTGGGCCCCAGGTTAAATACAGAAAACACTTCGAAAGAAGGATTTCATTTGGCTTACGGGACCCGAGGTCAGGAAGTGTCCTGGTTTCCCCAGAATCTCGAACAAGTATCTCCATCTGTATCTGACAGCTACTTTCTTTCCTCTGGGTGGAATAATGGAAGGCTATTCGCCTGGTATCATATATGTTTTCTACTTTTCTTCAAAGATCATTCATAATAGTTCTAGAATCTGGGAAAAAGCTTGTCTGGGCCAGCAAGATTTAAGGGCATTCAGAGCCTCATGTTTCTCTACGACAGCCTCTTATCCAGCATGACCTTCTTGTTCCCATCTTCACCCTTTCTCTTGAGATCCACGTACAAAATAGGAGGTGAACAGAATCAGAAAAGCATAAAGCCGAGTGGAATTTAAAAATCAGGCAGCCCATTTCCCAAATTTCCACAAGAAAGAAATTGAGGCTTCAAGAGGCAAAATAATTGGTTTCAGGTTTAATGCCAACTAAGTGAACAGATCCCAAACCTCAGGGCCTCTGCTTTCAAGTCCTGTGCTCTTTTCCAAACATACCAGGACTTCTAACTATGTGTATATCGATCTATTCAAATTTTTTATTTCACAGATTGTATTTGATAAGACTGGCACAATTATCTGAATTTCTTTAACTCTTTATTATATAAAATTATCAGCTTAATATCATGCTCTATTTATATTAACAAGTACCTACCTGCATAACTCAAAATTAGAGCTTACTTACCAGCCTAAGGTCTAAATATATATATAATTTCTGGAAAACTGTGTATTTTTATGTTTCTTAACCTAATTTCAAAATTATAATCATTCAATGACTTATACACTGGAATTAAAATTCACCATACAGCTACTTAACTGAAATAATATCACAAAATTTCTTGAGTGACACTTATCGCACATAAATCAATTGTTTGAATTATTCGGTTTTACTTCATCCCGCAACTTTTTGTATGTACTTGTTAGTAGTTCTGCTAGCCATATGGAATGCCTACAAAGTTGCCACAGGGTATGACACAGACAGCATCTGTAGTTTGATAGTATAAAACATGCCTGGTGATTTGGGCGCTTCAATTTCAGCAATTAAATCTCACATCAACAAAGATGAGTTTCTTCTGAATAATTGTCATACTCTGATCATATTGAGCTCCATGATGTAGGCAGTTAAACAGAACAGCAAGTTAACTTCATAGTTGTAGTTAATAGATGTGCTCTTTAGGAGACTATACCATTTTGATTAAGGAAATACACTGATATTTTATAACGTGTTTATTAAAATAAAGGCACACTTTCTCACAGATTTAGATTTAAATCATTTATTTGGATGAAAGATGAGCATTTTAAACTTCCAATAAGCCATCTTTTTTTTTTTTTAGTTACTCTTGTGGCTGTCACAGAAGAATCATCCAAATTGTCCCATATGTCAGAACATTTAACCAACATCTACACTGAACACTCTTACTATCAAGTGTAAATTACCTTTGCATAGTGTATTCCAATACACAAGTAAGCAATGAGGTTTCCAAACACCCTATTTATACTTTGCGTTACCTATATTTTCTATCACCTCAATAAACAGTTGTATTTTGAAAGAATCACTTGTTATAATTTATGAGGTTTTACTGTAGCTTCTCTACTACACCCCAAGAGTTTGAATGCTAGTTTGAGCCCTTCATTTAACTATAAACTCAGCAACTTAGCATAGATGTGGGCATTTGAAAAAATAACCAGTTGGAAATTAGGCTTCTAATATCTTTCACAAAAGCAGTAGGGGTTTTGTGTGTGTGTGTTTCTTTGAGTGTGTTCATTTTCCAGGTGTGTACAATTGGACTTGTTCCCAGTAGGTTCCTAGGCTTTTCCTTGATCGTGTGAGGAGTCTGTCATTGGTTTAGTTGCCTGTAGACTCTGGTCAAAAAGCAGTGGAGGCTTGATGCCCTTGGTAATTCAGCTTAACATCTTGTCATTGTGGAATTTCTCTGACCTGCTTCATGGCAGTATGCCAATCCTTCATGTAATCTCTTTTAATGTGTACATTTTTAACAGATGGATTTACCAAGCTCTGATCTCTGAGGGCTAAACTGAGGCCTGTAGAGTCAAGGATTGTTTGCTGTTAGAGAGTACTGATGTCTTCATTGGACTGGCTAAGAGATTGCATCCCCCAGCTTATGATGTTGACATAAAACAGTGATGATGTTCATACGTTATACATATATACAAGACATATGTTGTCTTCCAAAGCACCACAAACAAATTTAAAATATACATTAGATGATATTAGTCGTCTGTCTCATCACTGTGTATAAATTCCCAAGCCTATAACTGAGAAGAATTTCATTATTACAGTGCTGCACATTCAAATTAAAAAAAAAAAATTGAATGCCTGTTTCAAAAGTGAAAAATCATTAACTAGCCAGTGATCTTCAGCATTTCTAGTATTTTGGGAATGATATTTATGGAAAATTAAGTAGTACAGATGGGCTCGACTTTGCCAAGAGAAGAATTGAAATTTACACTTTCAAGATCTATTTTTCATGAATCAGAATACAATTGTTTTGGTGTCGACTATTTTTAAAATATATTTTCAGACTTCATTGGCTTCATAGCCATGCTTTTATTCATAAGAGATTTAAATTTAACCGTAGTTTGTTTGTTTTCATGCAAACAAATATTTCACAACCTATTATGCAGGGTCATAATGAGAGGATGAAAAAAGTAGCTTAACTCTGGTACACTCTGTCTTTGCCTTTTGACACAGATGTGGTATTTTTGTTCATAAAATACTTGTCTAGAGATTTTACTGGTTTGGAAACCTAATTCAAGTGGTTATAAAATATCTGAAAGACAGAATGCAAATTAAATGTTTGGACAAATATTTTAGGCCTTACCACACCTGAGGGAAGAAGGAGTTTTGGGAAAAGGGTGTTCCCCTTAGGTAGGTAAAGATTGCTAATGTTCATAATGACTCACTCATTAGCAAATTGTTAGCAACTTATTTATAGGTATTTACAGGCAGAGAACTTTGTGGAATTGCCCAGAAGATTCCTAGAGCAAGTAGTAAGCATTATTTCCATATTTACTTACAAGATGGACTTAGTTATCTCCTGGCAAGAAGAGTATTTGTCTCTTATAGTAACCATTCCAAAATATCAAACTTAACCATTGTGATCTCTTTGCCACTGTCTAATTAATGGCCTAAAGCAACAAAGTAATAAAGTGTATATAATATAGGAACCTTGATTTTTCTATATTAAATTGATTTCTGTGTTAGTTGATTTCTATATTGAAATATATGAAAATGATTCCAGTTCTTAAGGTGATATAAAATCCTAAAACTGTCAACAGTTATTTCTCCATCATCCATTTCGATCACCCTGAACACATGTTGTTTATCTCTTTATGCATCACTCTCTGTGCTATGCATCGTGTTAAGTGCTTTACAAATGCTAACGTATCTAATCTCTAGAACACTTCCATAAAAGAAACTCTCTCTTAATCCCCCTCTTACAGATGGAGAAACTGAGACACAATAAGATAAGGTAACTTTCCCAAGATACCCAGCCATTAATGGCCAAGTCGCAAACTACTCAAGCCATCTGGCTACAGAAGATGGGCTCCAAACCCTTCTCCGTGGTGCTTCTCAGGTCCCCCACTTTTCCTTTTGCTGCTCTTCTCTGCATTTGAGAACATCAGATTCATTTATGAGCAGATGAGGACTTCTAGGTCAGAGCATGGAAAAGAAAATGGGGAGAGAGGAGGAAACGAGATTAAAAGTCTTTGATAGAGCCAGGTGAGCATGCACTGATTCTCCTTTGAATCCAAAAGAATAAAATCCCACTCAGGGTCCTTTCAGCCACAGCCTGTTGCTAACACTTACTTGAGGCAATAAATGCGTGCTATAACTCTACACCTAGAAGACCTGCAGAAATCCCCATGCCTGTGCAAAAACGTATGGCTCAGAGGAGGCTGCCATTGTCGAATATGGGACAAAGTGCTTGGGTTACATCACAGGAATGTGGGAAAGTTGCAGATACTTTTTGCCAGGTTGTATATTGCCCTAAACTGGGGACCAGAGATAAGCGTAAAATAGATTAAATGTAATAAAATTAAGATAACAAAACCAACCTATATCTCAGAGATACTGTCCATAGTAACTAATAAAATGATTATAAGCCAAGGAAAGAAGTTCTCTAGTAAATCCAAAAGTAGATGTCTCCTGATAATAATAAAATCTGTGAGCAAAATTAATACTTTTCCATTTTAATAAGGAGCCAAGGCAAATTTTTAAAAAATATATAGCTGTAACTTCTGGGTTGTTGGTTTTTTTTTTCTATATGCATTTCAAGTGATATGCAGAATATTGGTAAATGTATTATATTACACTGATACAGACATATGTTCATAAACTGAGAAGAATAAAGTTTATGATTATAATAAATGAAAATCTGAGCCTTAATCCAAAAGGAGAAATTCTTGGTAAAAGTTTGACAGCCACTAGGTTAAAATGAGTCCTAGAGATCTGAAAACATTTGTGCACCTCCAGAAATATTTACTTCAGGGATAGGCATAGGAATGAGGGTCTGAAGTCTTCTACTACTTACTACAAAAGTTTAAAAACTCTACATCTTTGTCAGGTGGAATCCTCAACTGAACAATTTGGTGATCCATTAAATTTCAGAGTCACATAGGGCATAGTCACATTCTGCATAGATGCTTGCAGAAGAGATGTAAGTTGATTAGCAACATGACAATAAGGAATGTGTCCTCTACAACTGCTTCTGTCAAAGCTTTTCCTTGAGGAACAGCAGCTCTGATTTTTTCATTAAAATCTCAAGCCAGTTGGGACAGGAATATTTATTCTAACAGCTATTAATCATTTCTATGTGAGTATGATTTCTAAACCCCAAAATCTAGCACAGCTGATTTTGTAAAGAAAGAATGAGAGAAAGAGAGGAAGGGAGGGAGGGAGGGAGGGAGCAAGGGAGGAAGAAAATGTAATTTAATTTGCAAGTTTCATGTATCTGGTTATGTGAATTGAGCTACTAACTGAGCTATCCAGGAGCCCCTAACTTTCTGATTTTAAATTCCTTGTTTAAATCACTTAAAGCTGGGTGGCTTAGTCAGTTAAGCACCGGACTCTTGATTTCAGCTCTGGTCATGATCTCAGGGTCATTAGATCAAGCACTGCATGGGGCTTGGCGCTGGGTGTGGAGCCTGCTTAAGATTCTCTCTCTCCCTTGTACACTCACATGCTCTCTCTAGAAAGAAAGAAACAAAGAAAGAAAGATAGCAGTCTTTGACAAATTTAGTTAATTTATTCAAGTATTTTTAATCACTTATTATGTAAATGATACACAGATGCTATAGGGGATGTGGAGAAGATAGAATCTTTGTCAGATTTAAAATTTAATGAGAGATAATAAAAAATCAAAAGCTAAGTAGTAACATAATATGTGTATATTAAAATACCATCAGACCAAACACAGAGATTCCAACTGCAAGTGATTTATCTGTGCATAAAGTTTGAGAATCATTTTTTAATAAAGTGAAGTAACATGGTATTTCCAGATTATATCAGATAATTATGTAGTTTTCTGATAATTAAAATGCTTTCCTAAATAAGTATTTATTGCCATTAATAACATGTATTTTCCCAGGGATAGAATTTTTCCCAGTGGTGGAATTTCTAATAGGCTTGATTGGAACACAAGCCAGACTAGAATTCAATATTATGCACAGATGATCTTCATGCTAGTGGCATCTGATTCAACATCAGATAAATGGTCCAACAAAAAATTCAACAAAGGGGGCACCTGGGAGGCTCAGTCAGTTAAGCAACTGTCTTCAGCTCAGGTCAAGATCCCAGGGTCCTGGGATCGAGCCCCACATCAGGATCTCTGCACCTCCCTCTTCTCTGAGGGAGCCTGTTTCTCCCTCTCCCTCTGCCACTCTCTTCCTCTCTCTGTATTTTTCAAATAAATGAATTAAACAATCAAAAAATTTTTAAAAAATAAAAGAATTCAACAAAGAATTAAGTGAAGAAAGATGACTTCATGAATGTGTGATGGGGGAAGGCATCATAATAGATATGTACCATAAAGAATGATCTCATAGAAAGGAAAGGAGAGGACCTTCCAGGTAGGATAGTATAGGCCAAACCTTGAAGATGGGACTGCCCGATGGATATATGTGGAAGTATGCCATGGGGACATGGGATGGAGGTTAAGGAGGCATTAGGAAATAGAATTCCAGATTTGAGGAACTGCATGACACTTACAATACACAAAGCATGTACATACACATGCACATACATATGTATAATGTCTTCATTTATTTATGTCTGCAATGAAACTAGGCTACATCACTGATTTGCTAATGCATCAGGAGTAAGTAGGGAACTTGTTAAAATAATAGATTTCTAGGCCCTACTTTGTAGGTGATAACTGCTGGGAAGGGGTCTGTAATCTTATTTGGATATTGTTAAAATTTAATGAGTTCTTTGATATTTTCAGATTTTATGTTTGGGGAACCATAAGCAGAATGCTGGAACTGAAAATCTGACACAATTTTGATGAGATTAAAAAAGGTGGTTGAGGCAGGTTTATAAAATAAAACCAAGCTAAAACCAACTTTACTCTTGATCTTGGGGTATGAGTTCAAGCCCCACATTGGGTGTAGAGTTTACTAAAAAATAAACAAGTAAACCAAAAAAATAAGCCTAAGAGGTTGTATGTATTTTGGAACCTATAGAAAGCCAAATTCTGATAGAAATTCTATCATTCCTAATATACATTTTTATATAAGCATATAAAGTCAGGCTGCCTACTGTTTAAGATATGGGAGAAAAGAACATAATATAAAATTATGTTTATTTTGACTATTGGAGTGGACTACTTAATATTATCTGTCCAACTTGTGCATTTATATATAGCAATCAAGGGTATTGTGTTACATGCCATCCGAAACATTTTTTAAAATTTTATTTCAACACATTGGGTTGTAAGTTTTTTTGAAACCACTTAGCACATATCATGTGCATAATATTGTATCTATATATTTCCTAAAGACTTTCTGAGAGAAAATATATATGACAACTACCTCGAGTGCTTTGTAAACCATATTTTCCAAAGCTAGACATGATTTTGTCAGTGAAAATGTGGTTTAATGAGTGCTGTCTTCAAATGGCATTCTCAAGCGGATGTCATGGAGATATGCAAATGAAGTTAAAGACATTGTCCTCATTCTCAGGAAATTTACAATATAATAGGGGAACAAAATGCAGATGAAAAGATATAACAACACATGCAAAGATGACATGAAAACAGGTACAAATTAATGTAACACAAAACATCAGCGCTAAGAGAAATGGAATAATGGAATGATCAGTGTGGAGAAGAACTATTCAAGTGGACTTGATGAAGAAGATTTATTTTAACTAGATGCTTGATAGAGGCACAAATATGGATCAAGAAATGAGTAGTAAGAAGGATATCCTATTCAGAGTGCATGGCCAAGACCTTCGGAGAACAAAGGGTTAGAAGAAAGCAAGTAATTTGACTGCTTAAAGATACAAAACTTGAGCCCAAATAAAAATGTAACAAGTAACTCCCTTTTGTTCTGTTTAGCGTGGACCCTTATTCATCAAGTCACCTATTTTCCATTTTATGTAGGAGTAGGAGGCCTATTACCAAGGATTCCATGGGATTTTAATTGGTTTCAGCATTCATTGAAAACAAGTGGGTAAAAGGATATGCAAACATTGATAAAGTTTTGGAAAAAACAGGAACTGGAGTTTGGCCAAAGATGAATTCTTTTGAAGGTTTAATGTCCATTTATGGTATCTTAAAAATACAGCTCTTTTGCTGTTCCTCTTATAATTGGATCGCATTGCAGTGATCGGTTCTGAAAACATAGATAGTAGTTTTAAATTTAAAAGATTATTTCAAGGAAATTTCTGGAAATTCAATGCAAAGTATGAATATTCATGTTTAAAATTAATTTTTATTTTATTAAGAAATCAACACTCATTGTTTAAAAATAAAAAAGCATTGGAGACAGTTGAAGATTCAGCAATCTCATAGACACATATCCCACCCTAACTCCTCCTTTCCAATATATTGATTCTACAATTGTTCTGTGAAATCAGTCAAGGTTTACAGTGTTGTGACTTTGTAAATATTGTTTGTTGCCAAGTATACCACAATTACACTGGTATTTCACAGAATTCTTTTCCTAGTTAATAGTTTACTGTTTATTTATTTATTTATTTTGAGTTGGCCTGTTATGTGCCTATCTCCAATTTTCCCCAGATTCAGACAGACCTAGCAAAAAAAAAAAAAAAAAAAAAAAAATCTGAATTTTCTAGTACTTCAGAGAATCTGTCCTGGGGATGTCAGTCAGCTCCCCCATTCTCCTGTTCCAGCAGTTTGGATGCTCTCGGGATCCGGTACACAACCATCATCCTGATAATTCAATTCACAATGTCTTCCCCTCTTTTCAGGATTCTGCTTCTTCCTTTTTCTCGGTTTGTTTTCTCATTTTAGTAGAACAGATCCTCGAATCAATTCCCTAGGGTGGGAGGGATGAATGGGAGGTCACTCTTTGAGATCCTGAAAGTTTGCAAATATCTTTATCCTCACACTTAGCTGAGTGGGAATTTACTTTTCTTTAATTGTGTGGGGATGGCCCTATTTTCTTTACATTTCAGTTTTGCCTTTGTGGTGCTTAATGCCATTCTTATCTTTTATTCCATGACCTGTTTTACTTTAAGGAAGCCTTTAGGACTTTTTTTTTTCCTTATTCCTATTCTGAAAGTTTATGATGATATACCATGATGTGGATTTTCATGATGGTAAGCACTCTGCTTGGAAAGAAATTCAAATTTCACTACTTCAAAATGTTTTCTTAAGAGTCATTCAGAGTTTCCTTTACACGTTATTTCAGAAGGTCTAGAAATAAAAGAAATGATGAAGGATCCCATAGTTCGGTTTGAACTTTCACTAAATACTGTTTCAGCCCTACATCTCACCCTTATAACTCTTAAATGACAAGAGTACTGGATAAAACTCTCATCTCCTGAGACATGAGAAAGGGTATATTGATATCCTCCATAATACCTGGTACCTTTAGTTGATGAAGCTCTTATAGGTTCTGCATGGGCATTAGCTACATCAGTAGAACCCCAACTATAATTATTTAGATGGTAACTCAGCTAGTTCAATTACTACGCCTCCACCCAATTTCTACTTCCAAAAATTTATTGAAATGTCCCCTGTGTTACTATCCCATCTCCAATTCTTTTGTCTTTTGTTTTAATATTTTTCTGAACTTTGAACTAATTTGAGGGTTCTAGAAGAAAGAAGAAGAGGTGGTTAATCTCTCAAGAATACAGCAAAACAGTGGAAATGGCAAAAATAGTTAGATAGTCTCCAATACTTACCAATTTCTCCTTATGGTTTAAAGTTGTAGATTTTGGATTTTTGTGTCCTTATTAGTTCCCAAGTATAAAAGCTATTTAGAATCATGGAGTTATAGGACTAGAAGTGGACTTGGAAATTAATTTTACAGATGAGTGAGTGGCAGAAGCAGAAAGAATATTAGTGTAAGGATTCTCATTAATGGCATTATACATATTATCATATAATGTTTTATGGAGTAAAGTGAAGGAATGCTGGGTTATGATGCTGATATGATTGAGAAATTTAATTGCCTAAGCAGAATTTGAAGGCAAGTGAAATTATATACAACAAAGGACTATTAGCTTTAATGTATAAGGAGTAATTTCAAACCCATTTTGCACAAAAGAATAACTTTGCAATATAAATTCAGCAAATAACTCAAAACAAAATGAATTTATAAATCAGGGTGAAGGCTAGGCTGCTATAATAAATGGGCCCCAAAATACAGTGGTTTAAAGAACAAAGTTAATTTTTCTCTTTCACAGGAGTCATGGGTATTCTCAAGTGGGCCTCATAGTTTTGTTTCACACTACCACTCAGAAACCCCTTTTTTTCCATCTTGTAGTTCTGCCATTACCAAATATATCACCACAAGTTTGTTCCTGCCCCAGCTCAAAGACAGGGAAATAAAATATGGGAAAGCAGGCATTCGATATTTTAAGGCCAAAATCCGTAAGTAGCCCATGTCCTGCTCACAATACTGAGAGCCTAGCCACAGAGGGAAACCCACTGCAAGGGGTCGGGATAATGAGGCCCGTAGCTGAGCGGTCATGTGTCCAAGAGGGAAGTATGGATCCCTGCTGTGGAAGTAGGGAAGAAAGGATTTGGGTGGTCACTGACTGCCTCTGACTCAGTGAGATGCTATTTTTCATAATTCAAACAAATATCCCCAAATGATAGTATTCCATGTTAGCAACTGTGAGCTGAAATGAGCACATGCACATATGGCGGAAGGTTATGTGGTGCAATCTTTCTGAAAATCAACTTGGCAATGTTTACCAAAATCTTCAAAAATAATCGTGTCAGTTGAGCCAGTAATTAATCTTGGGAATTTGGAGCAATGGGGGAAAAAAAATCACCTCAAAGGATATTCATTTAAGAATTGTTTATAATAGTGAAAAATCTGGGAGATCATGAAGAAATTTGCTAGTTACCTTCATCTAAGATTACAAGCTCATGCATCATATAAATGTTTCTGGTCATAAGTTAGCAGCTGCTTTTGTGACTTCCACCTGCCAATCTAACCACCCCTTTGCTTTGAAGAAAAACTTGCAATGTAAATTCGAGTCTACTTGAACATCAACCATTGAGATTTATTTACCTAATAATGTAGCTTAAAAATATAGAAAACAAACAAACAAAAATCCCATAGAATCTCAAAGAGAATCTCAAAGAGTCCACAATTATGGTGGAAAATATGACTACCTCTCCTTCAAAAACCAATTGGATTATAACAATTGTTGATTTTTTTTGCACTTAAAAAAATGGTGACTTTAATAAGATAATTACTAAGCTTAATCTAATGTATATGTAGAACTTTTTCAAACACTAATAGAACATTTGTAAAGATTGTCCATGTGTTAGACTAGAAAATGTAAGCCAACTAAAATCAAGCTATATTATCCTTAGGAAACTTAGTTTAATACTTATTTTCTTTTGATTAAATAATTTGGAAAATAGAGAAAAGGCATAAAAGAGAAGATGAATCCCTCACACAATGTTCTAGCTTTCTAAAATGTACACATACATTACCCAAAAATACAAAAATACCAATTCAAAGAGATGCATGTACCCTGGTGTTTATAGCAGCATTATCTACAATAGTCAAATTAGGGAAACAACCCAAATGTCCCAAACTGATAAATGGATAAAGAAGATGAGGTATATATACATATTCAGCCATAAAAAGAATGAAATCTTGCCATTTGCAATGATGTGAATGGAGCTAGAGTGTATAATGCTAAGAAAAATAAGTCAGAGAAAGAAAAAGACCATATGATTTTACTCATATATGGAATTTAAGAAACAAAACAAGTGAGCAAGGGAAAAAGAGAGAGAGAGAGAGGCATACCAAGAAGCAGACTCTTAACTGTAGAGAACACAAAGATATTACCAGAAGGGAGGTGGGCCGGGAGGATGGGTTAAATCAGTGATGGGGATTAAGGAGCACACTTGTGTTGAGCACTAGGTCATGTATGGAAATTGAATCACTATGTTGTACACCTGAAATTAATATCACAGTGTATGTTAACTAACTGGAGTTTAAGTAAAAACTTAAATAAAATAAAAGGTACACATACATATTGATGTATTCCCTCCTCTAAATTAGAATCATACTGCAAGTTGACAGTTCTCTATGTGACAACGTGGTATCTGTCATTAAATACTTTCTGAAACTTTGATTTTTCAAAAATGTCTGCATAAAAGTCCATCATGTGGATGTATGGTATCATATATTAGCCATTTATTTTTGTAGACATGAAAATATTTCTAATTTCTGTACTTTATAAATAAATGACATGATCTTAAAAAGAAAAAAAGGCTCAGCAAATCCAAAAGCTAATACAAATAGAAATAAAAACAAAAGGTAAGGGTGCCTAGGTGGCTCAGTAGGTTAAACCGATGCCTCTTGATTTTGGCTCAGGTCATGATATCAGGGTCTTGAGATCAAGTCCTGCATCAGGGTCCACACTCAGTGTGGCAAGGAGTCTGCTTGAGGCCCTCTTTTTCCCGTTCCCTTTGTCCCCACCCCCTTCCAAATACATAAATAGATCTTAAAAAAAAAAAAAAAAACCCACAGCCTCCCTTCACAAGCCAACACACACACACTCCCCAAAAAAGAATCCTTTACATTCAGAAATGTTAAAAACTTCTAAAAATCAACACACTAAATAGAATATCAAAATGAAATTCTTAACAGAGTTATAACCAAACTAGAATCAAAGCACTTCATATTAAATGTATTGGAAGGGATTCCTGTTTGAAGATAGCAGCATTTATTTTGTCATTCCTTCCTCTCCTATACGTTGCTCAAAAGTAACAAGAAGGATGTGAAAGAGAAAACCCATCTTTACGAACTAAACAGTAGGCACTCCAAATGACAAAACTGATAGAAAGTCTGCAGAAAGCAGTGACAATCAGATAGGGAAGGGACTTCAGAGAAGAGGAGCCTATGGCGTGCTCTCAGCAGGGCTGATCCTATAGAGCTTTCTCAAAGCTGAAATACCTACTCCAAGATCCAAAATCAGATCCCTTTTTCTAATAGTGGGAAGAGGGAGTATGTGGGCTGGTGACAGGATCCTCCTTGGGCCAGATTCAGTGCCAGGAGCAGAAGAGGAACAGCTGAATGAGAGGTCAATTAAATAAGGCAATAGATCAGAAAGCAGTCTTTGCATAGCTGTTTCCCACCTCTCTCCTTTGCATACCCTTTTTCCCTTTGTATACCTTTCCCACCTCTCCATAGGCTGGCTAGGAAGGAAATGGCTGTGAGAACTCAAATTTATAACCTTTCCTTATATGAAAATCTCTTCTAGTCTGTTACATAGCACTATATTTTCCAATACACTAATCTTCTACAAATAGTAATCCAAGAGAAACCCGTATGAAAATATTTTAAAGTATAATGTAACATTATCAAAATATTACCCCAAAATGCCTGTCATATTACCAAAAGTCTAAACTAACCTATTAAAAGAAGAAAAATCTTTCAAAAATTTTGCTCCTGAATTTGTATTTTTCACTTTGGGTTATTCTTCAATTACACCTTTTTCAAAAAGTCTTACAAAGGTAGTACGGACATACCATGCTAAAAGCTATATAACATGGCAAGTGAAAGTATATGTGTATGTGCTTGTGTGTGTGTGTGTCTTTCTGTGGATACAAAAGGTCATGCTATGTGTGTGATATGACCTTTTTTATAATATTGTTTTTTGGACACAAGTAAATTTTGCTTAAGAACCATATATGTTCTTATGCTTGAGGGAGAAGACTTTGGCCTAGAAAATTGTCTCTGTTTTAAAATGAGCCATTTTGTATACTCCGCATTTTTATCCATGAGCTACATATTTTAAGAGCCAGTAGAATTTATTGCTGGTCATGGGAAAACTTTGGCAATAAGCTCTTTTGGGTAATATAGATGTGGCATTCAGAGAAGTATCTAAAGCCATGTTGGATGTGTATGGTCTGTATTGTCTGCCCTTAGTATCATGGCGCTGATTTTCATCATGGCAATAATCTTGGCCCATCATTCCTAGTATTCTTTATCAAATCTGGAAGATTAGTTCTCATGGGTAACTGAGCTCAGTCAAATGGCCCTGACTTTTGGCCTTTACGAATGCCAGGTGATTAATGTGAAATACCATTTAAAACAAAAAGTCCAAGTATTTCCTTTTTTTAAATTTTTTATTTAAATTCCAGTCAGTTAACTTACAGTGTAATACTGGGTTCAGGTATACAATATAGTGATTCAACACTTCCATACAGCACTGGATGCTTACTACAAGTGCACTCCTTAAACCCCATCACCTATTTATCCCATCCCCCCAAATATTCCCTTCTAATACCATCAGTTTGTTCTCTATAGTGAAGAACCTGTTTCTTGGTTTGCCTCTCTCTATCACCCTGATCACTCCAGATCTCATCTGATCTCAGAAGCTAAGCAGGGTCAGACCTGGTTAGTTACTAGTTAGTTACCCTTCTAAAGAGGCTTAGCTACATGAAGAAATCTTGGAGCGGCCCTGAGTTAATTTGCTCTGAAGATTTATTTCTTTTCCATTAAAAAGGCTGTGACAACACCATGTGGGTGGTAAAATTTGTTTTTTGCTTAATGGATCACTGATCCCTCATGGTCTTTGCAAATCCACAGCACCTGTCTACTTTTCAAAAACAGGTTCTCGAAACATCTGCATACAAATGCAAATGTGAACCTTCAAAGGAAAAAAGACAATAATTACAGAATTTCATGCCCCAAATGGGCATAAGAGTGAGGGAATGTAAGTCACAAATTGGAATTTGTGTCCAGGACCTATTTTATCCAGAGCTCTGATTCATGTTGCAATTATTTTTTCAGGAAAAAAAGTAATAAAGGTGCCTCGTATTAACATTTTTGACCCAGGTTTGTCATGTTAAAGAGCAGTATTTTATGGTTTTCTTAAAGAATATATAAATAGATAGGTCATCAGTATGAACAATTGAGCCATATCATGTGATTTTTTTTCCTGTCGTTGATAAAATTATGAGTATACTAGTGAAAAATACATATTGGCTTTATAATTAGATCAGCAGTAAGTTTTCCACCTTGAAACTTACACAGTTTTCTACCCTGTACTCATGTTTTATATTTGTACTTTCTGGACTTATCAAATAAGGATCTTTTATCTCATTTACTTCTTACACAGTCTTGTGAGGCCCACAGAGCCAATGTTATTTTCTGCTATTACCAGTGAGTTGGGGGGCGTCTGTCTCTCAGTGCTCTGGAGATAAAAGCAAGCTCCCTGAACCTTCCCACAAGTCCAGGAGCTTTGTTTCTCTCAAAGCTCATGTGCTTGCTAAGGTTTATCCAGAAAGTTAATACAGAGTACACGTTTGAAACAATTCTCAGGTCCCTCAGGAAAAAGGAGAAGCGAAGAAAAGCAAAATAAAGTATTGTTCCTGATCAAGAAGGAAATTCAGTACCAAAGAACCTTTGAAACACAGACTCTCATAGACAGAATCGTTTGTAACCTTGCCATCAATGGTATCCAGGCTACTTCCTGCTAAAAATCCACAGAGTGTGAATCATTGCAACTCACTGAGGGCTGTAGCATTTCTAGGCTGTTCACTTTATGCAGAAGGTGACGTAAAAGATCTAACCAGCGACAAACCTGCATCTACACATGAATATATAGGTGGTTGTTGAAATTTTCTGGCAGATACCTGAATACACATACTAAGACAGGTATATGGCTTGCACTTACAGCCTACCAAACATTTGTTTTGGTTTGCTTATTTTCAGTTCCAATTTCAGCTTCAGAATGGGGAAGTAAGGGGCACCTGGGTGGCTCAGTTGGTTAAGACCCTGCTTTCAGCTCAGGTCATGATCACAGACTCCTGGGATTGAGTCCCATATCGGGCTTCCCCTGCTCTGCAGGGAGCCTGCTTCTTCCTCTCCCTCTGCCTCTCCCCCTGCTTGTGTTCTCTCTCTCTCTGTCAAATAAATATATAAAATCTTAAAAAAAAAAAAAAAAGAATGGGGAAGTAAGATTTTCCTGTCAAATTATTATATCTAACTAACAATTCTGTATTTCTTTACTTTTATTTCCTATATTGACTTCCTATAAAAAAATGGCTTCAAGTTTATCAAACTGTTCAAATCAGGGTAACAGAGTGTCTATTAAGGTGAAGATTATATTAAATGCTAGTTGAGGGAGAAATTTTAAATTTAGAGCAGCTTCTCTTTTTTTTATTTAATTTATTTTTTTCGTTGTCCAAGGTTCATTGTTTATGCACCACACCAGAGCAGCCTCTCTTATGTCTAAGGATGAGAACTGGGGATCACATTTGACCAGACCTTCTTTGTTTTGGGTTGAGATATTTGAATGGCACATTGAGTACAGTGTGACCCTACCTTTTATCCTCCAGGACAGTTGTAACCAGACTATTTGTTCACTTAGTGTTTTAGGCCAAAGCTACCTCAGTAGAGTTGGTTACTAGGAAGAAGTAAATGAATTTGTGTGAAGAGGTTTCAGCTTCCTGGGACAGGAAAAAAAAAAAAAAAATGAAAAAATGAAGTTTCAACTCCTCCTGTCCCTGTTCTCAAAATTCAGAGTCGAGGAGGCTTGCTGGTAGAGAATACACCACAGTGGCACAGAGTATGGCCCAGCTGTAAGACTGATGAATGAATCAAGTAAAATAAATTTACACTGCGAAAAGCAGGATTCTGGACCAAAGACCAGAGCGCCACAAAATGGCCAAAGATTTTGTCAAGAAAAATCTGTCATGGGAAGCACTTTTGGATGATATTGGCAGCTTCGCTGTACATAGTCTAGCATGGTTTCTGGGCAGAACAGAGCAATGGCTGAGTGTGGGAATGTGAGTTGCCATGTTGAAGTTCAATGTGACAACAATGGCCTGGGAAGATCTGGATCAGCAAGGACCACCCAACAGCAGTGGACCCGCACCTGTTCAAGCCCATCTTTAACAATGACCGTTCTATGGCAGGAAGAAGTAAAAGCAAGAGAAGACTGATCAGACACCAGCTTTTCCTCCTTAACAACATCTGGAAGAGGACCGAGCTCTGATTGGGAAGGCAGCCTGGGAATTCTTGGACAATTCACGAATAGAAGGAGATGGGACAGAAACGCTTGAATCGGTGCAGAAAGACTGATTCATTACTAACTTTTAAAAATAAGAGTTTTCACATAAAATTCACTTAGAGAAAAAAAAAGTGCTCTTGAAATAAACATCTGAGACTCTGCAACACTGAGCGCACGTTCTGGGTATAAATAACAAGCAGAGTTAAATACCAGCTACACTCTTTCGACGTGGTGTGTATACTCTAGGTCCCCACACCGTGTTTCATTTTAGACTTTCAGCCAGAGGGACACTTGCCATTTTCATCACAAACTGTGTTTTTGATCATCATAGTGTCTTTTTTTGGGGGGGCACCCACTCCACTCGTTTATGTTTGCCTAGCACTGGAGCCAATGTGGTCTGTCCTCATCTCTGTCCCTCGACTGGTATTTGCAATCTCAATTCCTAATATATATTTTCTAGTTCTCAGCAGCAGAATGTCCTGCTGAATGAAGCCCATCTGGTTTCTTCTCTATTCTACTCCTCTTCTGTCTTCTACTCTAGTTTATAATTGTTACAACTGGGTAACTAACACGTAAGTGGTCCAGTGATTTTGAATGATCCCCCCAAATTCTGCAGAAACTACAAAGCTGAACAATATGAAGTAATTGTTGGAGAAGCCCAGGAAAAAGAGCTGCAAGTCTTCTCTTCAATTAAACACAGACTCTTATTTCCTTTCCTTGGCCATGCTCTGAAAGTGGGAGAGGACCCAAGAAATACCAATAGTAGTAGTTGAAATTTAACTTTTCACATTTTATTCTAATGCAGAGTAAAAATTTTCTTTTCTGTAAGAAGTTGTGACTTCAGGTTGAAGGATACTAAGGAGATGTGAGGACTAAATACAACACGGGATCTAGAATATATAATTGAAACAGGAAAAGGGTATTGATAGAGAAAATGGGGACATTTAACTAAGGCTTTTAGCTTAGTTAACATTAGCGTACTGTCACTTCCTGGTTTAGATCATTCCACTATGTTTATGTAAGATATTTCCTTTGAGGGAAGTTGAGCAAAGGTTATATAGGAACTCTGTACTGCTTTTGCAACTTTGTCTAAAATTATTTCAAAGTCAAATATTTTAAAAATTTTAAAGAATTTATGTATTTTTTCTTTTGATGCATCTATTAAAATATATATATTTATGATTAGGAAAAGAGTGAAGATACCAAATGTAAACCCCTATACAGCACTGCAATAATTAGGAAAAGACACCTGTACCTTTGTCTAGAAATCCTTCCATGACTGCCTATACCATTCTTGTGGCATGCATTTTGTTAAGAGTTGTCGGATCACCCATGGACTGACTGTCTGCCTGGATTTCCAAGTAGCTCTACAGTCTAACCACATGTTGGATGGTTGTATTACTCCATTTAATCTCCTACTATTGACTGTTTGCCAAGTCCTACGATGGCCAAGAGCTCTTGAACACCATGCCTTTTGTGTTCTGTAACTCTTGCCATGGGTGAGTTGCCCAAGCATCTGTGTCACCTTAATAGGAGGATGTAGCTGAGTCTGGCTGGTTTCATGTACATGACACTCTGAGGGACACTACTTTCCTCTAGGAGTCCTCACTCCACAGTTAGCCAAATCTCTTTGCTACCGACATTACCATCTGTTCCCCCTATGTCTTCATTCGCTCAACAAATACTTACTGAGCACCTATTATGTGTGATGCACTAGGCTAAGTAACGAGAATACAAAAGAAAGTATGGTAGATATTGATCTTGTTCTTAGGGAACACAGGCACCAAGTATGCATGTGTGCTCCATGAGTAAACAGTTGGCTATTTTTTCTCTCTTTCTTCCTTCTTTCCTTCCTTACTTCCATTTTTTTTTCTTTCATTTCAGATCTTAAGTGATAATTTCTATTTCCTAAAAATATTTTTAGGGATTTATTTCAGATCACTAAGTTATTATGTAAAAGAATCCTGATTGTAAACAAGGTCCACTCTGCTATATCAGTATCTATAACATTTATTCTTGAAAAGTATTGCATGGTCCACAAGTGCTATTTTATATATTTTGCCATCTAAAATGAAGGTTTGTATATTTATGAGGATTGGCATAAACATGCAAAGCCTTTGAGGCCTTGAGTCTTGCTCTTTTCAACAGCCGGCTTCCATGGCAACAGAGCCTATTAGAAGCAACCTTGTCACCACAACTGTAGGTCCAAATAATTTCACAGAAAGATAAAAAGGTATGTGGCAACTCTATCTTGCTCCATTTTTTACATAAAGTAATTTCTCAGAAATATGATCAGCATTTGATACAAGTGATTAAAAATTAAAAGGCCCTGAGAGAGAGAAAAAGTCTATTCATAACAAGGATTTTGAAAGCTTAATGAAAGGTGGAAGAAAATATTTTTTGCACAGCAAGCAATTGATCCAAAGTTGTAAAATGTGAAGATTTAGATCATCACTGGGAAACTAAAATGTTCATCCATAAGAGTTTGTACTTTGAGGCCTGTGATAAACAAAAAATGTTGATCTGTTCAAGTTGAAGAAATCCTATACTTATAGTGTCATTTATTACTTAGACCAGAAAATCAAACAGGAGTGCAAATACTTCATTATGTTTTTTGAACTTTGAACACTTTTCCCAAAACTGTTGTACTAACTTGCTAACAGCAAACAAAGGCAAATTATTTGACCAATGTGCTCCCTTCAGAGAGAAGGATAGAATAGTTTCTGTAAATGGGGCCCCTGGGTGGCTCAGTGGGTTAAAGCCTCTGCCTTCGGCTCAGGTCATGATCCCAGGGTCCTGGGATCGAGCCCCATATCGGGCTCTCCGCTCAGCAGGGAGCCTGCTTCCCCCTCCCACACTCTCTGCCTGCCTCTCCGCCTACTTGTGATTTCTGCCTGTCAAATAAAATAAATAAATAAATCTTTAAAAAAATAAAAATTAAAAAAATAAAATAGAAATTAAATAATAGGCAATTGACATCTAATATTGTCTGATGTCTACAGCAATATCCATACACATATGCAAATTTGTAAATTGTTTCTTATTCTGAAAAATTCATATTCATTTTAGGGAGCATTTAGGACTCTCTGTTTTTATTTTGTTACTTTCAAAATACATGAACAAATTTTAAGGAGTTCAAGTCTATAATAAACGAATAATTATTTAACATTTTTTGTGCACTAGGTGCAAAGCAGGGGAAGATGCAAAGACAGAAGAGAAAACTCATCTCATCTCTTACTGGCCTGTTTGGGGAGATGCCCTTGTAACCTAAAAATGAGGAGGTAAATAAGGGATAATGAATGCAGAGTGAATTGGTAGACTTAGGATTTAAAATTAGAGTATCAGGACTTAAACTTATAAGATTAGAACCAAAATTGCAGTACTTTTAAATTCTGCCCCAGCAGCCTAGTTCATGGTGAAGAGCTTTTAGTGGCAGAAAAATCTGTTTGTATTCTTATATTTTTTTAATAAATGTCTCCCCCCTCCCCACAGAATGTAAACTTCAGAAGCACAGAGACTGTGTCTGCATCTAACTTACCATAATAACTGGAAGAGAGTAAATATTCCATAAATAATTGTAGACTGGCTGAGGAGAATAAGCCAAGTGCAAGACCTACTTTTCTGTTAAATTTCTGTTAAATTGAAATTTGAGAATTTTTAAAACTTTCACTTTAAAATACTAGATTTACAAAATAGTTGCAAAAGTAGGACAAAGAATTCCCATACACCTTTTACCTATATTTTATAAATGTTATCTTATATAGCCACAGCACTATCATCAAAATTAAGAAATTAATGTTAAAAATTAGCTTTAATATTAGGTAAGACTATTATCTAATTTATAGAACTCATTCAAATATTATCAATTTACCCATAAATGTTCTTTAAGCCTTGAGGATCTAATCCACCATTACAAGATACAATTAGTTGTCATGTCATTTTACTCTCCCATAATCTGGAACAGTTCCTTAGTCTTTCTTTGCCTTTCATGACCTGGACGCTTGTAAGAATGCTAGCCAGTTGTTTCTTAGAATGTTGCTCAATTGGGATTTCCCTGATGTTTTTTCCTCAAGACTAAATCCAGAATATTCATTGTTGGTAAGAGTACCTACCACAGGAGTGATGTTGGGCCTTTTTCAGTGCATCATATCAGGAGGAGTATGATATCAACTTGCCTGATCATGGATGACATTAATTTTGATTGTGTGCTAAAGATAGAGAACAGCTACTTTTCTAGAAGAAAATCTACTGATTCTAGCAGAATTGGAGAGTCTTACCTAGGTCTAGAGACATGCTCTACTTAATTTTTCAGATTCCTCTGCAAACCTTTGAAAAAAAAAAAAGGCATGGTGCTTGCCATAGGATGATAGACTCATAAGTATTTACAGCAAGCTGTGAAAAGTACCTTGCCAAACATCTAAGATGATACAGGAGTAAAGAAGAAAGTATTTATGCCTTGATAGGAAAAATGATCAAGGAACATATCACTAAAGTGGTGACAATTGAAGAAGAGACTTGAAGGACAAATTAGCTTTTCTCTGGTGAAGGAGAGAATAGGAGTTGGCAGACTTTGGTAAGCAAGAATGAAGCAAGGTAATCATGAAAATATTTGCAGTAATCAAGGACTAATGAGAGGTTTGATGTAGCAATTGCATGTGAAAGAGTGACTAAAAGAAAGTAGAGTGAAGCCAGGAAGTCTTTCATGCTCTAATTATAAGTTTGGAGCTTACCACACAGATATTTGGTGAACTTTGGAAAAAGTGTTCATGGCAGGAGAATAAAGTTTTGGTGGTGGTCCTTGCTGTTGTTTTTAAGAAGAACGACCATGTTGGCAATGGAAAAAAAAACAGTCTACAAGGAAGACGAACAGGTGTTCGAGAATTTTCAAGATGTGGACCAATTGTAGTCATCCCAGTAAACAAAAAAGAGGTCCTCACCTGGAAAAGAGGCACCCTAGAATGAAAGGCAAACCACAAACCCATACATTTTCAAGGGGCAATTGCTGCTCCATTCAGAATCATCTCAGTCCCTGAAATTGGATTAACTGGCTAAACTGGTACCAAGAACTAACATAGTCTGATGGAAGTTGAAAATGTGAGAAAGAATAAAAAGTAACAAGACTGTATTTGAGTTGCTATCAGCGAGAACCATTCAAAGATAGGCTCCCTGTAGGTAGAGCTCAGTTTTTCTTCACAGACATAGTGGTAGCAATGGACTCCGTGCATCAACTAAAGGTGAGCAAACGGAGTCCTTCACTGTAAATGGTTAGGACTCATGTAACTGCTGATAATGTCCAGGAACATCTATTACTTTCTAATGAATTTCTTCTACTGAATAAACTATTACCAACTGAAATAATTCAGATAATTGTAGTTATTCTTGTCATTATTTATTAATAAATAAGGAAACTCCATGCTTTAATTGCATATTCATTTCCTAATAGTTAATGGGAGCATACCCAGTTTAGCTATTCAAAAGATGAATTATTAGCAAACTGTAAGCAATCCATTCTGTTTTAGGATATTCTGGTATTGTCACCCAAATAATGGGGAAAATAATATTATTTGAGAGAGAATAGAGAGGCTTTCTGCAAGCCTTGAGAAGTAAACTATCTTTTTTTTTTAATTTTTTATTTTTTCAGCATAACAGTATTCATTATTTTTGCACCACACCCAGTGCTCCATGCAATCCGTGCCCTCTACAATACCCACCACCTGGTGCCCCCAACCTCCCACCCCCCACCCCTTCAAAATTCTCAGATTGTTTTTCAGAGTCCATAGTCTCTCATGGTTCACCTCCCCTTCCAATTTCCCTCAACTCCCTTCTCCTCTCCATCTCCCCTTGTCCTCCATGCTATTTGTTATGCTCCACAAATAAGTGAAACCATATGATAATTGACTCTCTCTGCTTGACTTATTTCACTCAGCATAATCTCTTCCAGTCCCGTCCATGTTGCTACAAAACTTGGGTATTCATCCTTTCTTTTTTCTTTTTTTTTTTTTTTACAGCTTTATAGACATATATTTTTATCCCCAGGGGTACAGGTCTGCGAATCGCCAGGTTTACACACTTCACAGCACTCACCATAGCACATACCCTCCCCAATATCCATAACCCCACCCCCCTTTCCCAACCCCCTCCCCCCATCAACCCTCAGTTTGTTTTGTGAGATTAAGAGTCACTTATGGCTTGTCTCCCTCCCAATCCCATCTTGTTTCATTTACTCTTCTCCTACCCCCTCAACCCCCCATGTTGCATCTCCTCTCCCTCATATCAGGGAGATCATATGATAGTTGTCTTTCTCCGACTGATTTATTTCGCTAAGCTTGATACCCTCTAGTTCCATCCACGTCGTCGTAAATGGCAAGATTTCATTTCTTTTGATGGCTGCATAGTATTCCATTGTGTATATATACCACATCTTCTTTATCCATTCGTCTGTAGATGGACACCTAGGTTCTTTCCATAGTTTGGCTATTGTAGACATTGCTGCTATAAACATTCGGGTGCACGTGCCCCTTCGGATCACTACGTTTGTATCTTTAGGGTAAATACCCAGCAGTGCAATTGCAGGGTCATAGGGTAGCCATCTATGAAAAACCCACCGCAAATATCATTCTCAATGGAGAAAAACTGAAAGCTTTTCCGCTAAGGTCAGGAACATAGCAGGGATGTCCGTTATCACCACTGCTATTCAACATAGTACTAGAAGTCCTAGCCTCAGCAATCAGACAACAAAAGGAAATTAAAGGCATCCAAATCGGCAAAGAAGAAGTCAAACTATCACTCTTCGCAGATGATATGATACTCTATGTGGAAAACCCAAAAGACTCCACTCCAAAACTGCTAGAACTTGTACAGGAATTCAGTAAAGTGTCAGGATATAAAATCAATGCACAGAAATCAGTTTCATTTCTCTACAGCAACAACAAGACAGAAGAAAGAGAAATTAAGGAGTCCATCCCATTTACAATTGCACCCAAAACTATAAGATACCTAGGAATAAACCTAACCAAAGAGACTAAGAATCTATACTCAGAAAACTATAAAGTACTCATGAAAGAAATTGAGGAAGACACAAAGAAATGGAAAAATGTTCCATGCTCCTGGATTGGAAGAATAAATATTGTGAAAATGTCTATGCTACCTAAAGCAATCTACACATTTAATGCAATTCCTATCAAAGTACCATCCAATTTTTTCAAAGAAATGGAACAAATAATCCTAAAATTTATATGGAACCAGAAAAGACCTCGAATAGCCAAAGGAATATTGAAAAAGAAAGCCAAAGTTGGTGGCATCACAATTCCGGACTTCAAGCTCTATTACAAAGCTGTCATCATCAAGACAGCATGGTACTGGCACAAAAACAGACACATAGATCAATGGAACAGAATAGAGAGCCCAGAAATGAACCCTCAACTCTATGGTCAACTCATCTTCGACAAAGCAGGAAAGAATGTCCAATGGAAAAAAGACAGCCTCTTCAATAAATGGTGTTGGGAAAATTGGACAGCCACATGCAGAAAAATGAAATTGGATCATTTCCTTACACCACACACGAAAATAGACTCAAAATGGATGAAGGATCTCAATGTGAGAAAGGAATCCATCAAAATCCTCGAGGAGAACACAAGCAGCAACTTCTTTGACCTCAGCCGCAGCAACATCTTCCTAGGAACATCGCCAAAGGCAAGGGAAGCAAGGGCAAAAATGAACTTTTGGGATTTTATCAAGATCAAAAGCTTTTGCACAGCAAAGGAAACAGTTAACAAAACCAAAAGACAACTGACAGAATGGGAGAAGATATTTGCAAATGACATATCAGATAAAGGGCTAGTGTCCAAAATCTATAAAGAACTTAGCAAACTCAACACCCAAAGAACAAATAATCCAATCAAGAAATGGGCAGAGGACATGAACAGACATTTCTGCAAAGAAGACATCCAGATGGCCAACAGACACATGAAAAAGTGCTCCATATCACTCAGCATCAGGGAAATACAAATCAAAACCACCATGAGATATCACCTCACACCAGTCAGAATGGCTAAAATGAACAAGTCAGGAAATGACAGATGCTGGCGAGGATGCGGAGAAAGGGGAACCCTCCTACACTTTTGGTGGGAATGCAAGCTGGTGCAACCACTCTGGAAAACAGCATGGAGGTTCCTCAAAATGTTGAAAAAAGAGAAGTAAACTATCTTAAACTTTCCTAAGGAAAGGGCTGGGGGGGCCAAGCACTGTGGGCAGCCTCTAGGAACTGAAAGCAGCCTGACCAACAGTAGGAAAACGGGGAAGTCCACAGGCACGAGGACAAAAATCCCACCAACAACCTGAGGGAGTCTGGAGTGAATCTTTGCTTAGTCGAACCTGTGGTAAGACTGCAGCTCTGGTCAACAGATGGATTCCAGCTTGGTAGAACCTAGAGTAGAGGTTCTGGCCGTGCTCTCCCTGGACTCCTAATCCCTGGATACTATGAAGTAAGAGATATGTATTGTTTTAAGCTATCAGCCTATCATAATTTGTTACCCAGTATAGAAAATTGATACCTGGTGAAGTACAATGATACTGTTAGAAATACCCAACACAGCGGAGCGGCTTGCTTTGGAACTAGGCAGTCATGTCCTTGCAAACTGGAAAGAGGGAGAATCTGTGTAGTGGTCAGTTATTTAGTGATAGTCTCTGCAATTATATGGAAAACAGGAATTACAAGTAGTAAATTTGGTTATATAGTGAGGGAGACTTTCCAACAGACTGTTGAAGATAGTAGCTGGTTTCTTCTTACTACTTAGAGTAAGAGAAAAGAGATAGATTGAAGAAAGAAGTGTGAACAAAAAGGAGCCAGGTCTGGATGATTTGAAATGTTCGATCTCTCCAGATTGCAAAAGGTGCTAAAATTTTCACTGTCAGGAAAGCATGTTCTAGAAAAAAAGCTAAGGTTCTGACTCCACAACATTTTGCCAAAAACCTCAGATCAAAAAATCATAGTTATTCGGTCATGCTAAAGGCTATTTCAAGAAATTACTGTATGGTATCCCAAACAGAACCTCTCTGACCATATGGTCTCTAGGAAGCTTAAGGCCCTCGTCCCTTAGCCATAGGCATAGGAGGTAGAGAAAAGATTATCTGAAAAAGTTCTGTAGATATGACCTGTGTTTAGTGGTGAGAACTCCTTTAAGATCTAGAGAAGACCCGCTAAGTTCTTGAGAAAAGTATTTAAGCAGAAACACTTCCAGCTTAGACCAAAAGGGACAGAAAGTATAAAACAAAAGGAGGCTGTTAGATTCCTTGAATCCTCCTGCCACAAAGTAGGATGATGAAACAACCCAGCTACAAACATGTGCAACCTGTCATGAAAAAAGGGCAGGACCTTATTCAAAGGGCAGGACCAAGAAACCAGAGGATGGAGCCAAGAGCCAAGGAGGTCTGGAAACCCAAATCTTGAAGCCTTAACGAAGGAAATCTGGCTGGAGTTTGGCCATCTGGATTTCAGCGCTGCTTTGACCATGTCTCTTTTTTACCTCCACTGCCATTTTTTTGAACTGGAATGTCTTCAGTTGTTAGCTATGCTTATGCCACCATTGTATGTTCAGAGTGTCCAAGGCAGATAACATGATTGTGTCTTTAGTTTCACAGTCCCAGAGCTGGAGAAGAATTGTGCCCAGGAACTGTACTTAATGGATCACACAGGTCAGCCATACTTGCACCTAATTTCTCTGGACTTTGAGCTGAAGACATAATGGGATGAGATTCTTGGGAAACTTGGATAAGAGTGGACATACTTTAAATATGAGAAGGACATGAATTATTGGAAGCCAAAGGGACAATTATAATGGAGAGACCCAAGGGACCCCCCAGGTTGACATCCTGTAAATCATCTCTCCTTGAATGTGAGTGCTTGCTTCTAACCAGTAGGATATGACAGAGGTAATGGGGGAAAAAAGAAAAGTCACTTTCAGATTTCTTCTGTATGCTTGATTAAAAAAAAAAAAAAATCTGGGGCACCTGAGTGGCTCAGTGGATTAAAGCCTCTGCCTTCAGCTCAGGTCATGATCCCAGGGTCCTGAGATTGAGCCCTGCATCGGGCTCTCTGCTCAGTGGGGAGCCTGCTTCCCCCTCTCTCTCTGCCTGCCTCTCTGACTACTTGTGATCTCTGTCAAATAAATAAATAAAATATTTTTTTAAAAAATCTAAGAAGAAAAATTAACTTCTGAAAACTCCCCTATTCATTTGCTACTTATTTTGCTTTCATTTAAACCCTCTAATTTTATCTCACTAGATGATAGAGCCTATGTTCTTTATTTTTTTATATTCTCTTCTCCACTTTCAATGGTAGCCCCAAACTCTCTTCAATAGAAACAGGGTTGTGTAATCTTTTGTTAACATATACATTTTGACTAGGAAAATTCCTATGTGTGAAGGTATCTATAGACTCAATTAAATAAAGAAGGTCATGTAGCTATTGCTCTGCATACAGTTATGCCAAGTCAGAAAGCATCAAAATCTGGTAGGACATTCTACCTGATTTGATCTCATCTCTTCCTTTTCCCCTAAGCTAATAGAAAATCAGCTCAAAGATCTTCTTGGTGTTTTAACTGAACTTGAGTTCAGCTATACCTTTCATTTTATTGTTTATTTTCTGTTTTATATTCAAATACAACCCATCAATGTTCCATCTTTTTTTCCCCTGACTTCCTTATAAACATTCAGGCCCATGCCCTGGCAGACTTGAACTCACCAATAACCTGAAAAAGAGAAAAACTGACCTTCTTCAAAAGAGGCATATCTAGGGGAAACAAAGACCCCACATATCTGTACAAAGCAAATCCCTTGATTAATTATGTAATAAACAAATTATAGAAAGGAGAACACATTTTCCTTTGATGTATTCCAAAAACCCCATTCTAGAGGGGTTTTCTTCCATTGGAATAATATGTTAAAAAAATCCAACCTTTGATTGACTCATGTTTTGTGTATCTCCTGTGCCATTTTTCATCTTTTTTATCTTTTGTCTTCTTCCTCTTCGAGCAGTTTCATCCATCCTACTTTATTCCTCATTCAAAGATTTCTCTACAAAATGCAAATAATAGCAACTTGATACACCTAATTCACCCAACTTTCCTATTCCAGAATATAAATCTGCTCCTGCTTTTCAAACAGGCCTAAATTCCTTACGTGAAATAAAAGCACAATCCCCAGATCGAATCTTCTGAAACTCCCACAACAGTTTAGTAATCTTTTTTTTTTAAAGATTTTTATTTATTTATTTGACAGAGAGAGACAGCCAGAGAGGGAACACAAGCAAGGGGAGTGGGAGAGGGAGAAGGAGGCTCCCTGCAGGGAGCCCGATGCGGGACCCCAGCGGAAGGCAGTCGTTTAACAACTGAGCCACCCAGGTGCCCAACAGTTTAGTAATCTTATGCAGACCTAATTTCCACCACTATTTTAGGAGCAAACCAAAAAGATAAAGTAAAAAATAATAACTGTTACTAAGCATCAGTATGGGTAAGATCTTTACTTATATAATTTGCATACCTGAAGCATTCATAGTGAACAACATATTTTAAGTAATAAATGACCAAAAAAACCAAATGTATCAAAATCAGGTATATCAGCAATCTCAGATATTTTGATATTCTAATACTGTTATTTCAGATATCTCAAAATAGCATTTATACTCAACATTACTCTGAAATAATGATAGTTCTTAGATCTACCAATAGATCTGGTCATTTAAGGTGTTAATAAGGAAGCACATAAAATACTATAACAAATACTTTAATAATTGTATTCAATGTAATAATTTCCCACTGTAATCTTGTATATTTTTGCTTTATGCATAAATGCATTCTTATGCATTATTCTGAAAAGAACGGCTTCTCTTCACTGCCAAAGAAGGTGCTATCCTCTGAACATTTGTGTCCTTCCAAAATTCATATGTTAAAATCCTATTGCCTAGTCTGATAGTATCCGGAGGTAGGACCTTTGGCAGACAGTTAGTTTATGTGGGTAAACACTTCATGAACGGGATTAGTATCTTTGTAAAAGAGACCCCCAGAGAGAGATCCCTTGCCCTTCCTTGTGAGGATACAATGGGAAGTCTGCAACCCAAAAGAGAGTCCTCACCAAAATCTCATTGGCACCCTGATCTTTTTTTTTTTTTTTTTAAGGTTTTATTTATTTACTTGATTGGGGGCAGTCAGAGGGAGAGAGAATCTCAGATTCCCTGCTGAGTTCAGAGCCTCACACGGGGCTGCCAATGTGGTTCAGTTGAGAATATATATAGCTCTTCATGAAAAGCAGTCCTTTTTTTTTTTTTTTTTCTTCCAAAGTAGGCTCCACACAGGGTGTGGAGCCCGACTTGGTGCTCAATCTCATGATCCGGAAATCATGACCTGAGCCAAAATCAAGCACCAGGTGCTTAACCAACTGAACCACCCGGGTGCCCAGGCACCCTGGTCTTTGACTTCCAACCTCAGAACTGTGAGAAATAAATTTCTGTTTTTTATAGGCTACCCAGGCTGTAGCCTGGGTACAGCCTATTTTGTTCTAGCAGCCCAAACAGACAGAAATAAATTTCTGTTTTTTATAGGCTACCCAGGCTGTAGCCTGGGTATAGCCTATTTTGTTCTAGCAGCCCAGACAGACAGAAGGGGTCCATGGCACACACAACTACATCAAGACTCTCTGCTAAAATATGAAGTATGAAATTAAAAGAGGAAAAATATTATTTTTATAATCAATTGATAAATTCAGAAAAGTGTAGGGCTCTTCAGATTTTCTGTTTTATCTTGTGCAAGTTTTGGTAAGTTGTATTTTTCAAAAACTTTATCCACTTTAGAAGGTGTGGTGTATATACATATACATATATATATATATACACACACAGTGGAATACTATGCAGCCATCAAAAAATTGAAATCTTGCCATTTGCAATGATATGGATGGAACTAGAGTGTATTATGCTAAGCAAAATAAAATCAGAGAAAGACAATTATCATATGATCTCACTGGTATGTACCAGATGATCATAGGAGAAAAGAGGGAAAAAAATGAAACAAGGTGAAACCAGAGAGGGAGAAAAACCTTAAGAAAATCTTAATCTCAGGAAACAAACTGAGGGTTGCTGGAGAGGGCATGGGGGTGGGAGGGATGGGGTGGCTGGGGGATGGACATCGGGGAGCCTATGTGTTGTGCAGAGCTGTGTGTAAGACTGATAAAAAAGCTGTACCCCGAAACAAATAATACATTATTTGTTAATAATTAAAAAAATTATCCACTTCATCTAAGTTGTTAGATGAATTGGCATAAAGTTGTCCATATATTCTCTTATTTTCTTTTTAATGTCTTTATAGGATCTATAGTGATATTTCCTCTTTATCCCTATTATCATATAATTTATGTTCCCTCTCTTCATTTTTTGTTTTCTCTTGGTAGGAGCTTATCCATTTTGTTGCTCTTTTAAGATTTCTTTAAGATTTAGATTTCTCAACTGTGTCTCCACTTTCGTGGATATTAAACCTTTTTTCATATGAACACTTGCAATCTATAAATTTCCCTCTAAGCACTGTTAGCTGCATTGCACAATTTTTGTAACTCTGTGTTTTCTTTATTAGTTTAAAATATTTCCAGGGTGCTTGGGTGGCTCAGTGGGTTAAGCATCTGCCTTCAGCTCAGGTCATGATCTCAGGGTCCTGGAATCGAGCCCCGCATCGGACTCCCTGCTCAGCAGGAAGCCTGCTTCTCCCTCTCCCGCTTCCCCTGCTTGTGCTCTCTCTCTGTCAAATAAATTGATAAAATCTTTTTTAAAAATAAAATAAAATATTTCCTAAATTCACTGATGAGTTCTTCTTTCACCCATGGTTATCTATCAAAAAGACAAGAAATAAGTGTTAGCAAATGTTGAGAAAAGGGAATGAATTCTTGTGCACTGCTGGTAGAAATGTGAATTGGTATAGCCACCATGGAAAAACATTAGAAAGTTTTCTCAAAAAATTAAAAATAGAATACCATATGATCCAGCAGTTCTACTTCTGGTTATTTACCCCCCAAAATGAAAATACTAACGTGAAAAAAGGTCTGTACCCCAGGTTCATTACAACATTATTTACAACAGCCAAGATATGGAAACAAGTCTCCACTGATGGGTGGATGAATAAAGAAATTATGATATATACACCTTTTTTTCTAACTACTTTAATGAAAAAGAATTATTAGGGATTAACATTTTGCTTCATGTTAAATAATGTATATGAATTATATTATATTTAAGACTGTTATTTGCTCTCTAATATGCTCAGCATTTCTACTTCATTGCTTTGAAGTTCTTGCGTGCATGGTGTCTGATGAGTAAAATATTAATAATAGGAACACATTTATTACTTAATGTTCCAAATATTCCTCTAAGTTCTTTATATATATTACCTCAGTGAATTTTATTACGTACAACTTCCACAGTAGCTTTATAGATGAGTAATTCTCATTTTACAGATGACTAAACAGAGACCCAAGGAGCTTAAGTAACGTACACAAGTTACACAGGTAGTATATAGAGGAACGAAAGAACCCACACATATAACTCTTATGCTGTACTGCTTCTTAAAAATACTCGTCTTTGTCTCTGGCACTAGCTTGGATCATTACCACAAAAATAGTATTATTTACATAGTTACATGTGTCTAAGTTTGCCTTATTTTGAATGCATCATGTGAAGTTAATAGTAAATAGAAGTAAAAAATGTAATTATAGGATTTTATTAAATAGAAGAGCTTAATTTCAGAATCAAAGTTTATTTCATAATCTGTGATCTTTTCAGTATGTATGACTGACATATCAGAAATTCGTTATTGCTTAAAGAACTTGTACATTCTCCTTTTTTGTTGTTTCTTATCTGCAAGGCAAGAAGGCAAGAAATTAGATTCAAACTGATTAGCACATTCTCTGCAAATAGTTACATCATTTTTTATGTTATGACCTTAACTTTTATCATGGAAAAAAAATCCCTTTTTCTCCCTCCCTCCCCTCTCCGTGTCTCTATCTCAGCTGTTTGCTCTTATCATAAACATGACATGCTGTAAGACATGAACAAGTGTGTACTTAAGCAAAATAGTTATTTCCTTAACTTGACTCACCAAGGCACCCTAGAGATTAATACTCTTAGTGATTTCACAGGTCTCTTGTGCATGTGAATTTCCATGAGATTCTATTCAACTGGGGTAACTAAGAAGAAAGAACAATGTTCCTCTATACAAGGTGGGTTTTGCATTGTCCCACACATAGCCTGCTGATGGCCGTGGGATGGCAAAGTCATCTTCATTAGACGGAATTTAATAGTGAATCAAAGTTCTTGTGGAGAATAGACTGATCTAAACTTTAGCCTCCCTTGGGTCCTGCTGAAAGATTAGAGGGAAAGAGTAGGGCCTTAGTAAGTTGAATGTATCAGATTGTTTTTCACTAATAGTTCTCTTGTAAAACTCTGAAAACCACCCAGTTTAACCCTTAAAAAAAGGAAAAATCAAAAGGAGTGGGACAGGGGAGGGGAAAAACTCAGGCAGCATACCACAGGCATTGATTTCATGGATTTTTGAGATGTTCTGTTATCCCAGCAGCAAGCTCCACAGTTTGGAGTATGGGCAAATGACCAAAATCTGTCCACCAAAAGTAAAGCAGTTTTCTTGCTACATACAATAGCCCATGCCAAATGTCACAATGCTAGAATTTAATTAGGAGTTTACAAAATGTAATTGCCTTTTAGTTTTGTTCTGTGATTGGAGAGTCTAAGTCTCAATTCAAGACTGTTGTTCTTTGACAAAATCTTTTCATAAATATTCTGAATCCAGGAAGAGTTAAAGATAGAAGAAAAAAAAGAGAAGCAGCACAAGGAAAATGTATCAACCCAGCACCTGTATGGCAGGATCAGACATAGTTAACAAGAAAAAAGGAAGGAGAAACAAATGTGTTAGGTGATCTTTAGTTTAAAGAAATCTCTGTTGGGCAACTGGGCATTTTGCTCCTTGCCTTTTATTTCCAACTTCCTTTCAAAGAATTCGTTAAGTGAAAAGAGAGATGATGGCAGCTCAGTATATCAAAGCTCAGTTATCAGTTGGCTTATTCTAGTATCTTTGGTCTTTTGTGGATGCCTTATGATGTGTTGTGTGGTGACACTGGAAAGTCAATCTTAGACCAGTGATTGCCACATAAACATTAAGGAGGCTGGAAAAAAAAAAAATCACAAAATAGAAATAGTTGTTCTCTCAGGTATAAAGTGGCACTGATAAGAATTAATGTATCCAAAAAGATTTGGGTAGGTTTCTTTTTTCTTTTTTTGGAGGGGGGGAGGCGCGAAAGAGATTGACTTCGTTTTCAGTGGGGTGAGAAGGAAGGTCTAAGAGAATGAAAAAGGCATAATGGAGACTGTTCCATTGTCAACTCTGTCAGTATTGGCCATAAGCAGGTTGTCTTGATTATGGACCAAAGTAATTAAAAAGCTTACTACACTACGAAGAAATCTGTTTCCTTTTGTGTAATATCTTTATTTTTAAAAATTCACAGGAGCTATTAAAATTAAACTTTAAAATCAAAGTATGCCTTCAGGGGTATAAATGTACTTTTGCTGATTCTCTGAGAGGAAGGCTTTAAAAACTCTTGAAAGATGGCACACTAGTCAGGAGGAGACACTCTCACTGGGATCATGAAGAGAATTGAATAAAGGTACTATTCTCAGAGTTGCAAGTAGGATTAAAGGAACCAGTAATAGATGGTGAGTCAGCCAGGAAGTAGCAACAGCAGAAACCCATTATCACTGTAAGGCTTTTGGGCAAGGGGAAGAAACAGTGTTTCCAGACCAAGTGAGAAGTCATCTCCGTGAGAGGGACACAGCCCCAGAGCCAAAGCCAGAGGGGAGGGAAGAAATAACCTGACCTTCTCCTACTGTCCATTTATTTTCTGCCCTGTGTCTGGTAGCCAAACCCCTCCAGAAGCCTGAATGAGTTTAGTGCCACTATCTTTGAGAAGAAGAACCTCCTCTTTCACTGGCCTAGGGCACAGATCAAAGCAAAAACAAAAAGAAATTGATGGTGGGGTTAGCAGATGCATGACCAACTAAGATAGTGAAAGGAAAATCACTATAGGAGGAGCAAGAAAGCCAAGAGAGCCTGAATTACAGTCTTCAGTGCACGGGAAGTCAATTTCCTGTGGCTAAGACTTTCTTCCTGACTATAGCTTCAGTAAAAATCTTCCAGCTGTGATGAATTACAGGATTAATCCAATACACCTTTAGGAAAAAATGTTTTAGAAAGAAAATGTGAAAAACAAAAACAAGGAAACCCAAACAGGTTGTGTGAGAAGAACCTCTAGGATGATTTTATCTGTAACCATGACAGGTGTAATCTGTTTTATTCTAGTTAACCATACTAATTCTTATTTTCATTTTGGTTATCTATACAGTAGTGTCTTTATTCTGGCATACCTGTATGAGGTAGTATGACGTATTTTCTTCAAGATCACTTTGATTAACTCCTTGGAATGTTTTAACAATGAGCAGTGTTGTATATTGATTTTAGTCTGAAAATTTCTAACAGGAAAGAACACCGCAATGAAGTTAACATTTATGAAAGAGGTTCCTCGGGAGATAGAAGACACATCATGCATTATAACATTTTAGAGTTGAAAAGAACTTTTAATTTTTATTATTTTTTTAAGATTTTATTTACTTATTTGACAGACAGAGATCACAAGTAGACAGAGAAGCAGGCAGAGAGAGAGGAAGGGAGGCAGGCTCCCCGGTGAGCAGAGAACCCGATTGGGGGCTCAGTCCCAGGACCCTGGGATCATGACCTGAGCTGAAGGCAGAGGCTTTAACCCACTGAGCTACCCAGGCACCCCTGAAAAGAACTTTTAAAGATCAAATCTAAAACTTTTATTTTACAGGTGAGGACAAAGTCTAGGCATAGTTGTAGTCTCCCCTTAGCAACACATTGATAGTGTTCAGCCAAGTTAAGCTCAGAACCCAGGCTTCCTGACTCCCCCTATCTGTTTTGCCCACCTTCCCGTGGTATAGTTCCCATTTGGACTCCCATTATGAATTACTTCCCAAAACTGCCTTACAAAAATGCATTGAAAAGATGTACCTACCACCTTCATATTTCTCAGCCAAGATCTGAAGACACCATGCAGAGTAAGAAGGGTGTCCTTATGGATTGTCAGAAACCCTGAGAGCTGCCTGCACTCATTGTCTCTCAGTGGACCTAGCTTCTACCATAACCCCATAACCCAACTGTCCATTCAGAGGCTAAAGCTCCATTGCCCTCAAGTTTTCTCCAACAAATGGAGTTCATTATTATGCAAGACGTATAAATGAAAGAAATTATACCTTGCTGTGTTTCAACAGCATGAAAGAAACTGTCAGAGACTGCAGAGAATTCCCTGGATATAAATCAATTCATTTGACCCTTGGTCCTTTCTTATCCTTTCTCTATCACACTGTTATTACTTAATCTGATCATTTGCTATTCCTATTTCCTCTTTAATGACTATAATTTTTAATCTATGCCATCTTGCTTTATTATACTTCCCCATAGTAAGTAAAAAAGAGGGCCCAGCCTTTCAGGCAGGCGTATGCTTGCTGTGTGCTTACAGATAGGTCACTAAAAGTCCATGCAAATTAGAGTATGTCATGGAGCAGCAGAATTTCATCTGGAGTAGCAGGTGTGTTATAGAAGAGAACCATAAATGACTTGGTTTGAATGATGACTGTTGATGTTCTTCTATGCTTTATTCTCACAGTTCACTTCATGAGTCATGTTCTGACATCTGAACTCTACAAAAACGGTCACGGAAAACTCTTGTCTGATGTTGCACTAGATGAGGCATTGAGCTTTTTAAGATAAGAGAGTCACCAAGTGTTCCACCTCCATTTCTCCCAAAACAAAGATTTGAAAATTTTATAAATAAAATACTTATTCAAGAAATATAAGAATTTTAAGGTATTTGGCCTCTGGCAATAAGAGCTTAGGCAAGTTTTAGTCTTTTACTGTAAGAGATTATAAAAGTAAAACAGGCAGTATTTGACATGACTTAAAAAAAAAAAATCCCTGCAGTCAGAATAGTATTACATTTCTGGAGCACCTGGGTGGCCCAGTCGGTCAAGCATTTGACTTCAGCTCAGGTCATGATCTCAGGGTCCTGGGAAGGAACCTCCCTGCTGCAGGCTCTGTATTCAGCAGGGAGTCCGCTTGTCCCTCTGCCCCTCCTCCTGCTCATGCTCACTCCTTCTCTCTCTCAAATAAATAAATAAAATCTCTAAAAAAATAGTATTATATTTTTTTAAAGTACTCATAGATTTTAAGGAGTGAAATACACATCTACCTTTCTAGAATATCTTAACTTCTTGCTTTTTAAAAAATAGGTTGGAAAATCTGTAGTTCGCAACTGTTTATCCATGGAATAGGGCTAGTCTATGGCAAAGACTTGGTCAATATTGAAAAGAGAAAATAATATTAAGGACAAAAGTAGAGTGAGTGAGTGAGTGAGTGCGAGAGAGAGATGTTTGTAAAATGCCAACCTTCCTCTCCTGGGGTAAGACCCTACATTACTCTGGGATTTTGCCATTCCTACTCTAGGAGAGTCAAACCATTATGGTAATAGACAATAGCTGGTTTTTTAAATGTCCTTACTTAAAATACTTGGCAAATCCATGTCCATACTCTTCTCCACTTCCTTTTTGAAAATTGAAAACTGTTTACGGATCTATGAAATGTACGCATCTAAGAAGGTTCTTAATAAGCCCTATGATGCTGAAGCTGGTTCTCCAGAAGGGTCGATCAAATTTAGCTGACCCATTCTTTTTTTTTTTTTTTTAAGATTTTACTTATTTATTTGACAGAGAGAGAGAGAGAATCACAAACAGGCAGACAGGCAAGCAGAGAGAGGGTGGGGAAGCAGGCTCCCTGCCAAGCAGAGAGCCCGAAGTGGGGCTCGATCCCAGGACCCTGAGATCATGACCTGAACTGAAGTCAGAAGCTTAACACAATGAGCCACCGAGGTGCCCCTAGCTGACCTATTCTTTTTCTGATTCACCATAACTGTTGTGGCCAATTCTAAAAGCCACAGACAACTACAAGGTGTAAGTCCCTACCAACCTGAAAGAGAATTAGAAATTTTTGATCCTGTTAAAAAAAATACTCATATGTAGTTGGATTTTCATTGTTGTTCTCACTCTGATCTCATTATCTTTATTAACTTTCTTCTTGCTACTCAACATGCCTTCTCAGCTGTCTTTTCGATCAAATATTGGCATTGGAATTTTCCAAATGATTCCAAGTCAGCACACACTGCTTATATTTATATTACCCAACAGACCAATCTTTAAAAATTTTGAACAATCATCTCCAAACCTATTGCATTGGAGAACTGAAATTGTTGTAAAGGCTAACAACTCAGGGAAGCTGCTGGTGTGAGATAAGAAGGTAGTTTTTACTAATCATTAGGAGGAAAAGCACTGAGGCTCCTACATAAAAAATTATCTCCAATTTCTCTACTGTGCTGGAACACAATACCCTTGAGTCTTTTCACATAGATATTTCTAGAAAATTCCTGATGGCCAAAGAGAAGACGACCAAGTAGCTTCAGGCAGGATTTGCCTCTGCTCTCCCATCAGTGAAAGACCCTGAGTGTTTGTCTCCTGGGGCCTGAACAAGAGGAGTGAAAGCTTTGGATTGCCTTAATTCTTTGGGCTAAAAGCTCCTACAAGTAAATTCTGTACCCCCTCTGAGTCCTTGGATAGCCTACAGTGTGCCAGGAATAGGGTGAGGCAAATGAGGACGCACTCACTCTTAAGCCCCTGCAAGTTTAGGGGTGGAGGAGATGCCCTCTGAACCTGCCCCCTTAAGCTTTGCCCTTAAGGTGTGCCTCATCTGGTCCTGGGCATCAGCCCACACATTAATGGACTTGAGATCTCATAGCAGAATCACTGAACAGCAGCACGGGGTGGGAGAGGAGTATGAGCTTTACCTCTGCTCTACCTAAAGGGAAGGGAAGAATGAATTTAGGGGTGCTACCTGGTGAAAAAAGGATTTTCCCCACTAGTCAATGATGGGGACTCTTTAAAAAAAAGCTACACACTTTTCATGACTCTCAGGCATGTTTCACAGTATCTGCTTTTATACCATCTTTTTCTCATAGTCTTCATATTTGTCAGTATGTATAAAGACAACCTTTTTAAAAATGACTCGAGGGTGCCTGGGTGGCTCAGTGGGTTAAAGCCTCTGCCTTTGGATCAGGTCATGATCCCAGGGTCCTGGGATCGAGCCCCGCATTGGGCTCTCTGCTCAGCAGGGAGCCTGCTTCCTCCTCTCTCTCTGCCTGCCTCTCTGCCTACTTGTGATCTCTGTCTGTCAAATAAATAAAATCTTTAAAAAAAAAAAATGACTCGAAAGGTGCCATTTTTGAAAAATGTGCTTCCTTCAATCCCTTCCTCTCCGCTATTGAGGACCATTCGGCCATCATCAGCAAAGCCCCCTGGGCCTTAATCTGCAGGTCGCTGCTTGAACTAAAGCCCCTCCTCCTGGAGTCTGATCCTATGTCTGTCTTCTTCTAAGAAGCAAACCTACAATAGAATTAGAGGTATGATTTTCCTAGGGACAATGCCCCAGGTAAAAGAAAATGAGGAAGGAGCCAGAAAAGGCTGAGAGTCATGGGACTGTGACACAGGTCTGACATGAGTAAAGGGGGAGAAGAGGCAAGCTTACTTGATTGTTGTGCAGTCCAAGGATGGGTGACCTCTTCCAGGAGTCCCTGAGGCAAAAGCAGCCATCAAAGTGGACCCAGGTCTCCCGAGAGCCATCTTGCCTTAGCATTCCTGCCTCCCTTCCTGTTGGGGACAGCACGTGGGAAGCCTGGCCCAGGTGTCAGAGCCAGAAGCTTGGGCCCTTGGTTAGTGAACCTCCCTGGACTCAGGTCTGCAAGGCACATCCTCACAGCCACCACAACCTTTTTAATCTTTCACACGTTGTGGCTTTTTAATCTTTCACACGTCCTATACCTGAGAATTAGGACTGATATCTCTTCCTCCCCTGATAAGACTTTTGGACCATTCCTCCTCTGCTTTCTTTTTAAAACTACATAAAACCATAACAGGGCCAGCAGTTTTCAGGCTCACACCATTCAGCTAGTCTGTCTTCTGAGCACTCCCCCTCAGTCACTGAACTCTGCTATCTGGCTTGGTCTCCCTCACACTCATCCGTGCCAGTATATCAGGTAAATTCAAGAGACACCTGGGTGGCTCAGTCAGTTAAGCACCTGTCTTCAGCTCAGGTCATGATCCCATCTCTCTGATTTATCTTCTTCATTTATTTTCACCGAGAGACATAGTTAACTTGACTTTTACTTGTATTTTGGGATTTATTTTCATCATAAAACATTTTTAAAGAATGCATCCAGGACACCTGGGTGGCTCAGTCAGGTAAGCATGTGACTCTTGATTTCAGCTCAGGTCAGGGTCTCAGGGTGGTGGGACCCAGCCCCACACCCAACTCTCCACTCGCATGGAGCCCGCTTGGGATTCTCTCTCTCTTTATCCCTCTCCCTCCCCTCTGCGTGTGCAAGCCTGCAAGAACATGCACATGCTCTCTCTCTGTCTCTCAAATAAATAAATATATTAATTAATTAATTTTAAAGATCTTTTTTAAAAAGGATGCAAACATTTCCAATTTTTTTTTGCTTGCTTTTTGTTTTTGAGTTGTTAGACTTTGACTCCTGTTCCACGTTTATTTTGTTTTTTCAAGATTTAATTAAAATTAAGTCTTGGGCTATCTGGGTGTCTCAGTCAGTTGAGCCACAGACTCCTGATTTCAGCTCATGTGGTGATCTCAGGGTCAGGAGATGAAGCCCCATGTCCAGCTTCACACTCAGCCTGGAGTTCGTTTGAGATTCTCTACCTCTGCCCCTCCCCCTGCTCGTGCATTCTCTCCCTCTCTCTCTATAAAATAAAAAATAATTATTATTAATAATTATGTCTAAAGACTTAAAGGTAGGTTTTCTATAATTACTTCAGGATATGTTTTAAACGTGGGTGGAGAAGAAAACTAAAAAAAGAAAAGAGTACACTATTGTCAAAAATGCAGAAATAACAGAAGACCTGTAAATCACCAAAGTAGTAATTAGTAGAAATTGATTGTGAATACACTGAGAAGACAGTTTACAAAGCGCTAGTACTGAAACCAAGACATGGAATGAGGCTCAGGTATATTGGTTATAAAGCAACTTACATAGTGAAAAAGGAGTGTTTGCTTATTCTTCACAGTGACTAATTATTGCAGAATTTCTTAAATGATAGGGAATGATCAGTGGTTATTTCATATCAACCTTGGAAAACAGGTTTTTTTGCTTATGATTTTCAAAAGCATAAGCAAGAAAAGACCCACATCAAGTTAGGCTTGCAAAATAAACTAAACTAAGCTTTGTGTCTATGAGTCAACTGGTTTTATCTGCTCAGGGAATTTTCAAGGCTGGTCTCTGTTTGTTTGTTTGTTTTTTATTTTAACAGTATTTTAATTGGTTTTCCATATTTAATTTACATTTTCTTTTTGAAGTTATCTTTTTAACAGTTCAATTTACATATTAAATCAAAATCCTTAACTTTGAATGTCATATCAAAAATTATGCCTTTGAAGTAAGAGTGTTCTGATCTTTATTATTCTTGGAGTTCCCCCAGGTTTAATGATAAAATTATTGTTTTATCTTTCTATCTTATTTTAATCTATTTTCTCCTTTAATTTAGTCCAGCATTTCACAATGTTTTTGAACTTAGGACCTCTTTTTTTTTTTTTAAAGATTTTATTTATTTATTTGTCAGAGAGAGAGAGGGAGAGAAAGCAAGCACAGGCAGACAGAATGGCAGGCAGAGGCAGAGGGAGAAGCAGGCTCCCTGATGAGCAAGGAGCCCGATGTGGGACTCAATCCCAGGACGCTGGGATCATGGCCTGAGCCGAAGGCAGCTGCTTACCAACTGAGCCACCCAGGCATCCTGAACTTAGGACCTCTTTATGCTCTTAAAAAGCACTGATGATCTCAAAGATCTTTTGATTATGTGAGCTATATCTATCCATATTTACAATATTAGAAATTAAAACTGAGAAACATTTATATATTCATTCTTTTAAACATAACAACAAACCCTGTATATGTTAACATTTATAATTATTTTAATAAAAATGAGCAATATTTGGGGCACTGGGGTGACTCAGTTGGTTAAGCATCCAATTCTTGATTTCAGCTCAGGTCATGATTTCATGGTCATGGGACTGAGCCCTGTTCAGTGTATTACAATACATATAATATTGTATTATAGGCTTGAGATTCTCTATCTCTCCTCTCTCTCCTCTCTCTCTCCCCAGCTGTCACTCAGCTTGTGGCTCAGTCAGCTGGACTTTGTGTGTTATTTGAGGTTAATTAAAATCAGTGATGAATTATAAATTGAGGTGTAAAAATCAGGGTGGCAATGAATGAGAAAATTTAAAAACAGTTGAATGCAGCTTATGGGACACCAAAAAAATATTAGGCATTGTCAAAAATAAGAGCAGAGCCTTGTGGGAATCAATAATAAATAAATAATTTTTTTAAAGATTTTATTTATTTATTTGACAGACAGAGATCACAAGTAGACGGAGAGGCAGGCAGAGAAAGAGAGAGAGAGAGAGAGAGGAGGAAGCAGGCTCCCTGCTGAGCAGAGAGCCCGATGCGGGACTCGATCCCAGGACCCTGAGATCATGACCTGAGCCGAAGGCAGCGGCTTAATCCACTGAGCCACCCAGGTGCCCCTAAATAAATAATTTTTTAATGAGTTAAATAATAATAAATAATCTTCTTTAATCTTTTTAAAAACGAGTTATATTTTCCAAAACAACAAATAGTGAGAATGGTATCATTGATTTACATATTTAAAAATTTAAAAATACAAAACATCTGTCTCAAGAGACTAGCCTGGTGGTTATGAGGTGCTTAGACGTAAGGGGAAATGAGAAATATTTGGTCAAAGAGTACAAACTTCAAGTTATAAGATGAATAAGTTCCAGGAATTTAATGTACAGCATAGTAATAATATTGTACTATATACCTGCAAGTTGCTAAAGAGCACCACTTTTGTGGGGAGATGTTCTCCCCACAAAAAAAGAAATGATAATTAGGTGTCACAATGGGGGAATTAGCTATAAAGTTATGGTGGTGATCATTCTGCAATATGTAAGTATATCAAATCAACACACTTCCAACTTGCACAATGTTGCACAATGTGTCAATTATATCTCAATTAAGCTGGGGAAAACAAAAAATAAAAAATTTTTAAAAGTCACTAATGTTGGGAGATGAAGAGAAGTGAGTTGGGGGAAATTGGAGGAGGAGACGAACCATGGGAGACTGTGGACTCTGAGAAACAAACTGAGGGTTTGGGAGGGGAGGGGGGTAAGGGTTGGGTGAGCCTGGTGGTGGGTATTATGGAGGGCACGTAATGCATGGAGCACTGGGTGTGGTGCATAAACAATGAATCTTGAAACACTGAAAAGAAATAAAATAAAATTTTTTAATAGTCACTATGTTAAAAAAAAGAATACAGATGTTTCAAATCATGCTAAAGGACAAGCAAAATGAGAAATAAACATTGACCATTGAATTTAGCAACGTGATCCTGGGTCACACTGGTAATTCCTCATTCCCTTCTCCCAAGCAATTAAATTTTCAGTTAGGCATGTCAAAAATGTAGGAGTTGTTTTGATCCAACATAATCCATATGCCATAATAATCTTGAGGGTGGTCTGACCTCATTTATATCTTATCTCACACAGGAACACTAAGTCAGAAGGAAAAAAAGCGGCAAGCCATCTAATTACCAAACATCCAGATAGTTCTAAATTTCTTATAACATTATCCTATTCTTGCCCAACTCTCCTAGAGAGGTTATTCCTAAACTCTTAGTTCCTTTTCTCCTACCTATAACTAGTAGTGCATTTTCATTGAGGCACAAAGATGAATGAACTTTTGATATGAGACTTTCAGGTTATCAACCTTATGAATGATTTCTTTACAGATCATCATAAAACATAAAGATTACATTACCCTTACATTTGTTCAATAACAAGATACCTCTACAAACAATTATTTTAAGTACTCAGTTGATATATTTTTCTAAAGTAAGCAAAAATAAGAAAAGTTTTAAACTCACTTTATCACTTTTAAGAAAATGTTTTCAACGATGTATTAATAAGCATCCAATTTACCAATAAGTTGCAAATAATTTAAAGCTCATCAAGGTTATGAAATACAAAATAAAACTGTATGCAATTATTTTAACTTCGTAATTATTTTATTTATAGAACTATTTTACAGTCCTGGGGTGCCTGGCTGACTTAATCAAAGAGCATGCCACTCTTGAGCTCACAGTCGTGAATTCAAGCCCCACGTTGGGCATGGAGCCTATTTTTAAAAATAATAAAATAATATAAAATAAAATCATTTTATAGTCTTTAAATATTTATATAGAAAGATGTCCACAATGTATTATTGAGCCCCCAAAAAGCAGGTTATAGAATAGTATGATTAGCATTATCCCATTCAGGACTATAAACATATATGTTTGTTTATAATATATGGGAGAAAACTGGGAAAATATATGTCAAATTATTGGCATTATTTATAGTCCAAGGGATTAAGAAAAGGGACTGTGTTTTATACACTTCTGTTTGGAATTTTCCACTAATAAATACTACTTTATATTTTTAAAAATACATTTGATTGTCAGAAATAGTTTCTGCTTTTATTTTGGCAAAGTATTTATATTAGTATATACATATTTATAAATTAAACTATACATAATTTTTATATATTAGAATACATACTAGTAAATCTTATTTTGATAAGAAAAAGGTTTCTATTTTTAACAAATTAGAATCAAATTTTAGGACTTTGATTCTCTGGATTTTTAAATGATTACAGTGGCAGACGTGCAAAAGCCACAAGACTTTGAATCAAGACTGATCACTAGAGACAGGCTGCATATTTCTCTTAATATAAAATTCTGTTATGTAATAATACTCTGTGGCTCTCAGAAAATTGAAAGAAAATCTAGTTGCAACAATTTAAGTTTTATAAGGTTTTTTTAGTCAATTGCGTTTTCCAGACTTCTTATTAGTTGGATTGAAGTAAATCAAGATTTTGTTCCACTGCTTTTAGTTCTACATGTTCATTTCCCAATATGTTGCTATTGGGATGCTGAGGAAAGAAAGACTTAATGTCTAGTGCCACTTTGTTCTCAAAAATGATCCTCACTGTCATAAATATACATTAAATATATATAAATATATATAAATATAAATATATAGAGACTGTTTTCTCAACTTTTTTCAAAAATACTGTTATGTAAAAAGCAAGATACATGGCTGACAGTCTATGTTCACCAGGATAGAGCAGCATCTCCCAGAAAACTTTACCTGTACAAACTCTACTTGCTGTCCATTCACCCTTGAGAAGAAAGAGTCAAACTACCTGATGCAAGAAATCTAACAGGATCAAAAACCAAGCACAAATAGAAACATAGCAAAGAAAAAGCATGCAATCAGCTGTAACTAAACATCTTTTCAAAGAAGAGTTACTTTGAATTCCAATCAAGACAGCTCTGTCTTGTAGACTGAGGGGCGATTTTGAAGGGTGGGATCATGGGAGTATTACTAACCCTCTAACTCACCATGCTGCACCTCAATGGACTAGCCTTCTATACCGCAGGGCTCTGACTAAGCCATAGTCAAATTGCTTATTGTGTTTCAAGCTATTTAAAGTAAGTTTGCAGCAGCAATTTTACTGAAATCCTACCTAATCTAAAGCAAAAAGAAATCGTAATATGCCATTTTCCTTACCTAATGGATAGGAACCAAGGCCATTTCTAGATATGCCATAGTGCTCAGTACATTGATTATGCTCCACAAGCCAAATAATAAATATCTTCTAAATTATTTCACACAAAGAACATTGCTCACACACACCAGAACTCACTGAAAAGAAGCAAGGCGCTTTTTATTTTTTCTTTACAGTTAAATCAGTAAACATTCTTTATAGTTAAATCAGTAAATATTTACTAAATACCTATGATACACAGAACACTGCTAGCTATTGAATTTAGGTTGAGGATAGGAAATATTTATGGTTTCAAATATTTTTATCAGTATTTTTTCAGTTCAACATAGCCTAGGTTGTGTTTAAAAACATTATTTGTCTTGCAAATAATTTCTTGTATAAAAAGAAAATACATTCTTCTTATAAGTCACCTAATGAAAACCTGAGATATCTTCATCTTTCTCCTTCTTTTATGGGGGAGGATTTCTTCCTTCTATTCTGGAGATACTCATTCATATCATTTTCTAATTGGTGAAACTCTGATTTTAAATATTTGATCACATCAAAGCCAGAAATGAATTTACTAAAAGGTACCCTGTTGCCTATTTCCTTCTCAAAATGTGTCAGTAGGAGTTTCATTCAGGAAATCAGAATGGGAAATGGGAAAGCAGAAACACCTCGAAGTATTTCAATGAGGAAGCAGGTCATTCTTGGGGCGGGGGGAGGCTCAGAGGAGACCGCTGCAAAATCTCTCATCTATAGAAGCCCATGTGCCAGCCTGTTGCCACCAAAGAAGGAAAACATGGCTCCCGCTTCTCTAGCACCTTGCGGATCCGATGTGAACGCATCTCCTAGAGGCTCCTAACACAGAACGTGGTGTCAGAGATTCTGGGAATGTAGTCCTCAAGTGTCTTGCCACCCCCCAACAAAAGAGAACATAGAAGTGGGGAAATGATGTTAAGTTCCTAACAGATAATGTGTAGGATTGAGGCACATTTTGTCCCAGAGATACCGTCCAAAGAGGCTTGACCTGTGATTGAACAGCCTATGCTTACAATTACTGAGGTGAATGATAGTTGTAGTAAAATCCACTCTGTTACCCTTTTAGAAAATTTTGTTATTTGTTCCTCCTACTTTTATTTCCTTGACCCCTTGGATAGGAAATTTTAATTTCCCAAATACTGATTTCAATGATTTCACAGATAAAAATATATATATTAAAGTACTGTATACTGTATCTGCATTACTGTATATCTGTGGAGTGCAGCATCATTCAGGAAGTCACTGTGTGAGGTGCAAAGATGGTCCCTGCCTTTCAAGTGTTCCCAATTATTAGGAGGCAAAATGAAAATACAATCAATATGACTCAAGGCAGATTGTGTGCAATTAACGAAGGGCAGAGGAAGAGTTGGAGGAGAAGAGACTTCTAGGAGGCGATGATGAGTGAGTGAAGAGAGCCATGGGGAGGAAATGCTCTTCCAGGTGTAAGGATTCTGACAGATGGAAATGGAGTGAGGGGCACGGCGAGAAAAGAGGCCAGAGTGAGCAGAGGGAAGAGGTTGAAGAACTTGCCAGAATTAGACCAGAAGCAGATATCAAAAACTCAGATGACAGAGGGGCCAGCAGTACAGCAAATGAAGCAGCCCACGTGGGGACTTCAGCCAACAAAAGAATAATACACAAGCCTCATCAGATGGTGTCCCTGGTGAGACCGTTGGCCGGTGTTACCAAAGCTTCCAGTTGTTCAAAAGAAGGTGAAAATCCATGTTCTAAGGTAAAAACTCCTATTTTAAAATGTTAGCAACTAATTTAAAAAAGTAAAAACAGAACTAAAGCCATGTCTGAATCAAAGAAAACACATCACTAGCCCATATATGGCCCAATGGCCAGCTACTTGCAACTTCTAGAAGATGCTTTCCCAAGGTCCTATCCAAGCAATTCTAGTTTCAATAGTGAACCCCATTCTCATTGATTAAGAATTGAATAATACATATTCATTGAATTGAATAATACATATTCATCTTTTAGAATTATGCCTGCTAAGCATTACCTCAGAAATTTTCTTCCTATGAAATGTATGTCCTTAAGTCTCTTCATAAAGAACTATAGAGCTCTTAAGACTTTCATTTGCAAAAGGCCTAGAGTGAAAAGAAGGGACAAGAAAGGGGACACAGAAAGACCATCAGAAATGCCAAGGCTGTAGACAATTACCAGGGCAAGGAATCTTTATCCATCTTGGAGATTGAAGACTACTGTTTTTGTTTCTTTTTACTAACAAGGAAATGACAGTGAAAAATATCTGTAGTTGAGGAAGTGTTGACTTTTCTGGAATAATAATTATTAGCTATCTTAACAAATAATATACCCAATTTGTATGGTTATTCAATATTCAGTGTACTGTAATGGACAAAATAGCCCCTTATAGTTGTGGCTATTTTTTTTTTTTCATTTTCTCAAAATTGCTTATCCACTAATTACTTCTCAAAAACTGTGTGGTCATATCCTTTAACACAACAGGAAAAAGGATAATGATAACAGGGCACAAGTCAAGAAGTAAAACGAATGCCTAAGAAGTAGCCTCAGTGCTATCTTGTTTTACAAGCAATCTTAAACTGAGTTGAACACTGAACCAGTGAAAAATCTTGGGTCTAAGTTCTGCAAGAAATTTACAAAATAAGCAAATAATAATTACCTAAAGAAAGCTTGTACTTTCAAACAGGCCAATGTTAATACTGAATGATCTAGATTAATACTTCTGATCACATACGTCTTATGGGTGCGATCTGCCACCAGGGGCCGTCACATTCATCTATTCCCAGGCAGGGTAGGGTTCCTCAGGAGAATCTCCTTTACTATGGTCGTTATGTACCCTTAGAAAACATTTCAAACTAGAAACTTGGAGAGCTATTTAAACTGAGCTTTTCCCCATAGTGGTGCTTTTTCAATAACACAGTAGAGTACCTAATGGAACATAATGAAAAAAGATCAACAATGAAATTGACAATTTCGGAAAAAGAAGAAAACCCACCTGACAATGTTCTCTTTGCTTATGAGTTACCATTTCACAGAGCAAGCACTATAGAGTGCATGTGAGCACACGTGGTTTCAGCCTCAGAACAAAGAATACAAGTCTAAAAAGGTAAAAATGAAAATGTGTGCTGCTCTGCTACCGTATAGCTGAGAGTTATAAAGGCCCTGTGAACAATATTGAGTTTGTGGTGGCACAATCACATCACAAAAGATTTACCTTCACTCTGCAAACTCAATATAGGGCAATAACAGTCTATTACAAGCAGAGCAATACAACATCAAAGGAATGTTTAAAAGAACTAGACAGAACCTTTAAATCAACACAATTGAGTTATCTACCCCCAAAGGAAGCACCATGGGAGAGATCATAGCAGGGTTTTTCAAGAGGTATTACTAATTTACCATAAGTTATATTTAATACACTTTTTAAACGTGGTTTGTAATCTCTCTCCACTTTTTAAAACACAGAGCAATAAATTAAAAGAGAAACGGTCCCCAAAGAGCAAGAGACGGGGAGAAAAAACAATGACAATCGTTTTCTTTCGGGGAGGAGGGTTAACATTTCAAATAATTCTTCCACAGCTGAAAAGCCTGTATTGGATCTGTCCTTTCCCAATTTCAAGGAGATTATTCAGATCTGAACTTAGAGGAATAATAGAAATTTTTATTATTTATATTTATAAAACTAATCAATATTCAAATACTGTTAAAAACAGGAATATTCATTATAACATTTTAGAAGAATGGTGAGAAATTCTTTTTAACAACTCCAATTGAGAAGTAAGCAATTTTATTTCACCTTCTAATGGCTAAAAGGAACATCTGAAAAGTTGAATTTCTTGTCGGGGTCATGTCAGAAAGGGTAGTAGGATTACTACCCACATTACTTCACAGTAATGCGAAGTAGTACTGCTCATTATTGGCCGGTCTTAAACATTTTCTTAGCATTTTACTATTTCTCCATAGGTTTCTATTTTTAATTTACATAATAATGTATCTAGTTTAATGAAGTTTTGACATTTTTTTTTTACATATAAAAAGCTGTTACTTATCTTCATGTATTGCAAGGTTTATTGTTACAAATTTTCACCTAAATCCATGCATTTGTATTTCCCATGAAGGTAAATGGAACTATTGGGTATCATCAAAACTTCTCACCATCTATTAATGTCTGAGATTTGCATACATAAAATCATAAATTTCTATATGATGCTAATAGAACTGTTCTTCTGATTCTTTCAAAAGTTGTAACCTTTTTTGCCTTCTGTTTAGCATTCTTGTTTTGGCTTATGTTATCTTGATTTATGCCAGACGTATGTATTCAAAAATCTTTTAATGCTGGATAATTTGTATCTATAATGACTTTCCAATACACTAATTTTTTTAGTGCTGAAAACACACCCACAACAGGTGCATGAAACTGCCTGTAACACATGCCATATGGGGAAAGTACTAGGGTTTGTCCCTTTTGATATAGAATGGTTTTATTGGTGTCATGCTGTAAGCTTTTATAATAAATCAGATCATATATGGATTTATACTTATGTATCTGGCGTTAGAAAATATTTAATTCATGTTTACAATGCTTTTAATTTTATAACCAGCTTCCTAAATTTCTTTACAGTTAACCATTATGTCAAGATAATTTCATTTGAAATTGCCCATTACCAGATAATCTCATTCAGATATTTGAATTGTACTGCTCTTTTTATTTTTTGGAGCATGTTCTTTTTTCCAAGTCCATCCAACTTCTTCATACTAATATTGTTAACTTAAAAAACAAAATTCTGATTCATTGGTAATTACCTATTCTTGGTGAGTTTTTGTGGAGTTTCATTATTTGAAACAATTGTTGTAAATGTGATAGAATTTCTGTATTTTATAGTCATGTGCTTAGAATAGGTGATCCCAACATGTGTTTTCAGGGTCTATCAAGGTTAGCTTGTTTATAATTATAAGATTCAAATCACAACAAAGAATTCTCATTTTTCCCCTATCCATTCAACCTCCATTAATTGTATCACTAAGATCCAATACCCAACAAGAAGTTCATATCATATGTTGTTCTAATATCATAAAAACACCACACTGATGTTTTTCCACTGGTTGATGTCAACATAGTAGTTAAAACAATAAGTACTCTGGAGCCAAACCTGACTTTGAAATTCTGCTTATCTAGTTAATAGTTATGCGACTGTGCCTCCGTTTCTCTTCTATAAAGCAGAGATAATAATAATGTTTATAGGTTACTATAAAGATTAAACCAAATGCCATTTATAAATGCCTAGAACAATGACATACAGTATATATCCAAGAAATGTCAGCTATTCTTATTGGAAATATATGTTCAGAAATGCCCTAATGCTTTCCAATTAGTATCAAGACTATTATAAAGTTTTATCCAGCCAAGGAACCCACTGGCTGTGATAAAACCAAATAAGAAAGTTTACTCTTGTGCAGAGATTAGAGAACCAACACCTGTTGCCTAACAGTAGTGGGACTCATACCAGAAATCAATGAATGAGTAACCACCCTAAACAGCCATCAGAGTCATAAGACAGTTGGTTCTACAGTCTAGACCTGCTTAAGAATTCAAGAAAGTCACCTGCTGACTATAATATCCACTCATAAGAGTGATATAAAATTTAATGTTAGTGATTATCTACTATGATATGACATCGTGTGTATATTGCTTCCCTAGTCTTGCTTGAGGACATTTTAGCAATGATACCTCAGAGTGTTTCAATATTAGGGGTTAAGTACCATCAATTTTTATTAAATCTTGGCCCATAAAAAAAAAAAACTAAAATTCGATGGTACCTAGGTCATAAGTACTTTTAAGCAAGGCAGAGGAGAGAATATGACTATTGTCAGAAGGACACAATTCATAGCAAAGAGAGCTTGTCAGAAATGTTTTAAAAATAGGAAGATCATATCTTTCAACAGTGAAGGTGAAACAAAAATTTACAATAAATATCTTACTTAAATTGTATTAACTTTCTTTCAACATTTGGTATTAATTCGCCAATATTGTGCCTAAGATTTATTTGGAAATATTGTCACTTCTGGACTAGTATATCCCTTTTTGTCCTTAACCACTTCCTATAAAGTGGCTGAAGTAGACAATCCTTTCACTATTTCCGGGTGGAGTGCCATGACTATCTTAAAAAACACGCTTCCCTCCTAAGACAATCCTATGAGAGGCGCAGAAATAGCTCAAAGTTAACACTATCTTGGTAGGTACACTTGCAGGTCATTTAATATGTATTTATTTATTTCACCTGTGACTACAGGTATTTATTTGGGCTTACACCAAGTCTACAATTTTCCTTTAAATTTTCTGTAAACAGAATTGATGTTTTCCACCTTCTTTTCCCTATTTCCTCAGTACATGGTACAGTGCTCTTCCAAAACACTTAAATATGGCATACTATGTTCTCAAGAACCTAACAAAGGATAAGCTTGTCTAAGATCCATTAAAAGATCAAGAGATCTTTGGGACACCTGGGTGACTCAGTCAGTTAAGCGCCCAACTCTTGATTTCAGCTCAGGTCATGATCTCAGGGTCAGAGATTGAGCCTTGTGTGGGGCTCTGCACTGGGTATGGAACCTGCTTGGCATTCTCTGTTTCCCTCTCCTTCTGCCCCTCACCCCCAACCCCTGCTCACTTTCTCAATCTCGCTCTTAAAAAAAAAAAAAAAAAGGTGGAAGATGTCTTTAATGGCTTAAGTAATTTAATTTCCTACTTCATTTATTATTATTATTACTATTATTGTTGTTATTATTACAGGGATTGAGGCCTTTACCTAAAGAATTGGTAACACTTCACCATTTTTTAGATATTGCACAGCAAGTATGAATAAGTAAAGAATTAATGCATGAGGACAGATAGGAGAGTTCCAATTTCTATAAATTATAGCCAATTAATGCAAACTAAGACTTTCTAGTCATTAAAACTTTCTGGCCTCCTTAAATATAAAATGAAATGTAAGTATTACATTACCTTATATCTCAAAGGAAATTGATATGCAAGGTGAAGTTTCCACTTATTCCCAACCTAGAAACTGTGCTGATCATAAAACAAGTCCAAGGACTTCAGTGAAATGTGACCAGTTTCTTCAAAGAACCAGTTCTGGGTCTAGAACTCTTGGGTCTGAGAGTTATATGGGATTCTGGATGTGTTGGAGGAGTACCTCAGTCTGGGGATTAATCCCACTGAAACCCCCAGTATTCCTTAAGATTAATTTTGGGTAGGATGCCAAGATTTTTCAGATTAGGGCCCGACTAATGCCAGACCATTCTCACTGCTCCCACTGCCTAAGTTGCCAGCCACAAAGTGGCACACAAGGGTATATGGCAGACTGTTCAAGTCACCTCTCATATCCTACCTCCTGTCTTCTGCTACCCCTCCTAACAAAATTCTCGGCATTCTTCAAGATATGGCTTTTTCAATTCTTTCAGGAGTCATTTCCAAACTTTACCATTCACATTCCCATCACCTCCTTCATGAGTTTAACCATTTGTTTACTCAACAAATATTTTTTGGGCATCTATCATGCATCAGACACCTGTGTATTTGGTCTGAGCCAAGGAGATGAAGATTCCTGCCATTGCGATGCCTAACTTCTGATGAAAGATGAATTAACTATTCCTTCTATCTTCTCTTATTACTTTATTATTGCATTTGTCACATTTATTGTAGGTAATTGTTTTTGTGTATCTCTTACTGGATAGCAAGGCCCAGATAACATTTATCTTTTCCATTTTTATCACCAGTAGCCAGAACATTGCCTTGCACCATGACATAGGAAAAAGGCAAAGCAAACTTTAGTGTGGAGGCTCCCTAATACATTTAAATTTACTCGGCATTTATGTTTTGGTTATCTATTGTTGCTTAAGAAGTTAACTGAAAACTTAGTTTTGTAGTTCAGAAATTTGGGAAAGGCTTGGCAGGATAATTCATGTCTGTTTCACATGGCTTCATCTACAGCTATGGGGACTGAAGCCAGAGAATCCTCTTCCAGAATACCTTCTTTATTCACATTTTCAGTACCTTGCAGCAATTTGCACTGTCTCTTACTCCCTCCCGCCTTTCCTTCCTTCCTTTTTTCTGTATTTCCTTCTCTTCTCCCCGCCACCCCCTCAATCTCTCTCTCTCTGTCTTTGTCTGTCTGTCTCCCTCCTCATAAGTTCTCATCCTTCAGGGCCGCTCCATGAGATACAGGTTTCCACACCATGGTGTCTCAGTGTTACACTTCTTACATGGCGGACGGTTTTCTAAGAGGCAGGAAGCAGAAACTGGCAGACAATTAAAACTACACCAGGACCTGGAACTGCGTCATTCTACCATGCTGTAATGGCCAAAACAGCCATGAAAACTGCCCAGATTTAAGGAGATAGAGAAGTAAATATCACGTCTTGATAGTGGAATAGCAGTAGTACAGAAGGACAGTTGAATTGGTGATATTTTTGTGGCCATCTTTGAAAAATGCCATAATTCATGATAGCTGTCTAATATGTCTAATCAGTCATAATGTGCCTAGGGGAAGCAGATCAGCACTGACATAAATCTTAAATTGTTATTAAACAAACAAACAAAAAACCCCTATTCCTATGACAAACATTTTATTTTGAAATGATAAATGGGTGGTGATTAAAAACACTCAGCAGGAGTGATGTGGCTGGAGTTTGAGGCGCGCAGGGCCGGAGATGCCGCAGACCGGGGACCTGGAGCAGCTTGGAGGTGGTGAATAATAGCTCTTCAAGTCTGCAATAACAAAATGGCCTCCAATAAAACTACATTGCAAAAAATGGGAAAGAAACAGAATGGAAAGAGTAAAAAAGTAGAAGAGGCAGAGCCTGAAGAATTTGTGGTGGAAAAAGTACTGGACCGACGTGTAGTGAATGGGAAGGTGGAGTATTTCCTGAAGTGGAAGGGTTTTACAGATGCTGACAATACTTGGGAACCTGAAGAAAATCTAGATTGTCCAGAGTTAATTGAAGCGTTTCTTAACTCTCAAAAAGCTGGTAAAGAAAAAGATGGTACAAAAAGAAAATCTTTATCTGACAGTGAATCTGATGATAGCAAATCAAAGAAGAAGAGAGATGCTGCTGATAAACCAAGAGGCTTTGCCAGAGGTCTTGACCCTGAACGAATAATTGGTGCCACAGACAGCAGTGGAGAATTAATGTTTCTCATGAAATGGAAAGATTCAGATGAGGCAGTCTTGGTGCGGGCAAAAGAGGCAAACATGAAGTGTCCTCAAATTGTAATTGCTTTTTATGAAGAGAGACTAACTTGGCATTCTTGTCCAGAAGATGAAGCTAAATAATTGTTTGCATTGCTATATATATATATATATATATATATATATATATATATATATATATATATAAAATCTGAGTCTTTGTTTTTTGATTTATTAGTGTGAAGAAATAACATTCTAATGAAAATCAAGTTTGATATGTTTGTTTTGAAGTAGTATTGGGGGAGTTGTTGGGGTTTTGCATCTATAGCACTGGTTACTTTAAACAAATAAAAGTTTTCTGTAGTTGCTTCCTTTATCAGAAAAGAATATTTGAGACCATGATATATTATCCCCCTGCATTAGAGAACCTTTTCTAAATGTTTGGGGAAATCTTCATAGTCTTTACTCAGTCAGAATTTGTGTTTAACTCCTATATGCCTAAGGACCATTCTGGGTTTTTTGTTTATTTAGGGGGTTTTTTGTGTGTATACTTAAAATGCATACATAAGTGGTTTTTGTTTTTAACCTTCACCAAAACAAAAACAGCATTTTATAACCATGGATAAGCCCATGTTTCCGGGATGCTACCATTTTCAGCATTTTAAGAAATAAGTCACTTAAACTGAAGTTTTTTCCTGAGGCCTTAACCTTTCAAATTTTGTAATTAATTGGACCATTTAAATATAATGTAAACAACTTAAATTGGACAATTTAAAAGCAGCCATATCAGAATCCATATCCTTCTCTACAGCCATATAAACGCAAGTTTATTTGCAAGATCCCTGAAGGGAATATTTTATCACCACCACCAACCTCCCCACCCAAATGACAAAACTAGACAAGTCCTGGTGTGTTTTACTTAGGTAAGCAATACTTTAGTTAAATGGACATTTAAAGGTTCCTTCTAGTGAACCATTCCTTTTTAAGAAGTTGAAATTCTCTGTGCTGTATTGACTAAAAGGTCATGATTCATGGACTGTCTACAACTTCCTTCATGGAAACTAATCATAATCAGATGGTTAGAGATGTTGGCAGTTTAGCACCTGCTGGAGTAAATGGGTGGACAGGCTTCTATAATCCAAACTCTTCACCTGCATGTTTTTTCTTTACCCCAGTTCATTCCTGACATGTAGGCTCAGTCTTTTCAGTATTTGAGTTACTGGTTCAGCACAAACCAGGAAAAACAGTAACTTTGTAGTCAGAATGTTATTCAACTGTATATTGTTTACTTTATTGTAAATACTGGTAAACAGTGGTCAATAAATAGTTTTATATTCAAAAAAAAAACCACTCAGCAGGCAAGAATTCTTAAAACTTCTAATGTCAATATATTTTTTTAAATATGTCAGCTATTAATGAGGATCTGCTAAGTTTTTGAGATGCAAAATCTTTGATAGTTAAATCATGCTTCTTCTAAAACTTACACAATTTTGAGTTATTTCTCAGTTATGTGTTTCTCTTTAATATTTAATACAACTTTACAGTTTTTAGGTAAGATAATACTTGATTTTTGGGCTAATGTGAGAAGTTCCCCAATTCAATCCCAATAGTACAAAGCCCAAGCTAATGTCACTTCATTTTCTACACTCCTTTCCTGGTGTAGCATATAATATGCCCTGGTCTTTTTTCCAGTGATTTACAGCCCATTGGAGAACTCGACTATTTCTTTTTTTTTTTTTTTTAAAGATTTTATTTATTTATTTGACAGAGAGAGATCACAAGTAGACGGAGAGGCAGGCAGAGAGAGAGAGAGAGGGAAGCAGGCTTCCTGCTGAGCAGAGAGCCCGATGTGGGACTCGATCCCAGGACCCTGAGATCATGACCTGAGCCGAAGGCAGCGGCTTAACCCACTGAGCCACCCAGGCGCCCTCAACTATTTCTTAAAGGAAAATTGTCCACATGATAGAAGGCTAAATAATTGTGTTTCCTGAGAGATTATGGGTGTGTATATCCATTGTGGTTCTGTGAATGTATTCATATTTGAAGTATTTTACTTTAAATCATCAACTTTGCATTATGTTTGCACAGCAAATTGTTCCCTACACTTTGTACTTCTATCCATGTTATAGTATTTATAAAATAACACTTCATATTAAAATCAATATCTAAATAAAATAAAATAAAATAAAATCAATATCTACTTGGTTTTAGTAATCCAGAATGGCATTTATAATTTTGTCGTGCTCTGAATTCGTATGAATTTACTTAAATGATCAACACTGTTAACATAAGGCAAGGCATTGCCATAATGCAGATATAAAACTCTGGTTTATTACTGGAGGTAGAAAGGCCCTTTCTTTATCATTCACTTTAATACACAGTCAAATTGAAAATAAGCCAAGTTCTCCTAGAAAGCTACTGAAATGCCTCTCCAAAGAAGAAAATCTACTACTGAAAGCAAACTTTTCTAAGAATCAAATTAAAGAGCTTTGGCCAGAAAAAAGGCAGCGTGTATTTGCAAGTCAAATTAGACCAAGGAGCTGGTGAAATAACCCTGAGAAAATCCTGTTCACCCTGGAGCGTTTGCAACACTATGGGATGTCCTGCCCTGCTGATAGGCCACTCCTACACTCCTACACACAGGCAGAATCCTGTGTGTCATTGTTTCTGAAGGTGCCCGACATAAATGGACATTGTTACAAACCAAACCAATAACTTTACAATACCACTGAGCTTCCCAATGATGGCTGTACCATTATAATGAATCAAATCCGGGGTGTCACTGCTAAACTCTTTCTCTTACCCTGCTTTATAAGGTATTAAACAAAATAATCAAAAAGCTATCTAAACTAGCTATACATTTATTTCAACTTCAGTATTTTAAAATCTAAGCTTTAAGTTTTTTTTGTACATTTAGAATAATCAAGTTAAAATGATTTAAGGATATTACAGCTCAGTAAGTGAAATCTCACAATATCTTCCATCTTATGAGTCTTTTAAAAATAGCCATCTTGGGGGGTACCTTGGGTGGCTCAGTCTGTTAAGCATCTGCCTTCGGCGCAGGTGATGATCCTAGGCTGAGATCAAGCCACACATCAGGTTCCCTGCTCAGTGGAGAACCTACTTCTCCTTCTATACTTAGTATACTTAGTGTCCAGATCCTGGTCTCTAATACTATTCCCCACTAAAAGGAATCAGGACTCCTTGGAAATGGCTGAGGCCAGAAATGGAACAGGAAATATGCAAGATAAGCCCAGAACATTTTGTCAGACCAGAAGTGAGGAGGTATTCAAAATAAATAAACAAGGGGTGCCTGGGTGGCTCAGTGGGGTAAGCCTCTGCCTTCAGCTCAGGTCATGATCTCAGGGTCCTGGAATCGAGTCCCACATCGAGCTCTCTGCTCAGCAGGGAGCCTGCTTCCCTTTCTCTCTGCCTGCCTCTCTGCCTACTGTGATATCTGTCAAGTGAATAAATAAAATTTTAATTAATTAATTAATTATTAATGAATAGAAATATTTTATATATTTTATATATAAATAAATGTAAATATAAATAATAAAGAAATAAATAAGATCCTTTAAAATAAGTAAATAATGAACCAGGTTACAAGACTTAGGAGACAGCTTGAGGTAGTCACTGGTCAGATCAAGAATAACTTGAACACACTAACATGATAAAGAATTCCAAAAAACTGGAATTCATGAGTTCATATCAATAAGAAATAAATTTTTAAAAAAAGAAACAAACGGGAAAGGAGATTATATTAGATTATATTAAAATGTTAAATGCCAACTGGCAAATGAGAAGGGAGTACAAGAGTTGGAAAATCAGCATTTGTAATCGTCATACTAACAACTGGATCATACAAGAATCATCAATGGATAATGTATCTGGGGAAAAGTTTTGAGGAAGAGCACACCATTTGCGTAGTCTGAAAGTATCTCTCCACAGATTGCTTATTAGTTGCAAGGGGAAAATGGTACTTAGAGAGTGGAGAAATCAAATAATACATTGACTGGGTGATCTAAATTAACATTATCAAGAGGAGCGTATGGACATAGTGTGCATTCAGACAAGCTCTCCTGAGAAAGCCATAATATCACTCATGTAGTATTCTGAACAAAAATATATAATGAAAATCTAAGCATAAGTTGATATTAAATAAATGCCAAGTGCAACAAACATTCTTTAAAAAAAAATGATGGGAGATTGTAGTCTTTAAAAATGTCAACGTTGTAAAAGACAAAGATTGTGGAAATGTTCTGGATTTAAAAAGACAACAAATGGGGCACCTGAGTGGCTCAGCTGGTTAAGCATCTATCTTCAGCTGAGGTCATGATCCCAGGGTCCTAAGATCTAGTCCCACACTGGGCTCACTGCTCCTTGGGGAGCCTGCTTCCCCCTCTGCCTCTGCCTCTCTCTGTCTCTCTCTTTCTCTCTGTCTCTCATGAAAAAATAAATAAAATCTTATAAAAACAACTAACAAATAAATAAAACAACTACAAAGACATGACAACTAAATATAATACCAGGGGCGCCTGGGTGGCTCAGTGGGTTAAGCCGCTGCCTTCGGCTCAGGTCATGATCTCAGGGTCCTGGGATCGAGTCCCACATCGGGCTCTCTGCTCAGCAGGAAGCCTGCTTCCCTCTCTCTCTCTCTCTGCCTGCCTCTCCGTCTACTTGTGATCTCTCTCTGTCAAATAAATAAATAAAATCTTTTTAAAAAAAAAATAAGTAAATAAATAAATAAATATAATACCATACTCTAGAGTGGCCCCTTACCTAAAGTCAAAAAAGGTATTGAAGCAGCTCTGAAAATTGAAATTATAAAAATAATGGATCTGTTATGGACACTGAGGAGGGTATGTGCTATGGTGAGTGCTGTGAAATGTGTAAGCCTGATGATTCATAGACTGTACCCCTGGATAAATAATACATTATATGTTAATAAAAAAATAAATACAAAATACAAAAAAATTAAATAATAGATCTGACAAAAGGTATTCTCTCAGTCTTAAATTTCTGAAGTTGTTAACTGAACTACAGTTATAGAAGGAAATATCCTATTATTAAGAAATATCCAGGGGGTGCCTGGGTGGCTCAGTGGGTTAAGCCTCTGCCTTCGGCTCAGGTCATGATCTCAGGGTCCTGGGGTGGAGCCCCGCATCAGGCTCTCTGCTCAGCAAGGAACCTGCTTCCCCCTCTCTCTCTGCCTCTCTGCCTACTTGTGGTCTCTGTCTGTCAAAAAAATAAATAAAATCTTTAAAAAAAAAAAAAAAAGAAATATCCAGGACCCCTGGGCAGTTCAGTTGGTTGAGTATCCAACTCTTGATTGCAGCCAGGATCATGATCTCAGGGTTATGGACTCAGCTCAAGAGGCTGCTTGTCCTTCTCCTTCCCTCGCTGACCCTCCCCCTTCGGAAATAAACAAATACATCTAAAAAAAAAAAAAAGAAAGAAAAGAAAGAGCAACAGAAGTATTAAGGGGTAAAGGACCGTGATATATGTAGTTTACCATGAAGTGATTCTAAATATATTACGCATGCATGTGCAGAGAGAGAGAAAGAATTTGAGCCAACAGTAAACCAAAGTGGGTAAGTGAATCTGGGGAATGAATATCAGGACGTTATTTGAACTCTACTTATTCTTACAACTTTTCTGAAGGTCTGAAATTATTGCCAAATAAAAAGTTAAGAAATATAAAAGCAGCTCTGCAAACGAAGCAGCATGGACAAGAAGAAAAACATTGCTGTTTCCCACTGGCAGGCACTCCAGCATGTAATGGAGTATGCCCAAAGCCATTATGCAGAAAACTAGGAATTATTGTGTGCCCACATCTCAGGTGAACTTGATTCCGATTCATGTAGTGGGCAGGCTCGGTAGTTAACTCAACTGCCTTCAAATCAAAGGCAGTGTAGTACAGGTCATGGGATTGGGTTAACTGTAAAAAGCCTCGTTCTTAAGTCCCTAGGTGATACCTGACACACTCAAGCACTAACTTTGTAGGCTTGGGTACAGAAGATAAGCAAAAAGTCACACAGTGGTTCCTTTGCATTTGGCCGAGTAGCCAAGTTGAAAAGGACGAACAGGCTGTACTGCATAGAAGGTGAAATGCTTAAATGTCAGAGCAGCATTGTTAGGAGCTGTCTGTCTGCACAGCAACTATCATGTGTACCAAAAAGAAGAGACTACATTTCACGAAGGGAAATGAGAATAAAAGACTGTATCCTGTTTGACCATTCCCAGAAGACTCAGAAAAAAATCTTTTGACAATTTCAATGTTGTTGACTCTCCTGACCTATGTATTGTACCAACCTCAAAACCAAGGGAAAATATACAAAGTGCTTACCTATTTCTCATGTGGGGGCACAAAAGGGAAGCCAATCAGCTTTAGTGTTCACTTGTGAAGGGGGCATCTACTTGCTAATAAATTTCAGTACCTCACTGACAGCTATAAATCCTGACTGATTCTTTTGCCTTACTTAAGGCTTTTATGAAAGGCTGGTGAAAGATTTATTTCGTCTACAAGACAGGCCAAACAGTTTTTGTTTGTTTTTGTTTGTTTGTAGGGTTTTGGTTTTTTGGGGTTTTGTTTGTTTGTCTTTTGCTCCCTGACAAGATGATTTTTTTCTCTTTACTTTTTTTTTAACTTCGTCTTTTAAAAGTATATCTCCTGTTCAAATGGAATTACTTAGCTAAAATTATTGGTCAAGTAAATTGATTATTTGTTATACAGTGATGAATAAGTGATTCTTTAACATTTCTCAAGTACTGGAGACTCTCGGCATGAGAAGCTGTTCAAACTGCAGAGGAATTAGCGAGGAAAAGTTTTAAATGACTGAGTTGAAGTCCTGCAGGAAAGGGGATGAAGAATGCTGACACTCAGAGGAGGGGAGTTCTCAGGCTTGCTTGGATCAGGTAGCTCAGCACTGTCACACAATCTTAGGGGCCCCTCTGTCCAAGTTCTGAAGCATTCCCCCACTTTATAAAGTGCTTTGAAATGGCAGTTTCTTTCTGTATCATCTTCTGATTTTTGTTTTGTTTTGTTTTGAGTAAGAAGATGGCAGTTTGGTTCGTTCAGTGAAGCAGAAATGGAAGGGAGAGGGAAGAAAAAGCAGGGTCTTAAATTGCAATCCTTAAATTATAACGGAGGGGAGGTGGGTGTGCCCTAAGGGCAAATCATTTCATTTCTTTAGGATAGTTATCTCTTATTTAAAACTTGTGAAATATAAAAAATTAAATTGTTGGGAGAGTTGAAAACATTTTACTTAAGTTCTAATAGGTTTATCATTAATAAATTACTTAACAATTATATAATAAATATATACAAATAATTATTAATAAGTAACAATTTAATGTTTATTGTTAATAAGTTTAATAATAAGTAAATCCTGAGAAATGCAGATCTCTGAGTCAGAACCCCCACCTTTGTAATTAAATCCCCTTCCTTCATTAAGTCCCAGTTTCTTAGTTTGTAAAATGATGATAATACAAATACCTGCTTTATATGTTACTGAAAAGACTAATTGAGATAACGAACAAGGCCTGATAAGTACTAAGTGTTAGCTGATCTTAGTCATGGGCAATTTCATTACAATTATATGAAGATCATCCTGTTGACTGCCCATCAGTCACGGTGATAGATCTTCTCACTCTATTTGAACTGTCCTTTCAAGACCCTTTGTCCCATTATTATGTTCTCGTCTTCCCTGGCTGCTATTACAGATCTCTAATAACTGTGGGAATTATAAATTTACATGTCTGACTCTTCCTATGGGATAACAAGCTCCTTTAGTGGAGAGGTGGCATCTGTTTCAACTCTGGATCTCACAGGTTGAGCCTGCACTCAACCCAGAACTTGCTAACGTTCAGGGGGCACTAACCAGTGCCGGGTCCTGCTGTGAGCGCCTCACCTGTCTTGTCGCATTCTCACTCATTCTACCTCTCTGGGGTAGGGAGGATTACAGCATGATCTTAATTTTACAGATGAGGAAACTGAGAAGTTGAAAACTTCTTGAAAGTCACCCAGTAAGAGTTGGGGCTGGTGATCTGACACCAGGCTATCCTTCCAGAGAAAATGTATCATTATCCATCTTGCATATTGACTTTTGGGGAATGTGTAATATATATAAACATACAGACATGGTCCCATTCTTCTTAGGCAAATGATAAGATCAAGGACATATGTTATAAGCAATAAACCAAGAGAAACTAGCGAGGGCATACGTTTGTACCTTGCTCTAATAAGAGTAAGAGGAAAGGATGCTCTTCTCATTAGATAAAGTATGGAGTAATTCTTAATTGTAAAAGAGAAAAACTGAGACTCAAGCATGAAGCTACCTACTTGATTCAAGTAACCAAGTAATCAAGGCTACTTGATTCAAGCTAACCATCCCCTGATCCAGGGGTTCTCAAAACTCTAAAATGCAACGGGATTCCAAAGAGATACAAAGGGACAAAGAGATATGAAGACACAGATATGGAGACCCCATTCTCAGAGTTTCTTATTCAGTGTATCTAGGGTATTTGCATTTTTAGTAATTTCCTCATAATGTTGGTCTAGAGACCACACTGAGAATCACTGTTCTAGTCAAAACTCAACTTACAGTCTTATATTTTGTGCCTCCTTGATTCCTTGGCTCATTACCTGAAGTCATACAATATTTGTGAATTGTTTTTTATGCACAATCATGCAGCCCAGAGTCACAGATAACAAATCATAATTTCCATTCACAAATTTAAGAAATGATGTTTCAGAAACATCTCCAGTTATACAACAGAGGAATTTTCCATGTGTCCATCAACATTACAAAATGAGTCAAGTTCTCCCTGACATCAAGGAGAATAAATTCTGATAGGGATATACGAATTTGCTCTCTCACATTCCTGGATTTACTCCATGAACATTGTATGGATTATACATTATATGTGTAGGCATTATTCTGAGTAAAAAACAACAACGTAGCACTGCTGGCAGAAAAATATTTTTGAGCTATAAATGACTTTTGGTCCCCACGTGCTTGTTCCCCCTGTTCCTTTCCCCTCTCCAAGCAGATGGTCTATTCTCAATTCTCTTCTATTCCCAAAGAGAGATTGGGTCATAATGAAAAAATAGTTACGAATCAATCTTACTACTTTGATTTCCTAAAATAGTATCCATTGAGACAATGTAAGATGCCTCCAAGGCAAAATAGGGAGGACTTTCTCCAAGACTTTAAAAAGATTCCCTCTGAGGATGAAACATAACAGGCTATGAGTGCATAGGGAAGGTAGTCAATGGCATTGTTTTTTGGTGTTGTATAGCATTGTGTGGTGACAGAAGGTAGCTACACTTGTGATGAACATAGTATATCATAGACTTGTTGAATCAATCCCTATGTTGTACACCTGAAATTTATGTGACATCATGGGTGAACTAGACTTCAATTTAAGAGAGAGAGAGGATTATGAGGGCAGTGGGTCATGGGTGGTGGAGAGAATCACCTGCACTCTGTCCCTGGCCAGATCCCTGTGAAGCCAGGGAAGAAATGCCGCACAGAACATTTAAGAAGATTTGTCACAAACAGCCTCAGATTTCTATTCTCATGCGGCCTAAAGTACCAGAAACATTAAAGCACCACGTGGCAAAGCATAGTGGAAAGTGGATAGGGATTGCCACCCAGTTTGATAGGGGCCATGACATGAGAAACAAGGGATGTCTAAGTGAATAGCAACCTATGTAGGGATGAGAGAAGATACCTTCAAGACAAAGGATTCCTTGGTCAAATGCATACTACTCCAATGCTTTGCACAACATGACCCCATCCAACTCAAGCACGTCCCCCTCAAGACAACAGGGCACCACAGGCTGACCAAGATTAATTACCCAGAGCCATTGAAATTAGCTTGCAGGGGCACCTGGGTGGCTCAGTGGGTTAAAGCCTCTGCCTTCAGCTCAGGTCATGATCCCAGGGTCCTGGGATCGAGCTCCGTATCGGGCTCTCTGCTCAGTGGGGAGCCTGCTTCCTCCTCTCTCTCTCTCTCTGCCTGCCTCTTCGCCTACTTGTGATCTCTCTATATATATTTATTTTATTAAATAAATTATTAATAATTTATATAATTATTAATAATAATAATATAATATTATATTATAATATAATATATTAATAATAATATAATATAAATTATTAAATAAATAAAATCTTTTAAAAAAAAAGAAAAGAAATTAGCTTGCACAACTGCATATATGAACTGGGAATTAAGTTCAATAACAAACTGAACAGGAAAGCCTAAGTCCTTATACTTAGTAAGGAGTCCCAGGTAGTATTTACCATCTAGGGGTGGGGGGGGGAGCAGTTAGGAATTTCAGAAAATATTCCAAGAAGCCAGCATACTGCTAGAAACAAAAGTAGTTTAAATTCTAGAGGAAACCCATTAGATGGATGGCAATATCAGCATCAGATGTAGTTTTTCCTTCTGCATGTCAAAAAATCTTTCCCATTTACATCAACATTTAATTCTTAGAAAATAACAGAGACATTCTAAGTGGTAATTTTAAAAATAGTGTCTTTTGGGGGTGCCTGGGTGGCTCAGTGGGTTAAAGCCTCTGCCTTCGGCTCGGGTCATGATCTCAGGGTCCTGGGATCGAGCCCCGCATCAGGCTCTCTGCTCAGTGGGGAGGCTGCTTCCTCCTCTCTCTCTCTGCCTGCCTCTCTGCCTACTTATAATTTCTGTCTGTCAAATAAATAAATAAAATCTTTAAAATAAAATAAAAATAGTGTCTCTCGATATCATTTTACTACTCTTCTCCATTTTCTTATATTTGTTCCCAATATAATACCAGGGTGTAATTAGCACTGTACTTAGAGAATAATACATCCCAAGGGGGTATATAAAATCATATCAAGTTTTTAACATTTGTGTTTAATTATTTTTATTAACATATAATGTATTATTTGCCCCAGGGGTACAGGTCTGTGAATCATCAGACTTACACACATTTCACAGCACTCAGCATAGCACATACCCTCCCCAGTGTCCATCACCCAAGTGTTCTTAACATTTTTATTATTAAGGGCAGTGATCCAATTTCTTTGCTAAGGCACATGCTTATTAATCCTTGTACAAAATAATATAGTCCATTTAGTCCTTTCATTTTTAAAGGCTGTGAATTTTATTTATCACAAAATGCCATCGGTATTTACTGTTCCTTCTGGGGTACAAATTAAGCTTCCTCTCTAACTTTTCAGCTAATTACTGTCTTCTCCTTGTTGATTGGAGGACTGAAAAGACAGCTACTGTCGGGGCTCCCTAACATCCAGGTAGACATCTTGGGAACACTGATGAAACTGATAACAGTCCATTTTATAGGGACTTAAAAGCTACTCAAGAAATGAACAAGGTCCATTAGACTTTCTGTCATGCATATGATGGGGAAAAATATACCACCATAAGATCCACTCAATTGTCCTGCTGTGACAGCAGCATCTATTGTGTGAGAGGTTTGGGGAAGGTGGCTCTACCTTGGTGTTTATGCTCTGCTGGCTAGTGGGAGTCTCAGGTACGGCATCCTAACAGAAGGGGCTTTGTGATAGGCTATCAGTGACAAACAAGAACGACAACGTGCAGCCCAGTGGTTTGACAAGAAGGAGAAGCTCAACAAAGGAGAATGACCTCCTTCAGTTTCCCATTTCAGTCTGACATTTACTTCCTCACACAAAGCTTAGCCTGGTGTGTTGGTGTCCAAGTCACATTTGAACCTTGTACAGAGTGAGGAGAGTCAAGATGAGATATTTTAAGTGGCTTTCTTTTCTTTGTAGCCTGCTTTGAACTGCTTTTAAACCCAAGATGTTTGGCAAAGCTGTCCAAACTGAGAAGCTGAGAAAGAGAAACATGGAAAGTATGTGCCCAGATTAATGTTTTGCTTTTACATATATGGGTGGGTGTGTCTCTGCATGCGTGTCTGTGTGAGTATGTGTGTGTGTTAAATATGTCCTACAGCCCAGTCTTTGATCTGCAGATAAATGAGATCCTAATAGTTGAGCTTCCTTTTTTTCTCATAAAAAGGACTTCTTTTTCAGGGCACCTGGGTGGTTCAGTCAGTTGAGCGTCTGACTCTTGATCTGGACTGAGGTCTTGATCTCACAGTCATGAGTTCGAGCTCCACATTGGACTCCATGCTAGGTGTAGAGCATACTTTAAAAAAAGAAAAGAAGAAAGGACTGCTTTTTCATGAAAAGCTATATATATTCTCAATTCAATAAATAGTTATTGAGCACCTACTACTCAATATTACACTGCCTCTTGGTGGAAGAGACAAATGCAAAGATAGCCAACACATGGCATGGTAATTTGGTAATTTGTCCTTGGTAAGGAAAGTGAGACTTGTAGCCAAATAATTATAAGTCATGATATATTGTTAATGTTCCCTATCGAGACACTTTCAAGTTTTTCCTATGTTTCTTAACTGGCTGATTCTACCTTCTGACCTTCTCACCTTCTTACTTCTCACCTGAGAAAAGCCAACATGAGAAAAGTCACTTCACCTATCATTACATAGAAGTTGTTGGGGTTTTTTGGGGGTTTTTTTTTGTTGTTTGTTTTTTAAGAATTTATTTATTTATTTGACAGAGAGAGAGAGATCACAAGTAGGCAGAGAGGCAGGTGGGGGGGGGGGAGGCAGGCTCCCTGCTGAGCAGAGGGCCCGATGCAGGACCGATCCCAGAACCCTGGGATCATGACCTGAGCCAAAGGCAGAGGCTTAACTCTCTGAACCATCCAGGCGCCCCTAGAAGTTGTTTTAATAAAGATAAAAATGTGTTCAAGAAGCAGCGTAGGTGCCTGTTCAAAAGGAAACTAACAAGAGCGCCTGGGTGGCTCAGTCAGTTACACGTCTGTCTTTAGCTCAGGACCTGATCCCTGGGTCCTGGGATTGAGCCCTGCTAGGCAGGGAGTCTGCATCTTCTTCTCCCTTTGCCCTTCAGCCCTCTCACGTTTGCTCTCTCTCTCTAAGTAAATCAATAAAATCCTACCAAAAAAAAAAAAAAAAGGAACCTAACAGAACCAAATGAAACTAGGGCTAGTCCTCAGTTTTAAGGTTAAAACTTGAATTCAGTACTACATCGACACGTGATCAGTCTTTTGTGTTCTTCTTAATTTCTCCCATCACTTATTCAGACTTCTACTTTATTTTTATATTCTCTAGAAAGGGCCAATAAAGAAAGCTAACCTGTTGTGTCATACTCTTTATTTACACCAGTCTCTGTGCTACCATTTAATAGTGTGTCTCATTTAATCCTCACCACACCCTCTGAGGCCAGTGGTATGCTCTTCGTGCAGTGGAGGACACTGAGGCTCAGCAAGATCTCACAGCTAGGTAGGACTCGAACCCATGTCTGCCTGAATGTCATGTTCTCTCTGCAGCACACTGACCCTCTGACACTCTGCGCATCTGGCATCTTCCATTGTACATGGGATAGGAAAGGAGTCAGGAAGGAAGGTAGCTGCTCATGAATTACATCAAGTATTTCACACCATTATAATTAACACAGGGTCAAGCATTCCTTTTTGACAAGCGATCTTTAAAAAGTAGTCGATCTACTGTTCTACATCAATCCATACTTACACTGCCAATTTTTATTTTTATTTTTATATGATTTTATTTACTTATTTGAAAGAAAGAGAGAGAGAGGGTGCACAAGCAGAGGGGAGGGGCAGAGGGAGAGGGAGAAGCAGGTTCCACTGCTAAGCAGGGGAGCCCGATGAGGGACTCAATCCCAGGACCCTGGGATCACGACCTGAGCTGAAGGCAGATACTTAACTGACTGAGCCACCCAGGTATCCCCCAAGTTTTATTTTTTAATAATATATAGACTTTTTAAAGTACAGTTTTATATTTATAAAATAATTAGAAAACAATACATAACATTCCTTATAGCAACCCCTATTCCCCAAACCGCCACACACAGCTTCCTTTACGTTTAATATTTTGTATTAAGGGAGTTGATATGTTCAAATTGATGAACCATTATGGACATTGGGGAGGGTATGTGCTATGGTGAGTGCTGTGAAGTGTGTAAGCCTGACGATTCACAGACCTGTACCTCTGGGCCTAATAATACATTATATGTTAATAAAAATTTAAAAAAATATTTTAAAAATATTTTTTAAAAATTGATGAACCAATACTAATACATTATTAACTATAGAACATATTTTACATTCGTGTTCTCTCTTGGTGTGGTACAGTTCTGTGGGTTTTAACAAGTGAATAATGACAGGTATCCATCGTCTTAATACCACACAGAATAGTGTCTCCCCCGTGAAAGTCTCCTGTGCTTCACCGACTCATTCCTTCTTCCCCCGAGGCCCCCGCGCCAACCCCCGGAAATCACTGATGTTCTCACTGTTTGTCTTTTCCAAAACGTTATATAGTTGGAATCATACAGTATGTAGCCTTTTCAAAGTTGTTTCTTCCACTAAGCAATCTGCTTTTAAGGTTCCTCCATGTCTTTTCGGGGCTTGATAGTGCATTCCTTTTTATTCTCTAAGTATCTTTTTTTTTTTTTTTTCAACACGAAGTTGTGGTACCTATAATAGGTCAGACCCCATGAGGAGCACCGAGGACACAGAGAGGAATAGGACGCAACTCCTCCTCTGAAGGACCTTGCTGCCTCGGGGTGCCTGGGTGGCTCGGTGGGTTCAAGGACATTGCAGCCTAGCGTTAGAAGGAAGGCACAAAACCAAAAGTAATAACATTTTATAGGCTCCATAATAGAACTTTCTAGGGGTACAAAAGGGGGGCAAAGTGGGGAGAATCCAATTTCACTCTGGAACAGGGAGTCAGTTGTGACTCTCTGTTCCAGAGTGAAATTGGAGAGTCACAACTGACAGAGAGTCAGAGAGTCAGTCAGAGAGTCACAACTGACTCCCTACAGGATTTGGAATTGCCTTGGGACCAGTAAGGGCCACGGAGAGCGCTGGGAGCCACGTTGAAAAGCGTTAGGTGGGACAGCAGGACGTGTCCTAAGAAACGCATGAAGCTCAGGCAGAAGCTGAAAATGCTAACTTTTGAAGTCCCATCTAGAGCTTGTGTTCTCTCTCACTTCCTTCATGTCACTTTTCAAACATCACATCACCTCATCAGAGGTCGACCCAGAAGACCCTAGAGAAAAGACACCACCCCCTTCTTACCTCACACCTTTTCTCTTTACCCTCCTTCCTTTCCTCATAGCAATTACCCACTGTAATATGCTAAATATATATTTGGTATGGTCTCCCCCCTCCCACCAAAATGTACAGCCCGGGAGGTAGGGACTTTAGCTGTATTCATGCCTCACCCACAGTAGGCCTACAATAAACATTTGCTGAGTGAGGAGTACACAAAGCAGTTTTATCAGTTCCTGAAATCCTTCCTGTTAGGATAAAGCACTATAAAAGGACATATTAACTCTTCCTGGTAAACAGGGGAACATTCTAATCCTAATTTACATTTTTCCAACAACTGCTACTAAATCTACAATACTCTAATTCCCCAGATTCTAATATTGTTTTCTTTTTCTTTTTCTTTTTTTTTTGGAATTATTTATTTACTTATTTACTGGACAGACAGAGATCACAAGTAGGCAGAGAGGCAGGCAGAAAGAGAGAGAGGGAAGCATGTTCCTCGCTGAGCAGAGAGCCCAATGCAGGGCTCGATCCCAGGACCCTGAGATCATGACCTGAGCTTAAGGCAGAGGCTTTAACCCACTGAGCCACCCAGGTGCCCAAATATTGCTTTATTTTTCTACCCTATATTGGGAGACAGAAAAAAAGAATCTCAAGAGCCTTCAAAAATGTCAGATAACTTTGATATTCTCATACTGTAATTTTTTTAAAGGTTTTATTTATTTATTTGACAGACAGAGAGATCACAAGTAGGCAGAGAGGCAGGCAGAGAGGCGGGGGGAAGCAGGCTCCCCACTGAACAGAGAGCCCGATGCGGGGCTCGATCCCAGGACCCTGAGATCATGACCTGAGCCGAAGGCAGAGGCTTTAAGCCACTGAGCCACCCAGGCACCCCTCATACTGTAATTTTAACAAAATCTTTTTTTCCAGTACTATTCAAGGCCTGCTCTGGTAAATGCCCCTTGCTACAAACTACCACAGCCTGGCAGTTACTCAAATGAGAACACATTCAGTGTAATACTTAAATAATTACCCTAGAGAAAAACGGAAAATTGGTACTCAATCCTTTATTTTTATATAGTGCGTCTCGTGACCTTCAGGGTTTCAAATTTTAAAATTTTCTCTCCTTTTGTTAAGACTTAAGGACTATAATTGGCAGCTTTCCACTGGGAATGCCTTCTTGCAGGGCTGGGTGTGAAGAAGCCACATGCTCTGAGCGTGGCTGTGTGCAACGTGATTCACATGGCACTGCCTCAAGCCGTGGCTAAAGCCCCAAGCACTGATCTCAACGATGAAAGACATTGTGGAAAATGATGGGGAAGAGAAAATTCTGCTGAGTGGTCAGAGTGACTGTTTGAGTTTTGGACAGAACTGCCCCAGGATGTTTTTATTTCGCTCAGGAGCATTTTACTTAATTTTTCTTAATCCCTTGCCTTCTCAGTTCTTAGAACCTCTCTCCAATCTCTTTCTTCTTGTAACCCCAATCATCGTGTCCAGTGCTGTAACTCTGGATCTTGGCACGGCTAATAAATATACCACAGCAGAAAAAGTCTCAATGTCAAGCTCCCACCTTTTAGGCCTGCGTCCCTTCCCTGCTCCTCCCTTTCCCACCTCCAGTGCCAGCAATTATTCAGCCGAGTGGGGAAAAGCAAAGCTTCTTCCATTCCCATCATCTCACACCCTCAGTTCTCACCTCTCCCAGTCTAGATTCCGTGGATGATTATTACCATCAACTTGTCTTTAAATCTGTTTTCTTTCTCACCCTCTTTCCCATTTAGTTACATGCCAGTGCTGGTTAAACTCAGTTGTCCACTTCTCTGCACCTCCGCCCCAGAAGCTGAATGTTCCTGGAGAAAATCAACAACCACACAGATTGATCTTTCTCTAAATTTATAAAGAATGCTCACCAGTGCCCAGGAATCCTACTGCATTTCCCATTTGAGACAAGATTCAGATCTTCTTTCTCTCCAAGCCCCCCTCCCCTCCACAGCTCATGAACGTGCCTCATTCTTTCCTGAGAAAAGAGCAGCAATCAGATGGGAACTCCCTCAACTTCTCACCACCAACTTTATTAACTTATCTGTATCAACAGCCACATTCTCTGCCTTCCTCTTATTACAATGAAAAAAAAAAAAAAGTTCCCCAGCGCCTAAAAATTCCAACCCCTCCTCTTTCTGGATTTCGTCCCCCGTTCCCATGTTCAAGAAATTCAAGCCTGTGATTATCCTGTGATTCTCCACAAATCATTAGACGAGGTCTACTAGGTAATTCCAGCAAACATACAAACCATTTAAAAAAAAGAAAACCCTCCTTTGAACTTATTCAAATTCCAATTATTACCTCAGTTCTACTGACTTCTTTTTATCATCTCACCTGTATCCTCAACCCACCCCTGTGAAATTTATCTCCTCTCCGGCCACTGAAATTGTACTTGTCAAGGGAACAATAATGTCCATGACGTGAAACTAATGGTCACTTTTCTGTCCTCATCGGACTTGACCTTGCAGCAATTTCCTTCCTTCCCAAAACACCTTATTCCCTTTAATTCCATCTCACAACATTGTCCCTATTTTTCTCCATAGAAGTGGACCCTCTTCTCAGCCTCTTTTGCTGGCCGGGTGCTGGGCTTCCTTTATTTCTTTTCTTTCTTTCCTTTTTTTTTTTTTTTTTTTAATTCACATCTTTATCTAGACTCTCTGCTGAGATCCCATCCAGTTATCTGTGTACTGTGCTCTTGATGCCTGATTTTGAATCTCTAGCTCTGAACTCTCATCCCGAGCTCCTGAATTTGTTTCTCTCCTTGTCTTCCCTCACTAACAAAGGGCATTGCTTCTAATCGTGTGTTCAAGCAAAATTCCTGGAAGACATCTTTGACTTCCTTCTATCCCTTACCCCTCCCACATCGCCTGCACACATACTTTCTCACCTGGCCAGCTCTACCTCCCCCACAAAGACCCTCTTTATCTGTCCCCTTCCCTCCAGCTCTGCTGTGACCACTAGTGTCCATGTCATTGTCATCTTTTGCTGATAGTACTAAAGTAGCCTCTCAATATTCTTCTTTTTTCTCTAGAACCCCTAAAATCTATTCTTCATACAGCAATCCAAGTGATCCTCCTACAATGTAAAACAGATCACGTTAAATCCCTTAAAACTCACCAGTGGCTTCCCTTTGTATGTAGAACCATTTGCAAACATCTCTCTTTCTTGCCTAAATGGCGTCTTACCATCTGTGCCTGTCTATTTCTTTTTTTTTTTAAGATTTTATTTATTTATTTGACAGACAGAGATCACAAGTAGGCAGAGAGGCAGGCAGAGAGAGAGAGAGGAGGAGGAAGCAGGCTCCCTGATGAGCAGAGAGCCCGATGCAGGACTCGATCCCAAGACCCTGGGATCATGACCTGAGCCGAAGGCAGAGGCTTTAACCCACTGAGCTACCCAGGCGCCCCTATGCCCATCTATTTCTCCAGCCTCAGCCCATCTCACTCCTATTTGTCTCTGTGATCCAGCCACACAAACTGGCCTACTTTGTATTCTTCAAGTTCACCAAACTCCTTCCCAGTTCAAAGCTTTTGAACGTTTTATTCAGGTTTTAGCTCTACAACAAGAAATACCATCACTAAACACCTTATCTAACATGAATCTCCTCTCTAGTCACTATTTTCAAATGATTACGTTTTATTTCTCATAGCACTTATCATTATCTAAAATTATATGATAGCTTTAATTTACTATCTGTCTTCCTCCCTTCAGATTATGAGCCTTATAACACATGGATCTTGAATGAGTTGCTCTCCTGTATAACTTATTTTAAAAGATTGAAATCTAGTGTTTGGGGTGTGACATAAGACTCTATTTCAGGATTCCCAAGAAGATTCACTGCAACAAAAACATACATTGCAAATTAGTTTTTACATTAAAATAAACATGCACACCATTGATTGACATATATTAAAAATAGGAAATTGTGTATGTAATAATCTACAAGAACAATTAAAGCTAATCCTCAGTACTTGGTAATCTTTCTATTATCCTTATCCCAACTACTGTAAATTCTCCAGAATCACCGTAGTTTGCAGATTCCAAAATTATAAAATGCCAGAATTTTCACAGGAAATAGGCCCCAAGATTCATAAGATCCTGCCAACATGGTGCTGAAGCTGAACAAGATGGTTTGAAGCCATCATTTTCCCTTAGAGTTTTCATCTATGTCAACTTGACTTCAGGAATATTTCTTTTTTTTTTTTTTTTTTTTAGGAATATTTTAACCTTACTGTTTTAGCTCCAGGATCTGCTCTATGTTTCATTAACACCACCACCATTTTGGTAGTCTCTGCATTCAGTAGTCACAAGTAGTGAAGAATTAGTGTAACGTTGTAATATTCCAGACACCAGAAATAGAAAAACTGAGAAAAATCCAGAGGGAATTGCTTGCAATTTTTCATGGATTAGTTGAGAAATAACTGCAAACTAACTTTTATGAATTTTAAAATACTGTACCTTAGATAATGATAATAAATGCAAAGTTAAACTAATAACGATTTAATCTATACAAAAGAAAAATTTGATCTATAAATCTTTACAAATTTAATTTGATAAAAATTACTGAATAAAGTTTATTACTAAAATTGATATCATTTCTGATACTGCACAGCATTGTGAATATACTAAATTTCACTGAATTGTACTTTTAAGGTAGTTAAAATGGCAGATTTCACCGCAGTTTTAAGTACTATATTGGGTAAACCAAAGTAAACAGTCCAGAATCATACCAAACTTTTAAATTATAGGGAAACCCTTAGATTAACTAGTCCTCTGCTCCAACTTCATTCTTCACAAAAATACTTTTCAAAAAATTGATATCAGACTCTAAAAAGAAGAAACAAACCTTCCCTGAAAACTTGAAGTGGAAAAGACTTATACCTGTGAAATGATTTCAGCATAATAAAGCTAAAATGTAAAATAGAGGATATACTTAATCTCTTCACTTAAAAAAATGATAAAATAATTTGGCTTACTTGAATTTGCTTCATAAAATACTTACATTGCTAATTTATTAATGTCTTTGTTTTTTACTAAATACAGTCAAGCATTCTTAGGGTCAGAATGGTCAAAACAGAGACCAAATTATCCTATACCCAAATGTAACTTATCCTTCAGGCAAGAACCAGGAAAGAGCTCACCCCCGACCACTCAGGTTTTCCTCCCCCCAGGCATATTTCTCAATACAGCCAAAGAAAAGATATTTCTAAAACATAAATTTGGTTGTTTCATATCCATGCTTGTTTTGCAAGGATGCAAAGGATCTTATTCTTTTTTTCTTAAAGATTATTTATATATTTATTTTAGAGAGAGTGAAAGAACATGTAAGTCAAGGAAGGGGCAGAGGAAGAGAATACCAAGAATATCCAAGCAGACTCCTGCTGAGCACGGGTGGAGCAGATGGTGGGTCTCCATCCCATGACCCATGAGATTATGACCTGAGCCAAAACCAAGAATCAAATGTTTTAACTGCCTGAGCCACCCAGAAACCCCTACAAGGACCCTTTTCAAATGCAGAAGAAAAGTCAATAGTGTTTGGAATAGGAGAAAGAGGGAGCAAATGTCCTTTGTTTTCCCTTCCCACATCTGCTTCTCCCTAACCTACAGCCATCCCCTTCATCATCATTACCCTAAAGAATTATCAAAGACAAAATAATCAAATTAACCAGAAAGAAGGAACCTGGTTCCATCCTAGATGACATAAGTCACACAAGCAACTCAAAACCTTGTACAATGCATGGAGCAACTAAAGAAATCAGAACTCAAAGTACCACTGAACTAGATTTGAATTTTCCATTTCTTTTTTCTTCCAGTATTTTCTGTCTTGGGTATGTATCCAGAAACCCAGGACTGAACACTTGGCGGGGGCAGGGAGTGGGTGTGAGGTGCCAGGCTGGCTCAGTCAGAAGTAACAAATGACTCTTAATCTCTGGGTCATGAATTCGAGCCCCACATCACGTGTAGAGATTACTTAAATAAATAAAACTTTTTAAAAAATGCATACTGAGGGCAAACAGAAAGAGTTCCAAGAGATTTCAAGTTCTGGTCCAAGGAAATAAAAAGGGCATCTCCACTGGTAAAGAAGTGGGGAAAATGTGCTAGTATTTTCCCCATTCTCTCCCTTGGCCATGGGGGCAGACAAGTGTGGAAATGTGCAGCAGTACATGTAACTAAAACCCAGTATTCTAGCAAAGTAACCAAGAAAGGTAAACTCTAGAAACTGAATGTGATGCGGAGCTGGAGAAGGGAAAAGAGCTCAAGAAAGTAACCCACATTATCTGGAGCTGCACATGTATGGATCTGACCTTAAGCAGAATACCAGGCTGTGAGAAATGAACTACAAGGTAGACGACTGCCCACATAACGGACAGTCATTGAAAATAGAAAAGGTAGCATTTCTTAACTGCTTTTTTTTCTTAAGTTTTTAAGGGGTGCCTGGCCAGCTCAGTCAATGGAGCTTGCGACTCTTTGTCGCTCCACCACCCAAAAATGGGAACATTTTGCCAAAAAAGTCTCATGATGGCAAATAACACACAAGAGTATGTTCAACATCACTAGTCATCAAGCACATGCAAAATAAACCTGTAATAAGATACCACTAAACACATATCAGAACTCCTTAAAAAAATGACCATACCAAGTGTAGGCAATGATGCCGATTAAATGAAAGTCTCATATATTGCCGATGGCAAGGCAGGTATAGCCACTCTGGAAAACAGTTTGGCATTGTCTTAAAAACCAAATACACAGTAACTGTATGACCCAGAAATGACACTTCTGGGCGTTTATCCCAGAGGAATGAAAACATATCCACGCAAAAACCTATACATAAATATCCCTAGTGAACTACTAGAAAATCTCAAATTATATACATGGTTTGCATTCATTTGCTATCAGATGGTGCGACTGTAGATTCCCATATTCAACTACCTGCTAAACGCCTCCTGGATGTCCTATGAGCTTCTCAAACTCAATTTGATTCAACATGTCAGTATGTCCCAAATTCAACTCACTGTCTTATCCCTAAAACCCCTTTCCAATTTTCTTCCCTGATTACTAGCACCATGACATATTTGTTCAGACAAAACTCTTAGTAGTCATCCTAGACTCTTAAATCACTCATCAATCATCCCAATCATCCCATATTTTTCTACCTTAATCACTCCCAAATCTATATGGCAGTCCCCATTTTTACTACTGCCTCTTTATTTCATTTCGTACTCTCATAGTCCCAGTCTAGCCCCCTAACCTTCCCTCACACCTCCCCAACTTCCACCCCGCTCAGTATATCATCCACTCTGATGGCGGACTAATTTTTAGACAATTCAATATCAATTGTGTCACTCTCTAACTCAAATTCTTTTTAGAGCTTCTTTGAAACTCTAAAACAAATTCAGACTCCATAGCTTGACCTAGATAAATCTTATGATCTTGTTTCTTGCTCCTGTGCTTTTAGACTGCTTTTTAAGTTGGCTGGACTGTAACTCCCCAACTTCATTTTAGCTCACTTATTAGTTATCTCAAATTTTACCTCCCAGGGAAATTCCTTTTAAATGCCACTCTCCAAACACCCTTTATGTATCTTCATCTGCTAGCACTTGAACTAGCTGCCGCCTATTTCATTTACCAATATGTCCTGCTAGACTAGATTCTCTGAAATCAGGGTCATTGTTTTGCTGTTACTTTACACATCCAAACCTGCCACTTAAAGGATACTTTATAAATGTCTATTAAATTAATGAGGAAGGGGATCTCCCTCTATCTTTCCTTCTTTTTTCCATTCATACCTCTGGAGAATACAATTAATATTCTGATTAAAGTACTAGGCATGTGAAAATAATTATGTCAATTTAATAAGTGCTAAAGGAAGAAGAAGTGATAGTTTTAAAGAAGTTATTGACATGTTTTCTACATAAAACTTAGAACTGAGCTTTCCTTTTTTAAAGAACTTTAAACATAATTTCCAATGAAAGGAAACTTAAGAATTCAGTTCAAATCAGATATTCCTTACCAGCTTTTGTTTAGATGTATACAGAACAAAGTTAGACTTTCTTTCTTCTTTCTTTGTTTTCATAAGCGAAGGCAGTAATTTATTTTAGATGTCAATACTATTAGTTCCTATAATTTTTCGGTCTTCATTACTATTACTATTGGGTCTGTCATTGCTGCTAAGCTTAGAGGCAAATCTCTGAAAGTTACATTTTAAAACTTAACATTTCCATTTTGACAATCCAGTTTCAACACTGGCTTTCCCTTACCATCCCACTGTGTTCTAATTAAACTTGGGAAGAGATTTTTGGGGGTGCCAAGGCACAGATTCAATTCCCACATGGTAAAATTCATAATGATCCTATCATGTGCATTGTGGTACCTAATCCACACACAAAAAAACCTATGAGGTATGAATTATTATCCCCACTAAACAGATAAGAAGAATGGAGCCAAGACAGACAAACTGACTTACTCCAACAAGACCTTATCAGTAGCTGAAAGGCAAAGTAGGATCCAAACCAAGATCATGGAATCCAGAGGCCAGGATTTTTTCCACTTGATCCCAGTTCTTTTTGTGCATCACCAATGCACCTGATCATGGAATATAACAGCTAATGTATTTACACTATTAAATCTGTTACCACAAGCAACACCTGGGTGGCTTAGTCAGTTACATATCTGCCTTCAGCTCTGGCCATGATCTCAGCATCCTGGGATGGAGCCCCCAAGGCCCCCGTCAGGCTCTTATCTCAGCAGGGAGCCTTCTTCTCCCTCTGCCTGCTCCTCCCCCTGCTTGTGTTCTCTCTCACTCACTCTCTCTCTCTGGAAACAAATACATAAAATCTTTAAAAAAATAAAATAAAATCTGTTACCACAAAAGAACTCAAGGAGTACCCCTGATTTATAATTGAGCTGAATTTCATTCTTGATATAAAATATTATTAAACTTCCTCTCAAGGAGGCAAAGACCATTTTTCATAAGGATATCCTCATTAAGGATATCTACATTTGTCTTAACATGCTCTTTGTGACTGAATTTTTGTACCTACAAATACATAATAAAAATACAAATGATCAAAATGTAATCATCACAGCAATAAAAATCTGTTGGCTTGACTGCACCCTTAATGTTGATCAAAACCATATTAGCAGAAAAGGCTTACTTTTTATTAATGTTGAAACTTATCTCAGTAAACTGAAAGTTTTTTCTGAATGCTGTCAGCATTTATTCTAGAGTCACAACTGAAATCTTTGTAACAAATAAACAGAGGAGACACTGTCTAAATTGAGAGAGGATACCAGGATAGAAAGGGAAGATGGAATGAAAAATCAGATATATTAGATCAAACAGAAGAAAGTATAAGTATGTTTTATTCCATATTTTGAATGGCTATAACAGAATTATGCCTTTTGTGGTCCTTTTGTTTCTTTCATTTCTTCCCAGTATTCAACCACATTTTAAATACAAATTATCGTATTATTTTGCAGAAACACTTTGTGTTCCTTGGTGGATTTATTCAGCTAATTAATGTTTTAAAAAAAAAGAATTACTGAAAGCAAATATTGCAAGAAATAATTTCCAAACTGAAATTTATACACTTGAAAACTGATTCCTACAAAAATGATTTGGCTCTATAAAAAAAGAAGCAATCCATCAGCTCCACAGACCCAGACATGAGCCTGATAGGATTTCTTTTTCATAGGAAATTACTGCTATGACTGATTCTTGTTAACCCTAGGGAGAAAAAAAAAAATCCAATGGCAAGGACTAATCAGAGACTGAAACAGAATGATCTATTGTCTGAAATAATTATCTTTGTGTAGTAGTTGAAAGACAAATTAAATGTGTTAGAAACATTCATTTTCCCTCTTACTTACCATGCTACCTCACTTTAACTGAATTACTACTAGGTGCTTTTGCCCCCTAACTTCTCTTGTATCCTGATAATTAAATATATATCCCATATTGGGGTTTTATTCAAACTCACACTACGAGATGGTCTGCTGGTAAGAATTCATGTGGCCTGTTCTAGTAAACTAGCTGTATTCTCCACCTCAAACATTCCCTCATACCAGCATCCCACACTCCTAAGGACCATGTCAGACACAACTTCCTGCCATGTGATACCTTTCATAGGTGGCTTTTTCCCACCACAGGTGAAGCGACTACCACCCCACCCCCACCTTCCCAGAAGGCTCTTGCCGGCACAGACAACATGAGAATGCTTATGTCTAGTAGCTTTTTGTGCTGGTTTATATTTAGTTGTGTTCCTATGGGTGTATGATGGTTAAGTAGACCAAATTATATCTTTCAAGTGAAAATTCCCAAAACATGACTGAAAATTAAGCCTTCTATGTTTTTCTCTGATTTCCCAAGTTTACCAAACATGCAGATAATGTTTCTGAACGTCACAAATCCTCCTCCTCAATCTTCAACAGGAAGATTTATCATATAATGAAACAGTGAACTGCAATCAACAGCTTTGGAGATATTTTTAAATTATAACCCATGACTCAGTGGGTTTTCTGTAATTCAAGTAAACCATGCTCTTAATTGTGCCATAGCAGTAAAGCATTACCTGAAGTAAATATTTTGTTTGTCCTAACATTTAGATTGTCAAGTTAATATTTTAGAACATAAAAGTAATTATGGGCATTTTTTTGTGTGTTTATGCTGAATTGATCTGGGTGTTTTTTTTTAATCTCTGCTTAAAATTAATACATCTAGTGAAATCAGGTTCTTCTGCCCATATAATGTTCGCAGTACAATGTGACGATCAGAAGCCATCTTCTCAAATGCCTATCATTTAGGTTTAGTCTTCTTCATGCAATGAGTGGCTAGTGATCCCTCTGTTCCTTTTTTATACTGCTGAAATCAACGTTTTCTCATTTTACCTCCTGAATACAACCCTGATTAGACTTTTGAAAGATATTTACTTACAAAAAAAATAAATGAATTCATTTTCCTCTCAATCATAAATCAAATCTTCCTGGGAATCTTGCACTTTCTCTGCTCTAACTATTCCTATTCTTTATTCAACATTTCAGAGAGAATTACTTTTGATATTTTAATTTCTGTGCCTAGTGATGGCTGGTTTAACACACACACACACACACACACACACACACACACAGAGCTTCTGATCCGAGCTTTCTGTGAAATAAAATTCAAAGTTGCTCAGCCACTGACTAATATGAGGGGTATTTATTTCATACTGATTCCCATGTCCCTCCCAGGAACTTGTTTATGTTAATGTATAAACTCTAGGAATAAGATACCTGAAGCCAAAGGTAGGTACCTTTAAAAGGTAGCCTTTTAAAGCAAGTCCTTTCTTCTCCTCAGCCAGTCATGCAGCGTCAGGCCCAGTGCTGATCTCAGAGGTCCCTGCGGTAGCTAGAGCTGCCTGTCGTTACACTGTGTATTCTCCCTTACATGCTTAGCTCATGGAGACACCATGCTTTCCTGTTCCCACAATCACACACAGATTTTGCATGGCTTCCTTTGAGACCTGAAACAGTATTTCTCCCCAGAAGAACTATTCTTATAGAAATAAATATACCATGGGCTTGTTTTTTTATTAGTTCTCTAACCTCTATCTAACCTCTAACCTTTTTTTTTTTTTTAAGGTAGTCATCCACTGCAATACTTAAATGCTTTGGATTTTAAATGTCAAGTGTTTTAAACTGAGAAAATAACTAGATTAACTATCTGACAAAAAAAATTAAACCTCATTCCTTCTTTCTTTTAAAATTTCTTTCCATTTGGGATGCCTGGGTGGCTCAGTCAGTTGAGCATCTGCCTTCTGCTCAGGTCGTGGTCACGGGGTCGTGGGATTGAGCCCACATCAGGCTCCCTACTCAGCAGGGAGGCTGTTTCTTCCTCTATCAGCCACTTTCCTTGCTTGCGCTCTCTCTTTCTCTCTCTCTGACAAATAAATAAAATCTTATAGAATTTCTTTCCATTAAAATTTTTCCACTGGGGGCGAGTTTTATTCTTGCTTCTTGGCATTAGTGAGAAATAGAATTGTTTATATTTAACAAATAAATTTTAAACACTGAAAGTAATGTATATAGCCATAAAGAGAGCATGTATGTCATTTGGTTATAATTTTATATTTATTTTTGTTTTTGTCTTCATTTGTGAGCAACACTCAAATTTGCGAAGTGCTCCCAAAGACCTTTGTTATGGTGGTGGTGTCACATTTTCTCCTTAATTCTGTGCCGCCAACAGAATCTTGTTATTCAAAATATGTGCATGTATAATCAGTATGAAGCATATAACAATATATATACTGAATCCACGTATTTCATTTCAACATGAAAAATGCATTGGAATATTGAAAGTATTTATAATACAGAACGGTTCCATGTTCTCAAATATTTTGACCATGACTACAGTTAACAAACTCATTAAGAAAATTCTGATAACCTTAAGCCAATATGATCCTCCTCTATGCTGTGACTTTCTCCATAACCTGCATAAGCATGACAAACTAAAGATCATCATCAATTACATCATATTTAATTTAAAATATGGGATATTATAATAAAAATAAAATAATAAAATAATAAAAATTAAAAAATAATAATAAAATAATAAAAATATCTCTGAATCAATTTCAATTCATAAGCAACTGAATTAAAAAATTAGAAAGCATATGATTTTCTAATTTTATTTAGATTTGAATAAAGTGTTACCTTAAATTTATATGTAGATTATTCTATGTACATTACATCTTCTTTTCCTTATATTTCATGTTCTTTTCCTTCCTTTTTTCCATTCATGTTTGAATTTTATTTATCTCATTGTGAATTTTTCTTTAAGCCACTTGGAATTCTTTCTGAAATGAGTAATAGTATGAATCAGTTCATTAAGGTACATTTTGAAGTAAATAATCACTTTGTAAATGGAGAAGTAACAAAGTCATTAACTGAAGGGTAATACTATACTAAAGTTACAAATTATGGGACAATGTATCTAATAAAATTAATCATCATTTTTGTAGGAACTTGTGTCTATATTTTAAGTTGAATACCTTCCTTTAGAGAATTCTAAATTGCCCAGGCTCTGGCCACACAGTGATAACCTTCACCCAAACTAAAATGCAGGGCTGTGACAAGGGTGCTTGACCGAATACTAATTGTGTATAGTATTCCATTCCAGGTATCTTCAGCTGGAACATAAGTTATAGCCACTCTATTTCTGAATCCTGACATGGCAGGCAGACAGGCAAGGCAATGCTTCAAGGGAAATGCTTTTCTCTCTCTTTGGAGAAGGACAGCAGAGTCTCCATCAAATGACCAAATGACCTCTGATTCACGGCTCAGAAGAACCAATAGAGCTACCAAGAACAAGCAGCAGCCAAGCCTTTTTGAGCTGACAATTGCACTTGGCCAACAAATCTAAGGTATATACCGAACAAAAATGAAGGAGAGGAAATACTACAAGTACTCCAAACTTTTAAGCATGCAAGATGTTTTGTAGGCAGATTTTTAAATTTACTTACATGTAAATAAAAATTTTTAACTGAGGATCAGCATCATTCTAAAACAAAAGTATATAAACCTGGTTTCAGTAACAGTCAGTCATAGAAAGGATGTAATTTATTTTGTACACAATCCAAAGATTGCTGAAATCTTCCTGACAATACCAGTTTGGCAAAAAAGTGAGTCTGTAAGGAAATATAATTTTAAATAATTGCTATTCATGATGAGGTTTCTATGCGAAAAAAGAAAAAAAAAGAAAAGAAAAATAATGCAAAATAAATTGATATCAAGGTTTTGATATGTGTGAACTATCAAGGTTTTTATCATTGAGATAATCTGGATTGTTCTTTGAGAAGATGCAATAACCAATATTAATTAATAATTATATTCATTTCACAAGTCTTTCCTCTGAAGATATGTCAGTCAGCTGAGTCTCAGAAAAAGGCTGAGTTCTTTTTGTCTTGCCTTATTTTGTCAACTCATTGACAATAGATGTCAATTAAGGGGCACCTGGGTGGCTCAGGGGTTAAACCTCTGCCTTTGGCTCAGGTCATGATCTCAGGATCCTAGGATCAAGCCCCTCATTGGGCTCTCTGCTCAGCAGGAAGCCTGCTTCCCCCTCTTTCTCTCTTCCTACCTCTGCCTACTTGTGATCTCTCTCTCTCTGTCAAATAAATAAATAAAATCTTTAAAAAAAAATAGGTGACAATTAAGAAAAGAGAGGTCTCTGTTTTCATCAAAGTCTTATTACGTCAGATTTATTTTCTACAAATAACAATTTTAGAGGACTTTGAAATAACTGTGACAATCACCTTAAACCAGTGCAACATGGGTTACTGACACCTGAAACTTCCATTGCTTATAATATCACGATCTTCAAAAGTAGTGGCTATTGGACCACTTGTCTCTAAACACCATCACTAAAAACAATAAGATTCTCAACTCAAAGAGTTCTTTTCTTCTTTTGAATCTTTGAATCTCACAGAATGAAAATCTGACCCACTAAATACTCACTAGTACATCTTTTAAAATGTACATTGGGTTGTATACTTTGTGCTTTGAGGGTTTTTTTTTTCTTTATCATGTCCAATAGAGATGTCTGAGAAGAGTAACTTAGCCCTTACAACACTACAATTTTCCAGGATGTCTGCCAAGTGAGTACTTAGGACGATGGCCTATAGGCTGGGAGGAGCACGTTATCCTCTATCTGGGCACTAGACACAATCCATGAGGCCCCCGGGAGAATAGGCTCTGTTATCTGATAGCTCTTTTCCATTGCTGACTAAGTAGATGTCAGGAGTTTCCAAGGGGTTAACATTTCCATTTAGATCATCAAATATACTCTATGGCTTCTTCCTTGAATGTAACATGTCATATTTTAATTTTCAGTTTCTTATTCTCAGAAATGTGGATTCTAAAACCGATTTCCTTATTTAAAAAAGAAAATGCACATTTTCAAACCTTCATTGAATCTAATTAGCAACCTCCCAAAGCCACTCCATCTGGGTTCACAAGAAAAAGAATTGCTCTTCCCTTTGGAATTTACCATATTTATAGTATCTGGGGAGCCTTGGAAATCTTATTTTGTCATAGCCATGGATAATATTTTTAAATAATATTTATCCTTTCTACATTTTGTCAATTTAATTTCCCCCCTGGTTTATGTTCTTTTTAAAAAGTCCCTCTACACAACTATTACTATATTTTATGATCCCAATCAAATATGCATGAACATTACAGTGACATTATGATTTAGGCAAAGGTTTATAACCATCACTGCAATAACTGAGAGAACTTTGTTCTAATACTGATGCCGAGAATTCGTCCCCAGAGATCCTAACTTAAGAAGTCCAGGCTGGGACCTCATTATCTCTATGTTTTTAGAAACCTTAAAATAATTTCATTATTTAAAAAGCATTTGGTGTAGGGTGCCTGGTTGCCTCAGTCCATTAAGTGTCTGCCTTCAGCTTAGGTCATGATCCCACAGTCCTGGGATAAAGCCCCACATTGGGTTCCCTGCTCAGTGGAGAGTCTGCTTCTCCCTCTCCCTCTCCCTCTGCTCTGCCCCCTTGCTCTCCCTCCCTCAAAAAAAAAAAAAAAATCTTTTTTAAAATTAAAAATAAAAATTAATTAATTGATTTTTAAAAAGTAATGGGTGTTAAGAGTTCCAGATAGTTCTAATTTGCAGTCAAGGTTGAGAATCATGGATTTAGGGCCTAAAAAGGAATTTAGTTGTCTTTCTTTGAATTGGTGATTTTTTTTTTTCTTGAAAGGGAGAGAAGGGGCGCCTGGGTGGCTCAGTGGGTTAAAGCCGCTGCCTTCGGCTCGGGTCATGGTCCCAGGGTCCTGGGATCGAGCCCCACGTCGGGCTCTCTGCTCAGCAGGGAGCCTGCTTCCTCCTCTCTCTCTGCCTGCCTCTCTGCCTACTTGTGATCTCTGTCTGTAAAATGAATAAATAAAATCTTAAAAAAAAAAAAAAAAAGAAAGGGAGAGAATGGTGGCAGGGGAAGCAGAGAGAAAGAATTTCTAGCAGGCTCCATGCTCAGTGTGGGACCTGATTCAGGGCTTGCTCTCACAACCCTGAGATCATGACCCTGAGATCACAACCTGAGCAAAATCAAGAGTTCGACGCTTAACAAACTGAGCCACCCAGGTGCCCCTGGGTTAGTGATTTCTAAAGGAGAGAGTGAACCATTCGTGAAGCTTCACAAACCATTAAAAAATAATAATAATAAATTTTTTTTAAAAAACCAGTTTTAAGGTTTAACGATGAGATTTATAGAGACTGTCAAACATATCCCCCCCCGCCAATTCTGCATATCTGCTTCCTATTCCTTGTGAATAACAGAGGTATTATGTAGCTACTTTGTATCTCTCCTGTCCTTTATGCCATGTATTTTGGGACTTTCACAGCACATTAACAACTGAATCAAAAGGTGGGAAAAAAGAGGAGAAAGTAAGGAGAAGAAAGAGAGGAAAACTAACACTTGAGCTTAGACCCACCAGGAGTCTGCATCATTAATCACTGTGAGGTGGCCACTATCAAGTCCATTTTACAGGTGAGAAAAGTGCTTCAGAATGAGGATGCATTTTATTCAAGGGTACACCACTAATAAATGATGCAGGATTCTAACCCAAGATCCTCTGGCTCCTAATTCATGCTATTTCCACCAATTCCAAGGAAACATCAAAGATTTACTTTCTTATTCTTCATTGGCAATAGTAGATGAATAAAGAAGGCAGAAAAGAGACATTTGAAAGAATACTTCAGCAGAAGTTTTGTGATGATTTTTCTTAAAGATCTTTTTTATTTATTTGAGAGAGAGGGAGCTCAGGAGTGCAGGGGAGGGCAGAAGGAGAGGGAGAAGCAAGCTCCCCGCTGAGCAAGGAAAAAGGTTTGTGATTATCTAGGACTTAAAGCCATAGAATTTTCGTGCCACTATACACAATGACAACTTGATTTTACGCTAATGCAAAAAGTAAGCTACTAAAACACATTGCAAAGCATCAGGATGAGAGCAGTTGTGCGTGTCTGTCTGTGTCCAGACAGAAGGAAAATATCCCTCATGTGACACTAGAGCTGCTGCAGTGGCTTCTCCATCAGAACAGCTGCCTCTGACTCCATTGCCTAACTGGAGGGTAACCTCAAAAACAGAAATGGGAAATTGGGAAGAGCATATAGAAGAAAGGAAAATTCTGAAATCCCGTAGCTCAAATGCAAAACCTAGGTTAACTCTGGTTAACCTGTCCCACCCTGTAAAGGCAATTAAAAGTCTCTTCTTCATTCTCTGCCTTCCTCCTCTAGACACACAGCTCTCACTTCCCCAGACTGAAGAAGAGTTTGGAGACACCATGTCAGTAAGTGCGAGTGTATGTGTGTGTGTGTGTGTGTGTGAGACAGCAACATGAGAGACCTCCATTAATCTCTGGAATCTCATATTATCAATGTATGAAGACAGAAACATCAGAAATCAAACTCCTATGCAGCAGGTAAAACTTGTGTAAGAATGTAGCTCCTGGGCCATGATAAGTCATGTAAGGTCTTCTTTTAGGCAAAAAGAGGTCACACCTTACAACCTGATGACAATTTACAGTTATAATCTGGATGATTTATATAGTATCGTGGAGAGAAAGTATGAGAAATGGACATAAAGGTATTACCAACAAGTGCTTCCATGATTCAACTTCAAATACTGGACCACTATGCATTAGGAAGTACAGTGGGTGCCGGCAGGAATAGACATGATTGAAATAAATCTTTGCTACAAGAAGATCACTCTCTAAGAGGAGTATTAAACATATAATAGGACACTTTCATCAAAATCCTTAAGATCCGCAACAGTGGTGAGGACTAAGTAACACGGTGAGCCTGAATAGGACTATGGATCTAAGAATGATGTTTCACATTCTACAGTGGGGACTTAACAAATGAGTAAGATTTCCCAGGTGGACACACACACAGAAAACTAACCTACAGGTGGGAAACATGTAAAGGAATAGAGGAATAAAGCCACATAGAACTTTCACAGAACCAAAAATAATTCTACGTAAACCCATAT